>NW_023601754.1:62200-1275950 GCF_014898055.3 Talpa occidentalis
GCCACTAGAAAGGCCGGGCAGGGCGGGGGGTCCGGCGGGGGGACCAGGCGGAGACCGCGCCGACCCCCGGCTGCCCGGTCTCTGTCCGCGGACGGCGCGGGACGCGCCCCTCCCGGCCCGCGCTCCGGCGGCTCCGCCTCACCTGCCCGGCGGGCGCCGGCGGCTCGGGCGCGCGCAGGTGGGCGGCGGAGAGGCAGGAGCGCAGATCCTCGCCCCCCGCCCCCCCGGGCCCCCCGGCCCCCCGGCCCGGGCGTCCTTGCTGCCGACTCCCAGCGCGGAGGCGCCGTCACGAGCCCGCGGGGCGGGGGGGACCCGAGGCGGGGCGCAGGGACCCGGGCGTCCAGGTCACACTCAGCGTCTCGGGCGCGGACGCGGCGCCGGGTCGGGCTGGGCTCAGGCTCGGGGACTGGCCGCGGGAGAGGTCGGGTCCTGCGCCTGCTCCCCAGCCCGCGCCGCCGCCCGCGCGCCGCCCGCCCCGCCCCGAGTCCCCCTCCGCCCCGAGTCCCCCCTCCGCCCCGCCCCGCCCCCCGCCCCGAGTCCCCCCGCCCCGCCCGCCCCCGCCGCTCCCGAGTCCCCCTCCGCCCCGCCCTTCCCCCGAGTCCCCCCCCCGCCCGCCCCGCCCCCGAGCCCCCCCCGCCCCGCCCCGCCCGGGCCCCCCCCGCCCCGCCCGCCCCCGAGCCCCCCCGCCCCGCCCCGCCCGGCCCCGCGCCACTTCCGCCGAGGAGCTCGGGTGCGCAGGTCAGTGCGGCCGGCCCGTCCTGGGGACCCGCCCGCGGGCCGACCTCTCGGGCCTTGGCCCCCGTGGGCCCCGAGGGGACGCCCGCCCCGCCCCGCCCGGCCGGTCCGGGAACGCGTGGCCCGAGCGCGGGAGGGCGGGGCGGGGCAGGGCCGGCTGGTCAGGCGAGGGCGGGGGGGGCGGGGCGGGAGGCGCGGAGGGCGGGGCGCGGGGCGACCTCTGTCCCCGCGAAGTCCGAGCCCCGCGGGCATGAGCTCCCGGGCAGCCCCGCGCCTGCGCACGCTGCAGCGACACCTGGGCTCCCCCGAGGTAGGGGCTCCTGGACCCGCACCCCTGTCTGCGGGTGGGGTTACGTGTGGGGGAGGGTGAGAGGGACCAAGCGGGGGAAGACCCGCCAGCCGCGACAGCCCGGTTCTGCAAGGGCCCAGGCCAGGCCCAGGCTGGGAGGGGGCCTGGCTGGGGAAGGGGCTCCAGTGGGCAGGGGAGGCGGCCCCTGGGGATGGGGTCGGGGGTGGGGTCGGGCCTGGCGGCACCTGTAGCTGCGCAGGGTTCCAGGGCCTTTGCTGATTCAGTGACTCAGGGCACCCCAGGCCCTGGGGCAGTCTGGCCTCAGTCCAGGGGCTGTTTGCTCTGAGGCCGTGTGGACACAAGGCTCACCCTACCCCTCCCGTGGCCCAGGGCAGAGGTATGGAGCCGGCCAGCAGCCCACTGACCACACACGTGCTGGACACGGCCTCAGGGCTCCCGGCCCAGGGCCTCTGCCTCCAACTGTCCAGGCTCGAGGACCACAGCCAGCAGTGGACTGAGCTGACAAAAAGGTAGGGGGTCCTGGGAGGGGGTTCAGGCCACCCCGAGTCCTGGCCTGCAGGGCAGAGGTGAGGGGCCCGGGACAAACAAGGATTTCTGGCTCTGAGGCTGGGCTGGGCTGACCACTGCCCACAGCCCCTGGAGCCCAATTCATCAGGGCTGGTGGGGTGGGCAGTGAAGGCCAGGTGTGGAGTCTTGTCTCCGAGTCTCAAGCAGGGGACCGAGCTTGGGACTGTGTGCCAGGCGGCCCGGAGCACCCATTCTGCTCCTCGCGTTGCCCGACACACCTGCCAGCCCCACAGCACCCCCCCAGGCCTGGCCGCCCCTGCCAGCCCCGCAGTCACCCCCACAGGCCCAGTGGCCCCAGCCGGCCCTGCAGTCACCCCCGCAGTTCAGGCCGCCACTGCTGGCCCCGCAGTCACCCCACAGGCCCGACCACCCCAGCAGCCCCGACCCTCCTCTTGGAGGGGGTGGCTCCCTCTGCCCGTACAGGTGGGGCTGGACCCCAAGGCCTGCAGAAGGTGCGTTCCACCCCCCATGGCTGGCCTGTCCAGGCTCTCTGCCCCTAGCCCCGTGGACAGACAGAGACACAGGACTTGGTCCTTATGGGGTATGGCCGCAGGCCCAGGCCCCCTCGCTGGGGAGCCCCTGGAGCAGGCCGACGGGGCTGGCTGTGGACCAAGTGCGGCACGCGGGCCAGGAAACAGGCGCTGAGGCCACCAGACAGCAGACCCCAGCACTCTGCTTTCAGAGTCTGCATGGGTGCTGGGCAGCGTCTGGGCAGTAGGGCAGGCACAGAGCGCTGCTGCACGGGGAGGCTAGGCTGTGCTGCCCCTCCCAGGTGGGCCTGCTGGACCCCAGCAGGGCCCGGCTGCCATGGCAGCACCTGTCCTCTTCCCCAGCTACACCAACCTGGACGGCCGCTGCCCGGGGCTCCTGCCCCCAGGCCAGATGAAGGTGGGCACCTACAAGCTGTTCTTCGACACGGAGGGCTACTGGAGGAGGCAGGGGCAGGCCAGTTTCTACCCCTACGTGGAGGTGAGCCCCGCCACTGCCCGGGCGGGCCCTGACAGCCGTGGCTTTGAGCTTCCAGAACAAAGGGGCCCAGCCCAGGCAGCGGGGACTTCACAGCCCAGGCCCCGGGCACGGGCAGGGCGAGGGTGACTCACCCAGGCGGTCGGCGCCTAACCCACCGCCCTCTCCCCTGGCCCCTGAGAGCTGGGCCCTCAGGCCTGCTGTCTGGGAGAGTCGGCCCCCTCAGCCCTTCTCGGTGGGCACCCAGGGCCTCATGCAGCACCCTTTCTGCTCCGCAGGTGGTTTTCACCATCACAAATGAGACCCACAAGTTCCACGTGCCCCTGCTGCTGAGCCCGTGGTCCTACACCACATACCGGGGGAGCTAACGCTGCGCCCCGTCCGCCCACCGTCCACCCACCATCCACCCTCTGCCAGGGCGGCCAGGGGCCCCGTGGCCAGGCCTGTGATTCGGTGCCAATAAAGGTGGTGCTGGCCTGCCACTGTTGTCTCCAGCTGCTGCAGCAAAGCCTGTGGAGGGCAAGAAGGGCAGCCTCGGGGTGGGGCTGGGGCTGCCCCCACAGGCAAGAGGACATGCAGCAGATGTGGAGAACCTTCATTTGCTAATGACTGAAGCCTCGGAGGCCCTTGTGTGTGAGGGCATCGTTCAGGGGCTATGTCGGGGTGCCCACGAGCCCCGCGGGGCCCTGGCCCAGCATCTGCCCCACCACAGCCGTCTCCAGGGGCTTGAAGCCCACATTGTCCAGGGGGATCCCAAAGGCCAGGAGCTTGGCCTCGTAGGTCCGCAGCAGGTCGTTGTGGGCCTGTGGGCGGAGCATGGACACCGGTCAGTGACCTGCCTAGTAACCATGCGGCTGGGGCAGCAGATAGCTCCTCCCTGCCCGCCCCCGCCCCGCCCACACAGGCCACAGCCCTGGCCCTGTTCCCACTCTGGGAAGTGGATCTCTCTGGAGGGCAGGCTCCGGGCAGGGTCTAGAGAGTCCTGTGTATGTGTCCAGGGAGGCCAATGCCAAGGTGAAGCAGGGCCAGCTCCAGAGAGTGGCCCTGGGCCGGTGCCTCACCCTTGCCTGTGGCCAGATGCAAGTCCAGCCCTACCACCCAGGGAAGCAGAGGCCCTGCTTCTGTGCACACAAGTGGTGGGCACCAGAGCATGGGGGGGTCCAGGTGAGGCTGGGAGGGTAAGGGAAAGCCAGGTGGCCTGGACACAGGAGCCCCTCCCCACCCACGGGCACAGCCTCCCTAGCTCCCCTGGGGTGGGCCTGAGCCTCTCATGGGGCAGCTCCTGGTGAATGTGCCCAGGGCCCCCGGGGAAGCCAGGCAGGGTCAGCACTGACGCTTTGGCCTCCCCCAGGCAGGGTGGTGGCTACTATTAGCCTTGGGAGGGGCTGGAGAAGACCACGTCTGCCTTGCCTGCTGGAGGTCGTGGCATCAATCTTGGGGCAGAGGAGGCCCCTCCATGCCCCAAAGGCCAAGATAGCACTGGGATGGAGACAAGGGGCCAGGGAGGCCACTGGGGGGACGAGACTGACGTGCACCCACCCAACCTGGCCAGGGGCTCCAAGACAGGCGGGGCGTGAGCGGGTCCCACCTGGGGCCCAGGGGGAGATGGGGGGCAGGGTGGGCACCCACCTTGCAGACGCGGGCCAGCTCATACTGCAGGTCCTTGATGGTGCTGTTCTTGGACTCCAGGACGTCCTGCAGTGAAGGCTGGGGTGAGACTGAGCCCTGCATGGGCGGAAGCCAGTGGGGTCTGGGGGCCCCATGGGGCAGCCGGCACAGAACCGTCTCCACGGCCACAGTCTCCAAGGTGAAGGGCTGGCTGGCCTGGCTCTGCAGCCCCTGCCACCAGTGCAGCTCGGGAGGCACCGCTGTGGCCGGCCCGAACCCAGCACAGCTGCAGTGACCGCCATGGGCAGGGCTGCTGTCCAGCCTGGCACGGCTGAGCCCGGCCACTGCCCGGAATGGGGAGGGACAGACTCCTCCCCTTTAGGACCACAAGGCTGGGCCAAACCCCAAAGCCTGTCCCCACTGAGCCCAGAGCCTCAGCCCCCACAGACGCTCATCCTCAGCCAAAACCACTGGCTTGGACACCCAGCCCCGCCCTTGCCCACACAGGTGCCGCCGCCCCCACCTGCCCACCTGCCACACAGTCCTCCCCCAGAGCCTTCCATGGCTGCCCCCCAGCCCCAAACTTGGGGTGCAGCTGGCCCCACTCACTGCACCTCAGCCTGTATCCCTCCAAACTGGATCCCAGAGCAGAGAGGCACTGGCCTCCCCTTGCTGGGCCTCTCACCCTGGCTGCGCCCAGGGCCTGCAGCTGCGAAGCCCACCCGAGACCCAATGGGCAGGGCCTCAGGAAGGAGAGGTCGCGAGGGGCTGAGGAGCCACTAAGACCCCAGAGAGGCCACCCAAGGCCGAAGAGCTAGGGCGCACGGGGCCGCCATGGCCTGCATGGGCCAGGAAGGAGGGTCCCCAGGGCAGGGGCTCGGGCACTGCGAGACCCACCTCCAGCTTCCGGGACACAAGGGTCAGGGCCGCGGGGTCCAGGTTGGAGGCCGCCAGCACCTCGCTGAGCTGCACCTCCTTCTTCTCCACAGCGGCACCGAGTGCCTGCAGCTTGTGCTCCAGGACCAGGTTCCGGAAGCCCGCCTTCTGCTGCACCTCGAGCACGGCCGCCACGAACCTGCGGTAGAGCTCGTCCCGCTCCTGCTGCACCTGCCAGCGTCAGGGGTCAGGTGGCTCTGCCCGCCATCAGCACACAGAGGTTGGGGGCGGCCTGTGTCGGCCTCAGGCCAGCGTCGGGGCCGAGCAAGAACACAGGCTCTTCCCCAGCAGCCCCAAACCCGTGTGGAGGACCCCAGGAGGAGCGGGGGTGGGGGGTGGGCAGCTGGCGACAGAGCACCCGGCCACTGCACACAGAGGGACCAAGAGCGAGCAGGGCCTGCTGGGAGTGGGGGGCTATGTCCTGTGCTTTCGGGGCTGCCCGGCTGCGTCTGTGTGGGCATCTTTTCCTTCACTGATCTGCCCTTTCAAGAGGGCAGCTCCTGCCTGCGCAGATGTTGCTCCTTAATAAAGTCACCGAGCCACCGCACAGGAAGTTCTGCCAGAGCCTCCCTCAGAGGACCCAGGCACCCCCTCACTGAGCCCCAGCCCAACGGGCAGCGCCCTGGATCACCCTGGGGCGCCCAGTCGTGCCCTGGCCGGGGCCTCCCACCAGCTATGGCCGGACCCCCACTAGGCCGGAGGCAGAGCCAGTGCAGCCCCCAGCCTGGCACGGGGCCATGCCCGTCAGCCCACAAAGGTCCTTTCTAAAGGCCTTATTTTCCACTGACTTCTGTTCACCTGTCTGGCTTTGGGGTTGTGTCCCACCTCCACCAAACCAGTGCTGTGGCCCCCCACGCCTCCTCCTCCCTCCCAGAAGCACCCCCTGACCCCTTCCTTTTACTGCGACTAGAAATTAAGGGACTTCACAAGGTGTGAAAAGCGATCATCCCCCTCACCCGCTTCCCGCGGCCGCCCTCAAGATATCTGGGATGACCCTTCCGGGTGCTGCGCATGGATCCCCAGGCCCAGAGAGCGGACCCGGGGTGGCCCTGCAGGTGCCCCCCTTTCAGGCCAGGCCTGTCTTTGCGGCCCCGCCCCCTGCCCACAGGCCCCGCCCCTCCCGCGGGCCCCACTGCTCGGGCTCCACTGCTGACCAGTAGGCACTGCGGGTCCCTAAGGAGGTACTGACTTTGGCAGAAGCACATTCCCTTGGGACATTCCTCCTGGTCTGGCGGGCAAAGAGGGCAAAGCCCTGGTCACGGGCTCCACCCGGGGCGCAGGGTCTATGGCCTGACAGGTTGGCCAGCCCAGTCGGCCACCTGCACGGAGGCGGACACGGAGGCACCACAGAGGGCATCTTCAGGAAGGGAGGTCGCCCAGGCCTCCCTGCAGCCCCGGCTGGGTGGCCCAGGGCTGCAGCCTCACGGGAGCACCCGCACTGCCCAGGCCGAGCCCCACGGCCCCAACCTGTGCAAGCCACGTGCAGCTCCGCTGGCCCTACTGGCGGCCACCCCTCGCCCCCTCCCCCCCACTGCATGCCCCATGCCCCCTGTCGTCTATCCCTGAGGCTTAATGCGCCGCCAGGGGCCACCCAGTCCGCCCTGAGGGCAGGAGGTCCCCCAGCCAGCAAGCGGGTCTCTAAGGGCCGACTGTGAGGCAGCGAGAGCAGTTCTGGAGATCTGGCTCTGCCTCCTTGGACTTCTGCAACTCTCAGTGAGGGGAGGCAGGGCCTGTCCTGACCGCCCAGAAGCAGAAAGCGCTGGGCCCAGAGACGGCGGGAGACCAACAAAGACACCCGCCCCCCCCACCCCTGGAGACCAATGGAGACCACCAGAGAGAGCCCCAGAGACCCCCGGAGAGCCCTGGAGACACCACCAGAGATAGGAGACTCCCCCAGAGGCCACCAGAGACCCCTGGAGATGGAAGGAGACCCCCCTGGAAAGCGCCTGAGACCCCAGAGAGCGCCGCAGTGGGCACGGCTTCTCAGAAGCATACGCCGGGGAGGCGATTCCCACCCAGCCCACCCGCAGGGCTGCACAGGACTGCTCCCCGGCCGCGGTCGCATTCTGCACATGGATTTCCTGGCCAGCAGCTCTGGGAACGGACTTTCCTGGCGCCACAACCCTGCCTCATACATGTGGCCCAGCAGCCCTGGGGATCAGCTAGGCTGACACCGGGGTCACAGCCACACCGAGTGAGTTTAAGGTGTGCTCTGCCGGGCCCACCTTCCTGGCACAGAGGAAGTCTGGAGGGGGCGGAGGAAGCTGCTGGCCTGGCCTGCACAGGCAGTGGGGGTCCTGCACCCCTCACAGAGGCTGTACCCGAGGCCTCATCTCCAACGGCCCCTCAGTTTTGCGCTTGAAAACACACCCATGCACAGAAAGACCCTCGCCATCTGGGTGAGCCTGCAGGGACCCCGGTGGCCCCACCTTGAGGAAACGCTGCTCCAGCACCTCATGCTCCCATTGCAGGCCCTTCAGCTCCTTCTCTGTGACCTTCAGACGTGCTTTTGTGCACTGGGGAGAGGAGGCAGGGACAGAAAGGGTAGAAGTCAGGCAGTCCCAGGCCACAGGGCCTGGGCCATGGCACAGAGAGCTGCCCAGAGGCAGGCCCAGGCCCTCCAGGGAGGGTGGCAGGGGCACCGGTCCCGGAGCACGACACCCATGAGGGGCTGCTGCCAGCCCTGCCGGTGGCAGGACGGGCACCCCTCGCGGAGCCTGCCAGAAGTTGCCGCGGAGGGTGCCGGACTCACCACCAAGATCTGCTTGTCCCTCTCATAGCTGCCCAGCTTGCGCTGCAGCTCCCCGATCTCCTCCCGCGCCCTCTGCAGGGGGTCTGCCAGCCGCTTGTTCTGGAGGGACACCTCCAGCATCTCCTTCTCCATGCGGTCCTCCTTCTTCCGCATGTCCTCCATCTGCTCCTGTGGGCACGCACGGCGGGGCTCAGCCGGCGGGCCGGGCCTGTGGTGTGCAGCTCAAGCGCGCCTGCGGCTTAGGCTGAGGCCGCATTTCTCTGCTGCAGATTCCACAGGACCGAGGGGCCCCCACCGGGCTTCTCCAGGACGCAGAAGCCGTCTCAGCGACCAGGCGCCTCCCCCAGCTCCCAGACCACTCAGGCCACAGGAGAGGGCGCAGCCAGCACGATGGGGCACCTTGAGGGAGTTGATGAGCGCCAGGTTGTTGAGGGTGATGTCGTTGTAGTAGTTCTTGATGTCCGTGAAGGCCTCCTCGTGCCGCTGCATGAGCGTGTTGATCTGGCCGTTCTTGCGCTCCTCCACCTCGTGGATCTCCGTCTTCCTCCGCAGGTCCAGCTCGTCCCTGAGCAGCTTCATCTTCTTGTCGTACTTGGCCTCGATCTCTGGGGGCAGCAGCACACAGCGCGGCTCAGCAGGGCAGGGCGCGGTGGAGGTCGAGGCACAGGCGCCCAGCTCCGCCCGGAAGACGAGGCCACGCCCCGGGGTCCCTTGGTCCCCCCAGGCTGCATCGCTGCCCCCAGTTGCCCTGGCTCTGGGCTACGCTGGTCACCGACAAACTCCCCCAGATCGGGAACCACGGTGAAGACTATTCTGCCACGCTGGCCACGAGACTGGGAACCATCCCTTCTCTAAGTGGCGCGGAGTCAGGACAGGTCGGCGATGGCGGCCACCCCGGTGGTGGTCACCCGCACAGCAGGTCGCCCTCCGCCTCGGGTCTCCTCCAGCGCGCTGCGGCCACTTCGTTCCTGCCGACAGCCCAGCCCACCCGCCGTGTGTGGGGACTGACCTCGCACCTGCCTCTCAAAGTCGTTCCGCATCTTGGTGATCTCCTCGGTGTGTTTCTGCAAACGCACAAGCGCGTTACTGGGCTGCAGCAGCCTCTCGCACCCAGCCCCAGCTCGGCAACCCGACCCCTCACCACAGGTGCTGCTAAGAGGGCGAGAAAGAGGCAATATTGCACAGCCCTCAGGGTGAGAACTGGGGCAGCATAACAGAGGGCGACCTGGATTGACCTGAAAACTCGAGAGGCCTCCCTGCGGGTCAGTCTCAGGCTGTCACTGCTGCAGCCTGAGTCCGATCCCCGGCCAGGGAGCTACCCACAGGGTGCAGCAGACCTCTCCTGCCTCCCCGCCGCTCCCCTCAGCAGTGGATTTCTGTGGATCTGCCTGTACTACTCCCCACTCTTTGGTGAGTCCTCTCACCCCCCCACCTCTGGCCTACACCCCAGTTCTTGTATGCATAAATAAATAAGTCTTTTTAAAAATTTTTTTCTTTAAAAAAAAATAATTAAAATTTTAAAAAACAACAACAAAATTCTGAAAACGTGAACACCATGCGCCCCAGGAGTCCGCTCCCGGCATCTACCCCACGAACACAAAACCACCAACTCAAGACACGACACCCTCCAGCATCCACAGTGGCAGGACTGACAACAGTCAGGGCAAAGACACCACCCCTGAGGGTCTGGTCAGAAAAATGGGGTCAGCCGCGCCAGGACATGCTCAGCCCGAGGGGAGACAGAGCCACTGGCGGTAACTTGCCGGAAGCACAGGGGGACAGCCCCTGGGCCACACAGGTCAACCTGGGCCCTTCCCATCGCAGTGGCCCAGACAGAGCCCCGTACTTGTAAAGACCTGGGGGCCTTAACAAGCAAGGGGCAAAGTTTCTGAGGTCGAGTAAGAGGAGGAGGAGGGAGGGGCTCGGGGCGTACGAGTTGGTGGTGGGAAAAACAAAACTGACAGAAAATAAAAAAACTAAAGAAAAACAAAAGAAAACTCCCTCGACCCAAACCTTCCGCGTCCCACTTCGGCCACCCCTGTCCCCCACCCCTGTCCCCCCAGGTGGCCTGTGAGGCTACCAGCCCTACCCTCGCCTCCACCATCCCCCTCCCAGCCAGCAGCACCCTAGCGGGCATTGGACGGGCTGCTCACTCTCTGTCCCTGGGGGCCAATGGGCACTGGCAAGCGCACGCCAGCCTCATCCCAGAGCCCAGCCTCGCCCAGAAGGGACCCAAAGTCCTGAGCTCGGCGGGCACGTAGGCCCAGCTGCAGGTCCAGGTCCAGGGCTGGCAAGCTGGGCATCCCTGTGGGCAGCCAGTTTGCTGCTCTGCAGGGATACTGGGCCTGGCCCCCATGGGGTCTGGCTGGCTGCCAACGTCTTTTTTAATTTCGATGAATTTGCCAACACGCAAGCATTTGTGCAGAAAGCCTGAATTCCCAGGCGCAGCAGAGGCGTCAGCCCACGGCCGCACACCTACCAGCCGCAGGCTCTTCACCACCACCTCGTTCGCCAGCTCCTGCTCCTTGAGCTCCACCTTCAGCGCCCGTGCGTCCTTGCGCAGCGCGCCCTCCTGCACACGGTGCTCCTTCTGCGCCAGCTTCATGACCACCGTGCCCTCCGCCTTCATCTCCGTCAGGTTGTTCTGGTGCTCGTACAGCAGGTGCTTCACCTTCTGCTTATACACCTGCGGGCGGGGCCTGTTCGCCACGCAACTGCACACGTGGGCACGGCCCCGCCCCGCCCACCCCGCCCGCACAACCCACATGCACACCCCACACGCACGCCACACGCACACCCCACACACACACTGCTCTTTCCTGGCCGCCCCTCTGGTTCCCAGGCGATGGCGCACACTGGCTTCTCCGCGTCGGCCCCTCACCTTGATCTCCACCTGGTGTCGCTCCTCGGCCTCCTCCATCTCCCGGTCTTTGTTCCGCAGCTCAGCCTTCTTCTCCTCCAGCTGCCTCCGCGTGATCTCCCAGAAAGTGTGGATCTTGTCCCGCTCCAGCTGGAAGTAGTTCCGCTCCTCCCGCTCCCGGTCCAGCTCCTCCCGGATGCGCCCGACATGCTCCTCCACCTGGGGCGGAGCAGCCCGTGAGGCCCCGGGCCTGCCAGCAGCAAAGCGGGGCCTCTCTCCCCTGGAAGCAGGAAAACTGAAAGGCAAGTCATCGGAAGCCAGGGGGGCCGAGTGGGGCGCACTGGGACCAGGAGGCATCTCAGGACAAGGCACCCCCCACCACAGCCACAGAAACACCAAAGGAAACCAGCCCAAGGCAATCCACCAGAGAACGATCCAGACACTCTGGCTGTCACTGGCCGGCGTGGCGGGGGTGCCACACAGCAGGCGCGGGCGGCTGCTGGTGCTGGCAAGCCTGCGTGCCCACAGGGGAGCCTGAGCATGATGTCCTATGCTTCCCAAAGGCACAGTGTGGAACCCGCCGTCACCTCCGAGAGGCAAGAGGAGCGAGGGCGCGAGTCCACAAGAGCACAGGCGGCCAGCGGGGCAGCCATGAGGACCCACAGGGCCGGGCCCTGGAGCGAGAGGGGTGGGGGGCAGCCTCCTCGGGGCCCAGAGTCCCTCGGGGTCAGCATCATGGCCCATCTGGGCCCAGTCTCACTTGTGGACACCAGGCCGAGCACGCCACGAAGGTGGAAATGGGGGTGATACGCAGCCTCCCCGAGGAAGGCGGCCGGAACGGCCTGCAGCACAGAGTAGCCTGGGGTCTCCTGCGAAGCAGTGGAGGGGACACGCCCTGGGGACCGGAGGTGCGGGGGCAGCCAGCAGCAGCAGGCATCCCCCACGGCAGTGCCGCCAGTGGCTACTCCTGGGACCACAAAGGGCTGCTCCTGGGACCAAGGAGAGGTGGGGCGTCTTCTGAGTGCGGCTGCCGCAGAGCTCCTCTCCAGCAAGCCCTGCTCCCTGGGACGCCCTCCGCCTGGAGAGGGGGGCCGCAGGCGCAGGGGGCAGCAGCGCCAGCCAGGGTCCAGCAGACGAGCCTGGAGCACAGGCCTGGCAGGCTCGCATGGTTTGCTCGCCTCCTCTCTCCGTTTTTACGGCTCTTAAAAATATCCGATTTCTAGATTCTCATAAACAGAAACAGCGCCGCCCCAGGCGCCCAGGGCAGCACCACCCCTCCGGCTGGCACAGGGGGACAGCCGCAGCTCTGATTCCAGGGACGGGGTTCCCAAGAAGGCCAGGGCTCAGCCTGAGGCGGCGTGCAGGCAGGGTGGCCTTCAGTGCAGGCACTGCCCTGAGAGGCTTCAGAAGCTGGCCCAACACTCCCCGAGGCCTCTGCTTCCTGAGGGTAAAACAAGGCCGCTCCACCAGCATGGCCTCCTGCAGACCCCCACTTCTGTCCACATGGCCCTGTCAGTCTCCCCGGGCTTGTTCTTTGTCAACTTCAAACTGCCAAAAGACCAGCCAGGGGTCTCCCCGGTGGCCCAAGCGGTTAAGACACAACCTGTGAAGCTGTCCGCAGCCTCTGCAGCACGAGTTTGATCCCCGGCCAGGGAGCTACCCACATGGCGCAGCAGACCTCTCTTGTCTCCCCACTGCTCCCCTCAGCAGTGAATCTCAGTGGATCTGCCTGTTCTACTCCCCACTCTGTCTCTGGTGCGTCCTCTCACCCCTCACACCCTGCACCTCTAGCCTGCAACCCAGTTCTTGTATGCATGAATAAATCTTTAAAAAAAAAAAAAAAGACAAGCCAGGGGAGGTATTAACACGTCACACGAGAGGGCAGGAGAGTCCGTGTCGTCTCGCGAGCAGGTGGGGTGTGTCTGTGGCATCACATGGGTGGGCGGGGCGTGTCCCTGGCGTCGGGCACTCCCGGGAGGCTGGGGCCACGACTGGCCAGGGCTGCGGGTGGACAGTCGGGCACAGCCTGCTTACCTGCTCCTTGCTCATGTCCTCAGGAGCAAGCCCGTCGACAACCGGGGTCCCTTTGGCTCTCCCCTTCTTCCCCTTCTTCTTAGGCGCCTTGGGCGAGGAAGAGAGGGCGGTAAGGGGCACGCTGGCCACCTGCCCACCAGCTCCCAGCGGCTTGGGAGCCAGGCCTGCTTCAGGCAGGCCTCCTTCACTGCCTGTGCCCCATGCACGCCCTCACTGGCCCCAGGGCGCAGCCACACCTCTGTGGGGGTGTTTTCCGCCTAAGAGAGAGCAGGAACTGGCTGAGCCTCCATTGGGCTGTGGCAGAGAACTCCTCAGTGTGGGTGCAAAATTAACTTCCTTAAAAGGAAGAAAAATAAATTGAACAAAGAAAAAAAGACACACACAGGAGACCCTGGCCCACAGGGCAGCCGGCCTGCTGACCCACAGAGGCCATCAGACACTCGGGGAGTGCGGGACAGCAGCCTCCTTGGTGTTGCTCTGTGAGGAGCAGGGAAACACTTCCTTGACCCAAAGAGAAACTCCCACAGATAACCTGGTGCAGTTGGGGAACACCCAGCGCTCAGGTCCCGCCCAGGGCCAGCCAGCGGCCACCCAGGTCCTGCCCGGGGCCAGCCAGAGGCCACCCAGGTCCCACCCAGGGCCAGCCAGGGGACACCCAGGTCCGCGCACAGCTGGTCTCAGCAGCCCACCTGGCTGTGTCCACACATGGCTAATAGCCTGGTGCTTACAAAAAAGTGATGTGGAAATCTCAGAAAACATGAAGCAAAAAAAGAGGAGAAACTGTCCCCATTCCTGAGGCAGGTGATGAGGGGGGTACTGGGTGGCCCCTTCCCAGCTGGTCTGCACCGAAATCTTCACACCTGAACCCCCATCCCATAAGTCCTCCCCCCAGCAGATGCCCAACAGCTGGGGGCCCTCAGCCAACTGCGGCTCCCCCAACACAGCCCTGCCAGCTGATACCCAGCAGCTGTCCCCACAGACAACTGTGGGGAGGGACCCAGGGAGGGGGGCAGGGAGGGGGCTGGGGAGGCAGGCGCTCCTGAGGGGCCCCCGGGGGCAGCGGGTCCTGTCCGGGGGCTCTGCCTGGGTGCCGCCCTCCACCCAGATCCCGCTGGCGTAGAGGACCCGCCAGACACCCCTGAGCCCGAGGCTCCGCTCCAGAGACCGCAGGGCCCAGGGAGCCTGCTGCACCGGCCGCCCTCCCTGGACGCCCCCACGACCCCGGCGGGCCCGGGTGCGGGAGCGCGGCGGAGCCCCTGCTGCGCGCCCCCGGGACGCCCCGCCGCGCCGGCGGGCCCAGGCCGCTGGGAGCCAGGCGCCCCCCCGCAGGCGAGACACCAGCCCTCGGCGCCCGGACCCCGCACGGGGACCCCAGAGCCGGCCTCGGCGCCCGGAGTCGGCGGGCACAGGCCGCGGGCGCGACGCCCCGCCCGGGCGCCCCCGCCAGGAGCCCCGAGCGCGACGGCCCCGCCCGGGCGCCCCCGCCAGGAGCCCCGAGCGCGACGCGACGCCCCGCCCGGCGGCCGCTCACCATGGCCGCGCCGTCCGCCCGCCGCGGTGCCCGCGCTCTGGCGCGCCGGGCGGCCGCGCCGTCTCCTGGCAACGCCGGGCGGCCCCGCGCGAAATCCCGCGGCGCCTCGCGAGATTGCCCGCCCGCCCGCCCGCCGGCCGCAGCGCGTCCCTAGCAACGCGGCGGCCCCGGGGTGGCGCGCCCAGCCCCGCGGCCCGAGCCGCGCGGAGGGACGGGCGTCCGCGCGGCGCGGGTCTGCGCGGGCAGGGGCCGCTGCCGAAGCAGGCGCCGCCCGCCGCGAGGGCCCGACGGCCCAGCGGCCCCCGCCGTCCCGCTCTGCCGGCCGCGCCCCGCGTGTCCTCCCCGCAGCCCGGACCTCAGCGTCCCCTGGACGGGGTTTCCGGCGGGTGCGTCTCCTCGTCTGTTTGGGGACACAGAAGGTTCCAGAATCTCCTCCCCCTGGAGAGAGGCTCTGGGCACAGCAAGGCCCGGAGGACTGTCCGCCTGGCTCACGCAGGGGCTACCGCGGGGCTCGCCGGCCGCAGGGGCCACCCGGGCCCAGGCCTGACCAGACACCCAGGCCCCGCTGGGTCCCCGGGGAGACCCCCGGGACAGGGAGCTGCCCGATTGACAGCAGGCCCCGAGGCCTCTCCTCTGTGGGGTCTGCTGCTGCCACCGCTGAACACCAGACCCCCTCCCCAGAGGGGCCCCCAGACCCGGGGAGCACTGTCCACACCGACCTTGCAGGCCGATGGCCAGGCAGTGGCGCTGGCTGGTGTTTGCTGCAGGTCTGGGGTCCTGAATTAAACCACAGTAACACATTAGCAATGATTCCTTCCAGGGCAAGGGGCAAGAAGGGAGGGCCAAGTCAGGAGGGGTCAGGCCTCGGCTGACAGAAGCCAGTGGTCTCACTGGGGTGGACCGCAGAGCTAAGTCAGCCTGGCCCAGTGAGGCCGCGCATCTCTGCTTCTCATGCAGACTTGCGTGGAGATTCTAGCAAAGCCCTTTGTTCACACGTGTGGCCGAAGAGTCCACACTCGCGTCCAGCTGTGCGGCTGGGAGCCCCAGTGAATGACCCGAGTCCCCGGCAGAACCACAGGCAAATGTCCCTCTGCACAAACCTCTGGCCTCGGCGCCTCCTGGTTGTGCAGGTCAGAGCCATGGCACGGCGCGAGCAGACCTGGGGGTCAGGAGGAGCAGACGGGCCCCGTTCTTGATATAAACAGCACAGCGAGCATCTACAAGTGCAATCACGGGGCGTGTGCAGGAGTCACCAGTCCTGGAGGGAGAAGCAGTGGCCACTGACTCTGGGCGACAGGCACAACGGGTGACCTTTGCTGGTCTCTATACTTCTGCTTGAAAATCTTCCTAGTAAAAAGTCAAAATACATACTCACTGGCTCTGGAGCCAGATGAGGCAGCGTGCGCCTCTCCGCAGCACCCCTGCCCCTCTGTCCACTCAATCCTCTCAGGAGTGGGGATGACCGGTAGCCCACAGTCGCTGGCACGGCTGCCGCACCTGCACAAGTGCCAACTGGAGTTTGATGGTGACAGCGTCTGCCAGCTCTGTCACTTGGCCAGGCCCCGGCCACCGACCCCGCCTGCCTGCACAGGGCCTGGGTCTGGCCAGACCGGCCCCAGCAGAGGTGGCCCTGTCTGGCCAGCCTTGGAAGCCACAGCCTTGCCCTGCCATCCTCCAGTGACAGGGCCGCCGCAGATTCATGCAGGAGTATGGAAGGGAATGGAAGCTTCTGGAAGCCATCGAGTTGGAACCGTTCCTGGGAACGTTCTGAGGACATACTGGAGGCAGCCGATGCCCTCCCACTGCCCCGACCCCCGAGGCAGGACAGTGGCTGCTGCTGCCCAGCGCCCACCCTGCAGCACAGCCTCGTCCCCAGAGGCCATCGCTGCTGAGAGGCCTGTCCTAGTGGCCCAGGCCGTCACTTTAGAGGGTGGCAAACAGCAGTTTTTTATTTCATGCGCTTTGCAAACCGGCCGCCTCGCTGCAGTGACCGGGGCTGCCGGGCAACAGCGCCCGCGCAGGGCCCTCCAACAAACCCCCGGCCCCCCAGGGCCGCCCCTGCTCGCAGCTGGAGTGGGACATCCTTCCCGGGCTGCTGGGGCGGTTCTGACAGGGAACGTGCATGTCTTGGGCTGGGGCCAGCGGCCGGCCCCCGGGCCTGCCCTCCCTGTGCCCCCTCCCCGCCCGGATCTCAGGCCTCAGCTCCGCAGACCCCGCCGGCCCCGGCCACTGCCGGGCCCGCCCACCCCCACCCCGGGGTCTCCCCTCCGCGGTCGGGGCGGCTGTCGCTCGGGACCCCGGGGCCAGCGCCTCTTCCCTCCGCGTCCGCGCGCCCTCCAGGCCCCGCCAGACGCCCCCGAAGTGGGCGGGCGGCAGCGGGGCCGCGCGAGGTGCGGAGCCGGGCCGAGGCAGGGCCGGGCCGGAGGGTCGCGGGGAGGGGCCGGGAGGGGCCGGGGAGGGGTCGCCCGGCCGGGCCGGGGGGGGGGGGCGGGGGGCGGGGCGGGGCGGGGCGGGGGGCCGGCGGGGGCGCGCGGCGGGCGGGCCGCACCTGTGCCGCGGGCGGGGCGGAGCCGGAGCCGGGCCCGAGCAGCTGCGCGCCCCGCCCCGCGGGCTCCTCCCCGCCGCCGCGGCCCCCCGGCTGCTGCCCCGATGTTGCGCGGAGCCCCGGCCGCTCCGCCGCCGCAGCTGCAGGGGCGCCCGGGCCGGGAGACGCCGCCGCCCGCGCCTCGGCGACCCCGCCGGCCGCATGGAGGCCCCGGAGGGCGCCAAGCCGAGAGGTGAGTGCGGCCCGGCGCCCCGAGCGCGCCGCCCCCGCCGCCCGAGACCCGCGCCGGCCGGGCGGGAGGGGCCGGGCCGGGCGCCGCGCGGGGGGCGCTCGAGCGCGTCCCGCCCCCTCGCCGCTCGGCCGGCCCCGCGGCGAGCCCGGCGCGCCCCGGGCGGGCGGCCCGAGCTCGCCCCGAAGCCCCAGCCGCGTCCCGGGTCGGGGTGGGGCTGCGGGGCCGCCGCCGGGCTCCGGCCCGCGAGGCGTGGGGGCGCCCGGCCGCGGCCGCTTTGTTCGCCCAGCCCGGCTCCCGGGGGCGAGGCCCGGAGGCCGCGGCCGCATCCCGCGGCGCCAGGGCCGAGACGGGGTCTCCGGGGCCGGGCGCCCGCGGGGCCGCGCGCGTCCGGGCGGGCAGGTGCGCGCGGGGTGACCCCTGCTCCGCTCCCGGCGGCCGTGGGGCGCCTCGCCCCGGAGTCTGGCCCCGGCGGGGAGGCTTCTGCGGACGCGAGGAACATTCTAGGAACACCCCCGCCCCCCAGACCCCTTCCGGAAGGCTTTGCGGGCGCATCCGCCACGGAACTTGGATGCAGACCGTGCACACCCCACGCCCTTGTCAGACCACAGTGCATCGGGGGTGTGGAGACCCCGCCCCACCCAGGGAGCCCTCGGGAGCCGCAAGCCCAGCCTGCTCTGGGGCCGAGGGCTGGCCCCCGAGCAGTGGGAGGTGGGCAGGCAGATGTCAGGGCCGCCCCCCCCCAAGCACCAGGAGACACCGGGCGGGGCGGGGGGCGCTTTCTTTGTTCACCCATTCGCACGGGTCCAGCTGAGGTCTCACCTTTGACAGTCCAGCGCCCCTCCCCAGGGTCCCCAGGGCTGAGGGGCCTCCTCCGAGGGACACGCCCCTCCCCCCAGGGCTCTGTGTGCCCTAAGACAGTGGAGGGAAAGCCTTTGGGGGAGGAGCGTGAGAACCCCCAGCCCCTGCACTGAAGCCCCAACCCAGCGGGGTCCAGCAACCGGCAGCTCCCTGATGTGGGCTGGGGTCTGCTCTGCGGGCCCAAGCTCACCCGCAGGTGGCCATGCCTGTGTGGGCACAGACCAGACGTTGCCCGGCCCCAGACAGACAGACCCACCAGCTCTCCTCAGGAGAAATTTGTGGCGAATATAGCCATTTCATCTGTGAGATTCCCAAAATTTTTGATAGAAGGCCCCAAGGTTTTGATAGAACAATTTTGCTCCAGAACTGAGGGAGTGCACTTTTGGAGAGACCCCAGGCCCAGCCCCTCCTGCCAGGCCGGGACCCTGCCCACAGAGGGTTAGCCTAGGGCCACTCTGGATGCCGAGGGGGCCCCCACCTGGGGCCCCGCAGCACCCCTCCCTCCATGGCGCTCTTGCTCTGTGCTGGGCGAGGCCCGGGTGCCGGCAGGGAACCCGAGATGTGGGCCATGCTCTCGGCATGAATGTACTGGAAAGTAGGACAGCCCAGGTAACCCCATCTTGTCCGCACATTAGTGTCCACCGGGGAGGCCCGTGGGGCTCAACACGTCTCCCCATGTTGCCCCGGTGCCTGCACCAGTGGGGCTGCGTTCCCCTGGCCCTCCGGGGCCCCAGAAACACTCATGCCTCTGCCAGCGCGAGCTGCCGAGCACCCCCCACTTGAGCCCCACCACCACCAGCACCCAGCCAGCTCCTGAAACACTGGGCTGCCCTCAAGAGGTGCCCCCCAGGCTGTGGGGCTCGGCCCTGGCCTACCTGGCCCTCTGCTGGTCTGTGCGGGCACCCTTCTCGCCTTCCACCAGCTCGCCCTTGAGTGCCAGGCAGTGGCGGTGCTGCCACAACCCCCAATTCCAGTAGTTTTACCACCCTGAAAAGGAGCCCTGCACCCCTGGCCTGGCCACCCAGCTGCCTTCCGCACCCTGCCCAGGCCAACCCCAGCAGCAGGGGTCAGCTCTGCCCATCGAGTGCTGACTGACCACTGACACTTGGCCCACCTGGGCCCTGCGACTGGGCTGGGCTGCAGGGGCACTGCGGACACACCCTTCCTTCCACGTGTGAGCAGAGCCGCGTGGCTAAGGGCGCTGCCCCGGCCTGCTGTAGCTGCCCACTGCACGCCCTCCAGAGGCCGTGTCCAAAGACCATGTGGTGCATCCCTGCTGGCCCCCTCCCCTCGGCCCTCATAGGCCTGCACATCCCCAAATAAAGTACAGACCCACCGCCACAAGGGGCAGAAAGAACCCCAGACCCCCGGCCGGCCGCCTCGCAGCTCAGGGACAGAAGCAATGAGACAGCTTCCGGCAGGGCTGCCCAAGCAGGTGGGATGCGAGCCCTGGCTTAGCTGCTGCCCAAGGCTGCTTCCCTGCCACCTGCACCGGACGGAGGGCGCCCCTGCTGCTCAGAACCCCCAGGGCTTTGCCAGCCCTCGGATGTGTGCCCTTCAGGGCCTCTGTGGTGCCACCCAGGAAGGCCCAGCTCCATCGGCAGGATCCCCCGAAATGGGCACCCCGCCACCCCTGCAGGCCTTACAGGCAGCCAGTGCGAGTGCTGGATGGGGGTGCCCCGCAGAGAGGCCGGGCATGAGGACCCACCTCTGCCACCTCGGCCAGCTCAGGGGTTTGTCCCAGCTCGGCCCTGCCTTGCAGGCTGTGAGTGGCCCATGGACGCCCAGCAGCTGCTTGCCCTAGGCAGGGCCCAGGGCCACTGGCAGCGGTCTAAGCAGACGGGAGGCCCTGCCAGCCCAGAGCAGGCCCATCACTGCCCTCGCCACCTGCAGGCCAAAGCTGCGCACCAGTGGGACAGGACCCAGGGGCCCAGGCCTGCTCTGCTCCCAGGAGGGGTTGGGGGGCCAGCGTGGCCAGCCAGGCGTGGGGGCTTGGGGTGGGCCACCCCAGGGCAGCAGTCAGACGGACCCCTGGGCCGCACTCAAGGTAGCTGCTCCTTGCTCGGCGCCACGCAACAAGGCTCCGTGGGCAGCCAGAACTACAGGGCCTGCTGGGTGGGGAGAAGAGCTGGATTCCCAGGACGCACAGGAGGGGAGCAGAGAACAGCCCCTGTCTGTGGGAGCCTGCCCCAGAAAACAGCCCGCATGGTGTCGGCCACTCTCAGTGACAAGACAGCCTTGGCGACAAAGCTGGGCAGTTGCACTGCCCATTAGAACATCGCTGGAGACCTGGGCAGGGCACAAGGGGGTGGGCGGCGAGGCGGCCCCCACGCGGCCCTCGTAACATGCCAAGGCCAGCTCGGGGGTCACAGGCCACGCGGGCTGGGTGTGAGGGGCGAGGGGGTGCAGCTGACCCAGAACCCCGCGTCTGAGCGGCAGACGGGGGTGCACCAGCCACTGCCCGCCAGAGTTCTTGGCACCAAGCCCCTTCCAGTGGGCCTCCCTGGACACCGATTTCTGCTGCAGACGTGGTGACAGAGACCGGGGGGCCACCTGCTGCTCCCGGGGCCAGGGACCGTTGCCCCGTGCCCGAGGCCGAGGAGGAGGACGCAGCTGTCCCGACACCAGCGCCCGGGCTCCTGCAGGTCGCCGAGAGGAGGCGTGAGTCGCGTGTCGCGGGCCCAGCAGGCCGGTGGGGAGCCCTGGTGGGGGGCGCGGCGCCCCACCCAGACCACCGTGACACAGACGGGGCCGCGGGCACCAGGACGCGGGCGTGGGGCTCTGCCTGGGCGGGGCGGGCACGTGGCCCCCTGACCCACCGCCGCCCGCAGAGCCCCTGAGCAGCGTCTCCTCCCTGGAGGTGCACTTCGACCTCCTGGACCTCGCTGAGCTGGCCGACATGTCCGACCAGGAGCTGGCCGAGGTCTTCGCTGACTCGGATGATGAGACCGGTGACACCCCGGCAGGTAGGCCCAGGGCGGGCACTGACCCACGAGCCATCCACCTCCAAGCCTCAGGCCCGATGTCCTCACGTTTCCACACAGCTCCTGTCCTGGCCACCACCCCTCCCCCAGACTTGCCATGGAGTCCCCACTGGTGGGTTTGGCCTCCAGCCGCTGAGCACAGGGGCTGGCGCTGACCAGAGGGGTTGGGCCCCGCGACCCCAGGACCAAGGGGGTGGTGGGCAGCACTGGGCTGGGAGGGCCCTCCTGGGGGAGTCAGCCCCTGCCGCCGGCTCAGTGGCTGTCAGTGACCACCCCAGCCTCATGGCCCCCTTGTCCCTCCAGGCCTGCAGCCGCTGCCCCGGGCAGGCTGCCTCCGCTCCCCATCCTGGACACATACGAGGGCCGAGCAGAACCGGGAAAAGCAGCCTCCTGGGGAACCCCAGCGGCAGCCGGCGGTGCTGGACACGTTTCTCACCGTGGAGAGGCCCAAGGAGGACTAGGCGGCTGCGGCCCGGGGGTCGGCACAAGCACAGCCCAGCGGCCTTGCTCTGGTTCCTCCAGGGCCGTGCCGGGACCATGCCCAGGACTGAAGCGGAGCGGCCTGGGCTTCTGGAAACTTGTCTACGAGACTGGTGCTCTGTCCCAGAACCCCCACGCGGGCAGGGGTGACGGCCACCGGGCCCCAGCCCAGGGACACTGCTGCCCAGCCAAGCATTGTGGCCAGTACGGCGGCTACAGGCCTGGCCCCATGCCTGCCCCGCCACACATCTGGTCTGGACCCCGCGGCCCTGCCTGGGTGGGGACCCCGGTGCCTGCACACAGCCCCAAGCCCTCTCAAGGCACAACCCCACTGCCCCCAATGCTGCTTCTCGTGGCCTGAGGGACAGGATGGGCCCCTGGCCGCACAGCAAGTTGACGGCTTTAGAATAAAGGCGTGAGCTCGCCTCCGTCCCAGCCCCAGCCCTTCCCACAGCCGGAAGCCACATGACTGCCCACAGCCGCCTGGGCTATGCGCTCCTCTCCAGGCCGGCCGTGTGCCCTGCAGGCTCCCGGGTCTTCCTGCGGCTGGGGGCTCACTTACAAAAGGGGGGATTAAACATCACTTCCTGAGGCCTGACCCATCTCCTCCTTTCTGGCTGACAGTTCCGGGGTTCGTGGGGGCCACTCCAGTCCTTTCTCCAGCTGAGCCCAAGGTGAGGGTGCTGGGGCCGCACCCAGGCTGCATATTTGGGTCACTCTTCGAGGACAGACGCCCTGGATTTCTAGTCCCTGGGCAGAAGGCAGGGGCGCCAGCCGGGCGGGTTCCACAACGGGGGCAGCAGCAGCCAGGCCAGGCAGGACCACCCAGGAGCCATGCCCTGAGGAGCCTGGGGCAGGAGGAGTGGCCCAGGTGTGGCCGGGACCCCGGCTGGTCTGTGCCCCCGGCAGCAGAGGCAGGGCCAGGCCTGGGGAACCAGGCAGCTCAACCGTTCTGGGCCTAGGGGAACGGCAGGACACAGCTTGGGGGACACATTTCAGGCAAGGGGAGTGGGGCGCACTCACCCCCGGCTGTCACTGACTTTTTTTTTTTTTTTTTTGAGGTGCAAGTCTCTTCTACTGAGGGGCTCAGCAGGTCTTTATTCATTTTTAGCAAGCAGTGAAATTACATCATCATAGAAGCAGAGCAGAAACAATCAGTATATTCTTTTCCCATGTACTACTGGCTCCTATGGGTCTCAGCAAGATAGTAGCCTTCAAGGTTAATAGATAAAAAAAAATAAACCTTACACTAAAATTCATTATTTTAGCTTAGGCAATTACCTAAGACAGCCAATAGCCGTCGGTACACTCCTATCAGCTAAAGCCTAAGCATCAAAAGACTCTTCTATTCATATGGCCTTCAGCTGGAGACCAGCTGCTTTCTGGTTATCAGCTAGCAGGGTTTTCTACCAAGAAACTTCTTAATACAGTTAACTTCATTTAAAAACTTTCCTAAGAAACTTCGAAAAAAAAGCAAAAGAAGGATTTACTATAATTGTTGTCCTGGGTTGCTTGTCAGGCATGCTCATGTATAACAAAATTCATTCCCATTGTCAGGCAGGCCAAATTTACAGTGTTTAATTTTTAAGCAGGTATTTCTTAGTGCCATTTACTTACAGTATTCTACACGTATAATTTATTGCCCAATGTACTTTCTGAGAAGTTTTTTCTTATATGACCAAGAACAAAAAAACAAAGGGATGCTTATAGGTTATAGATTAATCTTCAGCCCCACAGTGTGAGGCTCTTTGGAAATCTTCGGCCCCATGGTGTGAGGCCCTTTTTCTTAGCTGCTTGCCAGTGTCTTACATGGTTGGGGCAGCAAGGCCCCCTGCAGCATCACACTAACATTTTATATAGTTTATAGAGTGTCAAAAAGCAGCTTACTCTAAAATTAGAAGTGCCCAATGTACATTAAATAGACGGCCTAACTACCGGAACTTGAATACTTGTGTAAGATGATTGACACATGTCAGCGCTTAGTGCCTGTGGCAGGCTGCTGCAGGGATGACCTGGGTCATCAAGAGGCCATTTTGTGCACTGCCACTGTGATGCCATCATGTTTCTGGATCATAATGTTCCCATTATCTGATTCTAGGCACACCACAGGAATATCTGTAGGGTCTGAGGTTAGCTTAGCTGCTTGCTGAGCTAGAACAGATATCACCCCAGCATGTTCATCTGACAGGGTCCCACGGCGGCCCAAATTAAGTCCTTGTGAATCTGTGCACAGGACTCCAACAATGGAAGGATTCTTCATTCCATCACCCACAAGCCTGTTGCGCGAGCGGCGTCCCCGGGACGGCCCGGCCCGCACGCGCCCCTTCCCGGCCGAGCGCCCCGCCGCGGCCCCGGGCTGGCAGGGCCCGCGCTTGACTTTTGAAGCAACCAGCAAACTAGCTACCAAGTCCTAGGGTCTGGTCTGGTAAGCAGGCATTCCCCCACCCTCCCCCCGTCACCCGCCTGGCAGGCACAGCCGAGCCCCAGCACCCAGCGGCAGCCCACATAGGGCCTGCTGGGGCTCAGTGGCAGCAGATACTCTGAGGCAGTGGCCTGGAGCCCCAGCCCTGCACTGGCCGGGGCCGGAGGCTCCTCAGCAGGGCGGGCAGTGGCACAGGAAGAGACTCCAAACCCCCACTCTGATCCTAGCTGCCTGCTGGCTCTGAGCAGCGCTGGGTGTGGGAGGGAGGAGAGGGGGCAGCCAGGGTTGGGGGGGGGGGGGCGTCTGGGTGCAGGGGGAGGGTGAGAGCCCAGGCTTGACACCCCTGATGTCACCACCCAGGGGTCCTGCCTGAACCTTGTCAGGTCGTCAGGCCCCAGTGACCTGCCCAGTAACAGGTGCTTGACAGCCACCGCCCAAGGGATACAACACGACGGAGGGGCTGCCCCCCACCCCAGTGCAGGCTGCCGGCACCACAGGGTGATGGACAGGGCACCTGGTAGGCCCAGGCTGACTTTGCCCGCAGTGCACTAGTGTAGAGGAGGGGTCCCCCATGCTGTCCTGGGCAGAGGAGCCGCAGGCCAGGCCCTGCTGGCTCAGGGCCTCCCTGGTGGTGCAGGGGTTGAAGTCTCAACGCCATCAAGCTATCCCCAGCCACTGCCCAGCCACTGCTGCCTGAGTCCATCCCCAGCTAGGGAGCTGCCCACATGGCCAGCAGACCTCTCCTGTCTCCCTGCTGCTCTCCTCAGCAGTGAATCTCAGTGGAGCTGCCTGTTCTGCTCCCCACTCTGGTGAGTGCTCTCATCCCCACACCTCTGGACTGTACCCCAGCTCTTGTGTGCATAAATGAAATCTTTTAAAAAAAAAAAAAACACCAAAAACCAGAAATGAGACACTCACATCAAACACAAGATGCTGGGTCCCTGGGCCCCACAAACACTTGGGGCCTCAGCCTTCCACTGCCCACCCCATCCATCCACGTGGCCACATGCAGCCAGTTCAAGGGAGGTGGCACCGGGAAGCTGGCCTGACCCAGGCCCCTCCAGGTAAGGTACTGGGCTGCTCCCCCACCATCTGGCATTCAGGGTCCCCCACAAATATAAGCACATGAAAGAATCTGAGACCCAGACAGAAGCACATCTGTGCACATAGCTCCCCTCCTTGATGAGAGGGCCCTGGTCTGCCATTCCCCCTCACTACAGCCCCTGCCTGCCGTCCTCCCCTACTCCCACACCTGCCACCCAACCTCCACCTCCCTGCCCTGCCTGCTGCCACAGCCTCCCCCCCACCTCCTGTGTCCAGCTCCCACACTTTCTGCCCCTTGACAGCCAGGACCGTGAAGAAGAGTCGTGGCCTCTGTTCAGCCCTGGGGTCTCAGTGGTCAGGCAGTGGCCAGCAGTATGCAGCGGCACCGTGGGGAGGAGCTGGCCAGACTCAGGAGGCCTAAAGGGCCTGTGAGCTGCCCTCCCCAGGAGGGACTCAGCCCCACCGGGCCCTTGGAGATTCAGGGTCCAAAAAAGGCCAGCAGACCAGCCAAGCAGCAGATGGCCGGGCCCCAGGCTGGACTGCCCCCCACACGGGCGGTAGCCCCACAAAGAGGCTGCATCTGACCCCAAATGTATCTGTGTCCCCTTTAGTGACATAACTAATACAACAGAACTGAAAAAGGCCTGTTTCTTCGAAGACCAAAGTGAAGACTGGATCAGAGAGCAGCGAAGGCAAAGGCTGAAGAGCTGTCAAGCCGAGGACAGGAGCCACAGAAGCAGGAATGGCCACCCCCAGGGAGCCGCATGCTCTCCACAGGGCCCGGAGCCCCAGGCCGGGAGGGGGGGGCACTGTCCCCGGCCAGCTCTGAGTCTGGGACAGCAGCTTCCACCGTGCCTGGCCTGCCAGGTGCACCGCATCCAGACTCCGCTCTGCCAGCGCCACTTCCACTTCCTGTCCTGGCTGGTGACCAAGGCTGCCGTGGCCATGGCCCGAGCACCCGCTTCCTGAAATCAGCGCCTTTGGTGTTCTGGCTCCTGCGCCCGACACTGCTGGGGATTCTTCGGGAAACTGACAAGCTCCGTGATTGCCAACGTGGCTTTTTCCCGGCCAGCGGCAGAGCGCGCCAGCTGAGGGCAGTTTCATGGGCCGCTCCGCAGGCAAGGCCCCCTGCGCCCCAGCCAGCCCAGGGAAGGCGCTGCCCGACTTCTGGAGGCTGGAGAGGAGGGCAGCTGGGAACAGACAGCCTAGGCCCTGTCCCCGCCCGGCACACTGGACAGACACAGGGCAGCTCCCTGGAGCTGTGGCTGTTCCAGCAGATTCGGGGCGAGCTGGCAGGGTGGGCACAGGGACAGCCGCACCTCCTGACTGTCCATGCAGATGCTGGGGCCCCGACAGTTGTGTCCCAAAGCGAAGGGTTGAAAAGACACTGGAGTAAAATTTCCCACAAGAGCCAGGGAAACTAACCCAGAACTTGGACAGGTCGCGGCAGTGGGGAGCATGGGCTGGACACACACACGCACACACACTCACAGCCCCGCACCCCCGCCCAGAGCCTGAAGCCAGCAGCAAAAGGAGTGCGGGGAAAAGTGAGACTCTGCAGTGATGTCGAGAGAAAGTGTGACTCTTCCAAGAGGCTCCCCTTGCAGCAAACCCGAGGACCCCCCTCCCCGCGCCCAGCAGGGACCCTCCCAGGGAGCACAGCTCAGCAGCTCGCCCACCCCCTCCACCTATGAGGCCCAGGAGTGCGATCCACAGGGCTCCGCGTCCTGAAGACAGAGGGAGACTCAGCTGTGGAGGCACACCCATGGGAGCCAGGCCAGGCAGATCTGTGTACCCCAGAGGCCCTGAGGCTTTCTGGGGCACCACTTCCTCCAGGCCTTGTTCCTCCCCCACCCTTAGAGAGACCCACACTCCCCTCCTCCCCTCCAACGCAAGGCAAGGCGGCACTGGCACTTTAAGGGGTGCGTCCAGCCAGAAGGCAGCTCCTGGAGGCAGGAAGACCTTGCTCCCCCAGCCTTCCCCCCACCAGCGCCCCACCAGCGCCCCGGGGCAGGATGGCGGGTACCACCAAAGCTGCACACAGGAAGCTGCACACAGGCAGCCGGCAGGAACGAACTTGCTGCGCCCTCCAAGGGCTCCAGCCCCTTACTCCTCCAAGCTTCTTTCCCTGCTTTACTGAGCCACCCAAAGCCTGTGGGCATGGAGCGGGTGCGTACTCAGCACGCCACGGCTGCTGTCTTGTCCTCCCTACATAGCAGGAAGAGCGCAGCAACCACTGACAGCAAAATAATGGCGTGGACGTTTCCAGAACACAAGCATCCCTAGATGCAGCCACTCGGGATTCTTCATCTCTGGAGCAGGTGCTGCCACCTCGTCCGTGGCCCACAAATCCCCTGTCCGGGACAGGGCCGGGCAGTCTGCCCAGGGTCATGGCAGCTTCTCGGTCCACATGAAAAGGAGCTGCTCCTGACCCCAGTAGGTACTGGACATGAGTGGCCTGTTTCTCTGCTGCTGCCACAGCATGGGGCTGGCGGCGTCAGAGAGCAGAGGAGAGCAGCAAGATCACCCTGAAGACAGACACACCGAAGTCCTTCTCCCACCACTGCTTGGACCCAGGCGTCGAGGACCAACAGCCCAAAGGCCGCCAGCAACGGGCACATTGAAGCCGCACTCTCCCCCCAACCATGTCCCCTCCCCCCCAGCAAAGGACTTTACTGAAGAGCAACTGGACTCACAGCATCTAAGTGGGGGAGTGCCACCAAGTGCTCACAGGGGAAGGCGCTTGAGCCAGATGCCCCCAGGAAACAGGGTGAGGTTTGCCCTGCTGCTCACGGTGGGAACACCCCAGGGTAAGGGGTATCCCTGGGTGTGCCAGGGCAGGGGATACAACCCCAGGTGTGATGGGGGGATGATGGAGGATACCCCCAGCGTGACAGGAGGGGGCACCCCTGGGTGTGAGGGGGAAAACACCCTCGGATGCGATGGGGGACAATACCCCAGTGTGTTGGAAGGGGAGACACAGACACACGCACACACACACAGAGAAGGGGAAGCACCCCCCAGGTGTGATGAATAGGGGGTGTTACAGGGCAGGGAGAGGGGCACCCCAGAACCCCCAAACGTGCCTGCTCTAAATAGGTTCTGCCACCCACTGCATCAAAACAAAACATACAGACCTTTAATGGAAAGGAACCTTAATACAATTACTGTGCAGCACAGAAAAGATGAAGACTAGAGTTTCCAAATCAAGCACCCCAAGTAACCTGTCCCCTCGTGGGTAAAAGTCCAGCCCAAAAGGATTGGCCCAGAGCAGGGCCACTGAGGCCTGAAAGCCGCCCCAAGTCTAATGCCCCTCCTGGTGGGGACCCACAGGAAAGGGTCAAAAACAGACAAGTCTGGGGGGAAAAGAGCAACATCAGAATCAAGATAAAAGCTGCCCCTGCCTCCTCCCGTGGCTCAGCGGCGGCCGTCCTCCCAGCCCAGGACCAGAAGCCCACAGCTCCGTCTCCGCCCCGGGCCTCCCCCAGGCCCCGTCTGCTCCCCACCCTCCCTCCTTCCCACCCAAGTCTCCTCTCGGGGTCTCCTCCCTGCTCGGCTCCACCCCCTTGGGTGGGGCAGGGAACCCGGGGCCTCCCCTTTTCCTGGGGACCTCCCTGTTACAGGGGGACACCCCGGGGTGTGCTGGGGGGATGCAGAAGTCACTCCCCGTGTGTCGGCAGGGGGCACCCCCGGTGTGTCGGGGGTCCTGAGCGGGGGTTCCGCGGGCGCTGTCGAACGCAGCACGACGGTCGCGGGCTCGCCGAAGATCCCCGGGCTCGGCCCGCGAGGCCGCGACGCGCAGGAAGGCGGCTCCCGGCCCCGCACTCGGCGCTCCCGGATGGCGTCACCGCCGCTCCAGAGTGGCCGCCGCCGTCGCCCGGAAGCGGCGGACGTGGCGTCCCCGCTCACCTGCCCGAAGGCGGCCACGGCCCTCGCGCCAGGCCCGGCCATCCTGCCGCGCCCTGCGTCCCCGGGGCATCGCCACAGGCCGACCAGAGGCGCAGCCGCAGCCGCCAGCCGGTGGCGCACGCCCCGCCGCCAAACTCGCGCCGCTCGGGCGCGCGCACGCGCAATGCCGCGCAAACGAGCCACCGTGTCGCCACGGCCCCGCGGCGGGAGGAGGGCTCGCGCGCATGCGCTGTAGCCCCGGCCCGGGGACCTCTCTGCGTGTGTCTACTCTATCGCCCGACTCCTGAAGATCAGAACATGAACGCCGTCTGGCTCGACTCAGGCGGCGCAGAACTCCCAGCGGCCGATTCGGCGGGGTGCTGAGAGAAAAACGCCCAGTTCCTTTAGTTTTATTTTAAGTCTGGCATCTCTAGGGACCCCTTCTGGGGTCCTCCGTGCCATGCAGTCCCAAAGCGCTCTAGTCGCCGCTGCTGCGTGTCATTGTTCCGCGACCGGGCGGCGCCTTCCGCGCGTCCCGCGTGAGCGGGGGCGCCGGGTCCGGGCGGGCTCCTAGGTGTTTGTTCTCTGCACGCGGGGTGCGGACGCTCGGACGCCAGACACCGGCCGCGGTGGCTCCGGAACCATCCCGCCTGCGCCTGGGAGCGCGGCTGGGGCTCGAACGTCTGTCTACTCGCGGCCCTACGCGGCAAGGGACTGCGTGTGTCCACCGGCCCCTGCCCCTAGACTGCGGGGGTTTATGACATTCTGGAGGCAAAGATGCCGGGGAAAAGGCCCCTGGGTGCGACGGCTCTCCGGAGTGCCAAGAGGGAACGGAAAGCAATCACTCTCGACATGAAACTCGAAGTGTTGCGGCGATTTGAAGTGGGTGAGAAGCTCAGCCAAATTGCAAAGGCCCTGGGCCTTGCTGTCTCCACAGTGGCGACAATCCGCGATAATAAAGAAAAGATCAAGGCGAGTTCGCTCATAGCTACTCCCTCGAGAGCCTCTCGGCTGACTCGCCGTCGAAGTGCGGCCATGGAGACCATGGAGAGGTTGTTGTACGTGTGGCTGGAAGACCAGAGCCAACGAAACGTGCCCCTGAGTGTCACCGCTATTCAGGAAAAAGCCAGGAGTTTGTTTGACGACTTACAGCGTGAACACGGCGAGAGCTCTCAAGCAGAAAAGTTCAGCGCGAGTAAAGGGTGGTTTATGAGGTTCAAGGAGCGCCACTGTTTGCCCCACTTCAAGATGAGCAGCTCGGCTCCCGGCAACAAGGACACCTACCCGGAAGTGCTGAGAAGCATCATCCGAGAAGGTGAGTACACCCCCCAGCAAGTTTTCAATGTGGTGGAGACAGGGCTCTACTGGAAGAGAATGCCTGAAGGGACATTTATCTCTGTGAAGGAGAAAGTCGAGCCAGGCTCCAAATCGCCCAAAGACCGCTTGATGCTGCTGCTTGGAGGCAATGCCACTGGGGACTTTAAGCTGAAGCCCTTACTGGTATACCACACGGAGAACCCCAAGGCTCTGCAGGGCTACTCCAAGCCCAACCTGCCTGTGATTTGGCGCTCAAACAGAAAGGCTTGGGCAACCAAGAGCATTTTTCACGAGTGGTTCACATACTTTTTTTGTCCTGCCATTGAAAAATACTGTGCCCAAAATCATCTCACCAACAAAGCTTTGCTCATCCTAGACAGCGCGCCATGCCACCCAGTAAACTTGAGTGACCTGTCTGATAATGTAAGGGTGGAGTACTTCCACAATGGTACCGCCGACTCGGTCCAGCCCATGGCTCAGGGTGTCACCTCTGTCTTCAAAGCTCATTACCTGAGAAGGACTTTTGAGCACATCCTGGAAGCAACAGATGAGGAGGATCCAGCTGTGATCAGCGAGTTTTGGAGGAACTATAGCATCATAGATGCCGTGGACAACATTGCCACGGCTTGGGAGGCACTCAAGCCAGCAACAATTAACAGTGCATGGAAGAAGATTTGGCCTGAGTGCGTTCAGTTCCATGATGTGTCCCAAACAGATAATGTTGCACAGCTTCAACAAGACATTGTGGCTCTGGCCAGGAGCCTGGCTCTGGAACAGCTGGTGGAAGCTGATGTGGGCCGGTTGCTGCAGCTGAATGAGAAAGATCTCTCAAATGCAGAGCTGATGCAGCTGGAGCAGGAGAGAGCGGTAGAGGAGGACAGTGAGGACGCCCCACCAGCCCTGCGCCAGCTAACCACAGGGGCGCTCTCAGCAGCCCTCGCACATTTTGAGGCTGGCTTGCAGGTGCTTACCAGTAACAGCTCAGATGAGGAGTGGAAACAAAAAGTTTCCAAAGCAATCAACAATGCAATAAACTGCTACAGAGAATTGTACAATGAGAAAAAGCGGCGCTCGCAGCAGCTGTCTTAGGTTGTCTTCTGGTCTGTGTATCCTCTCAACATCCAGTTGAAAAATTTAATCAGTCGGGCCGATTAAAAATGTAGCCAAAACTTTTCTTTAAGAAGAGTAAACATTTCAAATAAGGTCAAAGGCATTTGATAAATTGGGAGAAGACAGTTGCACCACATCTCACAGATAACAGGCTGATAAGCCTGAAAAATTCTTAAGAATGTGGAGGAAAACTACCAAAATCCAACAGAAAAGTGCACAAAAGAAATAATTTGTATGTAAGTAAATCAGGCCTTAAAATGTGAAAAGAAGCTCCACCTCCCTCATAGAGATACAAATGAAAGCTTGTGCACATAAGCCATCCCAGTGAGACCAGCATGTACCAGGACACAAGCGTCCTCCAAGGCCCTCGGTGCAGCAGTGTGGGGGGACAGTGCGCCAATAAGGAATAGGGCTCCTCTCCCACTTTCACAATTGTCTCTGAAGCTACACCTCCAAGAGAGAACACATGCGCACTGATGATTTGCTGCAGCCTTGTCTGTAGCTACAAATACTGCAGCCAGCCTGGATGTGCACCCAGTGCAGCAGACACAGCACAGTAACCCCCATGGTGGCCTGGAGGTGATGGAGGAGCGTGAGGAGGAACTCTGCTAACTGATGAGCACTTTCCACCATACACGATCCACTAAAGCTATGTGTGAGAGTACAGCCTGCTACCTCTTGTGGAAGAAAAGAGGAAATAAAATATATATCTTACATGTGAAAAAAGAAACACAGGAAGGAGACACCAGAAACTAATGGGGGGGGGGGTGCTGGTAATAGTTGACTCACTTCTGTAAAATTCAGACTTTGAAAACTTGTTAATAAAACAAGCAAAAATAAGGTTTAGGATTAATAAAACAAGCAAAAATACGCAAATACACAAACAGATTCATATTTCACAGCATCATATTTCTCCCCACAACAAAGGGAGAGAAACACCCAAATCTTGAACAGCAGTTTGACTGTATACCCTCAGGTTAAAGTCTCAAGAGATGCTGTGCTCTAGTGAGCAGGCTGACCTCATAGGGGCAGAGGTCGCAAGGCTCCAAGTGCTGGCTGCACACTCTAGGGTTGAGCAACTGAACAAATGCAGAGCAGATGCAGGTTATTCACCATAAAGGAAGATGAGGGACCAAGCGAGGGGAGCCGTGGGTCTGGAGTGGGCTGAAGCTCGAAGCACTGGTATGAATTCATGGGTTTTCAGTCTGGGGGAACACAGAGCGAGGGTACACTTTCCTAGGGCTGCACGTTGACAGGCCATGTCCTGTCTAGTAAATACCACTGTCCACTAAGAGGCACTCGCACTCTGGAGAGATGGCTGGTTTCAGGCAGGGATGGAGAGGGCAGGAAAGCCTGGATGGCCTCGCTGTGGAAACGAGTGCCTAAGGACAGGCTGAAAATGTTCCCACTGACCAAATTTGGGACAACTTGAGCATCAAAATAAATAGTTGCAGTAGAGGGTTATAACTCAGTAAAATAGGCCATAAATGTGGAGAAGCAAAAGCTCTGCAACAAAAAGACAACCACCAGATGCAGAGGGAGTCACAGGAGTGGAAAGTCACCAGCCCCTTCTAGTGAGAGCCTGGAGAAGAAGGTGAAAGCAGGGACTACGGATGTTACATAGTCTCAAAGTATCTTCCATAAGAAACCTGGTAGTCACAAAGTTGTATAACTTTGTAGCAGAAAAGCCTGGGGAAGCCCCCAGAACCCCTTCAGGACAAGGGTGCAGTGGAGGACACTGCGTCCCCCGCTGTGCGAACCCTGGGGTCAGCCCCAGTCCCCCGCAGACACTGGTGACCCGTTGTCTTCACAGCAGCCAGCCTGCTGTCAGTGCCGCCTGCCCTCCCGATTGAGGGCTGGACATGGCCTGGGGGGCTCACCTGAGTGAGGCTTGTCGTGGGTCTGGTTGACGTCTAGGGGCCGCTCCCCACCCTGTGTGCCCAGGAGGCGGTGTCCTTGCTTGGACACACGAGGGACACGCACAAGGATGACAGGTGGTACCATCTCCGCAACTCACATTCAGGAAAATACAGGAGGAGAGAGAAGCAAATGGGGCGATGTGGGCACTTGAGGGCCCAGAAGACAGATGGGGCGTGGGGTGGCCTGCACTGTTGTGTAATTCTTAATTTGCCAAAGAACATGGAAGCACTTCCTGGCTGGAAAGGGGCCGAGCCCTCCATGTGCTTCTCAGGGTGAGTTCAGCTTCTGTCCTCAGAGGGCTCCACCCCTGCACTGGTGTCGGCTCACAGCCCACCACCCTCTGGCCACCCTCCACACCTGCCCGCAGTGTGGCCCCAGCCTAGGTGAGCAGCTGGACACCTAGGTGAGCAGCAGTTACTTCTGGGTTACAGCCCCTTCCAGATCTGGTCAAACTACAGGTCGTATCTGCAGAGAAATGTGCAGCTTGATGTGATCTGGGAGGGTCAGAGTCTTGAGGCTCAAGACCTAGTGGCAGGGGGCCTTAGTCCAGCCAGCCCCCCAGGGTTCCAGTGCTGCTCAGCCCTGGGCCTCCTCCAGGCCATGCCCAGTGCAGGGTCAGAGGGCTCTGGGGTGGCGTCAGTGGCTATGGCTTTGCTCTGCCCCCAGTCTACGGACCCCACGAGGCTTGTTTGTCCCTCCGACGTGCTGCCCACCAGGGGGTGCTCATTTCTCCCCAGACCACTCGACTCAGCCCCACAGGGAGAGAAGGCTGCAGATGGTCCAGAAGCCTGAGCCTGTTCTGCACATTAGCGAACTGCCTGGTGCCCAATTCACCACACACGCATCTGGAGCACGGGGTTTAATGAGGGGCAGCGGGTGTGGTCACAGCAGGGCTGCAGGCTGCTAGCCCAGAGAGCTGCTTCCACCGTGGCTTCTGGCCACTGTCCCGTGGACCCAGAAAGCCCCACATGATTCTGTGTAGAGGGGAAGGTAGGAACAGTGTTGGGGGCAGGAATTGGTAAAAGGGAGCTCCCGCGGGCAGCGACTATGGCAGGAACCATTGGCGTGGACCAGACAGTACACCAGGAAAGGCCAACACCCCATGGCAGAAATGTGACGCAGCAGTGGCACATGTGGTCGGCTGCAAGGGGCCAAGAACCACCTTCACGCCTGGGCAAGGGACATCAGGGCAGGGCCTCTGCGGCCTGGAGACACTCGGGGTCCACTGCTCACCTGTGCCTAGTTCTGGGCAGCAAGAGGAATGTCTCAGGCTGCATGGGGCTCCCCGGGCGACACGCTGGCTGCCCCACACATCAGCCCCTGGGCTGCTGCCCTCTCCCTCTGGCTCATCAGGCGACAGGGGAGGGTGTCCCCCAATGCTCCGGCAGGGTCCTGGGTGTCCCCCAATGCCCCGGTGGATCCTGGCCTACCCCACCAGAGGTCCTTTGTCAGCAGTGTGGTACCTCCTACCTCTAGCCAGGCCTTCTGTGAGCAAATATTCCCGGCTCCTGACCTCAGGTCGCCGGGAGAAGGCTCCTGGCTGCCGGCCTCTGGCCTTTGGGGAGCCCCTGGGTGGAAGATCCGGCTGGGGAAATGCTACTCAGGCGGGCCATGGCCAACCCTCTCGCCTAACCTGGAAGCTCACCCAGGCGACCTATGCCTGCACCTGGAGGTGGGCCTGCACCCAGCTCAGAGCACCAGGGCAGCCAGGTGGTTTGGAGCAGCTGCCCATCGCCCAGGGAAGAGCTCCTCATCGCCACACTGTCCGGAAAGAACCAGGACCCAGGGAGCCAGGGAGACCCTTGGAGCCAGCAGAACAGCCAAAGGCCCAGAGAGACCAGGTGCCAGAAGGAGGCGCCCCCCAGCAGGACGCAGCCCAGGCAGCTGGGTGCAGCTGGCATCCTTGGGCCCACAAAGCTCTTCGAGACCGCACAGGACCTGCGGGCCGGGGACACCAGCAACACCCCCCCACCTCCCCCCACCCCCCGCAAAGCTGCCGGGGCTTGTCACCACGGGGCAGGAAGTTCCCCACTGCCCAGCCGGGGAGTCTGTGGTGGGAGGGGCCACACCCCAGCTGCACCCCACAGCAGGAGACTGCCGGGAGCTCCCAGCCAGCATGGGGCCAGGGCGTTCCTCAGGCCTGGCCCTGGCAGCCCGCCCAGCAGTGAGGCGGGCCTGGAGCTGCGCCCCGCCACCGGCTGGAGAAACACTGCGATGTGGCCACGACCAGCAGGGCACGCAGGCGGGCAGAGTGCCAGCATCTAGGAGTCCAGGCCGGGCCCCGCCTCCTGGAACAGGGACCGTTTGCGCAGCGTCAGGCGGGCACACTTGGGGCATGAGGTGGAGTTGTCGTAGTAGCAGTCCCTGGGGAGACACGACAGTGAGACTGGGTGCGCCCCAGGGGTGCCTGCCCGGCCCCGGCGCCCCTCCTGAGGCCCACACACCGCAGGGCAGCCCCGCTCTTACTGTGCGGCCCCCTCCCGGAACATGGGGTCCCCTTTACACTTTTGAAGGGGCATCTCAATATTCAACATCTGCCAGACAATAAAAACCAGCTCAGCAGGCTGGCAGCCCTATCTGCCAGAGGCCCACTGAGGCCATGATGGCCCAGGGCAAGGTGGGGGTGTCCCCCCTGCAACCAGACTACACCCTGCGCCACCCAAAAGTTAGATTAAAGCTGGCTGCTTCCAACCTGTGTGCACTGTTCTTCCAATACAAGTATCTCCTGGCCTAGGAATGTTTGAAAATAACACCACTGGTGGCAGGAAGGGGGGAGTGTAGCAGCCTCACCCCTTGCACATACACCCCGCCTGGGAGCAGCCCCAGCCCCTCCCGCTACCCTCGCCCCGCACTCTGGATAGAGACAAAAGGCTATGAGATTAGGCAGCAGCAAAGTAGTAGCTCCAGCGTCCTCCTCAATGCTCCTGCCCCAGAGGCGCCTGGCCTGCATCCCTCACCTGTCGCCCGCACTGACCTGTGGAAGACTGCGGAGCAGTCGGCACACACGGAGGTGTGGCTGTCGAAGGGGAACAGCACGTCGCCCTCCCTGCAGAGCTCGCACACGAAGCCCTTGGCCTGGCAGCGCTGATGACAGTGGGTGGTCAGCACGGCTGGGGGCACCCGTACACCACCCCCCCCACGCAGGACAGCCTTGGGGCCAACCTCGCAGTCCAGCTTGATGTGCTTGGCGAACAGCGTGTGGGTCTCAGTGAGTGAACAGCCCAGGCGGCCGGTGTGTGCGTCGAGCAGGTCCTGTACGGAGTACATCTCGTCGTTCTCCACGAAGTGCTGGCGGTCCTGGAGCTGCGGGGGTGGGAGGGGCGTGACCCTGGGCAGACAAGGCCCCAGCCCTGGGGTCTCCCCACCAGCCAGGGCTTCTCCCAGCACCCCACACAGCCTGAGGGCTTCTCACCCCTGTGGGGTGCTGGGTGGGGAGGGCTCTGCCTGCTCACTCGAGGGGCCGGGAGCCAGCTCTCAGGGGCAGCTCTGGAGCCAGTCAGAGTAGGCCAGAGCCTACTGGAGCCAGTCAGAGCCAGTCAGATCGGCCTGCGGGTAGGGTGCAGCTGGCACATGCGTGCAGGCTACGAGCATTTTTGCGCGTGAGCCGCGGTTGCGTGCAGACCCCTCGACCCTGGACAGAAGCGCCAAAGCAGCAGCCGCGCCCGGACTCGCCTGCAGGAGCAGCCGGGCATCCATGGCCTCCCGGCAGGTGATGAAGTACGGCTTCATGAGCAGGATGTCCTGGCGCAGCTTCTGTGGAGGGGCAGGAGCTGTGAGCGTTCCCGCCGCCGTGCACACAATAAAGAAAAAACCGCAAAGCACCCCAAAGACACGCCGCAGCAGCTGAGTCCGGCCTGCAGCCCAGCCCGGCCCGGCACGGGTCCTGCTGTGGCTTCACCTGCGCCCTCTACCAGCGGGGAGGCCGAACCTTCCGGGCCGCGGCGACTGCGGAGCCAGCACAGGCCGGCGAGGGCCCCGCCCCGCGCAGGTGGCGCCTCCCGGGCGGCCCCCCAACCTCACCCGGATCTCCACCAGCTCCTCCACGTAGTTGAACAGCAGCGGGTTGATCTCCCGGAGTCGGAGCACCGGCCGCGACACCATCAGCGCCAGGTAGCGCAGGCTGCCCCGGGACACCTGGGGACAGGGTGGCTCAGCGCGGCCCTCAGGGCCGCCCGCCCGCCCGCCCGCCGCCTCCCCGCCCCAAGGCCTGCGCTCCCGGGCCCGCCGCCCGCCCGCCCTCAGGGCCTCCGCCACACCCACCGCCCGGCCCCTCCCCGCCCCGCCCCGCCCCATGGCCTCCGCCCCGCCCACCTCCCCGTCCCGCCCCCATGGCCTCCGCCCCGCCCACCGCCCCGCCCCGCCCCCATGGCCTCTGCCACACCCCCTCCCCGCCCCTTCCACCGACCTGCCCCGCCCCAGGGCCTCTGCCCCGCCCACCTCCCGCCCCGCCCCCATGGCCTCCGCCACACCCCCTCCCCGCCCCTTCCACCGCCGCCCCCGCCCAGGGCCTCCGCCCCGCCCACCTCCCCCCGCTTCCACCGCCCCGCCCCGCCCCAGGGCCTCCGCCCCGCCCACCTCCCCGCCCCGCCCCCAGGGCCTCCGCCACACCCCTCTCCCGCCCCTTCCACCGCCCCGCCCCAGGGCCTCCGCCCGGGCCACCGCCCCGCCCCACCCCATGGCCTCCACCACACCTCCTCCCCGCCCCTTCCACCGCCCCGCCCCGCCCCAGGGCCTCCGCCCCGCCCACCTCCCCGCCCCACCCCAGGGCCTCCGCTGCCGCCCCGCCCTTCCACCGCCCCGCCCCCAGGCCTCCGCCCCGCCCACCGCCCGGCCACGCCCCCATGGCCTCAGCTCCCGGCCCCGCCCGCCCCCAGGGCCTCCGCCCCGCCCACCGGCCCGCCCCGCCCCCCAGGGCCTCCACCCCGCCCACCGGGCCCGCCCCGCCCCCATGGCCCCCGCCCCGCCCCGGCCCGCCCCGCCCGCACCTTGCGCGGCTCGAAGTCCCAGTTGTGCACCACGCGCGCGGGGATCACAGCCAGGTCGTTCCAGTGGCAGTGGCTGCAGTAGTACTGCCCCGTGTAGTCGCACTGCCGGGCCTCGCTGGGGACGCCGCCTGCAGAGGGACGGGAGGCCCCACTGAGCATCCTCCGCGCACCGCACAGGGCACGCCGCACCCGCGGGGAGGGCCCGGCTCCCCAGGCCCCCGCCCTCCTCGGAGCCCGGGTAAGCAAGCACCGGGCCGCGGCTCATGCCTGGGGGGACACGGCCGGGGAGGGGCTGCTGCCGCTCCCGGGCCCCTCCATGCGGGTGTTGGAGACAGCGGCCCTGGGCGGCTGAGTGCGCCTTGCCTCCCCAGGCCACAGGCTGGACCCTCGAGGGCCTGAGCAGATGTCACTCAGGGCCGCAGGACCTCCCCGTCCGGCCCTTCTGGCCTGGCCCCCCCACCCGGCTACGCACGCAGGGAGATGGGTGCCCGGCACTCGGCGCAGCGGTAGTCCTGGCTGTCCAGGCCTGCCTCAGGGCAGATGCTCAGCTCGTACTCGGCCTGGTGGCTGACCTTGGAGCGGACGCAGGGCTTGGAGACAAGGTTCAGGCACTTGCTGTGGCAGCGGTAGTAACACCCTGGGGGTGGGGGGCAGCCTGAGCCGGCCTGTCATGGCACCCAGAGGGGCCAATCCAGCTCCTCCAGGGCCTCTCCAGCAGCTCTGCCGGCCCCAGGCCCTCAGCACCTGATGCCCCCAACTCCAGGCCGCCGACTCAGGGCTCTGGCCCTTCCTCACCCGGGTCACCACACACACCACCTGCAGCCCCAGATTTCAGCCACCCACTTCCCATGACAGACGGATGCCCCCAGCCCAGTCCCTGCCACTCAGGGCCCCTCCCACTCCGCGCTCCACAGCAGAGAGTCCTGTGGCAGGGCCTTCCCAGACATGTGCCTGCGGGTCCTTTGCAGACAGTGGGAACCTCCCCATGCGTCACCCCTGACCTCCAGCGTTTACTCCCATATCACATGGACCCTTTCAAGCTCCCTATGGCAGGCCCTGCCCTTTGCCATCTCCGTGCAGGCCTGTACCCCCTGACTGGGCCCAGCCTCCTGTGGCTGCGGCCACCCCTTGTCCTCAGATTTGAGCAGCCATGAGTGCTCACAGCTGCCCCTGGGCAGTGGGCAGTGGGCCCCGGGCAGCACGCACCTGTGCAGGTGTACCAAGTCTGGATGAGCCCCCAGATGACAGCGCTGCACCTGTCACAGGTCTGCTTGACACTCTTGCTCTTCTCCTTGTAGAAGCGGTGCTCCAGGAGCACCTGGATGTTGGGCTCCTCCTCATTGGGGTCCTGGGGGCCAGCAGGGACATGTGAGCCCCTCCCCACGGTCAGGGAGTTCTCCCCAGCATCCCAGCCGCTGTGTGGGAATGGAAGACCAGCAGGTGCAGCACCGCCTGGTGTGCCCCACTCTGCTGGCCAGGCTCAACCCAGATATGCTGAGGCCGCAGCCGGTGTCACCCCAGGGACGGAGCACAGAAAGGGGGATGGGGCCCTGGCCACCCAAGTGACTGCACAGGGGATCCCTCATACCACCATTCTTGGGGTGCACTGTCACAGCCTTGCTCACCACCTGGGGCCACCCCACCAACCCCCGGGACTCACAGCCAGTGCGGGGACCCAGGGACGCATCAGAAAGGACACGTGGGGAGGGTCCCCCCGCCTGTAGCTTGGTCTCTGGGGCTCAGCCCCTGCTTGGTACACCCCCACCCAGGCAGCAAGGCTGACAGCCACAGAGGGCTTCCCCCACAGAGGGCTGACAGCCCAGGAGTGGGCAGTGAGTCCCCAGGCTGGGACCCCCCCCCCCATCTAGGCAGGAACCCCACCCAGTGCAGGCGGTTGCAGCAGAGCCGCAGCAGGAAGGACCCTGAGGGCAGCTGTGCTCTGCCCTCTAAGCTGTCGCAGGGCCTCACGGAGAGCGGGGGACCACCTGGCCTCCTGCCAGAGCCCACCTTCAGCTCCTGGAGCTTCAGGCGCAGGTGGATGAGCCTGACCACGGCGTCCTTCTGCTTCTCCGACTGCTCGGGCAGCTCCAGGATGGCCTGCTTGCACTCCTCAATGGCCTGTCGCAGCTGCTGCACGTCAGAGGCCAGGAACAGACCCTGCGAGGCAAGGACAGTAGGCAGAGGCCAGGCGCTCCCTGTCCAGACCAGCATCCAGAAGCCCCGGGGCCACTGGGCCTGGAGTGCATGCTTGCCCACCTGCCCAGAGGGCCGGGACCTCAGGGGCCCTGTAGCCTGGGCCAGACCCAAAGGCCCCACACAAGACGTCCCCCAGAGCCAGCCTGTCTTCCTTCTCCGAGAGCCCAGCTGCTCTCTGGCTGAGCCGTCTCACTTCTGGGGCTGGACAGAAGCTGGAGCTGAGGCGGCCAGTGGCACGCCCCTCCACAGATGTCGCAGGGCCCAGTTGGCCACGCTGCCAGGCTGGACATGGAGCTGGGGCCAGGAAGGCCCAGTGGCCATGGGAACGACTAAGACACAAAGCAGATGCAGGGCCCCTCGTGCCCCCACAGCCCCGGCAGTCCTGTCCAGGTTGCTGCGTTTCTCTCCAGCACAGTGGGAGATGGTTTGCAATAACTTAGGAGCCTCCCTGGTGGCACAAGGGGTTAAGCACCGCACTATGAAGCAATCTGCAGCCTCTGTAGCACGAGTTTGATCCCCAGCCAGGGAGCTACCCACACGGTGCGGGAGACCTCTCCTGTCTCTCCACTGCTCCCCTCAGCAGTAGATTTCATTCAGTCTGCCTTTCTGCTTGTTCTGCTCCCCACTCTATCTCTGGTGAATCCTCTCACCTCCTGCATCTCTGGCCTGTACCCCAGCTCTAGTATGCATAAATAAATAAATCTTTTAAAAATCATTAGAGTCCTTTTATTTTAAAAAAAAAAAAAAAAGATTTTCCTGGCATGCAATAGCAAGAACTCAGGGGGGCTGAGGGTGGGGGCGCAGAGGGATTCCCCTCCAGTGCACAGAATGGCATCCCTAACACAGGCCCGGGCCCCAGCAAAGCGGGGACGTATGCCAGCCCCTCCCGGCCCAGCCCCAGAACCTCACCACAGGGCGGGAGAAGTGGTCCTCGGACAGCCCGAGGTCCATGGTGCGCTCTGGGCAGCAGCGGAACTCCAGTTCCCCGGGGGGCAGCTCCGGCAGGGCCTCTGCAGGGTCCACATGTGGAGGAGACAGTCAGCGGCTGGCCGGCCGGCCAGCACTGGGCCTCCGGGGCACGGGTCACTTGGAGCAGCCCCCACCCTAAGGCAGGGCCCAGGCCCCTAAACAAGGGTCGCCCCAAAATCCCGTGACTCCAGGCCCTCTGCACCTGCCAGTGCTCACCCTGGACGCCATCTGCCGTGGGAGGTGCTGGCCCAGACCCTCCCCTGACCACCGGTCCCCTGCTCACTATCAGGACACGGGCAAGGTCTCTCCCAGGAGCCAGCTCCCACGGGAGACAGCACACAGGGCCACCAGCACTCACCTTCAGACGCCATGTCTGGGGCTGCCTCCCCGGGCCCCTGCGCATGCTGGCCAGGGCCGCGCTGCTTGTCGAAGGGGTTGAGGTGGGCCTGCCGGAACCGGGCCAGCCTCTCATCGTGGTCCATAGCGACCGTCCATCCCACCTGCGGCAGAGACCAGGACTTCACAGGGGCTGGCCTCTTGCCCTTCCCCAGAGGCTGGTCTGTGTGTGACTTCCCAGCCCCAGTTCCCCCCAAAACCAGCTCAGCCCCTGTGCTGGAGACAAGCAGAGCCAGGCGCGGGTCAGCCCAGTGTGAGGACATCCGACTGGCGCTCGGCCCACCTGAACTGCCCTGTCCCCGACAGCTCCCCAAGTCACCATCCCTGAGCGGGTCAGCGGGGCATGGCCAGGGCCTGGGGTGACAGCCTGCCCCCACAGGCCAGGGCCTGTCATCCAGGCCGCTCTGGCAGGGCTGTGCCTGGGTCCCACTGGTCCCCATGTGGCTGGTCAGCACATAGCCCCCCTCTCCCCCCGCCTCAGGCCCAGACACAGACAAGGCAGGAGGTGTCCCCACCGCAGCTGCCTGGGGACTCAGAGGCTGCAGGACCTCATGGCTCTGCCAGGGTGGAGGCCCCTTCCCCACGGAAGGGCTGGCCTGGCCCCACCACAGGGTTCAGCCCCTCCACAGGGCTCAGCCCCTCCACAGCTGGAGCAAGGTCAGAGGGTCAGGTGGTGGGGCTGCCCAGCAGGCTGCCCATGCGCCCCGGGAAGTGGGTCTGCTTTGAAATACCTGCAGTTATAGGCATCACCTCTGACCCCTCCTGATCTTCCTGTCGGAAGAAGGAGAGCTGGGCCCAGTGTCCACCACCTGTGGGGGACCCCTCACACCTGTGGGGGCGGCCCTGCCGCGGGTGGGGGTCTCCGCAGGATCCAGCCCTGGGGCCAGGATGTGCCCCCAGGGCTGCAGCTCTGAAGCCTACCTCTGGGCAGCAGAGGCCGTCCCAGGGTGACAGCGCCCCAGGGGCCTGGGCACAGGGGGGCCTGGGTGCAGGGGCCACCCGCCTAAAGCTGCCAGGGGGCGGGGCTGGGCGGCTGCTCCCCCAGTCTCGGGTGTGCTCAGAAGTGGGGTGTGGAGCAAGTGACTGGCAGCCCCCCACCTCAGCTCCCCCCCTGCCCAGTGGACGACCCTATTTCACGCCAGCTGCTGGGGCAGCCTGGGCGGACCGGGACACCGGCTGAGCCGCTAAACGAGCTCGGCCGGCCCGGCGGCCTCCCGGCCCGCCCCGCCCGCCCGCCCGGCCCGGCCGGCTCCCCGGAGGGGACCGGGTCGGGGGTCGCGGCCCGGGAGGACGCGCCCAAACGGCTCCTTCCCGCCCTCCCCGCGGCGGGCCTGTGCGGGGACCTCGCCGGCGCCCGCCCCGCCCCGCCCGGCCGAGCGGGAGGCCCGAGGCCCGGCCGGCGCGCGGGGAGGCCCGGGCGCCCGAGCGGCGGCGGGGGGCGGGGGCGGGGACCCGGCCACCTGCGGCCAGTCCCGGCCGGCGGCCCCGGGGCAGCTGAGTCACCGGCCCCGGCGCGCCCGCCCGCCCGAGGCTCCGGTCCCGCCCGGCGCCCCCGTCCCCGCCCGGCCGGCCGCGCCCGCGGGGGCCAGGAGGGGGCCCGCGCCCCCCGCCCCCCGCCCCGCGCCCGCGCCCGCGCCCGCGCCCCCGGCCCGCCGCTCACCTGCGGCCGCCGCCCGCTCCCGGCCCCGCCGCCCGCCGCCCGCCGCCCGCTGCTGCCGCCTGCGGCCCGGAGGCCCATGACACGCGCGCCCCGCCGGAAGCGGGGGGCCCCGCACCCCGCGGCCCTGCGCCCCGCGCTGCGGCGCCTCCCGCACGCCCCGGACGCACACGTGTCCCGGCAGGTCGCGCACGGCGCCGCGCTCCCGCGTCCGCCCCAGCCCGGCCGCGCGAGGCCGCCGCGGCCCGTCCTGCTCCGCCCGCCCCGCCGCGCGCTGGGCCGGCCGGGGCGGGGCGGGGAGGGGCGCGGGGCCGCCCGCACCCCGGGTTCCGCCCTCCAGCCCGTTTCTCTCTCTGCGCTTCGCTCCCCTCGTGCCCTCCCCACAGAAACGGGGGCTCCGCGAGGGCGTGGCCGGCTGGCGCCTCTTCAGGGCCTGCACCCCTATGTGCCTGGAGTGGGCGCTGGCCGGGGCTCGCCCTTCCGGGGCTGGGACCCCCCACCCGCACAGCGACGCCCCAGGTCCCGTCTGCGGGCGCGGGAGCGCCTCCCGCGCAGCTGCCCCCCTGCCTGCCCCACCCGGTCCCCATCCCTGTGGCCACCGCTGCTCTCTGGCCTCTGAATCGGAACATTCCAGGCGCCTCATGTGAGCGGGTCACCCAGCATTTGTCCTGTGATGACTCGTTTCACGTGGGATAATGGCCTGTGTGCGGCCCCTGAGGCCAGCGGAGACACCTGCGGCCCGCACCCTTGGAGCCCGGCTGTCAGCAGCGAAGACCCGACTGGGCAGGAGCCGCGGCAGTGCCCAGAGGGAGCAGGGCCAACCGTGAACAGGGAAGGCCCGTCTGAGGCCAGACCCGAGCCCCAGGACGCCATGGGCCTGCGGCACCACAGCCCCAGCAGGTGTCTGCGCTGGAGTTTGAGGAAGCGGAAATGAGAGGCGAGGACTTGTCAACAGTTTGGCTGCTTTGTGGAGTCAGGAGCCCCTGGCCCTTTCTTCTCCCTTCGCAGATCTGTGGAGGGACAGTGCACAGGGCCAGGCGGACAAGTCTTCACATACCTGAGCCCTGACAGTGCAGCAAGGAGGCGCCTGCCTGCCCCCCCCCCCAAAGCTTCCCCATGCCCTGGGCAACCCCTCTCTGGCCCCATCTCTGTCCCCAGCAGCCACTTCCTCTTTCTGCCAGGAAGTTGCACTTTCTGGAATTCTCTCAGAGACGGAGGCGGGAGCTCTGGGCTGGCATTGCCTGGCCTCCAGCACTCAGCGCAAGGGACTGTGTGTCTCAAGGGGCTGTGTGTCGCAAGGGGCTCTGTGTCCCAAAGGGCAAGGCTGGCTGAGCGTGGTGCTGATAGCGCTTCACGGCCGGCGGGCACCCACAGCGGCTTGCCCATTCGCAGATCAGGCACATCTGGGCCAGTTCTGTTTGCTGTTGCACATGAGCTGCCACCAGCATGTGTGTGCGGGCCTGCTGGGGATGCAGCCCCATCGCCCCACACGACATGCAGGGTGGGTGTGACTCATGCCGGGAATCTGCCCAAGCTCTCCCAGAGTCTGCTCTGCCAGTTCACATTCCAACTGATGTGAGTTCCTCCATGTCCTCAGCAGCGCTGATGTCATCACTCTGTCTACTGGAGACTTTTTTTTTAAACTTTGTCGAGGTAAGAATACTTGACATCTACCCTCTTACCTAGTTTTTTTTTAAGTGCACAAGACAGATTGTTAACTACAGGCACAACTTCTAGAACTCTTCTTGTATTCTGAAACTTTTTTTTTTTTAAATAACACACTGGATGACCCGTCATTTGAATGTCACATAAACAGCAATAATTTTTTTTTTAAGATTTATTTATTTATACAAGCACTGGGTACAGTCAGAAGCGCGGGAGGGTGAGAGAATTCACCAGAGTCGTAGGGGAGAGAAGAGCAGGCAGACGGACGAAGTACACTGCTGAGGGGAGCAGCGGGCGGCAGGAGAGGTCTGCGGCCATGTGGGACCCCCGCCCGGCGGCCGGGGATCGAACCGGCGCTGCAGAGGCAGGCAGCCTCGCAACCCAGCGCTCAACCGCTGCGCCACCGGGGAGGCCTGTATTCTGAAACTTTATACTTATCAACTAGAAGCTCCCCAACCCCTGACTACACCCCCTGCCCCCGTCCCCATCCTTGTGGGCCACTGCTGCTCTCTGGTCTATGAATTGGATTATTTCAGGTGTCTTATGTGAGTGGGTCACCAGTATTTGTCCCTCTGTGGTGACTCTTTTTATGTAGCATAATGTCCTCAAGGTTCATCTTCATTGTTGTATATTGTGAATTCCCTTCTTTTGGGGGGCTGTATAGTATTTCACCGTAGGTATACCCATTATCTTTATCCGTTTATCTGTCAATGGACATTTAGTTTGTTTCCATATCTCGGCTATTGTGAATATGGGGGTGCTGATGAGGATATCTAAGATCCTGATTTCAATCCTTTTAAATAAATATCCCAAAGTGTCATTGCTGGATCACATGACACCTCGATGTTTAATTAGAGGGTGTGCTCCATCTTGTTTCCTATAGTGGAGTTACCATCTTGCATTCCCACCAACTGTGTTCAAGGGTTCCACCATCTCCACCTCTTCACCTACCACTGGTTGACTTTTTGTCTTTCTTTCTTTCTTTCTTTCTTTCTTTCTTTCTTTCTTTCTTTCTTTCTTTCTTTCTTTCTTTCTTTCTTCTTTTCTCTTTCTTCTCTCTCTCTCTCTCTCTCTCTCTCTCTCTCTCTCTTTCTCTTTTCCTTTCTTTTTTTTGGTCATTTTTGTGTGAGGTGATAGATCATCGCTGTTTTGTGTTCCATGTCCCTGATGGTTAGTGACAGTGAGCCTCTGTTCATGCATGTGCTGGCCATTTGTATGTCTCCTTTGGAGAAATGTCTATTCCAGTCTTTTATCCACGTTTTACTTGAATTGTTTTTGCTCTGGAGCTAGAGGAGTTCTTCGTATATTTTGGAAATTCACCTCTTGCGGGGCCTGTGGACGGGTGACTCCCCTCCCTCTGCTGTGGGGAAGCTTCCTCGCGGGGGCGACTGTCTCAGCTGCGGGCGCTCCGCCTGCGCTGACCTGCCCTATGGCTACCGCGTTCTCAACACCACTTGTTGAGGGAAAAACTCACAGGATCATCTCAGCATCCGCAGAAAATGATAAGCTCCAGCGCCGCAGCACGCGCTGAGCTCTAGGAGCAGGGGACGTTGGCGCAGCCAGGTGGAGGTTGTGACAGTGGAGCCCCGCCCCGCGGCCTCCAAGCCCCGCCCCGCGGCTTGCAGGCCCCCTCCGAAGCCCCGCCCTCCCCCCGGGCCAGCAAGCCCCGCCCCGAGGCCTGCAGGCCCCGCCCGCAGCCCCGCCGCGCCCCCGCAGCCTCCAAGCCCCGCCCCACAGCCTCCAAGCCCCGCCCCGCAGCCTCCAAGCCCCGCCCCGCCCGCGGCCTGCAGGCCCCGCCCAAAGCCCCGCCCCGGCCCTCGGTCTCCAAGCCCCGCCCCGCCCCGCGGCTTGCAGGCCCCTCCCGAAGCCCCGCCCCGCCCCGCGGCCAGCAAGCCCCGCCCCGAGGTCTGCAGGCTCCCCCGGGCCCCGGCCCCGGCCCCGGCCCCGCCCCCTACTTGACCGCGCCCCGCCCCCGGCCGCGCTGAGCCGCCCTCCCACCAGCGTCGCTGGCCCTCCAGCAGCCACCGAGCCAGGGCGACCCGCGCTTTCTGTTCTGGGTTCTTGACCGCCGGAGACCCGCTAGGACACCTGTTCCACGACGCCCGGCGGGACCCCCTCTGCCCGCGGGAAGGACGTGCGCGCTGGGGGCGCAGCGGGGAGCCCCAGAGAGCGCCCGGCCAGCGCGTGCGGCCAGAGCCCCCGCTCCCCGCGCCCTTGCACGGCACAGGACCGGCCCCTCGCCCCGTGCAGCCTCGCCACAGGCGCCTCGCAGCCCACCTCAGGAGCCTCGGTTTGCTGGGGGCGGGAGTCGCGGCTCCTGGACAGGCCGCGGGCAGTTCCCAGCGTTCCCGACGCCGAGGGTCAGGGGCCAGCAGGCCGCGGGGCGGACCTCGCGGGCGCAGCCTGCTGTGCTCCCTGCAATCAGAGGCGCTCTCTGGGTCATTTGTCGGGGTTTTTGTAGGCTTCACCCTTGGCCAGATCACCCCCAAGGCCTCCCCTCCCACGTTTGGGATGAGGATCTCGATGTAGGAATCTGGAGGGGGACTCACAGCAGGGACAGAGCAAGGAACCCGCTTCTGAAACTCAGACTGAGCAGGGCAGCGAGCTGGCCGGCCGGCGGAGGTCCCCGCCCGCCATGCTCATGCCGGCACCTGCACCCACACCTGCCCGCACCCGCCCCCGCCCCAACACCTGCACCGCACCCACACCAGCCCCGCACCTGACCCGCACACACCTGCATGCACCGCAGCCCTCCAGTTGGGCCAGGGAGGCAGGAGTGTCCTGAGCAGTCACAGGAGGGAGCTGGGAGGCCTCCAGGCCAAGGGGGTCATCTGGGTAGGGCCCCCGTGAGTGAGTCAGGAGCCAGGGCTTCATCTTCAGGGCACCAGGCCTTTGAGAAATTGAGCTGTGGACACCCAAGCCCCAGCTGCGTCGCCCCTGCCTCTTCACCTTGCAGTGGCCCCAGCCCAGCTCACACACTGTGGCCCACAACACGTGCGGGCTGGGTGTAGAGTGCGCTCAGCAGGACTCAGGCTCCGAGGCCCCTTCCCAGTGGGGGCCACAGGGGCTGGTGGGTGCCCTCTCTGTGGGCAGGGGAGGTGGGCACAGTCAGAGGGACCACCAGGCCCCACACGAGGCCCCTGCAGGCATGGCCCCTCCCTCCACACCTGGGTTGAGCCCCAGAGCACCGGTGGTCCCACCCCAGCTCCCATTCGAGGTCCCCAGCCGGGCATCCCGAGGGCTACTCCTGACCACTCTGGAGCAACTGCCCGGAATAAAAAGAAACCTCCAGCAACAGACAGGGCTATCTGACAGCAATAAATTTATTAAGTACCCCCCAGAGTATAAACACAAATCAGTAAAAAAACAAAACAAACCACAAAACATTAGGCCTGCAGCCAACAATGAAGCAGAGACGGACGTGCCACAGGGAGGGCGGCCAGGAGGCCAGGGGCAGGGTGGGGACGCCATAAATACTGGAGGAGCGCAGGTTGGCTGGGGCGGGGCAGGGCCACCCCACCTCCCCGGCACTGGCCACACCTCACTTGGGGCCCTGGGCCTCAGACTCTTCCTCGTCATCCTCGTACATCTCGCCCTCCTCCTCGGCCGTGGCGTCCTGGTACTGCTGGTACTCGGACACCAGGTCGTTCATGTTGCTCTCGGCCTCGGTGAACTCCATCTCGTCCATGCCCTCGCCCGTGTACCAGTGCAGGAAGGCCTTGCGCCGGAACATGGCCGTGAACTGCTCCGAGATGCGCTTGAACAGCTCCTGGATGGCCGTGCTGTTGCCAATGAAGGTGGAGGACATCTTTAGGCCCCGGGGCGGGATGTCGCACACGGCCACCTTGACATTGTTGGGGATCCACTCCACGAAGTAGCTGCTGTTCTTGCTCTGGATGGCCAGCATCTGCTCGTCCACCTCCTTCATGGACATGCGGCCCCTGAACACGGTGGCCACGGTCAGGTAGCGGCCGTGGCGCGGGTCGCAGGCGGCCATCATGTTCTTGGCATCGAACATCTGCTGGGTGAGCTCGGGCACGGTCAGCGCGCGGTACTGCTGGCTCCCCCGGGCGGTCAGCGGGGCGAAGCCGGGCATGAAGAAGTGCAGGCGCGGGAAGGGCACCATGTTGACGGCCAGCTTGCGCAGGTCGGCATTGAGCTGGCCGGGGAAGCGCAAGGAGGTGGTGACCCCGCTCATGGTGGCCGACACCAGATGGTTGAGGTCCCCGTAGGTGGGCGTGGCCAGCTTGAGGGTGCGGAAGCAGATGTCATAGAGGGCCTCGTTGTCGATGCAGTAGGTCTCGTCCGTGTTCTCCACCAGCTGGTGGATGGACAGGGTGGCGTTGTAGGGCTCCACCACCGTGTCTGACACCTTGGGCGAGGGCACCACGCTGAAGGTGTTCATGATGCGGTCGGGGTACTCCTCCCGCACCTTGCTGATGAGCAGCGTGCCCATGCCGGAGCCCGTGCCCCCGCCCAGCGAGTGCGTCAGCTGGAAGCCCTGCAGGCAGTCGCAGTTCTCACACTCCTTCCGCACCACATCTAGCACCGAGTCCACTAGCTCGGCGCCCTCTGTGTAGTGACCCTTGGCCCAGTTGTTGCCAGCTCCACTCTGACCTGGGGTGAACACAGCCAGGTCAGGCCCGGCAAGGCCTGAGTACTTGTCCACTGCTCCCGCCCAGCGTGGCCCCCACTGGCCTGCTGCTGGTGCCTGGCATTAAGGCTTCTAGAGAAACTGGGCATCTGAAGCTGGGGCCCTGCTGCTCCCCGAGGGTTCTGGTGAGGGACCAGACCACTGCCACCCACAAACCCTCTGGCAGACTCTGCTGGAAGCACAGGCTACAGCTCGCAGATGCCTTTGCAGTGCTGGGGAGCCTATGGGCCGGGCACTGGGCTCTGGAGGCAGGTAGGGCTCTCCTACTGCTAGTGAGGGCCTGTGGCCAGGGCCCTGGGTGCTGGCTGCCTGACCACTCTGTCAAAGCCATGCACAGTGCACCAGCTGTCCCTGCAGCCTCGGCGGCTTCCTGGTCCAGGACCTGTCACTGGGCCTCCTGTGCCAACCATGCATCCATTCTGCCTATGGGGGTCGGAACCAGGGGCACTCACCAAAGATGAAGTTGTCCGGCCTGAAGAGGTGCCCAAAGGCCCCGGAGCGGACGCTGTCCATGGTCCCGGGCTCCAGGTCTACCAGGATGGCCCGCGGCACATACTTGTGAGCTGAGGGCAGAGGGAGCTGTGTGGGTGACAGGACCTCAGGGGCCCCTGAGTCCTGCTCCCCAGCTGCAGGCTTGTCTGCTCACCCCAAGAACTGACTCTGAGGTCAGAGAGGCCAGAACCAGGGGCGAGTCTGGGTGCCCCTCTCTGCCCCAACCTCACCATGTGTCTGGTGGGGTGTGGTGGATGCCAGGCAGCCAGGCCCATGTTCCTGTCTGGGTGGGCAGGTCCATGTCTGGCCAGCTAGGGATGGACATCACTGGATCCAGCCAGAGTTTTCAAGGGTTCCCTTGTTCTGGACTCCCCAGGATGTCTGGAGGGGCTTAGCGGCCCTGTTCAGAGCCGTCTGCCTCCCTGGACATTTTCTATGGCCATTGCCCCCCCCCACCCAGGGCCCATGGTGCCCCCCTCCCTGCAGGGCGTGGGGCTCACAGGAGGCCTCGTTGTAGTAGACGCTGATCCGCTCCAGCTGCAGGTCCGAGTCACCCACATAGTTGCCGCTGGGGTCAATGCCGTGCTCGTCGCTGATGACCTCCCAGAACTGCGGGGAAGCACAGGTCAGCTGCAGCGGGGACTGGCCCTCCTGCCCACAGCCTGACAGCCTGGGTGGAAAGTTGGGGTGCGTGCCCCAAGTGCGCACGAACCCTGTGGGTGGCTGCAGAACAGAGCCCGCCCCAGTCCAGCCCCAGGTGGCCATGCCTCCAAGGGCCCAGCAGTGACCTCCCTGGGCAGTTCCCATTATTTCCTTTTTTCACACGCAGAGACTGAGGCATGGAGAAGAAAGCTGCCACCGCAGCCAGCGCCCAGGCCTGTGTGCCCTGGGATGGAGTGGGGCGCACATACAGCTTCAGCCCAGATGGCCAGTTGCAGGCCGCCCACCATCCGCGACTCCCCTTGGGCGGGGCACAGAGCAGGCGCCTGGCGGGGCCTCAGGCAGCCCGAGCCCTGCGTCTGTCTCCACCTCTGTACAACGGGCGTGTCGGAAAACGGGTCAGAGACACAAGAGGGGCTCCACTCGCGCAGGGGGGCTGAGCAGAGGCCTCCTGGGGACTGCTGGGAGCAAGACCACCTCAGGCCACACCTTCACACCTCAGGCTGGGCGACACCCCCTGAGTTAGTGCAGGTGAGGGTCTCCAGAAACATCATCGGCGACCCTGGGCCTCGAGCTCAGCGCTCGCAGATCTCTGAGCTCTGCAAGAGATCACCCACTATGTGGCAGCGCTGCAGCCCGTGCCTGGGCCCGTGGCGAGGGCTGGGGGCACAAGAGGGATTTTTTGTTGTGTACAAAAGTTTCCTTCTCCCGAAAGAGGTCCGTTGAAAATACCTTTAAACCTAAAAAGGGCCTCCCTGGTGGCGCAAGGGGTTAAGCACCGCACTATGAAGCAATCCGCAGCCTCTGCAGCACGAGTTCGATCCCAGGCCTGCCAGGGAGCAACCCACATGGCGCAGCAGACCCCTCCTGTCTCCCCGCTGCTCCCCTCAGCAGTGGATTTCAGTCAGCCTGCCTGTTCTGCTCCCCAGTCTGTCTCTGGTGAATCCTCTCACACCCCACATCTCTGGCCTGTGCCCCAGGTCTAAATAAAAAAATCTTTTTAAACCTAAAAAGTAGGAACAGTGGGCCTCCCCGGTGGCGCAGCGGTTGAGCGCTGGGTTGCAAAGCTGCCGGCAACCTCTGCGGCGCCGGTTCGATCCCCGGCTGCTCCCCGGCCACAGGAGGAGGGTCCCACATGGCGCGCAGACCTCTCCTGCTGCCCACTGCTTCCCTCAGCAGTGTTCTTCGTCAGTCTGCCTGTTCTGTTCCCCGCTCTGGCTCTGGTGAATTCTCTCACCCTCCCGCGCTTCTGACTGTACCCAGTGCATGTATAAACAAAACGAACGAACAAACAAACAAATAAATAAATAAAAACATGCCTCTATAAAAAAAAAAAAAAAAAAAAAAAAAAAAAGTAGGAACAGTGTCATTTCTCTAAAATCCACGCACATGTCTTGGGAGCCCCCAGAGCCTGCTGCCCACATCACCTCTCAGTGAGGGAGGGAGGCACTTCATTCCCCCTTTTGTGCATCTATTCCTTAAAAAGATTTCTTGTTTTTCTTGCGTGCAGTAATTTTGCAATTAGTGGGAAAAAAGCCCACATCCAGCTCCAGGCACATGGTCTGGGGTCCTGGGGGAGCCAAGGCCCCACAGTGCGGGGAACCCCAAACCCGCGGCCCAGGACCCCCAGCTCTGGCGCGGAGACCGGAGGGCTGGGGCGGCTCAGGTGCCCTCAGCACTGGCTGGGAAGTCCCTCGGGCTCAGCCTGGGGGCGGCCCCGCCCAGCGAGACCCGCAGTTTCCTCATCTGTACAGGGGAGACACGGGCGCGCGCGACCGTACCCCCAAGGCCAAGGTAGCACCCCTGGCTCCAGGGACCCAAAGGTTTCTCGGTGCTACTGTCCTTTGTGAAACCACATCCGTGGCTGCATTCAGAGAGCTCAGAAAATCCACGTGCTCCGGGCTCCTGCGAGCAGGAGAAGGTCACCCGCCGCGCGGGCAGGCGAGGGGATCTGCGCGTGTGCGGGCGCGGCGGAGGCGGGCGGACGGCCCCCCCACGCGGGCACGGACGGCCCCCCCCACGCGGGCACGGACGGCCCCCCACGCGGCACGGACGGCCCCCCCACAAGGGCGCGGACGGCCCCCACGCGGGCACGGACGGCCCCCCCACAAGGGCGCGGACGGCCCCCCCACAAGGGCGCGGACGGCCCCCCCACAAGGGCGCGGACGGCCCCCCCACGCGGGCACGGACGGCCCCCCCACGCGGGCACGGACGGCCCCCCCACGCGGGCACGGACGGCCCCCCACAAGGGCGCGGACGGCCCCCCCACAAGGGCGCGGACGGGCCCCCCACAAGGGCGCGGACGGCCCCCCCACAAGGGCGCGGACGGCCCCCCCACGCGGCGCGGACGGCGAAGCCGGCGCTCTCCGCAACGTCTCCGTTTTCCAGAAGAGACCGTATTCAGCGCTGACTTGTCGTCAAAACGAATAAAAATTGTGCCTTAATTTAGCACAAGCCGCGTCTCCCTCGTCTATCGCGCGCGCTTGGGGAGCGGCCGGGGCCCCGCGGTGGGCGCGCCCCGCCCGCCCGGCGCTGTCCGCGCCCCGGTGCTGCCCGCGCGGCCGCCGGGACCCGGAGGCGGGCGGCGGGGCCGGGGGCGGGCGGGGCCGAGACTCTGGGCCTCGCAGCCCGCCGCGGGGACCCCGCCCGGGCCGCGAGGGGGGCTGGAGGCTGGGGGGCCGCCGCCTCCGTTGGCTGTCGGGCCCCGGGCCCCGCCCCGCCCGCCCCCCGCGGGGAGCAGGCCGGACAAAGGCGGCGGCGGCGGGCGGGGGCCGCGGGCTCGGGCCCTGGCGCCCGGCTGCTCCCCGGCGCCCCCCAGCGCCGCCGCCGCCCCGCAGCGCTCTCGGCCCCGGGCGGGGGGCGGCCCGCACCCCCGCCGTCTGGGGGGGTCATGCGCAGACACACGGGCGCCCGTCCGGCACCCGGTGGCCACAGCCCGCGGCCGCTCGGAAGGGGCGCGGCCCGGCCAAGGTCCCCGCGCCCCAGCCACGCCCACCTCCCCGCGGACACCAGCCTCCAGAGGGTCCCTAGGCAGGAAGGGGTCCTGCTGCTGGGGACGGGCAGGAGAAGCCTCCCCCAGCTCCAGGACGATTTCCCGCAGGGGGCGGGTGCCTGGACCCCTTTCTTCCTGCAGGGAGGCCCGGGGGCGGCTCCGGTGCTCCCACTGGCCATTCCAAAGGGCCGCGGTGGGGATCTCCTGCCCCCAACATTGCCCTCTGCTGCGTGCATTGCTTAAAGTGGTCAGATATTAATTTCAAAAGGAAACAAAAACTAAGAAAACCAACCCAAAAGGAATAAAATGTCACGAGCAAGCCCAGAGCTGAGCGGGGAGAACCTCCCAGGCCCCTGCCAGCCCACCCGCCGGCCTGGGCTGTGGCCCCGAGGCAGGCACAGGGGCCGCCCTGGCCACAGAAGGGCACAGCGGGGCCGCCACCCCAGGCCGGGCGGGACGCGGGCCGGGACCGAGGAGGGAACAGCAGATGCGCAGGGCAGGCCCCGGCCCTGCGGCCACGCCGGCCGGCCCCGGCCCCGGCCCCGGCCCCGCCCCTCCCTCCGGGCCCGGACAGCTGCCAGTCGCTGCCCCAAGGGCCCGGACTTGATCTGAGGCGCGGGCGCGGGCGAGCCGGGGCACAGCTGCCTCCGGCGATTAGGGCGTCTCCCCCCTCGCCCCCAGGAGCTGAACTTGCAATTTACATGTCAACCACGTGGCCGCCCCAGCCCCGCAGCAATTAGCTTTTTGTTCTCGCCTGGTTTCCATGGCAACAGCCTCCGGAGGCCGCCCCGCCGCCGCCCCTTCCCCTCCAGGGCCCGGCTCCTCCGCCCCGCCCCGCGGGCGCCGCCCGGCCCGGCCCGGCCCTGGCCGTGGTGCTGACAAAGCCGCCGGCCCGGCGTCCCGGGGCGCCCGGGGGCCGCAGGCGGAGCCGCCGCGACCTTGGCCGGGCGGCCGCTCCGCGCTCGGGGCTCGGGGAGGGGTCAGCGCTCGGCTCGGCGGGGTCCCGCCTCCTGCCCGCCGGCCCAGCCCTGCCCCGCGGCGCGCGGACAATGGGCGCAGGCCGCGCGGGTGCCGCCCCAGCGCCGGAGCCCCGCTTTGTTCCCGCGCCCAGCCCGCGCCTGGGGCGCCGGGCGCGCGTCCCGCCGTGAGTTAGCCCGGGGTCGGCGGGGAGGGAGTCGAGTCCTGGCCCAAGGTCACCCCGAGTCCGAGTCCAACCCCGCCTCCAACAAAGAAGCAGGGCGGGGCCGGGAGCCGGGCTGGCAGGGCAGGCGGCCGCGGGCGCTCGGGCGGGGCATCGTCGGGCATCGTCGGGGCATCGTCGGGGCATCGTCCTGGCTCCGAGCGGCGGCCGCACCCGAACCCGCCCGCCCGCCCGCCTCCCCGGCGCCGGCGGAGACCCCCGGGGCGGCCACGCCCAGGAGCGCCCCAGCCGCCCCTGCCGACCTGCGCGGCGCGGGCCGACCGGGGACGCCCCGCGGGGCCGGGCGGGCGGGGCGGGGCGGGGTCCCCAGGGCCCGCACTCGGCGCGGGACCCGCTCGCCCTTTGTTCTCGGCGGCGCGGGGCGAGCGCGGCCGCGGGGCGCACGGCGCCCCCGGCTCCCCTGCCCGCGCGGGCGGCGCGGGGCGCCTCACCTTGGCCCCGATCTGGTTGCCGCACTGGCCGGCCTGGATGTGCACGATCTCCCTCATCCTCGCTGCGGGCGGGCGCGGGCGGGACGGAGCGGCGGCCGGTGTCTGGGAGGCTCGGCCGCCCCCGCCGCCCGCTCTTATAGGCGCGGCCCCGCCCGCCGCGCGCCCGCGTCACCGCGCGCGGCCAATCCCGGGCGCCGCCCGGACTGCGGCACCGGCCCTGCAGCCCCGCACCCGCCCGCCGCGCGCCCCGCCCCGCCCCGCCCCCCGCCCTGCAGCCCCGCGCCGGCCCGCAGCCCCGCACCCGCCCGCCCGCCGCGCCCCGCCCCGCCCCCGCCCTGCAGCCCCGCACCCGCCCGCCGCCGCGCCCCGCACCCCGCCCTGCAGCCCCGCACCCGCCCGCCCGCCGCGCCCCGCCCCACACCCCGCCCTGCAGCCCCGCACCCGGCCCGCAGCCCGCGCCCCGCCCGCAGCCCCGCACCCCGCCCGCCCGCCGCGCCCCCGCCCCGCCCCGCCCCCCGCCCTGCAGCCCCGCACCCCGCCTGCAGCCCCGCGCCCCGCCCGCAGCCCCGCGCCCCGCCCGCAGCCCCGCGCCCGCCCCGCAGCCCCCGGCGCCCCGCCCGCAGCCCCGCCCCCCGCCCTGCAGCCCCGCGCCCCGCAGCCCTCCTCGCCCAGCCCCCCGCCCTGCCGCCCGCCCCGCCCCGCCCCGCAGCCCCGCGCCCCGCCCCGCAGCTCCCCACGCCCTACAACCCGCCGCGCCCCGCCGGCCCGCCCCGCAGCCCGCCGGGCCCCGCCCGCCCTCCGGGGTCCCGCGCGGGGTCCGCCGGGCCGCGGAGGACAGTGGGGGCCGCGGGCCCTCGAACCCCTCCCGCCGCCCCCTCGAGCCCGGGCGCCCTGCGAGGAGGGTCTCTCCGCGCACCCGCCAGAGGCCCGCGGGAAGGGGCGGCGCGGGAGCCGCGAGCTGCGCCCCGAGCCCGGGCCGGGAGGCGGAGGAGGCCGGCGGGGGACGGGCCGAGCGCTCCCGCCGCCCCTCCCCGCGCTCCGGGCCGCGCAGGTGCCGCGAGCCGCTGCCCGGGCTGCCGGGGGCGGGACGTTCTGCCTCTCACCCCCAGGAGACCTGCACCCGACCCTTGGGCCACGGGAGGCCAGCTGGGGGGGCAGTGGGGGGGCGGTGGGCCGGGGAGGAGCTTGGACTCGGGCACAGAGCTGAGGGCCCCTCGCGGCGCCCGGCCCGTGGAGGCCCCCGCGGACGCCCCTCGGGCAGGGCCTCGCGCTGGCAGGGGGTCTGGCGCGCAGGGCGCATGTGGGCGCCCGGCGGCCGCCCGCGCCCCTCTCCCTTCTCGAAGCCCGGGTTTCGGCGAGGCGGAGCTGGTCTTTTGTTCTCCAGAGACGCCCCTCCCCCACACTGCGCGCTGTCGGTGCTCGGCTGGGCCCCGCCCCCTGGGGCTCCCCAGCAGGCTGCGCTGCCCCCCTTGCTGGCTGCGCCGCCCCCCCATGACCCCCTCCTGGCCAGCCAGCTGACTCACGCGGGCCTCCCTGCACAGGCTGGCCGTCCAGGACTCACCGCGGGAGGCCAGAGGGCTGCAGCCGCCAGCCAGGGCGGGGCCTGGCGGGGCTGACCAAGGGGGCGCAGGTGGGCTCCCCCAGGAGGGTTGGCTGCGGGAGGCCCGCTAGGGGAAGGCGTCCCGTCTCTGTGCCAGAGGACCAGGGGCTCCCAGCAGAGAAGCCCGGGTCCAGACTGGGGTTTAGGCTCACCCCACGCCCAGCACCCACACCCAGGGCCCTGCAGTCCGCCACCCGTGCCCTACCCGGTGCTGGGAGGCCAGCCCAGGAGGACAGTACGGGGAGTGGGCTGGAGGGAGAGCAGGGGGCCTGTCCTGGCTGAGGCTACCAGGTCACACCTGCAGCTCAGGGCCGGACAGTGCCTGCGTCGCACCCATAGGCCCCGGGGTTGCACGGCAGAGGCTTCCTGGGCCCTGGGGGAAGTCGCCCCCCAGGCCTGGAGTCCTAGGCGGGCCTGGAGTCCTAGGCGGGCACTGGTGCAGGCGCCTCCCTCGGCAGCCACCCTCCTCCGCCCTGGGGTTTCTCCCCCATCACTCGCGCTCCTGCCCCCAGCCAGTCCCGAAGAGCTGCGGTGACTGCAAGGCCAGGCCAAGCACCTTTATTACGCGCGGTTGTGTGAGGCCACAGAAAATGTACACTAGCTCATTCTTTTATTTTTTACGGTTTCGGGTGGTCTGCCTCCCGCCAGTCCAGCCCAGCCCTGCCCGTGGCGACGGCCTCTGCTTGGGGGAGCAGGCCTTGCTGCCGGCCCGTCCACGGGCATGCGGTGCCGACGTGAGCCCTAGTCCTCCGTCACCAGCGAGCCGCTCTGCCAGGAGACTCCATCCCTCACCGTCGCGGCCCACAGCCCATCAGCACCCCGTCTCGGTCCGGGCAGTGGCCTCAGCTGCCGGGCAGGGGCGGGGCAGCACGGCCCACAGGGCCCTGCGGAGCTCTGGGCTGCGGAAGGCGTAGATGAGGGGGTCCACGGCGGCACTGCAGACCCCGAGGGCGAGGAAGAGGTCGAAGTTCTTGAGGACGCAGCCACAAGCGGGGTGCTGGGGGCAGAGCACCGCCAGGGAGAGGTGCAGGAAGAAGGGGCCGCGGCAGAGGAGGAAGACGCCCAGCAGGAGGGCGAGGGTGGTGGCGCCCTTGAGGCCACAGCCCTGGCGGGCGGGGCGCGGGGCCTGCGGAGCCGGGCAAGGCCGCGGGCGTGCTGGCAGGCCCGCACCAGCATGTGCGCGTACAGCACGGCCATGAGCGCCAGCATGGCCACGAAGAGGCTCGCCAGGCCGAGTAGGACGGCCGTGTGTGGTCGGAGCAGGCCGCGGAGAGGGCGCCGGAGAGCACGCTGGCGGCCCAGATGGTGGCGACAGCCCCGCCAGCGCGGGGCGGTGTCACGATGCTGTGGTAGCGCAGGGCGTAGAAGATGGAGACGTAGCGGTCCACCGCAATGGCGCCTAGCGAGCAGAGGCTGGACACCAGGGAGCCGCAGGCCAGCGCATCCACGGCATCGTCCAGCCGCTGCACAGCTGAGGCCCGGGGGGCCAGCGCGCCCGTGCCCAGCAGCAGTGCGGCGGCAGCCTCCAGCACGGGGCCAGCGCTCAGGAGGAGGTCGGCCGCCGCCAGGCAGCAGATGAACAGGTGCATGGGCGAGCGCAGCTTGCGGGCCCTGGCCACGGCAGCCAACACCAGCGCGTTCCCCAGCAGGCTCAGCAGCCCCAGGCCAAGGAAGAGCCCGTCCGGGATGGGCACAGCCCAGCACCAGAGCCCCGTCCAGTTGGTGTCCGGTCCCCAGTGGGGGAGCCCCGCCGGCGTGGCGTTGGGGGCGTGTGGCACGGCCATGGTCCACGGGGCCCTTCAGCGCACGGTGCGGGCAGCCAGTAGCCCCCACTCACCGTGCCGCGCTCCTCAAGCTTGGGCAGTCGGCGGCCCCAGTCCTCCCGAGTCCACTCCTCCCAGCCAGGACCACAGCTCTGAGGCGCAGACCTGCCACTCTCTGGGCTCCCGCGTCCCTCCTGGTCCTCTGTCCACCCCCGGCCCCCAGAGGAGCAGACGCTCAGGCCGGACATCCCTGCGTCCCCTGCACTCCTGCCTCCTGGGAGGGCTGTGGTGGCTACCGCGAAGAATGGGCCCTTTCTGTGGCCTTCAAAGCCCCTGCTGGCCCCGCCCAGGGGCAGCACATGACTGGACTTTCGGTTCTCAGACTCAGCACCCACACCACCCGTCGGCCACCAGGTGGCGCCCAGGGGCCCGCCCAGGTCCCGAGGGCTCACCAGGTGACTCCCAGCCAGGCCTGCACAGGCGTGGGGGTGGTCACTGCCATCCGCCCGGGTCCCCTGTTGAGGGCAGCTGTGGGGAGCATGGGGGCTGTGCTCACCGTGGCCGAGGCTCCCGCGCATCTAGGAGGGCGTTTTCCTGGGGGCAGGCAGGGCCCGAGGCCGGCCCACTTCAAAGGCAGCTTGTCCGCCACGTGGTGCCCGGCACAGGGCGGCCACCCCAGCTCACGGGGCTTCCAGGCGCCACAAAGTCAAAGGCGGGGGGCGGGGGCCTGAACAGGGCAGTGGACGGCGATGGGGGAAGGGTCAGGGCAGAGCCAGGGGAGGCATGTCCCCAGCCAGGCCCTGCACCCACACCACCCGCATGGCCAAGGGTGTGCTCCCCCGCGCCCCAAAGGCAGCACGACTGCTGAGCGAGGCGGCCGCCTCCGTCTCGGGGATGAGGTTCAGGCGGCAGGGCCTGCTTGTCTGCCAGGAGTCCCAGGAGCAGCCAATGTGGTCAGTAGTCTGTCCGCCTGCTGTGCCAGCACCTTACCCCCCCTCTCCAGGGAGAGGCAGGCAGTGTCCCCAAGCTCCACAGGAGCCAGAGAGGATGGGGTCCCTGTCTTGCAGCTCCCCCCCACCCAGGAGGGGCCGTGGTCTTTGTCCGCCCTGAGCCTGCCCTGGCACTATGAGCGAGGCCTCTGGGAGCCAGAGCCCAGCCTTCCTGCAGCCCCACCTACACTGGACCGGCAGCTGCTCCCCACCAGGCGCCTGCGTGGGCGCAGACAGCGAGCGCACAGAGCACCAGGAGAGACCAGCTCCCTCCCTAGCGCCAGTCATGGAGAAAGCTCTGGGTGAAATCAGGGCCATCTGGGGCCGCAGCAGCCCCTGTGTGGGTGAGAGGGTGGGGCCAGGCAGGCACTGACCACCTGGAAGGAGGCTCCGGCGCCCGCGCCCGGGAGCTGTGAGGGCACAGCCTGGAGCCTGGTGGGCTGGGCAGCTGGCCTGGCGGGGTCTGCGCTTTCATTTGGGCCTGGGGGAGGGCGGCTCATGTGCAGCCCTGCAGGGCCACTGCTGACGGCCGGCCGGCTGGGCCTGGGGGCAACACACTCAGCTGGCTCTACCACCATGGGCAGGGCCACGGGGGAGCTGGCCCGGGACAGCAGGTGCCACAGCCCTGGCTGCCGTGTCCCCGCTGGCATGAGGGGGACACACAAGCTCAGGAGCAGGTCGCTGGGACAGGGTTGCTGTCCTGTCAGAGCTGCTTGTCCCACGGGGCCTGCAGGCCGCTGGCTCCTCACTCAGCTGGGACACGCGCCTGGGGCCAGTTGCAGCAGCCAGCACGCTGGCCGGGAGTCGGGGAGGGCAGCGGAGACCCGCCCCCTGCTGTTGCTCACAGCCCTGTGGGCGCTGCTGGGCCACAGGCGACCCCTGGCCATCCCAGCAGGCCGCCAGGGGCCTCGTGGGGGTGGACGTGACAGCACTTTCCACGAGGCTGGGGGGATTTCTGCCCCAGGTGTGCTGCTGCCCCTGAAGCAGGTGAGGGCTGGGGGCACCTGTGGACAGTCCCCGCCCGCCCATCTCGTGTCTCGGGTCCTCCCAGAACCAGCGGGCTCCACAGAGGGTCTCAACCGTCCTCCGGCGTGGGCCGCCCAGCTAGTGAGCCGCCCCCACGCCCCGTCGCCCCGGAGCCAGAGGCTTGATCTTGTCCCAGGACACCACTCAAGCTGCCAGGGGGTGTCCTGCGGGGGCCCAGCAAGGCCACATCTGCGGGCACCTGGCCCGCCTGCCGCCGCGCGAGGACAGATGAGGCGCAACAGCACATTCAGCGATTCTACTTCAGAGGCAGCCAGCGGGCCCGGACGGCGGCCGGAACACGATTGCGAGCGCAGGGCCCTCAGTCCCACTCCCCATCCCCCTCGGGCTGGTCCTCGCGGGGCGCCTCAGGGTCCTGGAAGTGGAAGTTGGCCATCATGTCCCGCACGGCCAGCATCAGCCTGTTCAGGCCCTGGTTGTGGTTGGGGCCCCCGGCCCCGCCGTCCTCCGGCCGCTCCCCCTGCAGCAAGGAGACCCTGAGCAGGAGCTGTCCACCGGCCCAGTGCCACCCCATGCCCCACCGGACCAGTGCAGGCTGGGGCGCCCCGATGCAAAGCTGGTCTCGGTGGGCTCGCCGGCGGCCCCTGCATGGCTGGAGTGTCGCCTGGACGTTTGCACAGGAGCAGATGTGCTGGACGCAGTGCAAGGCCCACGTACCTCCACAGTGTAGTTGGGCAGCAGTGACCGGAAGAAGAGGGCAATCGTGTTCCCATGGCTGACGGGGCTGAGCCTGAGGGGAGCAGACAGTCAAAAGGGCCCTGATGGGTCCTGCCCAGGACCCGGGGAGAAGCTGGCCACAGTGGCCCAAGGGGTGGACTGGGGGCTGGGGACACAGCTGGGGCCTGGCAGGAGGAGGCCAACGTGGGTCCTGGCCCTGGACGCCACGGCCACTTGCTGGTGAGGGAAACTGCAGCAGCTGAGCCTTCTGTGGCCAGGGTGGAGGGTGGCCAGGGCCAGCGCGAGCCTGGGGGCTGCGGGGGCCGCCTGACTGCACCGTGTCCACCTTCACCTCCTGGAGCCCTAGGATGTTCTCCTGTGAACAGGCGCTCTGAGCTCAGTGCACACTTGGTAAGCACGGGGGCTCGTCCCAGGGCGCGGCCTTGCCAGGCCAAAAGGCAGGCAGCCCCCAGGGGGGACATCCGGCCCCACGGGCGGGCGGGGGCACCAGGGAGACAGCCCTGCCGTGAAGGCCAGAGAGAAGAGCCTCCCCACAGCCCGCGAGGCCTGTGGCCGCGGGCGGCCCATCCATCTCCAGCTACACCCTTGGCCCCACTGCGGTCCTGACTGTCTCTCTGCTGCTGGTCCCCTCGCTGCCTCCACCTGCCCGGCCACAGGGGCCAAGGGCGCAGGGCCCCGGCCTCTTCCCACCGCGCCCTGAGCCCATGTAAGGTGCTCCCACGGCTGGGGCCTGCACTCGCCAGCGCCCACCACACTCCTGGGGCCTCGCTCTGGTGGGCGGGAGGCCCAGCACTGACCTCAGGGCCGTCAAGCAAAGGAGCAGGCGGGCGCGGGGAGATACCTCTCTGGCCTGACGTAGGAGTAGATGGTGTCCAGAGGGGGCAGAGGGTCAAAACCCATCACAGACTGCGTGGCCACGTCCTTCAGAAAGGGACAGAATGCAGACGCAGCCTTTCAGCCAGTCGACTGGACGGGCCCGACCTGCGGGAGTCGCCAGCGTCGGGCAGGGCAGCCCTCGCGTGCTAAAGCGGCTCCCACCCAGTGGCCTGCCCGGGGTCCCGCCCTGTGGCCTTCAGCAGAGGCCAGACTGCACCAGGCTGCAGGGCCCCACCGCCCGTGGAGGCCAGCCCCAGCCCATACGAGCCGCTGCCCCGGAGCCCTGGCTGCGAGGGGCCCCCCGGCCTGCCCCGCAGAGTGCCCCCTTCCGCCATTCTTACTGGGGGCAGGGCGGCCACCGCCTCCTTGACTTCGGACAGCAGCACGTGGCGGTGGATGTTCCTGGGCGCCCGCTGATACAGCAGCTTCCGCCTGCGGAGAGGGCCGGGGGGCGGGCTCTGAGGTGGAGGGCAGCGGTCCACTGACAGCACTGCCCGCAGCCAGCTCCCTTCTCCCCCCACTGACTCTGGCCTCCCCCATCCGGCCCCACCCCATTCTGGCCCACCCTGCCCCACTCCGGCCCGCACCTGCTCTCGCAGGCTTCCACGGCAGGGTCCCCGGCGTCCACTGCCCGCAGGACCTCGTGGACATTCTCCTCCAGCCAGCCCATGGTGGCGGGCTCCTTCCAGAGGGAGTGCGAGCGCCCCAGGTACAGGCTTACCAGCTGGCTCAGCGCAGGGGCTGGCTGCGGGAGGGGCCGTCAGCAGGTCCGTGGGCCCCCGAGGGCACGTGTGGGCCTGCCAGCCGCCAGGCCGCTGTCCCAGGGTGGCCCATGCCATGCGCTCACCCAGGGGCAGATTGTCAGGAGGAAGGTGGGGTGAGGGCAGGGCCAGGGCCAGGGGCTGAGCCAGGGCTGCGGCAGCTCCCACGCGCGTGCTGCATCTGATGGGGTTTTTGCAAGTGGTGGCTGCCCAGCGGGCAGGCCCAGCTCTGGCCAGGAGGCCCCCGCTCCAGGCTGCAGAAGCCCAGGGGCCCTGAGAGACTCATCAGGAAGGTGGCCGGCCTGGCCTCAGGGCATGTGGCCCCTACCTGATCTCAGCGTCGGGCCCAAAGAAGCGGTGGTGGGCGACGGCGGGGTCGGGGCGCACGCTGCAACACTCGAGCAGGGGTGTGAGCACTACGGGGAGAAGTCATCACTGCGCTGCCAGCACTCGGATCTCCCCCAGAGCCCCACGGGGCCTCTGCCACCTTGGGGGATGTCAGTCCTAACTCTTGGGGCCCCACATGCATCTGAGGGCTGTGCCCGACTCCTGCCTGGCTGGCAGGCAAGCGAGGGCAGGCTACCCTCCCCCCCACACCAGCAGCAGGCCAGCCCCAGCCAGGACCCCACAAGGGCACCATAGAGGGACAGGGCGCCTGGCCATGGGCAGCAGGGTTCTGCTGCAGGGCCGCTCCAGGCCCCAGGACCCTTGGACTAAGGGAGCAGCGGCAGACACCCTGATGGGCCCCCTGTGGCCTGCGCAGCTCCGAGGGTCAGCTCTGTGCAGAGCCCACCGCAGTGCCAGCAGCCGTGGGGTCAGTGATGTGCTGTCCGGGGGCCTGAGCACCTGGGCCTCAGCCTCCCTGTGCCCTCGGCTCTGCCCCAGGAGCCTAGCACCACTGCCACCCACAGGAGGCCCAGGGTGTGGCAGCAGAGAGAGGCAAGGCTGCTGTGCAGCTGGGCTGGAGGGCCCTGGCAGGGCAGCGGCTCCTTCTCAGGTCACAGAGGCCCTGAGAACAGCTGGAGGCCACCTGCCATGGCCAGGAGCCCAGAAGCATGGAAACGCGAGCTCTGGAGAGCAGTCGGCCCTGACGTGGCGCCACAGACACCCACCTCCGGGGAACATGGTGAGGGCCCGCCGGATCAGCAGGGAGGCCTGCTCGCGTGCTGCGCTCTGCTCCTGCTCGGGGAGGCCCGCCTGCTGGCTCAGCAGGAAGTAGGCCAGCGGCACAGAGAAGGCAAAGTTGGGGAGCTGGGACAGGTTCCGGGGAGCCTGCAGGGGGGGATCAGGTGGGGCTCTATGGGCCAGGGCCACAGTCTGGGGAAGCAGGAGACCCAGGTCTCGGGTCTCTGACCCAGATGTGGGGTGCCGGGCAGTAGTGGGGAGACTCCAGGGTGCCAAGGGGGGTGGGTCCCCCCGCAGGAGGGTGGCCAGCCCTCCCCAGTATGGTCACAAAGAGGGTCCCCCCCTTCTCCACCTACATAATGGCCCGACCGCTGACGTTTTCTCCCGAGTTGGGACCAGGGGCCTGGTAGTTGGGCCCATCCTCCCCAGGAGCCCCCTCCCACCGCCCCCGGGCCCCGCCTGCCAGCGAGTCATGGGCCAGGAGGCACAGGTTCCAGTATCTGCATGGGGCACCCGGGCCAGGCTTTCATGGCCCACATCCCCGAGTTGCGCACGGTGCTGGGGTGGGCGGGTGCCGGGTGGGCCGCTCGCACCTCCCACTCCTGGAAGAGGTGGATCAGGTACTCGTAGTCGCGTGCCCGCAGCGCCAAGTGATCCACCAGCAGCAGCATGCACAGAGGGTCCTCGTCCGGCTCCAGGCTTCCGGCGGCAGGAGACAAATCCCAGTGGGTGGCCTGCAGCCAGCCCGGGGGGAGGGGGCGGGGTGGGGAAACCAGGGAGGGGTGTGGGGTGGGGGGCTCTGAGGGGGGCAGGGCGGGGAGGGGGGCCCACCTCAGGATGAGCTTGCAGTACTCGAGCGCCGTGCGTGGGCAGCCCCGCTTCTCCAGGAAGCTCATCTGCTTGTAGAGGGCCAGGTAGAAGCTCCTGGGCCCAGACGGCACTTTGAGTGGCCGGCAGGTCCAGGGGCTTCCATCCTCCTCGCTGACCCCTCCCCACCTGCCCTCGTCCTCACTGACAAGAGGCTACAGAAAATCAGGCTCCTCTCTCATCTGAAACCTGCAGCTCTTGCTCTCAGGGTGGAGTGCACCACTTAGGAGGCTGGGCCGGGCAGCCCAGGCCAGGGACAACTGGGGTGCTGCCAGTCCCGGGGAGAGGGGCCGGCTCACCTGTTCTCAGGCCTGCGGTAGTCCAGCCGGCAGGCCCCGCTGGTGAGGCTGAACAGTGGGTGGAAGGCGCATTCCATGCTGTACAGAGCCCGCTCTGCAGCCACACACAGGCTGGTTAGGGCCCGCCCGCCTGCGCGCCTATGGCTCAGCACATGGCCAGCTCTGGGAGGAGGTGGGGGGGGTGGCCAGCCATGCCCGGGCTCGGTCAGCACAGCCTCCCAGAGGCAGGCCTGGCGGAGGCCACCGCTGAGAGGAGCCACGTGGACCCTGAGATGAGACAGTCAGCGGGAGAAGCCACGCAGCCAGCCACAAGGCCAGGCCAGGGCGGGAGGAGGCTGGCATTTCCCTGGGGGGCCGGGAAGAACGAGGATTGTGTGACCCGGTGGGGCGGGGGCCAGTGGGGATGCCGGGGCCCTACCCACAAGGTCTCGCGCCATCTCCTGGTCCTCCTGGAAGCGGCAGGCATCGCTGAGCTGCAGGAGGGAGTCCACGTGGTAGGGGCTGGTCTGCAGCAGAACCTGCGGGGGTACAGGGCTCGAGCCGGGCCTCCCTGGGTGCTGGACCCACAGAAGCTCATGCCTGGGGGCGCCGCCTCCCCACAGTCTCCAGAGTCGATCCTCCCCACTGTCCCACCCCGGGAAGTGGGTGGGTCCCCACACAGGGGCAGTGCCCTCACACACAGGCTTCTGCGGTAACCCGGGGGCACCGGGCACACGGCCCCACGGTGACGCACCACGATGTTGTTGGGCTCCATGGACTCCACAGCGGCCAGGAAGCGGTGCTGAGCCTGCTGGTACTCCTCGCTGTGCTCGAAGGCAAAGGATGAGAGGCCCTTCCTGGCCTCCAGCAGCCGCATGGTCAGGCCTGTGGAGACGCACGCACTCCATGCGGGCCCGACTGCTGCTCCTGCCCCTCGATGCCCCTCGGGAGCTCGGACGGAGCACTAGGGCCCAGGGACACATGGCCCCGCCATGTACCCGCTGGACCTAAAAGCTGTTCACTCAGAGCTAAGTCCCTGGAGGTGCCTGAGCCTGGAACCCCTCAACGCTCCCGCCGCCCCCCTGGGTCCTGCCAGACTCCAGGACGGGGCCCAGCTGGGTGACCTGGGGGAAGACCCCAGCTCTCACCAACACCTTCGCAGCTGCAGGTCACCCGAGCACACAACCCAGCAACAGGCCCCGCGTCCCCGCCTGTCTGTGTGCAAAGGCCTCTGCTAGGAAGACGGGGTGCAGGAGACGCCCTCCAGGGAGTAATATACTGGCCCAAGTGTCGCTCACTGCACATGGACCCGCAAAGCCCCAGACAGTGAGGCGAGGGCTCCCTTCACGGGGAACCCCTGCCCCCACACAGTGTAACTGAGCGCCCCACAGCACCCCATTTATCGAGCCCTGTCCCGCCGCCTCTGCCCATGGCACAGGAACTGACAATTTGCAGCAAGACACAGGCCTGGACAGGCCCGGCCCTGGCCGGGATCAGCTGTGGGGAAGCCCCGTGGGCCCCTCAGTAGCCCCTCACCTGGTTTGGTGTAGCGGGGCCAGGTGGTCTTGGGGGTCGTCAGCCAAGTACACTTGGGGTACACACGCTGTCTCTGCCTCGGCCTAGGGAGGAGATGTTGTGTAAATGAGGGCTGAAGCCAGAGACCGTGGCAGGTAGCAACCCCTGGAGCGGCGCTGGTGGGGAAGGCGCCCCAGGGAAAGTGCGCAGTGTTGGGGGGAGACTGATGAGCAATACAAGGGCCTGCAGGAGCAGCCCCCCCGGGTTCAGTGTTCGGGATTCAGCATTTTCGGATCTTCAGCGATTCGGGGTCAGCGATTTCGGCCCCAACACACGGATCTCCCCGAGGCTGGCGTGGCCTGGGAAGGACGGGGCGGGGCCTCCACAGCCAGCCCCAGAGAGGGAAAGTTTCGGGCTTTGCAAGCAGCCGAGCAGCAGAAGCTTCTCCCCGTCTTGCTGCCGTCACAGCCGAGGGGAGGCGGAGGCCGGAGCGGGCTGGCCGAGCCGTGTGTGGGGCCGTGTCGGGCCCTTCGGCCGCTGCAGCTGCTGCTTTGAGCGTCGCGTGTCCAGCGCTGCGGGGGCATCTCGGGCCGCGTCGCGAGGGGCATCTGGCCCGAATTCTGGCCGCCGCCGCCCCAGGCCTCAGTGGCGGGAAGACACCGTCTTGGGAGCATTCGTGTCCGGGACTGTAAACGCTGGACGCGGCCTGGGGTGGGGGGAAACGGCCATCTGTGGCCTCGGTGACTCTGTGTTCCCCAGATTGTTAAATAAATCTCACTGCTGTTGCTCTCGGCCCGAGTGGTCCCGCAGTTGTGCGCGCGAGGAGCTCTAGGCGGTGACCCGTCAACTCTCCGGGCCGAGTCCTTGGCCAGTGGCAGTCCCACTGCTGCCCCGGATCAGAGGCACCGCCTGGCCTCGCTGCCTGACCAAGAGCCAAGCCATGGTGGGGAAGGAAGGCAGGTGGTGGGGCTCCCGCGGACAGAGGGGACAGACGCTGATGCCACAGATGGCAGGCGAGGCAGCGGCCACAGCAGAGAAGCTGACTTGGCGGGGCAGAGGGAGACCAAGGCCACAGGCATCCTGACACATGCCCAGCTCCCCTGGGGGCCAGGCGAGGAGCCCATCTCCTCCCTCCTCAGACCCCAAGGCTCGGGGTAAAAGGAAGACAGGTCACGATGAAGAAGCGCGAGCGCGGCACGGACGCCACCAGGCTGGGTGGGGAGAGGGGCAAGCAGGCCCTTTCCTCTGACAGGCTCAGGCCCTGGTCCGTCCTGGTGCGAGCCGGCGGCTGGCGGGAAGTGCCGGGGACACGGCTGTCCGCGCCTCTGGGAGAGCCTCCGGTCAGACCCGCCTCAGGACACTGGCAGGACACCGGCAACCGCGCCAAGCGGGGAGGTCCAGCCAGGAGGCACAGTCTCGGAGAGCGCACCCTTCCCGAGGCTCACGACGCCGCCGCTGCAGCCCATGTCCTCAGTAACTTCACACGCACCACACGGCCGCGGTCAACAGGAAAGGAGGCAGGGGATCGCCCACCACGCCCGCATCAGTGCGGAGACAGAGCCCAGGCAGGGGGCGGGGCCTGGAGGCCGGGCAGCTGCTCGGGGCCAGAGGACAGGGCCATGGGCCCTTCCCAGCCACAGATCCAGAGGTCAGAGGACGCAGGCCAAGGGTCAGACACCCGGGCCAGGCCAGGATGGCCCAGGCCAGGGTGTGGGAGACTACAGGCCACTGGAAAGACCACAAAGACACCCGCAGTGGTAACTGGGGGGGGGGGGTTAGAGGGGACCCCGATGGCAGAGGGTGTCAGGAGAGGCCCATTTATCCCCACAGCTAGAAAATGCCTGCAATTTAAAAGACCAGGCCCCTCCCGCCGGCACACACACACACACCAGTCAGTGCTGGACACGGGGAGCAGGGCCCCCAGGAGCAGGCCCATCTCAGAAGCTGGACCTGATGCCAGGCTCGCAGCTGGGCGGGAAGCAGGCGTGCGCCTGGCTCAGGCCCGGGGTAGAAGCACGACGGTGCTCGAGGGCTTCAGGTCTGGGTGAGGACAGCCCAAGAGGGAGCCCTTGGGGCCCCGGTCCTGCAGGGGAGACGCCAGGGACATGTGCGGGACCCAGCACCAGGGTCTTACCTCTGCTCCCCCAGGACAGCTCGAGCACCGAAGTACCTTTTCAGCTCCGTGTCTGGGTTCAAGTGTCTGGAGTATTGAGAATTTTACAAATAAAGAGGAAAACAGTTCTCTCGCAAAGACTCGGGGAGCCCTCAAGCCACGATAAAAGTGGTGGGCAGGCGGCTCTGGCTTCCCCAGAGCCCCACAAGGCCGGCTGGGAACGCACCTGTGTTCCACGTACAGCACGTGCTTCCTGGTGCTCAGGACCGGTGGACCAGGGTGTGGGAGCCCAGCACCGTCCTCCAGCAGCTCCAAGATGCGGTCGACGTCTTCCAGGCCGTTCTCCTAAGAGCCAGAACCAAGCACTGACCCGCCCTGGTTCAGCTCAAGTGCTGCCACGGCAGCTGTGCCTCGATGCACAGGGAGCCCTGGCACCGTGTCCACTGCCTTAGCACATCCAGCGCCGGCACAATAGCCTGTATGCCACGGTGACAGCCTTCGCTCAACCACACGAGCCAGGAGGGCCTGTGAGCAGCAGAGCCACAGCCTCAAACCAGGACAAACCGGATGCCCTGAGGGATAGGCTGGGAGGGACCGGCCCAGCTGCCCTTCAGGTGAGCCCTTCCGGTAGGGACAGCCGGGCGCTGTGGACAGGAAGGCGCTGCAACCAGCAGCCCGCCCTGGCCTCCAAATACATGACCCCGCTGCCGGGAGGAACCAGGACCAACCAAACGCAGCCGCCGCCCGCACCCGGGCATGCCCAGTGCCCGCCGTGCATACCAGGCCTTCTCCCGTGGGGCTCTTCCTGCTTTTTTGTTTCTTCTTCTTCTTCCGGAGCTTGCCACTTGCGTTGGGCTGGCAGAAGAAGCACATTTTCAATCAGTGGAAAAAACCAACAAAATCCTCAGCGCCAAGAGGCGTAGCAGCAAGCTGCCTGGAGACCTGGGGTACAGGGTCCCCCCCACCCCAGCATCCATGAGCTCAAGAGGTGTCCAGGGCAGAGCCATCGGCCGCTGGCTAACCATCCTACCCCAGGGAAGCCCCCACCCCCACCCGGGGGCCAGGCCCCCAGACAGCACTTGGCATCCCTGGCCCGCGGGCACCAGCAGCGTGAGGTCAGCCTCGCTGAGCACGTGGAGAGCAGTCTCCAGTGACGCAGCCCCTCGCCCAACCAGAGCTGCTGCACGTCTTCGAGGCGGCGCACCCAGGCCATGGCTGCCCACGTGAAAGCCACCAGACGACCGTGGGGGCAGCCGACCCACCCAGGGCTCCAGGCCTGCGGGCCCAGTGTGCCGTGCACCCAGTGTTCCCTGTCTGGAGGGTTCGCATGAACCCGCGGACTCCTGAGGAAACTCGAGGGTGACAAAACAGCCAACCACATGGGGTTCCGAGAGCCAGAGGGGCTGAGGTCACCTGCTCTTGGGGTGCCGCCTTGCCAGAGACGCTCCCGTCCCTCCGGGGCTCGGAGCTTCCACTCTGGGCCCTCCTCTTGTTTCCCGACACCATGGCATCTGGGAACTGAGCATCCGGCCGCTCCCCATTGACCACAGGTCCCTCCTCCAGGTCCTCGACGTTTATCTGGAAAACAGATGGAGAGGACTGGTCAGGTGCCCCCATCACTTGACCAGCACCTGAGAAAGGTGTCAGCGCTGTAAGCAGAGCAGCTGGCGAGGAGTGTGCGCAGACAAGGTGACCTACAACCTGAGGACCATGGACCCCCAGACCCAGGACGAGGACAGACACCAAGGGGAAGCACCGGGCCCTCTGCCGGCTCCAGGAAGAGTGCAGGCCCTGGGCACCCGTCCTCTGCTGTTTCCAGCCATCACACAAAGCCCCCTCCGAAGTGCTGATGGCCGCCCCATGTTAACTCCTGAGGCCTGGAGACACCCCAGGAAGTAATGAGACCATCTCACAAACGTGGAACGATGCAAACACTCACAACCACGGGGGAGGGGCCGAGCCCACGCTGCATCTCAGCTCCAGAAAGGAGCGCGCCCCCACCAGAGACAGCAGCTACTGCCTGGCAAAGCAAGCGCCGGCTCAGGCAGGGCTTCCACGCAGATCCCCTCAGAGCCAGGCGCTGCTCTGGGGAGCCCACGTCGGGAACGCAAGCTGTTTCACACACACACCCAGGTCACTCATGCGGGCACTCTGTGACACCCAGGGACAGGAACAGCAGCAGAGGTGGTGGCATGCAGGGAGCCTGGGCCTGCAAGCCAGCTGGATGCGGAGGCCTGAGCCCAGGCTGTGTGGAAGAGCGCCAGGCAATGGGAGTCCAGGGAGGGCCAGCTGCGCCAAGGACAGAGCCATCGGCCGCCAGTCCTCACTCTACTCTCCATCCCAGTCCCGACCCCTGCTCCCTCGCTGGCTAACCATCCTACCCCAGGGAAGCCCCCACCCCCACCCCGGGGCCACTGGCTATTGTCCCCAGACAGGCAGCAGGACAGACTAGAGAGTGGGCAGGCCCAGGCAGAGGCGGTGGTCCCGTGCCGTCTGCAGGCGGTGTGCGAGAAGGAAGACCAGGGAGCCTTGCAGTGGGAAGAAAGGGGGTGCCCGCAGCAAACAGGGAAGCGGACGGAGGCAGAGGGCAGGCAGCGCTCAGCCATGTTGGAGGAGACAGGAGCTGAGTGGATGCGGGTGCCCAGAGCTCAGGTCAGGGCTGAACTGACCCACGTCACTGGGACGCTGGCACGAACATCCCTCTCTCCGTTCACATGAGTCCCTGGCTTCTCTTAAGATGCCTCACACACCTGTCTGTCCACGTGCCCCCATTCAGCAGGAGACCAGCCTCGTTCCAGACACCAGCACCACAGCCCGGGCTCTGGGCGTTGCCTCCAACATCACCCTCACCACACTGTGCAGGGTGCAAGCAGGCCGTCTCTCCCCAGGGCCTGGGGTGTGGCTGTGTGACAAGAGCCTTGCAGGGTGGGGGGGGGGGTGGTGGCAGGAGAAGCCCCAGCTGTGCCAGGCCTGAGCACACGCGTGATGGCACAGACCCCGGCTGCTGACCTCGCAGAGAGGTGAGGGGGGCTTTGATCAAAGTCAGAAAAAGCTGTGACACAGACGTCGGACAGACAGGAGGAGCACGGGGGCTGGGGGCTATTCTCCCCAGGGAGAAAACCCTGAGGCCACAGGGTGGGGCCCCGCCTTCCAGGCCAAACTGCATGGCAGCCCCAGCGCAGGAGCTACGGGAAGACCAAGGGTGGCTGGGTCCCCAAGACCCGGCCCTCACTCCACCCTCTAGTGAACCACCAGGAGCCCCAACAGCCTGCGCTGGGGCAGGCTCTGGGGTGCACGCCCTCGTGTGCCCGGGGGACGGCTGGCCCAAGGCCAGGGGGCTGGGCCAGCAGCGGGAGGCGGCCGGCATCTGCCCTGTGACGGCACTTGCTGTGCCGGACACCTGCCGCGGGGCTGCGGGGTCCTGGGCTGCGAGGACAACGAAACTGTGCAAAAGCCCCGCTGGAGCTCGTCTGGCCGCACTCGTCTGGCAATCCAGGGAACCGCCCCAGGTGCTGCGGGCCCGCCCCGCGGTCCCGTCTCTCCCCGCAGCGGCCTCACTCGCCGGCCCGCCCCCGCGGCGAGGCCACGCCCAGGCAGCCCGGGCCCCGCCGGCCCCGCCCTCGAACGGGCCCCGCCCCCAAGGCCTCGCCCCCGGCGTCGTGACCCCGCCCCACCGCGCCCCTCCAGTGACGTCACGGCCTGCCTCCGCGGACCCCTCGCGCCCTCCGTGACGTCACGGCCCGCCCCGGACCCGCCTCGCCGCCCCCCCCCGGCCGCCCCGCCACCCACCAGCTCGAACCGGTTGTTGACTCGGACGCCCTCCTTCTCTGCGCTCTGGGGGCGCCGGCCGGCTGGCTCCGGCCTCGGGGCTTCTTCTTCCGCGTCCTCGTCATCGCGGAGGACGAACTGCAGGGCGCCGGGCTCGAGGGGCTCCTGGCCGCGCTGTTCCCCCTCAGCCTGCGGAGGGCCCGGCGCGACATAGGGCCCAACGGCCACTGACGCCCGGAGACGGAGAAGGAAGAGCAGGGGGACCGCGGCCGGCGCGCCTGCGCACTGGCGCGGGGCTGGCGTGTTGCGTCTGCGCGCTGCGGCCCTCCGGAACTTCCTTTCCGTCCTCGCTGCGTCAAAGAAGGTGCGGCACGTCGGGCGAGTTCTCGCGCGACTCGGCGCTCCGCGTGGGGCCGCCGGGGGCGGACCGGGGGCGGGCGTGGCGGGGGCCGGGCGAGGGGCGGGGCGGGGGCCGGAGGGGGCGGGGCGAAGGGAGCGGGGGCGGGCGGGGCCGGGCGGGGGGGTCGGGCGGGGCCGGGCGAGGGTCAGGGGTGGGGGGGGCGGGGCCGGGGGGGCGTGGCGGGGGGGGCGGGCGTGGCGGGGGCCGGGCGAGGGCCGGGCGGGGGCCGGGCGAGGGTCGGGGGGGGGGGCGGGCGAGGGGCGGGCGGGGCGGGGGCCGGGCGGGGGGGGGCGGGCGGGGGCCGGGCGAGGGTCAGGGGGGCGAGGGGGCGGGGGCCGGGCGGGGGCGGGGCGGGGGGGGGCAGGCGTGGCGGGGGCCGGGCGAGGGGCGGGCGTGGCGGGGGCCGGGCGGGGGGGGGGGGGGCGGGCGGGGGCCGGGCGAGGGTCAGGGGGGCGAGGGGCGGGGGCCGGGCGGGGGGGACGGGGGGGGGGGGGCAGGCGTGGCGGGGGCCGGGCGAGGGGCGGGCGTGGCGGGGGCCGGCGGGGGGGGGGGGGGCGGGCGGGGGCCGGGCGAGGGTCAGGGGGGCGAGGGGGCGGGGCCGGGCGGGGGCGGGGCGGGGGGGGGGCGGGCGTGGCGGGGGCCGGGCGAGGGGCGGGCGGGGCCGGGCATGGCGGGGGCTGGGCGGGGGCCGGGCGGGGGCCGGGCGAGGGGCGGGCGGGCCGGGCTTGGCGGGGGGGCGGGCGAGGGGCGGGCGGGGCGGGGGCCGGGCGGGGGCGGGCGAGGGTCAGGGGGGCGGGGGCGGGCGAGGGGCGGGCGGGGCGGGCATGGCGGGGGGGGGGGGGGGGGGCTTGGCGGGGGGCGGGCGAGGGGCAGGCGTGGCGGGGGCCGGGCGAGGGGCGGGCGGGGGGCGGGCGGGGGCCGGGCATGGCGGGGGGGGGGGGCTTGGCGGGGGCGGGCGAGGGAGAGGGGGTGCGGGGGCCGGGCGGGGGGCGGGCGTGGCGGGGGCCGGGCGCCCAGCGCGGGGGCCGCGCGGCTGGGGAGCGCCTGGCAGCGAGGGAAGTGGCCGAGGGCGCGTGGGACAGCTCTCCGGGCAGCCGAGACGTGCAGACAGGAGGGGAGCGCCGGCCGCCCTGCCCCGCGCCGAGGCCAGGGTCGCGGGCCGCCGTCCAGGGCCCCGGGCAGGAGGGGCAGGTGGCCGTGGCCTCCGGGACTCAGCCCCGCGCCCTCCCGCCCCCTCTCGACCGGGCGCCCCCCGCCAGGGTGGGCGCGGTCTGGAGAGCGAGCAGGGCGCCAGCCCCTGGACTTGGAGTACTGGACGCCGGCTGGCGCGCTGCTGCTGCCGCAGGCCCCCACCCATCCACTCGCCCCAGCCGCCCACCCCTGAGGTACCCCCATGCCCGCTGCTAAAGGGCCGGCTGGCCCAGGCAGGGCTCAGGCTGCTCCTGGGCCGTCAGGCACTCCGGCCACCCTGGCCAGGCGCCAGCAGTTCACTCCGCTTCAGGCCTGTGCTGGTCTGTGTGGGCAACCGGGAGGCTCAGGCTGGCTCTCAGGTCTGGGCCGGGCAGCAGCCGTAGGGCACCCAGAAGAGCAGCTTCAGACCCCTATCGTGGGGCCCCCAGACGGTAGTTGCCCTGCATGCCCAGGGACCCTCAAAACAGATGTGCCAAGCCGGCTGCTTTGTTGTGTGAGTCCTGGACTCCGGCCTCCTCCTGCCGCGCCCACATGCAGGCCTCCCCAGGCCCCGGCCGAGGGGTCCTGGCCAGCTCTGTATCGTTGGCCAAACCCCTTCTGCTCTGTGCACCTTTTCCCCACAGGTGACTTCACCGCCTGGGTGCAGGTGGTCCTCTGGCCATTCTGAAGAGCAGGTGGGGCTGTCCCTACCCTGCAAACCCTGAGGGGACCACCCATCTGGAGAAGAGGAATAGGGATGAGGGATGCGGCCAGGGGTCTTCCAGGCCAGTGGGGACTGGACTGCCCCCACGCTGCCCAGCACACGGACCCACACACAGCCCTGCTGGCCGCGGGACCAGTGGGTTTAGAGGACAGGGGCGGGTCTGGTGGGGGTATCCTGACCGTGGACCCTTCAGGGCCTGGCGCTGGTGCTCACCCACCACGTGGCTGGATGGCCTTCCACCCACCACGCAGATGGAAGCCTGTAGCCACCTTTATTAGGCTGAGGGCGGCCATGTACAGACACACAGAACCCCCCACCTGCCAGGGCCCCCCGCCTGCCAGGGCTCCTGCCTTTAAGAATGTGAGGACAGCAGTACCAGTGGCACAGCTGGCAGCCGGGGGTCCCAGCAAGCTTGGCCTCAAAGCCTCTGTGTGCTGGTGGGAGGCCTGGGGTGCTGCCGGCTGCCTCTAAAGCCATGAGGCCACTGAGCGCCTGTGGGCTGAGCGGGTGCTCCACCCCCCGGGGTCTGAGGCAGCCCGTCCTGCCTGGATGTCCTCCTGGGCGCGGGGAGCGGCCAGGTTCTCATCCCAGGTGGAGACGAGTGTCAACACAAGCAGGGGTTTCTCCAGAAGGGCTCCACTGCCTAGAATCCTCTGTCCTCCTTCCCACTCCACCCCTGCCCGACACAAGGCAAGCGGAGAAGAACCTCCTCCTGGGGGGGCCTAGCAAGCGACTCCAACTGCACCCCGTGGGGGTGGCAGGAGACGCGTGACAAACGCACAGGCTCCACACGGGCATAAATGCATCGATCTGTATATATGTACATGCACGCTGGGGTCTCCCTGGCCCAGGACCAGCCCGGCTCCGCTCGGAGGCCCGGCCACCGTGCAGGCCCCGGCCGGGTCACTGCAAGTCCAGCGTCCAGGTGTGCGGGACATAGAGCGACTGGGTCTGGCGCGCGCGGCGCGGCGAGGCGTTGAGGGCGTGCACGCTCTGGCGGCTGGAGCGCACCACGTCGGCCACGAAGCGGGTGCAGTCGGCGCACACGTCCTTGAGGACGCAGCCGTGCGCATACATGTGCGGGAACTCCTCCTCCACTCGAGGCGCAGGCGAGGACCTGCGGGAGAGGCCGTCAGGGTGCCCCCCGCGCCCCCCGCTGAGTCTGGGCCTGAAGGCCAACGACGCGCCCCCAGGCAAGACTCCACCGCACCGCAGCCCCCCAGCACCCACTTGCCCCTGCTCCCCAGCTCTTGGTCTCACAGCTGCCACGCATTTGCGCCTCCTTCAGGCACCCCAGCTAGCTGACCGCCCCACAGGCCTGACCCCGCAGATGCGTCAGCGCCCGGCACCTACTGGGAGGCGTCCCTCCTCTGCGCGGGCGTGGCCTTGGCTGGGGGCGGCGCCCTGGGGGGGCTCTCGAAGCCCAGCGCGTAGACGGGGATGTGCGCCAGCTTCTTAGAGGGCATCTTCATCTGCAACACAGCAGCGGGCGGGGCCGCAGAGACTCCTCAGGCCGACCTCAGCGCCCAGGGCAGCCGGGGAGTCTCTGCCACCGCCTCGCCCGCGCCAGCCAGGCCTGCAGCTCCTCACCTCTGGCACCGGCCGCCCCTGGCCCTGTGGCCAAAAGCTTTAGGGCAGCACCCACAGGCGCCCTGGGCCCCAGCACTAACCCTCAAGTAAGGGTTTGAAACTTGGTCAAGTTCCTGCCTGGGCAGATTGTGGCTTCCGGGCCAGGGTCCTGAGTGATGCCCACTCAGTGTCCTGCCCTGCGCCGGGGCAGCTGTAGGTGCAGCTGCAGCACCCAGCCCCTGTGCCCAGAGGCCATCCTGTGGACAGGCGGGGCTCGCAGCAGGGCGAGGGCATCAGGCACCAGCCCACTATCACGGCAGCGAGAGAGTGAGCAGGCCCCCACACGGGCCTCAGAATGTGCAGGAAGGGCTCTGCCCGCAGGAGAAACGGCAGCATGGACTGGCCAGCTGGTGTTGTGTGCAGGGGTCAGGGGCCCCGTCCACCCGCCCACCTCCTGGGCAGGCCCGCACAGGCCGCTCGCATCTCCGGCCCCAGGCGGCCCTCACCTTCACGCTGCAGGAGCTGCACACGGCCCTGAAGGGGAAAGGGGGGGAGTCAGCCGGGAGTGGCCTCCAGGAAGCGCCCTGCCCGCGGCTGCTGCTCCTGCTGTCCTCCCCGCCAGAGACATGCACCTCCAGCGACCACGCAGCTGTCTCCTCCACGTGGTGCCCTGGGAGCCCAAGGCCAGGCGCTCAGTTTGAAACCACAGTTAAGTCTCTAAATCCCCGCCCTGACGTTGGAAACACACACTTCGCTGTTGCAGACCTGGATGGCAGGATGGGATGGCCGGTCTCCCTGAGCCGCCCTGCCAGCCCGGGTTTCCACCTCCAGCTCGCAGCCCCCCACAAGCACGCATTCCAGATAAAGAGGAGCGACGTGGACCTCCCTGGCGGCACAGAGGTCGAGTCTCAGCGCCATCAAGCTATCGGCAGTGTGACCCCCAACCAGGGAGGTGACCCGCAGGTCGCAGCAGACCTCTCCTGCCTCCCTGCTGCCCCCCACTCTGTCTCTGGTGAATCCTCTCACACACACACACATCTCTGGCCTGCACCCCAGTTCTTGTAGCATAAATAAATAAATCTTTTTTAAAAATTGAATGTAAACACCCTGGGTGTGGAAAGTGAGCAGCGAGTGGAGGCGGGGCACGGCCAGGACACTCCCTCCCGCCTCCAGCCCTTCCTGCAGGCGGCAGGTGCCGAGCACTGGGGGCTGCTGCAGGTCGTGAGGCCCCCACAGCATCCCTCCACCCCCTGGTCCAGCCACCCGGTCTGGTCTCCGGGCCTCAGTGCCCCGTGGGGCGAGTGCATGGGGCTCCCTGACTGCCAGGCTCCGGAGGCCGCCGCTGCCTGCTCTGCGGGGTTCTGGCTTTTCGTTTGCTTCTTCCCGGTGGAAGGGGTCTGGGGTCCCACCCAGGCTGAGAGCCGCCGTCCTTCAGGGTTACAGTTAGTCTCGACTGACGCCCGGAACTCGGGCTGCCGCCCCTCGCCATCTGCATGGCGTCCCGCACAGGAGCCTGGGCAGCACTGCTCCCCCCGGCCCTCGGCCGCAGGCTCACCTCTTGCAGAAGAGACAGCTGGACGGCCAGGAGAAGAGCGGGAACCTGGCCCGGCAGCAGCAGCAAATCTGGGGAAAGGGCCGTCTGAGCCACCGCTATGCAGGACGTCGCAGGGGCCTCCCCACCCGCCGCCCGCCCTCACCTTCCCCTTCTTCAGGCTGCTGAGGAGCTCCTTGTGCTGCAGGAACTTCTCCATCTCCGCCTTCACCAGCACTCGGCGCACATCCATCACCTCCTCCACCGTCAGTGCCAGGCTCTCCGCCGGGTGGCTGAACTCCTGGTGGGGCGGGGGCTGCTGTGCCTGCTCACCCAAGGGTGCCCCGCTGCGGGCGTCTCCCAGCCTCACCCACCACGCAGGCCGCACTGCCCAGAAGTCCCAGCAGGGGGCGGCAGACAGCAGGCCAGGTCTGACAGTCTCGGCCCCAACAAGTCACCCACAGATCCACCCCAGAAACGCAGGCTGCGGCTTGGCCCCCTCGTGGCCCCCAGGGTAGTGCCCATCACTCACCAGCCAGGGGTGACTGTCAGGGGCTGTCGAGTCCTCTGTCCTGGCCTCCCCGGCACTGCGGTGGCTGCGGGGTGGGGAGCGAGGGTCAGGGGAGTCCTGGATGTCCACGGCGGGGAAGCCTGGAGGAGGACACAGGGCATGAGGGGTCCTGGCAGGGGTCATGTTCTGCGGGCCAGTGCTGCTGCCATGGGGTCCTTAAGTCTCAGGGGGCAGCTTGGGGGCCCCCCTGAGTGGGTTGTGAATACCCAGCGTGACCATGCCAGGGCGGTGAGGAGGTGCCTCAAGGGCGGGGCGGGGCCTGGGCACTCCAACCTTGGTCATCGGCCATCACCCGCCCGCCAGCCGCCTCCCCTAGGCCAACGCCTCAGCAATAATCGCTGCGTGCTCGGAGTTGTGGGGAGTTAAAAGCCTAAGTTTTACAATGACCGCGGAGTCCTAACACTAAAATTCTCAGGCTAAAAAAAGCGGGGGACGTTGGCGTGAGGGGAGTCGGGCCTGAATTTCAGATCCCTTGCGGGCTGCCTGCTGGTGGCACCAGCCCAGGCGGGAGGGGACAGACTTGCCCTGCTCTTGGGCACCGGGTCTCCAGGCAAGTGCACTGCCCACGCGGGGCCGGGCCGGCTCTGCTCCTGCTGGGGGCTCAGGGGCTGGCTGGAGGCCAGCGGCCATTTCGCTCCGGAGCTGGGCCAGGTCGTGCTCCGAGAAGGAGCGGTCACGTTTCAGGGCCACCTCCCCGCACGGGGACTCCTCCTCCTGCGGACACAACAGACCCAGCCCTGCCCTGACTGCCCGTCCTCTGCACAAAATTGAGGCCTCAGGAGAAGGCCAGTGTGAGGACAGGGAGCCTGCGGAGAGCCCTGCCAGCTTCCCTGGGCCTGAGGCCAGCAAGGTGGACCCCACCCAGTGTCCCTGCCCCAGAGGCACCAGCCCCCAGCTCAGGCCCGTGCCCAGCCTCCGGCCCCACTAGCCATGCCGCCCGCTGCGGTCAGCCCCGCCCCCACCCGCAGGACGCTGGGCCGACCTCAGAGGCGCTCATCTCCTCCATCTCCGCCAGGGTGGGCGCCTTGAGGAGGACCCGGGGCCGAGGCCGCTGGGCGCTGCCCCTGGCATCCGCCACGGCCAGGTTGATGCAGGAGGTGGACTTGAGGTCCCCAGAGCAGGCGTCGAGGATGCAGGGCAGGGAGCCAAACCCTGGGTGTGAGGGTGGAGGGAGGATGTGGAGGGGTCAGGGAAAGGCCTGGGGAAGGGATGAGGGGCTGGGGAGGGGGGCTTGGGGGCTGGGGAGGGGCTGCTCACTCACCCCGGCCACCCCAGCGCTCGGCCCCCACTGGCCGCAGCCTCCGCTCCTGCTTGATCTCTTCCAGGATCTTCTCATGCAGGCTGCGCTGCTTCTGGGGCAAGGGGCGCAGCGTCCTCTCGGAGACCTGTGAGGCGGCCGCTGGGTGGGCAGGGCGCGGGTGGGGGAGGGCGCGGGCAGGGGAGGGGCCTCCCTGGGGAGCGACCCCACCTGCCCGGGGGGCCTGGCACCTGCTTCAGCGGAGGCCGGGAGCGGATGAAGTCCAGGATGAGCTCGTGCGCGTCTCTCTTCACCCTGGGAGGGATGTCCCCGTCCACCTGCGGGAGGCAGCTGAGCCTCAGGGCTGCCCGTGGTCTGGGCGGGGCAGGCCCGAGCAGGCCTGTCCTCACGGCTGTGGCCTCGAGGCTTCCCGTGGACCGGACAGGTGAGAGCTGTGCTCCCGGGCAGGGCCTGAGCGTCCAGGCGCAGCTCGGGTCTGCCTCTCCAGCGCACCCTGGGCCTGTGACTGTGCCCCGGCAGGCGCCCGCACACACAGCGGGGACTCCAGGCCGGGGGCGGGGGCGCCTCTGTGACAAGCATCCCCGACCATGGGGACCCCGCAGCCCCCGGCCCCACGGTCTGCTCACCATGACCTTGCGCAGCTTGTAGTTGCGGGCGCGGATGTCCTGCATGAGCATCTCGAAGGGCGTGAGCTGGAACTCGGTGGGCAGGGGGTTGAACTCCTGCTCCTGCACCTTCTTGAGCTTCACCCCGTGCCGCAGCTCGCGCATCAGCTGCACCCAGAGTCGGGTCTGGGCGGGAGAGGGCGGGAGCGGCCCTCAGCGGCTCCAGAGGCCGCCGCGGGCTCCCCGCGCCGGGGAGGGCGGGCTTACCCAGTCGGCTTACCCAGTCCGTGTGCCCCAGGTGGTTCAGCTCGGCCAGCGGCTCCTCCCCCGGAGGCTCCTCTTCCCGCAGCTTCAGTAGCATCTGCGGGCCAGGCAGGGGCAGGGGTGGGAGGGGCCCGCTGGCCTGGGGGCCCAGCCCGGGCCTCCCGCAGGCCGCTGGGGCACCGGAGCGTCATCGGGGGCCACGGCCCAGCCCAGCCACGGGCGGGCCGTCTCGCCTCCCCTCCTGGGGCCAAGACCCCTCCCGCCCGAGCCGCGGCCATCGGCCTCGGGGTTCATCGGCGGAGCCGGAGCCGCGCAGCGGACAGGGAACCCTTGCCCTTGAAACGCGGTGCCCGCGCGGGTGCCGACCAGGAGGATCTGACCTGCTTTGGACCAAGTCACCAGCCTCGCCGGGGGAGGGGAGCGGCGCCCGCCCACCGCACCCCTCGAGGCCGGGCCGCGCCTCCCTCCCGCGCGGCCGCCCCCACCCCAGCCTCCCGGCTCCGCGCCGGCCACAAGCACCCCCTCTCGAGCGGCCACGCCTCCCCCTCGCGTCTGCGCCCGCGCGCGGCTGCTGGGGCCGCACCGGAGCGGCCGGCGCGGGGTGCCTCGCTCTGGAGCCCGGCTGGGGGGGGGGGCGCGCGCGGACGGACGGGACCCCGCTGGCTGACGGACAATGATGGGGTGCGGGGCTGGGGGGCTGGGGGGCTGGGGCCGGTACTCGGGACGTCCTGGGGCGGCCACCGCGCGCGCTCGCGGGGCGGGGCGGCTCCGCTCCGGGAGGGGCGTCCGGTGGGGCCGGCGACCCCTCGAGCCGCGCCGGGCCGCGCCCTCCCTCGCCCAGCCGGGACGCCAGCAGCGGCCGGTCTGCGGCCCGACGCCCGCCCGCCAGGGGCCCCGACGCCCGCGCCCGCCCGCGGCTGGGACTTCAGGTTTCCGCGGAGGAAACGTCTGCGCTGGGCGAGGCGCGTCTCAGGCCGGAGCGGAGCCGCCCGGGGCGCGGGCGCAGGGGGCGGGGCGGGGACGGCCGGGGACTCTGCGGGAGGATGGGGGGCGGGGGCTGCTGCGCGGCTCTGCGGCCTGGGGGAGCCTCTAGACCACCGGCTCTGCGCACCCTGCGGGGCGGGGCACCCTCGGGCGGGGCTGGGGGGCAGGTGCTCCGCGCCCACGCCCTCCCCCGCGAGGCTCCCGTGTGGGTCCCGACCTCGGCGCCTGCGCCCAGAGGGAAGCACCCCGGGAGCAGCGCCCCGGGCAGGGAGGAGGGGGGGAGACGGACTCCAGGCGGGGCGGGCGCCCAGGGGGGCGGGCAGGCAGGGGTGCGTCTGGGCCGGCCCCCCCCGCGGTCCGGGCGCCCCCGCTCACCTGCTTGGCCTCGCGCACGCGGGCGAGGAAGGCCTGCAGCTCCAGCGTCTCCACGAAGAGCGCGCGGCACACGGCCTGGTAGTGCGCGGCGGCGCCCCCGGGGTCGGGCAGGCGCGCGGCGCAGAGGCGCATGGCCCGCGCGAAGGTGCGCACGGCGCGCGCGCCCTCGGCCTCCTCCTCCTCCTCGGGGCCGCCGTAGCCCTCGTCGGCCGCGCCGCCCTCCTCGCCGGCCGCGTCGTTGTTGGCCATGAGGTCGATGAGCCGCTCCAGCTGCGGGCTGAGCTCGCGCTCCTCGCTCTCCGCCAGCCCCCAGTCCAGCGCGCGGTACACGGCGAAGCCCAGCGACTGCACCACCTGCGGGCGAGCGCGTGAGGGCCGCCCCGACGGAGCCCGGCCAGCAGCCCGGCCGGGAGCCCGGGGACGCGGGGGCGGGGGCGGGGGGCGCGGGGGGCGCGGGGCGGGGCGGGGGAGCCGCGCCCCTGGCGCTGCCGTCGGTCAGGCCGGCGAGGGGCCTGGGGCTCGCCGCGGAGCCGGCGCGGCGTCCGGGCTGTTCCGAAGCAGAGGGCCCGGCGCCCTCAGTAAACGCCAGGAGGACGCCCAGGGGCAGGCGACAAGCCCCGTAGCTGACCTTGTAGGAAACATTTTAAGCTGCGCGTGAACCTCGCTGTGTGTCCGTTTGGCTGGGGGAAACCCTAAAACCGAGCCAGGCTGCGCCCCCGCTGGAGTATTAAATACGCTCAGAGCCCCCCGACCCACAGAGCCCCGCGCACTGGCACTCGCGCCTCGTGCAGAGACCCCGTTACTGGGGAGACCGCGGGGTTCACTTGCGGCCGGCCTTGTGCACGGGCTTTGCCACAGGCCCTGCTCTGTGCGGGCGGCGGGCGGGCAGACAGACGCCTGGCCTGCCGTGCCTTCGCCATGCCCCCCACAGTCCCCAGATGAGCCCTCGCTGCTGGGGGGACATAGAGTCCACTGCGGCTGGTGGCCTGCCCAGCTGGACTTGGGACTCACTGTTGGAAGCCATAGCTCCCAGCTAGCAGGAGTGACCCCGCTTCTGGTCCAGGAACCACACCCTCCCCAGGCACCGCCCATCCCGGCCGACAGGCCTCCAGGGCCCTGGGCCTCTCATTTCCCAGCACAGGGAGCCCAGGGGGCTGGCCTGAGCAGGGCTGAAGGCGAGTAGGCCTTGGGAAGCATCAGGGCTGTGGGTCAGCCTGCACTGGGAGGTGGGGGGGGGGGCATGGGAACCAGATCCCGCCTGAGCCAGGAGTCCCTGGCCACCCGGAGGGGTCGGCCTCCCGGCAGGGAGGTGACCCAGTCACAGTCAACGTCGTGACTCCAGGTGAGGCTGAGGCCTAAGGCCGCTGGCGCCCAACAGGGACTGGGTGCGCTGGCGAGGCGGGTGCAGCCCTGTGGTGGGGTTCGGTGGTGGGGCTGGCCACAGTCCACACAAATTCAACTTTATCCCAGCCCAAAGCTGGGGGCTGCCCTTCTGGTTCTGAGCCGTCGCCAGCAGAGGCCCCCGTGTCCCCAGGAAAGGGCAGACCCCACCACATGGCTCCCCCACCCTGGCCTGAGCAAGCAGCCCATTATGGGAAGGGCTGACTCCAGCGCCAGCCTCTCATCTGACCGCTGGTGCCCAGAGCTTCTCTGTGCTCTGCCCAGACCCCGGACATGCTCCCTGGAAGGCAAACAGCTCTTGCTTTCCGGGGGTAAAAATCCGGGCAGCTGACCAGTCTCATGAACGCCAGTCCTGCCTGCCCACAGCAACCTGCCTGCAGCGCTGGCCAGCCAGGGCCGGCCCCATCTCGGGGAGGACACAGCCCCTGGCGGGGCCTCGGGCAGCCCACCCGGCCACAGCCTTGCAAATATTCCAGTGGGTTCCCTTGGGGTGGTGGGGGCAGAGCTGTCCAGCAGGACACTGGGCAGACGCCCTGGAGGGCTGCCTGGGGTGGAGCCTCAGATGCAGGCGCACCGGAAGGTCAGAGGGTGAGGGCGCTGACAGCACGCAGACAGCACAGGCAGCTCTCAGGGACACACCCTGGTTCCCGTCCATCGGGACTCGGCCCGGGGCCGCACAGACCCGCAGCAGCAGAGTGGGGCAGGGAGCAGCAGGGCAGGGGAGGCCGGGCCCATCACTCCCTGCTGACAGCCCCCTGCGTGTGGCCCTAAGCAAAGGCAGGAGAGCTTTGGGGTGCTGTTCCTGCTGCGTCCTCCAGGAGACCCACAGCCCCTCTGGCCGGGCCCCCCCATGAGTTAGATCTCTGGCCTGCACCCCAGCTCTTGCATGCATAAGTAAATAAATCTTAAAAAAAACAAAAGACACAGCGACACTGGGCCAAGCGACACCAGGCTCGCTGCAGCTGTACCTGGGCTTCTGAGCTGGCTGGCGACACCACCATTGTTGTGGGCTCTGCAACAGGAGAGGAGAGCAGTTAGGCATGTCCGGCACCTGCCTCCCCTCAAAAGCACTGGGCACCCCCAGGGTTTCCATCTGAACCCCGAGAGACACAGCAGTTGGAGCCACCGGGCACTTGCTTGGACACCCGCACGCGCTGGCGAGCCAGACCCCAGGTGCCGTCTGATGGCCGCACTGCCCTACATTGCGCTCACCACCCCAGGGGAAGGTTGGGGGGCAGCCAACAGAGACACCAACCAGCCCCTGGAGGCCCCGCCCCTGTGGTTGGAGACAAGAGGCGCAGGACCGGGGGTAAGGGGAAGCAGGACCCGGGAGTCACCGAAGAGACCTGCGAAAGGCAGGTCTCAAAGGAAGCGGCAGGCTTTGTTCTGGGGGCCCAGCCCTTGGCTGCCCCCTCTGGACTTGGGGGCCCCCCAACTATCCATCTGTCGGAGAATCAATCCCCGACTAAAGGCAGGAGCTAAGCCGAGCTCCAGCTGTCTGTGCTGTCACACATGGCCACCCAGCCGGGGCAGGTGGCCGGTCCCCACTTCACAGCTGAGGACAGGGAGGTGTGAGGGTGCGTGGTGTGCCCCACACCCTGCTCAGATCCAGAGGATCCGATTGCCATGCCCAGCACAGCCCGCAGGCCAGCAGCAGGCCGAGAGCTGACCTTCAGCTGCCTTAAAGCTTTTCTGGAATGAGATGGGGTTAAAAAAAAAAACATAAACCATGAAATTGTCTGTTAAGCAAACCTGCTAACTCTGCAAATGTTTTCAAGATGCCATCAGGAGCAGGAAGATCGCCAAGGATCAGGGGTTTGCATTGGGCTGGCCCATTAAAATAAGGGGGGATGGTCCACCTGGGCTTGTCAGCACCACCGCGACAGCGCTGGTCAGTTGGTGACAGTGTGTCCTGCGCTGGATGGGGCAGCGGGAGTGAGAAGGCAGGACCGCGCTCTGCGTGGGGCAGCCCCAAGTGAGGGGCGGAGCCGCCAGCTGGCCATACCCGCAGCCCCCCCCCCATACAGGCACCCCAGCAATACGTGGTCAGTGTCCAGGTGCAGGGCTGCAGGGCTTCTGCTGCAGGGCTCCCAGGGGATCCCTGGGGACCCCAAGGAGACTATTGGGGCAAAGACCCCAGGCCACCACATGGAGCCAGCCGGGGCACCCTCCACAGGAGAGGAAGCTACCTGGCCATGTAGCCGACCCGCCAGGCCCCGCCCATGCTGAGGGCTGAGGGTGCGCGGGCTTCTCCCGTCACACCTGTCCTCTGCGCAGTGGCTCCCATGGCCCCTCCTGCACACCGGCAGGGCGGGGCTGCAGGGGCGCAGGGTCCTGTGGGCAGCAGCGTGGGGAGGCCTGGGGCTCTGCGCTGGCCTGTGGGGGACGCCCCCACATACAGGGAGCTCAGGACAGGAGAAGACTCTGGAATCAGACAGCCGGCCCCTCCGGGCCCCTCTGGCTCCCATTCTGCCCCCATGGCCCCGCGTGGAGCCCAGCGCAGGTGCTGCCCCATGAGGAGGCTGGGGCCCACCTGGAAATGCGCCCGTCAAGGCTTGTTCCGGCATCAAAAATAAGCCCCAGCTCGGCCTGTCTCCGGCCAGCCGCAGAGCAGGGTGTGGGGCCGGGGCAGGCACTTGGGTGTGTCTGCAAACAGCACAGGGTCAAAGACATCCACCCCTCCCTGCAGTGCGGCCCGGCAACCAGTGGCCAGCGGGTGAGGGTGGCTTCTCCGCCAGTGCCGCTCCCCAGAGCGACCTCTGCGGGCATCGGGTGCCACGGTCAGGCCACCCCGGCCCACAGAGTCCTGCCTGGCAGCAGTGGGTGGGGCCAGCCAGGCCCTCGGGGTCCTGGGTGGCACAGCCCAGCTGCCCGGTGTCTGCCCCAGGCGCCGTCTCGCCCAAGCCTTGCTGGCACCAGGACGCGGCGCAGCTGCCAGTCACTGCGCTGAGGCTGAGCTCCATGGTGGGTGCAGGGCCCACCCTGGACCTGTCCCTTCTGACTGCCCGGGGTACTTATTGGCCCTGGAGCGCCCTCAGGGCTGGTGCACTGCCAAGAGGCCTGGCTGGAAATGCAGGTTCCTGGGCCCGCCCGAGCCCGGGCTGGACCAGTCTCTGGGCCCGTGCTGCCTGCGCACGTCTCGCGCCGCCGCGGGGCTGGGTATGAGCGCAAAGCAAAGAAATGGGGCCCTGGCGGCAGGCACGGCTCCCCTGGCCCCTGGGCAGGCGGGGACCCCAGCCTGTGCCAACACCCCAGCCCTGCAGGCTGCCTGCCCCGCAGCCGGACGCGGTGTCTAGAAGGGGCTGAGTCCGTGTGGTGCAGCCAGACCGATGGGGCACTGGTGAGCTCCCACCCCCCCGCAAACACGCACCGTCCAGCCTTGGGGAGCTGCTGCGAGGCAGAGCCCTGGCATGGGATCCCGACACTGCACGGGGCAGGGGGCTGCCCGGCACAGGCCCCTCCCCACCCGCAGCGCGACTCCTAGCCACCAGAAGTCACCCCCAGGGCCCCTAACCCGGCCGTCCCTGAGGCCACGCTTCCACGGAGGAACCCCGCAGGGCCAGCGTCCCCCTGCACCCCTGCTCGGGCGGCTACAGCCCGGGACCAGCCACCGGCCATGCCCACGGCACCCACAGCTCAGCCCCCTGGGGCAGGACGGGAAAGTGAGCGGTTCTGTCTCGGCACAGACAACCCAGAACGAGCCCCAGGAGGACCAGGGCCCGGGGGCAGAGGGACAGGAGCCCCCCCCCAGCCCCTCAGGGAGACCCTCCCGCTGGGCCGACTGGCTTCCACAGGCAGCACTGACACCCCAAGCTGCCATGGGCAGCATCCAGGCGGCCTGTGGCGAGCGACATGGAGGACTGCTGCAGCCAGGAGGGTCCCGGCTTCCGGGGGCTTCAGGGAACAGGTGTCGCTGCCCCGAGCAGGCCACCCCCACACAGCAGCCAAGGCTGCCCATGGCAGAAGCCCCGGAGAAACTTAAGACCAGCCCAGGAGACGCTGCCCACAGGAGGGGGCCGCCAGCAAGGCCCAGAGCCCCCCTCATGCTGGACCTGGGAAGGACAGCCCCCGAGCCCCAGAGCCCACTGCAGCCCTGGCGGCCACGCCCCGCTCACACAGACGGGGGATGCGCCTCGCTGCGGCCCTGCGGGCCTGGGGCAGGTGGGGACGGGGCTGCCCCTCAACAGCCACATGAGCAAAGCAGAGGAAGTTGCTCCAGGCGGCACCAGGCCCAGAGGGACAGGCCACTCACAGGCCAGGGTGTCTGGGACAGCTGGCCCAGAGGGCAGGTGTGACTGGCAGCAGCCCCCCTGCCAAGTGAGGCATCCAGGTGTGAAGACTGGGGCCTGTAGAAGGTTTCACAACAAAGTGACAAGAAAAGCAAGCAGTGAGGCAGGCGGAGTGAGCTGGCAGGGCAGATGGAGGGCGGAGCGGAGGCGGGGCCTGGCCATGCCCCGGGGGCCTGGGGCCCAGGCGGGTGTCCTGGAGCTGGAGCCCAGCACTGCCCCACCGGGCACTCTCTGGAGGGCCTGCAGACATTCCAAGGCCACCTGAAGGCTGACCGCCTCGTGGGGTCAGCCCGAGGCCACTGGGTCTCCTGATCAATTAAAAAGACCCTTTCCCCATCCGAGGCGCTAATGACGGCCCTAGCCCGCCTCACAGCTGCTTAAAAATAACCTCCCGCGTTAACACGGCTTCCCGCTTTTGAAAAGGGGCTTCCACGGGAAGCCAAGCTGCCATCGCAACAACTGCGTGGGAAGTCACCCTCGCGCGGCATTTACCTCCGGCTGGTGTCCCCTGGGCAGACACAGGGGTCACGTCCACGGAAGCAAAACAGAACAAAACAGAGTGGCAGGGTGGGGGGCGGGGCCTCCCTGGCCACGCAGGGGTTAAGCCCAGCACTGTGAAGCTGTCCGCAGCCTCTGCAGCACGAGTTTGATCCCCAGCCAGGGAGCAACCCACATGGCACAGCAGACCTCCCCATCTACCTGCTGCTCCCCTCAGCAGTGCCTTTCAGTCAGTCTGCCTGTTCTGCTCCCCGCTCTGTCTCTGGTGAACCCTCTCACCCCCGCGCCTCTGGCCTGTACCCCAGCTCTTGCATGCATAAATAAATCTAAAAAAAAACCACACACACAACAGAGCGGGGGTCTCCGAGCTCCTAGGAGAAGGCCTCCCTGCGGGCTCAGAGCTCATGCGGGCAGCCCCCACCCAGCTCGGACCCGAGACTAGCCACCTGTGTGCCAAGGTCAGCCCCCTAGTACAGTTTTGTTGGTTGATTTTTAAAGTTATTTTAAACATCCAGGAATTAAATTCCTTAGTCCTGAGGCTGAGCAGCGCCGGTGAGTCCCTGCAGGGAGCCATGAGCCCCCTGCCGTCCCTGCAGCCCGGAGCACGGCTGGCCAGCAGCCCGGAGGCACCGGAGCTGTCTTCCGCAGCCGACTCATGGAAGTTGAACAAGGACAGACGAGACAGCTCAGGGCAGCTACTTTTCTTAATCTTTAAAGAGGCCGCAGCCCTCACCCATCTCTATAAGACGCATTTATGAAGAAGAGACAAGATCACCCCAAGTTGAAAACGAAACGGCGCTGAGGTCCCGGGCGCTGCCCCCTGGGAAGGGGACAGGGCAGGAAGGCTGTGGCTGAGCTTGGCGCGTGCCCGGCCAGATTCCCGGGCAGCTGTGAGCAGCGAAGCCAGAGGTGCCGCTGGGTCTGCAGGGGCCAGGAGAAGGAGCCCTCGCCAGGGAATGGACAGGTGGAGGAGGCAGGACGACCCCAGGATGGCCTCCCGGTGTGCTTTGAGAGCCCCAATAAAGAAATCCACTGCCGCCTCTTCCCCCTGCCCCTGCAGAGAGCAGGCAGCCCTGAGCACCGCTCGGCCTTGGCTGGCCCATGCCGCTGTCCCCATCTTCAAGTCAGAGGGTCAGCCAGGTGGATGCCTTACAGTGCCATCCCCTTGCGGGGCTTGGGGTTACAAGGATGACCCCCAGGGGTGGAGGGGGCACCTGGGTGGTCTTTTGAGGAGGAAAATACCACCTCAGGAGAAGGCCCCATGTGACTGTGCATCCCGAGGGCCCTCGCCGAGCCCCCCGCACCTGACACTGTGAGACACCCAGAGCCGCGAGTGCGGACCCAGACCGGCCACTGGCCGTGGCTGTGGCACACCAGGGCCTCAGCCCACTCGGCACCACAGTCAGTGATCAGCTCCTACTGTGTCCGCCTGCCAAACTGCCTGTGCTTTCTGTGCGAAATAGCGACTCACAGGCTCAGGGGAGGTGTGGCTGGAGGGGGGCTGGCCATGGGACAGGATCGGGCACGTGGAGGGCAGTCCCTGGCAGGGCCCAGAACCCTCCCTGTCACCAAGGAGGCCCTGGCTGGTGTCGCCTGCCCGCCCCCCAGCCCCCGTGCGGCCTGCCCATGGGCATCTCTGCAAGTCCGAGCTCTCAGGCTGGACGGTGCCCAGCGCCCAGCCCTCCTCCGCACACTCAGCTGGCCCTGGTGCTTCCTAGCAGAACAGCAGCTGGGGCGGGGGGCACGAAGGGCTCCATCCCAGCGCTCCAGGGAAGAAAATGAGGGTTTTTTTTTTTCCAAAGAAAGACTAAATCGTCTCCTAAAACCGGCCAACTAGAACAGATTCCAGGTGCCTTTCAATGGCTGAGCACCGGTTCTCGAGACTCTGAGCAGAGCCACCCGGAGGCCGGGAATGTCACCGAGTCCCTTTCTCGGTCACACCCGGGACTCGCGGCGCAGCGCTCGGGGCACCGGCCTCTCCCGCCCCGCGGCCCCGAGGGGCGCGTCCTTCCCGCCGAGGACGCGGCCTGCGCCCCCAGGGGCCTGGCCCGCAGGGCTGGGCTGGTGCCGAGGGCCGGGCGCCGCCGAAGGAGGCAGGGCAGGCGGGGACCGCAGAGGGGAGCCCGGCGCCGGCGCCCCGCGCCCTCGCCCCAGAGGGGAGCCCGGCGCGGGGGCCGGCGCGGGAGGAGCTCCGGCTCGGGGCGGGAGGCGCGGCCCCCAGGCCGCCGGGCCGGGAGGGGCGGGGTCCAGGTCGGGGCGCGCCGGGGCTCGCGCGCCCGCCCCCCCCGCGCCCCCCGCCCCGCCCCCCCCGCGCTCCCCGCGCTCCCCCCCCGCGCGCTCCCCCGCGCGCCCCCCCGCGCGCCCCCCGCCCCGCGCTCCCCCCGCGCGCTCCCCCCGCGCGCTCCCCCCGCCCCGCTCGCCCCGCGCGCTCACCCTGGGCGCCGGGCGCGGGGCGCGCGCCGACCGAGCCGTCCCTGCGCAGCAGCAGGTCCGCCGGGTCCCGGATGCGCCGCCCGCCGGCCGGCGCGCCCCGCAGCCCGCGGCAGCCCTGGAAGCACACGGCCCAGGCCTGCTCCTCGTTGAGCGGCTGCTCGTAGGCCGCCAGCACCGCCTGCAGGGACAGCTCCCCCGGCTCGGGCCGGCCCGCGCGCCCCGCGCCCGCCGCGCCCGCCGCGCCGCCGCCGCCCGGGCCATGGCGCCCATCCCCGCCGCGCGGCCGGTCTCCAGGGCGGGCGCCGAGCGCGGGCGGGGCCGGCGGCCGCCGCTGTGTCATCCGGCCCGCCCCGGGCGCAGGTGAGGGCGGGCGGGGCGGGGGCGCGGAGTGGGCGGGGCGAGTGGCGCGGGGCGGGCCTCGGAGTGGGCGGGGCGGGGCCGGGGGCGGGGCGGGGGCGCGGGGGCGGGCCCAGCGGGCGTAGGGCCGGGTGGGGGTGGGAGCGGGGCGGGTCTGGGGGCGCGGGCCCTGCGGGGGGCGGGGGCGGGGCAGGGCAGGGGGCGCGGGCCGGGGCTGGAGGGGGGTGAGGCGGGCGGGTGCGGAGCCCACGAGGGGCGCTGCCCACGGCGGCGCGCGGGAGGGGGGGCCGCCCCGGCCTCCTCCGGGCAACCAAGCACCAGGCCGCCCTCCAGCCCAGGCGGCGCCGCGGGACTCGGTGCCCGTGGCCAGCAGGCCGAGAGGGAGGGGCCTGTGAACCGCCGGCGGGAACTGGCTTCTCTCCGGGGGTGGGGGACTCACAGATCACCTTCTCCACCAGAGCGCCCAGGCTGCATCGGGGCGCCAGTGTCCCCTGAAATCCTGCAGCTCGCCAGGGTGCCCGCATTCCCCCTGAGTCCAGGAGGGGCCGTCGGCCCACAGGTCACCTCGTCGCCTGGCCAGGGAGTCTTCGGCCCTAGCTGTAGCTGCGGAGATCAGATGCGGCTGGAGCGGCTGCGGCTCCGGGTGCTGGCCGGGCCTGGGGTGCACCCCATGCAGGTAGTGGGCTCAGGACTGGGGCGCCGGACGGCGTGAGGGGCTCAGGCCTGGAGTCCTGGTGGTTCTGAACAGCTGAGTATGGAGAGGCCAGGTCCCCGCCCCCCCAAGGAGTTGGTCACTTGGGACCAACTGTCAGGTAATCCCTTGAGGATCTTTAATCTTCAAACAGAAAGGAGCCTGAGGGGCCTCCCTGGGGGCCCAGGGTTTAGTCTCAGGCTATCAAGCCGTAGCCAGTTCGACCCCAGGACAGACCTCTGGCCTGCACCCCACTTCTCGTATGCATAAATAAAGGAAAATAAATCTTTAAAATGAAAGAAAGGAGTTTGATACAAATGAATTGCTCCACAAGTTTTACATTTGAGACTGGGCAGGTCCCCAAGTGTGCACGGCAGGTCCCCAAGTGTGCAGGGCCGAGGGTAAAGCAACATGAGTGTTGGTGCCTCCCGGGAGGAAAACCAAGGCAGGTGTTGACTCCCGAGCAAACAGAGCCTGGACGGGGCTCAGGGACCAGGGACTCAGCGGCTCTCCCTGCCGACCCCGCTTCTGGTGGTGCCCTGGAAAAAGGCTCTCCTCGATGGCTAGGGCTTGGTCAGGGCTCAGCCCAGCTGGCCTGTGGCCGTGAGGGCACCCTGTAAGAGCACAGGCCCTCCTGGGTCCAGCACTAACCAGTGCCCAGGGACCCCCGTTTGGTCATACGCCCGTGGCCAGCAAGGGCCCAACGCTGGGGTGTCACTGGGGACATGGAGAGCCTCTCCTTGCTTCCCGCCTGGAGTCTGCAGGGGGACCCTGGCCGGAGGGGGTGGGGGTAGGTGGCGGGGAAGGGGTCAGAGGCTCCGAAAGCTCTATGGATGCTCCTAGAAACCGTATCTTTTCTCCTCCAGCTGTGCCCCAGAGATGCTAGGTGACACCTACGCGTGGGCCACAGGGCCAGGCAAGGGCAGCCAGGCCAGAGCAGGTCTGGGAAGTGAGTCCCCGCCTGTCCAGGGGAGAAGCTGGCCAGTGACTGTGGTTCCCACAACTAACAGGGGTCAGGGTCCAGTATCAGGCCCCGCAGTCCTCCCTGAGGTCAAAGCTAAGACGGTTGTGATGCCGGTGTGTGTAACAACTGCTGCCGCTTTACCACGAGTTCTTGTCTCGCGAAACCGTAGAAAGGAATTCACAGACTTTTGGAGTAAGTAAGCAGAGAGAGACAAATCTTGTCTCTGAAAGAAAAGTTTATTTAGGAAGAAAAGAGACAAAGAAGAAAGACTCCCAGGTATAAAGTACCTGGGAGGGGCCAAGATGAGCCGGTATGGGATATTAGGTTGGCAATATATACTTTCTCTCCCTCATTATGTTTAATTTTTACTCTTTCTCTCCCTGATTGGCTAACTCCCAGAGGGTACTAAGCAAGGACTTTCACATTCCTTAACAGTATTTTCTTTCCCCATCTGTTATGCTTATCGCTTTACCTTTATGGTCCAGCCCTCCCGGTGAGCATCTTTACACTTCATCTTACCATCTGAAGAAAACCAGGACCATCCTTAACAAGGTTACCTGTGGTGCTAGGATGTTTGTTTTCCCCTAGTGTTTAACAATGGTGTTTGTTTTTCCCAGTGGAATTGGTTGCATTTCCTTGGTTATCCTTATCTCTGAAGCCTTCCTGATTTCTTCAGAGGTCCCCTCCTGCACTATCCCTAAAACTGCCTAATAACCCTAGCTTGCCCTGTCTCAGTTGCTCCTTCCCAGGGTGGTGCAGCTGGCACCTCTGCCAATCCCAGGTCAGACGGAGGCCACGCTCCAGGCGGGGCAAACGCCACTGGTCCTGCCCAAGCAGGGCAAACAGAGGCCAGGGCGGGAGCAGGTGCCCAGCCAACTGCACAAAGGTCGCGTTGCGCTGCCGTGCGCGGAGCACAGCACGTTCGTCCTTCCTTGATCTAATCTTGCCTCTTGGAGTTTAGAACTAAGACAGGGGCCCCCACCTGGAGTCAGGTGGGGCTGGGGAGGCCTGTGGCCAAGCCCACCTCGAGCTCGGGGCCAGGCCACTCCTGCCACTTGCTCCTGAGGCATGTCTTCTGTGTTCACGCCCGTGGAGCCACGGGAAGGGTGGGAGCAGGGCTGGCCACATGTTGCTGGGGGCCGCCAGGCGGGGCCTCCCCGCTGTTTGGGGACAGGATAGGAGCAGCCAGTGTGATGACACATCACCTGAAACTGGAGAATCACAGCAGCACAGACGCCCCCAAGTTCGGGCCTCATGGTGGGCGCTGCTAGTCCGCAGCCGCTGAGTGCTATGTTGGGACTCGTGCTGGGGCCAGACCTGGTGCTCTCCTATGTGCAGGCGAGGCGGGCACAGGTGAGACGGGCACAGGTGAGATGGGCAGCTGGCCGAGGGAGCCTGCACCGCGTGTCTGATCCTGGGGTGATGTTGTTATAGGGCAGGGAGAGGGGCAGCCCAAACCCCGCAAACCTGCCTATTCTACATGGGTTCTGCCATCCGCCGCATCCACACAAAACATAGGAGACTTTAACGGGAAGGAACTTTAATAAAACTAGGAAACAATACAGGGAAGGCCAAGAGTCTAGTTTCTAAATGAAGCATCCAGAGTTCCCCGTCCCCTCGTGGGTAAAAGTCCATCCATATGGGATTGGCCCAGAACAAGGCCCCAAAGCCTGCCACAAGTCTAAAGCATCTTCCAGTGGGGACCCACAGAAAAGGGTCACAAACAACCGGACAAGCCCGGAAGGAAAAGAGCAAAATCAACATCAAGATAAAAGCTGCCATGGTCACCTCCCCACGGGTCTCACCCAGATGGGAGGACAGACTTGACCGTCAGCTGCCTCTGACTATGAAGAACCTAGTGCAGGAGAAGATCTTCTCTGAAGAAGCCCAGAGGTGAGAGAAACTCCCCTGTTTACTGTTTATATGGACAAGCCTCGGGTGACCCTAAAAATGGCAGACATAAAAATCACCTTTTTTGTAAATAAGGGGCCACTTACTCTGCCTTACTCCAATTCTTTGGACTGACCTACTGGTCAATTGTCCCCTCACTAGTACAAATGGCCAGCCTGAGCCAGGATACTTTACAACACTGCTACCTTGCTGGCTACAAGGCTACTTGTTTATACATTTTTAATTTTGTTTTCCTAACTATTAAGATGGAGAAAATTGTAACTAAAATCCAAACTAGCAGCCTCCACAGCCACTATTGGCTCTCCTAGCTGCTGCTACTAAATATAAAATGGTACTGAAGTCCTAGGTCTCACTAATTCTGTCATTTTGGCTACAACACCTCCAGATATTTGGGGCACTAGCCCAACATTACTCCTTAAAATCCCTAGTCTTAGTGGTAATATAAAATCGCAGAACCCTAGACCTGCCGATGGCAAAAGTTAAAGGAGTTTGTGCCCTCTTAAATGAAACATGTTGCTTTTAAATAAATACTTCTCATGAGGTAGAAGAAAATTTAAAAATACTGAAGAAAAATATACAAATTGTGAATGATCTCAAAAGACAGGCAGGGCAAGGGCTTAGCTGGACACAGACAGTCTATCTTTGATTCTATAAAAGGACAACTTCTGTCCTGGCTACTGCCTTTTCTCGTTCCCTTACTAATTCTCTTTATTGTTCTTTTGTTTGGGCCTTGCATCCTTAATATTCTCCTTGGAATCATCTCCGCTCGCCTGGAGGCCATCAAGCTCCAAATGGTCCTTCAAATGAAACCCAAAATGACGTCTCCACAGTCCATCTTCCGGGGTCCCTTAGATCATCATCCTACTGTGGAACCCTAACTGTCTCCCCAAGTCGCCCACTCTCAGCAGGAAGCAGTCATTGATCAGACCTATGTCCCTTTTCCCTAACTGCAGTTAGGGCTCCACTCATAAAAGGGGGCAATGAGACAGGGCAAGCTAGGGTTATTAGGCAGTTTTAGGGACAGTGCAGGAGGGGACCTCTGAAGAATTTAGGGAGGCTTCAGATATAAGGACAAGCAAGGGAATGAAACCAATTCCACTGGGAAAAACAAACATCCTAGTGTTACAGGGTGGTCCCCAGGAAAGGGGGAGGTTCCCTGCCCCACCCAAGGGAGGGTGGAGCTGAGCAGGAAGAGGAGAAGCTGCAGAAGAGACTGAGGAAGGAAGCAGGATGGAGCCGGGAGACCTGGAGGAGGCGCGTGGAGCCTAGAGACACGTGAAGAAACTGCGCTTGTCTTTTGGTCGTGGACGGGGTGACACAGATGTGGGGGAGACCCGTGGGGAGGTGACCATGGCAGCTTTTATCTTGATGTTGATTTTGCTCTTTTCCTTCCGGGCTTGTCCGGTTGTTTGTGACCCTTTTCTGTGGGTCCCCACTGGAAGATGCTTTAGACTTGTGGCAGGCTTTGGGGCCTTGCTCTGGGCCGATCCCATTTGGATGGAGTTTTACCCACGAGGGGACGGGGAACTCTGGGTGCTTGATTTAGAAACTAGACTCTTTGCCTTACCTGTATTGTTTCCTAGCTTTTATTAAAGTTCCTTCCCATTAAAGTCTCCTATGTTTTGTGCTGATGCGGCGGATGGCAGAACCCATTTAGAATAGGCAGGTTTGCGGGGTTTGGGCTGCCCCTCTCCCTGTCCTATAACAATGTCTGTGGGGGTGGCCCTGCAGTGCAGCTGGGGGGCTGTGGCTTGGCTATACCTAACCCAGGAGGGGCCCCTTGTGTTTTTGCAAAAACAGAAGCTAGAAGAAGGATCCTAGGGTTTTTGACTCCTGGACGCCAAAAACTAAATTGGGATGAACCCCAGAGCACTGTGGATAGGGCTGTGTGACCCCGGGAGGGGCGGTGCTCGGGTCCAGGGTGATGCCAGGAAAACACTCTGAGCAAGTGGGGCAAAGCACCCGGTGTGTCAGGATTGAGCTCCAGGTGTGACCACAGACAGTTGGAGCTCGAGGCCCCTGGGCTCCCTGGCACCCAGGCGGAGCCTCCCCCTTGGAGGGCAGGCCAGGCCCACCTCATTCATGGTGCTGCAGACGAAAAGGTCTCCCAGGAGGCCGCACCGATCACCATGCCAGCCCGGCCTGGCCGCCCCCAGCCTGAGGCGCTGAACGCTGGCTTTGTCCCTCTGCAGCCCGCAGCTCCCAGGCTGGGAGGAAAAGCTGCAACCTGAGTCCTCGGCTTTGTGCCTTCAGGTTTATTTTGGGATAACGATAAAGGGCGTGAGTCCCAAGGGTCTTGAAAGCCAGGCTGTGCTTGATCCCGAAAGGCAACCCAGGGCAGCAGTAGGGAAGGCCTAGGAGGGGGTTGCTCCGGCTTCTAGGCTGGGGGGTGAGGCCAGATGGGAGCAGCCAGGGAGGGAGAGGAGGGGGAGAGGGAGGGGCCCCCAGGCCTGGGCCAGTCAGAGCTCAGCCCAGCTGGGGCAACCTCAGCAGGGGGCCTGTCCTCAGGCACTGGCTCAGGTGTGGCCTTGGGGGTCTTGGCGCCCCAAGCCCTGGAACACACGCTCAGTCCAAGTTTCTGTTCCCATCACCCCCAGGTCAGGAGCATCTTGCCGACCCCAAGGAGCGGGTGGAGACACAGCCTCGCCTGGGCGGGGCCACGCGCCCCCATCCTCCCTGAGCCCCCGCACTGGCGCGGAGCTCAGCACCTCGGGCCGGGTTGGGCTGGAGACAGCGCGGCCTCCGGGTGGAACTGGGGACCCCGCGTCCAGGGCGCGCCCGGGGTGCCTGAGGCTCGACCAGGCGCGGGGACCCCTCCGGAAACCAGCTCGGCCCCCACGTGTCCGCCAGCGCCACGGCCTGTGCGGAGACCGAGCGGCGGCCGCCCAGCTTCAGGCCTGTCCCGCCGGGCGGGGGCCGGGCCGGGGCGGCGCAGGCCTGGGGAGGCGCCGCGGGAGGCGGCTGTGGCGCCCGGGGTGCGGGGGAGACGGGGGGCGGGGGCGAGACGGGAGGGGGCTCCTGTGGCCGCCCCGGGGGACCCCGGCGGAGGCGCCTCGAGACGCTGAAATCCCGGAAGCGCAGCCATGACGTCACACAAGCGCCCGCCCCCCCGCCCCGCTGGCCCGGGCGGGGGACCCCAGCGGGCGCGGGGCGCAGCGGCGGGGCCCGGCCCTGGAAGTCCCGGCGCGCGGAGCGGGCGACGACACGCAGCTCCGGCTCCGCCCCCAGGGCGTGGCCGCCACCGCCGGCCAATGGGCGCGCGCGCACGCCGAGCCCCGGGGCGGGGCCGGGCGCCGCCGGCCAATCGGGGGCCGCGCGAGCCGCAGCCAATGAGAGGCCAGCGCGGGCCCCTCGCTGCCTGCCTGCCCGCCATGGCGGACCCGCCGGCGCCGCGCGCGCCCCCCGGCCCCGCGCGCCCCGGCCCCGCGCGCCGCGGCAGGACGTGGGCCGAGCTGCTGGGTAGGCGGGGCCCCGCCTCTGCCCGCCGCGCCCCGCCCGCCCGATCGCCCCCTCCCCGGCCGCGCGCCCCGCCCCCGCCCGCCCGCCCCCCGGCCCCCCGCCCCGCCCGCGCCCGGTCCGACCCCCCCCGCGGGCCTCTGTCCCCTCGGGATCGGCGGGCGCGCCGGCCCCTGAGCCCCGGGAAGAGGACCCGGCCGGTGACTGGCGCGGCCGCCTCGGCCTCCGCGCCCCGACGCCCCTTCCGCCCTCTGTGCGGGGACCCCGGGCTGCCCGCCTGGCCCTCGGCCCCCGGAGCCTCGCCCGCTCGCCAGTCGGGGCGCCGGGCCGCGGGGCCCCGCGGGGCGCCGGCATTTTCGCCCCAGGAGGCGGCCGCCCTGCGGTGGAGGCCCGGGAAACCGGCCCGGCCCGGCGTCCTGGGGTGGCGCGCGGCGCGCGGGCCCTGTGAGCCGCAGAGGCTGCTGAACCCGGTCCCCCCTTAGCTGGCCGGGCCAAGAGGCAGAAGCCGCGCGCGGAGAGGGGACAGAAGCTGGCGGCCGCGGGGGTGCAGCTGCTGACCCACCACCTGGACCTGCACAGCCTCCTGCTCGAGGTGGGCCCTGCAGTGGTAGGGGACGCCCGGCGGAGACCCTCCAGCAGCGCCTCTCTCCGGGCGAAGGGAAGCAGAAAGGGATCCGGAGGGAGCAGCGTGGGCAGCTGCGCTCTCCGGGCGCCCGCAGGCAGGGCCAGGTCGAGGGCTCCGCTCTTGCGTTTCCAGGTGGAGCTGCCCCGTGGGGAGTCCGGCCTCAGCCAGCTGGCCGGCAGCCCTGAGACCACCGCTGACCTCTCCGCCTCACTCCTAGGTAATGGCTCCCTCACGCCTTCTGAGGAAGGGGCTGTGGGGCCAACTCTTGGGCGAGGTGATCCCCACTTGCTCACAGCAGCTGGAAGTGTGAACCCCACCGACTGGTGGCCCCCACGACCATCTGGGGGCCCGTGGTCATGCTCCATGGCCTTTCGGGCCAGTGCTGAGGCTGCTGTGTGATGACACGGGGCCCAGCAGGCTTCCAGAAAGCCCTGGGCAGCAGCTGCAGCTGCGATGGGGGTGGGGGTGGGGAGGGCACGCGTGGGCCCGCCGGCCTGAGAGCAGGAGGCGAGGAGCCCCCTGGGATGGTGCGGCCAAAGTGGTCAGCTCATTCCCTTTTCTCAGAGTCATGTCCACCTGGCCCCAAGGGACAGGTGTCTCTGCAGCGGTTGCCAAGGTCACTGCGAGGTCCGCGGCCGTGGCTGTGACCAACCAAGTCTGCACCTCCCTGTCCAGCGTGAGCTACGTCCTCTGGACTCTGGGTCGAGGCCTAAAAATGGACCCAAGCAGCTCTTAGCCTTGACCACAGCAGCACAATCGACCCTGTGCTCATGAATATTTAGTTGTTTTTCTTGTTGAGATAGCGAGGACCACATGTACTTACCCAGGAGAGAGAAAAAGTCCGTAAATAAAAACCTGCTTCCCCAGGGACGCAGAGGGGACACGTAGCCGGGAGTGGCACTGCCCAGAACAGCTCCAGGAGCACAGTGGTGCCTGCCTGTGCCCCTCCCACTGCAGCCCCCTCTCTGTGTCCCCCAACACCTCTGTACCCCCCGGCCTTGCCACTGGTCTCCCAGGGCCTCGAGGTGACCTGTGTGCTGTGGTCTCCTTCGTAAAAAGATTGAATTTGGGGGCCATAAGAGAAGATGACTCCTGCTGGGCATTGCTGGGCTCTGGGCAGCAGGGCCCACTGTCCATCAACCAGCAGGGCTAGGCGTGTGGGAGCAGGTCTGTCTTGGACCCCGAGCAGTTAGGAGACAGGGCTGCTGCAGGACCCCGCGCTGGACAAGGTGGACAGAGTCCTCGGCCAGCACATGCCCACCCACCACCTGCCCGATTCGCGTCACATGGGGCTCAGCGACTGTGCCATGGCCAGCTACTGTGGGCTGGAGAGACGCGGGGATGCCAGAGCTTCCCCCAACCCCTGCAGGCCCCTGGCCCCCCAAGGCAGCTTCCTGTGGCCTGCAGCCGAGCGGCAGGCTCTCGGGTCTGGGCCCGGCTCACGTGTGATCCGGCTCTCTCGCGTGTTGTCTCCCAGGCTCTGCTCTACGGGATCGGGCCTGCCGGCTGGGTCTTGCAGTACCGGACCTGGCCAGCCATGTAGTCGCCGCCAGCGTGGCCCAGCTCTGCGTGGAGGGGGCTGAGCCACCCCCCGGGGTGCTGCTCAGCCCTGGGAGCAGGGTAAGGGGCGCTCCCGTAGAAGTGGGGTGCCCAGAGCGCGGGCTGTCCTGTCGGTGCAGACGTCGGCTGGCGTCTCGATGGGCTCTGTCCTTCAGGAGCGGCTGGCATCCCTGCTGGCGGCGGCGCAGGACCTGCTGGCACGCGGCTCCCTCTCCCGGCCCGCTCTCTGCCGGGCGCTGTGGCGGGCGCAGGTAGGCCGGGCCACCCAACCTGGGCCTCAGCAAGACAGGGACGACGGGGCCGGTGGGGCCAGTCACCGGAGTGGGCGGGGGGGGAGGGTCAGCTGGGAGAGTGTGGTTGAAGAGCCTCCTGCTCTGCTGGGGAGAGTGTTGTTCTGCTGCAGGTTCTCAGACAGCTGAGAGCCCACACTGCGGGCACCTGGAGGAGGTGGGCAGCGCGGGGGACGGCAGGTCTCTGCCCCTTGGCCGCGTGTCCTGTGAGGCCTGTGATCTGTGGCCCAGCCCCAGTCGGGGGGGCCCCAGGCCAGCTGGACGCACAGAGCGGGAGGGAAGAGGGAACGGCAGAGGGGACTGAGGAGCTGGTGGCCAGGAGAGACCCCTGGCTCGGCACGTCACTCCGGAGCCCGGGAGCACAGGCTGCGGCAGGAGGGGCTCACGGTGCGGTGCCGTCTTCAGGACTCCCTGCTGCTCGAAGCCCTGTGGTGTCTCCACGCGCAGGATGTCGTGGGCCTCCCGGAGCTGCTGGAGAGGTTCGTGTCTGGCCACGGCCGTGGCGCTCTGGAACCTGGCATGGCCGACCTACGTTCCAGTCCGGCGGCCCGGACCATAGCGGTGGGGGTCGGGGGCCATCCCAGAGGAGCTGGGGTGCAGCGGGGTGAGCGACACGGGCAGCTCAGGGAACAGTGTCCTTTTGCTTTTTGCGTAGAAGAGCCGGGGTGCAGGCCAGAGGTGGGGGTGAGACAGCCGGGAGCGGAGTGGAGCGGGCGAGTCAGTGCTGGGGGCGGCGGGGGGACAGGAGGGCGCTGCTGCACCCTGTGGGAATGGCAGGGCTGGTGCAGTCACCTCCGTCACCTCTGGTGTCCGCCGGCCCCGGCCCCATGTGATGAGCCCTCACCTCCCCCAGCCACCCCGCTGCGCCTGCCGCTGTGGCCTGGCTCCTGGAGCGCCTCCTCCGCCTGTGTGCGCAGGCGGCCACATGCTGTCAGCCCGCCGCAGCCGGCGCCCTGCTTTCCGGTGAGTGCTGGGGCAATGCTCGCTCGGGCAGCGGTGCCCTCTGCTCTGACCCCTGGGCGCACGGGCCCCGCCGGCAGTCCTCCAGCCAGCCGTGCCGTGGGTCTGCGTGTGCCTCGGCCAGGGTTGGGGCGCCTGCCCGTGAAAGCAGCTGCAAGGCGGGGTCCCGGGGGCCACGGCCTCTTCCTGTGCCCAAAACTTAGCTGGTGATATGGTCAGGGTGGTGACAGAGCCGTGGCGGTCAGGGCGGTGGGGGTCAGGGCTTGCCGTGCCCGTGAGCCTAGCTGGCGGGTGGAGCACATGCCAAGCCTGTCCCGAGCCTGGCCCTGCAACGGGGGTGGGGGGGGTGGGGGTGGCAGCGAATGCGGCTGTGGCCGCCAGGCACGTGCGGCTGTCACCCGTGGCTCTAGATGTCGTGCGCGTGCTGGTTTCAAGCGGATTTCAGGACTCGGACCCGAGGCGGGATGTGGAGCCCGAGCGGGCACCCCAGGTAGGAGGGGACGGGGTGGCCGGCCGGTGCCCTGGAGCTCTGCGGTGCCCTCGAGGACACTGGGGCTGGGGCTCCGGCCGCAGCTCAGGCCCCGACTCTCCGGCAGGTGGCCGCGGCTGTGCTGCAGAGGATGCTGGCCTGTGAGTGGCGCGGGCGGGCCTCCAGCGGGTGGGCGGGCTCCGGCTGCATGTTGGCCTACACCCGCGCCCGCTCGGGGGGCAGCTGGCTCACAGGGGCCGTGCCCGCCGCACGTGCTGAGTGCCTGTCCCGTCTGCCCCCAGTCGCCCTTGAAGCACTGGCTGCCAGCCCGGAGGAGTCCGCCCCCTCCTACAGGGTAGTGCGTGGCTGGTATGTTGGGGCAGCCCCGTACCCCACCCTGAGGGGCCCCCCTGGTGACTGAGGGAGGAGGGGGGCCTCTCGTCCCTGAACCCTAACCCTGGGCACCCTCTTCCCACCCGGAGTGCCCCAGGCTACCTTCATGGTGCTTCCCTCCAGGCTTCCAGGGGCACACGGCCACCCTGCCCCTGTTCCGGGGGCCCCTGTGACCGCCCCATCCCTGGGGACCCCTGTGACCAGCCCCCAACCCCCTCCCCCAGGCTGGGCGTGTTCAGTGAACGCACTCACCAGGACATCGTGTGGACAGGGTGTCCAAAGAGGTTTTTCAGCCACACTCTGACGCAGGTCCTGACCCACAGGCCTGTGCTCCAAGGTGGGTCCTGGCCTCCCAGGGGCTCCCCGGGTGCCGACCCGCTGCTCCTCAGGCCATGAGGGTGGGGGCTCGTGAGGGTACCTGCAACCGCTCACCATGACATGGCGCCTTCACGTCCAGCCCTGGGACTCTGCCCTGGACAGGCTATCCCCGGCCCAGATGCAGGACCCGCTGCCCTGGCACATGCAGGCGGGCGGGGCCCCTCGCCCAGGACACCAGCCCGAGAGAGGGCCCCGGCCGCCAGGGCTGTGTCCCCAGCAGGGCTGCAGCAGGTTGGCCTTTGACGCTGAAACTTGAAAGCGGGGCTCTGTCTCCCTCGTGAACCTAGTGTCCCATGCGGTCCAGAAGCAGCAAGACTGGACCTTCGCCAGGGCCCACCCCCTGCTCACCGGCCTGTTCCGCGAGGTGAGTGGGGGGCTCAGCCCAGCTTCCCTTTGTCACCCCGCCCCGGCCCCGCACTCAGGCCCTGCCTGCCCCAGCCTCCATCCTGCCCGGCCCCCCACCTGTCTCCCCGCGGCCAGTGCCGCACTGTGGAGAGCGGGGCAGGGCCTGCATGGGCAGCTGTGGTCTCTGTCCCAGCTCGCCGCGATGCTGAGCGCAGAGGAGCTGGTGGGCCGCCTGCGGGACGTCGTGGCCGCCCAGGAGGTGAACTGGGCGCACGTGCTGTCCTGTGTGTCTGTGCTGCTGACCTGCGTGCCTGAGGCCCGGCCGCTCATCCAGGGTGCGCCTGGGTGCCCCAAGCGGGTGGGGCCGTCCCGTGGCGAAGACCCCTGCATCTGTGGGTGGGCTGCCGTGTCCTGGGGCCAGGACCCCTTCCTAGCTTTCCTGATGGGCGCAGCCCCACCCCACCCCGCAGGCGCTTGCCATCGTTAGCCTCCGGACACTGGCTGGCTCCTCGGGGATACTCCTGGAGCCCTGTCCACAGCCTGTCTGGTTTCCTGCAGACTGGGTGGACCATTTGCTGGCCAGTGCATTCCAGAGCTGGGACTGGGACTGCATGGTCACCGCCTTCCTGGTGGCGCGGCAGGCCGCGCTGGAGGGCCCCTCCGTGGCCCCGTCCTACGCAGACTGGTTCCAGGTGAGCGGCCCTGGCTGGCCTGCTCCCCCCAGAGGACATGCAAGCCACCTAAGAGCCAGGCTGCCCCTGCTGTCTGCAGATGCTGCCCTGGAGACCCTCCTCACCCTGCCCATGGCCAGCCCTGCTGGCCTGTCCAGGCGGCGGACACCGCCTCTCCCTGGGGTGGGGGGGATGGGTGCTCGGGTGCCAGCTCCTGGGGCGGCGCCCCTGGACTCAGGAGCTGGCCACCGGCCTCCCCCCACCCTAGACCACCTTCGGGAGCTCCCGTGGCCACCACGGCGGCAGCAAGAAGGCGCTGGTCTTCCTCTTCAAGTTCCTGGCCGACCTTGTGCCCTACGAGGGCCCCCGGTATCTGCAGGTGGGTTCCAGGTCTCCCCCTGCGTCTTGCTGGGTCTCCGCGTGTGCTGTTTACACTGATGGAGAGGGCCTGGGGGGTGTGCGCTGGGTGGAGAATCTGGATGAAGCTCAGGATGAGGAAAACTCCCCACTGTGTGCTCCCTCCCTCCCTCCCTCACTGCCCCCAGCACCTGAGGGGACCCTTGTGGCCTCTCAGCCGGGCAGCCTGAGCTGCGGCCCAGTCCCCCCGAGGCCACTGTCGACTCATAAGGAATCCACCATGTGTTCCAAGTAACAGGGATGCCGGACGGCCCAGGCATGTGCCTCCAGGCGCCCCACACCCGCTTGGGTTCCACCGGGGCCAGGGTCCCGAGGATGCTCAGGTGTGCCCCGCCAGGCCCGGCAGCCCTCTGTTCTGGGGGCCTGACGGGCAGCTCGCCAGCGACCCAGGCCTCCCTAAGCCACGTGCCAGGCACCCCAGAGAGTCAGGGACGCTCAGGCTGACGCCCCCTCTGGCTGCCCAGGTGCACATCCTGCGCCCACCGCTGGTCCCCGACAAGTACCGCGCCCTGCTGACTGACTACGTCTCGCTGGCCAGGACGCGGCTTGCTGACCTCAAGGCACGTCCCTGGCCCCCCGCCCCTCCCAGCCCCGCCCCCCACAGAGGACGTGTGGTTGGGAGGTGCTCACCCCGGGCTCCGCGGCAGGTTCCCCTGGAATCCATGGGGCTGTACGAAGACGCGTCTCCAGCTGGGGAGATCCCGGAGGTGAGGGCACTCTCTGCCTGGTTTCCTCTCAGACCAGGAGTCCCAGGCCCCACCCGCGGCCACTGGTCTGTCCCGGGCAGGTCTCGGTGGGGCTGGCGCCGTGGGGCTCGGGGGCCCCTGAGGCCCTCCCTTCAGTCTGGGGCCCCTGAGCCCCCACCGCCTCCGGCGCTGCTCAGCGTCAGGGAAGAGGTGAAAGCGTCTGATGCACGTTCAGCTGAGTCGCAGCAGACGCCGCCGGTGCAAGTCTCTTTCTTCATGTCTGGGCTGTCTTCCGGCACCTTCGCTACCCAGGGCAGGTGGGCGGGGAGGGGCAGACCAGGCCCTGGGCAGGCAGACTGGATGGGCCCTGGGCAGCCCCTGCGGGCAACTGGTGCCTGGGGGCGCCCGACCCCAGCTCTGGCTGCGGCTACTTCTCCTGAACCTGCCCCGGCCCCGCACCGCAGCCCCACAGCCGCGCACGCCAGGACGTGGAGAAGGCCGTGGCCGTGTTCGCACAGACAGGCAGGGTCCCGGTCACCGTCATGGAGGCCAGGTGGGCCGTGCTCGCCGGGTCCCGGCCCCACAGGTTGGGCGGGCGGGGCCCCGGGGTGCTGGAGGGAAGGCGTGGCGGGGGGGGGGGGGGCGCAGCCCAAGCCCAGAGCCCTCGCTGGGCGTCCGCGAGGGCCCTTCGTGGCTCCGCCACACAGGGCAGGGCGCAGCCAGCTGCTGAACTGGATGTGGCCCCAGAGCCCCTGTGCAGGCTGCAGCGCTGCCCTGGCCTGTGCAGGATGTGTCCGGAGAGAGATCTGGAAACACCTTAGAGCGTTGCCCCCCCTCCGCGGCGTCCCCCGCGGTCCCCTCCCCTCCGGCGGCCTCTGCCCACAGCCAGCCCCACTGTCCCCACAGCATATTCCGGAGGCCCTACTTCGCGTCCCACTTCCTGCCGGTGCTGCTCTCGCCCCGAGTGGTGAGTGTGGCTGCCCCTGGGCCCCGGGCACGGAGGCCACGCTTCTCACTGGCCCTTCCCTGCAGCTCCCACCTGCGCCGGACGCCCGTGAGGCCCTCATCGAGGCCCTGAGGAGGTGCGGGGTGCGGGGCAGGGGGTGGGGGGGCGGGGCAGGGCGGCGCATGTCCTGCGATGTCCACGTTTTCTCCTGTGAGCTTGTCCCCTCGCACCCCATGGGCCTTCTCTCACTGGCCGGGGCCCCTACTTTTTAAGAGGGAGCCTCCCCACCCCCAGGCAGTCGGAGCCAGTTCTCCCGCAGCCCCCAGGCTCAGCCATGCGCCCCACCCTCCTTGGCCCCTATGGGCTCGCCAGGCAGCAGTGCCCCTGCTGGCCAGTGTCTGTGGCGACGGGCAGCGGGACCAGCATGGCCGCCAGGAACAACCTCCTGTGAGGTCCCGCGCCCGGTCCTGCGGGCCTGTTCCACGGACGTCTTAGAGCTGCAGGCTGGAGAGTCCCAAGGAGTCCCAGCTGACTTTAGTGTCTCCTCTATTCAGAGCAGACAAAATCCCCCCTTCTCTGTATTCCGCCTATCGCCAGGCCTGCACTGCTGCTAAGGACGGGGCGCCGGACGGTGAGTGATGGGAGACGCTGCCCTCCAGGCCGGGGCAGGATGGTTGGTCTGGGCGGGCCGAGGCCCACATGCCAGCCCTGCGCCTGGAGGCCCAGCCCCCTTCGGGCCTGTGGTCAGAGTGCTCCTGGGCTCTGCCCAAAGGGTCCTGATGGCTGGTCCCGACCGGCGGGCTGGGCCTGAGGGACCTGCACCCCAGGGGTGAGGCTGCTGTCTGCGTGCCCAGCTCTTCTGGCGCTGGGGTCTCCCTGCTCCCAGAGCAGCGAAAATGAGATGGTGGGAGCGCCTTGCCCGAGAGCCTGGGCAGCAGGATGGGGCTGGGGCTGTGTCTGTGCTGCTTGCCTCCCTGGCTAGCACCCCTAGTGTGGCCCTGGGCCGGCCCTGGCTCGTCCCCCAGCTGGTGCTCCCCGGCCAGGCCCATCGCACCGTGAGGCGTACGCCTGTGGGCCTCTTGCCACACCACAGTGAGCGCGTGCCTGGGGTTTGAGGCTGCCTCCCTTGCGATGAACGTGGCTCTGAGCAGCCCGGGAGCTCAGTCCAGGCACTGGTCCCCTGCCGGAGGGCCCCGCACACTGGCCATTATCAGAGATGGTTTAAGGAGCCACCAGGGCCAGCCTCCCGGCCACAGGGCACGCCCCTCCTGGTCAAGGGCTGGGCTCAAGGGGTGCCCAGTGCTAGTGCGGGCGGTGTCCCTGCGGCCACGGGGGGCCTGGGCGTGTCCTGCTGCCCGACTGCCTGATTACGTGTCTCAGGTGCAGCCACGGGGCCTGGAGCGGGGACAAGGACCGAGGGGCCCCTGGGCCAGCTGGCCGCTGCACTGGACAGACTGAGGGCGACAATGGCAGAACCCGGGCAGCAGGGAGGTGAGGCAGGAGCTGGTGGGAGGGGGTGGCTGGCAGGGGTGGGCCAGGGACACTCACCAGCCCTCGCCCCTCTGTAGCCATGTCTGCCCAGATGGCCCTGGTCTCCGAAAGGCTCAGCTCCGCCTTGGGCCCCGGCAAAGAGGGCGACAGCACAGAGGTGTCCAGGATCCAGCTGAGCGTCCTCACCCCGGAGCTGGAGCTGCAGGAGCAGGCGGTGAGCAGGAGCCCCTCAAGGGCCAGCCCTGTCCCCTGCTAGTGTGGCTGCTGGCTGCCGCGAGCCCCAGGTGCTGGGGACCCCCACTGCCCCGGAGCCCCGTCCCTCTTGGTGCAGCAGGGCCTGTGGCCGCAGCCCAACAGGCTCTCCGGCCTCCCAACGCACCGGCCCTGGGGGGACAAGGCTCCGGGGCGAGGCCATGCAGTCCCCGCCTGGTGTGGGCTGGGGCCGGCACCATCTGCGGGCCCCCAGCCGCCTGCACCCCCAACAGGCCCACCCCCCACAGGTGGTGGACCTCCTGCTGACGGCCTTCTGTCAGAGCCTGATGGTGGCCTCTCGCTTCGCCCCCCCAGACAGGTAGGGAGGGGAGAGGGTGGGTGTACACTCCCCGCGCGGTGCCCCTCCCAACAGGCCTCCGGGCTGCTCCTCACACCTGTGCGTCGGCTCGAACCATGTGGGCGCTCGCCGGAGCCGGGGCCCCTGGGGAAGCCCTGCTCTTTGGGCAGTGGCCTGCACGCCACTCACCAGATCAGGGGCTGAGCCAGCCATGCTAGGCAGCCACAGTCTCTGGCTGTCTTTGCAGGCAGGGCATCTGGGCCTCCAGCTTCGTGACTACCCTGTGTGGGCGGCTCCTCCCTGCCGTGCTCACCCGGCTCTGCCAGCTGCTCTGGCATCAGGTAGGCTGGGCCCCGTGAGCCCCTCCCCGCAGAGCCCCCCACGCCCCACTCACACACACCGCCCCCCCACACACCTGCAGGGCCCGAGCCTGAGCGCCTCGCAGATACTGGGGCTGGCCGCCCTGGCCGTGCACCTGGGCGCACACAGGCCCGCCCTCCCGGAGGTGTGCCTGGACTGCCCCGCCAGGAGCCTCCCTGTGTGCGAGCTCTTCGTACAGCTCCTGGCCTGCAGGACAGCGGCGTGCTGGCCCTTCTGCCTCAAGTAAGCCCGGCTCCGCCCCACCTGCACCCCACCCAGGCCTGGAGGGTCCCCGCCACGCTCGGGCACTGCCCCGCAGCCTCCTCTGCAGCCGGCGCTATGGCCGCACAGGGACACTGGCTGCGGTCCTCTCTGCGTCAGGGCGACCGCACGCTGCCTCCCACTCTGTGTGGCCGGGCTCCTTCTGCTGGGCGGGTCCCTCCACCCTGTGCTGGGGGCCCGGGCTCGTCCCGTCGGTGCCGCTGGGTTCAGACCCCAGAGCTGGAGCGCGGCCCCGCCCCGCCCCGCGCCCTCGGCTCAGCCCCTCCAGCGTCCCCTGCAGCATCCTCGCCGGCGCGCGGGGGCGCCGCTCCACCGCCCTGTCTGGCCTGCCCTCCGCTGCGCGCCTGCCTCCCCGGTGGGGCGTCAAGGCCTTCCCCGGGTGCGGACCCCCGCCTCCATGACCGGCTGTGGCCTAGGAGGGTGGCCCGGCCCTGCCAGGTCCTCCGCCGCCGCCTGCGCCGCGCCTCGCAGGGGTGGCTCCCGCTTTCTCTCCCAGATTTTGCACGGCGGCGATTTCTTACTCCCTGAGCAAGTTCGCCCAGTCCCCCGACGCCCTGCGCGCCTGCTTGTCTCCAGGCCTCATCAAGAAGGTGGGCGCGGCCTCCCGTGGGCTCCCGGGCCCCAGGGCCGTGGGGCGGCTCCCGCTCTCGGAACAGCCCGTGGCGGGACGCGGCCCGGTGCCCGGGCCGGCCGGAGGGTGACGGCGCGGCCCCTCCCGCGGCCCCGCCCGCGCTCACCGGCGCCTCTTCAGTTCCAGTTCCTGGTGCTGCGGCTGCTGCCCGAGGCCCGGGGCCCCCTGGGCCGGGAGGCCTCGCCCGGGCCCGCCTGGCGCTCCTGGCGCGCACCCCGGCCGACTGGCGGCGCGCGGCGCTGGGGCTGTGGGGGCGGGACGCGCTGCGCGAGCTGCTGCGGGAGCCGCGCCTGCAGGCAGGTCCCGGCGGGGGGCGGGGGGCGGGGGGCGGGGGCCCCCCCCCCGGGCGCGCTGACCCGCCCCGCTGACCCGCCCCCCGCGCCGCAGCTGACCTACCGGGACTGGCTCCGGATGGAGGCGGAGGCGCCCGCCGCGGGCGACTGTCTCTCGGCCGCCGCGCGGTGAGCGAGGGCGCCGGGCGGGCCGGGCCGGGGCGGGCGGGCCGGGCCGGGCCGGGCGCTCACGCGGGACCCTCCAGGCGCGACTTCCAGTGCTGGGCGATCCACGAGCACTTCCTCCCCGCGCCCGCGGCGGCCGGCGGCTGCGACGGAGACCTGGAGGCCGCCTGCGCCGCGCTGCTCGACGCGCTGCTGGACGCGCCGCTGGACGCGCCGCTGGACGCCCCCCCAGGTCGGGCACCGGCGGGCGCGTCTGGGCAGGCGGTTCTCGGGCCGTGGGGCCCGCCCCGACGGCCGAGCGTGTGCCGCCGGCAGGGCTCCCCACGCAGACGCGGGCGCCGCGGCGGCCCCAGTCTGGGGGTGCTGGCTTGTGCCGCCCCCCCAGCCAGCGGTGAGGCCGGGACAGTCTGTCCTCCGCCATGCCCGGCTCGTGGGTCCTGCTGCCCAGGGCTTGTATTGTCCCACGAGCTCAGGGACTCAGGGGCCACCCATGGGGGCAGCTAGTGCTGAACGTCCCTGTGGACAGGCCAGGCCCTGAGGGGCGGAGTCCCAGTGGCCACGAGCAGGCCTCACACCCGGGCAGCTGAGGACACGCTGCATGGACTCACCCACAGGGTGGCGCTGGGCTCCACTCAGGCGGTGGGGAGTGCGGCCCCCACGGGAGGGTGTGGCCTGGCAGGGCCAGGGCGGCCACGGAGGGGCAGGAGACGCTCAGGTGCGCAGGAGAACTCGGGCATCCTTGCTGCATCCACTTCAGTGCAGGGAACCACGTCTGCGAGGATGGGTGGGCCTCGGCCCCCGGCGGCTGCAGTGGGAACCAGGAGCTGCTCTCCAGGCTGCAGGTGAGCCGGGCTCCCGCATGCTCTCGGCGCTCGGCCTTTAGACGTCTTGTTAGCGACAAGGGCCCTCGGGTAGCCTAGTGAGAGGCCGGGGCGTCCAGGGCCAGCCCAGAGCCACGTGCTCCATGCTTGCCCGGGGACGGAGCAGGGAGCACGGTGTGCCGCGGGGCGTGACAGCTGGCCTGCCCGGCTGGCGGCTCCAAGCCCTGTGGACGTCACACTTCCCGGTATGCACATCGATTAGCCACGGGCAGCTGCGCCTGGCACACTGCAGCCGTAGGCGGCCTGGGCCCGGGGCTCTCGAGGCATCGCTGCCCGCCTCCCCACCCCCCGCAGCCGTCCGGCGCACACGCTTTGCCCACCAGGGCTCTCAGAACCACCACTAAGCCACAAAGTCCCTCACTTTGCAATAACGTCCAAATCAGAAGGCCTCCGTGGAGCCCCCTTGGGAGCCGCCAGGCCCCCAGTGAGCAAGGCTGCAGCCCTAAGGCCTTGGCTTCCAGGAGATGGCTGCAGACCTGGCCCCGGGCCGCACTCCCTCTGGGGGGCACTTCCTCCTCCCAGCGCTCCGCAGAAGGCTCCAGGCCACAGAGCCTCCCCCGGGCCGGTGGGAGGCGGCCGCCCACCTGGGGAGACAGCAGGAGCTGCTTACCTACAAGAGGTGAGACCTAGCGCCCAGCTCCCCACCCCTACCCGCCCCAGCTGCTTCCTGGAGCCCCGTGGGGAGGCTGCGCAGGCCTGGGTCAGCCTCGCCCGGCACACATGGCTGTCCAGGGAGCGGGGTGCTGGCCTGGGCTGGCTCCTAGAGTCCGCGTCGTGTCCAGCCCTTGCTCCTCTCCCTACTGCCTCCTCCCCAGGATCCTGCTGGCCCTGCCCCCCGCCCTCCTCCTCAGCAGCCCCGGGCCTGGATGGCCGGCGGCTCCCAACTGTGCTGACTTCTTCCACTTGGTCAACTCTGAGCTGGTAGGGGCGCTGACCTGGGCCCGGGCTCGCGGGGGGGGCTCCCCACAGTGGTCCAGGGGGCCAGTGCGGGCTCTGGGATCCAGGCAGGTGCAGCTCAGGCTGCCTCGCCCTCCTGCAACCCCTGGCTGGCCAGGCCAGTCTGTGACCACCCGTGCTCCTGGGCGCTCGGCTGGCGTCTAGATGGACATGCATTCGCCATGGCCCTGGGGCCTCTAGCAGCAGCCGGGAAGTGCCTGGGAAGGAGCGGGGCTGCCGCACTCCACCTGCATTGTGGGCTGGGGCCCCAGCTGCACAGGGCAGGTGTGGTGACCACATGCTGAGAAGGTTCCAGAATGGCATGGTGGTGGTGGACGCAGAGCCAGCGGCGGGCTGGAGGCGGCCCCACGCCTGTCCCTGCCCCTTTTTCACTGGCGGCTTCCACCCTCCCTACAGAGGAACTTCTGCTCCCATGGAGTGGCCCTGACCTACGACCTCACCGTCCACTTCTTCCGGGTAATTCCATCCCTGGCCTCTCCCAGCTCCGTGGGCCTGCTGCCGCTCCAGCCCGGGTCACCAGCCAGCTGCTGAGGCGGTGCCTTCTCCCCAGGGCCTCCTCCATGCCTGCGCCCAGAGCGGAGACCCTGCCCTGACCGCCGACCTGACCCTGAGGGCATGCCAGACTGAGTGCCCGCTGCTGCTGACCTCTGCTGTGGTAGGCCCAGGCCACCCCCAGCTTCATCAGAAAGCGCCGGGTGGAACCCAGCAGAGGGCGCGGGGGGGTGCTGCCGGAGTGGGGGACAGGGCCTTCCCCCCGAATCTCTGGGCCTCTGGTACCCACGCACCCTAACAGTGGCAGGGGGCCTTGGGCCAGGTCCCTCCCCGAGGGGTACCCTTGCCTCACCTATGGCCCGTGGTGGACAGGCCACTCGGTCAGACATGGCCACCTCCTCCCAGCCTGAGGCCTCAGGGAGCCCCAGCCCCACGCTCGTCCCTGTGAGATGTGCTGACCGTGTCATCCTCCTCAGGCATGGTGGCCGCGGCTGGAGCCTGAGCTGCGCTGTCGGTGGGCACGGTGCGCATCAGGCCCGCTGCCTCCGGAGCTGCAGCGGCTGCGGGAGGCCCAGCTTTTTGGCAGGAGGTGAGCATGGGCCGGGCCGGGCCGGGGGCACTGCGTAGCCAGCCTGTGTCAGGGGCTGCCGGAGCCTCCCGGAGGGCGCTGGCCACACTGGTTCCTCTACCTGAGACCTGTGTGGGTTCCGGGCCCCTGGGGAGCAGGCCTGCCCCGACCCACCAGGAAGCCAGGCAGCAGCTCCCACAGCCACAACCCCGGAGTCCAGCTGCCGAGGGCCGTCGGCTTCAGCTGGGCCCGGGGCCGGTGGTTTTCTGCCACCTTAGCCGAGCACTGACAGGGTGGAGACACCCGGCAGCAGGCAGCAGGTGCCCTGGCCAGACCCCGCTCAGCCCTCCGTGTGCTGAGTCCCCGTCCCCACAGCGCCCTCCTCTCAGACACAACGCCCGCCCCCGCCGGCCCTGCCTGGGTGTCCGCGGCGGCACTGCACCTGTCCATCCAGCGAGCCGGGCCCGGGAGCACGCTGCCTCAGCTGGACGCCCTGGGAGAGGAGGTGAGGCAGGGTGGGCACCGTGTCCGAGTGTCCCCAGGGCCGCACGGTCCTGCTTGCCGTGGGGGTGGGTTCCCTGCTAACTACAGCACCAGGCGGGGCTTCGTATCCACTGCCTCTCGGGCCAGGCAGGCCGGGTGTGGGGTCACTGCCCGCAGGTTCTGGGAGTCTAAAGCCCTCGAGGAGGGGCAGCTCCTCTGCACAGGTGGAGTGATCTGGGGGCGGCCTGTGGGTGGCCCCCCCAGCCGGCCCTGAGTGCCCCTTCCTTCCAGCTGCTGCTCTTCCTGTTCTTCTTCTGCGTGACCAGCCTGCTGGCCTCGCGCCTCGACCCGCAAGTGAGTCATGCCAGACGAGTGGGTCTGAGGGTCGCCACGCAGGGTGCGCGGCGGGTAGTGGGTGCGAGGCTCAGGCTGAGGCCTCCTCTGCGCACAGGCTACACTCAGTGCCCAGCAGGCCCTGGGCGTTTGCGCCGAGACCCTAAGGTGTGTGCAGAAGCGGCGGCTCCCCTGGCTGGGGCTCTTCCGGGTGACAGAGATGGGTAAGGAGGTGCTGGGCACCAGCTGGGGTCCCCAGAGGACACCAAGCCCGGGGGCATCAGGACAGGTGCAGCCAAGCCCCCAGCGCTGGAGGAGGGCAGCGTGGCACTGACACCCCATGGTCCCCGCAGACAGCAGCAACCTGGCCTGGGTCCTGCCACGACTGGCCCCAGACCAGCTCCTCCGGCTGCTGCCTCTCGCCTTCTACAGGTCAGTGGGGCAGGTGCAGGGCGGGGCTCCGCCTGGGCCCGCCTCTGGACCTCACCTCACCCGCTCTGCCGCAGCCTGCTCCCCTACTTCGACCAAGACTCCCTCGAGGGTGAAGACACCTTCCTGCCCGTGGCAGTGGACATGTACCTGAAGCTGACCTGCCTGTTTGTGTCCGGGGAGACCGGCGCGGCACCCGCTGCGGATGGTGGGAGGCAGGATCTCCAGGACGAGGCAGGTCCCAGCCAGCCAGCGAGATGTCCCCAGGGCTGCAGGCTGAGACCCGGCAGGCTGCTGACCTGGGCTCTGCTGCTGCCCTGCAGGACAGCCCCGTGGGCCTGCTGATGCAAGCGCGGCTCTTTCTGCTGCAGATGGCACCCAGGTGCCCGAGATGGAGCCGCACACAGGCGGCAGAGGTGAGCACACCCGTGCCCTGCTGAGGGGGCTGCCAGGCCCTGCTTCCCCACTCACTCTGGTCTCCTCCAGCTGCTGGCCACCTGCGGACACTGCGACCCCGAGCTGAGCGCCGCCCTCCCGAGCCGGCAGCAGGCCACCCCGCCCCGGAGCCCAACTGTCTGACGCACCCCTCGCATTGTAAATAATTTATTACAAGCACGACGCCGAGCTCTCCTTGTGCTAAAAAGTGGGTCACAATCTCCTGACTGCTTCGGTAGGGGGAGGGGTCAGTGTTTGTGGAAACTGCCGGCCAGCACGGAGCCCGGAAGGGCCCTGAGGCGCGGGCCGAGCCCCTGGCCACTTCGCACTGGGCCAGCACGGGGGTCAGGACACACCATCATCCGCCACCACCTGGGCTGGGCCTCAGGTGGGCTCGGGCTTCACGGCCTGGCCTGGCCGCGCCCCAGGGGGCAGCGTCTTGTCCTGGGCCTGTGTCAGTGGGTGCACCATGGACATGTGCACATTGAGGTTGTGGGCCTTCTCGAACCTCCGGCCGCACTGGTCACAGGCGAAGGCCAGCTCCGTCTCGGCCTTGTGCTTGGTCATGTGGTACTTGAGGGACGCCCGCTGGCGGCACTGGAACCCGCAGACCTCGCACCTGGGGGAGGGGGGTGAGCCAGGCCCCGCAGGAGAGGCCCCGTGCCCCGCGCCCCATGCCCACACTTACTGCAGAGGTTTGGCTCCCGAGTGGCGCATCTGGTGGACCAGGAGATGCTTGCGCTGCTTGAAGGTCTGTCCGCACTCGTCGCAGATATAGTTCCGCACCTCTGCGGGCAGATGGGGTGAAGGGCGGGGCCTCCAGGAGGCCTGAGGGATGCCCTGCATGCCTGCTGGGCTGCAGCCGCTCTCCCCACCCCGAGCACTGACAGCTGCAGACAGCTGGGGACCCCACTTCTGGGAGCATGTCAGGAGCCACACCCCAGCCCCAGCAGGGGCACGGCCCCCATAGCACGCCCCGCCCCTCAGCCCACCAGCCAGGAGTCCTTAGGGCGGCGGAGACCCGGGGAGGGCGTCCGAGCGCAGCTGGGGTGCATCCAGCATGGGGGCACCGACCCGGGTGCTCTCCACTTGACTTCCACAAGTACGTAGGCACAGTTGTATTTAAAGAAACAATGACCACAAAGCCCAAGGCCGGGGCCTCGCCCCCAGGGGTCTGCTGCTGGGGCACAGCCTGGGGGCCGGCACACACCTGTGTGGATGAGCTTCACGTGCCGCTGCAGGTAGCGGTCGATCATGAACACCTTGTTGCAGCCTGGGTGGGGGCAGGGCCTCTCCCGTACCTCCTCGTGGTGCTCCTTTATGTGCTTCTGGGGAGGGCAGGGACCTGAGGGCCTGGCCGCGGGCCACAACGCAGACCCCAGGAGCCACGGTGCAGGCTGCACGGGCGCCCCCTCACCTTCATACCGTCGGCCCCTCGATACACAGCGGTGCATCCCTGGTAAGGGCACTTGTAGATGGTGGGCAGCTCCTCCCTGTGGAGGCCATGCAGATGGAGGCGCACAGGCCCTGGCCCTGGGCCGCCCCCCAACCCCAGCAGGCCAGGCCCTGCCCCCACCTCTCTCCGCGCAGCTTGCTCTTCCAGCCGGGCTTGGGCCCAGGTTTCTTTCGAATTTTTGGTTCTTCAGGCTTCTTGGCGTCTTTGCTTTCACTCCTCTTACCAGAGACCCTGAAAAGAGAAAACGTTTCCGAACTAGTGTGCCTTCCATGTCCCGGGGTGCGCCCTGGGCACCCCCACCCGCACATGCAGTGGTCCAGAGATGCGTCAGGCACCGACTCTCCACCAAAATGAAAAACAAGTGAGGAAGAACCAGAACTGACCTGGGCTGGCACTCGGGCCGTGCCGCCGCGCCTTTGGGGAGCTGCGAGTGTGCGCCCTGGGCGCAGACACCCCGGGCACCTGTCAGGGCCTCCGGCCAGAGGACACCCTCAAGGGCGGGGGCCTGAGCTCACCCCCGGGGTCCGGGGCCCCACGGTCCGGCGTCCCCACAGCTACTCCAGAGGGCCTGCGGCTGCCAGGAATAGCAGCAGCCCAGCTGGACAGGAGGGAACGACGGGTTCACCGCATGCTAGGTGGAGCCAGCCCGGCCACACACACACCCCCACAGCGCAGGGGCAGCGTGGGCTCCCATGGCGGCAGGCACTGAGGCCCAGGGCACCCCCCCGGAGGGCGCAGGCGGCCGTAAGGACTACCAGCCTGAGACCCGAGGGCCTGCAGCCGGGGGTGCGTCCCTGCCATCCCCCACAGCAGCAACAGGTCAGCCCCAAAAACATTCCTCCTGTTTTCTGCAGAGAAAAGTCCTTAGAATTTCAAGTGCTGTGAGCCAAAAAAAAACCCAAAACCGTGGGCCCCTAAGTCCTGCTACCACAACGGAGAAGGGAACTTGAGGTCGGGAGGGTGTCTGCGAGCCGTGCCTAGAGGACGACGGCTGTGCCTGCGACCCAGCAGCCGAGACGTGGCCCGGGCCACAGCTGCCCGGGCCGCGCAGTCCCCAGAAGCCAGGTGCCTGCCCAGCCTGTCCCACCAGAGGCCCCCAGGAAGCCCACGGACGCATGCACAGCAGTGCTCAGGGCAGCCCGCGGGAGGAGGAAACGCCCAGGACTGCAGGGCTGTGAGGCACATTCCGGGCAGTCCTACAGCGTCGCCAGGCGCCACCCCAGACAAGCCGCGAGTCCCCCAGCCGACTGGGCCCAAGAGGGCGGCCTGTCTGGACAACGAAGCCCGGGGACAGCAGTGGCCACACCACGCAGGCCGCTCGGGCCCTGACGATGCCACAGCACGGTCCACAGGCAGGTGATGCCCCTGGCAAAGAGGCAAGTGACAAGTCCGCCTCACCTCTTGTGTGGCCAGGCCACAGCGCCACTGTACTGAGGCTGCTGCCCCGTCCCACCCCACCCCACGGCCCCACCAGGCTGCCCTGTGGGGTCCATCCAACTGCGATTTTCAAGGCCGGGGTTTTAGAATGAGTCCCCAGGGTGGGGCGGGGCCCCCCGCTCTGCACACCTCCTCCCACTCTCGCTGCCCACTGGCCGTGGGGACAGTCAGACGGGCCAGGGTGGCTCTGAGGTCCATGTGGATCCTCACCAGGACTCACTGCAGAGCCCGTGCTCCTCAAGGGTGTCCCCAGAGCTCATCCCCTCCCGCAGGCGGGTCTGGACACAGGCCCCTCCACGTTCTCCCCCAGGGTCTCCAGGGACATCTCTCAGAGCCGCAGGGACACCCCACCCTGAGCCCCGCTGTGGGCCAGGCCTGCTGGGCAGCGGACCTCTGGGCCAGCCCCAGACTCAGACGCAGCCTGGAGCGCAAGTAGGGGCGGGGCTCGGAGGGCAGCCGCCACAGCCCCAACACCTGCTCCCCACCTGCCACCTGCCCTGTCTGCCAAATGACCCGGCTGTGGCCTGACCCCTGTGAACGCTCAGGGACAGTACCCAAGGTGGACGCTGACCACCTGTGGCATCCAGTGCACGTGGGCAGTGCAGCCCCACCGCCCTGCCAGGACCACGCCTGCTGGGGCAGAGGGGCTGATGGAGCCCAGCGCTGCCGAGGCCGCCGCTCAGCCCGCAGGGGCGCCAGAGCCAGACGGGGCGGGTGGGGGCTCTCTGTCTTGCCCCCCACCTGTCCCTTGGTGACCGACCACCCCGGTGTGTGCGTGGCCGCCCCTTACTTCTTTTCTGGGTAAGGCTCGAAGGACTCGTCGGAGGACGGGGGGTTCTGCCGCTTGTCGTTTTCGTCCTCGCTCAGCAAGTCCCTGGGGCAGAGGAGAGAAGCGTCAGCGCAGCCCCGGCTGGGCAGGTCCAGCCGTCCTCGCTGCAGACGCGCGGCCTCCAGCACTGGCTTCTTCTGAGAAGGCTTGAAGGAACCTAAGCTGCCTGTGACGCCGCACCAGCAGGACGGCAGCCAGGGCAGAAGCCTCCGCAGGCGCTGGCCCTCGCGCTCCCGAGAGCCCTGACCTACAAGCCCGGGGCAGAGAGGGCGCCCGCTGCCACCTTCGTGAACGAGCTCACCCAACGGTGGGGACCAAGGGCCGACCGGGCAACGATCAGCCCGCTGAAGGGCAGTGTCTGTGACCCGTGCCCACAGCAGGAATCACGGTTCAGCATCCGCCCTTGTCCAGCCCACGCTGCCCTGAGCTCCAGGCGCGGTGGGGCCAGGCCGGGCGCGGCCGCCGTCCCAGGGCACGTGGCTGGGGGCCAAGGAGCCCACAGCCCTGCGTTCCCTCCTGCTGGGGCCCCACCTGCCGCCGCCTGCTGGGAGGAAGGGCCGGTTGGGCACCCCACGGAGACATCTGCGACCGAGCAGGCAGCAGGACGGACTGCCTCGCCCACCCTGCGCCCGCCTCTGGCGCTGGGGCAGCCAGGGGTGCGACTGAGCCGGGAATCCCTCAGTCAGCAAGGAGGAGCCTCCCACCGCTCTCCTGCCAGCCGAGGGGTGTCCGGCCAGGACAGGCGCAAGCCCCAGGACACGGGGTTTGCTCCAAGGAGGAAGTTTAGGCTGTTGAGACCCACTCTTCTCTCACCCCTCAGAAAGGTCACTGAACTCGTCTTTTACCCGATCATCCGCAGTTGGAGACGGGACCTGCTTCTCCACCAATCGCCCTGAGGAGCAAAGAGGAGGCTGGTTACCAAGGCAGCCACGCCCAGCAGAGCCCGCCCTCCAGGGAAACCTGCACCCTGCCCCCCCACCCCCACCCCCGCACGGCTGGCTGAAAACCCCAGCACCTGCAGCACCGCAGGCCCAGCCCTTCCGAGCTCCAGGCCATGTATGGCCCGAGCACCGAGCACCGGAAGGTGCGTGAGGCCGCCTCGCCCATAGCTGCGCCAGCCCAACAAGGGTCAGGCCCTGGCCTCAGGCCCTGTGTCTCCCTGGCCAACAAGCAAGGGTCTGCCCACACTGGTCTCCCGGGGGTCACTAGGATGCGACCTTTGGCTGGCTCAGAGCATCTGAGACGAGGCCGCCTCCTCCCCAAGCCCCACGATGAGGCCCACCCCACGCCCTCGCCGACACGGGCCTCAGTCGCCAGCCCTCATGGACCGCTCCCCAGAACCCAGCAGCTCCCCCTGGGGTCTTGCCTGGCTCAGGATGGGGTCCTGCTCTGCGAGGCCAGAGTAGCCTCCTACCTGGGGTCCCCCTTGGGGGGTGGCTGGGCTGAGGCGGGGGGCCAGGCCCAGGCCCCACGGGGTTGCCATCCGAAGGCGGCTGCGCCAGGTCCGAGCCGGGCAGCATCTCTGTCTGGGCCTCGGGCCCGGCCCCGGCTGCTCTGCCCTGGCCGACCTGTGGGGTGGCCCCCGCAGGGGCGGATCCCGATGCTGGGCCTCCTTATCCCACGCCCACTGGACGGCCGGGTGGCTGCCCCGCCAGCGGCCCCCACAGCTGGCCTCAGCATCCATGGTGTAGTCGTGGCCCCGGTCACAGCCCCACACAGCCCGGACGATGCCGCAGTACTCGGAGGATAGCGTGCGCTGGAGGCTGGGCAGGGCCCCGCAGCTGGCCGCATGTCCGTGCACCCACCCCACCAAGCCGTGCAGGCCCTGGGTGCTCGGGCTAGTCAGGTCCACTGGGGAGAGGCACAGAGAGCCGGCCGGGCCGGTCAGCACCCCCGCCGCATTGCCGCCCCCACCCCCGCAGCCAGGGGCACACTCACCCGACGCGCTCCCTCCTCCGAGCCTGCCAGGGGGTGGGCGCCGACCCTGCAGAGAAGGCAGGGGCAGGGCTAGGGGGCAGGCGAGAGGCCCAGGCCCTCCGGCTGCGAGCAGGTGTTCAGTCCACTTAGGAGGCCCTTCCTGGACGTGCCTCCCGGGAGCCATCCCCACAGGGCGCCGCAGCCCCCCACCGGATGCTCACTAGGTGTGCCCACCCAGAAGCGCCCAGCCGCAGGCAGGTGACCTACTGTGCGCACGGCTTCCGGGGGCGCGATGGTGAGGTGTTGACCCTCTGCAGGAAGGACGTGAGGAGGCCGTGGCACTGGTAGAACTGGGCATGGCAGTTCTTGCAGACGAACGGGGACAGCGCAGGGTCCTGGCGGACGGCCACCCCCAGCAGACACTGGAAGTCCCTGACGAAGACCCGGCTCCCGGAGGAGGGCCTCTCCGCACTGTCCCCAGGCGCCCCCCGGAGATGTCCCGCAGGCTCCGCGCGGAGAACTTGCCGTGGCACAGGCGGCAGTGCCCCATGGCCAGAGGTCGGCCGGGCCCTGAGCAAGCACAGAGACGGGCGGTCTGCGGGGAGACAAGCCTGCAGGCCTCCCCAGGCCCCACCCTCCAGCGGCTGCACCGGACCGAGGCAGGCGCTAGGCTCCAGGCGAACCGCTGCTCCCGGGGGCTGCAGCCTGTGAAGGTGCTTCTGGTCCAGAAAAACCTTCCTCAGAACCCAGCAGGGCCGGTACAACCCAGACTAGCACCTGAGGGACATGGGCTGGGACCCGCACAGGGGCCGGGAGCCCAGCTCAGTGCGCGGCAAGAGGCTCACCCCAGCACGAGGCACTCGGGCCCACCACACCACGGAGAGCCGGGACCTGCCCGCCCCACGGCCCCAAGACAGTGTCACCACCATGATGCCCACAGGCCCGGCCTCAGAGCCAGCACCATGGTTGTGGTGACTGCCGAGAGCATTTCCTCTAAGGTCAGCAGCAGGACAAGGTGCCCGCTCTTGCTGCTCTGCTCAACACCGTGCAAAAGCCCACGGTCGCTTTTCACAAACACTGAAAAAACTAAGGAACGCGCACAGACCCGCACAGACCCTGCCCAGCCAAGGCAGCCGCGAGAACGTGCCAAGCTGGAGCGGCCATGTTCCGGATCTCAGACCACGCACGGTACAGACCTGCTGTGCCCACAACAGCGCGGCGCTGGCATGAAAACAGAGATGGAAACCAATGCAGAAGGACAGGCAAGTCGGAAATAACCCCCACACGGCCGGTCAGTCCACGGCCAGAGCCCAGGACACACGGGGGAGCGCTGTGGCGGGCCAGAGGGCGGGCCGGGAGACGCCATCACACCAGACCAAGTGAGACGGGATTAAAGACTTGAATGCGAGCCCTGAGCCCACGAAGCTCCTGCAGGAAGCAAACTCCTTGACTTCAGTCTGGAGACGAGTTTTTGGATTTGACACCAAAGACACAAAAACAAAAACAAATGAGCGGGACGACAACCAAGCAGGAGGTTCTGCACAGCATGGGGACAGCCAGCAGGACGGACAACAGCTGGCTGCACGAGAAGCACCTGTGAGCCACGTCTGATGGGGCGGACACCCTAACGCCAAACACCCCGGGGGCAGAGACAGGACAAGACCACGCCACAAATCTGGCCCAGGGAACTGCAGGTCCAGCCACGGCGAAGGAGCAGAGAGGCAGCGAGGCCGGGCGGGCAGGCGGAGTGGAGCAGCCGCTGTGGAGGACGCGGAGTCCTCCCAAACCGAAGACAGAACCGCCAGCGAATCCAGCAGCTCCACTTCCAGGCCTTTATCCAAAGGAGATGAGACGCGAACTCGCAAAGACAAACGGAGCCGGGGCGCGGGGTCACGGGGGGCAGCGTCCGGCTGAGCCGCAGCGGGGCGTGGGGGCATGGGGCGCACACCTGACTGAACAACACAGGCGTGGCCACGCAGTCTGCCTGTGAGCAGGGCTTTTCCAATAAACACGTTGGGGGTTCGTTTTTGAGATTTGCATCAAGTTTTTTGTTTTTCTGTGTGTGTGTGTGTGTGTGTTTGTGTGTGTGTGTGTGTGTGTGACCCTCGCCGACGGCCGGGGATCGAACCGCCACTGCAGAGGCTGCGGGCAGCCTCGCAGCCCAGCGTCAACCACTGCTCCCACCAGGGAAGGCCCTGCAGAAAGTTTTAAAAATTAGATGGGGGCCTCCCTGGTGGCGCAAGGGATTAAGAGGCAACCTGTGAAGCTGTCCTTAGCCACTGCAGCACGAGCTCCATCCCCGGCCAGGGAGTGACCCACAGGGCGCAGCAGACCTCTCCTGTCTCCCTGCTGCTCCCCTCAGCAGTGTCTCAGTGGACCCGCCTGTTCTACTCCCCACTCTGTCTGGCCTGCACCCCAGCTCTTCTACATGAAAAAAAAAAGTTTCACGAGAAAAAACAAAAGAAAATGTGGTACAGTGACATAATGGAATACTACTCAGCAATCAAAAAAGATAATCTAGGGCCTCCCCGGTGGCGCAGTGATTGAGCACTGGGTTGCGAAGGTGCCCGCAGCCTCTGCGCTGCCGGTTCGATCCCCGGCTGCTCCCCGGCCACCGGAGGAGGGTCCCACATGGTGCGCAGACCTCTCCTGCCGCCCGCTGCTCCCCTCAGCAGTGTCCTTCGGTCCTTCTGCCTGCTCTGCTCTCCGCTCTGGCTCTGGTGAATTCTCTCACCCTCCGGCGCTTCTGACTGTGCCCAGTGCTTGCATGTATAAACAAACAAACAGACAAATACAAAAATCTTTAAAAAAAAAAAAAAAAAAGATAATCTCATGCCTTTTGAAGCAAAGATGGTCAGAGCAGGCAGGGATTACGTTAAGTGAGACTAACCAGAAAGAGATAAAGGCTGGATAACGTGCCGCTTTCTGGGGAGATGCAGAAAACGGAAGGGCCAGACAAACTTTAATACCAACCAGGGAAACTGATCACAGATCTCCAGCCTTCAGAGGGGCAGGGTGGGGGGGGGGGAGCAGGGAGAGAAGCGCAGGGGTGCTCCAGCGGTGGGGTGCTGCGGCGACTACCTGGGGTGGGGCTGGACTCTGAGACGCCAGCGAGGATGTAAACACTCAGCTCAACACCATGTGAAGAGAGAGATCTGCAGCACAGGGCGCCAGGAGACGGGAGAAGCACAGAAAGTTTATTAGACAATTGCAAAAAAATCACCTCAATCCAGGAAATGAACCAAAGGGCCTGACCCAAGAGGCCCCAAGAGTTTCTAACGAGGTAAGAGACCCACACGCTCAAAGATGCGTACTGCTGCTGACAGCCAGTGACAGGAACACTGGTGTCGAGAGAGAACAGTGACCTGTAAGGGGTCACCTACTAGACTGCCCAGGGCCTGGCAGCAGGACCTCGCGGGAAAGCAAGGAGCGGCGTGGGCTCAGAGGACAGCCTCCATGCGGGCATGCTGTCCTGCAGCACGTCACCCAGATAGGGCAAGGAGCAGAGAGAGGACATGGCGCCCTCGCAGCACCGCCTCCCAGGACAGCAGCACCCAAGGGCCACGTGAGGCAGGGACAGGACGCACCCCGAGCACCACACGCTCATGCCCCACAACACGCAGGGCGGTGGACACGCGGTGCAGAGTCTGAGGTCAGACCATGGAACAGGCCACGGGCAGACTGTCAAGTGAGATGTTCAAGCAAAAACCAGCAGAAGTAACACATAGGACAGAAACAGACCCCCAAAAACAAACATGAAAGATGTCAAAGAGGAAGCAAAGCTAAACAGCCAGGAGGCAGAGTCACCTTAACAGTAAACAGCTTGATTCTGTCAAGGGAAAGGCCTAGAGGAGCAGAATGTATTTCAAAACAAAGTCCCACCTTCCACTGTTTACAAGAAACCCATTTTTGCTATCACGGGCAAGGAGAAACTTAGAAGCTGGAACAAGTGGTTGCTTTTAAGTCCACATGGAAAGTCTAAGAATAAATCATCTGTTGGGACAGAAGTCAATTGTCAACAAAACTACGAAGACTGAGATCATACCAAATACTCTACTCTCTGACCGTAATGCCATTACCTAGAAATTACGTATCTTAAAAAAAAAAAAGGAAAAGTCTTGGGCCTCCCCGGTGGCGCAGCGGTTAAGCGCTGGGTTGCGAAGCTGCCTGCGGCCTCTGCAGTGCCAGTTCGATCCCCGGCTGCTCCCCGGCCACCGGAGGAGGGTCCCGCATGGCGCGCGGACCCCTCCTGCCGCCCGCTGCTCCCCTCAGCAGTGTCCTCGGTCCTTCTGCCTGCTCTGCTCCCCGCTCTGGCTCTGGTGAATTCTCTCACCCTCCTGCGCTTCTGACTATACCCAGTGCTTGTATAAACAAAACAAGCAAACAAATAAATAAATAAAACATGCCTCTATTAAAAAAAAAAAAAAGGAAAAGTCTTAAATACATGGAGATTAAGCAACACACAACTTAATAGCTACTGGATTAGGGCCTCCCCTGGTGGCGCAGCACTTGAGCGCTGGGTTGTGAAGCTGCCCGCAGCCTCTGCAGCGCCACTTCAATCCCCGGCCGCCGGGCAAGGGTCCCACATGGCACGCAGACCTCTCCTGTCGCGCCCACTGCTCCCCTCAGCAGTGTACTTCGTCAGTCTGCCTGTTCTGCTCCCCGCTCTGGCTCTGAATTCTCTCACCCTCCCGTACTTCTGACTGTACCCAGTGCTGTATAAATAAATAAAATAAATCATTAAAAAAAAAAAAAGCTACTGGATTAGAGAAAAATTAAACCAGAAGTCAAAAAAAGCTCAAGATGCACAAAAATGAGGATAGAAGCTACCAGAATCTACTGGACACAGCAAGCACAGACTTAGAGGGAAATAACTGCAGTCCAGGCCCACGTTAATGAGCAAGAAGAACCCCAAACACTGCAGCATCACACTTACAGGAAACTGAAAAGCAAGACCCAAAACAAGTGGAAGAAACAGAAGAGTAAATAAACGAACAGAAGCAAACTGCTGGGCGTCACTCTCAGGACAGGGGACACAGTTCCATCATGAGGAGAGGGGGGTTCACGCTGGCAAAGAGGGACACACAGAGGTCCCGGCGAATGCTGCAAAAGGTTCGCGAGAGACTGTGGAACTGTTGGTGGGGTGTGCACTGGTGGAGCCATTCTGAAAAGCAAACTGGACTCATCTTAAAAAGGCAAACAGGGGCCTTCCCTGGTGGCGCAGCGGTTGAGCACTGGCTGCAGCACTGGTTCGTTCCCCTGCCGCCGGCCAGGGTCCCACAAAAAAAAAAAAGGCAAACAGGGGGCTCCCTGGTGGCACAGGGGTGAGTCTCGGCGCTGTGAAGCTGCCCCAGGCACTGCAGCACGATTGCGATCCCGGCCAGGAAGCTACCCACATGGCGCAGCAGACCTCTCCTGCCTTCCTGCTGCTCCCCTCAGCAGTGGGTTTCTGAGAGTGCTCCCCCACTTTGGTGAATCCTCTCACTCCTGCACTTCTGGCCTGCACCTCAGTTCTTGTATGCATAAATAATCTTTAAAAAAAAAAAGGGGGGGAACATGCAGCAGCCCAGATTGGGTGACCTTCGCAGGGACTGCTGGGGCCACTGCTCCAGCCTCCGACTGCCCATGTGTCCACGCAGGCGTCTCGTTCCTTCGCGCTCGTCCTCAATGGCTAACCCTGTGCTGACCAGTGGGAATGTCTGCTGAATTGTCTCAGAGGGACCCTCGGCCCCTGCTCAAAAAAAAAGAACTCAGCTCTCAACTGCAGCTATTCCCCGGGCCCAGGTCGGAGGGCTGGGCGGAGCAGCGGGGGTCCCCCAAAGACGGGGCGCTGTTCGCTGGTAAAGACGAAATGCTGCGCTTACACTCAAGTGGAAGGCGTTCAAGGAAAAACATGCAGTCAACCAAGCCAGAATGACAAAAGCAAACTTGGAAATTCCTATCTCAGACAGTGTGATAAAACCAAACCCCAAACCAGCGGACACTACTGTGAGGAGGACGGAGGGTCGTGGAGGGTCGTGGAGGTCTGAAGGGTGCTGGCAGGAAACGCGCGCGCGTTACAGACACCGTCAGGGAGGAAAGCCAGGGCCTTTTATAGTGCACTTCGCCTTCACATTTCCCTTGGCGTCGCCTCTAAAGCCAGGCAGATGGAACTCGTCTCGAATGAGGGAGCGCTGTCCTGCCTGGCGGAACTCCCGAGCCGTAAGTCAGCTTTTTTTTTTAAGATTTACTTACTTATGCCTGCAAGAGCTGGGGTGCGGGCCAGAGGCGCGGGGTGAGAGGACACCCCAGAGCCAGAGTGGCGAGCACAGCAGGGGATCCGCCGCCCTGGGGGTCGCCTCCGGGCCGGGAGGCGCCCAGGCCGCAGGGGCTGACCCCTGCGCCCCCAGGGCGGCCGCCCCGCGTCACGGTCTCCCTCACGGTGATGCACCGCGAGCAGATTCTCCGCTGTGCGGCCGCGCGCCGGGAGGACGCCCACCGCGGCCGTCCCCGCCCGCGCCCCGGCGCAGGGTCTGCGGCCCCGGACGGAGGGCCACGCGGAGGGGGGCGCGGGCCTGCGCGCACCTCCCCCGCCGGGCGCGGCCGACGCTCGGCAACTCCGAGGCGCGAGGCGCGCCCGCACCCGCGCCCGCCCGGCGGGGGCCGCCCGCGCCCCGGGGAGCCCCCCAGGCGCGGGGCCTCCAGGGGGCGGGAGCGCCGGCCGCGCGCCCGGCCGAGGGCCTCTCCGGCGGCGGGGACCCACCCGGGCGCGCGGCCGCCGGGCTCGGCCTCCCCCGACCTCCGCGGGGGGCGGCGCCCCGACGCCGCGCACGGGCGCTCGCCCCGGCCTCGCGGGGCCGTCACCGGCCCCGCCCCCGCCGCCCCGCCGCCCAGGCCCCGGCGCCGACCCACCTGGCCCGTCCCGCCGGCCTCGCCCGCGGCCCCCGGGCCCGCGCCGCGCCCCAGCCCAGCCGCGCCCGCGCCACCAGGGCCGCCGCCTCGGCTCGCTCGGCCCCACGCCGCGCCCCGGGCGGCCCCGGGTCGGCCGCCGCCCGCGCCCCCGCGGCCGCCCCGCCGCCCGGGCGACAGGAAGCGACCGAGCCGGTCCCGCTTCATGGCGACGCGACAGCCCGGGCCCGCTCGGCTCGGCTCGGCTCGGCTCGGCCCGCTCCGCTCGGCTCGGCTCGGGCCGCTCGGCTCGGGCCCGCTCGCTCGGCTCGGCTCGGGCCCGCTCGGCTCGGCTCGGCTCGGGCCCGCTCGGCTCGGCTCGGCTCGGCTCGGCTCGGCTCGGGCCCGCTCGGCTCGGCTCGGGCCCCGCTCGGCTCGGCTCGGCCCCGCCCCACTCAGCTCCGCCCCGCCCCGCTCGGCTCGGCCCTGCTCGGCCCCGCCCCACTTAGCTCGGCCCGGCTCAGCTCAGCTCGGCCCCGCCCTACTCGGCTCGGCCCGGCTCGGCTCGGCCCCGCTCGGCCTTCTTGACTCGGCTTAACTCGGTCCCTCTCGGCTCGCTGGGCCCGGAGCCCCGGGCTCGGCGGTCCCCCCTCTCTCCCGCCGCTCGGCTCCGCTCCGGACGGAGCAAAATGGGCGGGCGGCGTGACGTGACGTGGGCAAGGGGCGGGGGCGGCGAGGGCGGGGCGGCGAGGGGGGGCGGGCGGCAAGGGGCGGGATGAGGAAGAGGGCCCGGGAGGGAGAGGGAGGGGCCGGGGCCGAGGGGGGGGAGGGGCGGGGGCCCCGCCGCCGAGCGAGGGCCCGGTCGCCGCACTTACGCGCTCGCGGCACGTGCGTGACGAGGGACGCGCCGGGCGCGCCGCCCCACTCTGCCCGCCGTCCGGCGCCGAGCTCCGCGCGGCGAGGCGGGGCCGCCGGAAGTGCGTCTCGCTCGGGTCCGCGGCTTCCGGCGGTCCGCGGCCCGGGCGCCCCCCGCGCCCGCACCCCGCGTTCCGCCCGGGCCGCGCGCCCCGCCCTGGGCCGCCGCCGCCTCCCCGCCGGCGCCATGGCCGCTGCGGCCGGGGACGGCGCCGCGAGGCCGCTGCAGGGCGCCATGAAGCTGGCCAACGGGGCCATCGAGCTGGACGCCGGCAGCCGGCCCGGGTGAGGCGCGCGCCCGGCGCAGGGCCCCGCCGCCACCGCGGACAGCGCCCGCCCGCCGCCCGCCCGCCGCCCTCTCCGTGCGCGCCCGGCTGCCCCGCGCCGGGACCCCGCGCCCGCGCCCGCGCCCGGAGGGTCGTCTGGCAGGGGCCCCGGGCGGAGGCGGGCCAGTCCCTGCGGGCAGGCTCCGGGCGGCGCCCATGCCCGAGCCCGGCGCGCCCCGGGTCCCGCGACGGCCCCGCGCTCTGGGCGTCAGGCCCGCGGTGACCGCCGAGGAAACGTTTTCTTAACTGCAGTGAATAAATCGCCCTTGAGCTGCACAGGAAGGAAACGTGGGGTAAACCAGAGCAAGTGCCAGGGCTGCCTCCCCAGGCCCACTGAATGAGCAAGGCAGTGAGGGGGGCTCTTCTCCTGCAGGCCCAAGGGCCCAGGCCCCACGTCCCTGATCAGACCTGGACCGGTGACTCGCTGACCGGCCCACCGTGCAGGCTGGAGAGCCCACCCTCCCTGTCTCCCGTGGGCGGGGGGGGCGTCTGCCTCCACTGACTGGCCTCTGCCATCTCTCTCCCCTGGGCACAGGAAGCATATACTGAATACCTGAGGAGCATCCACTACATCTCCCAGGTGCTACTGGAAGAAGTGGAAACACCAAAGGTACAGCTCTCAGCATCGCTGCAGCCGCAGCCACCCGCCATTGCTGGGCAGAGTGTGCAGAGCAAAGCCCTTTGTGGGTCCCAAGCCGAGGGTGTCCCCAGGCACGACTGTCACTGACAACACAGGGCAGGAAGGGAGCGGGGAGGCAGCTCCTCCAGCATGCGCCTGCTGACAGTGAAGACAGAACAGAAAGCCTGGGAGGCGGGGGGTCAGAGGGTATGGGGAGGGCCTGGAGCTCTGTCTGTGCAGTCAGCTGCCCTGCCCACCTCAATGAGGGTCTGTAGGTGAGACTGAGCCCTCAGTGAGGGAGAGCGGGCTCTGGTGGTCAAGATGAGGTGACAAGACAGATGCTGGGCTGGCCAATGCCAGGGACCACACAGGGCCAGCAGGTAAACCAGGCAGATGGCCGGAGAAGGGGCGGGCTCACTAACGTCTTCACTTCCTTGCATTTATCTTGGCAAGAGTCTAGTTAGTGATAGCGGTGATGGTGACCAGCCTTCTCGTCCCTTGCTCCCCAGAACCTGGGGAGGCTGTGCCCCCCGACACCTGGAAGATGCTGAAGCTGGCGGAGCAGTGCCTGGAGAGGGCCCAGTCAACAGCTGCCAAGCTCGGTAGGTCTCATCTGTGGCACATGAACTCCCTAGTTCCCCAGCAGAAAGCCACCAGGGCACCACCCCACAAGAGTCTGCATTTACTAGGTGTATCGTGGGCCTGTGCTGACTCAGCATGCATGTCTTGCAGGGAAAACACACCTGAAGTCAGCCATGCCCGTGGCAACGCCTGTCCCCACAACTACCAGCCGACACCGCAGGGTGTATTCAGATGAAGGGGGGAAGCTCTCTCCTTTTCTGCCGCCCGAAATCTTCCAGAAGCTTCAGGTGGTGGAGTCACAAAGCTCTAAGAAGTAAGATAAGACATGATACCTGGGTTCAGAATCAAGTGAAGTAACCACAGTAAATTTAGTTAAAACAGGTCTCAGAATGTAAATGTCTTAGTGCCTGACAGAAAGAAATACAAGTCCTCTTTGGAAAAGAGTGCCTTCACCTTTCATAAAATGAGTGGCACAAAGTTCAACGTAGCGAAAAGAGAGGAGGAAAAAAAAAACGACTATGAGGGAACGGTAGTTGAAACAGTTGTCAGACACATTTTAAAATAATCACGTTTTCCATATTTAGAAAAAGTGTAAGCAAATTTCAGAATACGTGCAGGTAAATGTAAACTATACAACCTAGCCACCAAATAGAAATAAATTGAAAATAATAAAAGTATTTTTAAATGAATTTAAAACAATAACATTTTGCAGTAGAAATTCACAATGCACATAAAAATGAGTAGACGTGCTCATAACAGTAGACACAGCTGAAGAGAATATTAGTCAACTAGACAGCAGTTTAAAGAACACACAGAATGCTTATAGGATGGGGAAAAATGAACTTGGAACAAGATAGAAAGTTTAATGGGGGGGGCTAGGGATTAAATCTCAGTGCTATCAGGCTATCACCACCGCAGCCTGAGTTAGATCCCTGCCCAGTGAGCTGACCCACAGGGCCCAGCAGACCTCTCCTATCTCCCCGCCGCTCCCCTCAGCAGTGTGTGTCAGTGGATCCGCCTGTCCTGCTCCCCACTCTGTCTCTGGCCGGTCCTCTCACCCCCACACCTTTGGCCTGCACCCCAGTTCTATACAAAAATAAATAAATCTTTAAAAAGGAAAAATAAGGTTCAATGAGGTTGTTAAAGTTCTGCAGAGGAAACAGCCATGGTAGACAGAGGCACCGTTAGAAGAGATGGCCATAGACCATTTTCTAGAGCTGATGAAGCCACCTAGACAGAAGCTAGAGCCCACCGAGCCATGAGTGGGAGGAAGGACTCTGGAGGGGCTGCTGCCAGGTGTGGACCACTGCCACCAGGGATTCTGCTCCCGCCTCAGTGTAGCTGTTGGGCAGTAGGGCAGGGCTTCCATCCAGGACAAACTCCCCTGCTCAGTCCTGTGCGAGGAGGTCGCCTCTCCCACCCCTTAAGGCCATAAGGCCTGTTGGACAGGAAGCTCCATGGCAGACAGCTGTGGGACTGTCATGGTGTAAGGTCCACTATTTCGGGGTTGGAAGGAAGCTGTTTAGTGCAATGCTGCCCTTAAAAACTTCCATGTTTGGGCCTCCCTGGTGGTGCAGCGGGTTGAACGCAGCGCTGTGAAGCTGTCCACAGTCTCTGCAGCGTGGGTTCGATTCCTGGCCGGCCAGGGAGAATCCCACATGGCACAGCAGACCTCTCCTGCCTCGCCTGCTGCTCCCCTCAGCAGTGTTTTCCGTTGTCTACCTGTTCTGCTCCCTGCTATCTCTGGTGAATTCTCTCGCCCCCCTGCGTCTCTGGCCTGTACCCCAGTTCTTGTTTAAATAAATAAATCTTAAAAAAAAAAAAAAAAGTTCCACATTGTTGCCAAACAGGTATAACCCATTTTGCATAAAGGCCAGAAGTCCAGCCATAGCAGGCCCAGGCTTCAGCCAGGCAACAATGTCCAGCTCACTGCACCCAGACCGCCCCTCCTTTACGGTCCTGCCCCCAGCCTCATCACCTCACCTTTGGTCTCCAGGGGTCAGAGAGGCCCTCAGGTCACTGAGCAGTCCTGGGCTTCCGGGGCCCTGGACAGCAGCTTGTCCCCCTTTTCCAGGGAATTGACACCCCTGGAGGAGGCCTCCGTTCAGAATCAGAAGCTGAAGGCTGCCTATGAGGCCCGGGTGGCACGTCTGGATCCCAGCCAGGCCATGCAGAAGACGTCCCTGGTCAGCTGGGCCGGGGGAGGGCTTGGGCTCAGTGGGCGAGGGGTGGGTCTTATTAGTCCCTCCTCCCCGCCCTCCCTAGACCCTGTCCCTGCAGCGGCAGATGATGGAGAACCTGGTGATCGCTAAAGCCCGGGAGGAGACAGTATCCTTCCTTCGGCCCTTGCTGTGGGTCCACCCGGAGGCCCGCCTCCCTTACGGCCTATGCACGGCGGCCCCCACCCCGTCTGTGGGCCCCCCCCTCCAGCCTTCAGGTGGGACCCGCCCCACCCCCTGGGGCCTGACCAGGGCAGTGGGGCCATCGCGCCCGCCTTGACTCTGCCGCCCCAGCTGCAGCGGAAGATGGAGGAGCGCCGGCTGCGGCTCCAGGAGGCCGCCAACAGGTGCGCCCCTGCTCGTCCCGTCTGTCGGGGGTGCTGGGCTGCTGGGGGGTGTCCGACCTACCCTGAGCGCCGGCCCGTCCCGCGCCCCAGGAGGTTCTGCAGCCAGGTGGCCCTGACCCCGGAGGAGCGGGAGCAGCGCGCGCTGTACGCGGCCATCCTCGAGTACGAGCAGGACCACGTGAGTCCACGGCGCCGGGTCACTTGCCGGGGCGGGGCCTGCTGCTCCCTGCTGGGTCTCTGTTAAGGCCCAGGAAGGGCAGTGCAGTGAGGCGCTGGCCTCCTTGGGGGCGCTCCTGTCGCGGGGGTCGGCTGTGGTGCCCTCCCGCAAAGACTCGTGTCCAGCAGGACTGGCCGAAGACCTGGAAGGCAAAACTCAAGAGGAGCCCAGGGGACCTGTCACTGGTGACCAGCCTGGTCTCCCACCTGCTCAGGTGCCCAGCTTGCTGCGAGGGGGCAGGGCGGGCAGGAAGGGAAGAAGACCTGGGGCGGGCACAGAGGGGCCTTGACCCTCTGGCACCAGGGCGGGTGGGACATTGCCAGACTCTGGGAAGGACTGATGCTGCTCAGACCCCGCCAGGCGGGTGGGCGGCCGAGGCCCACGGGGGGTGCAGTGCCTCCAGCCGGCCCTGCCCGCCAGCTATGCCTGTGCCCGCAGTGTGCCCGACCACCCGATCGCTCAGCTCTTGCGGCGGCTGCAGTGCGCCGTGTACCGGGCGCTGTACCCCCTGGTGAGCAGCAGCTCCCCGCCTGCCTCGGCCCCAGGCAGCTGCTCCCTGCCCCCGGACACCGACGGGCTGCTGGCTCCTGGGAGCCGAAGACTCCGGCCCTCCCAGAGCCTCTACTGTATGCTTGCCCCTCCTGAGCCCAGCCCGGGCCCACAGCCCCCCACGGAACTCCCAGCCAGTCCCCCAGCCAGCCCGTTCCAGCCCGGCCCCGCTGACTCCTCGCCTAGGCCGCCGGCCAAAGACAGCTCCTTTGAGGACCTGGAACAGTTCTTGGCGGCTTCCGACTTGTGGGGCCGGGGTCCTGAGGGGCACCCTGAGCCCCAGATTTCAGGAGCAAAGAAGGAGCCGCTGCTGGAGCAGCTGAAGAGCACCGTGAGGGACATCCACAATGCCATCGGTGAGGCCTGAGCCAGAGGCGGCGGGAAGCACCCCCAGCTGGGGGCTCCCCAGCCGACAATAGACTGGTGCTGGCCTGCAGCGCCCCCGCACCCAGCACCCTTACGGTGCGGTGGTCTGCTCCCGGCTTCAGGCAGCAGCTGGTGGGGGGATTCACAGTCACCTAAATTCTGGGAGATAGCTATTGCACCCCAACTTTTTGGGGGGCAGGGTCCCCATCACGGTGTTCTGTGTGGTTGGCGTGCATCTGTGTGCTGCTGTTGGGTTCATCCCCTTTGTGTTTCCATTCTGAAAAAAGTGGCTGGGCCACCTAAAAGTTGGGGTTCAGAGTGGCAGGTAGCTGCCAGGTCTCCAAGGAGGAGGGGGGCTTCCATGGCTTTCTCATGTGGTGCCCCACACTCCAAGGAGCCTCAGGCAGCGGCACCATCTCGGGCCTCAGTTTTCCTGCCTTCAAATATGAGTCTAAAGCTCCCAGGTTCCTGCAGTTCAGGGCACAAAGACCTCCCCACTCTCCCCTCCACACCTGCCTCCTTATCACTGGGGACCCGTGGCGTGGGCCTGTGCCCATGGGGAGGCAGCCGGGCCCAACTCTCTGCTCTGACCCAGGCCCAGGGAGCGGAAGGAGGGCACGGGCGGGGTATGCTCCCTGTGGTTGTGCCCCCGCCTGGGAGGCCTCAAGGGGGTGGCAGCCCAGGCTGCAGGGGGTGACTTGGGGCCTGCCCGCGGGGCCAAAGTCACTGTCCCCCGGCACCACTGGACGCGGCTGTGCCCCGGCAGACAGGCTGCTCTCGCTGACACTCCTGGCCTTCGACGGCCTGAACACGGCCGCCTCCAAGGACCGCTGCCTAGCCGGCATCGAGGAGCCCTTCTTCTCCCCGCTGTGGCCGCTGCTGCTGGCCCTCTACAGGTTGGGGCCCACAGTCCCCTCACGGCCAGCCCCGCCCCTCCTTCCTGATTCTTGCGCAGCCCTTGTCTCCTGAACCCTGTTTCCTCACCTCCTCCCACGCGCACCCAGAGCGACACCCCCGCATCTTCCTGGGTGGCCTGGGCCTCCACCCCCTTGCTTCACTGTCCTGCTCTGGTTCCTGCCTCTGGGCTGGGCCTCTGTCCTGGGCAGGCCCTCGCGAGCCCAGCTTCTGTCTGCGCAGGAGCGTGCACCGCGGGCGGGAGGCCGCCCTCAGCAGGAGCATGGAGCTCTGCCGGAACGCACCCCCGCCGCCCTGGGCATCAGCACCAAGCTCCTGCCCCGGGACCCCGCAGTGCTGCAGCGGGCGCCTGCCCCTACCATGCCGCCGTGCAGGAGCTGGGGCTGCTGGTTCTGGAGAGCTGCCCCCAGAAGAAGCTGGGGTGCATCGGTGAGGGGTGCGGTGGGGCGCGCAGGGGAGGCGGCTGGTGCCGAGGGAGGGAGGGAGACCCTGGCTGGATCAGACAGGGCCCCTGGCCACTCGGTGCTGTGGGCATCGGAGGCGCACCCCTCCTGCCCGTGGGGACGTGGGGACACGGGCATGAGAGCCCTGCCAGCAGAGGCCCGGCCAGCCCTGACCAGCCCAGGCTTGAAGGGGCAGCGCGGGAGCCAGGGGTATCCTGGCCGGTGGTCTGGCCCTCACCCCAGCCGCTCTGCCCTCAGTGCGGGCCCTGCGCGTCATCTGCGCCTGCGCGGAGGAGTACTACCGGGCCCAGGGTGCCGCCCCAGAGCCGGGCCCCCAGCCCAGCGCTGCTGCCATGTGAGTCCTGCACAGGAGGGCCCGACCCTCTGGCCAGTCCTCCTGGAGCCCTCTCGGACCCTGGGGCGGGGGGCCTTAGGGTCAGGGACCACCTGGCTCACTGGTGAAATTGGGGTCACTCTACCTGGCAGCCCCTGACCCTCAGCTGCCCCTGGGCCCAGCTGCCAGCTGGAGCTCCCTCTCCAGCCTCTCCCAGGCGGGCTCCGGCACGGGGCAAGCAGCCTGCCAGCACGAGGCTGCTGTGGGGCTGAACAGGGCTCTGGGCTAAGCAGCCCCCAGCAGGCCCTGTCCTGTGCCCACAGCGGTGCAGACGACCTGCTGCCCATCCTGTCCTTCGTGGTGCTGAGAAGCGGCCTTCCCCAGCTGGTGTCGGAGTGCGCGGCCCTGGAGGAGTTCATCCACGAGGGGTGCGGCCGGGGGCGGGGCGGGACACCTGGGTTGGGAGCCTCCAAGCTGGAAGTCCACAGCCCGCACCCCCTGCCTCCCGCCAGCCTCACCTCCCTGGGCCGCGTCTCCTGGCGCCCCTGGTGTGACCGGCCGCTCGCGCTGCCCACGCAGGTTCCTGGTCGGAGAGGAAGGCTACTGCCTGACCTCGCTGCAGAGCGCCTTGAGCTGCGTGGAGCTGCTCCCCACAGGGCCCTGGGCAAGCAATGGGCGAGGACGTGACCCGCCGGTGACCGAGCCCCCAGCGCCGGGGGGCGGGGCTCTGCACCCCTGCCCTCACCCCACCTCTGCTGCTGTGGGAAGGGGCTGAGCTGACCCCACACCCAGGACTCTCCCCCATCCGGCCTCTGAAAGGCCCGTGCAGGAAAGCCAGAGGGAATCCCGCCCAGGCCACCTCGCTCCACTCGACCCGGTGGCCGCGGGTGGGCCAGTCTGGTCCGCCTCTGTCCCGTCCCGTGACAGTCCTCAGCGTCTGAGCCCGTTTCTTGCTGGAGTCAAGAGGCGAACCCACTACTCTGTCCCCAGAGACCACGGCCAGGTGGCTCAAAACTGCTCTTATTTATTGGGCGCTGACCACCCTCCCCTGGGGGCCAGTCTGCCCTCCCCTCCTTGACAATTCCCACAACCCTGTCCAGGTTGGTGTGGCCTGAGCTCAGCATGTGGCGTGGCGAGCGGTCCCCTGCCCGCTCCGTCACGCGCCGACAGGCGCCACTGAGCACGCTGCAAATAAAGAAGTCACAGTGTCTGCCAGCAGCTCCTCACGTCCTGCGCTCCGGCGGGGTGGGCCTGGCCACACAGACCCCGCCTCTGCTGGCCGGCAAGAGCCAGAGGGTCCCAGAGACCACTGGTGACAGTGAGGATGGTGCTGGGGTTGACCGTTCCAGGGGTCACATGCACCTCCAAACCAAGCCTGCCCCAACCTGCGCTGCACAGGACCCCCTGAGGCTGCTCACCCCACCCCTGCCCCGGGAAGGGCAGTCTGCAGGGCCTGGTGGGCTGGGAGCGCCACGTCTCGAGCCATCCCTGGCTGGAGCTGGAAGAGCCCTCCCTGCAGGGCAGAGGACGCGGGTGGCCTGGCGCCGGCAGTGGGGGGGGGGGGCCCACTGAGGGCCGGCACCCAGGAAGACCTGTGCGCGCGCAGTGGGCCAGGCGGCCCTCCCGCCCTCTGCAGCATCCTGAGGGGCCCGGGACCAGCCCTGCCCTGCGGCCACGGCACAGCGTGAGTCCAGCCCTGCCCCGGCAGGGTCCCTCTGCCAGCTGCCCCGCAGGAGCCCCAGGGCCGGGCCATCCCAGGAGCAGACAGCAACGCCTTCCACCGTGCCTGTCTGCAGCCTCCGGCCCTGGGCACCCCCTCTGCCCAGGAGCCCCCGCCCCGCCTGTGCCCTGTCCCCAACGGGGCTCCCAGCCTGCCCGCGCCTGGCGGGACGACCAGCGCCCCCCTCCGCAGCTCTCGTCGCGGGCTGCTGCTGCCCGCCGCTGGCTGAGTCCCGGCTGCGCATGGTCCGGGGCTCCTGGGAACAGGAGCGGCACTTGCCAGGAAGCATCCCGTGAGGCGCCGAGGAAGCTCGCAGGCCGCGCGCCTGGAGAGAGGGCGCCAGCAGAGCGCGGACAGGGGAGCCCCGGACCGGACGGCGCGGCGGGGGCTGGGGGTGGCGAGCTGGCGGGCGCGCCCGGGGTGGGGGTGAGACGCGCCGCAGCGGCGCCAGGCGCGGCACTGCCCTCCCGCCCGCAGCTCCGCCCCCGCCGGGGTGCAGGGTCCGGGCGGCCACGGCCCGCGGAGGCCCTGCAGGCGCCCTGCGGGAGCTGGAGCCGCGCGTGGGGCCCAGCCGGGCGGTCGGCTTCCAGGGCGAAGCCGCCGACACTGGCCACCGGCCTCCGTGGGCGCCGGGCAGCGGGCTCTGCCCTGGGCCGCTGGGGCCGCGCGCGAACGCGTGGGGACGGGAGCGCCCGCCGCGCCCCGCGCGCGCCTCGGCCCGCGACGCCGCCCCCGGCCGGCGCCCGCCCTCGCCCGGCCGGCGCGGCTCCCCAGGCCGCAGGCGGAGCCGCGTGCAGCCCGCGTCCGCGTCCGCGGGGCCGGCCAGCGCGCTCTCCCGCGGGGCTCCGGGCCGGGCGGCGGGGCCGGCGCTGGGGGCTGCGGCCCGCGTCTGTTCTGGGGGTGGAGGCGGGCGAGGTCCTGCCCAGGGCCCGCGTCCACCGAGAAGGGCCTCGCGCCCTCGCGTGGCGGCGACGGCTCCCCGCGTGCCCTCGAGCCCCGCGCCAGCGGCGCCTGCCCAGCGGCGCGCGACCCGGCGCAGAACCGTCCGCAGCGCCGGGGAACGCGCAGCCCCGCCGGGGACGGGCGCCCGCGGGAGAGCCGCGCCCTGTGCGGGCCGGGCCGGGCCGGGCCGGGGGTCCGGGCCAGCGGGCCTTGGCGCGGGCGGCGCCGCGGAAACCGGCGCTTGGATCAGCAGGTGTCCCGGACACCGGCCCGGCCTGGTGCCGGCGACCCCAGCCCTGCCCGGCCTCGCGGCGCCTGGAGGCGCGCGGGCGGACCCAGCGGCGTCCCCGGCCGGCCGCGCGTTCTCCGGGGCCGGGGGCGAGGGCCGCGGACAGGAGCGGCGGGGCGGCCGCCGTGGGAACGCCGCTGCGACCCTCGTGTCTCCACCGTGGGGCGGTGCCCGCCCGGGGGGCCGGCCGCGGCCGGGCCCGCCCCCCGCACCGCGGCGAGGCGCCCCGAGGGACGCCTCGGCGGGCCCGGCTCGGGCCCCGCGTCCCCGGGCGCCAGGGATCGGCGTGCGCGCCCGGGCCCTGCGGAGGACTTGGCGGCCGCCGGGCGCGCGCGGGGCCGGGCAGGTGCGCGGCGGGGCGGGCGGGGCCAGCTAGGCCGGCCGGCCCCCGCCTTCGCCCCGAGAAGCCCCGCCCCGCGCGCCGGCGGGGCCCCCACTTCGCCCCGAGAAGCCCCGCCCCGCGCGCCGGCGGGGCCCCCACTTCGCCCCGAGAAGCCCCGCCCCGCGCGCCGCGCGCCGGCGGGGGCGCGGGTGCGGGCGCAGCGCGCGGCCGGGAGGCCCGGGCGGCGGGAGGCCCGGGCGGCGGGCGGCGGGGCCGGGCCGGGCCGGGCCGGGCCGGGCCGGGCCGCAGGATGGGCAGCCGCCCGCTGGCCGAGGACTACCGCCTGTGCCTGGAGCGCGAGCTGCGGCGCGGGCGCGCGGGCGTGTGCGGGGACCCGTCGCTGCGCGCCGTGCTCTGGCAGATCCTGGTGGAGGACTTCGACCTGCACGGCGCGCTGCAGGACGACGCGCTGGCGCTGCTCTCCGACGGGCTCTGGGGCCGCGCCGACCTGGCGCCCGCGCTGCGCGGCCTGGCCCGCGCCTTCGAGCTGCTGGAGCTGGCGGCCGTGCACCTGTACCTGCTGCCCTGGCGCAAGGAGTTCGCCACCATCAAGGTGCGCGCCGCGGGGCGCGGGCGGGGCGCGGGCGGGGCGCGGGGGCCGCTCGCGGGCTGGGCGCGGCCCCCTGCCGGGGCGAAGCCCTCCCCGGAGCCGCGGGGGCGCGCCCAGGCCGGGGCCACGACTCCTCCCGCCGCGGGCCGTCGCCCTCCACGGAAGACCCGGGGGTCCCCGAGGCGGGCGGGGGCCGCTGGCTGGCGCACCCCGGCGCCCCGGGCTCCTTCGGGAGGGTGGGAAGGCGGTGACGTCACAGCGCGTGGGCGCGGGCCTCCCGGGTTGCCATGGCAGCCGCTCCGGAGCCAGCCCGGCCCGGGCCGCTGCCGCCCCAGCGGGACCCCCGCCGGCCCGAGCCCCGGGGTCTGCGGCCCCCGAGGCGGCCACGGCCTGGCCCGGCCTGCGGGGCCCGCGCCACCGGGCCGGCCGGGGAGGCCGCGACGGCCGCCGTGCCCACGCGGGCCCCGCGGCCAGGGCCCCCCCCCCCCGCGGAGCTCCAGGCCGCCGGGCTCGCGGCTCGGCGCCCCGCAGGGCGCGCTCGGGCGCGGGGCGGCCCCGGGCCGTCCAGCGAGGCCTGACGCGGCCTCTCTCCTGCCTCGTGACCCCGCTGCGAGCATTTCTCTCCGGCCGCGGTGCCGGTGCCGGGCTGCCCCGGCCAGCGGGGTCCGTCTCGGGGAGCCGCGCGCCACCGGGGGCTGCTCCGCCTCCCGGGCGGGGCCGGGGCGGCCTGGGCGCGCTGCTGACCCGGTGTCCCCGCAGACCTTCTCAGGCGGCTACGTGCACGTGCTGAAGGGGGTGCTCTCCGAGGACCTGCTCGTCCAGAGCTTCGAGAAGATGGGCTACGTGCGCCAGGACGACCACCACCTCATGATGGCCACCCCACCCCCCGCCGGCCAGCTGGTGCAGGTGGCCCTGGGCTGCTTTGCCCTGCGGCTGGAGTGCGACATCCTGGGGGAGGTGCTGGCGCAGCTAGGCACCAGCCTGCTGCCGGCCGAGGAGCTGCTGCAGGCCCGCCGGGCCAGTGCTGACGTGGCCTCCTGCGTGGCCTGGCTGCGGCGGCGGCTGGCTGGGGACAAGGAGCCGCCACCCCTGCCGCCGCGGGACCCCCTGGCCGTGTACCGGGCCCCGCTGGACCTGTACCAAGACCTGCAGGAGGACGAGGGCCTGGAGGCGGCCAGCCTGTACGGCAGGTCCTCCCCAGGCCCAGACTCGCCCTCCTCAGCGCTGGCCTACCAGCCTCAGCCGTGGGGGCAGAGCGCCAAGTTGTGGGGTGCCAGCGCTGGGGCCTGGGACCCGGGGGCTGAGGCCGGGGGGTCACCCAGGGCCAGCAGCCCGCCCTATGGGGCACTGGAGGACGAGCTGGAGCCCGAGCCCGAAGTGTTCTCCTTCCTCTCGCTGCGCAGAGAGCTGGCCACCCCCCAGCCGCCCGGGAGCCCTGAGCGGGCCAGCCCGCAGGGCGCCCACGAGCCCCCCGGCTACCAGGCCCACAGCTGCCTGGCCCCGGGCACCCTGCCCACCCTCTGCTGCGACACATGCCGCCAGCTACACGCTGCCCACTGTGCCGCCCTGGCCGCCTGCCGGCCCGGCCACGCACTGCGGGCTCTGCTCGGCCGCACCCAGCAGCGGCGGTGGACGCAGCCTGACGCCCCGCTGTACGACGGGCCCGGGGCCCAGCCTTAGCCCGCAGGTCGGGCTCGGGCTTTCCATGGTGCTGCTCGGGCCTCGCCCCACCCAGGCCTGGCCCCCGGCAGACCCGCCCGAGGAGCCCTGGGCACAGGGCAGAGGGCGCCCAGGCCCCGAGTGGGAGTGGGGGCTTACCCTCTAGCAGCCTCAGGCTCACCCCATCCCCAGCACCCAGGCCTGGGCCCAGATGTCCTGGCTTCCAAGCCTGTCCCCGTGAGGACCCTTGGAGGCCAAGCGGGGACCCCGTCCTAACTTGCAGCTATGCGTTGGGACAAGCTGCCTCCTGCCGACTGCGTGGACGGGAGCCCAGCCAGAGGCGGCCAGGCCGGTGTAGACCTGCCCTGGCGCACGCAGCAGGTTGGCCACAGACGGCCAGCACCTGCCTCACAGCTGGACGGGGCTGGGATGGCACAGGCTCACCTCCCGGGAGCAGGACGGCAGCCCTCGGGATCTGGAGAGCAGCTGCCCACCTGGGGACACGGTCTCCTCAGCCACGGCTTGCGGGAGCCCCTGCATTGGCTCTGCCCGGCGCCACTCCCCGTGCCTCGGGCCAGTACTGAAGGGTGCTGGGCTCTGAGCAGCTGTGGGGCTGAGCCTGAGGCTGGGGGCGGCAGGCAGGCACAGCCGTTCCCAGCGAGTCCACCGGCCCACAGGACGGCAGGGGGCTGTCTGCCCAGGAGGTCCAGGCCCGCCTTCCCTGACCAGAGCGTGCCCCTCCCTGGGGGCCATCTGCCCACCCCTCGAAAAGCCCACTTATACCACTTACACGTGAGCACCTATTAAAGGACACTGGACTCGCACGTGTCAGCAACGTCTTTATCTCCACGGTGCTCCCCTCCCCCGGGCCCCTGGGGCAGACCCACGGCTCCCCCTCCAGCCCAGGTCACTCGCTCTGGAGTCCCGCCAGCCCTAACCTGGGTGGACCCAGGGCCCACATCGGCATGCAAGTGGCCATGCAGAGTCTGCTAGGCCCAAGTCAGCAACGCCCACGGGGATGGACCCACGTGGCCACCCAGGGTGGGGCAGTGGGGGGCCCTGGCCCCGCTAGGAACAGCCCTGTGGTCACACCCTGTGTCCTGAGGTCATGGGTCCTTCCTAGAGGAGGGCGGAGCTCCGCCACTGGTGTCCATCTTTGGGAGCCACACTGGGCTCAGGGCTTGCTGCGCTTGGCCTGGGTTTCGCCGCCGCCGGAGGCCAAGGCGGGGGCCGCCCGCTTGTTCCGGTGGTGGGGGAAGGTGGGCATGAGCTCTGGCTCGCAAGCTGTGGGGAGGGGGTTGTTTAGGGGTGGGAGGAGCACCCGGGGGGGTGCAGGTCTGAACCCCACCCTGCACCTGTGCTGGGGCCTGGGCAGAGCCTGAACCCCCCCACCCCTCGACTTTGCGGGTGGTTCCCGTGGCCTTGGTGTGCCACCCTCTCTTCAGCCCAGGCCCAGCCCCTTGGCACCAGCCCCAGGCCAGGCCACACCCCACAAGTCACCGCCGCCCACTACCCGTGCCAGGAAGGGCCCGGGACTCACGCAGGGGCTTCTCCTTGAAGTAGGAGCTCTCCAGGCCATCCCCAGCCGTCGCCCTGCGTGAGAGCCACATCAGGGGCACTGCCCTCGCAGCTGCCCTGCCCAGAGCGGGGTCTGGAGGGGGTCCCAGTCCGGCCCGCCCACACACCCACCCCGTGGTGCGCACCTCTTCTTGGGGTCGTACATGAAGAGGAAGTTCAGCAGGCGCAGGCCGGCCTCCGAGAGCCACGGGAACTTGTGCTTCAGGTTGTTGTAGGGCTGCTTCCTCAGGCTGTACTGGCCCGCCAGCGGCAGCGCAGAGAAGCCCTGTGGGAGCTGCGCTGAGGCCGGATGGGCGCGGGGAGGGCGGGGCTGCGCCCGGAGGGCCGGGTGTGGGGCGGGGCTGTGTGGGGAGGGCAGGAGAGGTCAGCGCTGAGCGGAGCGGGCTGGGCTGGGCTCTCACCGGCCAGATGTTCTCACTGGGCGTCCCCAGCAGCTGCACAATTAGGTCCACCTGGTGGATCTCGGACGTGCCGGGCAGGAGGGGCTTATGGGCCAGCAGCTCGGCCAGGATGCAGCCCAGGGCCCTGCAGCAAGCGGAGGCTGTCTCAGGGCCCCCAGCAGGCGCCCCAGGGAGAGCAGCCCCCTACTCTGTTCCTGCAGCAACCCTGCCCCAGGCCCCACAGCGTCTTACCACATATCGATGCTGGTAGTCTGCGTGGTGGTGCCCAGCAGCAGCTCGGGAGCCCGGTACCTGCAGAGACGGGCAGTCGGGGCCTGCTCCAGCCCCACCCACAGCCCTGCAGCCCCCTTCCTGAGGCCAACAGCCGCCGCTGGCTGCTGCCCCAGCTTGGCTGCAGCTCCAGGTGCGCGAGCGCCAGGCGCAGGGGCTTGCAGGTGCACACCTGCAGCGTTCACTGCACAAAGCCCCCAAGCCAGAACCTCTGCCTCTTAGCAATGGGAGAAATGACTCCACACCATCTGAGCCCCCAGTGGGTGGGGGTCTTCCTCCCGGGGAGACCTCTGTCCCTCCCTGCTCCCCCTGGGCAAGCTGACCCCGAGACCCCTGCTTCCCTGCACCAGACACACCTGCCCAAGGCCCTCACCAGAGAGTGACCACCTTGGGGGTCATGGGCTTCAAAGGGACGCCATATGCCCGGGCCAGGCCAAAATCCGCTGTGAGGAGGCAGAACGGCAGGGAGCGTGAGCCTCGCCCAGAGGGGCTGCACTCGGCCTCCAGGGCGCATGGAGGGACCAACCACACCCCACGGCAGCTCCTCATCCACCTGTCTTCACACAGCCCTTGTCGGTCAGGAGCAAGTTGGAGACCTTCAGGTCCCTGCGAGAAGAGCGCGGAGGTCCTGGGCGCAGCCCCCTCACTCCCCTGGACCAGCCCGCAGGCAGCATGCTGTGCTGCGGGGACACCCCACCTGGGCCAGACCCCCAGGGTCGGAGGCCCCGCAGCCCGGCCTGGGCCCCCGCCCGCAGGGGAAGCGGGCTGTGAGCCAGCCCGCGCCAGCAGTCCCACCTGTGGATGATGAAGTTCCGGTGCAGGTACTGGAGGCCCCGCAGCACCTGTAGCACGATGCACTTCACCTGGGGGGAGCGTTGTCGGAGGTGAGCAGGGCCGGGAGGGCCCCTGGGCACCCACGGGACAAGGCGTTCAGGCCGACCCCAGGCCACACCTGGGCCTCCGAGAAGGGCGTTGGCATGTTCTCCAGAAGGCTGGCCAGGTCCTGCTCACAGTAACCCATCACCAGGAAGATGCTGCGCACCAGGGAGAGGCTGGCTACCCCCAGGCTCCGCCGCCTGGCCGAGGGGGCGCCCAGCCTCCCCTCTTTGGCCTCACCTTTCCAGATGGTTCCCCACGACCACGTCCTTCAGCTCCACGATGTTGGGGTGGCGCAGGCGCAGGAGCAGCGTGATCTCACGCAGGCTGCTGATGGGCACCCCTGCAACCCAACACCCAGCACTCGCCCCACACCACACCAGGCCACGCGTGGGCCGGGCCGGCCCGCCTCAGGCGGGGCTGCAGGCAGGTGCCAAGTTGGGGGGAGGGGGGCGCCAGCACTGCCAGGGTTGGGGGGGCCCTGCGGGGAGCCGGCCCAGGACCCCACGGGCCAGTGGGGCCCGGAGCCCGGGGGTGGGGGGATGCAGCTGGCGACAGGCAGACAGCCCCCTCGGCCACCACATGCCGCCCACTGAGGCTCACCATCCTTCTCCGTGTCCATGCGCACTTTCTTCAGGGCGACAATCTCGTCCGTCTGCGTGTCCCGGGCCCGATCTGGAAAGGACACACACCCAGTGCAGTGCCACCAGCCCCCACACCCTCAAGCCCCGTCCTGCACCCTGGGGCACCCTGCCGGTGACACCTGGTCCTCTCTGTGGGGACACCCCACCCACTAGACATGCCCCTGGCGGGGGGAGGGGGAAAAGGTTGGGGGGCGCGGCTGAGTCTTCCTTCCCCATCGACTGCCCCCGCTGCTGCCCGAATAGCGCATGAGGCGCCGCGGCCAGTGAGAAGGACTCTGTGTGGCACTCCTAAGCGCCTGGGCACTCAGGCAGCTCAGCTGCCCTCCTGGCACGCTGTGGGCCCCTGCCCTGGTCACGCCACAGCCCGATGCCTGTGCAGACAGCCCCCGGCACGAGTCCCTGCCCGGCTGCGCAGGCAGGAGTGTCGCTCCAGTCGGTCCCTCCGTCACTCACACACGATGCCATAGGTGCCCTCACCGATGCGGTTCAGCTTCTCAAACTCCTTCACACTCCGGCACCGCCCCAGCTGGAAGACACGCCACGTGAGGCTGCGGGGCCTGTCAAGGGCGGCCCTTCACACCCCGCTCATCCCCCTAGAAGGCAGCCACACGTGGGGCCTTGCAGGGGTCTAGGGGAGCCAGGGGTGGCCAGAGATGCCGGGGGTGGCCTCACCGTGGCTGTCACCTGAACACGGGCCAGCCCGGCAGGCAGCTGCCAGCCACGTGTGGCGCAAAGCAAAGCGACAGCCAGGAGCAGCACACCCAGAGTGCTGCCGAGCAACTGCCGGTGGCCACTGGGCAGTCCAGGACATGCGCTGCAGCACAGGCTGACCCCTCGCCCCGGAGCACCAGTGCAGACACGGCCGTCTCCAATGCCATCTCCTTTTTTCTCTTGGGAAACTGCCGGAGGCCATGGCCACCCAGCTGGGGCTGTATTCCCTGCCTCCCTCACAGACGTGGACAACACGTGCCACATTCCAGCCACTAAGTTGTGAGCGGGGACAGCCGCCGCCGCCCCTCTGCCCCAGGACCTGGGGCTGCCTGGGACCTGGGGGCGGGTGGAGCAGCAGGGCAGCGGCCAGGGGGCTGGCCCCCGCAACACTGCTCGCCAGGATGTGAGGGGAGAGAACCAGTGCCAGGACTGAATCCAGAGACTGTCCCGAGAGGCCGGTACCCAACACGCCTTCACAGCCCGGGCACGCAGGTGGCTGAACGCCCACTTCGCGGATCCAAGACACCAGGGGCAAGCCCCGAGTTCTAACAGCCCCGCGCGGCCCCTGCCTCCCTCTCTCCAGCCAAGCCCTTCCAAACGCCGGGAGCCTAGTCCCCTGGTGTAGACAGAGCCTTAACGTGACCGCCCGACGCCTCCCCCGTCCAGGTGAGCGCCGTGTCCCCACGCCCCCCTGCACTCTCCGGCCTGCCCTGCCGACCTCCGGGCTGCAGGACCAAACCCCAGTCACACGCTCAGCCGCCAAGCACGCGCCCTCCTCGCGCCTCCCCTGCCAGGCTGGCGCCGGCTTCCCCTGAGCGCCCTGACCGCGCCCCAGGAGGCCGCCGTCCTGGGTGCCCGCGCGCCCCGCAGCAGGGCTGCCATGCTCAGGCCCAGCGAGCACCTGCTGCCCACGGGGGACCGGCAGCGGGCAGCACAGTGCTTCGGCGACCCCCAGAGGCCAGCAGCCTTGCCGCGGCGGGGCCGGGCCTGTCGGTCGCCCGTCGAAGCTGCGTGAGCTGCGTCCGAGGACGGCCACGCTGCGCCAGGGGCGGGCAGCGCGGAGGCCGCGTGGCCGGGCGGAGGACAGGGCCGCAGAGGCCCGCGGCGTCCGGCACGAGCGAAACCACCAGTCCTGGGTCCGGGGGAGGCCAGAGGACCTGCGCCCCGCTCCCGCCAGCCCCGCCCCTCCCGGGGCCGGCCCGCCCCCGGCCAGCCTCGCCCCGCCCCGGGCCGGCCTGCCCCACCCCTCCCGAGTCGCCCCGCCCCCATCCTGCCCCGCCCCTCCCGAGCCGGCCCGCCCCCAGCCTCGCCCCGCCCCCGGGCCGGCCCGCCCCGTCCACCCCCGCCCCGCCCCCGAGCCGGCCCGCCCCCAGCCAGCCTCGCCCCGCCCCCCGAGCCGGCCTGCCCCGCCCCTCCCGAGCCGGCCCGCCCCCAGCCAGCCTCGCCCCGCCCCCGGGCCGACCTGCCCCGCCCCTAACGAGTCGCCCCGCCCCCATCCTGCCCCGCCCCTCCCGAGCCGGCCCGCCCCCAGCCAGCCTCGCCCCGCCCCCGGCCGGCCTGCCCCGCCCCTCCCGAGTCGCCCCGCCCCCATCCTGCCCCGCCCCTCCCGAGCCGGCCCGCCCCCAGCCAGCCTCGCCCCGCCCCCCGAGCCGCCCCGCCCCCAGCCAGCCTCGCCCCGCCCCCGGGCCGGCCCGCCCCGTCCCCCCGCCCCGCCCCCGGGCCGCTACGCCCCGGCCCCGCCCAGGCCGCGCCCGGCTGCCGCCCCCGCCCCGCCCCCGACGGCGCCCGGGCCGCGAAACGTGCTTCCGCGCGACACCCGGGGCCCCGCGCGGCCCGGTCCCGCCCCGCCGCCGCGAGGACGGAGCTGGCGCGGCGCCCCGGCGCACCCTGTGCTCCGCAGGCACCGTGAAGAAGCCGTCCTGCCGGATACACTTGAGGCGGATCTGCTCCGGCTCCGGCTCGGGCTCCCCCATGCCGAGGCCGCCCGCCCCGCCCGCGCGCAGGCGCAGAGCGGCCCCCTCCGCGCACGCGCGCAGCCTACTTCCGGGGCGTCCCCCGTGGGCCCGGGTTGCCAAGGGGACCCCGACGTCCCCAGAGGACCCCAGCGCCCACGCGGCCACGGGCCCGCCTAGTTTCAATCGCGGACGCCGGCGCCCCAGATGCGCGGAGAAGCCCGGCGGGCCAGGCCCTTCGGGCCTGACGCCCGCGGGGCGCTGACGCCCGCGGGGCGGCGGGGCGGGGCGGGTGGAGGGGCGGGCGGGGCCGGCGGGGGGGGGGCGGGGCCGGCGGGCGGGGGCGGGGCCGGCGGGCGGGGGCGGGGCCCTGCCGGCGCGGGCCTCTGTCCGGCCTCTGTCCACTGCTCGCCCTGGAGGCACTGGGGGGGTCCCGCAGGGTTATCGGCGCGGACCTGGGGGTGCCGCTTGAGCCCGCCGAGCCGTCCCTCCCAGCGGGGCGGGCGAGCCGCAAGGCCGACGGCTCGGAGGGTGCCAGGGTCGCCTCCTGGGCCAGGGGCAGCGCTGTGGGTGCTGGGGAGTCACGTGACCCTCGAAGGCCTTTTGGTAAATCTCAGCGAGCCAGAGTGTTTAACTCGAACATTTATGTTCCGTTGTTTTAATTTTGGAATTCACGCTGTGGAGGCGGCGCTGGGGCAGTGGGCGGAGGGCAGTGCCCTGCGGGGCTCATGGAGAGGGGCCGGGCTGCCCCGGCTGTGGCGGGCCACACAAGCTGGTTGCGCCCTAACCCACCCCCACAGCAACCACCTGTGGCCACGCTGGGCACTAAGGCAGCCACACGGCGACTCCAGCGAGGCCAGACATGCTCTCCCACCACACTAGCCCAGGGGTCAGGGGCCAACAGGGGAGGGGGGCAGCTGACAGCACCAAGGCTCAGGCCCCCAGAATGGCCTCACCACCGGAGCCCCCCTCACAGGCAGAAAGAGGGAGTTCTTTCAGTTTGACTCCTCCCGGGACAGCTCTGCAAGGCCCCCCGCCCCTCCTTCCAGATCCTCTACTATCCTGGATCAGGTCCCAGTCGAGCTCGGAGCCCTGGGGACCTTCCAGGGCTCTGCGGGACCTTTTCTCCAAGGTGGAGACCTGTCTTCACGTGAACTGCCAGAACCGACCCCAGCTCCTTCAGAAGCGAGCAGGACAAGGGTCAGACCAGCCCCACCGGCTCATCGGTGTCTGTCCAGCGCCAGCGGGGCCAGCTTGGACAAGCCTGCGCCGAGCCAGGGTCACTCCCGTCTGCTGAGCTACCGGCAGCTCTGGGGAAGTCGAGACAGGCAGCCAGGGGCATGGCTGCCCCGCCAGAGAGGCACACGCGCTTGCTGGGCATGCCTTTATTCGGCGTGCGCGTTGTAGGCGGCCACGGTGCTGGGGTTCCGGTGCCGGTAGTAGGGGCCCCAGCTGCCCTCCTCCTTGATGGTTCTCTGCTCATCGGTGGTGGCGGAGTTGTAGCTGAGCAGGGTCTCTTGTGAGGCCCTGGTGACCACGATCTGGGGGATGATGAGCTTCTTCTTGCTCACCTTCACCTTCCCGTCAGGTTTCTCTGGAAGGAAGAAAACACCAGGTGTTGACTACCAGGCCTGTGGGAAGCAGCCCCGTAAAGCAGGCACCGGCCGTGTGGTCAGGAGACGCCCAAAGCGGTCGGTTCCGTGTTGGAACATTCCAGAGCTTCACTGTGGCCAGTGCTAGGTGCCCTCTCTGGAGAAGGAACAGGAGCAACTTCCAGCCTGCACCTTGGAGAGCAGGGCCAGGGGTTGCTCACAGGGAGGACCTGGGGATGTGCGGGCATACTCGGGGGTGAGCCCCAGCGTCTCTGTACAGGCTTCATCAGGACACCAGAGAAGCTGGCCACGGCTGATCTCACCAGCGCTGGGCTGGGCACACAGCACAGACAGGGGCGCCCGCGCGCACGTGTGGCCCAGCTGGGCGTCCTTCCGGCCTCGGGGAAACCCCAGCGCGCCACCTCTGTGCACAGGGTCTACTCGAGGGCCTGCTTGCTCAAGGGCCTGCGTTCACACGCTGTTTTGCTTAAAGTCGGTCCCAAGATCCCCCAGCACGCCAGGGAGCTCTCGCTGCCTATAGCCAGCACCCGCCCAGCCCCACATGGCCTCTGGACGCCAGGCGCTGGGGTGCTGCTCTCGGGGCAGCCCCGAGGGGGTGCGCCCACCCTGCTCCCGCAGACACAGGTGCCAAGAGCAGGTGCCGAGAGTAGGCCGCCTGCTCAGCTGGTGGCAGAGGGTGCAGCCCCCCCCCCCACCTGGGGCCCTGGGTCCAGAGCCCCCACCGCTTTGCCCACCACCAGGTGACCAAAGCCTGACCCTTCACTGGGCACCGAGTCTTCTTATTTATCATTAAGCCAAAAGTTGCATCTCATCGTGTTTTGCATTTCAAGTTCATTCTTTCACGTATGTAGCTCCACACAAGGCAACTTGGAACCCTGCAAATAACAAGACAACCCGTGGGGGAGGGCGGCAGCTGCCCTCCCCACGCCCAGCTGCCCCCACCTTCAGGCTCACAGGTCAGCCCGCGAGCACCCCGGCCAGTCACAGCCTCCCACAGCCTGGATGCCCTGCAAGGGGCCTCGGCCGCTCTTATCGTGAATGTGACTCAGTTTATTTCCAGTTTTTGTCTTTTTCAAACAGTGAACAGCGCTGCCATGGACACTGGGCTCCATGCGCATGAGAGGCCTCTTCATGGTGGCGAGAAGGGACACCACAGGGACTGTCAAGCTGTTCTCCGGGGAGGTCGCTTCGGCCTGCGTGTCCACACAGGGGCTGGACACAGACACTTCTCCGCAGCCTCCTAGGCCTTGTCTACTTCCTGGGCCTTTTCCCGCATCCTGAGGTGGGTGTGAGCTCAGCCTCACCCCAGCCCTCCAACTCCATGTCCAGAGCCAGACCCCGGGCCAGCAGGCATCTCCTCCCATAAAGGTCATGTTCCCGCCCGCACTTCCTGTGTCATTAGGACATCACCCTGCGTGCAGCCTGGGCCCAGCACCCGCTGCTCGGCTGGCCCTGCTGTGCTCACACTGGCCGTCTCTGGAGGCCTGTCGCTTCTCAAACCCAAGGCCTCTCAGAACACCCGATTCCGCCTCGACCTCTGCGGCCCGCTCTCCTATGCTGACTCTGATGCACGCAGGACCTTGAAGGACTGAAGTAAAACGCGAATCTTAGTTGTGTCGACTGTCTGGTCAGCTGCGCCAACACCCGGGAGCGAATATCTCCCCACACACACACCTGACAGGAGCCTGTGGACAACGCCGCCTCCAGCTGCCGCTTCCGACATGCCCACTCCCTTGGGCGGCCTCCTGAGCGACCCTTGGTGCTCTGACGGGGGTGGCTCTGGCCGCAGACCAAGAACAGCCGTGTTGAGGCCGCTGAGGCCCCACCCAGCAGGCTTTCTTTTCTCTTCCTGAGTCTTAAAGCCTCTTCATTTAGAAATATGAACACTTTCCGGGGCCTCGACGCTCCCGCCTCTGCTTCCGACAGCCGCACGGCAGGTGACAAGTGTGGGGCCGAGGGAAAGCACCACGTGCGTGGCCTCGCTTTCCAGCCACGAGTGGAGGCTGAACTGGCTGTTGTGGCTGCGTCCCCACCAGGGGCCAGCTGGCGGGGATCCACACCCCGCAGGCAAGGCGGTCTGCGGTGAGGCCGGTGCCCACAGCCGCACGGGCTGCTTACTGGTTCGTTCAGACATCAGCGACGTGCAGTGATGGTGTCTGGAGGCGAGGGCTTTGGGGTGACTGCATTTAGAGGTTGTGAGAGCCCCAAGGGTGTCCTGAGTGCTCTTTTGAGAGAAAGAGGAGACTAGAACATCTCCCCGCCACATGAGGACACACCGGATCAGAAAAGGGGTTCGCAGGAATCCACCGCAGCCCAGGTCACGGGGCCCCCAGAAGAACAAGCAGCAAATTGTGACTTCAGCCCCAGCCGCCCGAGCAGACCCACACCCAGCTCTTTCATCCCGCTCATCTCCCAGACAGGTTTGGGTCTTTTTTTGTTTTAGATTTGTTTTTATTTACGCATACAAGAACTGGGGTGCAGGCCAGAGGTGCACGGGTGAGAGGATTCACCAGAGACAGAGTGGGGGAGCAGAACAGGCGGATCTACTGAAATCCACTGCTGAGGGGAGCAGAGGGGAGACAGGAGAGGTCTGCCGCGCCATGTGGGTCAGCTCCCTGGCCGGGGATCAAACTCAGGCCGCAGTGGCTGCTGATAGCTTGATCAAGCTGAGACTTAACCCCTGCGCCACCAGGGAGGCCCTTGGGTTGTTTCTTTCAAGTAGAATTTCCAGTGTTTTGGAATTGGCTGATAGCAAGTGGGGTGTCTTGGGTTCTGTGAAGCATGGTGTTTGTGGGTTTTGTGCTGCAAGGTTGCAAGCAGACAGAGCAAAGAGATGGCAGCAGCACAAAGCAGCCACACTAACAATCCAGCCAGACTGGATCCCCTCAGCACCTTGCCCCTGTTCTCAGCACACGTGACAAGGGACCCCAAAACTGACAGCCAAGCACAGCTGGGTTCCTTGGTTTTATGGGATGGGAATTTGGGACAGCTCCGCTGGGCAGGTAGCAGTGTGGCCACCTGGCGGCGAACGGCACACATGGCAGGGACTGTGGCCATCTGACAACCTGGGGGAAAAACAGCTGCCACCATGCAGCCTCTGGGCTGGAGGGATTGAAGACAGGGAGCCCCAAGGCCTCCAGGTGGCAGAGCCTCCTCACAGCAGGGCGGCTGGGGATTGCACAGCCTCAGGACACAGCCAACACCCTCAAGGGAGGAGGCCAATCCTGAACAGGAAAGGGAGGGGACACTGCCTGGCGGGAGGTCAAGTCAGGTCACAGGCGGGGAGCTGGGAGGAGGCCAGCGGTGCCCCTCACTGCTGCAACCCCACATGGGCTGCCCCACTCATCCGTGTCAAGTGTTGTGGATGCAGGTCTAAGAGGCAGCTCCTGTTTCCCGTCTCTGAAGGTAACGCACCCACGACAAAACGCCGTTTTTATGCCTGGCTGACCACAGATGGGACTCCGCACCCGCCTAGTCCCCTGGGGCCTGTCCCTGCCAGCTGCCCCACAGCACATGTCTGCTCTGACCTGCCAGCAGGCTCCACTTTGCTAAGGTTTTCCCGGTCAGGGTGAAGTGTGACTTCTCTAAATCTATCAGGGAAAGCAGAGAGGACGCCCGGGCCCACACTGGACGGTCCCCCTGGCCGGCGCCCTTCCGTGTCTCACTGGTCAGTCTCCACACCACTGCAGAGCCACCAGGGCTGTCACCGGCCTCGGTCCTCCCCAGGCTCTCCATCTCTTCAAAGAACCAGACACTCTTTGCCTCCTTTTTTTTTTTTAAAAAGGTTTATTTATTTATTTACACAAGCACTGGGTACAGTCAGCAGCGCGGGAGGGCGAGAGAATTCACCAGAGCCAGAGCGGGGAGCAGAGCAGGCAGAAGGACCGAAGGACACTGCTGAGGGGAGCAGCGGGTGCGGCAGGAGAGGTCTGCGCGCCATGTGGGACCCTCGCCGGTGGCCGGGGATCGAACCGGTGCTGCAGAGGCTGCGGGCAGCTTCGCAGCCCAGCGCTCAACCGCTGCACCACCGGGGAGGCCCTGTTTTCCTCCGTTTTTTAACGGCTTTATTGTGGTGTCGTTTAAAGCACATAGTCCAACAGTTTCGGAGTTGGCAGCCGGTAACCCCGTTCTGGGAACTTTCCCTAAAAGCACTCTGTGCCCACTCGGGGAGATGGGCGTCCTGCGGCTCTGCAGCCCGGGCCACCTGGCCCCTTGTGGACACATCACACAGACGGGCCTCCGCCGGGCTCCTGGCCCTGGGGCCCCCGAGCAGCTGGACACTGTCGCCTGGACACCCCCGCCGCTCCCCTCCTGAGAGGGGTGGGACAGGGCCCTGGGCCTTGGCAGCAGGAGTGGGCGGCGGCGGGAGGCCCCGCTGGGGGCGCAGGCCCGGAGGCCGGGGAGGCGCCCCCCGGCGAGGGACAAGGCCCGCGTCAGGGCGGCCGTCTCGGCGGCCCCGGCGGGCGAGCCCGGCAGAGGCCCCGCGAGCGCCCGGGGCCGGCGTCCCGCCCTCCAGCTCCCGCCGCCCGCCCGCCCGGCCGCCGCCCGCTCCTACCTTCCCTGCGGGGCGCGGCGCCCGGCGCGGCCGCCTCGGAGCCCTGGGCTGGCCGGTCCGGAGGCGCGTGCGGCGGCGGCCCCGAGAAGCGCCGGCCCCGCTTGCGCTCGGCCCCTGCAACAGACGCCGCGGTCAGACCCGCCGCCGCCCGCCGCCCTCGCCGGCCGCCGCCGCCGCCTACCTCGCCCGCCTCGGCCGGGGCTGGCTTTGCTCTTGGACAGCCCCATGCGCGCCGCCGCCGCCGCCGCCTCACAAGCGTCTCCATGGCGACGCGGCTCTCGCGAGAGCGGCCGCCGGGGGCGCGGCGGCCCGGAAGTGCCGCTCTGCGCAGCCGCCGCCCGGCCCCGCCCTCCGTCCCGCCGCCGCCGCCCGCGCCATGGACGGTGAGAGGCCCGCGCGCCCCGGTGTCCGCCCGCCCCGCCCCCCGGCCCCGCCCGCGCCTGCGAGGGGCGCCCCGAGGCCCCCGGCCGCCGCCGGCCCGCGGGGGGTGCCCCCGCCCCGGAAGGGCGCCGCGGCCAGCTCGGCCCGGGGGGGGGGGGGGGCGCCGCTCCCGTCCAGCCGGCTCCGTGGCGAGCGCCTGCTCCTCGGCGGGGGCGGGGGCGCGGGGCGCGGGCACCTGCCAGGCCGGCGCGCTCGGGCCCCGCGCCCCGGGCACCCCGGGCACCGGCTGCTGGCGTACCCCCGCGCGCCCCGGGCCAGCGCCTTCGGAGAGCCCCGCCGGCGGGTCGGGCGCTGCCGCGGGCACGTCCCCGGTGTCCGCTGGGGCCGGCGCTGAGCGCGCGGCTCTGGACAGTGGCCTCCAGCCGGCCCTGGGACGCCAGGACAGCCCCTCCCGCGAGACGGCCTCCTCCTCGGAGTGCGGACACCCCGGCCTGTCACTGTGGGGAAGGGCCCGGGGCCGCCCCAGGGACCGCCGGCCCCAGACACCCTCCCGAGTTCACTGCCCACGGCTTCGCCCCGGAGCTCAGTCTCGCCCTGCTGCTGCCTGGGGCGTCGGGAGTGCAGGGGCCCTGCGGGCCGAGCCCAGGCTGCGTGTCCAGCTCCCGCTGGCCAGCCTGGGCCGGCACCACGCCCGTGCTCTGCGCTGCCCCGGCCTAGGAGGGTCTGCTAGGCCTTGTCACGCCCCCCTCAACACCGAACCCTTCTTCTCTTGCAGACACCCTGTTCCAGCTGAAGGTATGTGCGGGGTGCCACCCACCCCCTCCGCCCACCCTGATGGTGAGCACGTCCCACTCATGGCTGCTGCCCGCTGCTGTCAGGCTGGTGGCAGAGGGGCACCAGGCAGCGGGTGGGCTCGTCCAGGAAGAGCGAGGCGCTGTCTGTGGGAGCGCGCATCCAGCCACCTGCATGGTCACCGGCGCCGAAGAGCAGCCTCAAGCCCTTGCCAACCCCGCTGTGGAGAGCGCTCAGGCCGCTGGGCTTCCCCCGAGGCCAGGCCCGTGTCCTCTCCCCTGAACGCTCTTGGGCAGCTGCTTGTTCTGGGGTAGCTTTCAGCCAGCAGAGGGCCAGGGGGCCCTAGCACACCTTGGGAGGTGTCCAGTGTGTGGGCAGCAGGGCCAGGCTCCAGATCAGGCTCCAGACCTTCCCCCTTATGGATCACAAGAGAGTCCCCAGTGGGACCCCTAGGCGGTGGGGCTGCAGGTCCGCGTACTCCCTGCTGGCGTCCTGTGTTGGGTGGGGACGGGGCCCTCCCGGAGGGGCAGCAGCCAGCAGGGCTGCCACCGGGCCCAGACATCTCTGCTGGTGTCGCCCCTCAGAGCACCACGTCCTGGGGTGGCGCCTGGAGGAGCTGTCACCTGCGTGGGTACTCAGCCTGCACAGATGCTGTCCGGGTTTCTGCACCTTGGAAACCCACGTGTGCGCTTAGGGCCTTGGGCGCCGCAGCCTTAGCTTTGCGCCTAGGTGGGTTTGGGTTCTGTCCTGGGGGAGGACAGCTGTGCTCGAAGACCCTGCACCATCTCCCTTCCCGGAGCCTCAGGGCGGGGGCCGCCTTGTCCCCAGACGGGGCTAGGGCTCTGCGCGCGTCCGACCTGGTGCTGTCTCTGCCCAGTTCACGGCCAAGCAGCTGGAGAAGCTGGCCAAGAAGGCGGAGAAGGACTCCAAGGCGGAGCAGGCCAAAGTGAAGAAGGTGAGCTGCTCTCCTGGGTGCGGCTTTTTCCTCAGGGTGGGGTCAAGGTCACAAGGTCCCCATCCTGATAGGCTACGGGAGAGGGTGGGGCGGCCATGTTCTGCACCCGCCTTCCCCATGGGGTGGCACTGGCTGTCTGCAGCCAGCCCCATCTCATGGGCCCCCTCGTCTCTGCCTCAGAGGCCTGGGACAGATAGGGCGGGAGGTTGCTGGGCTCTAGGAGGGCCGGCTGAGTGGCCCCAGCTGCTCTTGGAGGATGTGGGACAGCCCCCGTAGCGCTGACCACTGTCCGGTGGGTGAGCAGCTCCCTTGGGTGGCACTCGGAGGTGCGTCCTGCTCCTCCATCCTGAGTGCGCTCCGCAGGCGTCGGCGAGTCCACTGTGGTGCAGGCTCCTGAGCAGGTTGGGACTGAGGTGCCCAAATCAGGAGGCTCAGGCACTTCTGGAGGGGCAGCTCGCGCCAGGTGGGGACTGCCCGCTGGCAGGCGTTGCCCGGGCAGGCAGGGAGTGTATGATCTCTAGCTGGTGTCCCCTTCCGCAGGCCCTCCAGCAGAAGAATGTGGAGTGTGCCCGCGTGTATGCCGAGAATGCCATCCGCAAGAAGAATGAAGGCGTGAACTGGCTGCGCATGGCCTCCCGCGTGGACGCGGTGGCCTCCAAAGTGCAGACGGCTGTCACCATGAAGGGGGTGAGTGTTCGCCGCAGTGCTGGCAGGGGCCGAGGGAGGGCTACGCTGGCCTTGGCCTGCCCCGGCCTTCCTCACATCGAGGACTGCGGGTCAGCTGGTGGGGGCTTTGCTCTGCTCTGTCCTGAGCCCTTTGCGCCTGCAATAGGTGACCAAGAACATGGCCCAGGTGACCAAGGCGCTGGACAGGGCGCTCAGCGCCATGGATCTGCAGAAGGTCTCCGCGGTGATGGACCGGTTTGAGCAGCAGGTGCAGAACCTGGACGTGCACACGTCGGTACGTGGCCGGTGGCCTGGTCCCGGCTCCAGTGTCCCTCGTGGGGCCCCCACACCTGTGAACATTCAAGGTGGCCGGAGGCCGGGCAGGCAGGCGGGTGCGAGCCAGCAATGGGGTGGGCAGGCCAGGGAGCCAGCGGGGACTTGGGCACCAAATGAGCAGAACTGGGCCTGACCCCCAGGTGATGGAGGACTCCATGAGCTCGGCCACCACGCTGACCACACCTCAGGAGCAGGTGGACAGCCTCATTGTGCAGATCGCCGAGGAGAATGGCCTGGAGGTGCTGGACCAGCTCAGCCAGCTGCCTGAGGGCGCCTCTGCTGTGGGCGAGAGTTCTGTACGCAGCCAGGAGGACCAGCTCTCCCGGAGGTGGGCTCCCAGCCCCGCCCGTGGCCCTGCCCGTCTCCCAGCCCATGTGGCCTGGCACCCCCCCACGGCCCTACCCCACCAGTCCCGCAGCCCACGTGGGCCTGGTACCCCAACCGCTGGCTACTGGGTGTGAGGGCACTGGCTTGCGGGTAGCGCGGGGTGGGCTTGGTCTGGCCCTGCCCACCCACAGCTGCACTGTTGCCTTGCAGGCTGGCCGCACTGAGGAACTAGCTGGGCTCCGCCTGTGGCCCAGGCACAGAAGCTAGGAGGATACTGACACCTGCCCATGCCTGATGCCCGCCGCTGGCCCTTTCCTGAGCGTAGCACCGCCCCGCAGCCGGGTGCCCTGCTGGGCTCAAGGGAGGGCCGGTGACTTTGCACAAACTTCTGACTTTGGTGGGTGATTTCTGATGGGGGCTGGCCAGCTGGGGAGTGGGCAGGCGCCCTCCCCTCCACCTGCTGAGGAGCTGGGGTGCCCATGGTCCCTGGGCTGCAGAATGCTGAGGGGCGCGGCTCCAGGCTCGAAGCCACCTGTGTTCAGGCCATGCCTGGAGGGTGGACACGCACAGCAGTGCGGCGCCAGATGTCTCTGCGGCCACCCACTATGCCTCCCGCCTGCAGCTGCCCCGGGGTGGGGAAGCACTGAGTCCCGGCCGGTGGGACCCGCCCGCCTGCCAGGCCATCATGTTGGTCGGGCGCTGCAGCCGCCACCCACTCTGGACCTGCCTCTCCTGCCTCCAGCCAGAGGGGACACCCATTTGCCTCGCCCGGCCGGTCCCCAAGCCGGTCCCCCAGAGGGGCAGGCGCTTCTCCCTAGTTCCCGGCACCCACTTCTTTTCTTGAAGCTTCAGAGATTTCTGTTTGTTTTGTTATTGCCAAGATGGGCAAAGCTGGCGGCCAGCGGTGGTACCGGGCCGAGCCCTTCCCAGCACAGCTGCCAGGTGGCCAGAGGCCTGGGGCCTCACACTTGAGCCCACAGCCTGGGTGCGGCTGGGTCTTCTGCCAGTGGTGCGGCCTCGCCTACCCGTCTGCCCTGAAGTACTGTTGAGTGTGAACAGGCTGATGCCCAGGGCTCTGCCCTGCTCTGCTGAGGCGTGGCCCGCGGGCAGTTCTGCAGCCCCTGCTGGGGCACCCAAGAAATGGGCCTCCACCCCACGGAGCCAGTGCCCAGTGCACGTCTCTCTAGTGTCCACCCTGAATGATTAAAACTCATAAAGCAGCTACATGCGAAGTCACATGTCCTGCACTCCTGCGTGGGCAGCTCAGTCCCTGCCAGCAGCCACCTGAGCCAGACCCAGCACCGCCACTTGCCGGGTGCAGCCTGGCACAGCCTCTCGCTCAGTCCCCACAAGCCGCTGTGGAGATGCGAGGTCATGGGGGTGCCGAGCACCCCAAGGCAGCAAGGCCCTCGGGCCCCCAGGTGTGCAGCATCACCCCGCACTGTCCCAGCAGGCCCCAGCCAGAGCCCGGCCTGGACCTGCTGCCCCCAGACCCTGTCCCTGGGAGTGGGCCCCGTGCTGCCGCGTGCCCGCCCTCGGCCAGGCCGGGAACCCCACCCATGCAGCCATGGCCGGTTCAGTGTGCCCCTTCCCCAACCACTTCCGGGAAGGACTGGTTGCCACGCCCACCAGGGTCCCCCTGGAACAGGGCGCTTTGTGGGTGTCCTGCCCTGCCTGCGACCCTCCCCGAGTGGAGGTCCGTGTGCAGGGCTCCCGAGTGCGTGCCCCTGGTGCCACGGTGGGGGACTGACCGCTGCCAGCTCCCAGGGCACGCCTGCCCGCGGGCCTGCCGCTGCCTCCCAGGCCGGGTGCGGATGAGTGAGTTCCGGAGCCAGGGCTCTTGGGTGAACAAGGGCGGCTTTAATGGGGGTCACCAGAAAACGGCGCCCTGAGGCCCAGCCTGCGGGGCCGGCAGCCGCCTGTGGAAGGCAGTAGGATCAACACGGCGTTGAGCTTAGGTGGGCCGCAGGCCCCAGGCAGCCCTGTGACCTGTCCTGGGAGGGGGCGCAGACCGAGCCCCCGCCCCACGGGCCCCGCTGTGCCCGAGGGCCTCGAGCCCTCAGACCCAGTGGGAGTTTGGGGCAGGGCCCATGCTTCTCCCCAGGCCGCTGGCTGGGGGCGGCTGTGCGACAGGCTTGGCGGCTGGGGGACGGCGTGGATGGGTGGGGGGCGTGGGGGGTGCAGACGAGTGCAGGGGCCTGCGAGAGCGCTCGGGCTTGTGTGAGAACGTGGGGATGGACGGGGAGCAGCGTCCAGGCCCAGCGCTGCCCCGGCCTGTGGCCAGACACGGGCTGCTTGGAGGCTCGGGAGCCTGCAGGCTTGGGCGCCAGTGTCAGGTCGCAGCAGGGTCCCCATTATTGCGCGCCGCTCTGCTCTGGGGGGCCGGGCCTCCCTGGCTGTCAGAGAAGACGCAGGCCGAGCAGGAGGGGGGCGCCGGCGGCCAGCAGGGCCCAGGGCCAGCCGCGGAGGGGGGCGCCCCCGAGGCCCCCGAGTAGCCGTAGAGGGTCCTGCACGAGGCCTCCAGCTGGTCCAGGGCAATGGGCTCCTCCTCCGGCGCCTGCGTGTGGTTGCTCGCCTGGACACGGGCAGGGACGCCAGGGCCACCTCAGGCGCTGCCGCGGGGGAGGGCCCGAGGGGGAGGGGAGGGTCGTCGCGCCGCCCCTCACCTTCTCCACCTCCTCGAAGACCCTGAGCAGGTTGCCGGCCAGGGCGCCCTTGACCTCCTCCTCGGTCCACTGTCTCCGGAGCAGCTCGGCGACCAGGGCCGGGTACTTGGACACGTCCTCCAGCCCCGCGGGGAGCCTGCGCCGGGCAGAGGCGGCTCCGCGTCCAGGGGCGGGCCCAGCCCTCACGCCCAGGACGCCCGGGCTCGCAGCCCCCGCCCAGACCCTTACCTTGAAACGCCGTCGAAGTCCCCCCCGAAGCCCACGGCTCCGGCGCCCGCCACCTTCTTAATGTGGTCCAGGTGGTCTGCGGGGAGCGGCCCGTGGGTCTCGGACGCCCCGCCCCGCCCCTGGTGCCGGCCCCGCCCCGCCCCGCCCCGCCCCGCCCCTGGTGCCGGCCCCGCCCCCGCCCCTGGCGCCGGCCCCGCCTCCCGCCCCGCCCCCGCCCCGCCCCTGGCACAGGCCCCGCCCCTGGCCCGCCTCCCGCCCCGCCCCTGGCGCAGGCCCCGCCTCCCGCCCCGCCCCGCCCACCTGCCACGCGGGACAGGTTGGCCTCCTTCCCGCAGGAGACGTAGTCGTTGTAGAAATTGACCATCACCAGCCCGCGCTTCTGCTTCTGTGCGGGGACAGGGGTCAGGGCGGGCGGGGCGGGGCGGGGGCGGGGCCGTGCGGGGAGGCCAGGCGGGGTCCGCGCCCCCCGGGGCGATGGGGCCGCGGGGCGGGCGGGCGGGCGGGGCCGGCCGGACCCACCACCAGCTGCAGCACGTCGTCGGGCACGTTGCGCCTGTGCGGGCAGAGCGCGAAGGCCGAGGAGTGGCTGAAGATGACGGGCGCGCTGGACAGCTGCAGCACGGCCAGCATGGTGGCCCGGGACACGTGCGCCAGGTCCACCATGACCCCCAGCCGGTTCAGCTCCTTCAGCACCCGCTGCGGGAGACGGGCACCCCGAGCCCGGGACGGCGGTGTGGGCGCTGCTCTCAGGACCGCGGCCGGCCACACCCCACCCCAGAACTCCAGCCGCGGGAGGCCCCGCTGCCCGCTCACCTTCCCGAAGGGCGACAGGCCCTGGCTCCGAGCCTGGTCCTCTCCGGTGTCCACCAGCCAGTTGTCGGCCCTGGAAAGGCAGAGGGCACCGATACCCCACCTGCCCGTCCAGGCCGGCAGGAGGTGGGTGCCCGGTCGCCGCCACTCACCAGGGGGTGTTGCAGCTGTGGGTGAGCGTCAGGTACCGCATGCCCAGGTGGTAGAGGGCCCGCAGGACGCCCAGGCTGCTGTCGATGGAGTGGCCACCCTCCACGCCCACCAGGCTGGCCACCTTGCCGCTTAGCATGGCATGCCGGAGGCCTGGGAAGAGAGCCGCGTGGTGAGCGGCCAGGGCCGAAGGGCAAGTGGGGGGCGGGCAGGGCGGGGAGGCCCACCTATGCTGCTGGTGGCACAGGCGAAGGTGTCAGGGTACATCTGGCACATGCGGTGGATGACATCGATCTGCTCCAGCGTCCTCTTCACGCTGTCCTTGTTCTGGGTGTCGCAGGGGGTATATGCAGACCAGAACTGGGGGCCACAGGGGAGGGGAGAGCAGCTGGCACATGGGACCCCAGGCCCTGCCCCTCCTCCCTTCTCTGACCCCCACCCAGGGGCACAGCACCCCAGCAGGACCTGGGAGGCCCCAAGGGGGGCGCACGCCTGGCCGGGCCTGGCTGTACCTGGCCACCCACCAAGCCGGCCCTCAGCTTGGGGATATTGGTGTGGGTGTCCACCAGGCTGTTGAGGTTGGCGCCTGGGACCTGCAACTGGTTGTTGAACCTCTTCAGCAGCTGCCACGGAAGGTCGTTGTGCCTGGGCGGCCAGAGGGTGTCAGTGGGGCAGCCAGAGGGGGTCAGTGGGCAACCAGAGGGGGTCAGCAGGCAGCCAGACGTCGGTCAAGGAGTGGCCAGAGGGGGTCAGGGGCAGGCAGGGAGGAAACAGGCTGCTCAGAGCACAGGTGAGCCCTTGCTTTGTCCACCCTGGACAGGTAAGCCAGGTAAGGGACCTGGCAGTCTGAATGGACAACCTCCCAGGGCCGGTCTCTGGGGATGAGCGTGCGCAGGCGGCTGGTGTGTGTGCTGTGGTGATCTGTCAGGTATGTGCTGTGTGGGCACAGGTGGGAGGAGCTGGACAAGCCCCGCTGGCCGCGGGGTGGGGAGCATCGCCTGGTCGTCCCTAGGGCCATGGCCCCCTCCAGAGGCGCCCTGTCCTGGGCTTGCAGCCTGCAGGCTGGAGACAACTCCCAGGAGACAGGTACAAGCCAGGGCAGGCTGGCAAGGGCCCTGGTGGGGACTTTACTCCCTCCTGAGGATACGCCCACAGTGCAGGGAACCGGCCCCGCCCTCCTGCTCTCCAGCCTGGAGGGAGGCCCCAGCCCTGCCTGCTCTCCCCTTCCCCAGAGCAAACCCCGGACAGGTCGGGGCGAGGCAGAGTCACCCCAGGGGCTGATCCGCACAACCAGGACCTGCCGCGAAGGGCGGAGCTGGCAAGTGCAGGGAGACAGCCATGCTCAGGGCTGCAGCAATCGGCCTCCCCCCATGACTGGGCATGACAGCTGGCCCTGCCCTGGCCGCTTCCCGGCCCGCCCTCATCCTGGACACCTGCCCCTCCTCTGCAGCTGGGGTGTCATGCTCAGAGCCGGCGCAGCCACTTTACACCGCGGGCCACAGGGACCAGGCACCCTGAGTTGGGGCACTGTGCCCCTGGAGCTAGCGCTCCCCAGTGTCTTCCGTGCTGCCGGACAGGCCTGACAGTTGATTTCTTGCCCACTAGGTAATCCCAGCTCCCAGGCCCATCCCTGCGAGCCCCCTCACCCATCACATGGGGGAGTCCCTGGAAACCCCCAGCTGAACCCCCCAGGATGGAGGGACAGCCCCTGGCTCCCACAGGGTGTTTTTTTTTTTTTTTTTTTATAGAGGCATGCTTTATTTATTTGTTTGCTGGTTTGTTTGTTTGTTTTTGTTTATACATGCACTGGGTACAGTCAGAAGCGCGGGAGGGCGAGAGAATTCACCAGAGCCAGAGCGGGGAGCAGAGCAGGCAGAAGGACCGAAGGACACTGCTGAGGGGAGCAGCGGGCGGCAGGAGAGGTCTGCGCGCCATGTGGGACCCTCCTCTGGTGGCCGGGGAGCAGCCGGGGATCGAACCGGCACCGCAGAGGCCGCGCGCAGCTTCGCAACCCAGCGCTCAACCGCTGCGCCACCGGGGAGGCCCACCCACAGGGTGTTTTTTGTGTCCTGCGGCCCAGACCACCCTACCCCTGGGTGCAGATGTCCCTGCCAGACAGCAGGGCCTCCCGGCAGGAGCCCATGCAGCAGACCCGTCCACTCCTGCACTCGGCAGGTGCGCGGTCAGCCCTGTGGGGCCCGGGAGGACTCTGGGGGGATGCTGGGGTGGGGGACACACCATCTAGGGCCCTCTGTCTGGCCGCAGTCCCCGAGGCCCTGCAGAACCCTGTGGCCTCTGCTGGCCTCGGGCGCTGGGAGGACACAGGCTGGACTCCCCGCTCCGGGGGGCCAGAAGAGCATGCTCGGGGACTCGGGAGAGCCTGGCCCTCTGTGGCAGGGCCAGGCTGGGCCGGTGGGGGAAGTAGCACTGCATGACCCATAGGGCGGGGTCTAGCACCCTTGGTGCACAGGAAACTGAGGGAGCAGGAGGGTGACAGGACACCTAGGCTCACAGCTGGAGTGTCCAGGGCGCACCTGACGGGGTCACTCCCCAGGGAGGCCGGAGGGAGCCCAGAGGCAGCCTGGTGGGACCTGGGGTCCCATGGAAGGACAGGTCCCTCAGGCCATCCGCTGCTGCCCGCGGCAGGACCCAGCCCTCCCGGCCCCCACAGCAGGGTGAGACGGGGCCTCCCAGCCCTCTCCCCGCTCCACTCCCCGAGGATCTCGCCTGCGGAAGCCTGGCCGGCTCCGGGGAGGGGCCGAGGTTCCACTGGAGAAACCGAGTCCCGCTCTCGCCTGCCCTGCCTGCGTCGCGCCCGGCTTACCCATCCACGGCCGGCGTGTGCCGCATGATGCTCCGGGCCTGCTCCAGAAACTGGTCCGCGGCGCAGACGGCCACCAGGGGCCAGAGCCACCAGCCGCTCCACATGGCGGGTCCGCGAGGCGTCTGCACTCGGCTGGGCTCGGTGGGGACGGGCACTCTGCGCAGGGAGAGGCCTGAGAACGGGTGACCCCAGCGGGCTCCTGGCCACTCCCTGTTCAATCAGTAACCAGCCCCCCCCCCCCCCCCCCCGCAACGCCTCAGAGACCTCACCCCCAGGGCGGGGACATGGCAGGGAGAGGACAAGGGGCCCCTAGAGGCCGCCCCAGCCTCACAGCTGCCCACCCACGCCCTCAGGCCGCGTCCTCCCAATGCATCCGGTCTCTTGCCAGCCACAGTGGCAGAGGGCGAGCCCCCTGGGGTGACACCCAGCCCTTAAGCCGCCCTCGGCTGCAGCCTCAGGCCAGGCAGGTGGGCCAGGGCTGGGGCTGGCAGGAGCCCGAGCCTCTGCCCCGGGGGCCCTTCCCAGCCTGACAGGCATTGCTGAGACCAGAGGTGCCCGAGGGCAGCCCAGAGGCTGGTGACAGAGAGTAGGGCTGTGGGCGAGGTGGGGAGACCCGGGGGCCTCTGGAGGACCCCAGCCCAGCCTGGGCTCCAAAGGCCTGCTGGGTCTGGGGGAAAAGCCCTCACGCCCACCACCCCGGGGCGATGCCACCTCCTTCCCGGCCCCCTTGGTCAGTGGCTGTGTGTCCAGGCAGGCCAGGGCCTCCCGCCTTCTCTTCCCTCCACACCCAGAGGACGGCGGTCTCCCTACCCCGGGGTGCGCGTGGGGGTCCCTGGGCCTCCTGCTTCTCCTTCCCTGGGCCCTCACCCCTGCCCAGGGACCTGCCCAGCGCCCAGGCCTTAGCCATATGGTTTCCAGGGCCTGGCCCAGCCCCGCGTGGGAGGCTCCCTGCCAGCGGACCAGCAGTGGGGCCAGGCCAGGCACGAGGGCTGACCCGGCGACCCCGGGCCTGGGCACACAGCGGCCACCCCAGGCCACACCCGCCCCTGCACCCGCCGGCCCCGCGCGTCCCGTCCAGTCTGATCTGGCTCCCGGCTCCGTGTCCAAAGAGCCCTCTGTCTCCCGGCACCTCGTTGAGGCTCCCCCTCGGGAGCAGGGCTGGGGGCCCAGGCGCGCACTGCTCGGGGGCGTCTCTGGCACCAAGCAGGTGTGTCAGGCAAGCGGCGCTCTTCTGGCTGCTGTGATGGCTGCGGGCCCCTGCGCTGCCCTCCCCAAGGGCCCAGCGTGGCTGCTGCCCTCCAGGGTCCCGGGATCCCCGAGGCAGAGACGGGCAGGCCCCCGGGGCCTGAACCCCAGCCTGCCGGGAGTATGTGCCAGGCCGGGGCCATCCGTCCACACACGGAGAGGGGACGATGGCCACCGGGCGGCTTTGCTGTTCTTCGCTGTGCAATGAGAGCGGCTGCCCGCCCCCAGCCTCCTGCGGACGACAGCACTGCCGGCCACACCCGCCAAGCCACCCTCCACCGCAGCCGAGGCCCGAGGAGGACACGGGGACCGCGCTGGGGACGCCTGTCCCAGGCCTCCCTGCCCCCCAGGCCCTGCAGTCACGGCCCAGATCCTTGCATCCGGCTCTGCTCTCAGGGCTCGCGTAATCCTTTGCCTTGAAAACAGCGGTGCCGCTTTGAGCTTGCAGAAGGGAGCAGCAGCAGCGCCTGCAAGGCCAGCGTCCACCTAACAGGAGCACAGAGCTAAACACAGACCTGGAGCCACCCCGCAGGACGCCGCCGCCCCCGGGCCGCCCCCACACCCTGCCCGGGCCTGACCTGCGGCCAACTCAGGTCATGATTCCTGGGGAGACCGGGGGTGCAGGCGGTGCGGGAGCACCACTCACACAGCCACCCCTCGGAAGGCCTCCATGGAGAAAGGCCGGGCTGGGTGCCTGGTGAGATGGTCACGTCTCCAGCCAGCCGGCCCTACCTCTCCTGCCCAGTCCTGCTGAGTCCACGCTGACCCTCGGCGGGTCCATCCCACACCCAGGGCCTTCCTAGGGTCCCCCGTAGCCTGCTGCCCACTGGGCTGGCGAGCATTTGAACTCCATCTGTAACAGGGGGGTCCCCAGGAAAGGGGGAGGTTCCCTGCCCCACCCAAGGGAGGGTGGAGCTGAGCAGGAAGAGGAGAAGCTGCAGAAGAGACTGAGGAAGGAACAGGATGGAGCCAGGAGACCTGGAGGAGGCGCATGGAGCCTAGAGACACGTGAAGAAACTGCGCTTGTCTTTTGGTCGTGGACGGGGTGACACAGATGTGGGGGAGACCCGTGGGGAGGTGACCATGGCAGCTTTTATCTTGATGTTGATTTTGCTCTTTTCCTTCCGGGCTTGTCCGGTTGTTTGTGACCCTTTGCTGTGGGTCCCCACTGGAAGATGCTTTAGACTTGGGGCAGGCTTTGGGGCCTTGCTCTGGGCCAATCCCATTTGGATGGACTTTTACCCACGAGGGGACGGGTCACTTTAAATGAAGCTTCATTTAGAAACTAGACTCTTGGCCTTCCCTGTATTGTTTCCTAGTTTTATTAAAGTTCCTTTTCATTAAAGTCTCCTATGTTTTGTGTGGATGCGGCGGATGGCAGAACCCATGTAGAATAGGCAGGTTTGCGGGGTTTGGGCTGCCCCTCTCCCTGCCCTATAACACATCCAAACCCCAAGATCGAAAATCGTCCCCAGCCTGCTCCTCCACCCACCTGTCACCCTCCCCCTCGCCACACAGGCGCCCCTGAGTGGGGGTGGGGGGGCCAGTCCCCTGCAGAGGCCTCCCCTGCGGCCGCGCCTCCAGCGCTGGAGCTGACCCCAGGGAGCGGCCACTGTGTCTGCCTGTGCAGCTCTGCCGCCAGCCTCGCACATGGTCAGTCGGGGGTTCTGTTTCCCAGGAGACCCCAACACTAGTCGTTTAGCGCTCCTCCAGGCAGCCCCTCCTCCTCCTGCTGCCACCAGCCCCTACCACCTTCCACAAGGGCAGCTGCTCAGCTCAGAGCCCCAGTGATACAGTTAACAAGTTTGTCTTTCCCCCATTTTTTTGCAATTCCCCTTATCTAGCATTAACAGGATTGATGACTTGTCTTTCCCATTTGTTGCAGCTTCCCCTCCCTTGGGAAAAAAAAAACTGCGCCCACCAGTTTCCCTGTAGACCCTTCCCCCTCGCCCTAAGGAAAACAAGTTGGCGATCACCGTCTCTGTGCCTTGACACCTTCCCCTTCCCTTAAGATGAATGAGCTGACACCCATCCATCTCCCTGTTGAGCTGGCGCCCACTTGTCTCTGTGCGGACCCCTTCCCCCTCCCCTTCGCGGATGCCTACCCATCTCCCCCTGTATAAATACCCCTGCCCACTGCCAAAGAGCAGGACGGTGGTTTTTCGGACATGAGTCTGCCTCCTTCCTCATTTGTCGACAAATAAAACCGCTTTCCTTTTCCTCAAACTTAGTTTCCTTTTATTGGCTGAGGGAAACTGAGGCCGGCGTTCGGTAACACCAGGACCCTGCCCCCTCTCCTGCCCAGCCCCATCCAGCATGCTGGCCCCATCCAACCCCTTTGCACTTGCCGGGGAGGCACAGGTCTCCCCACCAGCACACAGCCCTCCGTAGCTGGGGCTCTCCGTGCTTTGTGTTTTGCTCCCCAGAGGCCCCCGTGGGGTTGGCGGGGTTCTCCCAGCTGCAGGAGCAGGTCAGCATGTCCACGTGTTCTCCAAGCCACCGGCCACCCCCTAGTGGGCTCCTGGGCGACTTTGAGCCCAGCCAGAAGCAGGCGGCCCGGGCAAGGACGCAGGGCGGGGCCGCCTTTATCTCTGGGGACATCGCCACCTGCTCGGTCAGCGATCCCGCTCCAGATCGGGGCTGCCGCCCGGGGCGCTGCCCTTTACAGCCCTGTCCAGGGCGGGACAGGGAACCCGCGGTCATGACCCTCGAAACCACTTTTACCAGCAGGTGTGGAGCGTGGCGCCCGGCAACAGACACTCCCGGGAAGGGCATGGGTGGACACGCCCTGTGGGCCTCGCTGTCCTTTGAGATGGGCCAGGGGCTGCTGGACGGGGAGCCGGTCAGCCCCTCCTGGACGCCAGGCCGCAGACTCACAGCCCGGCGGACCACCCGCAGAGCCTCCCCCACTGCAGGCTGCGCCCTGCTGCTGCCCCCAGCGGCCAGAGAACGCCTGCGGTTTGAGGGCTGCCCCCCCACCCCTTCCTGGCTCTGCGAACGGACTCAGGGCGCCCAGTGAGCAGCAGACCGGGCTGAGCCAGGACGTGGTGCCGGCGGCTCAGAGGTGTCCTCCGGCCACTCTTACTGCCCAGTCTGAATCTCCCGGGGCAGTGGGAGCGGAGCCCCCCCAGACCTCCCCCCACCCTGTCCCCCCCCTTGCGCCCCACCAGCCAGGCAGCGCCACAGCAGAAGTGCCCACGTCACACTGGACAGATGTCCCTCCGTCCTCGGCCCTGGGCTTTGATAGGACTGGACAGTAAATCTGCCCTTTCACAGGCAGGAGGCTGAGGCCTGGAGTCCAGCCAGGAGGGCACTGGCACGTGGGGGGCCGGGCACCCCCCGGCCCGGACACCCCACTCCGGTCCCCGCAACAGTGAGGTGAGGGCGCGGTTGAGGGCGGGTGCTTGTGAGACAGGGCAAGCTAGGGTTATTAGGCAGTTTTAGGACAGTGCAGGAGGGGACCTCTGAAGAATTCAGGAAGGCTTCAGAGATAAGGACAAGCAAGAAAATGAAACCAATTCCACTGGGAAAACAAACATCCCAGCACCACAGATAATCTTGTTAAGGATGGTCCTGGTTTTCTTCGGATGATAAAATAAAGTGTGAAAATGCTCACTGGGAGGGCTGGACCATAAAAATAAAAATATAACAAATGGGGAGAGACAGACCTGTTAGATGAGGAACGTGAAGATCCCGCTCAGCAGCAAATTCAGTGAGACAGCCGAGAACTGGCCACTCACAGAGAGACGGGGCAGCTTTAGAATAATGAGGGGAAAAGGTCCATGTTCCCTGAGACACGACTCCACTTTGGCTTCCTTGCCCCTCCCAGGCCTGGTTCCCTGGTTCCCTGGCCCGGGAGTCCCACTTTATTTCTGCTCTTTTTCTCTTCAATAAACTTTTTCTTTCTCTAAACAAACTGCCTCTTCTCGCTTGCTGGCCTGAGCGTCTGCGAAGTTCCTGCTGCGGCTTCTGAGACACCAACCCTGGGGGTCTAGCGGCTGGGGCTCAGCGCTGCCCTGCAGCCTGGGATCCGGTCCCGGCTGGGAGACTAGGCCTGACCATTCCGGTATCACTTGCGGCACACAGACGCGCCGGGCAGGGGTACCTGGCTCTGCCCGTGAGGGCCGTGGCACCGCGTGCTCAGGGACACAGACCCCAGCAGCCCGGCCCTGGGCGCTGGAGGTGGCCCTCGGGCGCCCACAACCACCGCTGCCCGGGCGGACCGGGGTAGAGCCCCGACCCTGGGCTGGGGCAGGGCCCGTCTGGAAGGACAAGGCGCGATCCGGCCGAGCCAGAGCGGCCGTCGCTGAGGCAGCCCACGCCGGGCGGCAGCACGTCCAGGCTCCGCGCTGCGCCAGGGGGCCCCTCCCCTGGGGACAGCACCCCACCGCGGCCCTGGGGCTCCCTACTTACCCAGCGAGGCGCAGGCTGGTCGGCGGCGGCTCTACCTGGCAGCCCCCTCGGCCCTCAGGACGCGCTGGCCCCACCCGCCACCTGCCTCCCGCCGGGCCTTCCCCAGGAAGGTGATAATGCCCCGTTTCCGGGCGTCCTCAAGGAGGGGCGGGGTGGGGCGGGGGCGCCCCTCCGCATCCTGCCCGCGGCTCCCTCCCGGCGGACACTTTCCCGGCGGCGCTCCTGGCGGGCTGGGCCAGCTGCGAGACGTGAGGGGCCCCCGCCTGGCCTGTGCCCCCGCGCTCGGGTCCCCCGCGAGCCCACAACACCGCGGCGATGGCACCGGGGCGCAGGCGGCCCAGGCGGAGCGGGGTGGCCAGCCCCCCGCACCCCCGCGCCGCAGCCTGCTGTGGGGGAGGCTCTGCGGGTGGTCCGCTGCTTGTGAGTCTGCGGCCTGGCGCCCGTCCAGCAGCCCCTGGCCCCTGGGGGACCGCGGGCTGGGGCGCTGCCCGGGCGCTCCCTCGCGTGCTGAGGGCCCGGGGACCAGGTCTCAGTGGGGCGCCAGAGGGGCCGCGGGGGCCTCCTGTGAGCGGGTCAGCTCCGCCACGAGGGGGGACGCCTGCCGCCAGTCTCCTCTCCAGGCACACACAGCCTGAGGGCGTCAGGCCCCCCACGCAGACCTCACCCCACCTGCACCCCACACTGGGCCCACCTTCCGAGGACTGGGGGACCTGGGACCCGCTGCTGGGCTGCGTGAGGGGCCCCCACGGAGGAGTGTTTTCCTACAGCCCGGCTGAGGCCCTCCGGGGCAATGGTGTCTGGGGGTGATGGGGTCAGGAGGTGGAGCCCCGCATGGGCTCAGCACCCTCATGGGGCCCTCCGCCCTGAGGCAGGGCCACCCCAATGTGCTCCCAGCACCTTCCCCCAGATGGGGGTGTAGGAGGGGTGGGGGTGGGGGGGCGCTCCACATCACCTCTCAGGGCAGCACCAGCTCACCACATGCCACTGGGTGGGCCAATTCCAAGCATCTGCCCGGGAGAGGGAGCTCAGCCCCCGCGCCTGGCCAGGCAGCCGAAGAGCCGTCCCTGCAGCACCGTCCAGGGCCCCAGCCCGACGCCAGAGACCCCAGCCCCCAGACACCACCTCCAGGGAGCCCGCGCCGGCTGCCCACAGGCAGGAGGCAGGGCCTGTTCTCCACCAAGCTGTGCGCTGCTTCCTGCCGATCTGCCAGCCTTGGAGAACGCAGAGGAGCCTGGAGACTCCCCTGCACCCCTACAGGAGCCCACGGTCCCCACCATAGGAGCCCCTTCCGCCTCCCCTCTCTGCCAGGCCCCTCCCCCCCGGGGACACACAGGCCCATTTTGCCTGGTTGTCCTTGAAATCTGTCCCCTGACTGTGGATTCGCCATAGATGACTAATCACGCGCTGTGGTTGACGAGACATGTGTACACTGTCCCCGAGAGGAGCAGAGTGCGCCCCCATATATGGGTCCTCGGCCACCATCCTGGGGCGGCTCCCAGATCCAGGCCTCCCTGCGCCAGGGGCCTACGGAAGTCGCCCTGAAGCCCAGGAGGGGGAGGGGAGAGTTGGGGCTCAATGCCTCATGAGATAACCCGTGAGGTCAGCAGTGAAACCCCCTGAAATCCCCAAAGGAGGATCTTCTGAGACGGTTGGGCCAGAGCACTCCTACCGCCACCCTGCAGGACCCCAAGCTCCGAGGGGACAGAGCCCCTTGGTTGGGGACCTCATGTCCCTCTTCTGCTGTCAGCATGCACCCCCCCCCCCCCCCCGTCCCTGTCGGCGCGGTAGCCTCGGGGTTAGCAAGAAAACCAGCTTCTGGGCTGTCCCGGCCCGTCTGTGCCCTGAGAGGGTTGGTCAGGAGTGCGTGCCGGGCTGCAGCGGCCTCAGATGGAGTCTGGGGGCCTGGTGCCGCCTGCAGGCCCGAGAGTCGCCGGTGTGGGGGAGCATGGACGCCCACACTGCTGGGACTCGGGGCGCGGAGGGCAGCGCTGTGATGGGGTGTTCCCACCCACGAGTCTGCCCAGCACCAGCCTGGCTTTTTAACAGTCTGAGGAGCTCCAGGCCACTCCCCGCAGCGGGTCCCAGCTCCGCCCCCAGCCCTGGGCGTTTCTGGGTGCTCCAGAGCAGGGGCAGGGGGCACTACTCAGGTTTTGATTACATGTCTCCGACCAGAGTGACGCGAACAGCTCCTGCGCCCGCCAGAGGGCCGCGGTGTGTGGCCCCCGGGCCTCTCCAGGAGCCCCAAGCCCTGCCGGGAGGCAAGCGGAGCCCTCTGGCCGCGCTGACTGTGCCCCCGGGGAGCAGCTGGTGTCCAGACCAGGGCGAAGGCGTGGGGTCCACGCACGCTGGAATATTACTCACCTGTCAAAAGGGACGAGGCGCTGCTGACGGCTTGGGTGGGCTTGGGGGGTGGACGCCAGGCAGCAAGTCAGGAGGAGAAAGAAACGCCGGACGACCCCACTCGGTGTGGAATGTAGGGAAACGGAGGAAGTGACGAAACCAAACTGGAACAAACCCTAGAAAGCAGATGCAGAGCCAGGCGAGAGGGTGGGGCGCTGCCGGCTGTGCTGGGGGGTGTGCATTTTGGTGGTGGGTATGAAGAGGCGTGACTGTGTTTCCAGGAATCCTATATGGTGCCACAACCCAGTGCCCCCGCCCGGGGGAGGGCCCCTCGCTGGAGCATCTGGAAGCCGGGTGTGGCCCAGTGTCAGGAAAATGAGTTCTTCGGGCTACTCCTTGCCTTCCGAACAACAACAGCCTTAACCTGGAGATGTCAGTTTCCCCCTTTCTGACACACAGCAGACAGCAGGGGCCGCGGGGGCGCGACAACGTGGGGGCCCCCTGGCCGGGCCCTCCTGCCTCTCAGGCTCTCTGGGGGCATCTGCACCGTCCCTGTCTCCGCATTAAGGGCCTGAAAAACCCAACGAAGGGGGCCTCCCCGGGGGCGCAGCGGTGGAGCGCTGGGTTGTGAAGCTGCCCGCGGCCTCTGCAGCGCCGGTTCGATCCCCGGCTGCTCCCCGGCCACCCGAGGAGGGTCCCACATGGCGCGCAGACCTCTCCTGCCGCCCGCTGCTCCCCTCAGCAGTGTCCTTCGGTCCTTCTGCCTGCTCTGCTCCCCGCTCTGGCTCTGGTGAATTCTCTCACCCTCCCGTGCTTCTGACTGTGCCCAGGGCTTGTATAAATAAATAAAAATAAAAATCTTTAAAAAAAAAAAAAAACAAACCCAACGAAGGCTCCAAATTCTATTTTCGTCTGTGAGAACTTGTCACAGCGGGATCCGCCCGGGAAGCCGGCAGCACTCAGAAGCGGAGGGAAGCTCTTTATTTACCCTGGTGGCCCCAGGAGGGCTCGCTCGAAGCCTGAGCCCGCAGCCAGGTCGCAGCGCGTTCCTGACTAAAGCGAGGGCCACGGTGGGCAGGGAGTGCGTGATCTGGGCGCTGTGCCCTTGAGGGCGCTCATCAGCTGTCCCCGCAGGAGAGGGCTGGCGCCCTGGGGGACCCTCGCCGGTGGCCGGGGAGTGAACCGGCGCCGCAGCGCTCAACCGCTGCGCCCCCAGGGGAGGCCCAAGAAGGTGATTTTTTGCCGGCCACTCCGAGGGCCGCCGGGGCTGTCTCGCTCTGGCATCTTCAGAAAATGTCTCCTGCGCTGGGTTCTTCACAGCCCCAGGCCCTGACGACGGCCAAGCTGTCCTCCCGCCCTGGCCTGTGGCTGGGGCTGACCCTCTCTCGGGGAGTGGGACGTGCCTCTTCCAGTGCCCTGCGCTGGCACCGAGGGCGTGGCCCTGGGGTGGCTGCTTCAGAGGCCCCTGGTGGGGTGTCCTGGCTGCCGGCAGCCCAAGAACGGGGCGAGGTCCCGCCTGCCTGGGAGCACAGGCCTCGGGCCGGTGCCAGCAACGGCTGCACGGGGCCCTTCTCTGGTCCTTCCCCGCTTTTCCCTCAGTCTGACCCTCTCCTCCCTGCCGTGGAGGCCTTCAGGCCCTGCCCGACCTCTGGAGCTCCTGAGATGAGCTGCGAGGACGGCTTGTCCTTTCACGGTCTGTAGTGAGTCATCCAAGCACATACAATTTTTTTCTTAAGATCCCTCCCTCAGGGCCTCCCTGGTGGCGCGAGCGGTTAAGACGAGTTCCATCCCCGGCCAGGGAGCTGCCCACACGGGGCAGCAGACCCCTCCTGTCTCCCCACTGCTCCCCTCAGCAGTGGATCCCAGTGGATCCGCCTGTTCTGCTCCCCGCTCGGTCTCTGGGGAGTCCTCTCACCCCCGCGCCTCTGGCCTGTACTGGGGCGGGGCTGGGTGGGGTACAGGCTGGGTGTTGTGCAACCATCCCGGCCGGGAAGTCCAGTGTCAGTTTGCTCGGGCAGGATTCGTCAGGGGAGCAGGCAGCACTCCCAGAGGAGGCAGCGCCTTATTTACTCCAAAGTCTGAGCCCGAGCAGCCAGGGCCCAGAGTATCGATCGACTAAAGCAAGGGCACAGCCATCTGGAAGAAAATTCTTTTCGTTCTAAAGCAGGTGTTGACGTCCAAGTCATCTAGTCTTAGGGGCGAGGGCGCCTTTCCAGGAGCCCAGAGCGGGGCCCAGCATCTCCCCGGAGCCGGGCCAGGTGCACCCCCTCTGCTCTGGTATCGTGTTCCCCAGTCCCAGGACAGGGCGGTCAGACTCCAGGGTCGGTCTTTTCTCTCCAAAAGCTCTTCCTGTTGCCCCAACACCCTGTGCGGGGTTGCGGCCCCTTCCCTGCTGCCCTCCACCCCGCCCCGCAGGACCCCGCAGAGGGCCGGCCTCTAAGGGCACCTGGGGCAACGCCGGTGCAGGGCCAGTCCAGGAGCAGACGGTGTGTCCCCCCAGCTGCCGAGACCCCCTGAGAAGGGCCCGGGAGCTGCCAGGCAGATGGCGGCCATCGCTGTGGCCAGGAGGGGACGCGCAGAGGGAGCTCTGCCAGGCTGCAGGGCTGGTGTTTAGGGAGGGTGAGGGCCGGGGGGGCATGCGCCCAGCAGGAAGTGGGGATTGACAAAAGCAGGAAGCAGCTGCTGGCAGACAGCGGGTGAAGGCGAGAGCGCCGTAGGACATCAGCTTCGGCTGAGCGTGGCCCAGGCCCAGGAAGGACGCGGGGAGACGGGGACAGGCCCCGGACTCAGGCTTCTGTCTGCAGGCACGGGGGCGACAGGAGCTTCCTGCGGCCTCCGGCAGTGCCAAGGTCGGGCAGGCTGGCCAGAGATGTCCTAAGGCAGGGCAGCCCGCTCTGAGGGTGCGGGAGTCCAGGCTGGGGGGCCTGGATGCTGCCCACGGGGCCTGCAGGAGGCTGACGCCTTCACTAGGAGGGAGCCTGCCACAGTGACCCAGGCAGTCCCCACGAGCACCCCAATCCAGCCAAGGGGAGGCCTCCCTGCCCGTCAGGGTAACGCGTCATCCTCCAGCCCCAAGTACATGCCACCACCTCCAGGAAGTCTTCCTTGCTTCCCACGTTCTCCAGTGCAGTGTCCTCCCTTAATCCCCTGAGTGTCGGGGGCATCTGCTGGGCCTGGCCCCCTCGCTGGGGAACCCTAGGCGGGCACCCCGGCCCCCAGGTCTCCCTGTGCTGCCAGTGGAGACGGGCCTGGGGCTACTCCTTGAGGAGCCCGGCCCAGACACACCCACAGCTGCGACGGACGCCGCTGGGAGCCTGCGGGAAGGAAGCTGGAAAGTGCCGTCGGAAATGCCAGCACGCAGGGTGAGCCCGGGACACGGTGGCACGGCCTCCCGCGGCCACATGGCCACTGCTGGTCGGCTGGGACAGGAGCCAGGAGAGGACAGGAAAGCCCCCTCCATGCCTGGGGCTGTGCCACCGCCCCTGGCCCACCTGCCCTGGACACCTGGGTCCAGCAGGGGGTCACGGGACGGTGTTGGCCCTTCAGCAGACACCCACCTGCATCTCAGCAGGACCCTGCCCCGCCCCCAGAGCCCGAGCCCGTCTGGCCGGCAGCAGCTCCTGCCTGGTCTCCTCGCCCCTGAGAAGGGACCCTCGTGGGGAACCTGCCGTAGCCCCGGTGGCCAGACAGGTGAGCTCCTGTCCAGACCAGGTTGGGAGGAGCTGCCTCTGCATCTGGCCCCAGGGCACGCCTGACCTGCTTGGGGGTCCCCAAGCGAGCCCCTGCCCTGGAGAGCAGCCTCAGGCCTCTGGGGCAGGCGCTCACCGCCACGGGTCAGGCCAGGACATACCCACCTGGCCGCCCCAGCCCCCAGCGCTGCCGGCCTCCCCTCCCCTCCCGGGCCCGCCCGGTCCTCCAGGAGAGGGGGGCCTGCTAGGAGACAGCCGGGAGGGCTCCCCCGCACCCGCCCAGAGGTGCCCACTCCACCCCTGCAAGGGGAGTGACGCCCTGGCTCACCCAGGCGCTGGGTCCTACCTGTGGCTCACCCCAGGGGAGACCGTGCGCCCGCGCCGGGGAGAACGGAGCACGGAGCGCAGCAGAGGGTGCACGCGCCGGCTGCTCCCATGGGGTCGGGCGCCGCAGGCACACGCATGTGCACGGCCGGGGGCGGGGGGCGCCCTCCCAGCCCCTTGGGGTGCCTCCTGCCCTGCCTGTCCTTCTCAGCAGGACCCCCCCTGGGGGCGCCCTCACTACTGGGTCCAGGGCTGTGGGGGCCACGCTGGGCGCAGGCCGTGAACGCCCTCCGCGCAGGATGGGACGGCCACTGCACGGGCAGGGCCTGCAGCCGCCCCCACCCCCACACCCCCCCCCCCACCGCTGGCAGCCCCGCCACAGCCTCTGCACCAATCAGCCGCACTCAGTCACCGCCGCCCACCCCTGCAGGCGAGGGGAGGCCTGGCCACGCTGTGCGCCCAGGGCCGGCCGTGGCCCCGGCTTCTGAGCCCTGCCTGGCGCTGGGGCGGCCATGGGCACCGGACGGTCGCGCGTTCGCAACAGGCGCGGGAGCGCAAAGCCAGGCGGGCTGGCAGAGCTGCGCCCCCTCGCCCACCTGGCCTCGGTCACCCGAGCCCATCGCTCTGCCCGGGCGCGCGTCCGCGCAGGGGCTGGGGTCCCCACCACCAGGCTGCAGCGACCGGTGGGCCCCAGGCGGCGGCCCCGGAGCCAGCAGCCGTGCAGCCATTTCATGAACCAGCTTTGGAGGCACCAGGCGGGCCCCGCGGGCCCAGGAGCGGGAGCGCCCACCGCCGGGAAGGCTGGGGCGGGCAGAGGCCTCGTCGGGGCTGCAGCGACTGAACTGCAGTGGGGGGCGCCGGCGCTCCACAGCGCTGCCCGCAGACCCGCTCCCCCACTGCCGGGCCCTGCTCGGGGCGCTGCAGGCCAGCGGGCTGGGCAGCTCCCCGCTGGGCGGTGTGAGCAGGGAGGCGGCCGGCATCGCGCCGGGTCCTGGGCTGTCTTCGCTCCTCGGCCTGGGGCCCAGCACCGCACCCGCCAGGGTGGCCCCGGAGCCTGTCGGGACCCCAGAGCCAACGTCCTTGAGGGAAGACGCCTGGTAGAGAGGCGGTTGGGGCCATCAGCTCCCGGACCACGGGGCGGGCTCCGCCTGGGCGGTCCTGCGGTCCCCCTGCTCCGGGCCTGAGCCAACCGCAGCAGCCAGGGCCCGGCGAGGCCTCTGATTGACGACCGTGTCCTGCGTCCACCTGGCTCGGGACGGAGCCCCGTGCCTCTGGGTCACGAAGGATGGGGCCAGAGGAAGACAGGGTGGAGTGGACACGGGTGCGCTTGTCCCTCTCTCGGGTGCCCCTGGGCTGCGCTGGGGAGAGTCCGTGTCCTCCTGACACAGGGTGGGCGCCGGGACTCGGCCGAGAAAGAAAATCAAACTGGGGCCTCCCTGGTGGCACAGTGAGTTGAGCACAGCGCTGTGGAGCTGTCTGCAGCCTCTGCAGTGTGGGTTTGATTCCCGGCCGGCCAGGGAGATTCCCACAAGGCGTGGCAGACCTCTCCTGTCTCGCCTGCTGCTCCCCTCAGCAGTGTGTTTCGTCAGTCTGCCTGTTCTGCTCCCCACTCTGTCTCTGGTGAATCCTCTCACCCTCCCGTGCCTCTGACCTGTACCCCAGCTCTTGTATAAAAATAAATAAATTTAAAAAAAAAGAAAATCAAACTGGACTCGAGCAGAAACTGGTGGCTCCAGGGACTAAAGCTCCTGGCATCAGCCAGTTGCTATGTCAGAAACGGGCAGTTGACCGGAGGAACCGCCCCCCCCCAAGATGGGGGCCAGCGTCTCCTGCTGCTGAAGGCACCCCAAACCCCACACACAGGCACATGTGCGCCAACACCGAGATGCACACATTCACACGTACAGAGGCACACAGACATGGGTGTGCAGGGACACATGTGTGCACGCGCAGCCACACACATGGACACAACAGCTCCAGGAAGGGGAGGGACACCTTCACGGGCCACGCCTGCACCCGGCACACAGGCCCTCCTGGCATTCTGCTGGGTGGCCCCGTGGGGCTCTGCTGACCAACAGCTTGGCTTCTCAGACCCAGGCTACTGACTCCAAGGCCACAGTCCTGTCCTCCCGCCTTGGGACAACCCCCCATCTGTGACCCTGCCACCTCTCAGGTGTGCACAGGACTGCGTCTCTGATACTGTCCTTCTCCAATAAGACAGCACTGGCCCTTCCAGGATTCAGCTGTAGCCAGGTTACCATGGCAAATGCCTGTCATCCCTGCCTAACAGGAGATGAATCGAGCTAAAAATAGGCCCCAGAGCGGATGGATGGATGGATGGTGCTTCACAAAAGCACACATGTGGACGGATGGATGGATGGATGGTGGTGGATGGATGGACGGTGGTGGATGGATGGACGGTGGTGGATGGATGGACGGTGCGTGGAGGGTGGGTGGTGCATGGAAGGATGGTGGACGGTGGTGGGTGATGGATGGAGACAGGCCAGGGGTGAATGGGCTGGACAACGGTGAGAGGCTTTGTTCATCCCGGACAAGACAGCTCAGGAGGAGTCTCAGTAGGAAGCACAGCCTCAGCCTGGGGGACGCTGGCGCCCTGCCTCACGGGCAGCTCCTGCAGACCCTCACAAAGGTGACACCCGCCCCACCTGGCTGCCCCTCCCCCTGGAGCTGATGGTGCAGATTCTGTTTGGGACGGCAGGAGGGGGGGGAGGCATGGCAGGCAGGGGGCCGTCGCAGCCTGGTGGTGCCCAGGGACAGGCACTCCCCGCGCAGGTGGCTCTTCAGCGTGGGGGGCCCTGGGAGCATCTGTCTGGAGGACGCCCTGTCCCCTGCAGACCGGAGGTGGGTGCAGTCCCGCGCCCGGGCTGGAAGCGCAGTGAAGGCACAGACGGGCGGCAAGAAGCTTTATTACCCACACGCCCCAGCACGAGCACACGTGGCCTGCAGCGGGAGGACGCGCGTGGCCAGCGAGCACACGGAGGGGTCAGGCTGCAGGGGTGGGGATCTGGGCGCCGGGGTGCTGGCAGCAGCTGGGACCCCTCCCACGAAGGACAGAGGCACCCCTCCACCTAGGCGGGGTCCACTCAGCTGAGCTGCGGCCGCCTGCTGACTCGGGACCCTTCTCCGCACAGCCTGGCAGGGGCCGGGCACCCCGCGGTCAGCTCCCGTCCAGCCCTCGGCGCTGGCTCCAGCAGCCGGGTGGGGGCGAGCGCGCCTGGGCCGGGGCTTGGGGGCCGCCCAGGCGCGGAGCGGGACGGAAGGCTGGCCCGGCCCGCCGGCTCTCGGGCGGAGGCTGGGCGGGCCTCCGGGCCGGGGCGCCCAGCTCGGCGGGGGCACCCCTGGCGGCTGCAGAACCCCACCACTGCGGGCACCGCGGCCAGCACCCCTCGGCCAGCGCGGCGGGGACGCCTGCGGGCACCGGGGGTCACTCCTGCCGCCGCCCCAGCACAACCCGCCCCCCCGCGGCCCCGCCCGGCTCAGCGGCGCAGAGGCCACCGCCAAGGGGCGGACGGGGCCCAGGGGAGGCCCAGGCCCCGAGCCCCGCCCCGCCCCGCCCGCTAGCCCCGCCCCCGCCGAGGGACGCTCCGCCCCCGCCCACCCCGCCCCTGCCTCCGGCCCCGCCCCCGCCAAGGGACGCCCCGCCCCGCCCCGCCAGGTCCGCCCCCGCCGAGGGACGCCCCGCCCCTCCCGTCGGCCCCGCCCCTCCCGCCGGCCCCGCCCCCGCCGAGGGACGCCCCGCTAGCCCCGCCCCTCCCCTTCCACCGGCCCCGCCCCTCCGAGGGACGCCCCGCCCCGCCAGCCCCGCCCCGGCCGAGGGACGCTCCGCCCCCCCACCCGGCCCCGCCCCTCCTGCCAGCCCCGCCCCCGCCGAGGGACGCCCCGCCCCGCCGGCCCCGCCCTCCCGCCGGCCCCGCCCCGCCGGCCCCGCCCCGCCCCGCCGGCCGCGCACCTGCTGGAGCTCGCGCAAGGGCTCGAACCCCACGATGTCGCGCAGCGCCCCGGGGGGCGCGCAGGACCCCGGCGTCGCCGTCCAGGACCTGCACGTCGGTGAAGCCGGCGCCGCCCGCCCCCACGATGGTGACGGGCAAGGGCAGGCGGGGCGCGCCACGACGGCCCCCGCGCGCCGGCCATGGCGGCGGCCACGCGGCCCGGAGGACCAGCCGGGCGCGGCGCCGCTGCGGAGACCCGGCCTCGGACCCCCGCCCCGCCCCGCGCCGCCCCGCCCCGCGCCGCCCCGCGCCGCCCCGCGCCGCCCCGCCCCGCGCCGCCCCGCGCCGCCCCGCGCGGCGGTCTGGCCTCGGGGCCCGCGGAGGGGCACGCGGGGCGCCGGGGGTCGGCGGGCCGGGGAGCCGCGGCGGGGGCCGCGCTGGCGCCCGCGGCTGCGGCGAGAGACGGCCCGTCCCGGAGCGCCCGCTCGCCCCGCCCGAGAGCGCCCCCGCGCCCCCGCGCCCCCGCGCCCCCGCGCCCCCGGCTCGGACAGTGGCAGGACGGCCGGCCGGGGGCGGCGCGGCGGGCAGGTCCCGGCCCAGGCGTCCACCCCGGCCCCGCGGGCGCCGCGCAGCCTCGCCTGCTCTAACCCCGCGGCCGGCGGCGGGAAGGACCCTCGTCCGGGGAGCAGGACACCCGGCCGCGCCCCTCCAGGCACCAGCGCGCCCCGCGGGGCTCCCTGCCCCCAGGCGCGGGCCGAGGCGGCGCCCCGGGGGCCATGCCAGCCGCCCCCCCTGCCTGTCCGACCCCCAGCCGGCAGCGGCCCGCAGCAGCAGCCTCGGCACACCCGGGCCCACGCGGGTCCCGGGCGGGCAGACCCAGCCCCACACCCGGCTGCACAGCGCGGCGGCCCAGCCCCACCCAGAGCCGGCCGGGAGAGGCTGGGGCGCGGGTGGGGAGCCGCCCGGCCCCGGCGTGGGGTGGGCGCCGCTGTTCCCAGGTGGAGTCCTCTGCCAGCGCCTCTCAGAGCGAGGCGGGAACACGAAGCAGGTGCGGCCCTGGGGGCACAGGCGTCAGGACGGAACCGGCCACGGGGGGAGCCGGGCAGCGCCCCTCCTTCCCCCAGGCCCCACCCGCACCCCTACCTCCCGGCAGCCCTGCCCCAGGCACCTACAGAGGCCTCCCCGGTGCTCCTCAGCCCTGCCGTGCAGGCCACCTTGGAGATGACGGGGCCACGCTGCTGGGGCCGTAGAGCTGGACGGGGGCAGGCGGGCCTGGTGGGCCTCCACCGCTCCCCGGATCCCTGTGGGGGCAGCGGGTGAGCCCGGCCCGGGCGCCCCTGCCCCAGCCCGCGCCTGTCCCCACCCTCACACTCATCGTCCTCAGGGTTGAAATTGATGGCGAAGTCGTGGGACACCTGGGGGCACAGGGACCTGTCCGTGGGGCTCCCCCAGCCCCTTCACCTTTAGGGAGTGGGGGGCACCAAGTCAGGGGCCCACCGCTGGGCTGGGCCTCCTGGGCTGATGCGTCTCCCCTCCTACACCCCCTTTCCTGTGGAGCAGGGAACAGCAGCACCCCGAAGCTGGCCTCCAGTCCTTGCAGCGCTCAGCAGGCCCCAATGGGTCACAGATCCGTCCCGGGGTGCCCACCAGGGAGAGGCGGCAGCCAGGGGGCCTGGCCTGGCCCCAGCGTCCAGCCCCCAGGCCCTCCTACCTCATACTTGGGAGGAATTTGAGCTCCAAACCCCAAGGCAGAGAACCTCTTGTCGCTGGAAGAGACGCTCCATCACGCGCGGGCTCCCGGGACCCGCCCCTGGGGTCACCACCAGGCTCCACACCCCCTCCGCCCGAGGGAGGACCCCTGGCCAGCTTGACCTTTGCCCCCAAGCCCCAGCCCTGCCACCCACGGGGGTGCCTGGGAGACGGCCTGAGGGCACCGCCGCCTGGGGCAGGACCTGGGGTGCACAACCCCGTAGTCCGGCAGATCTCGCCCTCGGCCACCAGCGCCCGCAGGTGCTCGTTGGGCCGGAAGGGGTTGCTGGAGTGCAGCGAGCAGCTGTTCCGGGGTCCCCGCTGGAAGCCGTGAAGTCGATGGCCACCTGCAGGCCACACGCGAGCCGCCCCTCTTCCGCCGGGCTGCCGGGCGCCTGCCCCGCTGGACAGGGGAGGGAAACCGAGGCTGGGAGCCGCTGAGCAGGGAGCCTGGTGAGGCCCCCGGGGCCTGCCTCTGCTCGGATGTGGGTGAAGAGCGGCTCTGGCCCCCCAGTGACCCCGGCGCAGGTGGCAGCTCCGCGGAAGCCGGCAGGCGGCCCGGCCCGGCCCCATGGCTGCAGACCTGCGGCCCCCGCGGGTCTCCACAAAGGTCACCACTGGCCTCTGCCCGGACGGTTTTCCTGTCACCGTGTCTGCCGAGGACTGACCCGGCGCACGCGGCCCGGGTGACCAGCAGCTCCTGGGCCTGGGGGGCAGCACCCCCACAAGGCACCCACCAGCCTCGCCGCCCCAGGAGCCCCAGGCCCTGCAGAGCCCCACACCTGCCTCGGCCCCCTGGGGGCTCACCCTGCAGTGGATGTGGGGGGCAGGGCTCACTCACCGTGCAGTGGATCTGCGGCCGCCCATGATGTCGTCCAGGAAGGAGGAGACGCTGTGGCGCTTCCGGGCAGCGGCATCAGCACGACCCGCCCAGGAAACTGAGGCAGGGCCCCAGGAACCCCTCCCTTCTGCCTCCCCCTCCCCTTGGGCAGCCCCTACAACAGCGGGGCCCCCGGGGAGGCCATCCACGCCCGTGGGGGGTGCTCTGGTCTGGGGGTATCATGGGGCAGGAGCGGGTGTGGTGGGTAATTGGGGGGTCGGGGGGGGCTGGGGTGCCCGTGTCTCACCTTTAGCTCAGCCAGGGTGACCACCCCGGAGTTCTTGTAATTGCGCTGCTTCTGCTCGTACCTGGCGCTGGCGCAGTCCCACAGGGCCCGAGGGGCGGACGGGCAGAGACGCCTCGTCCCCCTGCCCCCAGGAGAGACGGCCCGATGCCCCCGCGTGTGACCCCCAGCCACTGGCCTGGAGGCGCGCCCCGCTCCACCCCCTCCGCGGACACTGCCCGGGGCCGGGCGGCCAGCCCGGGCTCACCTGGTGCGGCCCGGAGGCCTCCTGCCTCTCCTGGAGGGTGGCGGAGAACTCCCCGATGAGGTCGTGCTTCCCGCGGGAGTCGTGGTCCCAGACCAGGCCCTGGGGGTGCACAACCCCGAGCCCTGCCCCTGGGGCCCAGGGGACCCCCCCACCCCCGCTGGCCTGCTGGGGGCCACGCCTTCAGGAGGCGCCTCTCCTCGCAGATGCTCAGGTTGCTCAGGGACACCCTGAAGGGCTCCCTCGCCAGGTTGAGGTTGTTCTTCACCGCCCGTGGGGCGCCTGGACGGCTGTTCCCTTAGATCCATCCTTTCTCATTCACGCCAAGTTGCCCCAAAAGTTAGCTCCCTGCTGCTGCAGCCGAAACCACAGCTTGGAATTCTAGGGACAGCGTGGGGGGCCCCAGGGAGGGGCCGAGAGGGGGCCCTGAGAAGGTGGGGGCCTGAGGGCGGAGGGCCCTGGGCCCTGGAAGCCGGAATCCCACTGCAGCCGGGCCTGCTCGCGCCCTGGTGGAAAGTGAGGTGGTGGCCGGGGCTGCGGCCCGGCAGCCCCGCCCGCTCCGATGCTGGGGTCCGCTCCTCCTGGGCCCGGGCGGGGGTCTCCCGCGGACGCACCTCCGTCCTGGACACCGGCTGCTCGCTGCCGTCGGGGTTGACCCGGAACAGCTCCAGGAAAGGGTCCGACTTGCTGAAGAGGTCCTGGGGGGGCAGGGGCGCTGGGCCAGGCGGGCGGGGACCCCAGAGCCTCTGCCGGCCCAGCCAGCAGCTCCTCCCCCTCCTCCTCCGGGGCCCAGGAGCCCCGGCCCGGCACCCCCACCTTGTCGTCCAGCTGCCGGGCCGGAAGGAGAGCGCCACGGAGCCGGCGTTCCCAGAGAGATCCTCGGCTGTCACCTGGCAGGGAAGCGGCTCCCAGCTCCGCGCGGCCCCCCTCGCCCCCCTCGCCCCCAGGACGGCCCCCGGAAGGGCGAGCCGGGCCTCACCGCGATGGCGGACTTGCCGGCTGTCCGGCCGGGCTTGAGCAGCAGCGGGCGGGTCGTCTTCTTCTGGGCCACGATCTGGAGGCGTCAGGGAGGGTCGGCTCCAAGGCCCTGTGCCCACCTGCCCGCGCCCCCTCCCCACCCCCAGGCTTCGCGGCAGTGGAGGCACGGGGAGCCGGCCTGAGGGGTCAGAGCGGAGGCCCCCCATGTCCTTACCAGCGGCCAGTGGTTAAGGGGGGCAGGGACGCCAGCACGCCCAGAGGGAGCGCTAACTCCCACATCGCCCCAGGATGCGTTCTGGACCTCATGGGGCTCGGAGCAGGGTCCCCCCAGCCCCCCCACAACGGTGCTCGAATCTGCTGTTCACCCTGAGATGGACCCCGCTGGGTTCTCAGCCCCAGGAAGCTGGTCTCAGGTGACAGCAGCTGGCTCTGGGGCAGGGGCTCTGCCTTGTCCCTGCCCCACAGCGCAGGCACCCCCACCCAGGTCACTGGCAGCTGCCCCAGAAACCCCACATCTCACGGCACCCACGCCGGGCCCCACTGGCTGCAGGGCTGGGGCCGGCTGGAGGGCATGGAGGGGCGGCGCGGGTGGGGGTGGGGCGCAGGCGGGCACAGGCTCCCACGGACCCCCAAGCCCACCTCGGCTTCAGCCTCCACCTGGCCGCCCTTTGTCTCCCGACGTGCAGCCGGTCGTGCCGGGCACCAGCTGTCCTGTCGCCCAGAGGCCGCGGGGAAGAGCGGCGTGACCGGGTGATGGCCACAGGGTGAGGACGGGGGCAGAGCAGCGGACCCTTGGCCAGAGCCAGTCTTCAGGGAGCACCGCCGGGCGCAGCGGGGCCAAGCCAGCCGCAGCAGGGCATTGGCCGGTGCCAGGGCTCAGAGCCCACGCCAAGGTCTCCAAGGAGCGGCGCCCCCTCCGCTGGGGGCTCCTGGAAACCTAGGCCCCGCCTGGGCTCTGGGTGCTCCAGCCCGGCCCTCCCTCTAAGCCCTGCCCAGACCCCGATGCCCAACCCCGCCTCTGCCCGGGGAAGGAGGCCCTGGCGGAGGGGCCGGCCAGGCCCCAGCGGTGCAGCACCCGCTCCCGCCGGCCACCTGCTCAGGCGCTTCACTCTGGCTCCCCAGCCCAGCGGGGCGCACGGCCTCTGGGGCCCCCGCTCTCTCCGCCGCTGCGGCCGTCCAGCCCCCGACCCCGCCCTTGGCCCGCGCCCTGCCGCCTGCCCCTGCGGAGCCCGCCCAGACCCCGGGCGCCCCTCGCCCCCCACCCACCTGCACCGGCGGCCCCGGGACGGCGGCGGTGGCACCAGCAGCCAGAGCACCTCGGAAGCCCAGCTGAGGCCGGGCCGGGCGGGGTCCCAGCAGCCCGCGCCCTGGCCCGGCCCCCGCCCAGCACCTGCCCGGCCGAGCGCCTCCCGGTGCCCACACCCCTTCAGTCCCCGCTGGGGTGCCAGGGGCCTGTGTCCGCGCTGGGCCCCTCAGGGCAGCTCGAGGGGCCGCTCGGGAAGAGGCGCGGGCGTGGGGTTTCGGGGGGCGGGCCTCGCTGGCTGGTTCTATTCAGAGGCAGGACACAGCGTCCCCCTCAGAGCTGCTCTTCGTGACGGGGCGCCGCCCGCCCCGGGCCCGCGGCCCCCCGCAGAGAGGCCTTCACCGCACAACGCGGGGCTCGGAGGGCCCCGCTGCTGGCCCTCGGCCACCCCGCCCCACCAGCAGAGGACGGCGCTCCTCGCCCCCCACCTCGGCGCAGGGCACGGCCCTCGTGGCTCAGGCCTTGGGGGGCCCCCTCCCCGGGCCTGGGGACGCGCGGGGCAGCCGGCTCTGGGCGCGCGGACACGGAGGATGCTGCGCGCTGGTCGGCCAACTCCCCAGTGGGGGTGACGTGCCGCGCCGGGCTGGGGGCCTCGGAGAAACTGGACCCAAGGGGCTCGGGGAACCGCCGCAGGGATCGGCGCCCACTGGTGACCCAGGCGCCCGCGGAAGCCCCTCTGGGGTTCACCCCAGGTGTGGGCAGAGGCTTCCCGGGGAGGCCTGGGACTGCAGTGCGGGGAGCCTGGCCTCACACCTTCCCGCCGCCCCTCCTGCCCCAGACCTCGGCCTCCAGAGGAAGCAGGGGCAGCGGAGGCTGAGCTGAGCCCCTGGGGGCGGCCGGGGCACTCTTCCCGCTGAAAGGCCTTCTGCAGGCTGGGCTGGCCCCACGGGGGGGCTCCCCCCTCTCGCCCGGAGGCCTGCTCCAGCCCTCAGGGAGCAGGGCTGCTGTGGGCCGGGCAGGGCAGGGTCCTGGAAGGCAGGGAGACCCCCTCGGGGACAGGCCTCAGCTGCGAAGCGGAGCTGCTGTGGCTGCTGCTGGGGTCACCTCCCGGGGGCCGGGGTGCCTGGCACAAACGTGTCCAGACGCTGGTGCTGGTCCTCACAGAAACAAGCCTCCTGGGCCATGGGGCCAGCCCCACCTCCTCGCTGGCTGCAGGGAGCCCCCAGCACCTGGGGGCGGGGGGCTGAGCTTGGAGCTGGTGCCCACTGACCCATGACCCCGAGTCTAGCAGTGGAGGCTGACGCGAGTCGGCAGGCCCAAGCTTGGGGTCTTCCTCAACATCAAGCCAACCCCCCCAACCCAAACCCCAAAGTAAAGTGACTTAAAAAGTGACCAGGGCGACGCCCCTGCGGAAGGGGCCCAGCGGGAGCCGGTTGAAGTGAAAGAGCTGCAGGAGGCGGGCAAAGGCCTCCATTTCTCTCCTCTCCGGGAAGGTTTCATTCCTTCTGTACCTAAGGACAAGCGCAGGGCCTCCCTGGCGGCGCAAGGGCTTAAGGCAACCCACGAAGCTGTCGGCAGCCTCCGCAGCACCGAGTTCGATCCCCGGCCAGGGAGCAACCCACACGGCGCCCCACCGGTCCTCTCGGCAGTTTCAGGAGATCCGCCTGCTCTGTCCCCGACGGTCGCCAGTGAATCCTCTGCCCTCCCACACCTGGCCTACACCCCAGCTCTTGTGTGCGTAACTAAACCTTTAATAGGACTTTTAACTCCTGTTACAGCGACTCCAGTCAGACTTGTGGAGACACGAGAGTCGCGAGGACCATCTTCCCTCCCAAGTGAAAAATACTGGTAATTCCAAAGCAATCAAAACAGGAAAACTACACCCTGAGAAAATTAAACAAAGTTAACAATTGAGAAAGTTTGTTTCCAGCTCCTGGCTGAGCATCGCCACCTCTTGGGAAGGATAAAGAACAGGAAACCCAAGGGCCCCACCCACGAGGCTGGGGCGCTGCTGCCGCCTGGCGGACACCACCCGCCTGGCCCAGGTGGCCTGAGAGCAGGGAGGGCATCCACACCCAAGGGGTTGAGCCGCCTGCCGGCAGGCCTGCACAGCCCCGCTCGGGACCCAGGCTCAGCAGCTGACAGCCCCGGACCAGCCTGGCCGCGCTGCCCAAGGCCGGGGAAGACACCTGTGCTTGGAGCCAGCGGGGCATGGCGAGGACTTGCCCTCGGCAGCCTCCTGCCCCATGGCCAAGCCCGGGGCACAGCCATGCCCACCTTGTACTCCCTCCCCCACTCCTAATATTTGAGGTTCCCTAATAAACCCTGGGTCTGAGCCGTGTGGGGGCCGGACCCAGACCAGCCATGCACTCTGACCACCCCCAGCAGCTCGGCGTGACGCCAGGGCCGGGCCAGCCACTCCTCACCCGCCCCCCTGGCCTGGACACCGCCTTCCTCCCGTCAGCTGAGGTGGACACGACCTGAGTGACCTGGTTGGGGTACGGCCAAGACTGGGGCTCAGCCCGCCAGTGATGGAAGAGCGGCAGCCCCCACCCCAGTGCACCGAGTCCCGCCCCAGCAACGTGCTCATCCACAGCCCTGCTCCAGACACACTCGGCTCCAGTTAACCGACAACACTTTATAATTTATTTTTTCTTTTCTACATCCTGCTCCGCAGCCTCCTTGGCCCTCTTCGCCCGGATGCCGAAGAGCCGCGCGTTGGCGCGGGCCATGCGAAGGCTGGCGAAGGCCTTGAAGCTCTTCTCCTCGTCTGTGATGGGCCTGGCCTTCTCCTTCTTGTACACCTGCGGGGGGGGGGGGCACGGGGGTCAATGCCTGTCCGCCCCCAGGCCAAGGACCAGCTGCCCCAGCACGGGGGCCGGCGGGGTGGACAGACAGGTCCCTTGGGGGGAGGGGGCCCAGCAGACCCCTTCCCCCCAGGCTTACATTGCGGATGCGCATGACGGGTCCTGTCAGCTGCGTGGCCAACTTCAGCTCTTCGGCCTGCGTGTCCAAGAGAAGGGGTCAGGGGGCTCCGCTCACCCCGAAGCCCCAGGCGGCCCTGCGTGCCCACCGGGTGTGTGCAGAGCCGCCGCCCCCTAGGAAACCCCGTCACCCCGCCCCCGGGCGGCCGCGGCACGCACAGAGCTGTCCCCCTTCTTGGGCGCCGCGGGCTTCCGGGGGAAGAGGATCAGCTTGGAGCGGTACTCCTTGAGCCGCTGCACGTTGGCCTGCAGGGACTCGGTGGACTTGTTCCGCCGGCGGGGGTCCACGGAGATGCCGATGGTCCGCGCCACCTTCTTGTGGATGCCGGCCACCTGCGGACGGGCCGGGTCAGGCGGCGCGCGCGCCCGCGCCCGCGCCCCGGGGCGCGCGCGCGGCCGTCAGCCGAGGGTTCGAGGCTGTCATCACGGCGGGCAGCGATTCCGGAGACGGTCATCACGCGGCCGCGGCGGGGGGGCGGGCGCGCGGCGGGGGGGGACACTCACCCGCAGCTCCTCCAGGCTGAAGCCGCGGCCGGCGCGCACCTTGGTGTGGTAGCGCACGGTGGGGCAGCGCACGATGGGCCGGATCGGGCCGGACGCGGGGCGCGGGGCGATGCGGCGCGCCTTGGCCTGCCGGGCCTTGCGCCTGCGGGGAGGGGGGTCAGCTCCGCGGGCCGCGCCGCCCGCCCGCCCGCGCCCGCCCGCGCCCGCCGCTCACCTGCGGATCTTGCGCGCCGGCTGGTTGAACCACGTGGCCACGCGGCGCTGCCAGTCCTTGTGGAAGTGGGGCTTCAGGATCATGCCGTTCCGGCTGGGCGCCATGGCTGCGGCCTACGGGCCTGCGGGCGAGGGGCGGACAGTCAGGGCCGGGCCCGGCGGGGCGCGCCGCTCGCGGCCGAGAGGAGGCCGCGCCGCGGGCCCGGGACGCCTCCGCGCCGCGCAGGGGGCGCGGGCCGGCGCCGAAGCGGCGGATGGCGGCGGATGGAGCCCATGGCGCCCGGCGCGAGCAGGCTCACCTCTCCGGGGGAGAACGGCCGGCGCAAAGGAACTGGCGCCGCAAGGCACGCTGGGGTCGTGGCGAGCCCGACCAATCCCAAGCGTCAGGGCGTCCCGGCCAATCACAGCCGGACCGGGCGGAAGTGACGCGCACACTCCCGGCCGCCCTCGCGGCCCGGCGCAGACATGGCGGCGCCCATGGCGGCGCCCGTGCCGTTCCCAGCGGGGGCGCGCGTCCGGGCAGGGCCGCCGGGGCGTCGCCCCCTTCGCGGGCTTTGTTCCCCCGCGGGGACGTGCGCGCCCGGCCTCGGTGGCGGCCGTGAGCCGGGCCGCGCAGCCACCAGCCGCCTTCCGCGCGGGGACGCCGGCCCGGGGACAGTCCCCGGCGGCCGCTCGCGCCCCCCGCCCCCCGCCCCGGCTTCCTGCAGGGACGCCCGCGCTGCAGGACGTCACGCCACAAAGCGAGACTGGGGAGGCCCGTGTCCCGCGCCGAGCGCCCGGCCGGTGACAGCGCTGGGCCGAGACACGCAGCTTTAGGAAACCGGGGGGCTCGGAGGAATCCCAAGGGCACGACCATGCAGGCAGCCTGGAAGAAGGCGGAGAACGGCCTCGGGAAGCGCCCTGAGCCTGGGGAGGCCCCACCCGGCTCTGAACAGGCCTGTGCTCACGTAGCGGCCAGGCCCCCGTCGCTGCGCAGCTGCTGGCCGACCAAGCCCCTTCCCCAAACCTGCTAGCGCTCTACCTGTGAGGCTTGAATCCCCACCACTTAGACAAAGGTCGGTCACCCAACAGGTCGCTAAGGAAACGGCCATGGCCTTGGCGCGAGCTCACTTTGGGACCGGGCAGGTTGCTGGAACTGTTCCTTCTGATACCGGAATGGTCAGGCCTAGTCTCCCAGCCGGGATCGGATTCCAGGCTGCAGGGCAGCGCTGAGCCCCAGCCGCTAGACCCCCACGGGCGGGTGTCTCACGAAGCCGCAGCAGGAACTTCGCAGACGCTCAGGCCAGCAAGCGAGAAGAGGCAGGTTTGTTTAGAGAAAGAAAAAGTTTAATGAAGAGAAAAAGAACAGAAATAAAGTGGGACTCCCAGGCCAGGGAACCAGGCCTGGGAGGGGCAAGGAAGCCAAAGTGGAGTCGTGTCTCAGGGAACATGGACCTTTTCCCCTCATTATTCTAAAGCTGCCCCCGTCTCTCTGTGAGTGGCCAGTTCTCGGCTGTCTCACTTAATTTGCTACTGAGTGGGGATCTTCACGTTCCTTATCTAACAGCTTTCTCTTTCCCCATTTGTTGCATCTTTAAATTTATGGCCCAGTCCTCTGGATGGGCCTCCCTGCATTGAAGCTAAACAGCTGCCCTTCTAATGGGACCATAAATGAAACCACGCTCCATGTCTCCAATCTCCGCCTCCCTTTCCCACCCGAAGGAAACCGGGACCAGCGTTAACAATGCTGTCCTTGGTCCTGGCATGTTTGTTTTTCCTAACGGAATGGGTTACTTTCCCTTGCTCGTCCTTATCTCTGAAGCCTCCCTAAATTTTTCAGAGGTCCCCTCCTGCACTGTCCCTAAAACTGCCTAATAACCCTAGCTTGCCCTGTCTCACTTCCATGAAGCAGGAGGAGCTGTCCTCACCAACCCCCACTCCTCTCAAAGCCACCCTGTTGCAGGTGTGAGGGGTGCTGGCGGTTCCTCCGGGCTGAGTGTGGAAGAGACAAACCCAGTCAACCAAATGCCACTGCAGAGGGAGGGCAGCAGCAAGTAACAAGGCAGGGAGTATCACCCGTGTGGAGTCATGCCAGGGTGGGGCACCTCGGGTCAACCTGCTCTGGGAGGAGGGGTTCACACAGCACAAAGGGAGATGTTCCAGTCACAGCATTTATTACAAAGTGCAAACAGATCTCTGGCAGGGAAAAAAAAAACCAGGCGTGCAAACAGCTCAGCAGGCCAGTGGCAGCTGGGTCTGGTCCCCAGCCCTGGGCTGTCCCCTCGTGAACAGCAGGCCAGGGCTGGTGGCCCAAGGGCCCCGTCATCCTGAAGCTATCAGGCCACTCAGGCTGCAGCACAAGCCCCCCCGGCACCCATACACCAGGAGCAGAGAACCTGGGACGAGCCTGGCAGCTTCCTGTGGGGCACCTTTTGGGAGCCCAACTCCCAAAGACTGTGAGTCCCGAGGCAGGAGTGAGGACAGGCTCCCGGAAGCCTTGCAGCAGGACTGGTGAGGACTGCGCAGAGGCGTCCATCTCCGATGAAGACGCCAGAACAGCCCCCGGGCCAGATGGTACCATGTCCCCATGGTGCAGTCCAGGAGATCAGCTGCTCGGTCAGGATGGCTCCTCTCTGAGGCGTGGCTGCGGAGGCGCCGGCTCCTCCTCCCCAGCGTCTGGCTCTGCATCACTCCACCTCTGTGGCGTGATCATCTTCTTGGGCCCGTGCGGTGGAGGTCCAATGAGGGCCTCAATGTCCTCGTAGTTTATCACTTCTTTCTCCAGCAGGGCGTGTGCCAGCTGGGGGCCAGACAGGTAGTGTGACCCCACAGAGACACATACCAGCCTCTGGAGAGCAACCCCCCAGGTGAAGGCCCAGCTCGCAGGCTGAGGACCAGCAAAGAAACAGCCCGTCTTGAGCTGGCGGTGCCACCGTAGCCACCAGCTGGCATCTCCTGCCTCCCTCTCCAGAATGCTCGTTTCGCCAATTTCAACTTCTTCTACAAACTAGCCCTGCGTGTAGTGGGGGAGGGAGTGGCCTCAGAGTGGTTGTGGACAGCTGAGGGTCCTGGGAGCCACCGCACCTGTGGTCACTGTGGGGGTGCTGGCCATGAGGGCTGCTGCTCCAGCATGTCTGCGTGTGACACCCCACCTGACGGCTGCCCTGCCTGGACCCTCAGCTGGGAGCAGCCACATGTCAGCTGGAGGCATACGTAGCCCAGCCAGTACAGGGAGCCACCGTCCCCACAGCAGCGTCGGTGGGATGTGAGCACCAAAGCTGCCTGTGCAAAGTCCCCGAGGCTGTCGGGGTGGTCAGGCCGGCACACACACCTCCCTCCTGGCAGGGCAGCGGCCCCACGCTGTGGAATAGGAGGAAGTGGCCAGTGTGTCCCACATCAGAGATCTGCCACTTCTCTGTAAATGTAAAACTGTCGCAAACCTTAAACCTTATTCTTGAAACTCCAGAAAAAGAAAAAATTTTTTAGAAAAACCCAGGTTGGGAAAGGATTAAACCAAATAGAGAAAACGTCAGTAATTTTGCTGAAGGTAGGCCAGGAGGCTCCTCCGATGGAAGCAACTGGCTTGACGTGTCCGAAACAGAGCTAAGAGAAGTGGATGGGGGTGGGGGGAGGGGGGCAGAGGCCCCGTGCACGGCTGTGTGTGTCCTAGTGCTAGGATGGGCCGGTGGCCGCAGGCCCAGGAGACTCACTCACCGCCTGGAGCTTGTCCAGGTTGTCCCGCAGCACCTGTTCCGTGTGCCTGTACGCCTTCGCCACCAGCAGCCGCGCCTCCTGTGCGGACGGGACAGGCCACGCTTACACCTGGCACAGCCGCCCGGGAACCTGCTGTGGGCCTTGGGCCACAGGCAGGGCCCAGCTGCCCGTGATGCCTGCTCAGAGCCCCCCACGCACGCCCGAGGCCCTCACGTGGTCCATCATCTGCTGCAGGCCCTGGCTGAAGGGGCGCCGTCCGATGCCTGGGAGGCCCTCCTGGGCATCAGGGAAGGAGACAGGCCCGATGCGGGGTGCCATGCCGTGCTGCTTCACCATGGAGTAGGCGATGCGGGTGACCTTCCTCAGGTCGTCCTGTGCCCCTGCATGTGGCACAAGAGGGAGGGTTTCAGTGCTGCCGGAGCCTGCTCACACCCTCTCGGCCCCCAGGCACACGTGGGCCTGACAGCCGTGGATGTGGCGTGCCCACCATGTGTCTGGACGTTCAGGGTTGCCTGGCCCCCGTCTGAGAGCCCGCTGGCCATGGTGCCCTGGGGATCGATCCACTCCTGTGCTAAGGAGCCCCGCAGGCCAGGCTCACCAGAGGTGACCTCATTGAAGGAGATGGCCTCAGCGGCACGGCCACCCAGGGCCATGCACATGCGCTGGAAGAGCTGTTCCCTGCTGAGGAGGCGCTGGTCTCTCGGCAGTATCTGCGCGAAGCCCAGTGCGGCGTTGGTGCGCGGCGCGATGGAGACCTGCAGGCGGGCAGAGCCGTCAGCAGGACAGGGCTCAGGCCAAGGGGGTGCACGGGGGGCCCTGCACTCCCGCGACAGGGGCAGGATGCCCAGGGGAGCCGTCCTGGAGTGCTAGCCACCACCCCCAAGGCCAGCCATGCACCCTGTGCCCACGGCCACAGCCATAGATGGGCTCAGGATGGAGGTGGGGCCCACAGCAGCGCTGGGAGTGGCCCACGCAGGAGCCTGAGGCGGGGGCAGCAGAGGGGCCGGGGAGCCCAGAGCTCACTGCAGGTGCAGGCCTGAGACACCCCCAGCACGAGCCCCGGGCACCCCAGGCCTCAGCGAGCAGCAGACTCCAAGGGAGGGGCTTTGCCTCCTGCTTTCTTTAATGGATTGACCTTGAAACGTGAAAATCCTAAGGAGGAGAACCCCCAAATTGTGAGAGGTACACACTGTGATTCACGCTGATCCTCTGAGCTGCTACGGTCAAGCCTCACCCCCTTCCCGCGCACCTGGAGCATGGCTACGCGGGCGCAGGCCTGGCCCAGACGCACCTTCATCACGGCCTCCGTGTGCTCCAGCAGCCAGCCCACCAGGGCGTGGCCCGACTCATGGAAGGCCACCACCCTCTGCTCTTCCTTCGAGAGGATCTTGCTCTTCTTGGCAGTGCCTGAGAACAGCAGAGGCCCTGAGGTGGTGCAGCTCCCTTCCTGGGCCCGCACGCTCACCCCAGGCCACAGGCCCTGGCACACTCTGGCCTACGCTGCTTCTAGGCGAAGCCGCCATATTTTAGGCGAAGGGAAGCCAGCCACGCTGCACACAGCTCTGCCCCCGCCCCGCCGAGCCCAACACACCAGCGATGACGCGCTCCACCGCGTGCTCGAAGCTGGATGTGTGCACGGACGTGTGTCCCTCGCGGGCTGCGTGCAAGGCTGCCTCGTTGCAGATGTTGGCAATGTCGGCGCCTGTGGGCACAGGGCATGGGCTCCGCGTCCTCAGGCTGAGGGAGACCCAGGAGCCCGGGACTGTGTGGGCGGCACCACCGCCCCTGGCCAGCCCAGGCACCGGCCTCCTCTGTCCACCCGCCTGTGTGGCTTCGTGTGCCAAAGCGGCCCTTTGCAAGCACAGCGGGAGGCAGGGACTAGGGGTTCTCTGACAGCTGACAGTGGGTTCTTCAGGACGTTTACAAAAAAACAGCAAGGAAGGAACGTGGTGGGGGAAGGGGCCGTGTTTACACCCTTTAAAGTAAGAGCCATGGGGCCCTCCCCGGGGGCTCAGGGGTTGAGTCTCAGCGCTATCACCAGCCACTGCGGCCTGTGTGCGAGCCCGGCCAGGGAGCGACCCACAGGGCACAGCAGACCTCTCCTGACTCCCCGCTGCTCCCCTCGGCAGTGTTGCAGCGGATCTGCCTATTTTGCTCCCCACTCTGTCTCCGGGGGGGCCTTTCACCCCCGTACCTCTGGCCTGCACCCCAGCTCTTATTACAGAAATTAATAAATAAAATCCTTAAAGTGAAGACATAAATAGAGTAAGAGCCATCGGGGCGGCAGCCCAGAGTGTCCCCTGACTGGGTCAAGAGCCGAGCCGGCCGTTCCAGGACGGGCGCCCAGCACTGCGCAGGGCAGGGATGGACACACTGCCCCTGCCCGCTGTGCCAGCCCCCGCCCACCAGCGCGAGGGCTGCAGCCTTGGTACCGCTGAAGCCGGGGGTCAGCTCCGCCAGGCGCTGTGAGTAGAAGCTGCTGGGCCGCGTCAGCTTCAGGCTCTTCAGGTGCTGCTCGAAGATTTCCCGCCGCTCCTGCCAGACACGTGCGCGTGACCAGACGGACGCGCCGGAAAGCCCCGCGCGTCACCGGCTTGTTGGTCACGCTGGCCCGTGAGGAGCTTTTCAGGCAGGCAAAGGGGGCAACGTGCGTGGTGGGTCTTCTGTGGAGACTGACCCTCCCGGCCCCGTGCCCTGCAGGGGAGGGCGGCGCACCCCAGCCCCGCTGCTGACCCAGGAACACCGGGGCGCCGTCAGGCCCGCGCTGACCCCTGCCCGCGCTGGGTCCCCCGGCTCACCGCGGTACCAGAGGCGCGGCTCACACGAGGGCGCCTGGCCCCAGCAGAGCCCGGTGCAGAGAGGGACGCCTGGTGTCCCCTGGCTTGGATGTCAAAGAATTGGCTACGAAACTCGGCCAGACCCGCCCCTGCAGCCCGCTGCTCCGGACAGAGAGGAAAACAACAGGAGCCGGAGCAGGCGCGGGGGGCGGGGGAGCCCGCAGAGGCCGGGCCCGCGGGGACAGGGCGGACCAGGCACACTGACCTGCAGCGTCGGGAGGTCGATGAAGACGTGCCGGTCCAGTCGGCCGGGCCTCAGCAGAGCGTTGTCCAAAATGTCGGCGCGGTTGGTGGACGCCAGGACAATGACGTGGTCGGTGGTGCCCATTCCTGCGGGACAGCAGGGGTCGGGTGGGGGCTGCGGGCAGGGGCCCAGCGAGGTGTCCCCGCAGCGGGAGGAGCAGGTGGGACGGCCTCCCGCTGCATCCACAGGCTGTGTTCCTGAAGGACACGCCCCGGACTTGCCAGGACTGTCCACCCCCAAGGGCTGCCCCCAGTCCCCCGGGACTGACCGACCTCCTGAGCCATGGGGCAGATGCCACCGCAACGGCCCAAACGACCCCCGGTCCCCAGAAACGGCCCCAGACCCCAGAGGGGCAGCAGGGACAGGCACCTCGTCCTTGCCCTGCACTGGGAAGAGGCGGCGGGAAGGCCACCCTGCCGAGTCCCGGGCGCGGCGCGCAGAGGGCACCGAACGATGTCTCAGAGCAGCCCAAGTCCTGGCTTCCCTCTCCTGGCGCCGCCGCCCACCATGCTCCAGCACGGAGCCCAGCCTCTCCCCACGGGGCTCCCTGGGGCCCAGGCAGCGGCCGCTGGAGGCAGGGAGTGCGACGTGCCGACAGGACGGTCCAGGATGGCCACCCGGGGCCAGCACCCAGCCTCAGATGGACGGCCCTTCCCAGCAGGCGGCGTGAGCTCTGGGGCCGCATCCAGGGGCGACACAAAGCCACGGAGTGTGTCTAGTCTTTCAGGAACTGCCCGACTGTCCTGACAGCAGCTGCCCAGGCCATACCTGGGAGGATGAGGCGGCCCGGGCGCCCCACACAAGTGTGCGCTCCCAGAGCAGCAGCAGCTCTGGCGCATCCGGACCACCTGATTCGGAGTCATGGGAAACACCAAAGAAGCAGAACAGCTGCGACGACCATGGCCGGAGAGCGAGGCTGGGCCGTGCCCACCTGCCCCAGGACAAGTCCCGGCCCAGGGGGGAGCCGCACGGGGCGCGGGGCCAGCCCCAAGCCCCGCCAGCTCCTCCCTCACGGCGCAGCACCCCACAAGGAGCATGAACAGGAAAAGCCAACACCTCATCAAGAAACTAATCCCAACCGCGTGGCAGAATGAAGTGCAGGGGCCACGGAACCCCACTTCAGGACCTTCTAGAACCCGGACGGGGGCGGCCCATGACCTCCTCGCCGCCCGAGCCGGTCGGAGACGCCTGCACGGGTGGATGGGGCTGAGCCGGCACAAGTGGGTGCCGGGTGCAGGCAGCCAGCAGGACGCCGCGGCCGGGAGGCGGGGCTCCTCTTCCCGGAGAAGCTTTCCCACGCCGGCCAGCTCCACCCGCCCAGGGAACAAAGGCCCTCAGAGGCAGCTGCGGGCGCACAGCTCAGCCGGGCCTCGCACAAAGGGCCTTGTCTGCAGCGGGCCCAGCGCCACAAGCAGACCTGAGTCCCGGGTCCCGGGCGGAAGTGCCGCTGCGTGGAGCCCTGGCTCAGGAAAGTGCTAGCTGACCGCTGTGCCCCAGGGCCCCTCCAGAAGCTGCTGTCTTGCGGGGCGAGAGCAGGGCCAGCAAAAAGACGTGCTCACACTGGGGCCAGCTCCGGGGGGCCCTCCGTGGCCCCCGTCCACAGCAGCCTCGGCGCACGCACCAGAGCCACAGCGGAGAGAAAGGGCTGGCGCGGCCCCCCCACCCCCGGCCTCTCCAGGAGCTGAGGCCCCGCGTCCGACAGGTGGGGCTGCCAGCTCTGCAATCTCCCACAGGCGGCGCTCCCCATCTGCCCAGCGCCCGCAGGCGGCCGTCTCCCAGGGACAGCTGGGAGCCTCTGCTAAGCCAGAGCTTCCGTGGGCAGAGGCTCCAGACGACACAGAGCTCAGCAGGGCCCACCACCGGGCCCCCCCCATCGCCGCCTGCGACGCCAGTGCTACAAAGAGCCGGCCAGAAGCCCCGGCCAGGGCAGCAGACGAGGCCATGTGACAACAGCCCAGCGTCCTGCCCCACCTCGCGGCAGGGGCCCCACGGCCAGCCCAAGGCTTCGGGTCGGGGCTGGGGGCCAGCACCACGGCCTCCCTGGCTGCTCGTGTCCTGGCTCTCCCTTCACTTTCGCCTTGAATCTCTTTACACCTAAGCCGTGTCCTTCGGGGGCGGGAGGGCAGCGCTCCGGAACTGATCGTCCGGCAGGGCGGCCGGGCGGTCCCCGTGTGCACAGCCCTTGCTGGTGGAGGAGACCGTGGCTGTGCCCTGCCAGCCCGCCCCACGGAGGCCGCCGGGCACTGACCGTCCATCTCCACCAGCAGCTGGTTCAGGGTCTGCTCCTCCTCGGTGTTGGAGAAGCCAGACATGGTGGTGGAGCGCTTCTTGCCCACCGCGTCGATCTCGTCGATGTACACGATGCAGGGAGCCCGCGCCCGGGCTTCCTTGAAGAGGCTCCGCACACGGGCGGCGCCGAGGCCTGTGGGCACCGGGAGGACGGCCAGTCGGTCAGTGGCTGCAGCCGCCGGCAGAGGGCCCTGGGGACACGCCTGGAAGGCCCTGAGAGGACGCCCCGGCCCTACTGAACACCCCACTTCCCCGCTCTGGATGCCCCATCCTCTGTCCCGTGGCGGTGACAGGCCCGCGACGCCCACCTCCAATGACCTCCACGAACTCCGGGCCGGCCATCGCCAGGAAGGGCACCTGGGCCTCTGTGGCCACCGCCTTGGCCAGCAGCGTCTTCCCGCAGCCAGGAGGGCCGAGCAGCAGCGCGCCCTTCGGGACCTTGGCGCCCAGCTGGAGGAAGCGCTCTGGGCTCTGGAAGGAGGGGCTCCCGTGAGGCTGCTTCCTGCCTGCGGAGCCGCCCCTGCGGGTGGGGGACAGGAGGTGCTGGGCCGGGAGTAGGTCCCGTGTGGGTCCAGGCGCGGCCGACAGGGACTCTGGCCTCCCAGGCTAAGGGCTGTGCTGCGGCTGCCCCCACCCGCCCGACGGCGCTCACCTTCAGGTAATCCACAAACTCCTTGACCTCGAGTTTGGCCTCGTGCATCCCCGCCACATCCTTGAAGCTGACTCCTTTCCCCGTCCTGCCGTCCACAATTGTGAAGCGAGCCATTTTAAGCTGGTTCTGGGCAGAAAACAGAAAGGGCAGGGGTCAGAGGGCGGAGTAGAGCAGGGTCCCCCTCCCAGCGCGGATGCAGACGCGCTGGGGAGGCTGAGTCCAGACCTTACGGCTGGAAAGCTGCCTGGCGTCTAGGAACCTCCCTTACAAAATCAAAAAGCTCCCTCAACCAGTGAGGCCGTTTAAGTCTCCCAAACAGCCTCCTTTTCCTACGTGACATCTCCCACCAGTTTCTTTCCCGATTGCAACGAGCAAGGCCTGGCGCTCAGCTCCAGACTGTCGGGGCAGGACAGTCACAGGCAGCCCGGGAGACGAGGTGGTGCCGGCACAGGGCCAGGCTGCCCTCGATGCAGGCCATGCACCCCGCAGTGGGAGTGGGGTGCAGGACCCCAACAGCCAAGGTGGCGTGGAGACAGGCCGCCCCACGAGGAGGGTCTCCAGCCCCAGTTTGAAGGGGTCACGGTCCTGGGGGCCTCGGAGGCCCAGGCACACACGACCAGCGGGGATGGCTCCCACCATGCGGCTGCGGGTTTGCAAGGGGCACGGAGGTGGCTCTTTAAAGATGGCCTTTGACACTTCTCAGCGTCTCAGCTAGCAGGGGAAGCTGACGCCAGCCAGCAGAGAGGGGCTGCGGCGGCAGAGTCAACCCCAGGCCAGTCACCACCCCCCGGGCCAGTGAGGGGAAGCCCCAGACAGGCCCTAATCCCCAGTTCTGCAAGACAGGGACGGGACAACTTACGAAAGCGCCAAACGCTCCTTCCCGTCCCGTCATCCCTGTCAGACGGAAGACATACCACAGCACGGCCAGGCCCACGGCCGTCATCCCCAAGGCGTAGAGAGCACTGGCGGGAGAGGAGCAGAATCAGGGCCTGAAGGCGCTGCCCAGGCACTCACAGCAGCGAGAAGGGTGCCCACTGTGCGCCTGTGCGGGCTGCAGTGCCAGGCCAAGAGCATGGAGGCGCCCGGTGAGCCCGGAGATGTCTGGAGCCGTGGTGATGAGCACGCCCCAGATGGGCTTCCCTGTCCCCACCCGCGTGTGCAAACGGGAGGCCACAGTCCCCGAGGTCTGGCCCTGCCCAGACCCAGGAGCCGCTTCGAACCGCATTGGAACCTGCACCCTGCCCCCCGCGGGCTCCCACAGGCCTAGCAGCGCTCACCACCCCAGGACAGGAAGGGGCTGCTGGGACCCAGGCCCGTGGCCGCCTCCGCCGCGGCTGGCCCGGCCGTGCCAGACAACAGCAGAGTGGCCGAGGGACTGGTGCCGCCTGCCCAGCGCGGCCTCCCACCCGGCCCTCATCCCCACGCCTGCCGCTGCAGGCCAGCGGCTGCGCCTGTCTCGGGCCGCGGGCAGCCCACATCACGCCCGGGAGGCGCCAACGTACTTTCCAAAGAAGCCCGTGCGCTTGTAGGACACGGGGATCCGGTCCCTGCCCTCGATGTTCAGCTCGTCCTCGGCTGCGCGCAGCTTTTCTTCAAATTTGTCGATGTTCGCGACCTGCATCCGGTACATCAGAGCCAGTCGCTGCGGCAGAGAGCACTGTAAGTCGGGGGCGGGCGGACGGGCCTGGACAGGTGCCCCCCCCCTGCACAGGCGTCCCACCGGGAGGTGCGCTGCAGGGCATGGGGCGGGGGTGCGTGTTTGACTATCCTCCCCCGCGGAGAACAGCACTGGTGGGGTCTGGCCGCCCGGAAGGGAGACCAACAGGTCAGAGTCTGGGCGTCCCGCTGCCGTCCCCAGGAGAGGGGCATGAGGGCCGCCCCAAGCAGGCATGGCAGCCGAGGCACCTCCCCCACAGCCTGGCCCTGAGCTCCAGACGCCAACACGGCCAGGCAGGAGTCAGCGCCAGGTTTCCTGGGGGCTCCCTCCAGGCTTCCTGGAGACACAGCCTGGGCCCCCTGGATCCCCTGTGGGGAGCCGAACACTCCCCTCCCCTCCACACACGCAGTCTGAGCCCCCGGCCCCCGCCACGCCCACTCACGGGCCGCCCGAACACCACGGCTCCGGGGTGCAGGTAGACCTCCACCACGTCGCTCTCGGGCACCACCTGCACCCGCTGCACCTCGCCCTTGGCCAGCATCTCGTGCACGAAGTCGTTCCAGGAGATGCTGCCGCCGCCGGAGCTGAGCGCATTGAGCAGGCTCATGACCACGGCGACCACCAGCAGGGTGCGCAGCCGCTCGCGGTACATCTGGTCCTCCCGCTCCTTGCGCCGCCTCCCCTCTGCAGGTGCAGGGGTCAGTCAGATGGGGCCGCCACGGGGGCCCACGCCCCAGCAGCCGCCCTGAGGGTGTCCCATTCCCACAGGTCCGCCTCCGGGCAACCTGCCCCAGCGGTCCCAACCCCGTCTCCCAGGCCCCCTGCCCAGGCTCCACGCCCCCAGGAGCGCCTCAGGGCTTCACCCCAGACCCTCTGGGAGAGCCAGATGTGGGCGCTGGGCCCACGGCAGCCCTGAGGGGGCAGGCGAGGAGGCATAGCGGTCAGGCTGTCCACCCAAGGCACGGAGAGTGCTGGCCACTCGTCAGGAGACGGCCACACAGACCTTCTGACCGCTGGCCCAGCACGGCCAGCAGGAAGCGCTGCCACAGCTGGGGCACCTCACGACAGGGGCCCAGCAGCCGCTGCTTTGGCCAGAGGTGCCCCCCCACCCCCGGCCAGCGTGCACACCCGGGCAGCCCACGGCAGGAGCGCCCGCCCTCGCCCCCTCAGCCTGGGCCACTCATCTGGGAAAGGCCTCGCAGGTGCCAGAGAGCCTGCAGGGAAAGTCTGCCCTGGGGGCTGGGAGCAGGCGGGAGAGAGGCTCAGAGAAAGAACGGGGAGCAGCCGCCTCCCCATGAACTCCCCAGGCTGCGCAGGCCGGGCCCCGGGGAGTCCTTTCTGGCCTAGTCTTCGCCCAGAGACCGTTCGCGTGTCAGGACGGGGACATTTCCAGCCTCCTCCTAGTGCTTCCGCACTGTGTCTGTCTGACACGAGCGTCAGGCCGCCTCCCCTGTGCCAGGGCGACCTGGATGGATCTGTCGTTGGCCACCCCAGCCTCCCAGGGCCGCCCAAGATCCTGCACACTTTCCGGCGATGCACGCACCTGCTCCGGCACCGCCCGAGGCGACACCTGGCCCAGACGCCGCACACGCCCAGGCGGAACCCACGGGAACGGAGCCCCAGAACAGCACAGCCCCCACCTAACACCAGGGACCTGTCAACGGGGGACGTCGCGGCCACCACCGCAGCACTCCGGAGCCAGAGCACTGCCCGAGTCCGTGCCGAGTGTGACGGGGGTGGCGCTGCGCCTGCAGTCGGGCCCAGGGCTCAGTGGCTGCCTTGGTGGGACGTGTGGGGTGAAGGTGTGGCCCGCAGACCAGCTGCAGATGCCCGGCACAGGAGCGAGGGCCCAAAGTCAGCGAGCAGCTGGCCAGGAAGCCATCTGGGCCCCCCAAGATGGGACTGGGAGCTGTCTGCTGAGGGGCTGCACCAAAAAGGGGCCTCCATCGACCCAGGGTGACATCTGGGTTGGAGAGGCACAGCCCTTCTGAGCCTGGCCCCCAAAAATACCCTCCCCAGGTCTCCACCTGGGCTCCCGCGCCCTCGCACCTCAGTCAGCACCCGGGCTCCACCAGGGACCGCCCACTGGGCAGGGCAGGCGCTGCCAGGGCAGAGATCGGCCCTCCCCCAGCAGACACACCCTGCCTCGGGCAGCCGGCACCACAGAGTGGCAGGCCCGCAAACACCCTATTTCCCACACCTTCACCCCATTACCCCAATCTCCAGAGCAGGCAAGAGAGCTGACCTCCGGGGCGCCTCAGCCGCCCAGGGCAGCCAAGAGAGCGGTGGGGCAGGGAGTCGGCTGGTAGAGGGGCTGAGCCAGGCAGCCCCGCCTCCTTCCTGCCTTTGGACAGGACTGGGGCCTCTGAAGGGTGGCGGGCAGGGCTCCCGCCACAGCAGCGCGGGTGAGAGTTGGGAGAAGCCTGCTGCCAGGCACACCCCACTCCCGAGACACCGGCTGGGACAGGGATGCGGCAGGCCGTGCGGGCAGCGTCACCAGGGACCCCGGCCGCACCTTCGTCGTCCTCAGGCGCCCTCCCCTTGGGTTTGTCGCCGTCCTTTGTCTTCTGCTGCATCCTTGAGGTCTTGAAATAGTAGGTGGCACCTGCAAGGGCCAGGCAGTGCTGAGCACTCGGTTCGGCAACTGCAGGGCCAGTCAGGACAGGTGCACCTCCTGCACGACCAGACCAAGACAGAAATTGCCCAGAGAGCCCTGCCCAGCACTCGGGGTCCGAGCTGCCCACCCCAGGGCAGCACTTGCTGATGGTGGAGCCATGAACTGCTTCCACGCACGTTGGCCGCTGTGACGGGGTGAATGTGAGGGAACGCGTGCAAACTGGGAAAGATCACAAGTCTGCTGGAGAACAACCCTGTGCTCTGCAGGCTCCGTGAAGCCGAGGGCTCTGTATCAGCGGGGCCTGGCAGCGCCGTCTCTGGCCCACAGGGCATGGCACCACTGCTCAGAGCCAGCGTGTCCCCGTCCTGCACACACTTGTACGTGCGGGGGCAGGAGCCACCTTGATGGGCCTGTGGTGTGTGTGGCTTGGGTGCGGTGGGCTCTAGGGGAACACAGATGGCAGGGGTGCCCCTGGGCGTTACAGGCCTCCTGACCGCGTGTGGCATGGATCACATATGGCCGCCCAACTGCTTCAAGTCCATGAGGAGTGGGAGGGTCTACCTCTTCCTGTCCCCACTGGGCGAAGCGAGAGCAAAATGCCTGGTGGCCATGCCAAGGGCCTCTGACGCGAGGTCAAGAGAGGTGGGAGGACGGCTCAGGGTCTCACGAGACAGTGCAGGCCCGTGTCCCAGAGAATTATGTACAGGAGGTTTGGAGCTGCCCGTGGGATGTAAGACACGGAGAGCCGCTGTGTGGCCCTCGCTGAGCACTCCCGGCATCGGCCGGGTAATACCGAGACAAGACACGTTTTCAAGCAGCCTGGTTATTACTCTGCACCACAAGCTTCCAAAAAATGATGTCTCAAAATAAACATAAATGACCTACTCAGGCCTTGAACAATCACGTGTTAGGTGAACTTCATTTCAGGGCAACCAAGGAACCCCAACGAGATTAACCGAGGTCCTTGAACCGACTTCGTTTCTCAGGCCGTTGTCAAGGCAGCAACGGGACCCTAACTTTTTCACAAATGCCACAGCCTCTGCCACCTCTCTCAGCATTACACACCTAAAAGCTTCCCGAAGCGGAGGGGATGCTGGATGAGATGCGGTTTCAACAATGGCCCGCGGAGCCCTTCAAGCACAGGCGTCAGCAGCCGCATCTGCGGACTCTGAGGGAAAACAAAAAAGCAGCACAGCGGCCCAGTCACGGACACCGCGGCGCGCCGCCCTCGAGTGCGAAGCCGCCTCTGGGCACGACGGCGGTTTCCACTGAACATCCCGAGAGGGAGACAAAAGCGACAAAGCCGGGCGGGCGCGGGGAAGGCGGCGAGCGCCCCCGCGGCGTTTCCGGCCCTTCCGCGCCCGCGTCCCGCGCCCCGCCCGCGCCTTCCCCCCGCGCCAGCGGCGTCATTTGTTTTTACTTCTAATGTCCCCTTGGCCCTCCCGGCGGCCGCCGAGGGCAGGCGCGGTCTCCTCCCGCAAGGGGCGCGCGCGCCCGGGCTCCGCGCCGCCCTGCGCGCTCACCGCCAGCCCCGGCGCGCGGCCGGCGTCGTCCCCGCGGCGGGGCCCGGGCAGCGGGGGGCGGCGCCCGCTCAGCGCGCGGAGTCGGCGAGGGGCCCGGCTCGGCCGCTCCTCGGCACGCGCCGGCCCCGCGGAAGGCGCCGGAGGCGGCGGCCGGAGCCGGGCGCAGGGTCCGGCCCGAGCTGGGGCCCGGCCGCGGCCGACCGCGGGGGAAGCCGGGGCGCGGGGGGCTCCGCGCCCCCGGGGTGGACCGGGCGGCGCCCGCGGCGGCGTTACCTGTGGGGCTCGGCCTGCACCCCCGGCGAGGCCCAGCGGAGGCCCGTGGGCTAAGCGCCACCGCCTCCTCCCGGCCCCGGCGGAGAGGCCCGGGCTCCCGCCCCAGCAGGGGGCCCGCAGGCGCCCCGGCCCGGGGCCCCGACCGAGGGCGCGCAGCAGCAACATGGCGGCGGCCATGGCGGCCGGGAACTGCGCCTGCGCGGTCGGGCCGCGGCCGCGCGCCTGCGCCGTGGGTGGGTGGGGCGTCTCCCGCGCCTGCGCCGTGGGGGCCTCCGCGGCCCGGCCGTCCGCGCCGGCGGGTCCCGGGCCGCGGCGCCCTGCGGGGAGCGGCCGCGGGGCTTGCCGCCGCGGGGGCCGGCGGGCGGGAGCAGGTCCCTGGGCACAGCCCGCGGGGCTGGCCGGCGGGGGCGGGAGTTCGGCCGACGCCGGCCCCTCGCCCCGGGCGTCCCTCCTGCGGCGGGCCGGACCCTCCCGGGGCTCCGGAGACCAGCGCGGCCCCCGCCCCTGCGCCCCGAGTGCCGGGCTCGGGCCCCGCGCGCGCGAGCACCCCCAGGCGCCCACCCGGGCGGGGGTCGGGCCACAGCTCCGGCCCCGGGGCGCCCCGAGCTCCTGGCGACGCGTGGCTCGGACCCGCCTGGGGACGCGCCCCGTAGCCGGACTCGTGCCGTGCGCCGTCGGGGGGGCGCGACAGGGCGAGTGGGGGCCCGTCGGCCGAGGTGCTGGCCGCAGCGGCGGCGCAGATGCCCCCTCCCGCCTTCCGCGGGGCCTGTGCCCGCTCGACTTGTGCGGCCCGGCCCCCGGCTGGAAAGCGTCCTGAGACCGGTGCCCGGCTCCCGGCCCGCGGCCCGGGTGCACCCCTCTCCCTGCTGTGCTCAGTCAGGCCCCGGGCCTGTCCTTCCCGGTTTCCCCGCCTCTGCCTGCGCTGCTGCTTAAAATAAAGCTGGGGTGGGGTGGGGGGCAGCTGGCGCAGGGGCTAAAGACACAGCGCTATCAAGCTGCCAGCCTCTGCAGCGTGAGTGGGATCCCCGGCCTGCCAGGGCGCTACCCACGTGGCGCAGCAGACCCCCCCTGTCTCCCCGCTGCTCCCCTCAGCAGTGGATTTCACTCAGTCTGCCTGTTCTGTTCCCTGCTCCATCTCTGGGGAGTCCTCTCACGCCCCCCCCACACCTCTGGCCTGCACCCGGGTTCTTATATGTATAAATTTAAAAAAATACAATAAATAAATGTTTTGCAGTCCTTTCCCAGCTGAGACATCAGGAACTCTGCAGACAGCTTGGGGGTTGGTTCTAACCCTTACTGGGCTCTGCATTGACCAGCCTGTTGTTCACCCAGAACCGGGGCTGCACTCAGTGTTCCTAGGAGCTAATTTCCAGAGAGGGTCTCATGGCCAAGCCTCCTGGTCTCCACTTGGAGCTGCAGAAGGGGGCAGTGCCACTGAGATGGCCGCCAGCAATATTCCCGGCCAGCCACTCTCCAGAAGGGGGCTGGGCAGTGCGTGTCCTGGTGTCTGCTCAGCCGTGAGCACCGAGGTGTGCATATGGGAGCACCGGGTTCAGCTCCCCATTAGCAGGCTCCCTGCTTGCTGCAGGCCAGTCCAGGCCATATGCACAGACTTCAGGCAAAGGCTTTGGGAAGACTTAGGAGCCCTTTTTCTGTTCTTCACTTGCAGTGTTTCTGGCTGGATCTGTGATACACTGGCTGAACAGAACGCATCTGGTGCTTAGACTTTAAGGACACATCAAAATGGGATGGGGATTGGGCCTCCCCGGTGGCGCAGTGGTTGAGCGCTGGGTTGCGAAGCTGCCCGCAGCCTCTGCTCCCCGGCCACCGGGGGAGGGTCCCGCACGGCGCGCAGACCTCTCCTGCCGCCCGCTGCTCCCCTCAGCAGTGTCCTTCGGTCCTTCTGCCTGCTCTGCTCCCCGCTCTGGCTCTGGGGGATCCTCTCACCCTCCCGCGCTTCTGACTGTGCCCAGTGCTTGTATAAATAAATACATAAATCTTTAGGGAAAAAAAAAAGGGGGCTGGGGAACAAAAAATGTAGTGGGGCATTTTAAAAATCAGGGGGGTTTGGTGGTTCAGGTAAGGCGCCCCAAGAACACCTGAACCTTGGTCACGCTGCACTTCCCTGTGCCCCGCCCCGTGCAGCTACTGCAGCCCGTGGGAAGGATTGGCTGTGAAACCAGTCGGGCTTCACCTCCTGTGGCCAAGGACGCTGTGAGCTGGGGTTCACCCGGGGCAGGGGCTAGGCCTGCCGGGCCAAGTCCAGATGGTAGTTCTTTGACCCTTCCTGGGGGCAGACAGGAAGGTGCGGGATGACGCTGGCCTGCCCTGGCTCCGGTGGCCACAGTGCCTAAGACAAGTGGGTGGGGCGGGGAGGGGGGCAGGGTAGCCTCACTTAGCAGGGGACCCCCATCCCCAGCAGACTCGTGGCAGTCCCTCTGTGGGGGGAGGGGCAGCAGGCTTCACCAGGATTTCTCTGGCTTGTGTTCCTTCAGCAGCTGGCTGCTTGGGGCTGCGGGTAACACAGGCCTACGGGCCTCTGGCCGGACTTGGTTTTGTCCACAGCTCTAGATCCGTGCCTGGCCATTGGCAGGCCTGGACTCGAAGTCTGCAGGGTGACCCTGGAGCTCTGGGGGGGCCGAGAGCCACGGGGCCTCCCAGCGCGGGACCTGGAGCATCGGGCCTCCTGGGAACGCTCTGCGGATGGCGCGGCTCTGGACAGCCGGTGCAGGCGGCCGGGCCTCACCGCCTCGGGGCGTTGGGCCGCCCAGCAGGACGGCCTTTAGGGACGGCCGCCAGGAGCCTGCGACTGTGATACCTCGTCTGCCCCACGGCGTGGGGAAAGTGAGCGTCCTTTCCAGTCGGAACAGGGAGCTGGGAGCTGCGCCGGCTCTGGCTGCCCCTCGGAGCCCTGGCGGAGCAGGCGCTGTCCGCGCGACCGCCCACTGCCCACGTCCCGCGCCCCCCGCGTGACAGCTCCCCGCCCGCCCGCCCCCCGGCCCTGGCCCTCGGGCCGCTCCTGGGCGCTCTGCTAGAGGCACTGGCGCCCCCGCCCGCGAGGCCCAGCCTGCCCCTGGGTCCCCCCCCGCCCCCCAATCCACCGTCACCCACGCGGAGTCGCGAAGACTTAACTCCGCGAGACTCGGCCTCAGGCTCTGCAGCCCGAAGCCGCCCCTGCTGCGGGCCCTCGCGGCCGGCGCTGACCTCGTCGGCCACTGGCCCCGGGAACCCCGGGCCGCGTCTCCAGCCCCCCGGGGTCCCTCAGACTTCGCGCCGGGCGTCTTCCCGCCCCGCCGGGGGCCCGGGGCGCAGCCCGGCCTCCTCGCCGCCCACCGCTCAAAGGTCGTGGCGCCCGCGCACCAGGCGGCCCCGCGCCCCTCCTCAGCGCCGGGCGCCCCGACCCTCCCGCGGGGCGCGGCGCCGCCCGGCCCCCGAAGCCGCGATGGCAGGCGCGGGAAAGCCCATTCCGCCCTTTTATTCCCGCGACCGCCCGGACGCCCCCGCCGCCGGCCAGCGCGCCCCGCCGCGGCCCCCAGGAGGCCGCTCCGCGCCCCTCGTCGGCCTCCGGGGCGAGCGCAGCACCGCGTCTTCCAGCGCGGCCGGGCGGGGCCCGCTCCCCGTGCGGTCTGGCCGCGGGCGCGAGGGGCCCGGGGGCGGGGCAGGCCCGGGGGCGGGGCAGGCCCGAGGCGCGGCCGCCCGCACTGGCCGGGGCGGCCCCGAGACCACCAGGGGCGCCCGCGCCCGCCCGCGCCCGCGCCCGCGCCCGCGCCCGCGCCCCCGCCCGCGCTGCCAGCGCCCGTCGCGGCCGGCATGACAACCCCAGCGTCACGTCCGAGAGGAGCCCCGCCCCTCCGCGACGCAGGGAGCCAATCCGGAGACGCGCTGCCCAGCGCCCGGGCGCCTGACGCAAGACCCGACCAATCCGCGCGGTCGTCCCCTCCGCCCCGCCTCCCGCCGTCGCGGAAGCGCCCGCCCCGAGGGCGCCCCTTCACCTCGCGGCGCACTTCCTCTCCGACGCCGTGACGTGCACGGCGCCGCCGGAGCGGCGGGCCAATGGCGGCGGCTGATACGGCGGGCCAATGGGCGGCGGCGTCTCATGCGGCGGGCCCGTCGCCGCCGCCGCCGGGTCCTGGAGCCAGAGGCCGCCCGAGCCGGAGCGCGATGGAGCGAGGGCCCCAGGCGGGGAGGCGCCGCCGCCGAGCCCGCGGCCCGACGCCCGCCCAGTGAGCCCGCGCCCGCCGCCGCGGCGCCGCCGCGCCCCAGCGGCCCGCCTCGCGCCGGCCGCGCCGCCCTCGGAGCCGCGCCGCCGCCGCCGCCTTCCCGCCCGGGCCGCGCGGCCGGGAGCCGCGGCCGGGGTGCATGGCCGCGCCCGCGCCCCGCCGCTGAGCCGCCGCCGCCGGTGAGCGTCCCGGGCGGGCGGGCGGGCGGCGGGCGGCGGCGGCGGGGCCTGTGGCCTGCGGCCTGCCCGGGGCCGGGCCTCCGCGCGGGCCTCGTCGGGGCCGGGCTGCGGCGCGGGGCCCGCCGGGCCCGGGGTCCTGGGGGCGAGGGGCCGGGGGCGGGGGCCGGGCGGGCCTGAGGGGCGGGGGGGCCGGGGCCTGCGCGGGGTCCCGGCGGCCGTGGGGGCGCCGCGGCCGGCTCCGGGGCCCGGCGGGGCGCGGGCGGCGGGGCCGGGGCGGGGGTTGCGGTGGTTGCTCCGGCGCCTGCTGCGCCCGCCCCGGCGGGAGCGCGCGGCCGGGCCGGGCCGGGCCGGGCCGGGGGGGGCGGGCGGAGCGGGCGGAGCGGCGGCCGCCGCGGCCTCCGGGAACCATCGCGGCCCGATTTCCGTTCCCCATTTCATCATCCGCGGCCGCCGCCGCACATGGGCCGCCGGCGCCCACCTCCGCGGCGCGCGGGCCCCGGGCCGTTTTCTCCAGGCGGGCGCGGGCCCTGGCGGCCGTCGGCCCGGGGCGCCCCGTTCTCGGCGGAGAGAGCGGATTTCGGGCGGCGAGGGGCGTCCGGCGGGCTCCAGCGCGGGCCGCGGCCGCGGAGCCGGTGTCGCGGCGCCCGCGGGGGCGAACAGACATCACCGGCCAGAGCCGCCTGCGCGAACCGGGCCGCTGGAAGTCGCTATTCCTGGCGTCTGGAGCCCCGTGGACGGCACCGTTCGGACGTTTCTCCGTCAGAGCCCCTGGAGGGTCTGTTCGGGGCCTTCGGGATCTTGCCCTCCCCGGCGCTGGGCATGGCCGGCGGCCCGGCGGCCCGTGTGTGTTTTGGGGAAGGATTGCACAAGGCCCGCAGGTTGCTTTGAAGCTCGCTTAGGAGAGAGAGACGGGCTTGCCCAACTCGGGTTGTGACCCTTGACTCGGGTCATCCGGGCGCCGGCCCTCCCCCGCCGCATTCAGCTGTTCTCCGCGTTGCAGCTCGGGGTCCGCGTGTCCTCTGATAGGCCGGCGGCCTCAATGGAGGGCAGGGGAGGAACAAAGGCCTGTGGCTGTGACATTTTTCTGTGTTCTTTGTGCTTGTCTCAATCATTAAAACGCTACCCCCAAATATGGCTGAATTGCACCCAAATTTGAAACTTGCGGAAGCGTTTTTCTTCTAAATTAAAACGTGCAGAACAAAATTTACCAGAAGTTCACTTTCGCAAAGGCGTGGCCCGGTCCCCACGCCTGCAGCTCCTACCCCGAGTCCGTGCTCTGGGTGTTGTCTGACAGCCTCTGCGGGCCAGCCGCGGTCACCCCTCGGCCACCCGCCTTTCGCATCTGACCAGACGGGCTGCCCGGCACCGGTGGCGGACGCGTCCACTGTGATTACAGTCTTGATTCAGTGATGAGTAGAACTTTCTACCAATCGAGCTAAGAAACGCTGCCGTGGGAGCCTCTCGCAGAGCACTATGTGCTGCGGGGCTGCGCGCGAGTCTGACGAGGTGAGGCTGTCACCAGCCTTCCGAGGAGGGTACTTTGCATATGGGCAGTGAGCCCGTCGTCAATTAAATGACATAATTAGAGCGTGTCAGCAACTGCTGGTGTGGAGCGTAATCTGCACTTGTTGCCAAAATAAGTGTTTTGATCTGTCTGTTCTCCCTGCCGAAGTCCCTTCATCCCTCAGATGGTGAGCGGAGCCGTTCGCTGGTTAGCAGGTGGGACGCTGTTGCTGGGCTGGCGCATCGGTGTCCGCTGTCACTGCTGGGCGGTCAGGTCCCCGTGGGGGCTGAGTTGGTCCATTTGCTAAACTTCATGCAAGAACTGAAGGGACTCTGGCAACAGAAGTTACTGCCTCGGAGTACTGTCCGCGCGCGTCCTCGTCATGTGAATTTCAGACGGAATTTCTGTGCCATTCAACTTTTCCACCTTATGCCACACGAGAGCGCGTGTTGCGCCCCAGCTCTGGAGCGCAGGTGCGGGGTGGGCATAGGGCCTTCCAGGCCAGGCAAAGAGCCTCCGCACCTCTCGGGGTGTGCTTCACGGGCAGTGTTTGGGGCGTGCTTTAAGCGCAGAGTCGCTTTGTGTCCAAATGTCTTCTTTGTTTTCCAATTTAACAGGGCAGGTTTAATAGGGAAGGGAGGGCAGGCGGGCACAGCACCTGCATGCACGCCGGTGGGCAGGGCGGTGAAGAGGACGCCCGTGGGGACACGGCGGTCTCGGGACCAGAGCTGCCTGTTGTCATTTCTGTGCTTCCCCTAACTCCTGCTCTCCCCAGGCCGCCTTTAAAATTTCAAGTTCATTTTGGAGGAAACGGTGTTTTACCTGTGGCGGAATTATGAGTTGACGGCAGGGCCCCTGTGATCGCTGACCTGACTCTGAGGCCTAAGCCTTCTCCTCGGGCCCCATTCAGGCCCTGGGCCACTGTCCCTCTCGCCTGGGCGCTGTGGCCACACTCCCTGCTCTCCTCAGCCTGGTCACGAGGCAGGCGCTCCGCCCGGTCCTCCGCCTCCAGCGTCTCCAGCCTGCGCCTCTGCAGGCGGCGCCTGGGCCTTGGCCTGCTCCTGTCCTCTGGGGTCTGTGCAGCCTCGCTCCCAGGGAAGGGGCCCGGGCTGTGTTGCAGCCGCATGGAGCTTCGCACAGCTGATCCCGTGTGTGTGGCGGCTGACGGATGTCTCTGTCCTCGAGGCTGACGGTTGATGGCGACAGGGATTGTGTCTCTAAGCGTCCAGGACCCAGCCTGGGCATGACGGTGCCTGAAAGTTGGCTCGGGCAACCTCTGTTGAGTGAGTGGGTGGAAGCCTGAGTGTGGCTGTGTGACAGGAGAGACTTGGGGTCCCGGTGCGTCTGCTTTGGCTGGGCTGGCTGCGTCGCGCCTGTCGTCAGCACCAGCGCGGCGGCGCAGGTGAGCCCCGGCCCCCGACGCGCCTGAGTCAGTGACGAGGAAGGCCGTCTCGGGAAAGAGGTCTTCGGTGGCAGTGGGTTTGGGAGGGCTGCTGCTTCCGGGCCGGCGTCTCCGGGGACTGCTTTGTCCCGACCGTGCGGCCTGGAAGGTGCGGGCCGGGCTGCTGGGTGTGGCGGCGCCCGGTCGGCCCTGCTGCGGCCGCCCGCGGGGCCCCTTCTGGCCAAAGGTCACAGGAGGGTTGGGCAGCGCTGCCTTGGCTCCTCTCAGAGTCTCAGCAGTTTAGTTTTTATATTCCCACTTTCTAGCAACTATAGGAAAAGAATGCCTAGGCGCTGAGGTCCAGGCCGCGGTTCGAATGGCACCTACGTTCCTGGGCGCGGCGCCCCCTTCTCCCAGCCTTAGCATTTCACTGGAGAAAACGGAGACCTCGCTGCGGGGAGGTGGTTCCCGCCTGTGTTTAGTTTCCGGCGATTATTTAGTGAACCTGTTACGTGACTGGCGAGACGCAGCCCCGGGAAGACTGCGGGAGTGATGCGGGCGAGAGAGACCCGAGTTCTTGGTTTTGGCGACGGCTGGGCTTGTGCGGCTTCGGCGTCTCAGGGCGCGAGGGGCGCGGAGATGGTGGGCTTGAAAGCTTTGAGAGAGACCCCTGGGGAGCTGGAAAAATCCCAGAGTGCCGAAGCTGCTTTGATGACTAGGGCTCCGCGAGCCTTCAGCATGGAAACGAGGGGTGCCGCCTGGACGCGCGCGGCCGGGCCTGGGAGGGCGGGGGGGGGGGGAGCCCTGCCCCGGTGGAGTCCCGGACGGTGCGGCCGGGCCGGCACTTGCTTGGGGCCGCCCAGGTGGGGCCGCGTCTGACCTGCAGGGTGCTGGCCGCTGGGGCGAGGCCTGACTTTCCAGGCCTGCCCTTGGCATCTGTGCAGTGAATTATTTATTACCCCGAGAGTCCGTAGGCGCTCTTTTTCCACTTGTAAAGCAGCCACGCACGCCGGCTCGCCCCGTGACACGGCGGGCCTTTCTCCGCACAGGACGCGCGGTCCCTTAGAGCAAGGCTGTCAAGTTTTAGCTGAAATCCGTGAGATCCCACCCCCTTCGGTTTGCGTCAGCCTAGAGAGAGGCGATCTGTGAGAGTAGGTTGGAATGGCAGTTTAACTTGTGTGTAGTAATACCACGACGCCAGAGGCTGCTTTCCTCTCTCGGCGCCGGGCAGCCGTCCCTCCCATGCCGCCCGCTGCCCAGGCCCGCGCATCCTGCGGGGGTGCAGCCGGTGGACCAGCGCGCAAGCCATGGGGGGTTCCTAAGGCCTTCGCTGGAGCTGGGGTGACCTTCCCCCTCCGTTGTAGTCATCTTCAGCGAAATAAACGGAGAGAAACATTAGATTTTTCGGGTGATGCTGTGAGCCCGCCCACAGCGCGGGGGAGCGGGCCTGGCTTCTGCCCGGGCCTCCGAGTGTGGTTTCACATCCTGTAACACAGGAAGGAGAAATAAAACCAAACCCCCAAAGCAACACCCTTGAAGGAATTCACTTTTTTAATTACCGGAATCCTCCCCGGTGGCGCAGCGGATTGAGCACCCTGCGGTGGAGCTGTCTGCAGCCTCTGCCGCGCGGGTTCGATTCCCGGCCGGTCGGCGAGAAGCCCACTTGGCGCGGCAGACCCCTCCTGTCTCCCCGCTGCTCCCCTCAGCAGTGCATTTCAGTCAGTCTGCCTGTTCTGCTCCCTGCTCTGTCTCTGGTTAGTCGTCTCACCTGCACATCTGGCCTGTACCCCACTTCTTGCATAAATAAATCTTTAAAAAAAAAACACCAGAAATCCCTTCTCTCGGAGGGACACGCAAAGCACTTGGAGGAAACCTGGCCTCTTCGGGTGCAGACCCAGCCAGCAGCACTGGGGGCTCCGTGTGGCCATGGCGCCTCGGGTGGTGCTGATGTCGGGGCTCCTGGACGCCCACTTTTCTCTGCTTTGATGGCTCTGGAGCGCCGGCCACGCGGACCCCTCCCGGCTCTGGGAAGCGGGTCTGGGCGCTTTCCCCGGGCTGGAGACCTGTGCTGGCTCGCAGGTCAGGTCGTTTTCCGTGGGTGGCCGCGCGCTGCGGCCAGCCTGGGCCCTCCCCAGAGACCCGCTCTCCGGGGGGGCTGACGCTGAGGGGCTTCAGTTTTTAAAAAGGCACCCCTGAGCGAGGGCTAGTGGTGCCGCGACGCTGCGGGACTTCGGGAGGGAAACCTCTCTCCCAGAACTCAAGCCGTGGCCTCCCTTTCTCCTCTCCCTGGCAGGTGGGTGCACGGCCGGGGTGGAGGGGCGGGAAGAGGCGGGGTACAGGGAGAGCCCACTCTGGGCCTGCGTCGGGTCTTGCAAGGTGCTCTCGCCTGTCCCTCGGATGGACGCGACACGGGGTCCAGATCGAGGCACCTGAAACAATGCAGCTTGGCCGTGAGGCGACCTGCCGGGAAGCTGAGCTCCCTGTCCCCCTGGCTGAGGTCACCTGCGGGGGTGGCCCCCAGGGCGCCGACTCTGCCGCGCTGTCCTGGGGATGGTCCCGAGGTACGGCCCAGGCCCTCTCTTCATCTCCCCAGCCCGCTGCACTGCGTGCCTCTGACCACCTTCCCGCCAGGCCTCCCTCCCGCCTCTCCAGCCCCCCCCCCCCCCCGCCCTGGTCATCCCGCATCACCCACATCTGCTGACACGTAGCTCTGACCACCCCCTTGCCTGCAACCTGAAATATACGAGGAGCCTCCCTGGGGGCCTTGGGGTGGAGTCTAGGCCTCGTCACGCTGTCCGCGGCCACATGGCCTGAGTCCATCCCCGGCCAGGGAGGTGACCCACAGGGCGCAGCAGACCCCTCCTGTCTCCCCGCTGCTCCCCTCAGCCGTGGATCTCAGTGGATCCGCCTGGTCTGCTCCCCACTCTGTCTCTGAGAGTTCTCTCCCTCCCTGCACCTCTGCCCTGCACCCCAGCTCTTGTATGTGGGAAAAACTGCAGGTCCCAGCGTCGGGGCCTCTTTGGGGGCGCCCTTGTCCACCTGCTGGGGCCGGGGGCTGCCCTCGTGAGGAGGCGCGGGGGGCGGGGGGCTGGCTTGAGCTTGCGCAGTGCCGGGGTGGGCCCGCTTGACCAGAGTGTGGCTTTGCCTTGTTTTACATGAACTTGCGCTTCCCAGTGGTTTTGGGCACACGTGGTGCAGAAGGTGCCTGGAGGCCCCCGCGGCCGCGCCTCCTCGTGTCCGTCCTGCCAGGCGCTTGGCCCGGCCGGCTGTTCCGCGCCTTCCTTGGGGGGGGGCGCCGTCTGCACCCGGAGGAGTCCGCGTCCTGGAGTGGGGGCTGCGGGCCTGGGCCAAGGCGGCGGATGGTGCCCGAGGTGGGTGAGGGGCCCCGCCGGAGGAGGTGCACGCTCTGGGAACAGCGGGGCGCAGGGGCGGCAGAGCAGAGAGCCGGGGCCGCCCCAACCGCCGCGTCCAGCAGGACGCAGAGCAGCAGCAGAGGGAGCTTGGCGAGGGGCTCGGCCCTGGGGAGGGAGGGCGGGGCAGGCCAGGCCGGAGGGAGCCCGCGTGACCCGTGCCGCGCCGTGGCGGGAGAGGGCCCGGTTCTGGGGGCAGGGAGAGACGTGCTCAGGAGAGGAGGGGCCGAGGCCAGCGTCTGGGCTCCTGCCCTTTCCTCCCCTCCGCCGGCCGCTGCTCTGGGGCGAACACCAGGTTTGAACAGCTGCCTTGCCGCGGCGCCGGTCTAGGGGAGGGCGGTCTGCTAACCGCCGCGGCGGGCGGCGGCCCCCGGCCCACGCGGGAGGCCGTCAGAGCAGGGGCGCCTGCTGTCCCAGGCGGGGTCTGGGGAGCCGTGGACTTGGGGGACGTGGGGTGGCCCGCGGTGGGAGCTGTGGTTCTCGGTGACAGCGGCTCTGGATGTGCGGAGGACGAGGGGTCCGTTGACAGGCCGTGCTGGGGAGCCCCGGACTCCCCATCCCTAGAATGCAGCCTTTGTCCCGCGCCGTCCCCGGTGCCGCGGACTCTGTCCTTTGCCCCGTGTGGCGTGACAGCAGGGCCGCGGCTGGCGTCCGCCGTGACGGTTCTGCGGGGCCCCGGGAGGCTCAGCACTGGATTCCGAGACGTGGTGGCGGCCGGGGGCGGGCCTGGAAGGGAGCCCTGGGGGCTGTCTTGGTTCCACCGCAAGCCCAGGGGCCAGGCTCGCGGCCCAGGCGCCAGCGGCCCGGCTGCGCGGGGCTGCGGTTGTGGGTTCTCTGGAACCCTTGGTCTGGGTGTCAGGCTGCCGGGGTCCAGGTTTTGTCTGGGGGGCTCTGGAGGGCTGCTTCGGTGAGTTGGGTCCTACGGCGATGACCTTGGGTCGGTGGTGTCCACCCCTGGTTTCAGGTGCGGCCTGACGCTGAAGCTGTGTGCCCAGGCCGCGACCTTGGCCCTGCCCTGGCCTTGGTCTTCTTGTTGGCAGGCTCGCCAGGGCGCCAGGCCTAGACACAGCCCAGGCGGGTGGGCCACGGATACGGAGGTCAGGTGCCCCTCGGCCAGGAGCGCCCACTTTGTGCCTCTGAGGCGGGTGCGGCCTGTGACCACCCACAGCTTGTGGCCGCCTTCCCACACCTCTTCAGTGTGGCCCCCCCGCGCCTGTCCGTTCCCCAGCGTGGCCACGTGTAGGGCTGGACCCTGTCTCCAGGGCCCTGAGAGCTGAAGCCCCTGAGGAGATGCGGGTGCCCGGCCTGAAGCCTCTCCTTGGGGACCGGCCCGCATCTCCCACCTGGGCCCACCGTTGAGCCCCGAGCTCGGTCTCGCTGGCCCCTGCGGGCGGAAGGGTCTCTCGGTGGGCTCCTGGCCCGTCAGCCGCGGCCCTCTGGCCCCGGGGTTGAGGCGCAGGGGCAGCCTCCTCCTCCCGAGCTGCCGTGCGGGTCCTCCGTGGCCAATGTCGCGCCCACTCCCGGCGGTGTCGTGGTTTCATGAGACTTGGAGCCCAGCAACCCTTTTAAGTTAGATAAACCCACGACGGGGGGCCTGGCACACGGCTCCGGGGGCGGCCCCGGCTGTCAGCGGTGGTGTGGGCTCCACAGACCCCTGCAGCGGCCCGTCCGGGTGCCCAGGCTGGCCGGCGCGCGGGAGGCCTAGCGGCCTCTGGGGAGCCTGGTGGCGTGAGCCTGCAGCTGCGGGTGTCCAGCAGCTGTGGGCCGAGTGCGGGAGCGCGCTGGTGAGGGGTGGCTCACCTGGGTGGCTCGGAAGGTGGGGTGCCGCGCGTTTTTGGGGACCCCGGGCTCGCCCCCGTCACGGCCTGTGTTCTCTGGCCTGTCTCAGGTGCTCCCCGCAGCCGCTGGCTCATGAGGCGCTGGGCAGGGGGCGCCTTCTGAAGGCCGCAGGACAGGTGTGCCCTGGCTCCGGCCCTCCCGCAGCCTGCGGCCTCCCTTGCCCGGGGCTGCCCGGTGCTGGTGTGGGGTCCCCGGGCCTCTGTAAGTGGGAACCTCCAGGCGGACATGGCGCCCGGGGTGACGCCCCCGCAGCTGCCGAGCACACAGAGTCCAGGAGGCTGTTTCCCACGCTCTGAGCAGCTTTGTCCCGTCGGAGCCACCCGAGAGGCGTGGGGCACGCCCGCCTGCCGGGCTCGGGGACCGGCCCCGTCCGAGTGGCCGGGAGACACAGGCTGCCGACGGGACCGAGCGTCGGGCCACTGTCCACGCAGCTGCTGGGTGCAGCATAGCCCCTGGGGCCTCCGAGTCGGTGGCCCTCTTGCAGCCCGCCCTGCCGGAGGCCCGCCACTGGTCGGGGGGGGGGGGCTCCGTCACGGTCAGGAGTGGTCCTGAGAGGCACTGGTGGGCAGGTCACCGAGGGGCTGCCTGCTGCGCGGGGCCTCTGGCCCTCAGTGTTGCTGGGAGGCAGCTTCCAGCGGGCGTGGCCGCGGTGCCCACCTGCTGCGGTCTCTGGGTGGGTGACTTGGCTCCAGACCGACGTGGGGGGCTTGAGAACAGTCGACTCCAGCCCTGGGCTCTCAGGGCGGTCTGTCTCGCGCGCGCCAGGGCCTGGGTGATTGTCCATCTCCGCTCGCCGCTCCGCGGGCCCAGCGGTCAGTGTCTGAGCCGCCATCGAGCAGGAGCGGGGCTGGCGCGGCTGCCCTGGCGGCGTCCCGATGTCGCCGGAGCTGGTCCTCCGGCAGCAGAGGGGCAGTTGTGGCGTCTGCGGCTGTGCAGCCGCGCTGAGCCTGCCTGCGCCCCCAGGCCGCGCCAGGAGAGGGCCCACGGGCGCGGACACACCCCGCGCCGGCCCCTTCTCTGTCCTCCTGCTCGCGTCCTCGCAGCTCTGGCCGTGAGCTGCTGGCCCGGGGACTTCTCCGGAGCTTCCCGCGATAGAATGTTTGAGACACGAAGCCGGGTCTTCGCAGCCCCTGCCTGTGGGCCTGTGGCACGGCGCGGGGCTCCACAGCCGAGTGGACAGTGGCAGCGTGGGGTGCGCGCGCGCGTGAGGGGACAGTGGGCGTTTCTGGGGCCGACGCATCTCCGCGGTGAGCTGTCCTGAGGAGCTGCGGCCCGGGGTTGCTCCCGGGCGGGTGTGCCTCTCGGGCGGTTCCCTGCGTGTTCCTTCCTGCTCACCTGGGCCCGCGGCCCTGTCCTGCTCCGCCGCGGCGGGCGTCCCGGCAGCCAGAGGCCAGCACGGCCCCCGCCTCCGGGGAGGACGGGGACTCGGGGGGGTCGTAATGCCAACAAGCACTTGCACGGTTGATGTTTCGACAGTTTTTCGCCCAGTAGATCCGCACGAGATGTTTCCGTCTCTCCACGCTTTTGTGGTATAAAAGCTTGAGGAACGTGGCTCCTGGGGGTAGCCCGGGGCAACGCCCCCCCACAGCCGCGCGTGTCCGGCAGGTTGCCCTCACAGCCTGTGGGGCTCTTCACCGGGGCTCACCGAGCCCCCACGTGGGCGGAGTGGGCAGCATGTCGAGTCTTCCAGACCCTGCCGCGGCCCGTCCTGCCCCGTGACTGCTCTACGGCAGATCTGGGCCTGGGACCCTGGCCTGGCCAGTCAGCGTGGGTCCTTGCGCGCGGGAGGTGGGGGGTGGCGCCCACCTCCCCTGTTGGACTGTCCCTGTCCTCATCTCAGGCACACGGTGCTGGGCGGGGCCTCCTGTGCTCGCGGCCAGAACCGCGCGGGACGTTGCAGCCTCTCTCCAGCCGCTGCTCCCTGGAGGGCCCCCAGGGCGGGGTGAGGGGCCGGTCGCCCCATTCAGGTGCCCCAGCTCCGCTGCCGTGCCCCTAGTTATCCTGTGCTGGACCCGTGCTCGGCGTGTGCGGCCTGACTGCGCTACCCTGTGCAGCTGTGGGGCCTGCGGCCGCCAGGCTCCCAGTTCTCGGCAGCTCAGGAGAGGGCGGTGCTTGGGCAGCAGCGGCCTTGTGCCAAGGGGGTGCCAGAAACAGCAGCTTCTCGCAGCGAGCGTCTTGGGGGAAGGGGTCTCACGTGTCCCCCTTAAATTGGAGCTCGAGCAGCTCAGGGCGCCGCGTCCTTCCTACGGCGTCTGCGCGGGAAGCCCCAGACTCTGGTTTCCCGAGAGCCGTTGAAAGCGAGTCCAGCCTGGCGGGCGGAGCGGCGCCTGCCCTACGGCCCGCGTGCGGGCCCTGAGCCTGGAGGCCTCTCCTTGCCGGCCCCTGCGCCGCCTGGGCTGCGTGAGGTGAGCGGAACGGGGCCGTGTCCCGGCTTCCCACGGGCAGCCACCGTGGCCGAGGGAGCCCTGCCTGCTGGGAGCACCAGCGCTGCGCCCGCTGCCCTGCCCGGGGCCGTCTGGGCAGGGGCCGGCCAGCTCTCCCTCCCGGACGCTGGCCCCAGCACTCCCGTCTCCTCTCTGCCGCCGGTCACTGTCGGGGGCTCGGGGCCAGGGCCGGACACAGCAGAGCCCGAGGACCCCTCGCCCAGGGGTGGGTCCCATGGCGGCGTCCAGTCCCGTGTCCAGCCCGGTCGGCCCGGCTCGACGTGGGTGCGAGGAGGCCACTCGCCGGTGTCCTCGCGCTCTGTCACCGTGTGGCGGCAGGGAGCTGGGAAGGCTCCTCCTCCCACGGTCCTGCTGGGGGGGCGTGGGTGAGGCTGAGCTCACAGAGCGGGGTGCGGGGAGGTCACCCTGTGCTCTGGCTGTGGGGCTCCCCCAGTGCTGGGCGCCTGGGCACCCTCTCTGTGCCCTTCCCACTGCACGTCCCTACGCAGCTGGGGCGTCTTCTTTACCCCCGACTTTCCGTCGCGCAGAGATCACGAATTGGGGCCTCCTGCGGCTGCTCTGCATGGAAGCGCTGGCGCTGCCCTGCGGGGTGTGAGGCGTGGGCGGGCAGGGGTGCGGGTGGGTGGTCCTTGCTTTGATTCTGAAAATTTTGAGCGTCAGCCTCTGTTTACAGCTCCCGGGAATCAGCTGGCGCCGCGCACATATGTTTGGGGCTGTTGCTCGGGTGACGGCCCGGGTCTCCCGCCCACGGGGCTCCTGCAGGGGGTGAGGGGGGTGCCTGTCGGCCTCCCCTGGGAGGAGCTGGAGCAGCCCTGCCCCCACAGCTCCCGCTCCGTACTGCCCGTGTCCTCAGAGCCCACACCCGGGGCGCCTGCGTGACAGCAGCCTGACCACGTGCGTCGCCCGGTGGAGACAGCCCCACGCTCCGCCCCGTCCTCTGGGGGCGGCGCTGCCTCGAGCCCATCGGGCCGCTGGGTCTGGGGGTGCCCTTCGCCGCGGCCCCCCCCCCCGGGGTGCCTCTGGGGGACCCTCAGCTGCTCTTGTGTTTCTTTCTTAGTCTTACCTTCTTCAAAGGAGCGACGCTCCCTGCAGCCCTGGGGGGGGCGTGTGTCCGTCTCGGGGTTGCTGGCCCGTCGCGTGGGTGGGGCACCGGCCTACCCGTCCTAATCCCGTCCTCTCTCCCGGAGCAGGTAAAGGAAGAGGCGCCGGCAGCGTCGATGACGGCGGCGTGAGGGAGGACGACGATGCCCAAGGGCGGGAGCTCCAGGACGCCACAGCAGGGAGACGGCGCCCTCAGCAGCGACATGGTGGAGAAGCCGGCCGGCAGGAAGGTGGGCGCGCAGCTGGGCTTCGGCGGGAGCGCCGGGCGCGTGCGTGGGGACCCAGGCCGGCGCGGTGGGTGCCGGTCGGGGCGCAACAGGCTGGGCCAGGAGGCCGGTGTGCGCCCGGCCCACACCACTGGGGCCGCGGCTCCCCGGGCTCCGAGAGCGGCCGAGCCCGCAGGAGAGGGCAGGCGGGCGCAGGGCCGCGGCTCGGCCCCTGCGCGTGCCTGTCGGCGGTGGGTGTGCCTTTGCGCCGGGCCCCCCAGGCCCTGTCCAGGCGCTGCCTCTGGCCTCCGGGTGCGTCTGGGGAGTGGGGGGCGGCCCTGTGGTGGGGGTCGTCCTGTCCCAGGCGGGTGCCCCGTCGGGGGCAGGCGGTGTTGGTGAAGGGGGGCCCAGGGCCCGGGTGTCAGCTCACGAGGGCAGGTGCCCCCGGGCTCCGGGCCGTTGGCCGCCGGATGGCTGTGGCGCAGCAGGTGCTCGGCTTTGCTGGCGTCCGCGGGGCTGTGGCCGGGCTTCTCGCGTGGGACGGTCAGCGGGCGCCGTGGCCGAGGTTCCTGCCGTGGGCGCGTGTCGTGGGGCGCAGGGCCCCGGGGGTCTTGGTCTTGGGTGCTGGTGCCCCGTGTGCGGAGAGCACGCGTCGTGGGCAGCGTTGCGTTTCTCACGGGCCTTTTCTGTGGCTGTTGTGATGACGGTGGCTCGGTTACAGGGTGGGGGAGGGCGCCCTGAACCCCCAAACCTGCCCACTCTGGGCCCTGCCGTTCTCTGCTTCAAGATGCACTCTGGCGCGGAGACCTGCACCGGGAAGGGATTTTAATATGGCTGCGTGCACGGGGGCATCCGCCCCAAGCCAGCCGTCCCCGCGCGGTGCAGGCCCAGCCCGACGGGGTGGCCCAGGGCAGGGCCGCGGGGCCCGGAGCTGCCCGTCTGAGGCCCTGCTGGCGGGGCTCACGGGAAGGGGCAGAGGGGCCGGGCGGGGCTGGGGCGGAAGGAGCCGCGTCAGCCCCGAGGTCCCGGCTGCCGCCGTCCGCCCCCGCGGGGCTCTCACCCGCGTCTGTCCACCCTGCCCAGTGCCGAGAAGCTGCGCAACCCCCCCCCCCCCGGGCCGGGGTGGTGGGTCCAGGCCGTGGCCAGGAGCCCTCCTTGTGGCCGCAGCTCAGCTGCGAGTGCAGGGGCTGTGGGCCTTCGGAAGGCGGCAGTGCCCCGTCTTGGGGTGCTCTTCCCAGGAGGCCCTGGTGCTGTGAGGGCACCATGTTCGCCAACAGCTTCCCTGGGGGAGACTCCGGGAGGGCCGTGCAGTCCAGGTGGGGCTGGCGGGGCTTCCTGGCCAGGCGCCGCGTCGCCGGTGTGGGGCAGGGCAGCATTGTGGGGACCGCCCAGCAGTCCCCCCGACAGCACCGTCAGCTGGGCTGGCTGAGACTGTCCAGCCCGGTGGGAGCAGATGGCCTGCGCCGCGGGGGCCCAGCGTCCCGATGGCGGTGGGGGGCTCTCGCCTGCGTGCCCCTCGGGCTCAGAGGCTTCGCGGTGGCTGGGCCGTGGCCCCCCAGGCCTGGGTCTCCCGCGCCTGAGGACGCGGGCTGGGCTCTGGCTCAGGGGGCGTCTGATCGCGCCCTTTGCTTTCCAGGATAAAGATAAACTTTCTCTGACCAAGACCCCGAAGCTGGACCGCGGCGATGGCGGCAAGGAGGTGAGGGAGCGGGCGAGCAAGCGGAAGCTGCCCTTCTCCGCGGGCGCCAATGGAGAGCAGAAGGACTCGGACACAGGTACCGCGGCCGGCGGAGGCGCCCTGCTGCGCGGGGGTGGTCTGGAGTTGGCGCCGCCGCCCGCAGGCAGCCCAGAGGAGTGGACCCGCCCTCTGCGCGCTCGCCCGCGTGCCCGGCAGCTGGCACTGAGGGCAGCGCCCGAGTCTCCTTGGGCTGAGGAGCGGCCGTGGGGCCTCTGTGGCCGCCGTGCGTGAGTCGGCGGCGGGCGAGGGGCCTTTGTGGCATCCGTGCCGGCTACCCTGGGGCGTGTGCCTTGGCTTCTCCCCGCGGCGGCTGCTCGTGGGAGAGGAGCGGGGTCAGGAGGGCCTGGGCCTCGCCCCACTGTGTTTGTCCTGCTCTGCAGGCGGCCAAGGAGGGCCCAGGCACCTGAGGGCGGGAAGCCTGGGGCGGTAACCCAGTGCAGCGGCAGAGGCCCCCGCGGGCCGGGGGCTGTGTGCACAGGCCCTAGGGTCCCGGCCTGAGATGCGGGGGGAGTCCGGAGCTGGTCTGAACTGCAAGCGGCGTGGACACGCAGGCCCGGGGGCCGCAGGCGGGCTCTGACCAGGAGCGGTTCCCTCCAGGGGGCCGCACTTTGGGAACAGCACGGGGCTGGCGCAGAGCCCGGGACGCAGGCGCTGGTGGGGATGGGCCGTGGGGTGCCCCTGGGAGTGTCGCGCTGCAGCCCGGCTCCTGAGGACACACGCCCGCAGGCCTGCGGCCTCCCTACAGAGCATGGGCTCTGGAGCGTCCAGCTGGGTGGCGTGGCGGCGGGAGACAGCAGGTGGTGCGCGCCAGGCCTCCCTCCGGTGTTCAGGGCTGGTGTGTGAGCAGGAAGAGCAAAGGATACTTGAGGGCGCTCTGGGTGAGCACGTGGGCCGCACACGCAGGTGGTGGGCATCGGGGCTGCCCTCTGCTCCCAGCCTGGCACCGACGCCATTTGCTGTCAGAGGAGCGGGGCCCCGGAGGCCGGCTGAGGGCTCCGCAAAGGCCGCAGCCTGGAGCAGCGGTGGGGGCCGCCCACGTGAGCCCGTGCAGGGAGGAGGTGGGCTGTGTCCTTCCTGCTGCTGCTGGGCTGGGGCTACAGGGAGCGCGGCGAGCCCCCCAGAGACCGCGTGGTGCCTGAGCCGTCCTGCGCGCCCGCATCAGTGCCGAGGGGGCTGGGCCTTCTGCCCGGGCCCTGCCCGCAGCCGGGTCCCCGTTTGGCCACATTGCCTGGTGACACAGACCGCAGGCCGGCGCCTCCGGACATGCGGGCCAGGCCGGGGACTCGTCCACCCTCTGAGGAGCCTCGCCAATCAGCAGCTCCCATCCAGCGTCGGAAGGGGGAACATGACCCTTGTGCCTCCAGCGCCTGCGGCGGAGCTGCCGGAGCAGCGCTCAGCCCGAGGCCGCCCCCGTCCTTGGCCTGTCCTCAGCCTGGCCACACAGGCGCCGTCCGCTCCGGCCTTCTGAAGGGGCCGGGCAGGGCGGGGCTTGGCCCTCATGAGGCTCGGCACCAACCTGGTCCGCCACTGCAGCCCCGCCGAGCTCCTGGGCCCCCGGCGGCAGCACCGTGACCTCCATCTGGACACAGGAGGCCGGCCGGGGCCTCACAGGCCCGTTCCTCCCCGCGGTGACCGTGGCGCTGGTCTGTAAGGGAGGGAGGCGGGCGTGGAGCTGAGGGACGGCAGCCCGGCCAGAGTGTGACGCCTGCTGGGAGGGCTGGGCCTGCGTGCAGACAGGCCCGGACAGGCCTGTGTCTCCTGACCAGGCCTGGTGGCTAGGCCATGCGGGCGCCCTGCTCGGGAGGCCAGCTGGGCACTGGAGGCTCTGCGGGCCGGGCCGGCGCCCCGAGCAACCCCAAGGCCTGTGCCTGTGGGGTGCCCCTGCCCCGTGCCCGCACCCAAGGCTTTAGCGCCGGCCTCCTGGGAACCGTGCAGGGCAGGCCTGGTGGGCGGAGCTGGTCCAGCGCGCGCAGGCTCTGACCCCAGGCCTCCCGCCCACCCCGTGGCAGCCCCTCCAGCCTGTCCACTCTCACGAAGCTTCCAGGCCCAGGACGGTCCTCAGGCAGCACCTGGCCAGGTGCTGGCAGGGACGCGGGGCCCTAGGGGAGACGGTGCAGCAGGCGGAGCAGGGGCGCCGCGGCTCCAGGAGGCAAGGGGTCGGGAGCCTCAGGGCAGCCAGCCCACCCGGGGGTGAGGGGCGCTGCTGCCTGCAGTGTGCCGGGGAGGAAGCGGCCCCAGCGTGGCCGTCAGTGGACAGCTAAGTGGATCGTGACTCAGACGCGGCCGGGTCGGACCCGCAGGCCCCCGTGTGGTCTTCAGGGTCTGTGCGGTGGGGGCGGGTGGAGAGCCTTTACCCCGACCTGGGCCGGTTGGGTCGTCCTGTGGCTCCTTCCTCAGCGCCCCGGAGGGTGGCGTGTGTTCCCGGTGGCTCGGTGGTCCCCTTGGGCGGAGTCCCGGGGTGCGTGGCTCCGCCGTGCGTGCGGAGGTCGAGCAGCCGGCAGCGCTGCTGCTGGCCAGGTGCTGGGCAGGGGCCGCCTGGGGTGCCGCGTCGGCGTTCTCCGGACGCTGTCAGGCGCGCGCCCTACAGAAAGCGTGTCTCTGCGCGTGGAGGCGCTGGGACGTGTCTGGACTGGGTGGGGAGGCCGGGGCACTGCCCAAGGCTGGGTGGGCGTGTGGCGAGGTGGCCAGCTAGGTGGGCTCTAGGGGCGCTCCGGGGGCATTGAGTGAAGTGGGGTGCCTCAGGCTGTGGCCTGGGGTCTGCTCCCGCGCGGGCCCCACCCGCCGAGGCCGGGCAGAGGCGGCAGCTTTGGGCTCCTGGCCTGTGGTGCCGGGGCAGTGTCCGTCCTCACCCCGGGGCTCCGTGAGCGGCCGCCCCGCACCCCTGCGTGGCCTGAGGCTGGAGCGTGTGCTGGTAGGTGAGGTGGCCGAGCAGGCGCGGCCGAGCGGGCTGTGCCTCGTGTCTCGTTAGTGCTCTGTGTTGATGCCTTTAGATGCCTCCAGCCCAGTCCACGTCGTGGCACTGCAAGGCTGGCTCGCTCCTCGAGGCGCCACGCCCTGAAATGGAGGTTCCTAGAAGCAAGAAGAAAGGTACAGTACGACAGCCGCTTGGCCTGCTTGCGTGTTCTGGACCGTGTGGAGGCGGGTCGGGGAAGGCGGCCGGAGCCAGACACGCGTGCTTAGGCAGAGACGTGCTTGCGAGCGCCGGGCCATGCGCCTCCGCCTCGAGGGCGGCGGGCGGTCCGGGAGGCACCTGCCGCGGAGCGGGGTCGGGGCGCCGCCGCGGGCGTCCGGCAGCTCTGAGGCGGCGGGTGGCTCGCGGCTCTCCGGCCGAGGTGACGGCACCGCCCGCCCGGCGTCCCCGGTGCCCGGAGGCTGCGAGGCGGCAGGCAGGGCCCGCGGGTCGGGGACGCGCCGGCACAAAGTCTGCCCTCTCTCCACCGCCTCGCAGAGAAGCAGGGTCCCGAGCGGAAGCGGATCAAGAAGGAGCCGGTGGCCCGCAAGGCCGGGCTGCTCTTCGGCATGGGGCTGTCGGGGATCCGCGCCGGCTACCCCCTCTCCGAGCGCCAGCAGGTGGCGCTGCTCATGCAGATGACGGCCGAGGAGTCGGCCAACAGCCCAGGTGAGCCCAGCGGGAGGGCCCGGCCGGGGCGGCCACACCTGTGCCCGCCAGCCTCGGTGACGCCGCGTCCTCTCCGGCCGCAGTGGACACGACACCAAAGCACCCCTCCCAGGCGGCCGTGTGTCAGAAGGGGACGCCCAGCTCTGCCTCCAAGACCAAAGACAAGGTGAACAAGAGGAACGAGCGTGGGGAGACGCGCCTGCACCGCGCGGCCATCCGGGGGGACGCCCGGCGCATCAAGGAGCTCATCAGCGAGGGCGCCGACGTCAACGTCAAGGACTTCGCAGGTGGGCGGCCATGGGCCCCGGGGCTGCAGGGTGGGGCTCCCCAACTGCGGGTGGCGGCGAGGGGCTAAGGGCCAGGAGAGCCACGTCCTGTGTGTCCTCGGCAGGCTGGACGGCCCTGCACGAGGCCTGCAACCGCGGCTACTACGACGTGGCCAAACAGCTGCTGGCCGCGGGCGCCGAGGTGAACACCAAGGGCCTGGACGACGACACGCCCCTGCACGACGCCGCCAACAACGGGCACTACAAGGTGGGCTTCTGCGCGCGTGGGGGCCGCCCCGCCAGGGGAGTGGATGGTCATGCCCCAGAAGGGGGCTCTGGGGGCTCAGCGGGGGTCCCCGAAGCCAGTGCAGATGCCCCCACGATCGGCCACCATCTGCAGACCGGGGCACTGAGCCGCTCCCCCATCAGCGGGGCTGGGGCCAGGGAGTACCACGCACGGGACCGAGGTGGTGCCAGCTGGGGAGATGGCGTCGGCAGACCCCGCGGTGTCCACTGTGGGGCCTGAGCGCCGAGGTGGGCACTGGGCTGTGGGGTCCGACAGGTGGGGTCCGAGGCCCAGGAGCCGGAGCGGCCTCCCCGGTGGGATGGCGCCGTCGGCTGCCGGGCTCGTGTTTTGAGGCCCTTCTGGGCAAGTAAGTGGTGGAAGCTCGTGAGCCGTCTGGGGTTTGCTCAGAAGAACGTGGGCAGGGTCGGGGGAGGTTGCGTGAGGGCCTCAGCCGGCAGAGGCCCTGCCCCCCACGTCCCCACCCCCGAGGGCTGTGGCTCCTCTGGGGAGTGCTGCCCATGGGTGGGAGTGCTGTCTCCAGCCTCCCGCGCCCTGGGATGCAGGCCCAGGCCGCTGCTGCCGAGGGCCACGGGAGGGCCGAGGGCATCTCCCTGCCACCCAGCCTGGTCTCAGCGCCGCCCCGCGCCCGCCGCTGTCTCCTAGGTGGTGAAGCTGCTGCTGCGGTACGGGGGGAACCCCCAGCAGAGCAACAGGAAGGGGGAGACGCCGCTGAAGGTGGCCAGCTCGCCCACCATGGTGAACCTCCTGCTGGGCAAAGGCACCTACACGTCCAGCGAGGAGAGCTCGACCGGTCAGTGCCGGGGCCCGGGCGGGGTGGCCCCTCTGCTCCGCGTGGGGTCTCGGGGCCCAGAGGCCCGTCCTTGCTTCGGCGGGGGGGGGGGGCCGCCGCTGCCCTGTCCGCGGTGCCCCAAGCCTGCCTGACACCCCCTCTGTCCCCCGCAGAGAGCTCCGAGGAAGAGGATGCCCCCTCGTTCGCCCCGTCCAGCTCCGTCGATGGCAACAACACGGACTCAGAGTTCGAGAAGGGCCTCAAGCACAAGGCCAAGACGCCCGAGCCCCAGAAGGCCGCGGCCCCCGTCAAGGACGAGTACGAGTTCGATGAGGACGACGAGCAGGACCGGGTGCCCCCCGTGGACGACAAGCACCTGCTCAAGAAGGACTACAGGAAGGAGGCCAAGGCCACCAGCTTCGTGTCCATCCCCAAAATGGACGTGAAGAGCTACGCAAAGAACAGCGCGGCCGCGCCGAAGAAAGCCGTCCACCGCATCCTGTCGGACTCCTCGGACGAGGACGACGTGGGCGTGCCCGCGGGGCCGGCCGAGAAGCTGCGGCTCGCGCACGCGCTGCTGCCCGGCGGCAAGGCCCGGGAGCCCGCGCCCGCCAAGCCGCAGAAGGAGAAGAACAAGGTGAAGAAGAAGCGGAAGAAGGAGCCGAAAGGCAAGGAGGTGCGGTTCGGGAAGAGGAGCGACAAGTTCTCCTCGGACTCGGACAGCGAGTGCCCGGACAGCGGCGCGGACGACGCCGACTCGGTGCTCAGCTCCGGCGGCCTCAAGGAGTCCCCGCTGGTGCTGAAGGACCCCTCCCTGTTCAGCCCCCTGTCCGCCTCCTCCACCTCGTCGCACGGGAGCTGCGCCGCCCAGAAGCACGCGCCCGGCCTCTCGGAGCAGCACGCCAAGCACTGGCGCACGGACAACTGGAAGACCATCTCCTCCCCCGCCTGGTCCGAGGTCAGCTCCCTGTCGGACTCCACGCGGACGCGGCTGACGAGCGAGTCCGACTGCCCCTCCGAGGGCTCGAGCGTGGAGTCGCTGAAGCCCGCGCGGAAGCGGCAGGAGCACCGGAAGAGGGGCGGCCTGCAGAGCGCGCTGCCCGAGAAGCGCAGCGCCGTCCACTCCAGCGCGGACGGCGCCATCCCCAAGCTGGACAAGGAGGGGAAGGTCGTCAAGAAACACAAGATGAAACACAAACACAGGAGCAAGGACAAGGGGCTGGGCCCCGTCGGCCAGGAGCTCAAGCTCAAGAGCTTCGGCTACGAGTACGAGGACGCCAAGCCGCGGGCGGACAAGGCCCTCCTGCTGGACAGCGACCTGCCCGCCGAGAGCAAGCTGCGGGCGCTCAAGCACGACCGCGAGCACTTCCGGAAGGAGGAGCGGCCCGGCAAGGCGAAGCCGGAGGACAAGGACTGGCTCTTCAGGGACGAGGGGGGCAGGGTCTGCAGGGAGGACAAGCCCCCCCGGAGAACCAAAGAGGCGGGCCGGGCCCTGCGCGAGGAGCGGGAGCGCGGCCTCCGCGCCGAGCGGGAGAAGCCGGCCAAGGAGAAGTCCCCGAAGGAGGAGAAGCTGAGGCCGGGCCGCGAGGAGAGGAAGAAGAAGCCCAAAGACAGAGCCGCCCGGCCGGACAGGAAGGGCGAGGGCAAGGAGGAGCGCGCGAGCCGCGAGAAGGCGCCGGCGCCCCGGCGGGAGAAGGCCTTCCGCGACGAGCCCGCCTTCGACGAGTACCGCGGCGCCGGCCAGTTCCTGGAGCCCGACGACGCCAAGTTCGGGCTCTCCGACGACCAGCAGGACCGCTGGCTCTCCGACCTGTCCGACTCCTCCTTCGACTTCCGGGGCGAGGACAGCTGGGACTCGCCCGGGACGGACTTCAGGGACCTCAAGGGCGACTCGGTGGCCAGGCTGATCCTGGAGACGGTGAAGGAGGACGGCAAGGACCGCAAGCGCGAGGCCCGGGCCCGCGAGAAGCGGGAGCACGGGGAGCGGCGGGCCGAGCGGGACGCCCTCTTCAGGAAGAAGGAGCGGGACCCCCTGGACAGGAACCCCGAGAAGAGGCGGGAGCCGGCCGAGAAGCACAAGGGCCCCCCCGGCGGCCTCCCCGAGAAGGACCGGAAGCGCAGAGAGGCCGCCGAGGGCGGGCGCGACAGGAAGGAGGCCCTGGAGGGCGCCCGGGAGCGCAAGGACGGCAGGGCCAGGCCCGACGAGGCCTTCAGGGAGGAGCCCAAGGAGCTGGGCTGCGACGGCGTCTTCCGGGACCGGCCCGACGGCGACCCGGGCAGGAGCCTGGAGCCCTGGGAGCGGCACCACCCGGCGCGCGAGCGGGAGAAGCGGGAGAAGAGCAAGGCGGAGAAGCACAGGGACAAGTCCAGCGACAAGGACAGGGCCGAGAAGGCCGGCCCGGACAGGGCCCCCAAGGACAAGGACCCGGACAAGGGCTTCAAGGAGAAGAAGGACGCCAAGGACAAGCACCGGGAGCCCCACGGCCGGGAGCGCGAGCGGAGGGCGGCCCCGGAGCCGGCGCGGGAGCGGAGGGACAAGGCCCTCGCCGGCGCGGCCGCGGAGGACGCCCCCGAGAAGAAGGACGACAGGAAGGGCAAGGAGAAGAGCTGGTACATCGCGGACATCTTCACGGACGAGAGCGAGGACGACAAGGAGCCCTTCGCGGCGGCCGAGGCCGGGGAGGCGGCGCGGGCGGACGGCCCGCCCGAGCGGGAGGACGGCGACCGGCACCGCAAGGGCTCCGCCGACCGGCAGCACGCGGACAGGCAGAAGGACAAGGAGCCCCGGGAGAAGAGGAAGGAGCGGGGCGCGGCCGACGGGGGCCGGGAGCGGCGGGAGCGGGGCGCCGACCGGCACAAGGAGCGGCGGGAGAAGGAGCCGGCGGAGAGGTACAGGGAGCGCAAGGACCGGGCCCCCGCCGACGGCGCGCCCGAGAAGAGGCCCAAGCAGAAGCCCCCCGAGCGGGCGGAGCGCAAGGGCGCGGCCGAGGACAAGGCCAAGGGCCGGCACCGGGAGCACGGCCGGGAGCGGAAGGCCGCGCGGGCCGGCGAGCTGGAGCGCAGCCTGCTGGAGCGGCTGGAGGAGGCGGCCCTGCGCGAGGACCGCGAGGACTCCCACGACAAGGCCAGCGAGGCGTCGTCCGACAGCTTCCCCGAGCGCGGCCCCGACCCCGCGCTGAGCGCCCTGCTGGAGGCCGCCTTCCCGGAGCCGCCCGAGGAGCGGGGCCGCGAGCGCGAGCGCCTGCGCCACGCCTCGTCCTCCTCCAAGAAGAGCCACGAGCGGGAGCGGGAGCGGGCCCGGAAGGACAAGGCCGACAAGCGGGACAAGGCCGACGAGCACAAGGACCCCGGCGGCCGCAAGGACCCCGGCCCGCACGACAGGGACCTCCTGGACGCCGAGGCCTACGCGCTGGCCTACGGCGCCAAGGCCGAGCTGGACGAGGAGCCGGACAAGGCCGCGGAGCCGTTTCCCGCCGAGAAGAGGGAGAGGGGCGAGTCCGAGCGGGAGCCGGCCAAGAAGCCGGACAAGGAGCTCAAGCCCTTCGGCGCCGGCGCCCTCAGCCTCCTGCGGGAGAAGCGCCGGCGGGAGCGGCGCCGCGAGCGCTGGCGGGAGGAGAAGGAGCGGCACCGCGACAAGCACCACAAGGAGGAGCCGCGGCCCCCGGCCCCCGGCCGCGAGAAGCCCCGGGACGAGGGCCCGCGGCTCGGGGAGGCCAAGCCCAGGGACAGGCTCAAGGAGAACCCCGAGAAGGAGCGGGGCGACGCGGCCCGGCTGAGCAACGGGAGCGAGCGGCTGCCGCTGCCGCGGGACCCGGGCCGCAAGGACGCCCGGCCCCGCGAGAAGCTGCTGGGGACGGGGACCTGATGATGACCAGCTTCGAGCGGATGCTGTCGCAGAAGGACCTGGAGATCGAGGAGCGGCACAAGCGGCACAAGGAGCGCATGAAGCAGATGGAGAAGCTGCGGCACCGCTCCGGGGACCCCAAGCTCAAGGACAGGGCGCGGCCGGCCGACGACGCCCGCAAGAAGAGCCTGGACGCCTCCGCCAGGAAGCCCCCCGGGCCGGACCCTGCCCCGAAGGACAGGAAGCCCCGCGAGCCGGCGCCCGCCGCCCCCGCCGCCGAGGGCAAGCCCCTGCCCGCGCCCGCGCCGGACGCCAGGGACTGGCTGGCGGGGCCGCCCGCGAGGGAGGGCCTGCCCGCCTCCCCCAGGCCGGACCAGGGCCGGCCCACCGGCGTCCCCCGCGCCGCCCCGCCCTGCCCCGGCTACGAGGAGGCCATGCACACGCCCCGGACCCCGTCCTGCAGCGCGGACGACTACCCCGACCTCATGTTCGACTGCACGGAGCCCCCGCCCGCCCCCGGCACGGTCGCCGGCACCGGCTCCCCCTCCTTCTACGACCGGTTCTCGGCGGCGGCGGCGGCGGCCGGCGGGATCTCGGAGACCCCCGGCCAGACGCCCACCCGGCCCCTGTGCACGAGCCTGTACCGGTCCGTGTCCGTGGACATCCGGAGGACCCCCGAGGAGGAGTTCAGCGTCGGGACAAGCTGTTCCGGCAGCAGAGCGTCCCCGCTCCGGCCAGCTACGGCTCGCCGGGGCCGCTCCTGGAGGACAAGGCCCCCGGGCCCCCGGGCCCCGCGGACAAGTTCGCCTGCCTGTCCCCGGGGTGTTACTCGCCGGACTACGGCGCCGCCTCCCCCAGAGTGGACGCCCTGCACTGCCCGCCGGCCGCCGTGGTCACCGCCACCCCTCCCCGACGGCGCCTTCTCCACGCTGCCGGCCAAGTCCCCGCCCGCACACAGAGACGCGCTGTCGGCCCCTTCCATGGAGGGCGCCCTCCCCCCCGACCTGGGCATCCCCTGGACGCCACGGAGGACCAGCAGGCCACGGCGGCCATCATCCCCCCCGAGCCCAGCTACCTGGAGCCCCTGGACGAGGGGCCCTTCAGCACGGTCATCACCGAGGGGCCCGTGGAGTGGGCGCACCCTGCCGCAGAGCAGGCCCTGTCCTCTGGCCTGCTGGGGGGCGCCGCCGAGAACCCCGTCAGCTGGCCCATGGGCTCGGAGCTCCTGCTGAAGTCTCCGCAGCGGTTCCCGGAGTCCCCGAAACACTTCTGTGCCGAGGAGCCCCTCCACGCTGCTGTTCCGGGGCCCTTCGGCCCCACCGAGGCCCCTTACCCGGCCTCCCCTGTCCCCTACCCTCTGTCCGTCCCGGAGCCCGGGCTCGAGGACGTCAAGGACGACTCTGGGGAGGCGGCGGTCCCCGTCCCCGCCTCCGAGGAGCCCACCCCCTTCGCCACCTCCTCCAGGCTGGAGTCCTTCTTCGGTGACTGCAAGGCGCTGCCCGACGCGCCCCCCGACGCGCCCCCCGAGCCTGCGTGCGTGGCCGCCGTGGCGCAGGTGCAGGCTCTGGGGGCCCTGGACGGCAACTTCCTGGGGAACGGCCACGGCCTGGCTGCCCTGGGCCCCGTGGAGGCCGTGCCCTGGTCGGACGCCTTCGCCGGCCCGGAGGACGACCTGGACTTGGGGCCCTTCTCACTGCCAGACCTTCCTCTCCAGCCCAAGGACGTCTCCGACGTGGGGGCAGAGCCTGCGGAAGGGAGCCCCCTCAGCCCTCCAGAGGACACCCCTGCAGGGCCCCCCGCCCTTGCGAGCGGCGGGGACGCAGCCTCGTCGGCCCCCGAGGAACAGCTCTTGCCGCCTCCAGAAGAGGCGCCCCCCGGCCCGAGCCCGACCCTCCCGCGGAGCCCGAGCCGGACGCGGCGCGGCAGGGAGCTGGGGAGGCGGGGGCTCTGCCGGACGAGCAGACCCCCGGGGATGCCGGCCCTGGCTCGGGCCGGAGCCAGCCCCGCCCGAGCAGCTCCTGCCAGGGAGCGCGGACCAGGAGGCGAGGACCCGGATGCCCTGGCCGCGCCCCGCTGCGCCCCGACCCTCCCGCAGACGCGGCTGACCGGGCCGGCCCCCACGACAGCGCCGGGCCGGAGGGGCCCCAGGGCGGCGTCCAGCCCGAAGCCGCGGACTCGGAGCCCAAGCCCTCGCCCGAGGCCCAGAAGGCCCCCCGCGTGGAGGAGGTCCCCCAGCGCATGACCAGGAACCGGGCCCAGATGCTGGCCAACCAGCACAAGCAGAGCTCGCCGCCTCCGGAGAAGGAGCCGGCGCCCGCGCCCAGGGCCCGGGGCCGGGGCTGCGAGGAGGACGAGGCCCAGGCCCAGCACCCGCGCAAGCGCCGCCTGCAGCGCTCGGGCCAGACGCTGCCGCCGCCGCTGCACCCGTCCACGCAGCAGACGCGGGAGGTGATCCAGCAGACGCTGGCCGCCATCGTGGACGCCATCAAGCTGGACGCCATCGAGCCCTACCACAGCGCGACAGGGCGAACCCCTACTTCGAGTACCTGCAGATCCGCAAGAAGATTGAGGAGAAGCGGAAGATCCTCTGCTACATCACGCCCCAGGCGCCGCAGTGCTACGCCGAGTACGTCACCTACACGGGCTCCTACCTGCTGGACGGCAAGCCGCTCAGCAAGCTGCACATCCCCGTGGTGAGTGCGCCCCGCCGGCTGCTGCGCCGGGGGGCTCCTCTCCCCCTCAGCTTGCGCGCGGGGCGGGCGGCGCCTCCTGTCTGCGGCCCTCCCCCTCGCTGGTTAGCCGCCCGGGGCCCCGGGGCCGTGTGGCGGCGGCGCTGTCGTCCCAGGACCCAGGGAGGGGCGGCCTGGGGTGCCCGGCGCGCCCGTCTCACCCGGCACCTGACGTCAGGGCCTGCCGGGCGCGGTGGCGGCCGGGGCCCTCTTCTGGGAGCACCTTGTGCCCACCCCCCACGTGGCTGCAGTTCTTGGGAGCCCTCCCTGGGAGACACCGCGGGCAGTGGGGTTTGGGGTGCTCTTCCGGCGCTGAGCCCCTTGTCTTGGGGCGAGGCTGTGCGGGCAGCCGGCGGCGGCGCTCAGCTCTCGGTGTAGGCTCGCGGCACTGACTCGCTCCCCCATGTGACCCCAGATCGCGCCCCCGCCCTCCCTGGCGGAGCCCCTGAAGGAGCTGTTCAAGCAGCAGGAAGCGGTGAGGGGGAAACTGCGCCTGCAGCACAGCATCGAGCGGGTACGCGGGGCTGGGGGGGTGCGGCCTCGAGGGGTGCGCGGGGCCTGTTGGGGAGTCAGGGCTTGGCTGATGCTGCTCCTCCCCTGCCCCAGGAGAAGCTCATCGTCTCCTGCGAGCAGGAGATCCTGCGCGTCCACTGCCGGGCAGCCAGGACCATCGCGAACCAGGCGGTGCCCTTCAGCGCCTGCACCATGCTGCTGGACTCGGAGGTGTACAACATGCCCCTGGAGAGCCAGGTGGGCGGGCGCGGGGCCCGGAGGCCACTCAGGCCGTGGGGTGGACGGGGGCCTTTCCGTGCATGTGTCCCCGTTGGGTACGCAGAGTCCTCCTGGGGGCCCGGGCTGCTGGGCATGGCGCCCCCTGGCCTGTATACGGCCCCGGGGCCCTGTGAATGAAGCTGGCCGCGCTGGTGCGGGGCCCTCGCGCAGTCAGCCGTCCCCTCCACGGGGTGCCTCCTGCCCCGGGTCAGAGCTGCCTGTGGGGTCAGAGCCTGCTGGTGCCTTGGCCACCTCCGGGCACCGCCCGAGAGCCGGCACCACCCAGTGGGCGCTCTCGCCTGTCTTCCGGCCCAGGGCTGAGGAGCTCTGGACGCTCCTGGCGCCCCGCAGGCCGTGAGGGCGCAGACAGGCTTGCCGGCTGCCGGCACATGCTCGGCGCCGCAGGGAACGTCCGCACCCGTGGCCCCGAGCACACCCGTCCCCTCGCGGCGCCAGCGCTGACAGCTGTGGAGCGGGGCGCCTGCAGGGCCGGGTACTTTGGCATTTGTAAGGGGTGCTCTGGCCAGAGGGGCGCCAGCACAGGCCGGGGGGTCGGGGACGGCACCTAGGAAGAGACCCCCGCGGGGGGGGGGGGGGGGGGGGTGGCGCCTGCCGCAGCTCCTCCTGGAAACCCCTCGTCCCGCGGACCCCGGACGCTGACGCGCAGTCGCCCGTCAACAACAAAATCCATTTTGATGACAAAAAGAGGAGGCGCGTGCCCCGTCCCAGCTCGGGGTGTGCTCGGACGCCCACTGGGGCCCGCGGCACCCGGGTCTCCCGCTCACCGGCCGTTGCTCCCGACAGGGGGACGAGAACAAGTCGGTGCGGGACCGCTTCAACGCCCGCCAGTTCATCTCTTGGCTGCAGGACGTGGACGACAAGTACGACCGCATGAAGGTGGGTGCCCGCCCCGCCCCTCGTGGCCCACGGCCGGCCTCCTGTGGGTGGCGGCCGTGGCTGGCGGGGTCGGGGCCTCGGTTCCCGGAACAGGCGCCGGCCCCGCCAGACACCAGCCTCACTTGGCCCTTTGCTCGCCGACGAGGGCGTGGGCTGGGGCTCCGGCCACGCGGTCTCTGCCCACCGCCTGCCCGGCTGGACCGGGGCGGCCTCAGGGCCTCAGCACAGACGCGGGGCTTCCCTGTAGAGCAGCAGAGTCTGCGCGTCCGGGAGGTCACTCGAAGCCCCAGTGACGGGGACCCCGTCGGTGCCCGGAGGGGACGGGACCTCGGCTGGCGGACGCCGGCGAGGCCCGAGCCGAGCGCCGCGGCGGGTGGGCAGCCCGCCCCTCCCCGGCGCCTGCGCTCTAGGAGCGCAGTCGGGGCCAGCGCGGGCCGCCGCCGCGGGGCCACTCGGACGGAAAAGGGGCGCCGTGGGGCCGGGTCCCGTCCTGACCCGCCGGCTGTGCCCGCAGACCTGCCTGCTGATGCGGCAGCAGCACGAGGCGGCCGCGCTGAACGCCGTGCAGCGGATGGAGTGGCAGCTCAAGGTGCAGGAGCTCGACCCCGCCGGGCACAAGTCGCTGTGCGTGAACGAGGTGCCCTCCTTCTACGTGCCCATGGTGGACGTCAACGACGACTTCGTGCTGCTGCCGGCCTGACGCGCCCGCCCGTCCGCCCAGCACCGCCGCCCGCCCCGTCGGCGGGGACGCAGGGAGAGGCCGCCGTGGGAGCCGGGGAGCCGGCCCGTCCGCAGCCGGCTGCAGGACAGAGCACGAGGGCCCGCGTTCCGTCCCGGTCAGCGAAAGGAAGAACATCCAGGCGCCCGCCCCTCCGACCCCGAGCTCCCGGCCGGAGGGCCAGGGCGCGCCGACCGCCCCCGCGGAGCCGCCGAGGCGTCGGCCTCGGGCCGGGCCGGACGCCGCTCAGAGGGACGCAGAGCCAGGCTCGCCTTCGTGTTTTTAATGGAGTCAAATCCACGTGGTTTGTATATTTTTTCCTTTACTCTTGGGCATTTGGTTTCTCTTTCTGAGAACATAACTTGAAACACTACAGAGCCAATAACCATAGACGCGTACCCGTAAGCTGTACAGTTTTATACACATTCACAATGTACTTTTGCTGCCTTCTAGATAATTTATTTTGCAACACATTACTGCACAGTGTAAATAACTTATGTACAACATTCAGTTCTGTGTAAAGAAATAAATAAATTAATTACATGCTCTTCGTACACGGCGGCGTCCACCCGCTCCCGGAGGCCGGTGCCCGGCGGCGCCAGCGTCCCCCCAAGTCGCCCTTTCATTTCAAAGCCGGTCCTGCGCTCCCCGTGCGCGCGCGCCCGCCCCCCACCCCCGACAGCAAGAGGCGCCACTGCCGCTGCGCCCCGTCCGGGCTGGGCTGGGAGGGCCGCCCTGCATCCCAGGCAGGCAGACCGGGGCCAGGGTGCGGTGGGTCCAGCCTGGCCACGAGCCTGGGGACGCGGAGGGCCACCCCCAACCCCCAGAAGCGCCCTGGAGCCGGGGCAGCAGCAGAGGGAGGCGCTCCTTCCCCCGCCCAGGCCAGCCTGCCCCTGGCGACGGGCTGAGGGCGCGGGGCCGGCGCCTGGGTACCTGCGCTGTGGACGGCTTCCCTGGGAGGCTCCCGGCACAGGACCCGGGTGCGGGCAGCTCGGGGGGCAGGAGCTAGTTGGGAAGGCCAGGCCTCATGAAGACCCGCTTACCCCGGGGGCCAGCTGGCGCGTGCCTGCGGCGCTGCGGGGGTTGTGGGGCCCGGCGGGAGGTGGGGGCCTTGGTGCACACCCTCTGGCTCTCCAGATAGGCCGGCCGCCCCGGTGATGAGCTGGGGCCCTCGACCTCGGGCCTTGCCAGCATGGGAACCCCAGGCCGGCCTCCCCGACGCCGCATGCCGGGCTGGTGCAGACCGGCCCTGGAAGCAGCCGGGTCCCCCCCAGTCAGCTCTGCTCACGTCTGGGGGCCCGACTGAAGGGGGGCTGGCCAGGCGGGCGGGGGAGGCCGTGTCCTCTGGACCAAACTCGAGACGTCCATTTCCCAGGAGACCAGAGCTGGGGGGGCCCTGAGGCAGGCGCCGGGTCAGAGTGGGGCCGCTCTCCTTCCCGCCACACCCTGAGACCCCCAAGGGTCTCCACGGGGCACGGGGCACCCCAGCTGTCTAGCGGCCCTTGGGCCTGCACGGCAGCACGGCCAGGAGCCTGGCCCGGGGCCCGGGCGGGCAACCAGGAGGGCGCCCCGACTGACAGTCCAGCAGGCGTCCCCCAGGGCGGCCCAAGGGCGTGTCAGGGCCGGGGAAGTGAGGCCGCACAGGACCAGACGCCCCGCCGGCACGCGGGAGAGGCCGGGGCCCTTCAATCCGCCGGGGGCTTGTGGGTGTACAAGGCCTTGAAGCAGCCCCTGCAGGGAGAACAGGGCTGAGCGCCCAGGCGCCTCCCTCCCTGAGGCCCCAGCGGGGCCACCATGACCCTCTGACGGCACCGGGGTGTGTGTGTGTGTGTGTGGTGTGTGTGTGTGTGTGTTGTGTGTCAGGCCCGGGGTCGGAGCCGGCGGGGAGGGCCCCACGAGAGCACGGCCTGTGTCGGGGCTCGACGCCTGCTCCCAAAACCTCGGCCACGGTCACGGGACGCGTGCTTGGCCAGCCCGGCCCGCCCCTGGCCAGTCACCCCGCCGGGTGAGTTGCAGGCGCCCGGGGCGAGGCCCCATCGCGGACACCCGGCAGGCGCCCAGCGTGGACGCGCCCGCCCTGGGGCCGAGGGCCGGCAGCACGGAGCCGGGGCGCACACGGTGACGGTTTCCGGGTGCTCGATCACACACCCTGCTCGGACGTGCCCCCCCGCCGGCGCGGAGCCGCCCCTCGGGAAGGGGGACGCAGGAAGGGACACGGGGGGCGGGGGCGCAGCAGGAAGGGCCCGAGCTCCTGCCCCAGACCCACCGGGGCATGCCAGGGCCTCCCGGGCCTTCCCGGGCCTCCCCGGCCTCTCCCGGCCTCGCCCTGGTCCTGCCCGCCCGGGCCTGCCCCCAGGCAGCGCTGGGCCCACACACGCCAGAGCCCGGCCCTGCCGGACGACAGCCGCGGCCTTAGACGCGGGGCACCGAGGGACCGGGCGCCACCCCGCACCGCCCAGCAGCATGAGGCCGGACCGGGGTCCCCGCCCGTGCAGAGAAAGGTCCCCGGACTCGGCGCCACCGACCAGATGCTCCGGAGACAGAAGCGCCAACCCCAGCCGAGCGCAGAGAGACCCTCCCCCTGCGCGCAGGAGCCGCGCGGCCACGAGCTGGAGGAAGGAAAGCCGGCGAGGCGGGGGAAGGCGCCGCACCCACGCCGGGCAGCCCCTGCGCAGAGCAGCGCGCAGAGCTCGAGGAAATATGGCTGGAGATCCCGCGTGGCCCAGCAGCACCCGTGAGCCGTTGGCCCAAGCACCGGAGCACTCTAGGAAGAGGAGCTTCACCCAGGGCCCGCCCCGGCGGCGCAGCGGGTTGAGCGCCGCGCTGTGCAGCTGTCCGCGGCCTCTGCAGCTCGGGTTCGATTCCTGGCCGGCCAGGAGCGACCCACAGGGCGCAGCAGACCCCTCCTGTCTCCCCGCTGCTCCCCTCAGCAGTGGGTTTCGTCAGTCCGCCTGTTCTGCTCCCCGCTCTGGCTCTGGCGAGACACCCTCCCGCGTCTCTGGCCTGTACCCGGTTCTTGTAGAAATAAAATCTTCAAAAAAAAAAAAGTTTCCCCTACGCCTATCACACAGCAGGACTCCCGCGGCTGCCGTTTGCGAACCAGGACCCGTGCCCTTCAGCAGACGGGCGGGCAGGCCGGGACACACACGCAACGGAGGAGAGGGTGGCCTCTGGGACAGAACGGATGGCGCTGTGGCGAGCAGTCACCGCAGAGCAGCAGCCGGCCCGCAGGGGGTTGCCCTCCTCCGCGCAGCACAGATGAAAGCATCGTCCACACACAAAGACCAGAAGGGCTAGACCTGGCACTCGGCGCCGACAGCGAGGAAGAGGTGGGGGCAGGTGGGGCGGGGGCGCGGGAGGGTTGGAAGGGGGAGAGCAAAGCTAGGAAAATAAACTAACAAGAGAGGAAAAAAACCACAAAGGAAAAGACGAGACGTCAGCTCGCACCGGGCCAAGCGGCGGTCGTGAGACAATCGGGACAGGACCCGCCCGCGAGGACGGGCAGAGGCGCCCGCCACGGCCGCCGGGAACACGGGCCCGCCGCGCTCACGCTCCACAGCCCGGAGGTTCCTTAAAAACACTTAGACGCGGGTCTGTCGTGGGCCCCACGGGCCGCGAGGGCAGGCGGCGAGGGAGGCGCGCCGTGGGCCCCGCCAAGACGCCGACCCGCGAGCGCCCGCCCGGGCCAGGCCGCCGGGACGCGGCAGCGGAGCGCGGAGCTCGACCCGGCGCCAGGAGCGCCCGCCCGGCCCAGCCTCTGCGGCGCGCGTGACCCGGACGGACGCCGCCGCCACTTCCCGCTCCCGACCCCGGCAGCCGCGGCGAGCAGAGGGCGCAGGGCGGCGGCGGGCCGGGTGCTGGCGGCGCGGGGAGCGCACGGCTCTCGAGGCACCTTGGGGGCTCCCTGGGGGCGCGGGCCTAACCGAGCCTCTGCAGCGCGAGGCCCGCCCCGCCCGGAGGCAGCCGCAGGGCGCAGCGGAGCTCCCGGCCCGGCCCGGCCCGGCGGGGTCTCGGCAGACGCGCCCGTCCTGCCCGCTGTCCCTGGGAGCCCCGCCCGGTGTCCCAAACGCGCCAAAACTCGCACGAATCCGTGATTCACCGCCCGGGCGGGCGCCGCGGCGGGGCCGCGTCCCGTCTGGCTAAGGGCGTGCTCGCGCGCAAGCGCCGGCGCGGGCCAGGGGCGCGGGGTGAGCCCCCGACACAGCGGGCGCGGGACGGGCGGGGCGGCGGGGAGCCGGGAGTCGGCGGGCGCGGGGGTCGCTCCCTGGCCGGGGATCGAACCGGCGCTCAGAGGCTGCGCCGGCCCGCCGCGGCTCCGGGGAGCCCCGGGTCGGCATCCCGGGTCGGAACCGGCACTAAACCCCGTCAGCGGCCGGCGCCCCAGGCACATGCCGGAGCGGGGCCCCGGCCTCGAGCCCGCGCCGAGTGTGTCGGCCGCGCGTGGCCGCTGCTCCCGGGGCGGCGCCGCCCATCCCGCCCGCTGCCACCGCTCGGCGGGCCGGCTGCCCGCCCGCCCGCGTCCCTCGCGCCCGCGGCTGGCGGCGACCCGGCCCCCAGGCCCGGACGGGCTCGCGGGGCAGCGGGGCCGGAGGGGCCGCGCCCGACGCCCCGAGCCCTTCTAGGGATTGGCGTGTGCGGCGTGCGTGCGTGTGCGGCGTGCATGTGCGCGCCGTGTACCGTGCGTGCGCCGTGCGAGCGCGGGCCTGTACGTGTGCACGCTGTGCGTGCGCGCCTGTACGTGGGCACGCTGTACGTGGGCGCACTGTGCGTGTCAGTACGTGGGCGCGCTGTGCGTGCGCGCTATGCGTGCGCGTGCTGCGCGTGTGCACTGTGAGCGTGCACGCGCGTGTCCGCACACCCACGTCTGCCGGGTGCACGCGCGCGTCAAACACGCACCTGCTCGGCAGAGCCGCGCGGGGGGCTCGCGCCCGCCTCAGGGTCTCGGCGGGGCCCTGGCGCCCCCGCGGAATCGGGCCGCGAACGAGACCTGCGCGCGCGCCGCGAGCCCGTCCCGGCCGCCCCTCAGGCGCCCCAGGCCCCGCGGCCGCGCCCCGAGCGCGCCCACTCAGGGGCCGCCGGCGGCTTCCGCGCCTCGGGCCGGCGAGGGGCGCCCGGCAGCCCCCGGGGGGCCGGCCCCACATCGCGCCTCCGCCGGCCGAGGGCAGGGCGACCTCGCGGAGCCGCCAACGCCGCCGGGCCGCGCCTCGGGAGCCAGCGCGCGACGGCAGGGCCCGCGGCGGTCCCGGCGCCGACCAGGGGCGCCCTCCGGCCCCTCACGCCCGCGCGCGGCTCGTCCCCGCGGGCCCGTCGGGAGGGCGCCGAAGGCCGCGGCCGCCTCGCAGCGCCCGGAGCTCGCGGCCGGGGCGAACCGGCCGCCGCGCTCGCAACGCGACGCCACCACCGCCCGCCCGCCCGCGGCGACCCCCGCAGGCCGCGCGCACCCGCCTTACCGCGCGCCGCTCCGGCCCGGACGCCGCTGCGACGCGGGGAGCGCGGGCCCCACGGCCGCCCAGGGCCGCGCCCGCCCGCGGTCTGAGGAGAGGCGGCCGGCGACGCCGCTGGACGCGCACCTGACGCGCACCTGACGCGCCCGCCCCGCCCCGCCCCGCCCACGAGCCTCGCGGGGCCACGCCCCACTCAAGACGCGGCCTCCCGCGCACCCAGGGGCGGCCACACACGCCCGCACCCGCCTCGCGCCTGGCCCTGGCGCTGCGACCTCGCCCGCCCGCCCGCCCGCCGGCCTCGCGCCCGAGCTTCCCACCCCACCCGCTCCGCGGCAGGCCCCGCCCCGCCCCGCAGGCCCCGCCCACCCGCCCCGCAGGCCCCGCCCCGCCCGCAGGCCCCGCCCCACCCCCGCCCAGCAGGCCCCGCCCGCCCACCCAGCAGGCCCCGCCCCGCCCGCAGGCCCCGCCCCCCGCCGTGCCGGCCCCGCCCTCTCAGGGCGCTCCCGTTGCCCGCCCCGCGCCCACTTCGGGAGCTGCCCCGAGTCCTGCCCCGTCTCCGCGCTCCCACTCCGTGCGGCGTGGGCGCTCCCTCCCCCGCGCCCCGCGCAGCCCCAGCCCTCGCCCTCTACACGCCCCGCTCCCCGGAACCGACGGTCCCGCAGGCCCCGCCCTTGCCCCGTGGCCCCGCCCCCGCCCGCTCTAGGCCCCGCCCCGCAGGCCCTCCACCTGGCCCCGGGGCCCCGCCCCGCAGGCCCTCCACCTGGCCCCGTGGCCCCGCCCCGCAGGCCCTCCACCTGGCCCGGGGCCCCGCCCCGGCCGCTCCAGGCCCGCGCCCTGCCGGCCGGCGCAGAGGCTGCGGATGGAGCGCGAGGCGCGGGTGCTGCGCTCGGCGGGCGGCTTCGGCCGGGCCCGGCGCCTGCTGGCCGCCGCCTCGTGGCTGCCGTGCGTGGCGCTGGGGCTGGCGCTGGGCTCCGAGCCGCTGCTCACCGCGCTGCCCGCGCACCACTGCCGGCCGGACCCCGCGCGCCTGCCCCCGCGCCCCGCGCCCCGCGCGCCCCCGAGCCCCTGCCGGCTCCCGCGCTACCCCGAGCCCGGGCCCCGCGCCCGCCCCAACGGCACGCGGCCCTGCGCGCACGGCTGGCACTTCGCCCTGCCCGCCGCCGGCCTGCGCAGCAGCCCGGTCACCCAGGTGCGCCGCCGGGCCGGGCGGGCCGGGCCGGGCCGGGCCGGGCGGGGGGGGGTCCCCGCGGGAGGAGGCCACCGGACCGCGGCCTGGCCTGCCCTTGGGCTGTGGGGCTCTCGCCTGGGCCTTCGCCCTCCTGGCCGGCGGGCAGCCGGGGCCCACGCCGGCAGGTGCCAGGCCAGCGCTGGTGAGGTAGGTGGGGCGCCAGGGAGGAGGATTCGGCCGACGGGTGAGCGCAGCCTGGAGTTTCCTTCGTACCCAGAGCACTTTGAGCAACCTGGGCCTGGGGCCATAGGGTGGCAAAGCTGGGGGCGCTGAATCAAGGCGTGAGCCGGTCAGTTCAGTTTCCGGAAGGGCAATCCCTGCCCTGGGCCGGGGCGCCAGCTGGACTAGAGGTGTCTGGGGGGGCACTTGGCCGTCTGGGGGGGAAGAGGGGGCTGCTGGCACTTCCCTGACCCTATTTCTTTGTCCCCACCCTCGGAACCCCACCATTCCTGCCTCCCTCTTGGCTGCCTCTGCCAGCACCCCCGCCCCCCTGCACCCCTGCCTGCCCTGCCAGGTGTGTGGAAACAGCGGCCTTGCCACATCCCTGCGGGTGCCTCCCTGCCCCCCTCCCTGCCCCCTTCCCTGCCCTGTGCTGTGGGCCCGGCATCCTTCACAAGGGCTCGGCCCGGAAGCAGAGCCCTGCTGCAGCACGCTCCCCAAGTGGGCGGCAAGCTGGGGCGCAGGAGCCGCCGGGAAGGGCACGCTGCTGGGGTCAAGGGCCCTTGGCAGGAAAGCGGGCAAGCAGGGCCCTCCAGCTGTTCCCGGAGTCACTCTTGAAGGGGGTAGGGCGGGCACACAGGAGGCCAGCTTGGGCCCCAGCCAGGGAGCGGAGGGTGAGGCCCATCTGGAAGAAAGCAGGCAGGGCCCCCACACTCTTGGCCAGACTGGGGCTCCGTCAGGAACGCGCCAGTTCCCGCTGAGGGGCCTCGAGCCAGCCTCACCCTCCTGTGCCTTAGTCGCACCTTCTCTCCAGAGGCGCAGGAGCAGGACATCTGGGCCCCCTCAAGCCTGGGGACCCCTAGCATGTCTAGGCCCCCAGCCCCAGCTGGCCAGGGGTCCCCTCAGCAGACACTCATGTCCCTGCAGTGGAACCTGGTGTGTGAGGACGCGTGGAAGGTGCCCCTGGAGCAGACAAGCCACCTCCTGGGCTGGCTGCTGGGCTGCGTGGTCCTAGGCGCCGCCTGTGACCGGTGAGACACCCCCCAGTCCCTCGGGGGGCGCCCTCAGGCTGTCCTGACTGCATCCATGCGTCCCCGCTCCTGCCAGGTTTGGCCGCCGGGCTGTGTTTGTGCTGTCCCTGGTGCTGGCCACGGGCCTGGGGGCCAGCGAGGCCCTGGCTGCCAGCTTCCCTGCCCTGGTGGCCCTGCGGCTGCTGCACGCAGGGGTCCTGGCAGGCGTCTTCCTCACCCTTTACGTGGCTCGTGAGTACCATGGGGACCCCAGGGACTGGCCCCCCAGCACCCTTGGGGGACTTTCTGCTTGGAAGGTGGAGATGCACTGCTGTGGGCGCTGCTGCATGGGCAGGGAGGGTCTGGGGGTGGTGCCGACCTCACACTGGCCTCAGAAATGCCATCCCTGGACCATGGCTGGACCCCCATCAGCCTGGACAGTCCCCCACCCTGGGCCTCGGCCTCAGGCCCCGTGTGCCTTCCCAGGCCTGGAGCTGTGCGACCCCCCGCACCGCCTGGCCTTCTCCGCGGGTGCCGGGCTCTTCCTGGTGGCAGGCAGGCTGCTGCTGCCCGGCCTAGCACTGCTGGCCCAGGACTGGCGCCTCCTGCAGGGTCTGGGTGCCCTGGCGACAGGACTCCTGCTGCCCTTTTGGGGGTAAGTGTGGCGGGGGCCTGGACAACGCCGGCAGGGCCGGCACATGGTCTGGGACAGGTCCAGGGAGGGAGCCTTGGCCACGGCCACTGGGTCCTGCTCCAAATTCTGCCCCTGCAGGTTCCCGACACTGTTCCCCGAGTCTCCGTGCTGGCTGCTGGCCACGGGGCAGCTGGCGCGAGCCAGGAAGGTGCTGTGGCGCTTTGCGGAAGCCAGCGGCGTGGACCCCGAGGACAGCTCGGAGGAGGAGCGCTCTCTGGCCACTGGTAACCACCCCAGCCCGCGAGAGGGGCGGGCAGGGGCCGGAGGCCGGAGGGCCCCCCTCACCCCTCGTGTCCCTGGGCCGCAGAGCTGGGCGTGCTGTCTGCAGGGAGCCCCCCGCCCCACCACCACTCCATCCTGGACCTCCGGCACACGCGCGTCGCCTGGAGGAACGGACTCATCCTGGGCTTCAGTTCGTGAGGAGGGTCAGGGTTAGGGTGGGGGTGGGCAGGGCCCTCCGCCCGGTGGTGGCTGGTCGCCGGAGACCCTGCGTGTCGCTGGCCTCAGCCTCGCCCTCCCTCCCAGGCTGATCGGCGGGGGCCTTGCTGCCAGCTTCCTGCGGGGCCTGGCCCCGAGAGAGGCCTTCTACCTGCCCTACTTCCTGGCCGCCGGCCTGGAGGCCGTGGCCACAGTCCTGCTGCTCCTGACGGCGGACCGCTGGGGGCGCCGCCCGGTCCTGCTGCTGGGCACTTTGGTCACAGGCCTGGCGTCCCTGCTGCTCCTCGCCGGCACCCAGTGTGAGCCTGGGGTCCTGGGCAGGGTCTGCTCCCCGAAGGGCTTTGGGGCCAGCACCCGCCAGGGACACCTGGGCGGGCACAGGACACGGGTCCGCCTCTGTGCACTGAGGGAAGTCGGGGCCCATGGAGTTAAAAGGCCAAAGGGTTCGCGCGAGAAGGGGCTGGGCGCAAGGGCCGGGTGTGCACAGAGCTTGACACCTGACCCCGAGCCCCGAGCAGGCGTGGGGCGAAAGGCTGGGACGCCAGCCCGGCGAGGGGGCGGTCTTGGCGGCGCGCCTGGAGCACGGTCTGGCGGCACGTTCCTCTGCGAGGCAGGGAGTGGGCTGGGCTGGGGCGGGGGTGGGCACAGCTGCAGGGGCGAGGCCTCTCCAGCACGCCTGGTGGGGTGTGGGGAACCCGGACAGGGCATTTCGGGACGGTGCCCTGGGAGGGAGGAAGCACCCCGTCCTGAACAGCCCTGGAGCCCCCCTCCTTGTCCCCAGACCTGCCTGGCTGGGCCGCGCGGACGCTCTCTGTGCTGGGGCTGCTGGGCTCCCAGGCCGTGTCTTCCCTCAGCAGCCTGTTTGCAGCCGAGGTCCTGCCCACAGTGACCAGGTGAGCCGGGGTCCCCACCACCCCGAGGCCCCCCCATCAGGCTGTCCCTCGCCCCTTCTGGACGGCCCGCCTCGTGGCCCAGCAGCTCGGGAGCCCGGGAAGGGGAGCGGCGAGACTTCTGGAGGGGGGTTCCAGGGGACGCCCCGATGGGAGCCAGAGTTGTCCCAGGGTGGGGGCAGCTTCCCTTGTGGGGTCCGGCTGAGCTCTCCTGCCCTGGCCTTACCCCTTCTGAGCGGGGCAGCCCCGTCTCGCAGCCTCTGCCTGGGGCCGCCGCCCCACAGCCGCCCCCCCGTGCTGTCCCGCAGGGGCGCCGGGCTGGGCCTCGTGCTGGGGGCCGGGTTCCTGGGCCAGGCGGCCGCCCCCCTCGCCGACCTGCCGGGCCGGCGCGGCTTCTTCCTGCAACAAGTGGTCTTCTCCTCCTTCGCCATCCTCGCGCTGCTGTGCGTCCTGCTGCTGCCGGAGACCCGCGGCCGCCAGCTGCCCGCAGCGCTGCAGGACGCCGACCGCCTGCGCCGCTCCCCGCTGCTGCGGGGCCGCCGCCCCCAGGACCACCTGCCGCTGCTGCCGGCCACCCTGCCCCGGGCCGGCGCGCCCCCCTGCAGCACTGCCCCGGCCTGGACGTCCCCCGAGAGCCGGGACCCGGCCGGCCCGGCGGTGGAGACCCCACCGGGCAGCCCGCGCCCCCTCAGGGGACCCCATGGTGCCCAGGACGCGGGGAGGCGTGGGGGCCTGTGAAGGGGCACCCCCAGCGTGTAGGGTGACGGAAGATAAAGATCCGTGGGACTGGCCCTCTCGTGCATTCTTCCCTCTCGCGCGGATGACAAGGCTTTTGGGGCCCCCTCGGGCCCCGCCCACAGCCACCCCACACCGTTCGCCGTGGCAGGTGGAGATGAAAACGCTTTAATGGGCCTGGGCCGTTCCCGCGTCCAGAGGGGAGCCTGCCGGGGGACCGGGGCTGGGGGCGCGGGGAGCTCCCCAGGCCCGCCCTCTGGTTGCTCTGTGAGGGTCGCGGGTGGCCTGGCCGCCTGGCAGAGACCAGCTTGTCCAGGGGGCCTGGAGAGGCTGCCCGGCCGCTGTGACCGCTGTGCTCGCAGCAGGGAGGTGGGATGCCCGGCGAAAGCACCTCCCCGGCCGCCCCACTTGGCTCATGGGGAGCCATACAAGTCTGCCAGGCGCGTGAAGCGGGGGCCCCAATCCCGGAGGCAGCTGTAGTCCTGGTCCTCGTCCCCCAGGCTGGACAAGATGGAGCTCAGCGTCCCCGCCAGAGAGCCGTCCCCCTCATAGTCGTAGATAAGAGCCGTGTCATAAGGGGGGACGCTGGGGTCGCTGTCCACGGCCTCCAAGCCCTGTGGAGAGGCGCGGGCACTCAGGGCGCTGCGGGCGGGCGCCAGTCCCCAGCAAGGGGAGGCCCGTGGCCGCGCAGGGATCTGAGAGTCCTCGGGGCAGCCTCCACCCATCGGGGTGGGAGCCCCTGGCCCAGGGGCGGGCGAAGAGAACAGGCGCCCCTGCCCTGCGTGCATGCGGCCGGCCAGCCCCTCCCCAGCCCGGTCCTGATGGGTCGAAGCGGGTGGTGCCCGCGGTCTCCTGACCACCTGCGGCCACCGGTTCTGCGGCTCCCTCGCCCGCCCCATCGCCATCCTGGCAGGGCGCCGGCGAAGGGCTCCCGAGCTCAGTGTGGTGCGCGCCCGCAGCTCCACTTTCCCGCCACCCCCACTCCTGGCACCCGCCTTGCTGATGAAGTCGGCAATGTCGGCCGGGCCGGTGGGCAGCACGCGTGGGGGCTGGGGGCGCACGTGGCCGTACGGGGCATCACGGCGCAGGGGTGGCCGTCCCAGCCGGACACTCGGAACCGGCAGCCCCGTCGGGTGGCGCAGCTGGTCGATGTCGTAGGCCTCCTGCGGGTCAGGCGCGGAGTTACATCCACGGGAGGCGGGGGAAGCGGCGCCCCCATCACGCACCTGCCTGGGGTGGCCACGGGGCTCCCGGGTGGGGCCGCGAGGAGGCTGCCTGGCAGCTGGGCGGCCCCTGCAGGCCCTTCCCATGCTCAGCAGGCCAGCGCGCCCCTCACCTGGTCCTCCTCGCCGCCCCCCTGCTCGTCATAGTTGAGGATGTTGTCCCGGAGGTCGTCCTGCAGCCCTCGCAGAAGCCCCTTGTCCCACGACCGCTGCCGGGACCGCGCCAGGAGGGCCACGAGCAGCGCGAGCACTGGGCGGGCGGCGGGAGGTTGGTGCCGGCCGGGGGCGCGGGGCGGGGGGGGGGGGCGGGGGCGGGGCGCGCGGGGAGGTCAGGGAGCAGCCGTGGAGGGTGGGCGTGCGGGGTGGGGGCCGCGGGGCGGGGTGTGTCCCGGAGGGCACTCACGGAGCAGCAGGATGACGCTGGCCAGCATGATGACCAGGGCGCCCAGGCTGATGCCCGCGGCCCCTGTGCGCAGCGCGGCAGCCCCGGGCAGGCAGACGCCGTCCTGGCCGCAGCGGCACACGGTCACGTTCAGGGGCTGCTCGCGCTGCTGGGGCGGCTGCCCCGAGTCCCGGAGCAGCAAGCTGAGACGGTGCAGACCCTCCTGGAGTGGGTGCCGCAGGCGCAGGCGAGCATGGCTCACTGCAGGGCGCGCCAGTCAGCAGGGCCCGAGCTGCCCACCGCACAGCCAGCCATGAGGGGCCTGCTCTGGGCAGGTGGTGGCACGCCCGGGGGCGCCTGTGGTGTCCAGTGGCACCCCACCCCAGTTCCCGGCTCTGGATTTGGGGTTTTAGGGGCACTCACCGTTAATCTGGCTGAGGCTCCAGTTCTGGGCCAGCGCTGGGACCCTGGGGTTCAGCTGGAAGTGGAAGGGGGCCCCGTGGGGGGGCAGGTCCGCATCCGTGGCTGCCAGGAGGAGGCCGGGCCCAGGCCGGGCCCGCTACACAGGCTGCCGGACGGCGTGGCCAGCTCAGGGGCATGGTCGTTCACCTCCAGGATCTCGATGGACAGGGTCCCCGTGGCAGTGCAGGGCGGGGAGGCTGCGGGCGGGAAAGGCGGGTGGGCATCTCGGGCCCTGGAGCCCGTGTCCTGCGCCCGGGCACACCCTCCGGCCGGCCAGGGGCTGAGGGCCGGCGCGAGTCCTGAGCTCACCATCGTCGCGCGCCAGGACGATGGCCCTGTACCAGCCGTCCTTGAGGAACGGAGACTCGCGGCTTAGCACCCGCTGGGTCTGGACCCAGCCCGTGGCTGAGTCCACCTGCAGCCAGTCCTCGGGGTCGTAGTCTTTGGAGTAGCTGTGGGTGGAGGAGGGTCAGGGCGTCCTGAGCCTCCCCGGAGGTGTGGTCACGCGCAGACACCCCCAAGCACACGCAGCCACATACTCCCGTCTCAGATGGACACCCCGATGGCACGAGACACACAGGAAAGCATGACCCCCCACCCCCCCACAGCACACCGTACACCCCAGACACAGCACACGCGCACACAACACACCGCAGGACACACTCGACGAGTGTCAGCTCTGGTCTGTGTCGGTCCTGCCAGTGGACAAAGACAGTCCAGGGCAGGCGAGTGACATCCAGGACTTGACACATGCGCCCTGGGCACGCATCCCCGGGGCCTGGGGCAAGGAACGGGCAACCCAGGACAGGAGGACAGGCCTGCCACGGTGGGCACGGCCCGACACGCCCAGGCAGCGGGTGCCTGTGACCCCGGGGCCCTGACCCCACCTGAGCCTCTGCAGCTGCTGTGTATCTGGGTCTCGGGCCAAGAAGGCGACTACAGGGGTTCCCGGGGTCGCCCCCTCAGCCAGGCTGGTCCGCAGCGGGTTCTCCAGAAACACGGGGGGTTCGTTCACGTCCTGCACCGCCACGCTGACCCTGACCTGGCCCCGCTCGGCCCGGGCGGCAGCCGCCTGCAGGGGGGCCTCATTCTGCACCACCACGGTGAGGTGGTACTGCTCACGACCCTCGTAGTCCAGGGGCTGGGGGGACAGGCGAGTGCTCGGGGGCCTGGAGGCGGCTCTGGGCTGAGACGCACCCGCAGGTCTGCCCCCAGAGCCTCGGTCCCATTTAGCCCCAGGAGGACAGAAGCCCCGTGGCCACCGGGACCTAGCTTGCGGGGGTGGCCAGGGAGCCTTCCGGGAGACGTGGCGATGAGCTCTCCAGAGAGGAGACGGGTGGGCAGCCCCCGAGGGTCCCACAGAGCAGGACTGAGCCATCCCCAAGGCACCTCATGCTTGAAGCCCACAGCCCCTGCACAGGCCCGTGCCCCTCAAATCTCCGCCGCCGCGCAGTGGGCCTGGACGCGCAACCCCCGCCGCCCCCCGCCCATGTAGCCCACGGCCGCCGCGGCAGGACAGTGACCTCAGCCGGCTTGGGAGGCGCCCGCTGTGGCCCCTCTTCCCAGCGGCTGGAGTGGCCTGACCTGTCGTCCAGTCTTCCTGGCCCCGCCCCCCCGCGCTCTCCCAAGCATGCGGGAGGGTCCGACAGGCCCGGGGCGCCCCCAGCCCAGCAGCAGTGGGGCCAGCCCGCTCCCACCTTCACTATGGACAGCACCGCCTCGTTGGTCTTGGGGTCCGTGCGGACCGCGAAGTGCCCATCTGGGTCGCCCTCCACGATGGCGAACCTGGCTGCCCAGTTGGGGGAGCCCGGCAGGTCCCTGTCCTCCACCTCGAGCCTGCCCACGTCCACGCCGCTCACCGCCTCTGTGACCTGCAGAGAGACCTGGGGGCCCCACAGGTTACCCTCGAGGGTCTTGGGGCCTGCGGCCCAGCTGCTTGGTGTCCTCTGGCATCACCGTCTCAGGCTCTGCTCCCAGGGCCCCGCGAGCCCCTCCCCAGGGGCTGGGCGACACACCGAGGCCCGCACAGACCCTGCCCCCCTGCCCCCCTCTCCCCCGCAGCACCTCGTCCCTGGTGAAGGTCGGGGCGTTGTCGTTAATGTCGTCCAGGGAGATGAGGGCGGAGGCGGTGGCCGTGAGGCCGTCTCCGGACATGTCGGCCACCTGCAGGGTCAGGTTGTACACGGCGACCACCTGGGGCAGGGAGACGGGCAGCCGTGGGGCCAGTGGCCTATGCTCTGGGTCCCCAATGGCGCCAGCTTGAGGGCCTCGGTAGGGAGAGGTGGCACCTGAGCCCCTCGGCAAACGGGCCCCGCAGCGCCCCCAACAGGCCGCACCGAGCCGGAGGCTGAGCCCGCTGAGCTGCGTTCCTGCAAGGAGCGGGGCTCAGCTGGTCAGCCGGTGGTGGGGGATCCGAGGAGGGCTTCCTGGAGGTGCCAGCCCACACGACAGCCAGGCTGCAGGGCTGCGGGCCCAGCGCTGAGAGTGGGAGTGGGGAGGAGCCCTGGCGGGCCTGCCTCGGCCTGGAGCGGCCCTGAGGGCTCCCTGTGGGTTTCCGTTCCGCCAGGCCCCTGGGTGGGCGCAGTGGTCTGAGCCCTCGCCGAGGCGGGGGAGCGCGCGGCGGGGAGGGGCAGGCGGGGCGCACCTCGCGGTCCAGGCCCACTTGCACAGTGCGGATCTCGCCCGAGTGCTCGTCGATGCTGAAGAGTTGGGGGCCGCCCTGCTCCAGGATGGAGTACCGTAGGGCCGCGTTGTCCGTCTCGGGGTCGTCGGCGTCCGTGGCCTCGGCCCTGGTCACGTAGGTGCCTGGGAGGGATGTGTGGGGGTGAGGCCCACAGCGCCCACCCTTAACCTTGCCACAGGCCCCCACGAGGCCTGTGCAACCCCCAACATCCAAGCCTTCTGCCCGGACTGTGTGGGTAAGAAGCAGGAGAGCCTGGTCCAGCCAGAGCTGACCCACTGTCTCCAGCAGGGCCGGGAGCACAAGTCAGGCTGGGCCAGCGGCTGGGGAGACCGGGGCTGGCCCACACCGCCCGCGCAGAGGGCGCCCTGGCAAGCCCACAGAGAAGTGCCAGGAGGCTGCCGCCGGGGCCACATCTGCGTGTGCCAGGGGCCGAGAGCTCGGGGGCGTGGCAGGGTAAACCAGAGAGGTGGGGGGGCTTGGGGCCACTGGGAGCAGCTCCGAGCAGTGGGGATTCTCTGGGGGCTCCTTGGCGCTGGGGCCTCCCCACCCGCCTGGAATGGGCAGGGCCCGCCCCAGAGCCCTGCTGGTTTTGGGGGAAGGTGGTGAGTCCAGCCTGTGTCATTCTTAGGGCCTGTGAGAGGTGGGCAGCTACGCCCAGGCAACTCTGGCCAGCAGGGCCCCCCGGCGCAAGCCGAAAGGTGCTTTCAGGTGAGAGTCGGGGGTGGGTCTGCAGCGGGAGCCGTGCCCTGGGGGTAGGCTGCCACACAGAGGGCCCAGGGGGTGCTCGGAGTAGGTGGAGATGTTAGCAACTCTTGTGACTTGTGGTGGGGACATGCGTGTAAAGCCCGGTGTGGACGGGCGCATGCAGGCCCACGCCTGTGTGCCCAGCTCTCCCCTGCTGTCTGCTGCGACCTGGACGCTGGTCCCGTCTGTGACATGTGCGTGGACGTGAATGGATGCGGCAGCTATGAAGAGCCACAGCCGACGGCCTGACCCGCTGGCCCCACTGGCCACACTCGCTTGTGGGGCCGGCTGACCATCGTGGGGCCGGCCAGCAGGCCACCCAGGCCAGGTGCCTGCGAGCACTGGACTGGGCTCACCCTGTGGCCCGCAGGCCCGGCAGACGCCCCTGAAACGCCCACTCCCCAGAGGGCAGAGCCCGAGTGCAGCACCCAGGCGTGGGGTGGGCGCCCCGACCGCTCCCCCGGCGTCTCATGACCGAGGAAGCCCCAAGCTACAGTGACCGAGGCAGTGCGGTCTTGGCGTGGAGACCCGCCGGCCAGTGGGCCAGAACCGGGAGCCCAGGGACCGGCTGGGGCGGCGGCCAGCCTCGGGGGACCTGCCCCGCCCCTGCCCCGCCCTGCCCCACCCGGCCCCTGGCCCTGCCCCTCACCCCGGCCCACCCCTGCCCTGCCCCCGCCCCAGCCCTGCACCTCACCCGGGGCGGCGCCCTCCAGCACGCGGCCGGTGAACACCTGCTGCCGGAAGACGGGCCGGTTGTCGTTCTGGTCCACGACCACGATCTCCAGGTCCGTGGGCTCCTCCAGGGCGGACCCTCCCAGGTCCAGGGCGAAGGCCCGGAGCTGTCAAGCGAGCGTGGGCTGGCAGCGTGGACCCCGCTCTCGGCCCCGGCCCACGCTGCCAGGGCACAGGCGCAGCCCGCTGGCCGCGGCAGGTGGGCGGCGTGAGGCAGACGTGGCTCTGCCGGCGCGGGGCTGCTTTCCTGCAGCGGGGGAACTACAGCCGAGCTTCCCCTCTTGCCTCGGCCCCCAGGGTGCGCGCACGGCGCCGCGGGGGCCGCGGGGGCGGGAAACGTGCTCACTAGCCGCCCTCTCCTCCCCTTCTCTACAGCGGCGGCGCCTCTTGAGGGTTCATCCTTCTGTGCAGGTAAAACTTTAAATTAAGTTGCCTCCTGCTCCTTTGGAGAAGGGACAGGATATAATTTCCCGGTGAAAACACGCTCTCTGGCGTCTTTCTGTCGTCAGAAACCGAGGTGGAGGGCGACGGCCGGCGGAGGCACGTTAAATCGGGCCTCTGCCGAGCTGGGAGGGCACCCCCGGGAGGGCGGGGCGCTCCTCCTTGGTCCAGACCTGCCTGGCTCTCAGCCCCACCCTGCAACCCACCAGTGCCCTGGCTTCCCTGTGGCCCTGCCCCTGCCCGCAAGGCCGGGCCGGTGTGCGAGGGGCTGTGGGAGCAGCTCCGGCACTGCTGGCTGGCGGGGGCTGCCGGGGAAAGCGGCCGCGGGCCGCCAGGTCCTCCCTGCCAGGCCCAATCCTGCCTCCGGGGGCCTCGGCTCTGCCCGCTGAACAGGAACCCCGGCTTCCCAGCTCCAGGTCCTCAGCCCCAGGGCGGATCCTGCCGGGGGAGCCTGGGACGAGGCCTGCTCCCGCCGGCCGGGGCTCACCCTGAAGCGGTCGGTCTGCTCCCGGTCCAGCGCGGCGTTGAGGAAGACCTTCCCCGAGACCTTGTCGATAGAGAACACGCCCCGCGGGTCCTCGTCCACGCCGGGCCCCTGGATGCTGTAGATCACGCTGCCCAGGGGCTGCTTGTCGGACTTGATCTGCGGGCAGCGCGCGGGGCTGGACGCGGGCCGGCAGCCGGCCGCTGTGGCCCCAGGTGCTCCCGCCCCACCACGCGCCGCGCAGCCCCGCGCCGGCCTCACCTGCACCAGGGGGTACGGCAGCCGCTTGTGGTTCTCAGACACGCTGATGGGGGGGATGACCCAGGCCCTCCGCACGCGGCCCGGCACGGGCGCCCGGCGCCAGGGGTACAGGGTGCTGGGCCTCCTCAGCCCAGGGACCCCCGCACACGGACCCAGGCTCTGCAACACAGCAGGCCCGCTCCCGTGGGCGGGGGCAGTGCCCACAGCCCCAGGCCGGCATGGCCTCCTGCCCTTGCCCGCGCACCGGGGGCTCCCCCCAGCCCGTGACTGGCTGGGGGGCTCAGGAGGAGGGTGCTCTTGCTCCTGGAACCAGGGGGGGCGGCAGGCGCAGGGCTAAGCTGCTGGAACAACAGCTGGGCCCTCCCCGGGGCCTTCTGTGGGGAGGGAGTGGATGGCAGGCGGGGGTCAGGCATGCGAGGAAGGGCTTGGAGGCCCCCACAGTGGCCCCACTGGCTGGGAGCACCCCCAGGTCTGGGCGGGCAGCAGTGGAAGGCCCGAGCCCACTGGCTGCCTGGGCAGAAGCTGCCTGCGTTACCCGCCCCCACCCAGGGCACTGGCTCTGGCCCGCTGCACAAGGTTTGGGGTCCTCACACGCCCCAGCTCACCAGGGGGGCTGACATGGTGCCGGCACTGGGGGCAAGGCTACTGGGCTGGACAGCAACCTCCTGCGTCCAGCCCCCCCCCGCCCCCTCACGGTGCACTGGCAGACCCTGCGGGGGCGCCCACCCAGCCACCCATCCGTGTGGAAGGCTCCCTCCTCACAGAGGCGGGCCAAGGCCACCTCCCCGCCCCGGCTGCCTCCACCTCGACCCCCGAGCCCCCACGGCCTGTCCCCGGACAGGGCACTGGACGGCCTCCTCCTCTGGCTCCCCGCAGCCTTTGGGATGGGCAGGCTGGCAGCCTCTGGAGGGGTGCGGGGCTGGTGAGTCAGGGGTGCTTTGGGGAGCCTGGCGGGAGGCTGCTGCCTGCTGGCTCTGCCTTCCTGTGCTCCGGCCCCCGGTCTGCGGCACACAGGGGTCCTCATTTTGTGGACAGAACAGCAGCCGTTTCTGTGCCCCTGAGGCGGACTTCCGCCGCCCTCCCTCTCCCGGGGTCGGCCCCGCCCGCCCGCCCACCGGAGTCCTGGTGGCAGCAGCCCCTCTCACAGAAAGGAGGGGCTTCCCTGCCCCTTCCTGACAGCCTGACAGATGGCAGCGCCCGCTGGGCCGCCAGCCACTTCCAGGCGAGGCTGTGCTCGGGCAAGCAAGGGACCAGGACCGGCCGGGCGGAGAGTGCCCCACGCCCCCTTCCGCTGGCCCAGGCATGCCAACCTCCCCCCACCACTTCCCTCCGTCCCTGGCGGCCCAGAGAGGCTGAGACACTGGCTCGAGGCCACGCGGCCATTGGGCAGCAGAGCTGTTGGCTGGGCCGGGGGCAGGACCTGGTCCGCAGGCTCTTGGGAGGCCGCGCCCGCGCCCAAGAACGCCCCGAGTCTGCCTGTGACCCCTGGCGGCCTCTCGGCCTGCGGGCAGCCTGGCGAGGCCCTGGCAGAGCCCCGGCCCCTTCGTGAGATCAGCCCAGCCCCAGCGCCCAGATCAGAGGCTGCGCCGAGGGGCCAGGCTGCTGGTCCCCGGGCCGTGCCGGCGTGCTCCACCGCCCTTCCGGGGATGGCTGCGGGGGAAGGCTGGGAGCAGCGGGCACCTCGCGACCAGGGGTGCCCGACCTCCCCAAGCGGGTGTCTGGGACACCCCCACAGTTGTCCTGGGCCGTGCGTGCCCTGACCAAGGACCCGAGAGGACAGCCCGGAAGCTCTCGAGACACTCGGCCATGGGCCCCCACTGGGTCTGCACCAGCCCCAGCCCCCTGCAAAGGGAGCCCCGAAGACCTGGCTGCTGGGCGGGCCAGACCCTCCCGCCGCCACATTTCCTCCTGGATGCTGCCCTGGCCTCAGGGGCAGGGAGTGTAACGGGGGGTCCCCAGGGAAAATGGGGGGCTCTGGGCCCCCGGCCCCACCCGAGGGGGTGGAGCCGAGCAGGGAGGAGAGGCCGGAGAGGAGGCTGGAGAAGGGAGCAGGAGGACGGGGAGCCGGGAGGAGGCCGGAGGCGGCGCGTGGCGAGAGAGACACGTGAAGACGCGCGCGGGCTTCTCGGCCTCGGCCCGGGACGCGGGGACGTGGAAGGAGACACCTGACACAGACGCGGGTGAGAGCCCCGCGGGGGCGGACGGCGGCCGCCGGGACCTCGGGGCTGACGCGGCTCCTTCCGCCCCAGCCCCGCCCGGCCCCTCTGCCCCTTCCCGTGGGCCCCGCCAGCAGGGCCTCAGACGGGCAGCTCCGGGCCCCGCGGCCCTGCCCTGGGCCGCCCCGTCGGGCTGGGCCTGCACCGCGCGGGGACGGCTGGCTTGGGGGGCCAGCCGGATTTCCCCTTCTCTCCCTTGCACGCTGCCGGCGCTCAACTCCCCGTCCGCGGACGGTCTCACGCACCAGCGTGTTTTGTCTTGATGGGGCGGACGGCAAAAGCTATTTAGAGCAGGCAGGTTTGGGGGTTCTGGGGGCCCCCCTGCCCTGTAACAGGTTCATCACAGGAGGCGAGGCCCCTCCCTGGCTGACCCCCAGCACCCCCAGGAGGGCCAGGACTCAACAACGCAGGGGACCGGGCTTCTCAATCAGCTAATTCCCAGGACCCCTGAGGAGTTAAAGGGAATCCCCGAGTCTGCCCGCCCCCCCCAGTGAGAGCGCAGCGCAGCCCGGAGCCCTGGCGCCTCACCACGGGCCTCCGGGCGAGTCACGGGGCGCTCGGGAAAAGGCGTGAAAGGCCGGGGCTGCTGCATGCAGGGACCCTCCCCGCTCTACCTGCGGCCCCGCGGCTCTAGACAGCCCTCGCGGGTCACGCCAGCCGCCCAGGGCCAGCCCGGCCCCTGCTCAGAAATCATGGAGACAAAGGGGGCTCTGCCTGGTGACCTGGGGCGCCCCGCGAGCCCAGGCAGGCTGAGAGGCAGGCTCCCGGGGGCCAGGGCAGGGAGCGGGGCCGCAGGTCGCCCCATGCAGCAAACCTGGGACGCGGACGCAGCTGCGGCTTCGGGCAGGTCACAGGCCACCCAGCGCGGAGACCGGGTGTGTGGCCGTCACCCTGGCGAGGCAGGCCCAGGGCCCAGCCCAAGGCTGGGAGCCCGGTGGAACGCGGGCCGCGAGCTGGGCAAAGCCGGGGGCTCCCACAGGCTTCTCCGCCCTCAGCCCCTCCCCACCATGCCAGCCCCCACCCCACCCCGCTGGAATCCAAGCCACCCGTTCCTGGACGGCTCAGTCACGCCAGGAATGAGCCCAGCTGTCTGCCTGGCCCTGCGCCCCTCCCCCTGCGCCCCTCCTGCCCAGCCGCCCCGCGCCTCAGAGCAGCGGGAGCTGGGACCGGGGAGCGACTTCCTCCCCAGCCGGCCTGGGACACAGAACACGTCCTGCCTGTGGAGGGCAGTGGCCAGAGGTGGCCGCCTTCCCGGCCTGGGATGCCCACACCAACGCAGAGCAGATGGCGGGTGCCCTGCCGTGGGGCACCCGACCCGGGTCCCCACAGCCTGCCAAGCCCGAGAGTCCCAGAGGCCCAGGCTTCCCTCCAGAGACCACAAGGCCACGGAGCGGGCAGGCCTCCCCGTGCCCAGGCAGGCTCAGCGGCTGGGGATGCCCAGGGCACAGGCAGGGCTGGCAGGACCCGGCTCTGAGGGTCTCACCCCAGCCCAGGGGCCACAGCAAAGGAGGGATGAGCTCGGTCCAAGGCACCCAGAGGCCACCAACCAGCGCAGCCCCCTCCCTGGCCCTGATGGTGCTGCTGAGCCCTGCGGCCCACAGAGGTGGGGGTGCCCGGCAGGCAGTCGGGTACCCGAAGCCTGCACTTTGGCGGGACAGACATCTGCGGGGCAGCAGGCTGCAGGGAGGCCAGGGTCCTGACACAGTCCTGGTCCAGGGGGGAGCGAGGCCGAGCCACATAGCACAGGGCGGAGGCCAGGCCGGGGACAGACCCCACCCGCGCCTGAGCCCCACAGCCTCCAGCCAGGCCCCCGGGAAGGGCCTCAGGATTCAAGCTGGTGCTGACTCTCCCGACAGGGCCCCTGGGCCGGGGGCAGGCAGACGGCCACAGACCCTAAGGAGGCCCTGGCCCACTGGAGGGATGGACGGAGAAGTGGGGAGGAACACAAGGGCATGGAGTTCAGGGACCCATCCAACGTGTGCGGGCACAGGGCCGGGGGTCAGCCGGAGGGCCACTGCGATGGCTGCTGCCCTAGCAGAGGGCTGATGGGTGCGGCTGGGGGCAGCCATGCCAACCAGCTGGCCATGGAGGCGGTGGGGCCACTGAGGGGCAGCAGGAAGGCCCCGAGACGGGTAGAGCGAGCGGGCGCCAAGGGCTGGGGGCCCTGCAGGGCCAGCTGCTAGAGGGGCTGAAACCTGAGCCGATCAGCGGGGCTCTGCTGGGAAGGCCCGACTGCAGCTGCAACGGATGAGTGGACACAGGCCTGGCCCGGCCCCTGGCCTGGGACCCAGTTCAGCCTGCTTGTGCCCAGACAAGCCCTCACTCCCTGCCTGCCCTAGCCAGGGAACAGCGGCGCGGCCACCCAGGGCACCCACATGAGGGCAGCGGCCTCAGCCCCCTGCCACCCATCGGGCTGTGCTGGGGAGACCAGCAGGCCAAGGGGCTGGGAGCGAGTGTGGGGGTGCTGGGCCTGCTCCTGGGACACCGGGCTCTCCAGGGAGGGACCACGAGGTCCTGCAGGACATCAGAAGCTGCTGCCGCTGGCTGGGCCAGGGGGGCTTTGCCCAGGACTGAGGGTCACTGCCAAGCAGGCCTATGAACCCCTTGGGAAATGTGGCCTGGCTCCCCAGACTGGGGTACTCCTGCCCACGTCTCCCCGTTCCCCACGAGAGTGACAATGAGCACCCTCAGACCCAGCAGAGTTGAGGGGTGGGTGCACCCCGGAGAGAGCATGGCCCGCGAGGTTCTGCCGGTCCCCGGCTTGGCTCCCCGTCCTGTCTGGATGGTCACTGCCTCTGGCCCCACGAAGCCGGACAGCCCAGCGCCGTGGGCCAGCAGCCCTGCCCGGACGCACGCCGCCGCTTACCTGGGCCAGCAGCCCGACTGTGAGGAGGAGCATGGTGTCCATGGGCCACAGCACGGCAGCGTGGTCAGTGTCCGCTTCGGTGACCAGCGCGGCCCCTGAGTGATAGCACAAGTGCAGGGTCCGGCGGGAGACCGCACATGTGCGGGGGCGGGGCCAGGGCTGATGGACAGCACATGTGTGGGGTGGGGCCTGGGCTGATGGACAGCACACTGTGGGCGGGGCCAGGGTGATGGACAGCACACGCTTGGGGAGGGGGGGCCAGAGCTGATGGACAGCACTCGTGTGGGGCCTGGGCTGGCTGCCCGACAGCACTGTGGGGATTGCGGGTGGGACTGGGGACCGGTGGGGGCGCCGGTGCGGGGCTGGTGGGAGGCCAGGCGGGGGGTGAGCCCCCGGGGCCCACCGGCCCTTGGCTCCCGCCCCGCATGGCCCTGCCTGCTGTGCTGCTCCCAGCCGCGAGCCTGGCGCCTCCTCTGCACCTGCCGAAGGACATTTGGGCTCAGCTTGTTTCCTGTTGTGGGGTCCCTGCCTTGGGGCGAGCCCGCCCGGGCCAGCAGAGAGCACTGCCCCTCCTGGGGTGCAGAGCTGGCGGTCGAGGGCTGGGACTCCACACCCTGGCTGGGGGGCCTGGATCCTGCGCTTGGTCACCGCCTCTTGCACCCCGGCCACCCCAACTGTGAACCCCAGGGTGCAAGAGGCTGTGCCTTAATTCACCCCAGCAGTGCGGCGGGGCTGGGAGGACAAAGGGGTTCACCTATGGCATCTGCCCCCCCCGAGGAGGCACAGGAGAAGCTCCAGACCAGAGCCCGGCGCGGGAGGGCTGACCCCAGCCACTCTGGACCTCCGGGTCTGGCAGGGGCGCGGGCGGGCGATGGGGGAGCAGCCGCGCCACCAGGGAGAGGGGTGGAGGGCTCACCCACACGCCTCCTGGCGAGCCCCCCTCGGAGCCCCTCTCCGAGCCCCTCTGCCCGGTGGAGGCCTGAGGTTCCGCGGAGTCTCGCCCCAGCCTGCCCTGCCAGGCGTGAGCGCCCGGTGCGGGGGGCCAAGCCGCAGCCCCATGCAGGCCGGGCCCTTCGCCTCGCTCCACCCCCGGGCGCAGCGGAGCCCGCCCCCTCTGCAGGCCACCTCAGCCCCCCAGCGCCCCTTCCCACCAGGCGCTCCCCGCGGCCCCACCCCCGTTCTCCTGACACGTCCCGCCACGCTCCAGGCCCGGGCTCGCCCCCACACACCCAGGCTCGAGCGCCCTGCCCCCAAGCCCCCCGTTCTCCCCGCGGGCTGGGCTCCTTAGGCCCTCGGCGTGCGCTGACGTGCTCCCTGCACGCGGGTGGGGGCTGCCGGCCGCCCGGGCCCTGCGTGGGAGCCGGGCCTTCTCCGCGGCGCGGGCGGCAGGGCCGCGGCAGGCCGAGGCGAGCAGGTGCCGCGCCATCTGCGCCCTGACCTGCTTGGACGCTGGCCCAGCAGGGGCGGGGCTCGGAGCGGCTCTGGCAGGGGCCGGTCCCTCTGCTGCTGCCGGGGCGGGCCCTTCCGTCCACGGGATGGCTCCAGGGCTGGGGGGTGGCCCTGGGCGCCTTTCGGGTCAGGGCCTCCAGGGATGGCGAGACCCGGCTCCTGCCTGGATGCTGGCGGGCGGGGCTGCTGCCCTGCTCCCCCCGAGGGCGCAGCCTGTGGGCCTCCCCAAGCTCAGGGGAGCCAGCCCCGGGCCCCCCACCTTCCCCCACCTGCCTCTGGCCATCTGTCCCCTGTCCAACTGCACACCGGAGGCCGAGGCTGGGCCTTGGGTGGGCTGGGGGCCTCCGGGGGACGCTGGGGAATCCAGCCCTGGAGCGGGGCTGCTGAGGGAGGGGGTGTGGCAACCGGGCCACCGGGCCAGCAGGGCTGGGGGCAGAGGGCCCCGCGGGGACAGGCATCCGGGTGCTGCTGGCTGAGGCAGGCCTGGGGCTAAGCAGCCCTGACTTCAGACCCACAGCCCAGAGGGCGCTGGCCAAGGCCAGGCGTGCGGCATGGACGCTGCCCTGTTCCGGGAAGAGCCTGCCGCTGGCCACTCTGTGCCGCGGCCCCCGGTGCCAGGCCCCTCCCAGGCCATGGGCCTTCAGCGCAGAGGAAGTGCTGGGGCTGCTCTGGGGGACGAGCTGGAGGCTCCCCACACCGGGATGGCGCAGCAGCGGTGAGGGCTCCCCAAGGGCGCGACAGTCAGGCGAGGGGGGGGGGCAGAGTGGGAGGCCGTGCGGGAGGACACACGGGGGCCGCAACTGGGCGGGGGCTGGGGCTGTGGGTGGGGCGGGCAGGGCGGCCGTGGGCTGGGCCTGGACTCTCCAGCACCCCAGTACAAGCAGAAGAGCTGCTCTCCAGCCGTCGCGGGAGGTCCACCGACCAGGGGGTGGGCGCAGACAGCTGGGGGGGCGGGGTGACCGCCGGAGGCCCCCCGAAGGGACCCTGGGGCAGCTCCCTTGTCCAGCCCACAGGCAGCTGCACGCACCTCGGGCCGGCGCCCGGCCTGCCGGCTCCAGCAGGGGGCAGTGTGGCTCCAGGGAAGGCCCGCGGCGACAGGGTGGGGGTGAAGAGCCAGACAAACGACGGGAGGGAGGGCTGGTCCCGCCCCTCTCCCTGCCTGCCCACACCCGCGGGCGCCCTCCACCGCAGCCCTCCTCTGGGGGGCACGGCTGTGCCACAGGCTGGCAGAGTCCTGCCGCGTCCACCCTGGGGGGCCGCCAGCCGCTCAGGCCACCCAGCGCCCTCAGGCCGGTGGGGATGAACCCGCTTGGGGTGCTGAGGGCCAGAGGCCGGGTGGATACTGCCCTCTAGCTAGCTGGGGAGAGGGAGCCGGGGATGGGGGCCCGGCTGCAGCCGGGGCTCATGGGCTCAGCAGGCATCTTCCCTTGGGGAGTCGGCCCCCTGTGGGGCCACTTCGCAGGCCCTGGGTGCCAAGGAAGGGCACGAGGAGGCAGCAGTCAGGGAGGCCAGGCCGGGCCCTCACAGCAGTTCTCCGCACTCCTGCCCCCTCCACGTGGGGCCCCTGTGCGGCGGGTGCCCCAACCCAGCTCAGGGACCAGGTGGCCGTTCTGGCCCAAAGCTCCCGGCCCCTCCCCTCTGCCCACTCACCTGGGCCGGCCCAGACATGCGCGGGTCCTCCCGTGCCAGCCCCTCCCTCTAGGCGCAAGGACGACAGCCGCCCCCAGAGCCAGCAGGGGGCACAGGGTTCGGCCCCATCCCAGGGCGCTTTGTGCAAAGAAATCGGTTTTCGGGAGGGCGAGGAAGTGGCGCGTGTGACTGAGACAAAGCGAAGCTGCGTGGGCATGCGGGGGGCGGGGGCCGGCGCCTGGCAGAGTCGGGGAGCGTTCACAGATGCGGCCGGCCCGGGCCGAGACAGGTGCAGCCCCCCCATCTGGAGGCCCAGGCTCTGGCCGGCCACCGTGATGTGGGGAGGCCCTCGCCCGGCCAGGACGTCACTATAGTCACCCAGAGACAGCACGAGCCTGGGAGAACACCCCGTGGGCGCCCTCGGCCCACGCCAGATGTGCGGAGCGGGCGGGGACCAGGCTACAGGGCCCCCGAGACGGCCACCGTGAGTGCTGCAGGGACAGAGGTCACCTCAGGGGGCAGCAGCAGGGCGAGGCCAGGGCAGGGCCCGCTCCCCCTGTATGTGTCTGGGGTGAAGCCAGGGCCAGGACCGGGAGTGTAGGAATGGAAGTGGCCACAGGCCGAGGACCAGGCACCGGAGCAGTCGGGGGCGCCGGGAGAGCGGGCCTGGGCCCGGGCAGTGGCACCGCAAGAGACACAGGTGGGCTCGCCGGGAGTCAGGCTCCGAATAAACCAGGACTGGCTGAGCCTGCCCACCCCCGAGATAAAGTGCGGCCCAGCACCATGCCCGACCCTGGGGTGAGAAGCAGGTGGGCCAGAACATGGGGTGGCGCTGCCTCTGGCTGGGCGCAGGGCACACACTGGTCAGCTGGCCTGGGAGGCCCCACGAAGACCCTGAAGCCACCAGGCCCCTGCGAGCCACCCTGGCCCCACACCACGCACGGGCTCCCGAGCCCGGACCCGGGCCGCGACCCCAGAGGCCTGGGAATCCGCGTCTCCTGGCTCACGGGCGCCCCACTGCGCACACTGGCGCCTCTGTTACAGGGCACGGCCTGCCTCGCTCGTCATCTCCCCACACAGGGGCCGAGGTGCCAGGACGCGGCCTCCCGGCTACGCGGGGCATGCAGACGTGGGATGAGGCCACGGGTGAGGGCCTGTCACACGGGCGACTCAGGCCCAGCCCCACCCCAGTGTGCCCTCCCAGGATGTGGAGGGAGCCGATACCTGTCGGTCCGGGGGCACTGCTGACCGGGCATGGCCAGGCTGGCTGGGATGCCGGGTCCCCGGGGCGGCACTCCAGGAACTCGTGCTGGAGCCAAGTGGCCAGCCGCCTGTGGACACCACCGAGTGCCCGGCGAGGGCATGGCCACGAGACTGGACGAGAGGTGCCCGGCCCAGGGCTGTAGGGGGAGCAGGCAGAGGTGGGTGTGGCAGCGCAGAGTGAGGGGAAGGGGTCTGGAGATGAGAGGTCCCAGGAGAGGATCCTTTATGGACTAAAAGTTTTAAATTTGCTTTGCTGGGCCTCCCCGGCAGCGCAAGGGGTTAAGACGCAACCTATGGAGCTGTCCGCAGCCGCTGCAGCACCAGTTCGATCCCCGGCCACCGGAGGAGGGTCCCACATGGCGCGCAGACCTCTCCTGCCGCCCGCTGCTCCCCCCAGCAGTGTCCTTCGGTCCGTCTGCCTGTTCTGCTCCCCGCTCTGGCTCTGGCGAGTCTCCCACCCCCCACCTCTGGCCTGCAGCCCAGGTCTCGCATGCATAAATAAACCAATCTTTGAAAACTAATACATGAATTTACTCTTCAGTGCTGGAGTCCTTCAAAATACTCTCACGTAGAAAGTTGATGTGAAACGGAGCTGAAGTTTCCTAAGTCGCGGAGACCTGGGGTTTCTCGGGGCACGGCCCTGTTGCCTGGCAGTCCAGCCCGTCACACACGCCTGCCCATGGGCATGCGCACGCCCAGCACCCCTGCAGAGCCGGCCTTGAGCAGGTGGCTGCTGGCCATGTGCACAGGAGCGGGGCTCTCAGCCCGGCCGTGGAAGGCCCCGTCTCTGGGCGCGGCGCAGACCCAGTGGCACCCTCGCCCGCTCAGCCACCAGGGGCACTGTCCTGGGCACGACCCCGAGCTCAGCAGGTGGATACGGGCCCTGTTCCCCAAATGGGCCCTTGGCTCCTGCCTGGCCACCGGCACCACGGAGCCCAACCCCTGCCCTGAGCCAGGACTTACCCGACATGAGGGCACTGCTGGCTCCAGCTTGGGGGGTGGTGGCTGGGCCTTCCTGCGCGCCCTGCCCGAGTCCTGCCACAGGTCTCCGTGCAGCGCCCAGCACAGCCCACACAGGCTGGGGGGCTCCGAGGAAGGAGGATGGGGGCCGCCCCTGAAGAGGCGGCTTTCTGGGGAGCAAACCCTCACTCCGGGGGCAGCGGACAGTGCAGGGACACACCTGCTCCGTCCCAGGGGAGGGCGACGGGCAGAGCGGTGTGGGCGGAGGACGGGCTCCTGGGGCTGCCGGGGCCAGGTTCTGGCGTCCACGTAGCCTGAGCCTCGCCCAGGTCTGCTGTGTGAGCAGGCGAGAGGCGGCTCTACCCACCGCTGCAGCCACAGCCCCCCTGGCACCTGCCCCTGCCCGAGCGGCGTCCCTCGCCGGCCAGTCCAGGCCCTGCAGGCTCCCGGGGTTCTGTGACGCCCTCCCGCCTTCCGGATCCCTACAGCCTGTGCCCACAGGAAACATGGTGGGGTACGCCCTCACCCGACACCCAGCGTCCCCTCAGCACCTGCGTGCCCACCCAGGAGCCTCAGGCCCGTGGGCCCAGAGGCAAAGACGCGTCGCACTGTTGCGGGTCTTTATTGGCTGTGTCTGGGCACCTGCGGCCCAGGCGCTTTGCAGGGGGTGGGAGGGTGCTGGGGCTCTGCCTGCCCCCCAAGCCACCCACCTCTGTCCAGGCACAGGGCTCTAGGCTGGGCCCGCGGGGGCGCCCTGGGCATCTGGGTAGAATTGCCGGAGCAGATCCTTCTTGTTGATCTTCCCCATCGGGTTCCGCGGGATCTCCTCCACCAGCAGCAGCTCCGCGGGCACGGCGTACGGCGCCAGCACCCCTCTGCAGAGACAGGCGGCCTGAGCACAGCCACCCGGGCCTCTGGCCCCCTCGCGGGGCGGCTCCAGGCCACGGGCTGGGGTTGGTACCCGACCAACCCGCCCCAGAGCGCACTCGGCCCGCTGCCAGGCACACCCAGGCCGGGGCTGGCTGGGACCTGGTGCCCTGCCCGGCTGCCGGCAGCTCAGGCTCCGCGAGGGGCCAGGCCAGGCTCTGCCGGGACGAGTCCAGGACTGGCCTGTCGGCTCTGCTGGGCAGTATGCGCCCTAAGGTGAAGGCCACGCTGGGGGCCGCCCGGGCAGCAGGCCAAGCTGCTCGGCAGAAACACCGCATGGAAAGCTGGTCTGGCCCCTGGATGGCGAGTCTGGGGAGGCAGGGGGCTCGGCAGGCAGGACTGTTCTGCTCTGGGGCCGGCAGCCGCCACTGTGGGGTGGAAGCCAGGGGCTCCCCACGCCGCTGGTGTGTCCACCCCACGCGGCCATTTCGATGTGCAGAGCGTGGGGAGGGAGTGTGGTGGCCGTGAGAGATGCAGGCCGGAAGGCTGGCCCTGGGAGCAGCGGGCGGGGCCCCCACGCAGGGAGCGAGAGCCAGGGCCTGGGTCTCCGCGTGAGAGTCAGGTGGCAAATAGAGGGGAGCCCTTCAGAAAGGACCCTGGGTGTTAGCCCCCCTCCCCGGTGCTCTTGGGGAAGCTGAGGTGGACACAAGGCCCCTGCCCCTCTGGAGACCCCCCGGGGCGTGTCCAGGGTCTGGTCGCCCACAGTCGTCTGCCCCGGCCTGAGCAGGGGAGGGACCAGAGCTGGGAATGGAGACGCGCCTGTGCCCGGGACAGCTCAGCACGGGCGCAGGCTCCGCCTCGGCTGTGAGACCCGAGTAACCGGTCACCCAGGGGTTGGGCCACAGGGACCCCAGCAGGTGCGGCCGTGGGGGTGGGGCCGCTGGAGAGGCCTTGCTGCGCCCGCAGAAACATCCCCAGTGCCGGGCAGTGGGGCGGGCAGGCTGGGGAGAGCAGTGAGGGGGAGCGAAGCACAGCAGCCCCTGGAGCTTCCTTCTGGGCTGAGGACACTGTACGTGGCGGGGCCAGAGCCAGGGCCCCGCCCCACCGGGCCGACTGGGAAGAACGCTTTGGTGCCCAGCTGCCCGCGGCCTGAGGAGCAGGGACGCCGCACTGGGTGAGTGGGGTACGGGGGAGCCAAGGGAGCTGGGTGCGGCCCAGTGCTGCCCGGCACGAGCGGGGCCTGCTCAGCGCGGAGAGTGGGCAGCGGTGGCTGGGAGCATGGCCCTCCAGGCTCCTCATCCCCACATCCACCTGCGTCTCAGGGTGTCCGGAAGCACCACGCCCCCCAGCCCCAGCCCCAAGATCCCACCACCCCCAGATCACAGTCCACTGGCCGCCCCCACTCCCGCCACAGGCCCGCCCTCACCGTGCCCACTCCTTGAGCTCCCTGAGGGACAGCGTGTGTCCTTCCTGAAGGGTCAGCACGGCGGTGACTCGCTGCCCCCACGTCATGTCTGGAACTCCGATCACGGCCACATCTGCAAACAGGGGAATGGTCGGGGTCTTGCACACCTGGGATGATCGTTCAGGCTGCAGGGCACCTGGGAGGGGCAGGGCGGCCAGGGCCCGAGCCCAGAAGACCCTCCTCCTGCCTGCGCCCATGGACGGCCTGAGACGGCTGCCTGGGCCCTTGCAGCTGTGACCTGGCTCACCCCCTGCTGGGACCCCCGGGCCTCCTGTCCTCCCCCAGCCCCCAGGCCAGGCAGAGCCCATGGGCCAGGAGGCGCCTCGGGCCTGGAAGGAGACCCGGTCCCCACATGCGCAGCCCCCGCCCAGCCGGCCTGGACAGGGCGCCCACCTGTGATGCTGGGATGTGCCAGCAGCAGCCGCTCCACCTCCAGGGCGCTGACCTTGTAGCCGCCGCTCTTGAGGATGTCCACGGAGGTGCGGCCCCGGATCCAGTAGGCGCCGTCCCTGAACACGGCCGTGTCACCTGCGGGCGGGCTGGGTCATGGCAGCCGCGGGGTGGAGGCCCCCCCACCTGAGTGCCCTCCCCACACGTGGCCTCCGGCCCTTGGGAGGAGACGGCCAACAGACATCCAGGGCTCTGACCTCAGCCACAGCCTCTTGGGCCGCCCCCCGGGGACAGCGGGCGGCCGTGGTGACCACGGGGCTGGGGCGTCACGGCTGAGCAGCTGGGGGTGGACACAGGGACTCGCTCCCTTGGCCCCGGAATGCAGGTGCACACACAGGCGCAGGCGGGCGGGCTGGGGTGAGGCACACGCGTGTGGAGCACGCTCTCCCTGTGCCGCGTGCCCCGGGGCGGTGACTCGCGCTGAGGGGTGCGGGCGCCTGGGTGGCTCCGAGCGGCGGGTCTGCTGCCCGACCGAGGCGGCGCTGGCTGGAAGGATCTCGGCACCGGCTGGTGGGGCAGCGCCACCCACCACCCACGCGCTCGAGCAGACGCGCACACCCACCGCCTCTCCCGGGAGGCCCGAGGCCTGGCGCCCGCCTGCCCCTGGGCCCCCACGGTCTGGCCTCTGTCCTGCCGGCGGGTCCCCGCTCCGAGGCGGAGTGTTGCGGGCGGCTGCTCCTGCAGCACTCGGCGCGGACGCAGCGAGAGCCCCTGCCTGCTCGGGCTCGCGGGACAGAGCACACGCAGCTCAGGGCGCCCGCACGTCTGTCCCGGGCCTCATCCCTGGCAGCGGGGCCAAGGAGCACCTGAGGGTTTCTGGCCCTAGAATTGGCGGTCTCTTGTCTGAAGCGTGTGCGTGTGCCCTGCCTGTGTGCTTGTTCACACTCACTCTGCTCCATGAGCGCGTGTGCAGGCCCAGTGCACGACGCCACATGCCGCGCTCACGTGTGCTCATGCATGTGCCCTGTGCCGTGTGCCGCGTGCCTGCGTGAGCCTGTGCCCGCCTAAGCCTGTGACCGCCTGTGCCGCGTGCCTGCGTGCCATGTGCCCGCGGCCTGGTGGGGGCGGTGCTGCTCAGGAGGGACCCAACGGGCGAGGGAAGGGCCAGCATCAGGGGGCCTGGGGCAGGGCCGCGACTCGGGTGTCCTCGGGCAGTGGGGGGCCCCAGGGCCCGTGGCTAGAGCGCCTGCATGCGTCCCTGCAGAGCCAGGAGCGGGGACCAAGGGCCCAGGGCTGGTGGCATCACGGGCCCCGACTTCTCCCCTCGTCAGACAAAAGGTGGCGAGGGGCCTGCGCCCGCAGCTTGCCCCGAGGCGGGGGCAGGAGGGGCTGGCCAGGAAAGGGTTAAACCTCATCTCCCCTGATTTCTATTTAGCACCACGCGGTCCCCGCAGGAGCCGGCAGCTGGGAGCTGATTGCGCGGCCTCATCACGCAGCCCGTGTCGCTAATGGCCTGTGACAAAGGCGTGCGGCTCCCGGCTGCCCCCCGAGAGCCAATTAAACACACACACTCCCTTCCTGTTTGCGGTGCATTACAATGAAATTAAACCGAATTTCAAAATCATTTTCTCCTAAAGACATCTCTTTACAATAATTAATGCACGCGACGCGCTTTCAGCTGGCACGGCCCTCAGGAGGGCGCTGAGCCACCTCCACACCGCCCGCCCGCCCACCCGAGCAACCACCACCCCGCACCCCGCGCCCTGCCGCCAGCGATGCCCACGGGCTCTGCGGCCTGCGTGGTCAGAGGGAGAGCCCGTAGCTGTCCAGCTGACTTTAAGGGGAAGGGGAAGGTCAGAGCAAGTCTGGGTGCCCCATCGGGACGGCCCGGCCCCTGGGAGCCTTGCGCAACAGAGCAGGGCAGCTCGAGCGCATGCCCAGGACACCACCTTGGAGGGCAGTGAAGGGATGTGACGAGGCCGCCAGGCAGCCGTGAGCCCTGGGCCAGCTGCACCTGCACAGACAGCGGAGGCCACAGGGAAGGCCATCGGCCCAGCCCTGCTCCCAGCTCTGACCAGTCCTGGACACGCACCTCCCAGGTGCCATGGGCACAGACAGGCGTGGAGGCCGGGACAGGGTCCTCTACCCACATAGGTGAGCGTCCACGAGGGCTGTGGGCACACACGGTGGACGTGGGGCTGAGCCGGACCAGCAAGCATGGCCCGAGGTGCCACCTGCCCCCAAAGCCCCCCAGGCCTCACAGACGTCCAGCAGCTGGGTCCCCAGAACACCGAGATGCCTGGGGCTCCACACAGTGCCCAGTCCATCACTAGTGACCCCAGTAGACAGAGGACACGGCCTGAGCACTGGACACTGGCCTCTCCTCTCACTGTTGCTGTCAGGAGGCTCCGCCCCATAGCGGGGACCAGGCCTGCGCGGGAGGCCGGGAGAAGGCTTTCCGTTTTGAACAAAACTACCTTAAGGCATCACAAACATTGTGTCCCACGCGGCAGCTCTGAAGGCACAGGCATACCCTGGAGTGGGGGTGCACAGCTGCGAACAGCACCCCGCTTGGGGAGAGAGCGCCCAGCCTGCCGGCTGGAAGACCCCAGGGGCCCTGGTGGGCAGACACCGGGGTGGCCACACCCCACCCGGCCCTCCTACCTGTCTTGAACCAGCCGTCCGGGGTGAAGGCGCCCTTGGTGGCCTCCGGCTTGTCCCAGTACTCCCGAAACACAGAGGGTCCCCTGACCAAGAGCTCCCCTTCCTTCTCCTTGAGCCCCGGGGTCACCTGCAGCATGGGGGCAGCAGTGAGCCGGGCACACACGGGCTTGTCCTCCCTGGCCTGCCCTGGCTGCCAGCCTCTGGGAAGCGGGCACTGTGGGGGCAACTGAACCCACAGCGGCCGGCCAGCCCTTGGGGGGCAGCGTCCACGCCTCTCGGCCGCGCTCCTAACAGGGGGGCCCCGGCTGGGCCACGGGCGACACGGCAGCCCGGAGCCAACAGAACACGTTTCCTTCCCAACATCCTATCCTCCAGCCCCACACCTCCAGGCCGCACCCGCCCAGCACCACAGCCCAGCCCAGTGTCCTGGCACTGACAGCTCTCAGGAGCCACTGCTCTCAGACCTCACGCGTGCCTCCCGGCCGGCACCTGTCCCTGCCCTGGCACCCAGCAGGGCATCCGTCGGGCGACAGTGGTTACCAGAGTCGGGGCCCAGGGAGAGCAGGTGGGTAGCTGGGGTGGTACCGGGCAGGTGGCCAGGTGGCTAGTAAGCATAGGCCTGCACGTCCGTGGTTTCAGAAGCAGAGGCCGAGAGCCAGTGGGAGGGGGCTCTCTGGCCACCACTCGGTGTGTGGTCAGTAGCAGGTGGACACAGGGGAGGCATTTTCCTGGGCAAACAGGACACCTACTTCTTGCTGTCTTCTAAGAAATTTCATAAAGTTACACCGAAAAGCACCCGAGTCTTAGTTGCTGGAGCTGCCACGTCCCACCCTCATCTCAGAGGAAGACAGAACGGCCAGCTGGGGCGAGCATGGGGGCTGGAGGCCCCTCCTCTGAGCCACATGGGGCCATAAGCCTGGGAGTCGGCCAAGAGAAAGCAACTGCCTGTGAAATCCAGCGCCACCTCCTGGGTCCCTGGGGCTCTGGGCCCTGCTCCCGCCCCAGCAGGCCTGCAGCTGACACGAGACCGTGCAGCCCTCCTGCCCCGGCCGTGGCTGTGGAGTCGCCAGTCCAAGCCCGTCCACCAGCAGCGCCTGTGTCCGCCGTACGGGGTGGGCAAGGCCTGACCCAAGAGCGCGCACCCCTGAGGCCGGGGGCGGTGCCGGGCATGGAGAACCCTTCCCAAGCCGTCGCCAGCCCGCTGGGCGGCCGGCCGGGACAGCGGTGCACCTGGGTCCCCTGCTCGTTGCCTTCCGCGTGGAGGACATAGGGGCCGCCGTCCTTCTGCGGGTGCTCCGAGACGATGCGCACCTCGACGCCAGGCAGCGGGGTCCCCACGGATCCTGCAAGGAGGGGCGGCGGGAAGGAGACCTGGGGCCCTGCCGGGAGGATGGCCCCGGGCCGGGCCCCCGCATGCAGGCGTGGGGGGCATACCTGGCAGGCGGGCGGCGGGGCTCAGCGGGTTGGACAGGGCCATGCCGATCTCCGTCATGCCGTACCGCTCCAGCAGGGTGTGGCCCGTGAGGGCCCGCCACCGCTCCAGCACCGGCAGGGGCAGGGCGGCCGAGCCCGACACCATCAGCCTGCCGGCGAGAGGGGCGGCCTGAGCGTCGCCGGGACGGGCCGCTGGACGGGGCGGCAGGGACAGCGCCCCGCTGGCCACACTGCCGCTCGGGACGCCTGTCACACCCGCAGTCAGGGCGGACCTCAAACTTTGTTCCTCGAAAAGAACAAGTCGGCGCGCTTGATGGCAGCGGCCGCTCAAGGAAAAGGAGGCAACGGGGGTTCGCGGCCTTCCTTGAGGGCCCCCGCCCACTGCTGGGCTGTGTCTCAGCCGCGCCAGCAGGGCTCCCGCCAGGCCAGCAGGCAGAGCAGCCGGGGCCTGCGGAAAAGCAGGGGAAGGCCCCGCGAGGCCCTGGCCCGGGAACACCCACGGGGCGTCCCTGCCGGGAAGGGTGCGTGCCCCAGGAGGGGGAGGGCGGGGCGTCCTGCAGAGGCGGCGTCTGGGAACCCCCTCCCCGTGGAGCATGGGGACGAGGCCCCCTCGGCGTCCTCTCCTGCCCCCAGACAGACGGACGCACGCAGGCGCGGGGGCACACGGAGCGCCCCGGGGTGCGGGTGAGCCGCGCGCGGAAGAGGCCAGCCTCCTGAGAGCTGGCCGCGCGGACGGCGCTGGGCTCCGCGCGGGAAGCCGGGCCGCCCTCACCTGATGTTCTCCTCGCAGACGGCGCGGACAAAGTCCCGCACGTGCGGCTGGGCGAAGTGCCTGTCGTGGTAGTCCATCAGCTTGGAGTAGATGGTGGGCACCGCCATGAACACGTTCACCCGCGGGGCTTCCGAGCTCAGGAGCTTTTCCCAAACCTGAGCGAGAAAAAGGGAGGCCCTCAAGAGAGACAGGTGGAGGGAGTGACCTGGCCAGGGGGACTCTGGCAGGAGTCGCCCGCTCACCCCTCCAAGGTCAGCCCCACCGTGCAGCGGGACTCCAGCCCACGGAGGACAGGTGCACACTGCCGCCAGCAGCTCAGGCCTGCACGAGCCCACCTGGCCTCAGGGGCCGCCAGCCCAGGCAGAGCCGGGGGCTCACATGGGGGCCTCCCCCTGCCCCCACCAGCCGGCCCCACAGACTCGCCTGCTGGGCGCTGAACTCAGGCAGCATCACGCAGGTGGCGCCCACCCAGAGCGGGCACAGCAGCTTGTTGACCACGCCGTGGACGTGGTGCAGCGGGAGCACGTGCAGGATGACGTCATCCTTGGTCCAGGCCCATCTGTGCACCAGCCCGGTCACCTGCAGACAAGCTCTGCTCAGCCCAGGCGACCGCAGCTCTCGGGGGGCACCTGGGCCTCCACGCGAGAAGGGCTGCGGCTCCGTGGCCCGGGAACGCCAGTTCCGAGTCCGAGCTCACTTCTGGCTCCTGCTGCGCAGCGCAGTGGGCACGTCAGCGCTTCTGGACGCGAGAGCGAGTCAGCCCAGGGGCCGGGGAGTCTGCAGCCGGGGTTTGGGGGCTAAAGTTCAGTCCTGTGCCTGGCAGATGGGACAGGAGCTTAAGCCGAGGAGGGGAGCTGACGCGGAGGCCTTGGGCAGACGGGGGGCCCCGAGATATGGCTGAGACGGGACCTCACCGCCCCCTGCACCCAGCGAAGCCTGGGGTAAGTTCTCAAACTGCAGGGCCTGCCAGGCCTTGGCAGGCAGCACCCCACAACCATGTCCTAATCTCAGGGTGCCCCCAACTCAAAAAACAGGCATCCTCGCCTGTCCTCAGCAGACACCCTCGACTCGCCCTGTGTCCACCGCAGGCACACAGGATCTGCCCTTCCTACTGCCCCCTCGCCCCCCGGCGCCCCTCGCGGCATGGCCGAGGCTGAAGACAAGCAGGGCACGTGGCCGTGGCCAGAGCATCCCGTGGGTCCCAAGAGGGACCTGCAGTTGGTGTCCTTGCAAACCCCCAGCACCGTGCGTCTCGTCCACCTCGTCCCATGGGAGCCCTCAGGGGGCCTAAAGCCCTCCACCCCCCAGGCTGCTCCAGGCCAGCCCCCCTCGCCAGCCCGGCGTCCTCAGAGGTCCTTCGGGGGGACTCGGGGGGCTGGCAGGCGGTGACAGCCCTGGGAAAGTGAGCGGCCACCGGGAAGGCACTTGGCCTGCACCGCGGGGACCCCAACAGCCGCACACTCACCACAGCCCTGATGTTGTGATGGGTACTCAGGACACCTTTGGGCCTGCCCGTGGTCCCGCTGGTGTAGATGATCATGGCGCCCCGGTCCCGCCAGTCCCGCTCGGGCATGGCCCCCTCGCTAGGCTCCTCGGCCCCGTCGCAGACCTCGGGCGTGAGTGGCAGGAGCGGGACACCCAGCTTCCCGGCCACGGGGCGCAGCAGCTCCACGTGCTCCAGGCCGGCGAGCACCACGGAGCTGCGCGAGTCCTGGAGGAAGTACTCCAGTTGGGCTGGCGGGTGCCCGCGGGGCAGGGGCACGGCCACGCCCCCGCTCATCCACACGGCCCACTGGGCCAGCACGTAGGAGGCATCGTTGGAGCACAGGAAGGCGACCCTCTCCTCGCCAAGGTCCCCACCCGCGCAGGCACGCAGCCCGCACAGTTCCCGGGCCAGGCGGCAGCTACGCCGGTACAGCTCTCGGTAGGTGTGGCGGCCATGGCGGTCCACCAGCGCCGTCCTGTCTCCGAAGGCCAGGGCACGGGTGAACACCGGGGCGCTCCTGTCGGGCTGGGATGCCGGGGCCAAGTGCAGGGAGGCGCTCCGGCTGTGCCGCGCCTGGGGAGCCGGCCGGCAGGGGGCCAGGGCCCGGACCAGGCGCCGGAAGGACATCGCCACGTGGGGCCACACCGCGCTGACCAACATGGTGACTGGAACGAAGCTGAAAGAGAGGGCGCTGGGGTGAGAGCGGCCTGAGCGAGCAAGATGCAGAGCGGTCACCTGCCGAGCCCTCGCCCCGCCCCCGAGTCAGGAGGCACCCCAGCAAGGAGAGCGCCTGCCCCGGGACACGCCTACCACTCAGGCGCTAGCTTAGCCGCATGAGTTTAAGGACCCCCGGGCCCTCAAACACCCTGAAACAATGAACCGAACCAGGCAAAACCGAAGAAGCTCCTGGAGCGCGACGCACCTGTGGCTGTTTCGGAACGACAGTGTTCCGGGGTCTGAGTCGGGACTCAGCGGGAACGCGCCCGCGGGCAGCCTGGACACCAGGCGCCAGCAGGCTCAGGCGGGCCCCGCCCTGGGCGGCCCGCAGCACAGTGGGCGCTGGGAGGCCGGCGGAGGCCTGGAAGCAGGCTCCTGGGTGAGGGGCGGACTGTTTCCAACCTGGAACCTGGCTCCGCGGCGCCCGGGGCTGGCAGGACTGGACAACCACCGAGCCAGCAGCAGCAGCAGCAGGAAGCTGGGCCCGCGGCCGGGCGGCCAAGCTCCTGCAGGACAGGAGGGCCGGGCAGGGCCCGGGGAGTCTGCCTGCTCTGCCCGCGCCGTGAGCACCGCAGCCGGGGCGGCCGGCGGCGATCCTCAGTGTCACGCGCCCGGGGACTGAAGTGTCCCCAACACAGCCCCCCAGGCAGAAGGGGAGCCGCTGGGTGCCGCCCCTCGGCCAGAGAGCGTCCCTGACCCCGAGCGGCCGCTGGCCCACGGGTGCTGCCGCAGTTAGGCCCGGCCGGTCCTCACCTCGCGCTCGCACGGCGGCCCCCTGGCCAATGAGCTCGGCGCCCGCTTCCCACCCCATGGACCCGGGGAAAACTCAAAGTTGGGGCCCACCCCACGGCGGTCCTGGCGACGGGGAGGGGGCGCAGGCCCGGCCCTGGAGGACCGCCGGGCCCTGGACGGCTGCAGTTCAAGCCGCGCAAGGAGCCAGGCCCCGCGCCCCCCACGCCCCCAGGGTGGCTCTCCTGCGCGGGGACCCCACGGGGGGGGGCAGCGCGCTCCACACTGCCCGCTGTCGGGCGGAACCCGCGGCCCCTCAGAGGCCCCGGCAGCCGCTGGGGTCCGGGCTCCCCCGCGCCGGGCGCCGACCGCGGCCGCCGGACACCCGCGCCGAGGCCCCGTCTCCCCGCCCGCGCCCCGCGGCCAGGTCCCCCCGCGACCGGCGAGGGTCCCGCCAGCAGCCCGCGGGTGGGGGCGCCCCAAGTTGCGTCTTGGGGAACAGACTGCTCGCCGCACGCGGGAGCCCCGACCCGCGCGGGAAGGCGCCCCGGCAGGGAGCGGGCGGCCGGGTGCGGGGTCCCGGCAGTGCAGGGGCGGGGGCGGGGGTCACGGGGCGGGGGCGGGGGGTCACGGGCCGCGGGGGCGGAGGGCGGGGGCGGCGGGGGTCGCGGGCCGCGGGTCGCGGGGGCGGGGGTCACGGGGCGCGGGCCGCGGGGGCGGCGGGGGTCGCGGGCCGCGGGGGCGACGGGGGTCGCGGGGCGCGGGCCGCGGGGGCGGGGCGCTCTACCTCCGCCGGGGTGTCCCGCGCCGCCGCTCGGGCCGGAACCGGAACCGGCGCGCACCGCGTCCGTCCGGGCGGGCTCCCCCGGAGCGGCGGCCCCGGCGCGCGGGTTCCGGCGGTCGGCGGGTCCCCGGGGCGGGCGCGGCCCCCAGGAAGGCCCCGGCCGGCGGGCCGGGACGCGACCCGGGCGGGGCCGGCCGAGCCTGGGGGTGAGCGCGCGGAGCCCGCGGTCTCGCCCCCTCCGAGGCCGGCGCCGCGCCCCCCGGCCCCCCGGTACCCCCCGGCCCCCCGGTACCCCCCGGCCCTCCGGCCCCCGGTCCCCCGGCCCCCCGTACCCCCGGCCCCCCCCGTGCCCCCGGCCCCCCCGTGCCCCCCCCCCGTGCCCCCCCGTGCCCCCCCGGCCCCCCGTGCCCGGGGTCTGAGGGCGCCGGCCGAGGGGCGCAGCCGGGCCGCGTCAGGCCGGGAAGCGGGGCGGGGCGCCTCAGGGGCCGCCCGCAGCCCATGGGGCCGACGTTGGGGGCCGGGGCCGAGCGCCACGCACCCCTCTCCCCGCCGCGGGGCCGCCGCGAGCCAGGCTCCTCCCGCGGCCGCTGCGGGCGGCCGGCCCCGAGGCCCCGGCGGGAGGCGCGGGCGCACCGGGGCTCTGCCCTGCGCGGGGTCGGGCCGGCCTCCCCCGCCCGCGGCCGCCCCCGGGGTGTCTGGCTCCGGTCGGTCTCGTGGACCCCACGCCTGCTGTCCGCGCAGGGTCCCGGGAGACGCCGCCGCGCCCGCCAGGCTCCCCCCGGCAGCCTCGGGGCGGGGGTCCCACTGGCCCCCGAGGGCTGGAGCGCGGGCGCGGCCGGTGGCGCAGGGGCCTGCCCTGGGCTCCGACCTCCCCCCGGGCCCCCGGAGCCCCTCTCTGGTCAGTGCCCGCCCCACCGTGCTCTGCGGGTGAGGGGCTCCTGGGTTTAACCAGAGGGACAGCCGGGTGGTCCTGGCCCTTGTCCCGCGGGCCCTCCCTGCTGCTGCCCACGTGCTCCCAAGAGCTGTGCTCCCAGGCCCTGGCCGCGGGGCCTACCTGTCCCCCCGCGGGCGGCCCAGGAGAGCTGCGCTCGAGCACGCACAGGAGGCGGCCCAGCGCTCCCAGCTCTCAGGGCATCCCGGCTGCAAGCAGTGTCCAGGCCCACGTGGATTGGGCTTCCAGGAGCTGATGAGGCTCAGGGAGGACGAGGGTTGACAGTGACCAAGTGCTGCCCTGGGGTCTCACGCAATCATGGAATAGCCTCGGTCTGCGTAAGGACTTGGGGCCCAGACCAAGGGCCCTGCCCTTCCTCTGTCTTTCTCGGTGGAGGGAGGGGATGCCCCAGGAAGGAGCCTGTGGGGCCCAGCACCCCTTTCCTGCACACATCACAGAAGACACAGGGGTCTTCTATCTCACAGATCCTAAGACAAGAAACTGATGGGGTGGGCACCACGGAGCAAGTGGCCGAAGTCAGCAGCCCAGAGCCGTCCAGCCTGGCAGACGTCCACCCAGGCAGCTGGCCCCGGTGGGTTCTGGCAGAAGCAAAGGGACACAGGCCCCTGGACGCCCGCAAGTCACTGCCACCTGCCCTACCCCTGGTGAGGCTGGGGTGGGCACTCCAGGAGAGCACGGTGCTGGATGAGGGACAGGTCAGTGTCCCCAGCACGTGGGTAGCCAAGTGATTCTGGCTGGGGGGTGGTGACTGCCCCCTATCACTAGGTGACCATGCAAAAGACCCTCTCCTAGCAGTGGGTGCCTGAACAGAGCACAGCAGAGCCACATGAGGCCAGAAAGGCTGGGGTGGCCACATGGGCAGCTGGCTAGGCAGGGTCTGTCCAGATCCTCCTCTGAGGACAGCTGGGCTCCCCAGGGCCTGGACACCCTGGCAGAAGACTGGCTGTATGCCATCCTTGAAGTCCTGCCGGGGGCACCTGGCCCCTTACCCACAAGCTCGGTACAAAGGCCATTTCGCTTCCCAGCCCAAGCCACTGCCCACATTGAGCAGCTGGGCGGGGGCCTCCAGGAGCCGGGGGCTGTCGAGGAGGCTGGCGGTGTGCGGGGCCTAGGGGCCGGCCCTTCGCTCTCAGGGGCTGGGCGGCAGCTGAGCAGACGTTCCCTGCCCCGGGTGAGGACAAGCTGCAGGCCACCCACAACCACGGAAGTGATGATGCAGGGGTCAGGGACAGTCCCGCCCTCCAAACCAAGCCCTGGACCTGGGTCACCTGCCTCGGGCCACTGGGCACAGCAGGTATGTGATCAGCAGAGCAAGGGGCTCGTCTGAACATGTCTGAGTTCACGGAAGTTTCTAGAAGTAGAGACGGAACGACCTGGCCCGAGGCTGCACCTCCTTGCTGGACTCCTGCAGCCCTGGGGGCTTTCTGGCTCCCATCCCGAAGGAAGCGCTTCTGGGACGCAAGGCCTGGTTTGTGGGGCCACAGAGGTGCACCCTCTTGGGGCACCTGGTGGGCAGGCACGGGGGGCGGGGTTCCCTGGGCCAGCTGTGGCTCCTTCAGGCTCCATCCCAGGGCAGCGTGTGCCCCAGGCTTGGCCCCAGGCCCACCGAGGCAGGTCTGGACCAGGGACCGGCGGCCGCAACAAGGGTGCCGCCTCAGTGCACAGGCGCCCTGCCCTCCGCGTGGCCTGCGAGTTCCTCCCGGGAGAAGAGGGAGGGGCTTCTCATGCCCCCAGGGCGAGGGGCGGCAGCACCAGGGACACGTTCCCACGGGCAGGGGAGGAGACCGGGCTTCTGAGTGGATGCTGTGCCCGCTGGACCCATGGCGGCTGAGGGGCGGGGGGCTCGGACACCCGCACGCTGCACCGGGCCTCAAAGGCAGCTCCCGCAGCAGCGCCGGCCGATCGAGCCCTGGGCACCCGGGTCTGCGTCGGGCTTGGGCGGCCTCCGCCCCGGCGGGGGTGGGTGCCCAAGAGTGACGGGTGACCCCCACCTACCCTGCCACCCGGGGCTTGGTGGGCGGGCCCGGGGTCACGGGCTCAGGTCGCAGGCAGCCCACGCTTCCGGGGCCCGCCGAGCCCTGGAAACTCCAGCGGGGCCTCCCCACTCTCCCTTCCTCTTTCCCCCGGCCTGGCCGGGCGAGGACCACACCTGGTCACCCACCCTGGGCCGCGGCCTGCAGCCGCGCCACCCCCCCGCCCTTCGCTCCTGGCCAGGGCGTGGGCCAGCGCCCGAGGGCCCAGTGCGCTCTCCTCCTGGAGGACGGTCTGTGGCGGGGGCACCCTCAGGGACCTGGGCACCCGCACGGGGCCGCAGGGGAGACAAAGAGGGTGAGGACCCTGCCCAGCCACGTGGCGGGAGCAGCTCCCGGCGTCTCCTCACAGCCAGTGCAGGCCCGGGACGGCCGGAGGGCGGGTGGCGGCAGGGACGGCCCCCGGAGCTTGTGCAGCCCTGACCGCGTCTCACTCCCGGGACCCAGGCCTCAGCCCTGCTCCAGCGTGGCCGGGGGCCCCAGGAGGGAAGGGCCTGACCGCAGAGCCAGGCCACTGGCTTGTCAGCGTGGCCTTGGGGCTCCACCGGGAAGGGGAGCACGAGGGGAAAGGTGGAGGGGGCGCCGTCGGGCACGGGAGTGGTCCCTTTGGGGGATCCTGGCCATCCTGGGTCTCCACGCAGCTGCCGGGACAGGGTCTCCCTGAAGGCAACCGCACGAGCCCCCACCTCGGCTGTGGCCCCCGGCTGCCCTCGCCCCCAGCTTCCTCTCCCCTGTCGTCTGCGGGGGCTTCGGGGAGCAGAGGGCGGACGGCCGCGGACCGAGCTGGTTTCGTGACCAAACACGTCAAAGCGGACTTGCGTGTCTTAAACCGGGGGCCACGCTGGCCGGTCACACCTCCGCGGTGTTTAGAACATGGTGCCGGGGCCGCATCAGCACCGAGGTCCGAGCCACGCCGCCCGCCCCCGAGGGCTCGAGTGTCTCTTCCACGTCCCCGCGTCCCTGGGGCGAGGCTGAGAAGCCCGGGCAGCATCTCACGTCTCTCTCCACGCGCCTCCAGCCTCCTCCCGGCTCCCCAACCTCCTCCTCCCTTCTCCAGCCTCCTCTCCCCCACGGGGGCCCCGTGGCAGCTTGCTGTGCGCCCCGTGAGCCGTCCCTTCTCGCCACGGCTCGTGCGGCGCTGCCTGCGCTGAAAGACCCGGGCGGGGCAGCCGCTCCTGGCTCCTGGCCTCGGGGGGCCAGCTGCCCTCTCGCCGCGGTGTCCGAGCTCGGGCCTCGGCTTGGTGGGTGCTCTTGAGCACAAAGAGGTCGCTCCCCCTTTATTCCCGATAGCTGGGTCTTCTCCTTTTTTAATCAGCAGGGGTCCTGGGCCTCACCCAAGGCCTTTCCGACGTGGATTGATGTCGGGGTTTTCTCTGGCCCCGAGGTGAGTCTCCAGCGCTGAGCCGGCCTCGCGCAGCTGGAGCCGCTCCCGGTGGGGGCAGGGTTGGGCACCTGCAAGCCCGCTGGGCGAGGTCTGCCAGCCTGTGCGCGCCGAGGGCCTGCGTCTGGGCTCGTGGGCGTCGGCCGCGGTGCCTCCCTCTGCTTTGCCTTTGGTTTGGGTGCCAGGGCAGTGCCCCCCATTGGGCAGAAGAGTTGGGGGGGCTGGGGCTGAACCTCCCTAAAGTGTTAGAATTCTCCAGTGAAAATACCTGGACCCGGGAATGTCTCTCTGGGGAGCTCCGGGCTCCGGTGTGGCTTCCCGGTGGCTCGGGGCCGTCTGCTCCTCCGCCGAGTGCGGGGCCGCGGGCACGGGCGGAGCGTGGGTGGGTGATGCCTGCGCCCGGACTCTGCGGGGCTGCGGGCCTGTGCTGGCCCCCGCGCCATCCCCTAGGGCCGCTGGTCCCCGCCCCGTTGGCCGTCTCGCCGGCTTGTCCCTCTGTGGTGACAGACGGCTTCTGTGCCAGAGGCCGCAGCCCGCAGCCCCCGAGGCGCCCGTGGGTGCTGAGACACTTTAACACACTTCCCTGCATTCTTGACTAATCAAATCAGCAACGAAAAAATACAGAGGAGCCGAGAGATACCATGAATCAGGTTAATGAGGCGGCTCCCACTTTAAGCTCTGCCCTCCGACCAGGAGGCACGTTCTGGGCAAGCTCCCTGGCAGGAGCCCTGCCCCGGGCCACGCTGGGGTGGCAAGGGAAAGAGAAAACCCGGGGAAAGCAGGAGCGAAGAAGGTAAAACAAAAGAAACGAGGCAGAAAAAGTCAGACTCACACCGCATGACACACGGCGGGACCCCAGGGGTCCACAGGTGGCGGGGACGCTCCCGGGAGTGCCCAGCCCCGGGGGAGCCCAGCGCCCAGGAGTGCCCAGCCCTGGCGGAGCCCAGCCGCACGAGGGAGAGCCCCGCGCCCGGGAGAGCCCGCCTCCGGCCGCACGGCCCCGACCGCCCGGTCCCTTCCTCTGACTGTTTCCTCGGAGCAATGTCAAGTCTACGGACGGGCCAGGCAGCCCCAGGACCGCGCGCCCCTGGTGGTCAGCAGCGCCTGGGCCTCGCCCCGGCTGTGTGGTCCCCACGCTCTGTGCACTGAGTGTCCCTTGCTGATGGCGCCCCTCGCCCTGCCTCCTCCCCGCGCCCCGCCCCGCCCTGGGCCCGCTCCGGGAGGTCCTAGGTGGGTACTGGATGCCGGAGAAGCCACGTTCTCAAGTTACATGACGGACGTGGCGCTTCTGGTGACACTTCTGAGGGACTTTTCCAAAGGTGAATGAATGTCCACACACGTTCCCCGGATCCCAACGCTCTGTTGCACAGAGCACGGGGCGCCCACTAGGGACCCCAAGCTGAGGGCGCGCCGGGCACGGAGGAGAGGCGCTGGCCGCGGCGGGTCAGGCGCAGGGCCGCACCCGGGGCTGTGGCTCCGTGGTCTCTTCCGTCCCCGCCCTCGCCGCAGTGGACACGGTGGCTGCTCACACCAGAGGCCCAAGAGGCCGTGCGGGGCGAGGCGGGCTGACAGGCAGCAAAGCGCCGGTGCGGGGAGTGGGCAAGTGCCGGCCCGGGAGACCCGAGGGAGCACCCGAGCGGGGCGGGGCCGGCGGCGGCCCGTGGTGTCCAGGTCCCCCCGCGCAGCCACACCGCGGCCCTGCGGCCTCGCTCTGCACCGCACACGGCCGGGTGCTGGGGACGAGGACGCTGCGGAGGGCGAGGCCCGAGGGTCCTGGCAGGTCAGCGCAAGGGGCTCGCGCGGGCAAGAGCCACCCCTGGCCACTGGGATGGTTGCAGAGCGGCGAGCACGGCCCTAAGACATAAACCCGCCTCAGAAGACACGACAACTGGCCAAATGTAACTATTCGGGTGTGGAAAGAATCGGATTCCATCAAATGAATGCTCCACATCCACATGGGGTGCCCCGGCAGGCGCCAGGCGGGGAGGGCTGGTCAGCAGCCCTGCCTTTGGGGCGAGGGGGGATCCCCACGGCGAGAGCGGGAGCACTGAGGCCCTCGACACCAGGGCCGCCCCACCAAGGAGAGGGGCCCCGCTGAGGGTGCAGACCCCAGGGTCCTGGTGAGTGGGACCTGGAACCCAGGGCTCCCCTCCTCTGCACCCCGCCAGGAATCCTGTTCCCCCCAAGGCAGGCCCAGCCCCAGGCCACAGCTGTTCTGAGCACCTTGGGGACCCTCCAGGGTCCGTGGAAACACTCAGGTCTCCGGAACCGTCCCTGCTCCTCCCAAGGGAGTGGGGACTGGGCTCCGGAGTGCCCCTGACCTGAGGGTCCCCAACTCTGGTGTTGCTAGCACTGCTGCCCCCAGATCTGCACCCCACTTGGGGAAGCAGCCCCATCCTGCCTGTGCCCAGGGACTGGAGTGGCCGCCCTGGGGTCTCGCCTGGGCTGCCGTGGCGAGGCCAGCTCTGCGCCACCGCCCCTCCCGGCGCTGGGCTGCTCCGACGGGGCGCAGGGGGCGGGGCTCGGCGCGTGCGTACGCGTGTCTCGGGCACAGAGCTGGCAGCGTGGCGACACTGTGCTGGGAGCCGGCCGGCTCCGTCCGTGCCAAGTCCCTCCGTGCTGGCCCCGTGGGGATGGGCAGCGGGGAGGGAGGGCGGGGGCTGCGGGAAGATGGACGCTTGCCATGGACAAGCGGCGGGCGGGCGTGCCCATGCCAGCGGGCACCCGGGACCGAGACCCACACAGGCGGCTGGCAGCCTGTCTGGAGGCGCCACCACCGGGCAGAGGAGCCGAGCGGGACCCGCCGGAGTGGCGGTGGAGGCAGTAGGCGTTGCAGGTAGGTCAGGGGCTCTGGGCTGGTGCATGTCGGCCGCACACAGGACGTGGCAGCCAGCTCCAGGGGCACTGGTCCAGGCTCCCGGCCCTCCTGGGCACAGGCCGGGGGGCGAGCACGCGCTGGCATGGGGTGGCCTCCACCCGGCCTGCTGCAGGTACGGTGCAGGTGTCCTGCGGGGCCACGGCCTGCACGCAGCTAGTCAGAGCGGGCTGTGGGCGGCAGGTGGGGTCCCGCACAGCTGCATCTCATGCTCCGCCCTCAGCCCCCCCCAGGCGCTCGGCCGGCCCGCTCAGCCCCACTATTTGGCAGGTGTCCCCAACATCCTGAAGGTTAGCCTCGGTGGGGCCAGGCACATGGGGGGAGCAAGTCCAGAGGGCTGGAGGCCCTGGCGAGCTGTGCCCGCGCCCCTGCCCACCCCATCTGCTGGAGCCCCGCGCCGTGTGCAGACTGTGGACCGCAGCCAAGCCATCGAGGGGCTGGCGGCTGTGCCAGGAGCCCAGCTGCCAGGGTCCAGCAGGCACCCGGTAGGGAGGAGCTATGCCCTGGGCTGTGCCCAGGACACGGCCCTGCTGGACCGTGGAGATGGGGTGAGGTTGGGAGGCTGCTCAGTGGCTGGGGGGCGTGAGTGGGGGGCGGAGGGAGTCATCACCTCAGGGACGCTGGGGGAGCAGAGGCTGGGCTGGGGGTCCAGCAGAGGGGATACTGTTGTGGCACCAGGACAGGCTGGACACTCCCAGAGCAGCCCGTAAAGACCCAGCAAGAAGGGCCCAGGGGCTGTGCACCCCAGGCGCTGGCTGAATCTGGGGGCACCCATGGGCCAGAGGGCCCTATACCTTGAAAACGGGGACTCTAAGGTCTGTGCTGAATGAGGGGCAGCAACCTGGGGAGACCCAGCCCTGGAGGGAGGCTGGACCATAGTGAGGCAGGTGGGTACAGACGAGAGACCCCAGCTGGGGCGGCATCCGTGGGGCTCAGGCCCCCAGGGTACGGCAGAGGAAGGGGCAGCCCCGTGGCAGGAGGAAAACGGGGCTGTGCAGAGGGGCCCGGCCGGCCTCGGCGCAGGGGGCAGCGCGCGGGGCTGGGCGCTGGGGGGCTTACAGGGGCTGCTGCCCAGAGGGCCCTGGAGTCCAGGCCTCGGGTGCTGGGCTGTGAAGTGGTGGGTGCCCTCCATGGAGGTCAGAGGGGGCTGTGGGAGGCCCTCACCTGTAGGCCTGCCGGGTCCTCAAGCGTGGCCCCAGCCCCAGGCCCTCACAGCCCCCACAGCCGCCCATGCAGCTCTGAGCAGACATGGGGACTGTGCGTCCAGGGGGCGGCAGCAGCTTGGCGGGTGCAGACCCCTCCCCAGCCAGCCTCGCCCCACAGCCCCTCCTACCTGGTGCCCGGGGCCGCCGGACCCTTGAGATGGGAGACCCGGGGCTGGGCCCGGCCTGGTGCTGACCTGCGTTCAGGTCTGCACGGCGAGGCCCCCAGCCACCAGCCTGAGGTGCCCACGACCAGCCTGCAGCAGCCCTGGCCAGGCAGGACTTTGTCCACAGAATGGGGTGTGCGGCCAGAGCCAGGGCAGAGCGGGGGCAGGGCCGGGAGAGCACCCGGGGCAGCGGCCAGCAGCTTCCCTCGGCCGCCCCGCCCCTCGCACTCCGCCCCACGGCCGCTCCCCAGAGACGCCCGAGACGTTCCTGGGCCCCAGGCTCTCCCTTATGAAATATTCATGGCGTGTCTGCTCCTGACTGAAAGCCCCGCAGCTCCCACACCTTGGAGGGTGAGCAGCGCGCCGGGGCCTGGCCGGCTCAGCCCCGCAGCCCCACCACGCCTGCCCCCCACGCCCTCCCAGGCGTCCACCTGTGACGCGTTCCTTCGGGGCCGGCGGGTTCTGGACGCGTGGCCCCCTCGTGTGGGGAGTGGCCCGCCGAGAACCCACCGGCCGTCCGCAGCCCTGGTGAGGGGCTCCCGCTGTGCCCGGCCGGCCCTGCACCACCCCTGGGCCGCCCAGCTGAGGCCCCGTGGACTCCAGCCGGCCCCGACCCCACCTGGCCGAGCCAGGACGGGCCCCAGGGACAGAAGACGACGGTGGCCTTCATGCGGGGCCTTGTCAGTGCTGCTGTCCGGGGGCCCTGGGTGAGGCTCCAAGGTCAGGCCGCCTGCCCAAGGCCACAGGCTGAGGTGCAGAGGGACGCGACCAGGACGTCGGTGGGGCCGGCAGACAGGACCCCGCCGGCCCTCCACAGAGGGGGCCCAGGATGCTCAGGCAGTGGCCCTGGGAGGGGTGTGGAGGGCCCTGGCCCACCCTGTGTCCCCGCTGTGAGGCAATGGCCGGGTGTGAGGTGGAGTGACCACGTCCTGCAGCACCAGCGGCCTGCTCTGTGGCGTCTGGGCAGAGGTGGGGAGGCTGCTGCCCGTGCTTCGGCCATGGAGGGCAGGCCAGGCCGCGCCCCAGGAGACAAAGGCCGCTGCCGTGCTCCGGCCCCCAGAGGAGCCCAGTCCCTCCGCACCACCGCCCACAATGCGCTGGGGGCCTGCCCGCCCTGGACAGCGGGGCAAGCCTCGTCCAGCCCGAGCCGCCGGCCCACACTGTTGGGGGCGCCTCCCTGGCAGTCTGCCTCCCTCACCCCCGTCAGCCACCAGTGGCCCCGGTCAGGAAGGCCGCAGGCCGCACATCACCGCACACGGTGGGTTCCTAAGGGGACCGCCCGCCCTAGACTCTCCCTGGAGGCCGAGGCAGGAGTCCAGGGCGGGTCCAACCTGGGCTGGCGGGAGGCCCGTGCGGGACTGCCTTCCCTCGGTCGCCCCCGCCCTGCTGCCCAGGCCTGCCCCGGCACCCGAGGTCTCGGAGTGTGAGGGGTGATGGCCTGGTGTGGACCGTGCACAGGGATGCCAACGGGGACACCGAGGCCGCAGGGCGCCCGGCAGCCAATGCCTCCACCCGCTGCTTGGCTGCACGTCCAGGCGGGGCCCAGCACAGGGCCTGGCCCCCGAGTCCCACAGGCAAGACACAGACCTAGGGACGCTGAACCCCACGCCAGGGGGGGCCACCGTGGAGACAGAGACTTTAGGAGAACCAGCGGGCAGCAGCTGGAGGAAGAAGCCCTCTGGGAAAGGCGCTGGGGCCCGCCAGGATAGCGGACCGCCTGCCCCGCCACCCCACACACCCGTCCGGCAGGAAAACGCCAGCGAAGCGGGGAGAGCGGGAGGGGCTGGGCCGATCCTCCCGCTGGCCTGGGGCTGCAGAGGCTGGACCCACCAGCCCGGACCCTGCTGCCGCCGGGCCCTCGGGCTGTTCCAGGTGGGACGTGAGGTGTGGCTCCCCACACCCCAGCTCCGGGCAGGGCAGCGGTGCCACAGCTGCCAGCACCTCAGCTCCAGATGCGCCCAAGGGCTGGGCGGGTTGGCCCGGCCCCACCCGCGAAGCCTGCTCGTCTGAATGCGTAATTAGCCCGAGCATTCTACCTCGCTAATTTCCAGGCAGGAGAAGGAATGGAGGGTTTAGGAATTTGCATATTAATTTAGCCAAGGGAGAGAAAAATTGTTTACCGCTTCCCTCTCACTCGGGAGGACTTAACTCCTCCGTGCCTGCTGCCGGGCGCCGGGGCGCGGGAGGGCATGGCGGAGCCCAGCCCGTCCAGCAGAGCTGCCCGCCCACGGCCAGGCAGCTGGGTCTTCTCCCGGCAGGCTTCCCTGGGTGGGGGGCCCCTGGGACAGGCGGCGGGGGCACGTGGGGAGCCAAGCTGCCCCTTATGCACGTCTCTTGGGAACCAGAAATGCAGGGTCCCCGGCATCCGGCCCCCCTGGGACATGGGCAGCCTCCCCCACAGTGGTCAGGGCTCCCTGGGCGAGAGGAGGCTGGGGGAGGAAGGGGCTCCTGGCTGGCCTGGGGCTGCGGACACAGCCCTGGGGTGACCGGCAGCTAGAGGGTGCCCCTTGGCTTCCAGCGTGCAATGGGGTGGTCCTCCTGTTGGGGGAAAGGATGTCCTGAGGTTAATTCCATATAGCTGGGCTGCCACATGCAGAGACGGGGCTCCCCCACGTTGCCCCCGAGGGCGCTGCTGGGGATCCTGCATGGTGGGTGTGGAGCCCAGGGTCACGGCCGGGGATCTGCAGACACGCCACGTGTACTGGCCCCTTCCACGGAGCAGCAGCTCTGCCCTGCGGGACTGGGCTGCTCTGCTGGGCCCCGAGCTGGGGGACATCACTGCCCAGCACCAGCCCCCACCACCCAGGGGCGCCGGGGAGCTCTGCCCACCAGCTCTGCCCAAGGCCAGTCACAGGGTCCACGATCCGCAGCGCCAGGGGCCACAGGCATCCTCGCCCCGCACACCCAGGAGGTGGCCCAGGACCTCCCTCCTGGCCGCAGTGCCGACGGAGCAGGCTCTGGGCCCGGCCGTGGACTGTCCGGTGCCCAGGAAGAGGCGCCCTGTGCCCCTCGGCAGACTGTGTTGCAGCCAGTGCTGTGCCCAGGCCCCCGCAGCATCAGACGCGGCCAGCGAGGCCGACTGTGGGATGGGCCTGGGGGTGCCCGTGGCGTGTGTAGCGGAGGGGGAGGGGGACGGGTCCCGCCTCTGGGCCCGGCCGCCCTGGCGCTGCTGCCAGCTGGACCCCACAGGTCTTCTCCCCCACTGCTGATCTGAGCGCCGGGGCTGGGGGGCACTGAGGCCCACACGAGGCCCAGGCCAGGCCCTTTAAGGATCCACCCTGCACTGGGGTCAGGAGCCACCGGCCCGGCTCCCCCTCCTCCTCTGGGTGGGGTGCGAGGTGCAGCGACCAGGGCAGAGGCAGGGGTGGGGGTGGGGGCGCCTCCCCAGCACTGGACGGGACAACTCCGGTCCCAGAGGCAGGAAGGCCTCGTGAAATGCCCCAAGGGCCACTCGCAGCTCCAGCCAGGCTGCCCCAGTCTGGGGGCTGGGCTAAGCTGACCAGGGCTGACCGCGCCCCCAGGCACAGAAGAGGCAGAGGGAGGGGTGGGGCTGGAAGGCAGAGTGGCAGAGGCTGGCCCTGGGCTTCGGCCCCTCCGGGCCACAGGACAGTCCCTCACCTGAGCAGGAGGAAGGCACGGGGGCTGTGGCCAAGGTGACTGGCTGGGTCTGCACCGTGAGGTGGGCACTGGGCTCAGCGGGCAGGAGGGCACAGCAGCCTGCCTCATGCGACCCCATCCCCGCGCTGCCCGTCCAGCCCCTGTGCATCTGAAGGGCAGGGCGAGTGCGGCTGCGCGGCCGTGGGGCACGCGGCCCCAGGCCCCTGCACTCCACCGTGTGGCCCGCCTGCAGGTCCCTCGGGCTCTGCCCAGGCTGGGCTGGGTGGGGTGCTCAGCGCTGGGCTGGGGGCCGGGCACCTCCCTGCCCGAGCACGGTGTTGCTCAGGGACATCGGCCCCTGGGGCACAGCTGGGTAGGTCCCCTTCAGTGGACAGTAGTCGGCCTCAGGACGCTGTGCTGGGCTGGCTGGGCTGAGGGGAGCCTGGTGAGGGAGGCTGTGCAGCGTCCAGGCCTGGGGGGTGTGAGGTGGACGCAGACCCTGGGCCTCTCCCCAGGGCACTCCACCTAGAAGCCCTCAGGGCCGGGAGGGATGCCCGCCTGCGGGGCTGCGCCCTCTGCCCAGACTGCTCGGGGGGCCCCCGCGGCCTGGGCTGGCCAGCGGGGCGGGCAGCACCGGGGAGCCGGCGCGGGGAGGGTTAAGCGCTGATTATAGCTTTGTCTCTGCAGTGGGTGCATAATGTGCCCATTTGCATACTGCAGTGTGCGCTCAATTAAAATGAACTTTTAATTTCTTCTAAGTAAATTACTTCTTGCCGGTACGTGACGCGCACAAATGTCAGAATAATGGGGTGCCTAATGAGCTGCACGCAGAGGGCGGGGGCCGCTGGGAGCGCTGGGGAACACCAGGCCACGGCCACATGGACGCGGCATGGATCGATGGACGGGGGCCTGCGGCCTCCTGCGGCCTCCTGCGCCCGCACACACTCGCTCGCGCCCCGAGGGCCGCCCGGGCAGGCACGTGCTCACCGCACAGCCTCCCTCTCTGGGCCTCCTGTGGTGTCACACAGGACGGGGTGCAGAGGGCTGGGGTGACGTGAAGGGGCACAGCCGAAGCAGCAGGGAGCCGAGGCTGCCCGCCCGGCACAGGGTCCCCGGGGGCTGCAGCCAGGCCCGCGCCAGCACCTGCAGGATCGGGCTGCACAGGGCTGCCCAGCCCAGCTCTGCGTCAGCCGGGAGGTCCTGCATCTCCGAAAGGCCGGCCCAGGAGGTGGGAGCAGAGGCCCGCCTGTCCAGACGTGGGTGGCCACGGAGCCCGGGGGCAGCAGGGGCATGGCCGAGGGGTAGGGGCCCCCTGGCGAAGGAGGTGTGAGCTTGGGCTCCTGGAGGGCGGGGCAGAGGCTGGGACGGTGCTGGGAGCCGTGTGGGGTGCAGCAGGGGCAGACGCTCAGCAGGCCCATGTCACAGCCGTCACCCGTGCCCTCTGGGCACCTCACAACTGGCCTCCCTGAGGGTCACACGGCCCCTGTGTGCCGCTGTGTGGCTTGGCTCTCGGGGTCCTGGCACCCCAAAGTCCTGCCCCCCACCTGCCCCTACAGCCAAGCACTTCTCCCTCTGACGTGCTGCAAAGTGACTTCGCAGCCCCGATGCTGGCTGACCGGCCACCGCCACCCTGGCCCAGCGGGGGACAGGTCAGGCTCCTGCCTGCCCGGGGCAGCGTCTCCCGGAGCCCGCCAGGCGCTGCGCCTTTAAGAGGACGAAGCCCGCCCGGCCCCCTCCTGTTTCCCTGCCGCCCCCCCAAAGGCTCTGACAGTCGCTGGTCCCTGGCAGCTGGTGGGCGTGCGTGTGTGCGCGTGTGCTTGTGTGCCCGTGTGCGCGGCGCTCTGTGCACACGAGGTGACGGGAGCCAGCTTCCCCCACCGCTGAAATTTACATTGAACCACAAATTAATTTCATAATTTTTTCCTCTCTAATTATGCCAACATCTGCTGCAAAGCCAAGCTGTGCACATGCATGTTAATGCCGCCCCTCCGCGCAGCGCCAGCTCCGCACCCAACTTCTCAGTAATTATCGCCGGAGAAGGTCCTCACTGGCGTGTGTCTTGCCTTTCAAGAGGGAGACAGAGGAGGGAGGGTGGGGGGAGCTTGGGGGAGGAGGGGCAGGACCGAGAGGAGGGGGAGGGAGGGCACAGGGAAGGAAAACCAGGCGCCCGAGGGGACAGGGGCAGGGGCAGGGGGGGGGGGGGCAGGCCTGTGCGTCCACCTGGGGAGCCCGCAGAGCCCATCTCCTTGTTGGCAGGAGAGGAGGGTCTGGAGGGAGGGGGGTGGGCCCAGCCCCCACAGCACCCCTCTGGCTGACAAGCGAAACCCCTTTCTGGGGAGACGGAGAGGCCAAGAGTCAAACAAGAGGCCTTTGCCTCCTGGGAGCGCAGTGGGTGGTGGGTGCTGCTCCCGCTGGCTACGGCCCCAGGTCCGGGGTGCAGGCCCGGGGTGCTGTCTGGAGGAGCCTTGGGAGGCCTCTGTCCCGAGAGGGCAGGGTGCCCGGCCAACGGGGGAGCAGCTCCGGGGCGGCCACCCAGCGTACCCCCTCCATGCCCCCAGCCGGTCCCAGGACGGCCCCTCCGCCCCTGCCTGCCCCGGGCCGCAGCAGCCCCAGCCCCGCGGGGGAGGTGAGCGCAGGTGCCGAGGCCAACACGCAGGCCCGGGGCCCGGGGGAGGACGGCGGGCACGTGCGGGCAGGAGCGGCGTCGCGAGCACTCCCTCCACGGAGCAGCTGACCGCCCGGGTCGGCTCGGCCACTGCATGGCTGAAGGAGCCCGTCTCCCGGTGCCCGGGGGTGCCCGCGCGGTGCTGAGCGCGCCCGCCCCGGCTCTCACTGTGGGGACGGCCAGCTCACAAGGCGCCTCTGGACCCAGAACTGCCCTGTGCGCTCCGGCCACCCCAGTCTCCCGAGTCCCTCTCTCTAGCCCGTGCGCCCACCGCGGCGAGAGGGACACACGCTGGCCCTGCGCTCCCTGGCGGCCTTCGTGGGCTCCGGCCACCAGCCTCAGTCTTCGGGCACAGGTTTTGCTCCAACCCCCGCCCACTCATGGAGGGGTCGGCGGCTCCTGTCCCGGGCTCCACTCACTGCTGACCCGTCGGCCTCCGTCCTGTCCCCAGAGCCAGCGCGGCCCGATGGCCCCGGGCGCTGCGCTCGCCCGCAGGAGCAGGCGAGAGGGCGGAGGCCGTCTCCCCGAGGGCCCGGAGCCCGCCCTCCCTCCCGCGCCTGGCAGCCTCTCCGCTGCGAAGCTGGGGTGACCCGTGCTGCTTTCCTCCACGACGCCGAGACGATTTCCAGACTTCGCTGTTCAGAGAGGAAAAACACAGGACGCGTGAGCCGGCGGCGCGACGGCCCTCCAGGCCTCCCTCTCTGCGGCGGCCCGGTGCCCCCTTCGCCTGCACGGTCCTCTCCATCACCCCCAGACGTCCTCGTCCCCTCCTCCGTCTCCGTGCGCAGCCTCATCCCCCGCGCCCTCCCCCGCCCCTCAGCACCCAGCCAGCGCGCAGCCCCAGCGCGGGGGACACTTGCGGGTCCCTCAGGCTGGCCGCACGGCTGCCGGACCCGGCGCCCGCGAGCTGCAGCGCTGTGGAGGCCGGCAGCCCTCGGCTCAGCCCTCCCGCTCGGCACATGCTGATGCTGAGACATCTGCCCGCTTTCTGCCCACGGCCCGGCGCGCCGGAGTCCAGCGGCGCCACGCAGGCCGCCTGGAGAGCTTTGAAAGCAAATCAAGCCTCTGCCGGAGGAGCTGCAAGTTCAGACTCGCCTGTCGGCCCGCACGTCCCCTCCCCGGCCTGCGGTTGCTGGGGACGCGCCGTCGGAGAGCTGCCGTCCGGCCCGGCCTCGGCGTCGCAGCCCCGGTCCCTGCTCCAAACTTGACCTGACGTCCACGGCGGGGCCTGCTCCGGGCCAGCCTGGTCCCGCAGGGTGTGTGCACAGGCCTGGCGCCCACGCGCGCGAGCGGAGAGGCCCCGCCGGACCCTGCAGCTTCTCCACTCTCAGAACTGCCCTGGCCTCGAGGAGGCCGCGGCCCGGGGCCCTGCACAGGAAAGGGGAAACCTCGGCAACTGCACTGAGGGCCGGCGCCCGCCCCCACAGCCCCACAAAGCTGGCGGCGGCCACAACAGATCAGGGGTCACCAGGCCGTGAGGGCAGAGGCAGCCCCGAGGCAGGAGGGCCTGGCCACGGGCGGCAAATGGCAAAGTCCACGTCCACTCCGGCTGGGAGCAGGGCCCGGCCCGACTCAGGGGCCCTCCCCACCACGCTGGTCCCCCGGCCGCCCGGCCTGAGCCCCCAGCGCCCCGCTCAGGCCCTAACTGGGGCTGGGGGACCCCACCACCTGGCCTGAGCCCCAACCTCTGCCTAAGCCCTCCCCACTAGCTGAGGGGTGCAGGGGGTGGGAGGCCAAGGAAGCGGCCCCAGGAGGCCCAGACCAGGAGGAGCATCCTGTGCCCACCTGCTGGGGCAGACCTGCAGCCTCACCTGCGGGCTTCGTGCCTCTCGGCTGACGGCCACTCCCGGCGCCGACTCCGCCCGCCGTGACTCACGCGCTGGGCCCAGCGAGCAGCAGGCCCTCCCGAAGCAGCGCCTCTGATCTGCAGGTGGCAGGGAAGGTGCGAAGGCGCATGGGGTGCAGGCCTGGTGCCCCACCAAAGCCCGGCAGAAATGGCAGGGTCAGGGCAGCTGCACCCCTGGCGAGGGATCTGGCCACCACTGCTGGCCCTCCTGGCTGGAGAGGTGGGGGCAGCCCCAGAAGCCTGCCCGAGGCTGCTCCCCCAACTGCTTCCAGAGCCCCAATTCCATCTGGGTCCTCTGGCTGCAGAGCTTCCGGCCATCCTCAAGGGCCCAGACCCTGGAGGCTTCCGGAAGACCAGCGAGGCTGCCAGGTGGGCCCAGCTTGCCCTCCTTTCTGCCACAGCCGCTCCTCCCCAGTGGGCGCTCCTGGAACCCCAGCTGCGCCTTCTCTGGGAAAGCCCAGGGGCTCCCCACTGCTCTAAGGGACGTCCAGGCACACAGCGGACACCCGTGCCACACCACCCACAGTGGGCACCCTGAGTGGAGCCTGCCCTCCCTCCCTAGAAGGTTCTGGGTTCCACATGATGCGGACACCCCAACTCTCTCAGACCCCTCCCCTCCCAGCCCTCCCTCCCTTGGTTTCTGCCAGGAAGGAAAACAGACCGTGCAGGTGTCTGTAGTGGCCCCGAGCCCACCCTCGCCCTCCCAGCACCCCCAGGTTCTCGCCTCTTCCACGCTGGCCGGTGGGAGGGGCTCTCCTCGGGCCTGGCCCTCCTTGTCCACAGAACCTCCCCAGCTTCTGGGGAACCCCCTGGCTGCGGGCCCCCGGCAGCCGCCTGGATGCAAGAAGGCCGAGGGCTTCCTGCCACTCCAGCCTCTTCCCCTTGGGAAGGGCGGAAGGGAGGTCCCGAGGGCAGATTTGAAATTGCCAGCCCGGTCCACCCTGTTCCCTCTGTCCACACTCGCAGAGAACCCGAGCAGCACAGCAGCTTGCGCCCCCACAACACCAGCCCCAGCGCGCCCGCTGCACTCTCCCGCCGCCTGGCAAACCTGGCTCAGTGAACTGGAGTCCGAGCGCCCCTGTGTCCACCGCTCCGGGGACCCTCCCCGACAGGCTTGCCCGGCGCCCAGGGCTTTGCAGGGGTGCAGGCGCGGGAACAACTGTGGATTCACTACAATAAACGCCTGGGGTTCCGAGCGCTGGAGGGTACAAGGGGAGACGTGTCAACAGTGGCAGGTTGCAGGCGGCTCCCGCCACGGCCCCGGCACTGCGGTTCTCGCGCCGGCAGCGCTCTCAGCCATGCGGTGCGGCCGCAGAGGACGCGCAGAGATGCCCTGGGGGAAGGACCCCACGCACCCGGCTCGGGCCTCGAGTCTTTTGGCCGTGGCGGCCACAGCGAGGCCCTGCGCCTGCAGCCCCGGCCCGCGGCGGCCTCGGGGAGGACGCTGAGGTCACCGGGGCGGGGGCCGTGCGGCCAGGGCGCCCGAGGGTCTCCACGCACACGCTCCTGAGTGCGGCTCTCGGCCCGCCCGCCCCACGGCCCCGACGCGCAGCGGAAGGCGCGAGACCAGGCAAAATAGCAAACCCATTCGCGAGGAGCCCCGCACGGCCACTGGTGGGAGCGGCCAGCACGCGGGTGCTGCGAGCCCCTTCTCCTGGGCAGCACCAGCCATGCCAGCCTCCTGCCGACGGGCTCCGCCTCCGTCCTCCCGCCACACCTGGCGGCGGGTCCAAGTGGCCCGACCGGCTGACTTCACGGGCTGGCGACGCCGGGCCAGCCCCACACCCCAGCTGCCGCGCCTCGGGCCTGCGGCCCGAACCACAGCACCGGCCGCTCGTGCCGGCTCCGCCTGGGGAGCGCCTCCCCAGCCTCCCTTCTCACAGACTCGTCTGCCAAGACCCAGGTGCGCCCTCTTCACCCTCGAGGGGTGCGCCCAGGTCTCCAAACGCCACTCGTCCTGCAGCCTCGCGCCCCCGCATGAAGGGTGTGGGTGCAGCTGTGCTCTTTACCTGGCGATCCCCACTCACACCCTGATTGGAAACGCCGCGCAGGAAGAAGCGACTGAGCACCGCCCCGTGCGCTGTGAGAGCACGGAGTGCACGGAGGAGCCATCTGGGCCCTGGGACGGGGTAAAATGCAACAAGTGGAGCTGCTGGTGTCCCCTTCCTGCACTCCAGGGGTCACTCCTGGAGCCCCTCCTTGGATCAGAAACTTGAGGGCAACAAGGGGGCTTGTTTACTGTTGTGTTTCTCAAAGGCGGGCAGAGTCCCTGGACACATGGTGTGGACACAACAAACATCTGTGGGTGCGTGGATAGTGGGTGACTCGGTGGTGGGTGGAAGGGTGGGGGGTGATGCTGGGTGGAAGGGTGCACAGGTGGATGAGTCAGGGGGTGGTGGGTAGATGGGCAGTGGGTGGGTGGGGGTGGATGGTGGATAATGGCTGGATGGGTGGGGGTGGGTGGACGAGAAGACAAGTTTAGGTTAGTCCTCATCTGTCTTGGGCGCCCTCACGATCATCCAGAATGTGAGCTCTTTGGTTTCTTCCAGTATTGGGGGGGTTTCTACTCTTTGCAGCAGGAGGGTTCTGATGGACAGCCCAGGTCCCCTGCATCTAGTTGTGGGACAGCTCTGTCCACTCGGAAGCTCCTTCTCAATGTTCAGACTCAACAGAAGAAGGGACGGGGTGCCGTTGGCACGGCAGGAAGGGACGGGGCCACCGGCCTAAGACTCTGTCCTCCCTGGCGTCAGGGAAATGGTTAGGAGACTTAAAACACACCCGGGTGAGCAGAAGAGGCCAAGCTCAGCGCGCCAAGATCCAGCTTCTCCCAGGGACGGCAGCTTCTCTGTCTCTGGCCCGGGTGCAGAGTTGGGGGGATGGTCTGGCTCAGCACTGAGGGCCCAGCAGGCGGCTACCGGTGGGCAGTTCCCTGGGGCTGCCCGCAGACAGGTAAGAGGCCCATTCTGACCTGAGAGGAGCTGACCTCTCGCCACAGGTAACTTGCCAGGTCCCAGTGACTGGCTGCCCCCGCTGTGGTGACCTGTCCCCATCCGCCGCCCAGGCTGGGGTGCAGCTGACCCTCCCACCCCATCTTACAGCCACTCACTTCTCGGGCAGCAGCCCCCAGAGCTGCGTCGCCACGTGTGGTCATGTGACTGGTGAACCGCACGCCAGCCCTTACTCACCCCCCAGCCCCGAGACGCACACGCAGGCGCGTGCGCACACAGGCACACACCGGGAGGGGAGCTGCCCCGCTACTGAGCCGAGCTGTCGGGGCTCCCCGGGGGCTGGAGAAGAGCAGGCAGGCAGTCACCCCATGAAAACACGCTCTTCGGTAGCCAGGTTTGTCGAAAAGTGATGGGAAAGCTGCTCTGCTCCCCCAGCCGCATCTCCGCAGGCCTCGCTGCGTCCATCTCCGTGTCTCTCTCCTGCTCTCCCGCAGCGCTTCCCTCTGTGCTTCCGTCGTCCCTGACACCTTCTTGCCCGTCGCCTGCTCACATGGCCGGCGAGGTTGGGCAGAAGAACATTCGCACAGGATGGCGGTTCAGCACCGCGGACAGAGGCCCGGGCCTAAGTGGACCTCGGCCCCAGCTGCCTGAGAACCGCCCCCACCCCTTGCCACCCTCCCCAGGCTCCTTGGCTCGCTTGTCCAACCCTGGGCAGCAGCTGCGTCCACAGCAGCACGGCCGTGACATGCTCGGGCCAGCAGCGCCGCACCTCACGCGTCAGTCTGTTGAGCCCCTGTAACGGCCACTTTGCAGATGAGGAAACAGAAGCCTCGGAATGGGAAGTGAGCTGGCCAGGGCCAAAGCTGGCCACACAGGCACCCCTCCCCAGCTCACGGGTCCTTGCCAAGTCTGAGGGTGGACGGGAAGCTGGCCAACCCTAGACACGACCGGCCCTCCGCCCCAGCTCACACTTGAGGCCGTGAGGACACGGATCCACAGAAGCCACGCTGGCCAGGACCCACCACGGACAGCCCCGGCCACCAGGACCCACCCTCAGTCCAGCCTGGTGGGGCAGGTGGAACCTGAGGCGGGGCAGAGGGGGAGCAGGTGCGTCAGGCGAGGCCCCCGCACCCCGAGCACCCCGTGAGAGAGCCCATCCAGTCGCAGTTCTCACTTATTTATTGTCCTCATTAATACTTATTAACGACTGCTGATATTTGCACAGCCCTTTCCTGCTGCCAGCAAGCTCCGGGCCTGGGCGACTTGGCATTTGCTCGTGAGTGAAGCCGGGGGCAGAAGCAGACCAGCCTGCATGGAGAACGAGGGCGGCCTGGCCGCCGGGAGCACGGATGCCGGGAGCAGCAGCCACACGCTGGAGCAGCTGCGCGGGCGCGCAGGGCTGAGGCTTCCGGAGACCGGGAGACCGACACCCTGTGCCCTTGGAAAAAGACGGCGCTGGGACTTGGCGGCTCCTCTGGCCCTTGTGCCTTCAGAAACGCTCCTGCACGTCTGTGGGCAGGTGCCTAGCGCTGCAGAGATGAGGCTTTCCAGGGGAGGGGCTCCAGGCCCCCCAGGGAGCCACGGCCAGCTGCGAGCCCTGTGCAGACCGTGGGCTGCCGCGTGGGGAGGTGAGGGTGCTGCTGCGGGCACCGAGGGAGCAGGGAGTGCACTCAGCATGCTGGCCCTTCTCACATGCCCACAGTGCTTGCTTTGGTCAGGCGTGGTCAGCTCACAGACCACAGAGACAGAAGAACCCGCCTGGCAGAAGAGCGCCACGGGGACGGGGCCCAGCACGTCAGCTGGTTCTCCTCCTGGCGGGGACGCTCCAACGACCCATCCTGGGGGGACTTGGTGCCTCATTTTGGGAAACAGGGTGGTCCCCGCCTTGGTTACCCCATGGAAACTGGTCACAGGCTTGATGAGGAATCCAGGGTGTGACCACCAAGGGGTGCATGAGCTCTGCCCTGCACAGGGGCAGCTGAAAGGCAGAGGGGCTCCCACTGCGGGGCTCAGCATCTGCGTCTTGGACCTTCTGTCCAGCTGCGAGCCCACGAGACCACCTCGTCCACTCAGCCACAGGCTGTCACCAGGGTCAGGATCCAACCCGCCTTCGCCAACATGGAGACCCTGCAGCACCTGCTGGCCCTGACTTCACACCAGGACAGACCACCCAGCGGCCCATGTCTCCCCGCCAGGCCGCTGCAGCCGCCTGGGACAAGCTTCTGTGGGCTCCTGAGTCAGACGGCTGAGCAGAGCTGTGAGCGGTGCCACGCGTGCGGAGTGCCCGGGAGGCGTGCTGTCCTGTTCTCTTGAGAGAAGCACCGCAGGTTCTTCCATGGCCCAGTCTGTTTGCCTGACTCGCCTGTCTCTGCCACCTCCCCTGCTCCTCTTCCCCTCCCCAGACACCAGCCCAGGCCGTGTCCCTCGCCCACCGCAGGCCCCCCGCTGCTGGCCTCCCACAGCCGGCTGCCTGAGTGCCTCCGGGGCATCACCTCCATCCCGCCCCCGGCAGGTCGCCAGGCGGTTTCTCTTGCACCTGGACCTCCACATGGACACCGCGCTGCTCCTGGTCCTGGTGCCCGGGCCATGGCCGAGCTCACACACTGGGGAGAAGAGGGGTCAAGCCTCTCTGAGAAGGAGCAATGCCTCGTGGGGCGAGGGTGGACGGAGAGCGGGCACCCGCTGGGGGAGGCCGGGCGGAGCTCCCCGGGGCGGGAGGGAGGGTGGGCGGGGGGCTTGGGCTTCCCAAAGACGGGGCAGGAGCGGAGAGGGTGGGTTGGGCAGAATGCCTGGACGGCGCCCTCTCGCCTCCCTGTGCAGTGACCACCGTGCACTGGAGCGACCGTGCCAGTCCCGGGCGCCCCTCAGGACCCAAGGCCGCACCCCCAGACAAAGGACACGGGGCCGACCGCCAGCGCCCACCGCTGCCCCCGCTCTGTGCCCCGCCAAGCCAGGCGCATCACCGGACCCCCCGGCCCCCAGGGGTCCGGCGCCTCCCGCCCCACGTCCCTGCCCCGTGGAAGCCGAGGCCAGAGACCACGGCGAGGACGCCGAGGAGAAGAGACGAGCGTCCGCTCTCGCCGGCGCTCGTAGACGCCGTATTTCCCGCGGCATTTAAATGCCTGCGAGCGGATTAAGAAGGGCTGGGAAGAGCAGCGTCTATATTTGCTCTATCTGGAGCGCCAGGCGGCCGGGCGCTGCGCATACTGATGGCCGGGAGGGCCGGGACAGCGGCTTATCTGGCTTATCTCGAGGGCCCAGGCGGCTGCCCTTATCAGCCCGGCGGCTGCAGCTGCGCTGGGCCCGCACCCCGCCCGCACCCCGCCCGCACCCCCACCGCGGCCACTTTGTAATCAGAAGAGAAGAAGTTGCTGCCTTGATATTTCCATTTTTATCTCTTTTATTTACTTCATTTTAATGTCTTGCAGGGAATATTTTGTCTGCATGGGCAGGGGGTCGCGCTTGCATCTCTCCGCTGCCCCTGCCCTGGCCAGGCGGGGGGCTGAGGCGGGCGAGGGTGTGCCAGTGCTCCCCGCACCCCCCACCGGCCCGGTCTTCCCCGTGGTCTGCACTTTCAGATCGGGGCCTCCACTCTCGCTGGGCCGTCCCTTAAGGAGGCTGGACCCTCAGTCCCTGGGGGGGCCCGGCTACCAGGGGTCCCCGGGAGGAGCTGGATTCCAGCTCCTTCCCGCGCTGGCCCCTGGTCCGGCAAGTGGGGTTATCGCCCTTCCGCAGATGAGGAAGTCGGGGTTCCGAGAGGTTATCGGCCGCCTTCACCGTGGCCCGCGCTGGCGACTGGAGACAGAAAGGGGAACTGCCGAGCCGCCAGCCGGGACGGTCGGCGTGGGGCTGGGGCGGCGCCCGCCGGCCTCAGGGTCTCCTGCCCTCCTCGGCGCGGCAGTGAGGGTGTCCTGGGGAGACTATGGCCGAGGCCGCACCGGGCCCCGGCTCCTCCCTGGCCACGGTAACCGTTGGCCACTCCCCTTAGCAGTGGACAGTCTCCCGGAGAGACAAGCCCACCTCTTGGCAGCTGGCTCACCGGGAGCTGGAGAGCGGCTTGTCCTGGCCCGGGCTGACCGTCTGGAGCAGAGAAGGGGGAGACGCAGGCACCGGGGAGGAGGGGCCGTGGGGAATGGAGCAGGGGCAACCACGCACTAAGGACGCTGCCCCACCGGAGCTGGAGGCCAGCGGGGCCCTCCCTGGGGCCTGGGGGCTTTCTTCACCCTCCCAGCCTGGGCCTGGGGACCCCTCTCTCTCCCCGCTCTCCTCTGCTGTCTCCCCTCCCCAGCTCGCCCCTCCCCTCGCCTCCCCGCAGGCACCAACACGGAGGGCCCGGCCTCGAGCCCTCTTGCCAAACCTGAACTCACTGCCCCTCTCTCCCCCGACCTTACCTCCCTCGCCGTCCCCAGGGGCTCCCCCGGCAGCACCCTTGTACTCTGCCCCTCAAGTCTGGCATCCCAACGGCAATTCCAGAACTTTCCAATCAGGGCCACACCATGAGTTTCTGCCCCCGACCGCAGCAGGACTCCTGTCCAGGCGACTCTGCCTGTCTCCCTGGCGGGCCCGTGCTGCGCGGCCCTTGGCGCCCCTGAAGTGTGCCCATGCCCCCAAACTGAGAGGCAGACCTGAGCTCTCACCCCCACCACGCTGACCTGCACCCCACATTCCCTCTCACTCCTTCCGGACCATTCCCTGGGGGCAGGGCACCTGCTCCCTGATGCTCAGCCCAGCCCCTCAGCTGGACCTCCGGGGGCCCCATGCCAGGGTGCCTCCCCCGCCCCCCGCCGCCCACAGTCCTGTGGGCCCAGCCACCTGGCCCCAGTCTCGACAAGTACTCAGCCAGGACCCCAGGGCCTCACCGGGGCACCCAGCACCTCTGGCCCCCTGTGGTGAGAAAGGACCTTTCTGCTGTCCAGGCTGCCCAGCATGAGCTCCTTGGTCACAGCAGCCCTGGGCCAGAGGCCAGGGCAGAGACCAGGGCAGGGAACCATGCAGGAAGGGCCGAGGAGGGGGTGTCTGCAGGGCAGGGGCGGTGCAACGGGCATAAACGCTGCGGAGCCATGGAGAAGCCCGCCAGCCGGAGCCGGAGCCCACACACGGCCGCACTGGCCGAGGGGGCAGCGGGAGGAGCTGGCCTCTGCAGGGCTGCGCCTGTGCTGGCTGAGACCCCTGCCTGGGCCGCAGGCCGTGCCTGCCTCGGAGGCGTGAGCCGTGGTTCTCAGGACCACACAACACAGACAGACCACCAGGAAGGCCGCCGGCCCCACGGCCGCTCCCGGGCACAGGGGGTGTGTCTCTGCCGGCTCCACGCATGGCCGGCACCCGCCCGGGACATCGGCCTGGACGCCGGTGCAGCTCCCGCCCGCCCACCCGCGCAGGCCCCGCCTTCCTCTTGTTTCCCCTAGTAAGCCCGCGCTGCAGTGCAGAGAACCAGGGGACACTCCGTGATTCGCAGAAGCCAGGCCTTGGGAACCGTGTCCACGCCCCGGCCAGCCCGCCGGGTCAGAGGCCTGTCCCCACCTCGGGGCCTTGCGAAGGAAGAAACGCACCGGTTCTCACAAAGTGGGGGAGGCCGAGACAGCCGTGGGCTGCACGGGAGGTCGGGAAGGCAAAGACCAGCCCTGCAGGCTCTCGGGGCACACAAGCCGGGGCACGGAGGCTCCCGGCCGCGGCCCGCGCCAGTCCAGAGCCCGCCCGGGAGGGCAGGGCCGGGCCGCAGCGGTGGGGAGGGGCGAGCACCGCGAGGACACTGGGGCGGGGGCCCGTGCGCGCACAGGCAAGCGCAGGCCGCGCGAAGGTGCTTCTGGCCCGAGCCCAGCACCCTGCCAGCTTCGCCGGCCTGGGGCCCCGGGCGGTGCTCACTAAAAAACCCCAAACAGTCAGTAAATCCTGCAACCTTTGCAGAAGTCAAACACCCTTCGGGAAGGCGTTTCAAGAGACAGTCACGTCCAGGGATATGAGACAGAAAAGTCTCGACAATAATATGCAGCCGCCATCAGGCCCCATCTCTCGCCCGACCGCAGAAAGACCGGGGGGCGACGGGCGCCTGGGAGGAGAACACTCGCCCTTCGACGCGCCGCCCTGCGGGGACGGAGCTGACCAGCCGGCTGTGGCCCGACCGCCCGAGCCATGGCCGGGGGCGCTGCCCTCCCCGGCAGTGAGCGGCCGGGGCAGCCTGAGCGCAGACAGAGGCCAGTAGCCGCGCCCCCGGGCCGGGGCCCCCTGACGCTGGCACCCCCCACGCACCTGCCAGCTGTCCGTCAGGTTCCAGCACGAGCCTGCGCAGTGGAGGGGCCCGCGCAGCTGCACGGGGGAGCGTGGGGCGGGGCAGGTGCTGGGAGCAGGCGTGGCTCCAATCAGGGCTGCACCCGAGGCCATGTGCATCCAGGGGCACCCCACCCCAGGCCTGCTCGGGCGTCGGAGCCCCGCGGGGAGGCTCCTGCAGCGCCACGGTGGCCGGCAGTGACCGCTGGCTCACCCCACAAGCACCCACGTGGCCTCCCCTCCGGACTCAGTCCCTCACATCCCACCAGCAGTGGCCCTACCCGACCCCACCAGGCAGGATGTACCCCCTCCCCTGGGGGGCCATGGGCCCCCAGAGTCCAGGCAGGGGGAGGTGGGCTTCTTCAGGGGCAGTCAGGGCTCTAGACGCTGGAGACACAGCCTGCCCACCCCCCCACCCCTGCAGACACAGCCCCAACACCCCCTGCAGTGCAGGGAGCAGAGCCCAAGACGCCCAGCCCCTGCCAGGCTCGGAGGTTGTGCCCACAGGGCGTCAGACACACAGGGTGGGCAGACACAGGTGCCGCCAGGAGCCTCCTGGGGCGCAGGACCAGAGAGCTGGGCATGGACCAGTTGGCCTAGCAGTCCTGGGGCCCCATGCCGCTCTTGGGGTGCAGGCAGCACTCTTGGGGTGCAGGCAGAATGCCACATCACAGGCTTTTTTGTCTGCCAGGAACTTGCTGGGACGCTCGCCCCACCCACCCGCCCCTGCAGCCCATGAGAGCCGGTGGCCAGCTGGAGCCAGGACGCAGGGCCAGGCTCCGCTTCGCACCTGCCTCTGCTCCAGCACAGCCTGTTTCCAAAGCCGAGGCCCCATGCCGGGACCCAGCCAGGGCTTCGGGGCTGGGGGCTCAGCATGGCCCCTGAGGGTCTCAGCCAGGACCCCCAGCTGGAGGCTAGCAGGCTGCGGGGCCACCACGCCGGCTGCCCTGTCTCCTCGGGGGGTCGGAGGGGTCCTGCCAAAACCCTGTCCCACTGTCCCTTCTGAAACGCTCTCCAGGCCCGGTTGCCCCCACACGTGGGAAGTCCCAGGATGCAGCTACTGCTCCCTCCCAGCCTCGTTCCTGCCCCCGGGGCTCCCATATCAGCTCCCTGCACCAGCTCCTGCATCCCCAGAGGGGCCAGCACGAGCTCCCCCTGTGCGCCCACACCCGCCTGCCCCGAGGCTGGCCTGGGGGGAGCCCTGTGCCCAGTGCGTGCCCACCTGGACCCCAAGCCCTGCCTGCCCACACGTGAGCACACCGGGAGCCGGGGTAGGGGCGGCACCCAGGGCCTGTGACTGTCACGGGTCAAACTGAGTCCCCCCAAAACCGCTGGGGGTTGCTGGCCCAGAACGCACGCATGAGTGCTGAGGTGGACACGGCCTTCGCGGCAGCTGTCGCGTCCAGAGCGTCGACCTACACGACCCGCGGGGGCCAGCCCAGGCGAAGGGGCCCCGGGGACACCGGCATTGCAGGTTCTCAGGCCTAGTCTCCCGGCCAGGAACGGACCCCAGGACGCAGGGGCAGCGCTGAGTCCCGGCCACTGACCCCCACAGGCCGGTGTCTCATGAAGCCGCTGCAGGAACTTCGCAGGCGCTCAGGCAAGCAGGCGAGGAGAGGCAGGTTTGTTTAGAGAAAAAAAAGGTTTATCGAGGAGAAAAGAAACAGAAATAAAGTGGGACCCCGGCCGTGGAGGCAGGCAGGGAGGGGCAGGGAAACGCAAGTGGAGCCGGCCTCAGGGAATATGGACCCTGTCTCCCTAATTTTCTAAAGCCCCCCAGGCTCTCTGGGCTGGGTAGTCCTCGGAGGTCTCGTCACTGCCCTACTGTCTCTGTGCCCGGACTAAGTCTCTGTGCCCAGCCCTTATCTTTCTGTCTTCTCTGTCCTCTGTTTGGAATATCCTGTTGGCCCCAAGGTCATAAAGTAAGTCCCCAGTGTCCTAAGTCCTGGGGTGCTTGATGAGTCCCCTTTGGAATTTGCTGTCCTCTCTGGAGCCTTCCTTAGCTCTCCTGCGGTCCCTGCACTGTCCTCGAGGCTGCCTAATTGTCCTAACTTGCCCTAGGATTCACCGGGACCAGGAGGGCACGTTTCTGGGGTGCCAGTGCCGGGACCTCGGTCTGGTCTTCCCAGGACGCACCCGAGTCCAGGCAGGGTGGGGGAGATCCCAAAGACCTCCCCTCGGGCCCTGCGCTTGGGGCCTCGGAGTGGGGGGCCGGGTGGGGGACAGGGCACTGGGGCCGGGCAGCGGCTGGGGCCAGGCAGCTCCCTCCTGTGCGACCGGGTCATGGGCCGGCCTGCGGACACGAGGCCCAGGGCGGTCACAGTCACGTGCTTTCAGCATGGACGTGACAGGTGGCAGCACCCCGACCTGGTTCCAGAAGGCTTCACTGTCCCCAAGGGAGCCCCGTGGCCCCTCCCTCCTCCCCAAACCCCTGCGCCGCTCCCAGGGCCCCCAGCCCCTCGGTCTGTAGCCAGCCTGTCCCGGACGCTGCACGCGCCGTGGAGCCCCACAAACAAGGGCGTCACCCGCGCTCTCAGCAAGACAGAATAAAGCAGAAACTGGGGGAGCTGGGCAGCCCCAGGACCCGGCAGGCACGTCCCGCCAGAGCAGGGTGCACGCCCCGGCGCGAGAGGCCTCTGGTGGGAAGTGACACCAGCACAGGACAGAGGGGTGACAGGCGGAGAGGGGGCCACGACCCCAGCACCGACCCCGCCCCGGGATCACAGAGAGGGTGGAGCCGAGGCACAGCAATGCCGAGACCCTGGGCCGCAGCTCCTGCAGCCCCGGCCCCGTCCTCCAACAGCTGCAGGAGCCCTGGGTGCCCAAGGCAGGGGTGGCCTGCCCGCAGGGTGGGCCTTGGCAGCACACACATGCACAAGAGTGTCACACGGGACACACATGGTCCTGCATGCTTGCACACGGGTGTCACATGGGACGCACACGCGTGGGTACTGCATGCTTGCACATGGGTATCACACGGGAGTTACATGCACACAGGTTGCGCGTGCAGGTATTGCACAGGATCACACACGTGCAGGTTGCACATGCTTGCACACGTGAAGGGCACGGGTGGGCAGGTGCTGTTTGCAGAGCTCACGTGAGCCTGCAGGTGCCCGGCGGCGTGGGATGGGAATGCACCCCCACTGCAGCCTCACCCACGGGGAGTCTGAAATGGCACCCGGGACACCTGCCCCTTCCCGCCTGGCGGAAGCACGGAGGGGCCGTCCAGCCCCGAAGCCGTGGCGAGCCGCCTCCGCTGAGCCCGCCTGGGCAGGCTGTCTGAGTGGCCGCGGCAGCTCACCCGCCGGCCGGCCCTGCGGCTTCCTCCTCCAGCAACCCCAGACTGCCGCCCCTGGTCCCCTCCTACCGCCACCCACCGCCCGGTCCACCCCAAACCCCCACACCCGCCGGTCCCCCCATTTCCGCCTTGTCGTGGGAGGGGGGACGCACCTGCTGTTTCCTCCCCCTTGAAATGTGACCCCAGAAGCTCTCAGCCCCCAGGACTGGCCTGTGTGAGTCTCACAATAAGGGGAGCACAGAAGTCTGCGCGGCCCCAACACGTGTCTGAGCAGACGGGCCAGGTGGGAGCGGCCTGTGGCTCCGGGGACGGCGGGCAGAGGGGCCGTGGTGCTGCGCCCGGGATCCTGCCTGCCCCGGCTGCCGCCCTGGGCCCCATCCCTGCTGCAGCCTGCCGTGTGGTGGGGCTCAGCTGGGCCAGGGCGCCCCCTCCCAGCAGTCTGCGGGCCCCGCCCGGGGTGCCCCTCCCGGAGGGTGTCAGGTCGCCAGGCTCCTGGTGGGTGGGGGAGGGCGGGCGGCAGGTGCCGCCTCTAACAGCCTTGACTGGCTGCCAGGCGCCGAGATCCGCCACATCTGTGTTCATCAGTTGGCCGACAGATGGGCCCTGCTTTAATATTTTTGGATTCAGTTAGACTTGGGGACTGATGTGAACCCACACGGAGCGCAGGTGTGAGAGAGCGGCAGCCGCCAAGGATGGCGGGAGGGCGTGCTGCCCTGGGGGGGCGGGTGGGGCCCGCCTGGAGGCTGCCTGAGGCCCCAGGTGCCCCGGGGGGCTTCCTCCTGCACCTCAGCTTTGGCTGCAGTTTCTGTGCAGCCTCTCGCCGCGGCAATCCCCAGCCACCCGGGGAGGGACGGCGGCGGCCGGCCTGGCCGGGGGAGATAAATCTGGGGCTGGGCAGGGCCAGATGGCGAGTGTCCCGGCTGATCTTCCCACCAGCAACTGCTTTTGTTACTTAATCATGTCACAGGCAGGAAGCACCCCCACACGCCTGGTATCTTGGGGGCCACCTTCGCGCCGGCCAGGGGAAGTTCCCAGGAACCGAGATAAGGCTGCCGGATGCAGCCGGGGCCAGGGGCTCCAAGCAGGACCTGCACTCAGCGATTGTGGGGAGGGGCACGAGGCCTGGTTCTCCTGGGTCCGGCAGCAGGTGTCCAGCACAGCTTGGGCCCCGCACTGCCCCGCTGGGCTCCGCGGAGACTGCGCGCTTCCCCTGTCGCACCTGCTGCTCAGGAGAAACCGAGGCAGGCCAGCCTGGGAGGACACGCGAGTGCGCCTGAGGGCAGCGGTGGCCATGGGCCTCGGGGCTGGCCTGGTCAGTCTGTAGGCTCTGCCGCCCACTGCCTGCTGGCCCGGCGAGTCGCTGCACCCTCCATTTCCCCACGTGACGTGGGAGAGGGCCCTGCAGCTCCTCACCGGCTGCGCCCCCCAGTGCCTACCTGGAACCGAGGCTCTGGGCACGCTGAGGCTTTGCCAGCTCAGCTGCCGTGAGCAGGGACGCCTGGGCCAGACTTGAGGGAGGGGCCGTGGCCTCAGCGAGATGCCAGGAACTGTGCTCTGACTGGCAGGAGGGAGGCTCGCTCCGGGGTCTGGACTGGCCTGGACTGCGGACATTGGGAGCCAGTGAGGGCTCTGGAGGGAGGCGTCCCAAGGGCCCGTCTGACGGTCGGGGTCTGCGCTCCGTGGGGGGAGCCAGCGTGGTGGGGGTCAGGAATCCTGGGCCCTCCCAGTGACGGGAGGCGTCCAAGCTCCTCCGCCTGATGGACGTCCGTTCACCCCCGGCCACAGGCTGCCCCTGCTCTCATCCCAGCCCGGCTGGACAAGTCAAGTGGGGGGCTGGGGGGCCCCCTGCCTGCCCGGGAGCCCCCCTGTGGGCGGGAGTCAGGCGGGCTGTGACAGCGCGGGGCCGGCCTCGCCCGCAGGTGCAGACCAGCCTGCCCACCAGGAGGGCTGCCTGGGGCCAGATGGCCCCGCTCCACCTCCCTCGGAGACACGTGGGGAGGCCCCCCGCCCGGTTCCCATCACAGCTGAAAATATTTACATGCAAACCCGTCGTGACACACCGTGTTTTTGCCTCAAGCCAGCCTGGGCATCTGTCCTGGCACCTGGGTGGTGAGACGCGGCCGGGCGGGGCTCACCTTCGGGCTGCTGGCGACGGTCTCGGGAGACCCCCACAAGGACGGCCTGAGCACCGGCCCCCGGCTCTGACACCGCGGGCAGACCCCCGGCCTCCCCGCCCGCTGGGCGCCGTGCCCACCTCCCCCACAGCCACGCCACGCGAGGGCCCGCGCTCTCCGCCCCCCGCGGCTCCCCTCCTCAGCTCCAGCCTCGTCCTGCGGGTTCCCAGCTCGGAGCCCAGGGCCCCGTCCAGGCCTCGGGCCCCCACGGGAATTGCCGAACGTGGGGACGGTGGCCGGAGCCCCTCGCTGCGTGGGCTGGTTCCACACTTGCTGCCCTGGGCCCCCGCTCCTGCCCCAGCAGCCACAAATGGGGCCTCAAACACGAGGCGATTCTGAGTCCCTGGAGCTCGGGGTTCTGGACTCAGGCCCCACGTCTTCGTGGACCCCTGGCCCCCGTGACTATTTAGGGGTGAGAGCTGGAAGGGGCGAGGGGTCAGAGGGCACCCCTGATGGTGCCCTGTGGGAAGAAGGACTCAGGAGCAGGCTCGAGGGCACCACGTGAGGACCGGGCGGCGGCCACCCTGCCCAGGTGAGGCCTCGCGGGGAGCCGCTGCCCGGGGGTCACGCGCCTGTGTCCCGTGCGGGCCTCCTGAGCCGCCCTCGGGGCAGTCCCCCCGCCCCGAGCCCGGATGTGTGTGCCCTTGGCGGCCTCGGCCAGCCCGGAGCCAGGTGGGCGGCACCTACGGACCGGGCCAGCAGCGTGGACCTGGGAGGCGGCCGGCCGGGTCGCCCAGACCCTCAGCCTCCACCCCCGCGGGACGTGGGGCTGCTTCCCAGCCCTTCCTCGGGCCCTGCAGCCCGGCGCCCCCCAGGAGGGGCCCGGTGGACGGCCTCCCGGCAGGAGCGCGCACGGCGGGGACCCGCGGCGGCCAGGCCCTGCTCGTCTGCGTCTGCCCCTCGTGGGGGCTCTGGGCAGGGCACGCGGGGGGCCCTGGCCAAGGCCTCAGCCTGCCTGAGGAGGAGCCAGCGGGGCAGCTCAGGGGACCCGCGCGGGTTTGCCCCTCAAGGGGAGGGTGGTGGCCGTGGCGCCGGGAGAAGGGGCTTCCTCGGGGAGGCCCGAGGGCCGGCTGCGCCCCCTCCCCAAGCAGCCCCGCAGACACAGGGGACGTCCGGCTGCCGACTGGCCTCACGCCCCCTCGGACGGGGGCTGGCGGCCAGCGCCACGTCCCACCTTCGCGCTGCTCCCACCCAAGGCAGGGCGCGGGGGAGGGCAAAGAGGGAGACGGAGTCCGCGTCTCACTCTGCTGCGGCTCGCCCAGGCCAGGGGAGCCCCCTTGCAGCTCTGCAGGGGAGCCCGGCCCCGGGGCCGTGGGAGACCCAGAGAATCAGAAGGAAACTGTGACCCGGGACCGGGCCCAGCTGCCGCCGCCTGCCCTCCCTCCCCCAGCTCCTCGGAGGGAAAGTGGCCCCGGGGCTCCCCCCTTGCTTGGGCGCTCAAGGGTGCAGGGAGGCGGCCCCCGCCGGGGAGCAGGTGGCAGGTGGGCCGCCGCCTCTCCCCGTCCCTCCGAGCCTTGGTTTCTCATCCTGATACCAGAGAGCGGAGGGGCCGGGCAGGGCGTGGACGGTGTGGGTGCTCGTGGCAGGCAGCCCCCTCAGGAGCTAACCTGGGTGCAGCCGGGCCCCCCACTCAGGCCAGGCTGCAGAGGCCCCCAGGCGTGCGCCCAGGAAAGGCGTCCCCAGTCTGAGGCGCCCCCTGCCCCAGACGCTACCCCACAGGCGCCCCACGGCCCACCTGGCCCACCAGGGAGCTGTGTCCGGAGTGGCTGGCTCACGCCCCAACTTCCCCGGCCCCGGCCCCAGCCACACCCCCGGTCTGAGGAGCTCCCCTCGGCTGAGCTCGGAGACGCCCGCCGCGCCCTGCGGCGTCCACCTGAGCAGCCCCGGGCCTCGTGGCTGTGAACGCGGTTCCCAGCCCATCCCCTCTGGGCAGCGGCCCTCCAGCCGGGGTGCAGCTCCCCGCGGGAGCCCCGGGCAGCGGCGTCAGCTGAGGAAGCCTCCAGACGCACGCAGCGCTGGACTCGCTGCGGCCACCAAGGCGGGGCCCTGCGGGTGGCCCGCGCAGGGAGACCAGCCCAGCCCAGGGCGCGAACACAGCGGTGGGCATCCAGGGCCCTGGGAGCCACCCCTGGGGGCTCTGGGGGTATGCAGGGGTCTTCAGGGACGGGAAGGCCTGAGGCCGGCCCTGGGGAGTCTTTCTGAAAGGAGGGCACGAGGGTGGGGCGGGGCCTGAGAGCTCAGGGCCGGGACGGGGTGGACGAGGGAGGCTGGCAGGTGGGGGTTCCCGCTTCCCCGGACTGGGCCTCCCCAGCTTGGGGGTGTCAGGGACAGCATCTGGGTGGGGTTGTTTCGTGGACCCCATCACTCCTGTGTGGATTGGAGGCCAAGAGAGGGTAAGTTGCCCACCCAAGACCACCCAGCAAAGGCAGCAAATTTGGGGGTGGCCCCGAGGGTCTCCAACTCAGGACCCCCCTGAGGCTCCCTGAGGCCAGAGGGCCCTGATGGGGGCCCTCCGGGGGGGTTCTTCAGGATGCAGGGGGCTGGGACCTGGGCAGGGGCGTCACCCTGTGGCTCTCTAAGCTGCAGCCGTGTCCAGATGTCCTCCAGCCTCGGCGCCGCTGACCGCAGAACCAAAGCTCCAGGCACTGGCCGCTGTGGGGGTCAGCTTCCCAGGGTGCGAGCCGAGACTACCCATGTTCCAGCATCCCCAGATGCAGCCCTCAGGCCCCACGGCTCCAAGCCACGGGACCGGAGCAGCCGTGTGCCCTGCACTGGGCGCCAAGCTCCGGCAGCCGTGCTCTCTGCCGTGGGCTTCCTTGCAGCCTGTGAGTCAGGTCTCGAGACCATATTTGAGAGCCCGGGGTCAGGGGTCGCAGCATCCCCAGGGGTCCCCGTCTCCACAGGGCCAGCCCCAACCATGCAGGCCCAGCCCCAAAGGCAGAGCCGCCACCTCCCATCTCAGTGGACCTGCGCTGCCGCGGCCGGGGCTCCCTGGAGCCTGCAGCCCTGGCTTCGCTCGCCCCCCCAGCTGGGCACGTGGGCAGGAGGTCCGGTCCCGGGCCGGCCGCAGCTGTTCTGCCCTGGCCCCGCGTCTGCTCCCACCTGGCCACTGCCCTGCCCCGCATTCAGGACCCCAGAGCAAAGGCCCGCTGCTTGCCAAGCCCTGGCCCAAGGATGGCTTGGTCCACGGGGAGCTGCCCATATCATCTGCCCTCCTGTGGGGGACTTACATCCCTCTCTGGGCGCTTCATGAGGGGATGTCACCCAGCTCACCCTGGTCTCTGTAAAGTGGAGCTGCAGTGAGACTTGCATAGGAGCGTGTTCCCTTCAGTCTGCCCATCCACCCTCCACCCTCCACCATGCACCCACCATCCACCATGCACCCACCAACCACCATGCACCATCCATCATGCACCATGCACCATCCCCCACCTACCATCCATCCTCCACCATCCACCCACCATCCACCATCCACCATCCACCATGCACCATCCATCCTCCACCATCCACCCACCATCCACCATCCACCATCCACCATGCACCATCCACCATCCATCCATCCGCCATCCACCATCATCCGTCCATCATCCCCCACCTACCATCCATCCACCTTGCACCATTCCACCATCCATCCTCCCACCATCCACCCTCCACCCTCCATCCACCATCCATCCAACATCCACCACCCACCACCCACCATCCTCCACCCACCCACACACCCATTCACCCAGAGCCCCAGCAGTCACAGCTGTGAGGCAGCGGAGGCAGAAATGAGACATCAGTCTGATGTGCTTCCCCAACACCTGCACCCGCTGCCCCTCAGCCCCGCTCAGCAGTGTTCTGCAGCTCCCAGAAATCCTGGGGGTGGGTCCCCCCCACCTCTTCAGGGGCAGCTTCTAACTGACCCCTCAGCTTCCAAATCACCTCTGAGCTCCGCGGCCACTGTGCCAGGCTGCGCGTGGCCCTCCACCTGAGGAGCGGGGTCTCTTGAGCGCGGGGTACTTGCAGGGGACGCAGAGGGTGGGGGAGGCCAGGCAGTGTGGGGCATGGAGGAAGGGAGGCCGTGCCCCTCCCCAACGCCGGGCCAGGGGAGCAGCCTGGGACGGAGGCTGAGCCGGCCCCCCCACCCCCGCGCCATGCTGCTGCAGCCACTTCCTCCTCCGCCTTATCTCCCGGGCCACCAGCCCCGAAAGCCCAAAGCCGCAGCCAACGTCCGCCTCCCCACAGGCACCAACCGCCCGGCCGGCCGCGCGGGGAGCCGGCAAGTGCCTGAGGTGGCCACCGAGGGGCAGCGGCCGCCACGCCCTAGCGGGCTACTTTCTCCTCTGCCACGCAAGTGCTGCAGCTACGGACTAGCGAACGGGCTGCGGGCTGGAGTGGGCGTGACCCCACCTGCAGGCGCCCGCAGGTGCACGGCACAGCTGCCTGGGCGGGGTGGGGACCGGCTGCCCACCCGACTGCTGGCCTGGCCCTTGCAGCGGCTGGACCCCCGGACCCCCCCGCGCCCACCTCGGGGACGCCCGCCCACTGCGGCTGGTGCGAGCGGGACCTGCCCAGCGGAGGACCCATCCCCAGGTCCACGCGCCTCTCCTGGAGACTGCCTGGACAGGGTCACCCGGGCATCCCGGTGCCGCGTCCACCTGCGGCAGAGCATGGAGGCCAGGATGGACTCGAGGGCAGGGCGGGTCCAGGGCTGGCCCACTCAGGACCCTCCCCAGCCTGAACCCTGGGGTGGGGCGGCCCCAGCGGGGAGCGTGCGTGGCTGCCCCTCCCAGGAACCAGCAGGGTCTACAGTGACACGGCGTCCCACCCCGACCTAGAAGGAGCCCAGACGACTGTGACAGGCGCCCCAGGGAGACACCAGGAGACACGGGGGCGGGGCCCCCCTCCTAACCACATCACCTGAAGGCTCAGCTAAATCACAAGGGCGCAAAGCCCGGGGCCAGCCCTGATTCCGCGGCCACGCCCCTCCGTCCATCTGACCACAGCGCCTGCGGCCACGGTCACCACCGGCTTCCCGGGAGGCCGCCAGCAGGCAGGGAGGCTCGCCTGTGGGGAGGGGGCGCCAGGACAGCCACCCATGCTGCTGGTCCCGGGGGGACCCCTGACTGGGAGCCGTCCCACCCCCGCAAGCCCCCTCAGTGGGCCCAGGCAGCCCCCAGCAGGAGGTGGGTGTCAGGGCCCCTGAGGAGCCTCCAGCTGGCCGGCCCGGACCCCAAGGCCCGAGTGTGAGGTCAAGCACAGAGACAGGCTCCTCGTGCCTCCCGGCAGGCGGTTCTTCCAGAGCAAGTGGGGAGCCAGGACCCCGGCAGGGGGGAGGCCTCGTGGGCGTGTGGGGGCCGACCAGAGGGCAGCTCGGCCCAGGCCGACCGGAGGTCTGGCGGGGAGCACGGCCGGCTCCTGGGGCCGGCTCTGGAGGAAGGGGCAGCAGCCCGCAGGCCAGGCAGGCCGGGCAGTGGACGCATCCCCAGGCCACCGAGCCGCACCCTGGCCTGGCCCGGGACAAGGAAGCCCTCCGCTCCGGTGGGTGGGGTGCCCGGCGGGCGGCGGCAGGAAGCTGTTGGGAAGTGGGGCCGGAGCTGCCGGCAGGGCAGGGCCCAGATGGTTCCTGTTGGGGACGCGGGCACAGCTGCGCGCTGCTTCCCTGTCCGGGCCACGCTATCACGGCGACGCAGCTGGCTGCCCGCCCCGCGCGGGCCTCCCCCGCCCGCCCCGCATCACATGGCCCCTGCGGCCTCCCGCCCCTTCCCCGGCCTGGGTAGCGGCAGCCAGCAGGCCGGGCACGCGAGGGGCAGAGGCCTCGGGCTGAGGAGCCCGGCTGGCGAGGCCCTCGCCTTTCCCTGGGGCCCCACGAGGTCGGGAACCACCCCCGGACCGCCCCGGCCGGCTCCCGCCCCCCAGCCCCTGGAGGGCTCTGGCCTCTCACCAGCGCCAGGTCGCGGTGCCCCGCCCACCTCCAGCTCCATGTCCCGGGCGTCCCCCACGCCGGACAGCAGGCTCCTGGCATCCACCAGCTGCTCGGCACCCCGGGGTCCCAGGAAGGGCGGCCCAGGTAAGCGACCGGAGCCGGGGCGGCGGGCGGGGGCGCAGGTGGCGGGAGGGTGACATCTCCAAGCTGCCGCCGTGTGGCTCTGTTGACAGCCGAGCCTGCCCTGTTGACTCACCTCAAACACCAGCGCGGCCCGGCACAGCCCGCACAGCTGGGCAGGCGGCCCCGAGGGCCCGGCAGGTGCCAGGCCGGGCGCGGCCCCACCCGGAGGCAGGTGCTGGCAGCAGGAGGGCGCTGGGCCTCTAGGAGGGGTCTCTGTTCTCAGCGGGCAAAGGTGGTGTGCAGACGGGTGGGGGGCACAGAGGGCCCTCCTCCCGGGAGCCCCCAAAACTTGGAGGTGGCTGAGGAAACTGAGGCTAGCGGGCAGGGGAGTCCAGCACCCCACCCCAGAGCTGCTGAAACCCCAGGTCCTCACTCCAGGGCTCCTGTGCTTGGGGCTGGTGCCAGTGGGGAGGGGACAGGAGGACCCAGCCCTTCCCCTGCTGCAGGCTCCCTGGCACCCCGACCCCAGCTCAAAGTCCCTGGGGGCCAGCTGGTCACCCTGCAGTCACGGCCACGTGGCCGGGCTCCGGAGCGCGCAGCTCGACAGTCAGAGCAGCCCCGGCCAGCGGCCCAGCACGGTCACCACGTTTCCCTGGGCCGACCCCCCTCTGCCACTGTCCGGGGGCCCCCAGGGTCAGCCCCCCCAAGCGGATGCATGCCCAGCTGCAATGGCCGGTGTGTAAATGCCCATTTCACAATCACAGCCAGTCGCAGGCATCTGGTCTGTGGTGATGGGACCCGGGCGCGTGGGGCTGCCTCCGGCCGGCTGCAGGCTGGTCCCGTCCGGCTCCAGGAGGCGCCTCTCCTTTCCTGGGGGGGGCCGCTGTGTGCCCTGGGGCAGCCCCTCCCCAGCTGGGCTCAGCTTCCTGTGCGTCTGACCCGTCCTGTCCCCCGGGGCCGGGAGAGGGGCCAGGCGCGGGCTCCGTGCCGGCTGCCGGCTGCTGGCACTGGGTCGACCATGGGGGGTGTGAGGCCGTGTCAGGACAAACCTGTGATTGTGCACCCCCTGGTGACCCCGGGCACAGAGGTGCCAGGGCCTCTGCTCACTGGGGCGGCTGCATTTGGAGGGGCCGGGGCTGTTTGTCTAGGGTGCAGGGTGGGTGCTCGCCTGGGGAGGGTCCCAGCCCTGAGACTCTCTCTGTCTCTTTGGCGCTCAAATCCCATCTTCTCAAAAGCCCTGGCCCCTCGGGGCTGACCACAGCCACAGGGTGGAGGGGGGCGGGGGATGCGGGATCCCCTGCCCCCCAAAACAGCTCTGCAGTGCCGGGAGGTCTCAGGGGCGCGGCAGCCGGCAGGCTGGGGCTTGGGGCCGGGGCGGGGCCCGGGCCCAGCTCCTCCCTGCAGCTTCTCAGGGGTCTGTGCCAGACCTGGGGACCCCGACAGCAACGGTGTGAACCCCCAGGGGTGGAGGAGGTGGCGTTGCTGCAAGCTGAAGTGCGGGATTCTTCTGTTCTCAGAGCGAAGCCTGAACGCGCCGTGGGGGTGGGGGGGGGCTCGACCTGCACCTTCCGTGCCCCTGGGCACAGCCCCCGCGGTGGCAGAGGGAGCCCGAGGGCGGTGGAGCCCCCGGCCCAGGCAGAGGAAGGCCTGGAGGGCCGGGCTGGGCGGTGCATCCTCTCCCCTGTGAGGGGCTGTGTGGGCGGGAAGCCTGGGGCCACTGGCCAGCCCTCCCGTCCAGCGCCAGCTTCGCCCAGCAGCCCCGTTCCCTGAAGTCACGCCCCGCACGGGCCCTCCCTGCACGCCCAGGCCAGGACACCCCTGCTTGGGCGACGTCCCCTGCGGAGACAGGCCCGCGTGTGCCCCCGGTCCCGGGCCTGACACCAGCGGCTGCGCCCTGAGCCCAGGAGGCCTCTGGCCCTCTGGCCACTCAGCGCCGGCCACGTCTCCTCTCCACCTCGTGGCCGGGCTCCCGCGGCACAGGGCAGTGGGCGGCCCTGGCCTGCAGCTGGTGGGCTGGCACGGGGAGGCGGCCACGGGCCTCTGGCTGGGACATGGTGGACGCCCCCGTGTGCAGCTCTGCCGTCTGACTTTGTGGGGCCGCCGCCCACGCGGACGTGTGTCCACCCGGCTCCCCGTCCCCGCCCGGCCCCGGGCACGCCACGGCCCCAGCGCCCGCCTCTTGCTGGCGGCACAGACGGGCTGCAGGCGGGGGAGCCCAGGCCCACGTGCCTGTGAGCACCACCAGGGAAGCCCCGAGGGCCACGGGCACACCCGCAAGGGCAGAGGTGGACAGGGCCCCGCTGGCCCGCAGGGCGGTGGTGGGCAGGTGTCCCGCAGGGAGCGGGGCTGACCCAGCCCCCGTCAGGCGGTCCTGGCAGAGCCAGAGTGCGGGCTGCTGGGGGCCGTTTGCGAAGGTGGTGCTGGGGGTGGTGAGGGGAGGCCCGAGAGGGCCGGGAGAAGGGTCCAGGGCACCGCGGCCCTCGGGGGAGAGGCCAGCAGGACACACAGCCGCTGCCCTCCTCGTCCCCCCATCTCCCGTGCCCTGGGGGGGTCACCGGGTCAGCCCCCCAGGCCACCAGACAAGGGGGCGCCTGCAGCCTCCAGCCCAATTCCCGGGCGGCGGGAGCCCCGGGTCCTGGGGCGAGCGGGTCCCCGCGCCCGCGAGTGTGCAGAGGCCGCCCCTCCGGCCCGCAGGAGAGCCCCCCAGGGCAGGAGGACACAGCTGAACCCGCGGTGAGGGCGGAGCACGCCCGGCTCGCTGCCATCCATCCCGCCAGCTTCCCGGGGGAGAGGCCCGAGGGGCCGGCGGCGGGACGACTTTCGCTTCTCAGCACGACCGAGAAGGCCCGTGTGGCCGCCCGGTGCCGGCGGGGGGCGTTCTCGCACTTTCACTTCCCGGCTGCAGGTGGCGGGTGCCCAGCCCCCCGGGAGATGCCAGGCGCCCGCAGCCCCGGAAGGGCAGCACAGCGGGGGCGGGGACTGCGGTGCCCAGCCAGGGCCTCCCGCCGTCGCTGCAGAGGTGACCGTGGGAAGCCGAGCCCAGGCTACGCCCGGGCGCCCGGCCGTCATGGCCACCCCGCAGCAGGATCCCGCTGGCCACGCCGCGGGGCAGCAGGCGGGTCTGAGTCGGGGTCCACAGTCCACATCCGTGGGCAGAGGCACCATCGATAGGAGCCACTGGCCTGGCCAGAGCTGGACCCAGCCGCTGGCTCCTGGGCCTGCGGTCTCCCTGTGCCAGCCTCCAGGAGAGGAGACCGGCCTGCAGGGGCACCGCGGGGCGGCCCCAGAGGGCAGCTGGGGGTCTGGGCGTCCTCCTGAAATTCAGGGACGGGGCGGGTCCTTGACCTCCCGAGGTGTCCCCGGGGCCTGGGTGCGAGGACAGCCTGCCCAGCAGGAGGGAGCTGTGGGGACTCGGCCAACCCCAGCTGTGTCCCCCACTGTCCCCAGCCGCGTCCCTTCTGCCCCCCAGCCGTGTCCACTTCTGTCTCGCACCACAGCAAGGCTGAGGCTTTTGGGGACTAGGTCACGCCTGGAGTTAAGGTGGCCCCGGTAGCCTCCTGTCCAGTGGGATGGGACCCGGGCCCTGCTAGCCCAGGCCTGGGAGGCACCCCTCCGAGGGGCGTAAGGACCGCGTGGACAGTGCTGGGACCTCGTCCTCTGCCCCCTGGCAGCGGCCTCTGCAGACGGACAGCCTGGTGTCCCAGCCTCTTCGGGGCCCAGACGGCCGTGCTCCCAGAGCCCAGGGGTGGCCCCTCAGCAGACAGCAGCTCTCCAGGGCAGGGCCGAGGCCCGGCAGCCGGCGAGGACGCAGCCTGGAGGACGGGACACAGGGCCGAGGGGCCGGCAGCCCACACCCGGCGGGTCCCAGCGGGCAGGGCCGGCCTGGCCTCTGACAGCCACACCTCGCCCTCCACCTGCTCCTGTGTCCAGCTCACCCTCCCTCAGTCGTGGGGTCCGGTCCCCTCTGTCCTCCCCCCCAGCCAGCTCCGGAGCCAGCAGGGCAAGGGCAGCGAGCGGCCGCCTCAGGCTCGCCTGCGGGTCCGAGACTTCAGGGCTCCCTCCTCGGCTGCAGCCTCTGCTCTGGCGGCATTGGGGGCTCAGCTGTCCTGCTGGGAGGCTTGTTCCTCCACAGCGTGGGTGCCCCGAGTGGGTCGTGACCTGCCTGGGGCAGACATGGGGACGGCAGGGGTCCAGGGGGCCTGGGGCTCTCTGCAGACCGGGAGGGCAGGCACCCCCTTCGGGACCTTTGACAGCCTGGCGCAAGGCCCTCCCGGCCACCTGCAGAGGCGGCGTGGCCTGGTGGTGGAGATGGGGGCACGAATCAGGTCAAGGGGCCCCCCGAGGTCACACGGAAGTCGCTGTCAGGCTGGGGCTCCCTGACTGCGCTGCAGTCAGCCAGCACCCCCCGGGGGAGCGGTCCCCAGAGGAGAGGGACCCCGTGCCCCCCCTCTCCGCGGGTGACGGCCAGACCACCGAGGACCCACGGGCGCCCCAAGGAGCCCTGTGCTGGCCGCCGCCGCCGCCTGCCAGCATCCAAGGACCCGGCTGTCCCCAGGGCGAAACCCCCTCTGCGGCTTTGAAGCCTTCGGGAAATTGGGGTCCTCTCTCCACCTGACGTCGAGGGGCACGTGGGTGTTTGCGTCTCACCCTGGGGCCAGCGGTGGGGACGGCGCCGGGCTGCCTGCAGCCTCGAGGGGAGGCCGAGGGGCGGGCACACAGGTGGGACAGCGGGGAGCTCGGCCCTCCAGCCAGGGGCCCGGCCGGCATCCACGGCACCCCTGGCCGGCGAGGCGGAGCCCAGGGCCTGGCCGCAGAGCGAGCGAACGCTGCTAAGGGGCCCCGGGGAGGGGGCGGGGAGGCCCTCAGGGACATGACCTTCCCCGGGGTGTGCTCGGCTGGGGTACCCCCCGCCCCATGCTGGCCTGGGGAGGCCAGAGGTCACAGCGGCTCTTGGCTGGGATGGAGGGGCTGGCGGGGAACAGACCCCCACAGACTGCCGGCCCCCCGTAGGCCGGGGTCTGGCGAGGGAGGTCCCCAGGCCCAGGCTCCTCCCCCCACTCCATGCCACGCGCCCCAAGGCCACCTGAGCCTGGCAGAGAAGGAACTGGGGTGTTCACCCAGCCGGACTCCCGGGGTTCCTCCTTCCTCCCAAGCAGGGCGCGTTCTGAGTGTGTGGAAAGCCCCAGCCCCACAGACCCAGAGGGGCGGAGAGAGCCCGGGGAGTGCAGGGGCAGCCGTCCTCGCGCCCCTGAGGGGCCCCGTCCGCGCAGCCCGCGGGGCCCAGGGGTCATCGTGCCCCACCCCCCGCCAGCCCTGGACGCGGGCGGTCCTCAGAGCCGGCTCCTGCCCCGCCCCAGCTGCGTTTATTTTCTGGGCGAAGGGTTGGGCCCCACATTCCAGAGCAGGCGACAGAGTGACAGACAGCGCAGGTGCGACCGTCCTCCCTGGTCCCACCCCCGGGCTGGGCACCCCAAGTCCCCAGTGCAGGAGGCCGGCCTGGGCTGCACAGCCCTGGCTCCTGGGGGGGGTCCTTGCCCGCCTGGGAGGGCGGCCACCATGCAGCTGCGGGGAGATGGGACCAGGCGCTTCCGGTCGGAAACTGAAACCTCCAGGTGCTTCCCCATGGCACAGCCAGCTGGACCCCGTGCGCGGCCCCGCCCGGCCCCACGCCCTCTGCCCGCGCCGCAGCCGCCCGGGGCCGGCTCTCCGGCCCAGTGGCCCTGCCTGCCCCCCGCCGGGCCAGCGGGCCAGACTCTGTCCTCGCGCACGAGGAGGGTGCGGGGCCCGGCCACCCACTTGGACCCGCGGGAGGCGCCGGCCCGGGCCAGGGCAGGACTCAGCACCTCGAACACGCCTTGCTCTTCCCCGCTGGGCCGCGGCGCGAGGCCTGGGCAGCTGCTTCCAGACAGGGCGGGAGGCCCTGGGGGCCCACGGGGCTCCCCGGCTGGGCAGCTTGTCCCGCTCAGACACGAAGTGATTCACACTCCGGGAAGGCCGGGGCGGGGGATGCGCTCCAGGCGTGGGCTCACCGCGGCAGGACCGCGCCCCCCGCGGGCCACCCTGGGCCCCCACGCCGGGTCAGGAGCTGCTGGGAGCCCGCGGGCAGCTGCCGGACCCCACCCTGCCGCCCTCTGCTTCCTCTTCTGCAACCTGGGCCTCCGGGGTGCCCGGGGCCTGCTCCTGCCCTGGGTGGTTCTGGTGTGTGCCGCTCCCCGCCACGCGGCCCTGCGCTGGGGCGGCCTGGAGCCGCCCCCAACCCTGGTGGAGAGGAGGGCGGGCAGGCGAGCACCTCTGGGGCCACATGGAGGGTCTGGGCTGCCGTCCTTTCCGGACAGGGCTCGGTGTCCCCCAGGTGGGGCGCGGTCCGGGCGTAGGAGCAGGTGAGGGACAGGCAGGCACAGGTGGGCTCCAGGAGGGGCAGCTGCAGCCACTGCGCTGGGTCGGAGCGTCCGCCTCGGGTCCAGGAAGGGCACAGTCCTGGGGGGACCCTGTGGAGTCCCTGCAGCCGCTGCACCAGCCTTCCTGGGCCCCCGCACCGTCCTGCCTGCTGTCACAGAGGGGGCGTCTGCCCTGGCCGGGGACACCATTCGCGGGCCGGATGCCAGGTCCATTCTCAAAGTTGGTGGCCTGGTGGTTTTACTTCTCTTCGCTTGTGTACCCCAAAGTGTTTTTGAAAAGCTGAGCCCCGTTAAGGGGGACGTTCTGCACAGCAGCCTCCCTGGCCGGCCTTCGGGCCCTCTTCCGGGGCTGGCGTCCGGCGTGGTGGAAATGGTGGTCCTGGGCGGCTCCAGAAGCTTGTGAGGTGACTGTTGGCTGTTCCCCCTCCTGGCTATGGGGTCACAGAAGGACCAGCCTTCACCCGCCCGGGCACAGAGGTGTGAGGTGGGCCCGCGGGGCCAGAGGGGGCCGCCCTCGCAGGGCCCTGCTCAGCCTGTGGGGCTGTCTCGGCCACGCTGGGCGGACGGAGGGGCGGCCACTGCTCAGGGCCCAGCGTGGGGTGCTGGGCGCTCTGCCCCGCTGGGGACCCGGCTTCCAGAAAGCCTTGAGCCTGAAGACTTAGCAGCTTTCATTTTAAAATTTGAATCCCGGAGAGTGGCGTTGCCACCCCGCAGCCAAGCGGGCAGGGCTGGGCCTCGCGGGGAGTGCCCCGGGCACCAGGACCGTCCGCTCGTCAGGCAGACAGTGTCTCGCCTCTGACTCCGGCTCTGACTTGGCTGGAGCCACGCGTGGCGAGGAGGACAGGGAGCACGTGGGCAGGCAGGTGTGGCAGGACGTGTGGGGCGTGCGGGGCAGGATCCCGCCCCCAGGGGGGCCGTGTGGCCACAGATGCACAGGAGGCGGCCTGATGGGTGGACGGTTAGGGGGCGACCGGCGCCCCGCTCCAGGAGCCCGGGCCCCCCAGCCCCAGTGTCCCCATGGCGCCGAGTGGGGGTGTTTACGCCCATTCCCGCCCACCCCCTGCTTCATGCTAACCCCCAGCAAACTTCCCCTTCGCTGCCCGAGGAGTTCCCCATCAGGCGGCCGCACCTCCCTCAGCTTCTCCCGGGACTGCAGGCTCTTGGCTGGCCGAGGTTTCTGCCCTCGGCCGCAGGCGCAGCCCTTCCTCCTGGGGTGGCCGGGGTGCCCCCCTGTGCTGGAGGACGTCCCCCTCCCGGCAGGGCCAGTTCCCATCCACTTTGGTGTCAGCCGACTTTGCAGAAAAGCAGCTCACGCTCGTGCTACCCCCTCGGAGGCGGGCGGCGCGGGGCGTCTGGGCGTCACCCCAAAGGCACCCGCGCCCCTCGGCAGTCACCACACCCTGCCCCTGCCTCCGGTCATCTGCTCTCGCCTCTGGGCCTGCCTGCTCTGACCATCCCCTAACGGCCCCGGACATGGCCGCAGGGACCAGGCTGGGGGCACAGAGCGAGGAGGCTCACGGGCGGCGGCAGGGGCTGTCTCTGCAGGGGGCAGGCCCACGTCCTGTCCTTACGCCCCTGGAGGCCGCCACAGGGTCCAGCCCCAGGGATGACCAGCAGCTGGCAGAGCTGCCCGAGACTTGCGTGGGGTGAGGGCTGGACACTGGTCAGCGCGGGACGTGGGGCCCAGGCCCATCACCGGCCCCGGGAAGCTTTGGTGGGCACCCCGGGAGGTTGGTCCCCGTGCTGGCATCTCCCTGTGTCTGCTGGCACCAGAGGCGGCGCCCTCCTCTGCCCGCTCCCTCCGGGGGCCGGAGTCCTCACAAGGCATCCCCAGTCTCCTCCGAGCCCGTGGGCGGGTCCTGCCAGCCCCGCCCCTGGAGGACGAGTGGGGCCCGCACGCAAGGACACTGGGCAGAGCCGTGGCCGCTGCTCCGGGTGCTCAGCCGCCGGCTGTCCGGGCCCGTGGCCTCAGGCCAAAGGCAGAACCTGCTTCTGACCCACCCGGGGTCTGACTCTGCTTCACCGGCTCTGGGGCGGCCGGGGAGGGGCCTAAGTGTGGGCCTGACCCGACCACAGCCCCCCGTGGGTGCCCTGCCCTCCTGGCCTGGTCCTTACAGCCCGCTGTCCACGTAACGAGCACCCCTGCTGGGGAGGCCTATACAGAAGCCGCTGGGTGGACGCACAGCTCTTGACCACCATCGCCAAATGCCCTGTGGGGGGCGTGACCAGGACAGTCCAGCTGGTCACCACATGGCTGCCCCCAGCTGGCCCCTGCAGCGCCATGGCCGCCCCCTGAGCCCGGTGAACAGTCTCCCCCCAGCCTTGCACTTGGGTCGTCGGGAGAGGCATCCAGAACGATCCCTCCTCTCGCTCCCTCTTGAATCCTCGGAGACGGGGGCAGGCCCCGGGCAGCTGTGGGCGCAGTCAGCTCACGGGTCTGCACCAGGGAGCCCGGCGCTGGCGTGGGCGGGGGCGGCACGTTCCTCTGGGACGTCCTCCCAGGTGGCTGTGCTGTCCTGCCTCCCCAGGAGCAAGGCCCCAGCCTGCCTGCCTGGGCTCCCCGGGGCGCTGGCCGCGTGCGTGTCCCTGGGACGGACCGCGAGGCCCGGTGCCTATTTGCCGTCCACGTGTCTTTTTTTTTTTTTTATAAAGATTTATTTATTTATACAAGAGCCAGGGTACAGGCGAGAGGCGCGGGAGGGTGAGAGAACCCGCCGGAGCCAGAGTGGGGAGCAGAGCAGGCCGACTGACTGAAATCCACTGCTGAGGGGAGCAGCGGGGAGACAGGAGGGGTCTGCCGGGCCCTGTGGGTTGCTCCCCCACCGGTGGGGATCGAACCCGCGCTGCGGAGGCTGCGGACAGCTTCATAGTGCGGCGCTCAACCCGCTGCGCCACCGGGGAGGCCCCATGTGTCTTCTTAGCGAGGGTCTGACCGTGTCTTGTGCCCATTTTTTAATTTTTTTTTCTCCCGTGCTTGAGTCCTGAGACTTGTCTGTGTGTCTCGGCGACCGCCTGCACCTCGCGCCGTCCTGCAAACACTTTCTCACAGTCGCCAGCCTGCCGTGCTCGGTGCAGCCTTAAATGTTGACGAAGTCCAGCCCCCCAAGCTGACTTTCCACCCGGCTCTGGAGGCCGTCGGGAGCCCTGGGGGCAGCGCTGGGGGTGTCTGTGTGTCTGCGAGCTGGCCGCGGGGGCCGCGGGGGCCGCGGGGGCCGCAAATCACGGTGGCGCCAAGTCCCTCCGAGTAGGCGCCAGGTCTGTGCCCCGGTAGCCGCTTGCCGTCCACACGGGCAGGACGAGACTGACACGTTTGGCAGGTCCACGGCCACTCAGAATTTGTGCTGGTGGCCTGGCCTCCTGCGCGGGCGGCCTGGTGTCCCCCAGCCTGGAACACCTCGCCTCAGGGTCCCCATGAGCCAAACACAGCCCCAGGCCTGCTGCCCCGGAGGGGGCCCCTGGGCGCTGGGAAGACGGGCCCTGGCTGCAGGAGTGGGGGGCGCAGGGCAGGCCCCGGCTGCGGGAGGTGGCGGGAGCTGTGTGTCTGGAACCTGCGCATGTCAAAGCCCCAAGCTTTGGGCTTGACAGGGGGGTGCGGCCCTGCTCCCCATGGCCTGCAGACCGGGGGAGCGTGCAGCTGGAGAGGGCCAGAGGGCCTTCCTGCAGGCAGGGCCGAGACCGCGTCCATCAAGGCGGCCTCTCCCCAGGCCCCCGCCTGCTCTGGGGCCGCCCGCAGGGCTGCCGGGCCCTCCACTGCCCCTCGGGCAGCTCCGCCTCTCAGGGCGCGCCTGGGTCTGCGACCCCTCGGGGCCCAGGCAGGCCACGGCAGCGGGGAGGGCCGCACCCTCCACCGCAGGGGCTCTGTGGCCGCGACTCGTCTCCACCTTGAGGGGACGGCAGCCGCCCGCAGCGGCGGAACCGGCCGGGTGCGCACGGGCCGAGCTGCCGCCCCAGCCACCGCCAAAGCCCTGCGGCGGCGTCTCCCTCCCCACCGGCCTCGGTTTCTCGGGTGGGACTCGCAGCCGCTGACGGCACCGGCCAGGCCTGGCGTCACCCTGGGGCGCGGCGGGTGTCCTCTGCGGGACAGGGGCTCAGCCGCCTCCCGCTGCAGCCGCCGCTGTCCTCGGGCCCCCCCGCCACAGCCTGGGCGCGGGCTCGGGGAGCGGGAGCCTAGGGAGGGGCCCTGGGCTCTGGGTCCCGAGGCGGCCCCTCTGAAACCGGGGCCTTGGGGCAGGCGGGCGCCCCCCTCCCTCCGCCGCACTCACCCCGCGCAGGGCGCCCGCAGGCCGGGTGCGCGTCCGGCTCCCGGGCGGGCGGGGCTCGCGGCGGGCGCTGGGCCCGCAGGTGGGCGAGGCTGGGGCGGGCGGCAGCGGCACAGGCCGCGCTCTGGCCGCCGGCACCGGGGAGCAGGTTCCGTCGGCCCGGCCGGCCCAGGCCCGCCTCCGCCTTGCTCTGGCCCCGCGGGGGCCCGGTCACTGCACGCGTGGGGGGCTCGTGGGGGCGCGGCAGGCACGCCAGGGCCACGCGGCGGGGCCGGGGGGCGGCGGGGCCGGGCGGGCGGGCGGGCGGCGGGGGGCCGGGCCTGGGGCGGGGGCCGGGGCGGGGGCGGGCGGCGGGGGGGCCGGCTGGGCGGGGGGCCGGGGCGGGGCCGGGGGGCGGCGGGGCCGGGCGGGCGGGCGGGCGGCGGGGGGCGGGCCTGGGCGGGGGCCGGGGCGGGGGCGCGGGCGCGGCGGGGGCGGGGGCGGGCGGCGGGGGGGCCGGGCCTGGGCGGGGGGGGGGCCGGGGCCGGGGGGCCGGGCGGGCGGGCGGGCGGCGGGGGACGGCGGGGGGCGCCCCCTGCTGGCCGAGCGCGGCGGCGGCCCGGGCGCTCCCGCGCAGGCGGCGGGCGGGGGGCGCGGCGGCGTTGGGGGGCTCCGCTCGCCTCCCGCCCGGGCGCAGACGCCGCGGCTCCCCAAACTGCGAGGCGGCGGCGCCGACTGCTGAGGTGGGTGGCGCGCGGCGCGCTCGGCTCCCGGACCCGCCGCCCGCCCGGGGCGCGGCCTCGGAGCCCCGGAGCCCCGGGGTGCCGCGGGCAGGGGAGGCCCCCGCGCCCCGCGCCCGCGCCGCCCGAGGACCCGCGCCCCGCGCCCGGGCCCCGGGCCCTGACCTCGCGGGGCGCCGGGCCATGCGCGGGGGGAGGCGCGGCTTCGGCGGGGCGGCCCCGCGCCCCCGGGCCCCTCTCCGCGCCGGCGCCCCGGGGGGGCGGGCGACGGGCGCGGGGCGGCAGGTGGCGCGGGGGGCCGCGGGGGGCGGGGAGCGCGGGGGGCGCGGGGGGCGCGGGGGGCGCGGGGGGCACGCGGGGCGCGGGGGGCGCGGGGGCACGCGGGGCACGCGGGGCGCGGGGGGCGCGGGGGCACGCGGGGCGCGGGGGGCGCGGGGGCGCGGGCCGGAGCGCGGGGAGGCCGCGCGCTTTGTTCCCGGGCCCCGCGGCCGCCCCGGCCCCCCGCGCTCCTGAGCCGGCGGCCGAGACGAGGCGCGCGGCGCCCCGAGGGGCGCGGGCGGGGCCGGGCGCGGAGCAGCCTCCAGAGCCGCCCGGAGCGCCCCGCCCGCGGGCCCCGACCGCCAGTGCCGCCCGAGGTCCCCGCGCCCCCGCCGCGGCGCCCCGCGCCCCCCACTTTGCAAAGTTGGCGCCGCGGCGGCGGGGGGGGGGGGGCCGGCGGGGCGGGGACCGCGGGGCGGGCGGGAAGCCCCGGGGGGCGGGGGGCGCGGCCTGCCCGGGAAGGGGTCGGTCCCCGGCCGCCCCCTCTGTGTGGACCCCCGGCCCCTCCAGGGCGGCTGCAGGTGGGGTTCGGGGCGAAGCCCGCGGGGAGGCCCCAGCGGCCCGGCGCGCGGCCCGGCGGGGGAGGCTGGCGGGTCCGGACGGCCCGGCCGGCGCCCACGCCCTGGGACCGTCCACGCGGGGCGGCCGGCGCGGAGCCGAGGGCGCGGGCGCGGCGGGGGCAGAGCCGGGACTCGCTGCTGGTGGAGCGCCCCGGCCGCCCCGCTTCCCGCCGCCCCGCCGCCCAGAGCCAGGAGGCCGCGCCCTGGGGACGCGCAGAGCCGCCCGTCCGGCTGCGGCGTGACCGGCGGCCGGGCCGGACCGCTCAGTGTGCGCCGGCCGCGCTTCCTGCGGGGCCAGGCGAGGCTCCGGCCGCCCTCGAGGGGCCGGGGTGCGGGGACCAGGGAGGGGCTGCCGTCCTGCGTCCGGCGCTGCGCACCGTCCCTGCGGATCTGAGAAAGTTCCGAGGTGGAGGCCCGGGAGAGGAGGCGGGCCGGGGTGCGCCCGGCAGCGCGAGGGCCCCTGGCATCCTGCCCCTGGCAGGGGCCGCGAGGAAGGCCCCGCACAGATTCCCGGCACAACGGGGGCGCTGGAACCGTGACGGGCGCTGGGGCCTCTCCCTGTCCCCACGCTCTGGGCGGGACCAGCAGACTCCCTGGCGCCGCGGGAGGCAGAGCGCAGGGGCCACCCACCTGGTCTGTGCCCGGGAGCCCCTGGGTGCTGGCCGCTGGGCCCACGCTCCAGCCGCAAGGGCAGAGACGGCGCTGTGCCGGGGGCCGGGGCCCCGGCGGGGCTGGTTGCTGCTGGGGTCCTCTCTCTGGGGGGTCTGGTCGGCATGGCTGGGGCGCATATGGGGTCCATGCCTGTCCCCCTGGCCTGGCAGGCCGCGTCTGGCCCACCAACCCCGCAGCCCTGTGCTCTTCCTCCGTCCCGGGCTGTCCGACGCCAGCCCCCACCTCCAGGAAATCGCTGTGACTTGGCTCCGCTTACTTTAATTTCTGCATGACTGGAAGAAATTAATTTTCTTCCTACGCAAGGACCTGCAGACCCGCAGGCTGTGTGGCTAATGCACAGCCCCAGGCCGGCCGGGCTGCAGCGCGCCCTGTGCAGGAGGGCTGGCGCACAGTAGGCGCTTCCTCAGCGGGGCGGCGGGAGGAGGCGCCCACTGGGTGGGGCTGTGCCCCCCTGCGGGGAGGTGGGGCTTCTCACGGCAGGGAGCGGGCGCCGGGTCTGACGGCCCCCCACAGTCACTCCCACGGACGGCGGCAACCCGGCCGAGCCCCCGTGGCCGGCCGGGCAGTGTCCCCTCCCGTGGGCACTGGTGGCTGCGCTCAGTGCTGACCAGGGCTTGTGTTCCAGATGTGGCGCCCTGCCCTGGACGTGGCCGCAAGCTGGTGGGGCTCAGCTGGGACATGCACCACGGCCCCTGGGGCCAGGTGGGGGCGCACCTGAGCCCTGGGTCAGCCAGCCCCTCCGGCGTTTCCTGCTGTCCTTCCCAACTGACCTGCCCATCTCCCCACCCCGCCGTGCGCCTGGGGAGCAGGAGTGGGGTGTGCCGGGCCAGGGCTCCCTCCCCAAGCAGAGCTGGCTGAGCACCTGTGTCCCCCCACGGGGTCGACTGATAATGCAGCAGCCACGCTGCATCCCTGTGCCTCATGCCCCAGCCCCTCGGCAGTCCTGAGGGCTGGACCTTGCTGCCCATCCTCCAGGCCTGGAAGCTGAGGCCCGGGCGGGGCAGGCCAGTGGCCAGTTCCGTGGGGGCTGCGTGGGGCCAGGCAAGAGCTCGCTTGCAGCCTGATCCTGACGTGCCAGTGCCAGGAGCTGCTGTGCAGAGGTGCAGGGGGACGCTGACCGTGTGGCCGGCGGGTGTCCATCTGGGGGCCTGTGGGGCCAGGGCTCCCCGGGGGCAGGCTGTGGGTCTGCCTAGGCCGTGTCCGTCTATGGGAGTGTGGACTGGATGGCCTCGTGGAGGTTCGCGGGAGGACTGAGACCCCGTGGAGGGGTGGCCGGCCCCCCTGCGCCTGCCACCGTGTCCAGCTCACCAAGGGGCCGGGGGATCAGCGTGCTCTGAGGCATGCCTTCCCGTGCCGGGTCCTGGCCCCTTCAGAACCCCCCACCCTACAGGGGCTGTGCCTCATAGGGACGTTCCAAAGGGCCGGCGCCGCGAGCCAGGTGGACACAGGACTTGGACCCACGGCCACAGCCACTGGGAAGGGCCAGGATGGGCGCAGACTTGGGTGTTTGGCTTGACGTGACCCCTGCAGCTGACCTCTGGTTACTGAAATCCTGTTCCTTGGCCCCTGACGTCCGACTGTGCATGTCCCCCAGCGGCACTCGGGGAGGCCCCAGAGGCTGGGGACACAGGCACTGCCAGGAGCACCTCCGTCCGGGAGTCGGGTCGCGGGAGGTGCCAGGCCAGTCAGTCCGCCTTTGGAGATGAGGCCCTGAGACAGGCGGGGGACACGCAGCGCAGGCAGCAGGGCGGGTGCTGGGTGGGGTGTCCCTGGAGTGCCGCATGGGCACCCCAGGGAGGACGGCTCCAGGTGGCTCTGGAGAGGCTGCTCGCCCACGTGGGCTCATGGGCGCCCGCGGGGCTGGACATCCTGAAGACAGAGCCCGCAGAAGGGCAGGCAGCCCCTCCAGGCCGCTCATCCCACCACTGCCTGCGGCCACGGGGACACAGGGCCCAGCCGGGGACACAGGCTCGGGCAGAACCGCCGCCCCAGAACCCGCCACCACAAGTGACACCAGTGAGGCCCCGGGCCCAGCGAGGCTGCCCAAGAGACGTCTCCTCTGCAGTGTCAGGACAGTCACCTCCACCCACACGGGCCGCCCCAGACACTGTCACCTCCACCCACGTGGACCATCCCGGACACTGTCATCTCCACCCACGTGGACTGTTCTAGGAACTGTCACCTCCATCCACGTGGACCATCCTGGACACTGTCGCCTCCACCCACGTGGGCTGTCCTGGACACTATCATCTCCATCCGCATGGACTGTTCTAGGGACTGTCACCTCCATCCACGTGGGCCGTCCCGGACACTGTCACCTCCACCCACGTGGACCATCTGGACACTGTCACCTCCAGCCATGTGGGCCGTCCTGGACACTATCACCTCCATCCGCATGGACTGTTCTAGGGACTGTCACCTCCACCCACGTGGGCCGTCACAGATACTGTCACCTCCATCCACATGGACTGTCCTGGGCACTGTCATCTCCATCCACGTGGACTATTCCAGGGACTGTCACCTCCACCCACGGGGACCGTCCAGGGCTCCCTCACTCTGCCTCCATGGGCTGTGGCACAGAGGAGCTTAGCGCTGCATCAGCCTCCAGGGTTGCTCTCGGCCCCAGCCGCCGTGTGTCCTCCTCTGCCTGCTGACCCTCCCCGGGCTGCACGCTCGCTGCTGAGCCCTGGCGGGGGCTCGGGCTGTGCTGTGCTGGCTCAGGGGCAGGTCACAGGAGGCGCTGGTGCCCTTGCTGGCGCCAGTACTGGGAGGGCCAAGACCCTGGACGCGCCTCCGCCCTCTAGCCCGTGGCCCTCACGCCCGGGGCCGAGCTGGGCGGGGTCCTGGTGGTGAGGTTGTGTACACAGAGCTTTCCCGCGGCTGCCTCGGCCCTGAGGGCCTGTCCTGGGACGGGGTGCGTGCAGGCGTGTGCCGGCGTGTGCGTGGGCGCGAGCGAGCTGGATGGTCACCAGCACCCGGGCAGGCGCTCCTTGCTGCAGCACCTCCTCCAGGCGCGTGGGCTGGGGCCAGCAAGCGCCCCCCCCCCACCGCCCACGCGGGCGTCCCCAGGTCGGCAGGGCCCAGGTCAGGGGAGGAAGGCCACGGTCAGGCTGCGGCCGCTGGGGTTCAGCACACCCTCTGCCCTCACCCTCCCGGTCCCCCATCCTACGCGGAGGCAGCAGGCCCAGCCGCCTGTGTCACCTCCTTGTGGGTCTTTTTATTTTGGTAAAATAAACGCAGCAGGAAGACTCACCTCCCGCGCAGGGCAGTGGCAGCGGGTGGGTCCAAGTCACCGTCCACCCCCGGCCCAGGCGCTCCTCGTCCCCGGCCGAAATCGCGTCCCCCACGCCTCCCTCGGCCCAGTTCCCGCTCAGCCTGTGGGGCCCTGGGGTCACTCACCAGTGCCCGAGCCCCCCGGCCCCGGCAGTGCTCCCAGCCCCGTGCTGCGGGCCCCTGCGGCCCCTGTGGCCTTCTGCACGGTCAGCGTGCACGTCGCGGGGACACGCGGGTTGCTCCTCCGTCGGCTGCAGGGGAGGTGGGTGCCCGGGTCTCTGACCCCGGCTCCGTCCTGGGGCTGCCGCGGTGGTCCGGGCCCCGTGACAACCGCACAGTTCCCCGGGGGTCCGGTCCGTGGCGCTGAGGACATGGTCCTCACACCGCCCGCCTCCCAAACTCTCCCCAAAAAGGGAAGACGTCCCCACCGGTGCCCCCACTCCGCCCTCCCCCACCCCCGCCTGCGCTCCCCTTGCTGCTCCCTGGTGGCGGGCCCTGCCTCTCGGGCTGTGCCCCCTGTGCCCTCCCGGTACTCATCGGCTGCCGCGGCCTCTCCCCAGGGCGCTGCGGAACGTGTGCCGTGGGCGTCTGTGTGTGGATGGGGTGGACATGGCTCCTGGACTCGGGGCCCGGTGAGCGTCCCCTGGGTTTCTGGAGCTGAATGAGCCGGACCGTGCCCACCCGCTGGGCCCGGGGCGCCCGCGTCAGGACCCCGTGAGGGCGCCATGGTCCTGGGTCACCGCGGGCCGGGACGCCTCGCCTGCACCGGCAGGCGCAGTTTGAACAGCCAGGCTCGGAGGCCTGGAGGCCTGCAAGCTGTCGCTGTGTTTGGTTCCACAAACAGTCGCGGCACCTGGGGCCCGGGGCAGCCCAGGTCCCCTCCCGGTTCCCTGCCCTGCCTGTGGGGAGGGGCGGCGCCCGCACCTCCGTGTTCTGTCAGGCCCAACCCCTTGGCCCTGGGGCCTTTGCGCCAGCAGCTCCCTTGCCTGCACCGTCCCTGCACACCCGCATCCCCCAGGCCTGCTGAGGAAGACCCCCTCCCCGCTCCGCCCCCACCGCGCTCCTTCTGGGCCCGCCCTGGAGGGCTTCTGTGGGGCCAGGACTCTGCTCCCGCAGCCCAGACAAGCCCCTGGCACAGAGGAGGCCCCGCGGGCAGCCCGTCTCACCTGCGAGGGCGCCCCCTCCTCCAGGCCTCGCCCAAGGTCACGGCAGGTCTGGGCACCTCGCCCGGCGCCTGGAGACCTTGTTTGAACAGCGGGGCCAGCGGCCTGCAAGCTGTCCCCGTGTTTGGTTGCGCAGACACTCTGCTCCCCGCCCTGCCGTCCTCACCAGGGTTCGCCCCACACAGACTGGCCCAGGGCTGCAGGAACAGTGCTCAGAGCCCCCAGGCCATGTCTGCACCTTGAGCCCCCAGAAGGCTCGCTGGAAGCCCCGGGGGTCCACAGCCACCCCGGACACAGCACAGGGGCTGCCAGGGGTCAGGCCCCAGCCAGGGCTGGCGACAGGCGTGGCCCCGAGGTGCCCTGCGAGGCTCTGCGGCGGGGGGCGGAGGCGCCACTCCTGGCCTGCTGCTGGCTTGGGGCTGCTGTCCAGCGGGAGACGCCTCCTCCGCAAGAGCCCCTGGGCTGTTTGGCGGAGCGGCCCGGCCTCGCGGCTCCTCGAGGTTCCCAGGCCGCTTGGCGGGATGAGTCAAAACATCCAGAAGGCCCGCCCGGGAGGGAGGCGAGCAGCCCGGGCCGCGCCGCCTCCGGGAGCAGCTGCCGCGGCTGCACCAGCGCCAGGCCCATCTGCCCGCCTGGCTTCCGCCCAAGGCTGGGGAGGGCGGGCAGCCCCAGCAGACCCTCCGCCCGCTCGGCCGCGACGGGCCCGGCAGCTCCCGCCCTCCCTGAGCCCGTCCACAGGAGCCGCGCGGGGTCCTACCTGCGGCCTGGCTCGGACCCTCCAACCTGCGCCTGACCCCGGCGAGTGGGCCGCACTGACCCACGGCCCCAGGGTGTCCGGCCGCCCGTCTCCCCCGTGGGGGGGAGATTCTGTGACTTTGCCGGGAACACGCCGTGGGGCGGGGAGGCCCCGACCCTCGGCCACCCGCCTCCATTCACCCACCCGCCAGCCTCCGTGGGTTGGCGCGCTCCGGACGGCTGGTCACCAGGCCGGGGTCCACGTGGCGCCCGCGGCCCTGGGCCAGCGCAGCAGCAGGCGCTGTCCATGGCTGCGTGGCCTCTCGGGCCTGGGGTCCCCACGTGCCGGTGCCTGGCCCTCCGGGGCCGTGTGCAGGGTGAGGGGCTCCCGGCCTCCCGGCCTCCCTCTGCCGCCTGGGCCTCTGCCTCCCGGCCTCCCCACTGCCTCGGCTCGGGGCAGGGCCCGTGCCGGGAGCCTCCCCAGGCGGCCAGGCCCAGAGCCGCACGCAGGGGCCCCTCGGCGCCCGCTGGCAGGGTCGCTTTATCCTCCAAAGGGGTCATGGGCGCCAGGGAAACTGCCCACCCCTCGCGGTGGCGGGCGGGCGTGGCCAGGGGTCTGCTACAGCGTGTCCCCGACTGCCGCAGCCTGCGGCTGCCTGCCACGGGGTCAGCCTGGGGGCCTGCCTGGAAGGAGAGGCGGGCGGGGAGCAGTGAGCCTGCAGGGACACCGCAGTCCCGGCCCACGCTTCAAGGCGAGGCCAAGGGCCTCATTTCTCATGCAGGACACTGGGGCCAGCCGGTGACCGCGGTGGTGGTGGACGCATGTCCCGCTCCCCTGAAGCCTGTGGCCCTCGCCGTGCGCTATAGTGGCTCCAGGCCTGGCTCTCTTTGGGGCCTGTGCCAAATGTGGGGGGCTGTGAGGGGCTGCCTTGGGGCGAGGTGGCTGCTGGGCTTGGGCGGGCCCCTGTGGGGCCCACTGCGGTCAGACCCAGCACTGCCCCCGTGGCCGGCGCTGGGCGCTCCCCGGCAGGAAACGCGAGCGGCGTCGGCTGTGCCTCTGTCCGCCCTTGGGATCCGGCCCCAGAGGGCCCTCGGCCTCTGCCCCAGGCTCACACTGAAAGGGGTTTGCCGGGGGCAGCCGCACGCTGTCCCCTGAGTGCCCCACGGGGTGCACACAGACAGATTGTTCTGGAACCCCGCAGGCCTTGGCTTCCCCCTGTGGGGTGAATGGGCCCTGACGCCTCACTGTGAGGTACCTCCCACACGATGCTCCCCACGGCCAGGCTGTGTCCCCCTCCCCTTGAGCCTGCTGGACACAGCAGTGCCCTGGGGCAGCTCGGCCACTGCGGCCGGAAGGCCTGACTGGCTCGGCTGCAGACACCGGGGAGGAAGTGGACACTGGACAGCCATGGTCACTTGGGGCGCCCCAGGCGTGGCCCGCACGGAGGTCCCTCCCCAGACCTGGCCCCCAGCTGCACGTGAGCCTGGCCGCTGTGCTGCCCACAGGGCCGCACCCCACCGCGGGGCTGGGCTCACCCCCTGGCCGTGCCAGCCTGGCGGCAGCTCCCACAGCCCCTCTAGGGTCCTCGTGGACGCGGGTCCGGCTCGCTCAGTGGGCTTGCCAGAGCGTGAGCACGCTAGGGGCCGCGGTCGGACGAGGCGGGGCGGGAGGGTGGGCGAGGGGCCGCTCCGATGGGGGTCCGAGCCCCGGCAGCCCTGGGGAGGCCGTCCGAGCCCTGCTTCCCTCCCCGGCGGGTCGGGGGAGGGGGCTGGTGGGGTGCGGGCGCCCGGCGCAGGCCCGGGAGGAGGTGGCCCCGCCGCCCGAGCGGGGAATCCCGGCTGGCAGCCAGCCAGGGCCTCGCTGCCACCCGCATCCACCAGGAGCCAGACAGTGTTGGGATCTCGCCAAGCGGGGGGAGGGCCGCGCCCCGCTCCCCTTCTCCCAGCCACCCTTTCTGCTGCCTGCGTGTAATTAACAGAGTAATTAAAAACAGGATGAGTTAATTGGTATTCATTTATGTGGCAGATGTTTTTAATTGAGGCAGGAAACAATTTACCTGTTTACATAAACAATGGCAGAGGCGCTCGAAACCGTCTTTTTGGTATTTCCCTCCCCTCCTGCACAGAAGGGCTGGAGCCCCGGCCGGGCCTGCTCGGAGCAGAGGGGCCCCGGGAGGCCGCGGGAGGGCTTCACGCCCGGAGGAAACATCTGTGGGAAAGGTCGCTTCCGAGGCTGCTTCCCGACCTCGGGGAGGGGGGGCTCCGCGTGGGGACAGCAGGGCCGCCCATGCCGTCCCCGGGCCCGCGGCTCTCGCCTCCAGACCACCAGACGGGGGCCGGGGGCCGGGGGTGCTGCTGCTGGGAGGGCAGCTTGACGGTGGACACGGGCCTGTGGGCCGGGCTCTGCCCACCTGCCCGGGCCCCCGGGTGGACGGACGAGGCAGGGGCGCCCTTCCGGGAAGCGAGTGTTGAGAGGAGCTGCCGTTGACATGTCAGTGCCGGTTGGCGCTTGCTGGATGCCAGCCTGCTGCGTGTCTGTGTGCGCGGCGACACCGTGGGAAGGGCTGGCCGTCCCCGCTGGACAGGAGCGGGCAGGAGACCGGGCCTGCTGGGCCGTCTGTGCGGACCAGGAGCAGCCCCGCGCAGCCCCAGCGGCCTTCCGTGCCCGAGGGTAAACATGCGGCTTGTGGTCACTCCGAGGCATCTGGAAGGGTCCCGGAGAACCGCGCGGGGCCAGGGGCCGGGGAGCGGGTGCCGGCCAGGCCTGAGCCGCTGGTTGCGGCCCAGCCTCCTGAGGGGGAGCAGGTGGCCGCCGGTGTGGGCGTGAGGTGTGCGGGGGCTCGGCGAGGCCCCAGCAGCCTGCTCTGTGCTGCGCACGGCTGTGGGGCATCAGGCTACGCCGTCCGGGGGCTCTGGGGTTGGAGTTTCTGGGACAGTTCAGTGGTTCTGGGGGAAAAGAATGGCCTGTTTCTGTGTCCCCGTGGGAGAGGGGCGGCCTGGAGCTCAGCTCGTGTGAAGAGCGGTCAGTGGCTGCAGCCCAGGCCGAAGGCCCCCAGGGGCCGGGCCTCCTGCCCGCCAGGCAGGGGAGGAAGCGGGGCCGGCGCCCAGGGAGGCTGCATGGCAGGGGCATGGGCCTGCCGGGCTCCTCGAGGCTTCGTCCCTGGGCGTGGGGGTCAGGGACGGCCCCCTGGATGTCCAGGGGCTGGGAGGAGGGGGGGTGTGCCTGTGCCTGGCTGGGCCGGCTTCACGCGTCCACTGAGCGCCAGGGGCCATGGGGCTGCCTCTCCCCGCAGGCCGCACACCGTGTGCGGGGCCCCTCCAAGGCCTCTGGGAGCGACCGGGAGGCAGGCAGGCAGGGGAGCCGGCCCAGAGCCTGCCCAGCAGCCCTCCTCGAGCCCCGTGTGAGGCAGGGAGCGGGCACGCGGGCGGGCGGGGGTCCCCTGGTGATCATGTAGTGTCCCGGGGCGCAGCATGGGCTTAGGCTCCGGCAGCGCCCCAGGAGCCCAGGGGCCGCGCAGCCAAGTTCCCGCTTCTCAGACGAAGACGCTCTGGGAACCAGCTAAGCCCTCCCGGGCGCCGGCAGGGAGTTGTGGCGGCTCTGCAGACCCTCCAAGCCTGTGGACAGCCCTGCGCACCCCCTGCACCCCTTGCCTGGGCCTGAGCCAGCCCCCTCCCCGCTTCCTCAGGGGTACAGGCTCTGCTGCCTCTGGGCTGGCTCAGCCTCGCCACTTCTAGAAGCTTCCGCAACATCTGGGACCCTGGCCCAGGGGGTGCCCTGGCGCCTGCTGCCCCCACTCTGCACGGGGCACCCTCCTTCCCGGGGGCTGCGGGTCTAGCCAGCTGGGGGCAGCGGTCTCAATTACGAGTCCAGGGCATGGTGTGAGGGGCCAGAGTGGATGGGCCTGTCCTGCTCGTGTGCACGTTAGGCTGGCCTTGGCTGTCCGGGGGTGCCCTGCACCCTCCTGGGGCCACAGCCCCTACAGCCACACGCACAGACCCACACGCTCTGCCCTGACGCGCCCAGGGCGGCCTTGGCTGCTGTGTGGACACCTGTGTGCCCCTGCCCCCACCCGTGGGGCAGAGCCTGCTTCCTCTGGCTGGGCCGCGGGGCTGCAGGCGTCACATCTGGGAGGCAGCGCAGGGCCGGGGCGCCTGGAGGTGTCCCTGCTGGCCACCCTGAGCTCCCGCCCTCTCCCCCAACTCTGCCCGGCACCAGGCTGCAGAGCCACCCACGGGCCGGGTCTGAGGGGCCGCGGGCCCTGGCCGGGAGTCTGCAGTCGGTGGGACCTGGCGGCGACTTGTCCCCGAGGCCGGGGCCCCTTCTCCGGTGTCTTCCTGCGGCTTCCATCCCTCCCAACGTCCACCCGTCCCTGGGCGCGCCCACAGGGCCCGACCACCTTGAGGCTTGGACACTGGTGTTGCCTCGACGAGCCCTGTTATCTGTCCCCGCTGTGATCGCCGTAAACAGAGCTGCCGAGCACTGTCTGGGGGTCCCTTGAGCAAAGCCTGGGGGGGAGCTGCTGCCCACAGGCCCGGCTCGGGTCCCCAGCCCAGCGCGTCCAGGTCCTGCGCAGAACGTGGCGTGGCTGTTGGCGTGAATGGCTCCCAGAACAGCCTCGGGCTGCCGGCCAGCGGGCACGGGGCTCCCACCACCCAGCCCGGCTGGCCGTCAGGTCTGCGGTCAGCAGCTCTGCCCACCGTGCCTGGGTCCTCCTGAGTGTCCCGTCCCGCAGGGCTGGCCTGAGCGTGTCCCTGGCTCACACCCAGGCCCGGGGCCGCACTGCCCGCTGCCACGTCCGCCATCCCGCACACACCCCAGCCCCCGCAACCCGGGGCCGGGAGCAAGAAGGGCCCGAAAGGCGGTCACACCGGCCCCGGCTGGGCACCGGCCAGGCTGCAGCACTCTCCCACCAACGGGGTCTTCCCGCCGCGCACCTGGGGGTGCTCACCGGCCCACGTGTGGGGGCCGCCCGCCTGGCCGCACGAGGGCGGTGCGGCCTCGTCCTCACCGTGTCGAGCACCTGCTGACACCTCGCGGCTCAGGGCTGCACGAGGGGGCAGCGGTCGCAGACGGCACTGCACCGACAGGGTGACAGCAGGTGCGGGCCCACGCGGGTCACCTGAGAACACAGAGACCTGGGGCCTGGAGACCGAGTGGGGCTGCTCGTTTCCGGCGGGAACACGGACCAAGCCGGGTGGGCAGGCGGTGGGCGCCCCCAGGGCCTGGCCCTGGGCTGGGAGCGGGCTGGCGGGGACAGCGAGGGCAGGGCTTGCTCTGCCACGTTCCCTGCCCTGTCCCACCAGGCCCGCCGGCACAGAGCTGCGTCCCTCTCAGAGGGTCAGGGACGGTCAGCTGGGAATGGAGCCACCGTCTGGGAGGGACGGGTCTCGCCCGGGCCGGGAGCACCGTGGGGGGCTGGGAACGTTCTCAGCCCGGGAGGCCACGGGCCCGTGGCTGGAGGAGGAAGTCCGGCCCCAGGGGACTCGGGGGTGCTCAGCCGGACATCAAGACGCCAACAGGCGCTGCCCCTGCCGGGGAGGGACAACACAGAAGTCCTGGGGGGCCAAGTAGGAGCAGAGCAGACCGGGGGGAGGCAGGCGGTCGGCAGGCCTCGTGGGCCTATCTGCTGGGCCCTGCCCAGCCCCTCCGCTGTGAGAGCTGGACGGTGCGCGGCCTCTGTGCCCCGGCCCGCTGGTGAGAGAGCAGGTGCTGCCTGTCTCTGTGCCCCGGTGTCTTCAAGGCGCCCCCACACTCCGGCAGGCTCCTCCGGGCCGGGGCACGCCCCCCACAAGGGGCCTCATTCTCGCCCCAATGCCTGCGGGGGTCGAGGCCCTCTCCAGACTCCAGCCACCTTCCCTACGTGCACTGGACCCTGGCTGGGCTGCCTGGCGCAGCAGCCCCAGGGAGGCCTGGAGCCGTGTCCGCTGGTCTGCTCTGACCATCCTCATGGCCCACAGGCCCTGAGATTCCGGCTCTCACGCGGGACGCCGGTCACTGGCACGCGGGGCCTGTCACCCCATCTGTAAGGGGGCCGGCTGCCACACTCCCGGGGCCCATCCAGCATCCGCAGCCGGCTCTCAGGGCCAGTGCGATGTGGCACCCTGTCCCCCATGTCCGCTCTGCCGACGGCCAGCAGTTACTAAACAGGCCGTGGTCAGGGTGACGGGGTGGTCAGCACAGCTGGCTGGCAAGGAGGGCCTCTGCAGGCCTGTGCCCTGTGCCCAGCCTGGCGTCCAGGTGCCTCGCGGGCGGCCTGTCGTGGGTGGCCTGGTCAGGTGAAGGCGGCGGGACAGTCGCACCCCCGCCGGCAGCCACACTTGCCTTCTTTGGTTGTCGCCGGGGCTGGCCAGAGCCGCCCAGAGCCGCGCTGACGGGCGCCCACAGCTGCGGCACACGTGTGCCGGCTGGAGCCTCCTGCGGGCGGGCGAGCCGGGAGGGCAGCCAGCGCTGCAGCTGAGGGCAGCAGGTGCCAGGCACTGGCCGCCCTCCCCGCTCCGGGGGCCCACGGGGCTCCGTGCTGCCCGCTCTGGGCCGGACCCCGGGAGGCCTGCTCTGGAGCGCAAGGGGTGGCAGGTCTGGCCTGGGCCGCGTCGGTCACCGAGGTCTGCTGGGCCAGGAGTGTCCGCAATGGCTCGGATCCGAGCCTGCCCGTGTGCAGCTGCCCGCCTGCCTGCGGGACTCGCTGGATCGGCAGGGAGAGCCGGGGCCGCTTGAGGCCCGGCCATGGAGTCCGAGCAGCTGGCCACTCCAGATCCCAGCTGCTGCCCCCTTTGGGCCTTGGCTGACCCTGAACTGAGAAGGGGAGCGTGGGGCTCCCCCTCTGCACCTCAGGGAAGATGAGCAGCTGCTGGTTCTGGAGCAGCCTGGGGCCGGGAGGGTCTGCCCTGGCCTGGCTCTGTGGGGCCGGGGCTCTGGTACCCCCAGCCACGGTCATGCCTTGCCCACTGTGCCCTCTCTGCACCTGACCTTCGGGCCACTTGGGAATCTGGACAGCGTCCGGGGGCATCACCCGCTGGCCTGGCCACAGCCAGAGCTTTGAGTGGCCCAGCCTGGCCCAGGCGAGCTCGGCCACGTCCGCGGCCTGGGCAGTCCAGGAGGTGATCACATCAGGCCCAGCTGACCCAGGTGGCCCACCCCCGGTTTCTCCCAGGACGCCCCAGATGAGCCGCTTGCCAGCGAGAACAAGGGGCCCGGCGGTGGCAGCAGGCTCACCGGGTCTATTAGAAACGCAGGTTCTCGGGCCACCGACCTGCTGGGTCAGATGGGGGCTGCCTCGGGAGGGGCTGATGGAGGGTGCGCACCACTGCCCGGGGGCCGACCCTGGCCCCAGGGCTGCCCACAGGCAACGCCCCTCTGTGCCACAGCCTGCCTCACCGCCTCTCTCTTCCCCACCCAGCGCCCACAGCTGACAAGGAGAAGGCCACAGCGATGCCGGACTCGCCCGCCGAGGTGAAGACGCAGCCCCGGGCCACACCCCCCAGCATGCCGCCGCCTGCCGCCTCCCAGGGGCCCGCGCGCCAGCCCCCCTCACGCCCCACGCCAGTGAGTACCGGGCGGGCTGGGGCGCTGGGGCTGCCGGGCTGCCCCCGTGGGTGCCCGCTGGGCCCGGGGCGGGCGGGAAGCTCGCCGTGCCACAGCCAGAGCTTCGGGAGCGGGGCCGCTTCGGGGGGTGGCTGCGTGGCCCGTGAGGGTTAGGGCTAGCGTTAGGGATAACCCTACCACCCCGCAGCCCCGTCCTTTGGGCAGATGCCGGGGCCTGTGACTCTGGGGCCTGAGCCACTGCGAGGGGGCGACCGGGCTCGGGCCACGTGCGGGTCGGTGTCCGCTGCCCCCAGACCCGGGCCTGCCGGGGCTCTGCGGCGACAGGGTGGGAGTGTCCATGGCCCCCACATCCAGGGCCAGAGGCCAGAGGCCCCTCCCCCGTGTCACCCCCTCTCTGGAGACCCCACATTCCTTAGCCTCGTGGACCCCGGTTCCCACCCATCCCAGCTACTTCCTCTGTCCCGTTGCATCCACCACCACCCTCGGCCCTGCCTCCTGGGCCACCGTAGGGCTGGCCCGTCCCCCCGGGGGGCAGGGTGCTGGGCCCACCCCTGGGACGGGGCAGCCGCTTCTCAGCGCTCGGCCGGGGCCCAGGCAGGCCCCACGTGTGGGGCTGGCTTGAGCCGGTCTCTGGTCCACTTTCTGCCTGCGTTTGGTGGACATGGTCAATGGTTGATGTCCGAAAGCGGGGCCCTCCTGGCCGCCGATCACCCTCCCTGCGGGCCCACCCCCACAGGGCACGGCAGCCGGCACCCAGCAGCCCTCAGGCCCCACCCGCTGCAGCGGCCACGCTGGGCTGGCCCAGAGGAGCCGCCTTCCCGTGGCGGGCGGCTGAGGCTGCCACGAGGCCCGTGCGGGCCCGACCTGACCTCAGCGGTGGTGAGGGGGCACTGGTTGGCTCAGTGGGGGAAGGAGATCACGGTGGAACCGCTTGTGCGCAGAAGCGTGTGGGCACCCCTAAACTGCAGCCCCTGAGTGTGGGTCCCAAGAAGCAGCCCCAGCACAAGCGTGTGTCTGCCTGCCGGGGTCCCTTCCCAGTGGGGCCGCGTTCCCGAGTGCCCTGGAGTGGGAGCCCGATGTCCTGGCCGGGGACGGGTCAGCGGACATGCTGGCCCTCTGGGTCCAGCAGCCTGGGGCTGCTGCTGGACTGTGGTGTGGCGTGGGGTTCCCCTGCACCCCCGGGCCCCTCCATTCTGCGCTGGCGCTCCTGGCACCGAGGGCCTCTCTCCGTGCGCATGGGGAGACCAGCAGCACTGTTGCCCAGAGTGGGCACTGTCACGTGTCCCCTGCAGAGTGTCCCCCAGGGCTCAGGGTGGCCTCGGCTTCGCTCCTAACCCCAGGAGCCCCCAGAAGCCCGTGGTTAGCCGTGGGGTGTGCCTGGCTTGTGGCAGCCGGCACAGACACAGCCGCCACGCTCAGCGCTGCCCAGGCCACCAGCGTGCCCAGCTGCCCAGAGGCTGACCTTGACCACAGCCCGAGCTGTGGCCTCCTTGCCCGCAGCTGCCGGACACGCGCACGTTGGCGCTGGGCTGCGGGGTGGCACGGGGGGGGGCGGGAGTGTGAGAGCATGCAGAAGCCAAGAGCAGGTCTCGCGCCAGCTTCTCTGCAGCCGGGAAGGCCCTGCCCTTGGCTGACCCTGGTGACGGGGGGCTCACTCCCTGCACTGCCTGGGGCTCCTCCCGCTGCGCCGCCGCACACATCAGCTCAGACAGATGGGCTCTGCCAGCCACGGCTCCGCCGCCAGCCACCCCACCCACCGTCTGTCCGTGGAGACACCAGCCGGGAGCGGCTCTGGCCCAGTAGGGTCACCAGGCTGCACCCAGGTCTCCTGCCTGGCCGATGGCCACTCCAGGACTCTCGCAGACCCCCAGGAGGTCCCGCCAGAGGTGACCCTGGAAGGGCCCCCCGCCCAACCGCATTCCTTTGCAGAGGCCCATGGTGGTGGCCCGTGGGGGTCCCAACCCCAGAGCTGCCCCAGGAGGCAGAGGGCAGGGACTGGCTGGGGGCGCCATGCGCAGGAAGGAGCCCCCGCAGGCCGTCCTGACCGCGTTTTTCTTATTTTGCTCACAGATCGAGAGGACGGGCCTGTGATGTCTCTGCCGCCCGGCCGTTTTCATGGCTGCTTAAAATGGTCTATGGTCTGTCTCTGTAAGTAAAATAACAAAAACCGCGGCTCCAAACGGCCTCCCTGTGCCCCGCCTGGCCCTCTCCCTGGGAGGCCTTGCGAGGCGCCCACGGCGGCACCCCGAGAGCGGAGGGGCTGGCGGCCGGGGTGGCCTCTCCGACCTCCACAGCCCCAAGTCACCTGGCCGGTGCCTGTGCCTCACCTGTGAACACCAGGGCTCAGGCGCTGGCCGCCAGGAGGCCTGTCTGTCCAGTGCGGGGGCCTAGCGGGTGTGCAGAGCCGAAGGCTCCAGTGGGGGGCCACGTCCAGAGCACTGGTCTGGACAGGCCGGTCAGCCCAGGTGTGCAGCCGGCACCGGGGACAGACCACAGAGATGCTGGAGAGACACACATGCCTCGTTCACGCCCGTCCCCACGTCCCTGGACAGCAGTGCTGCCCACAAGGACCCTGGGCTCCCGGCCAGCAGGGGCTGGCGGAAGGGTCCTCGTCCCAGCCCGCCCCCGCCCCGGCCACAGGCCTGGGGAGCTGCAGGGGTGCTAGTGTGTGCCCCCAAACCTCAGCTGGGGACACGTGTGCGGTCTAACTTAGTAACACACCTGTTGTGGGAATGAAGGCACTTGTGGCCTGGGGTTATTTTCGGCGTCTCTTTAGCAAGCTGCTGAGACTGCCCGGCAGCCGCGGGAGGGAACGTGGGCCAGCAGGCCTCCGGCAGGACCCAGGCTCCAGGGCCAGGCTGGTAAGGAGCGGCGGGAGGCAGCCCGCCCCGACCAGGGTGGTGGAGGGTGGACAGCGGCCAGTGTGGGGAGCTGGGGAAGCCCGGGCCCCCCGGGGCAGCCCACCCAGCAACAGTGCAGGGAGCCAGCGGCGAGGCCTCGCGGCCCCGGGTGTCTCCGCGGTGACAGTCTCCGCAGTGACAGCCGGAGACTGTCGTGGGCCTTGACCGCCAGGCAAGTGTCGGCGTCCCTGGGGGCAGCCGTGTTCACAGTGGCCGGCGCTGAGTGGAGAGTGGACGCTGCCCAGGGAGCGGTGGGGACGGCGCGTGCCCCTCCTAGCTCCATGCTCCATTCCTGAGCAGGGCGGGCGGGTGGGGCAGCCTGCTGCGGCCAGCCAGCCCGCGGTGCCCCTGGGGCGGAGGAGCGGCTCTCAGTGCTCCCAGCGGACGTCGCCAGCTACTCTGTAGAGCGAGGGGGGGGTCTGCTCCCCGCGGCCATCCCTTCCCGAGGGAGGGGCACCCCGCCTGCCTGCATCAGGTGGCAGCCCTGGCCCTGCTCCCCCGGCTCCCAGCTTGAGGCTGCCCGGCCCTGAGTGGCAGGGGTAAGCTGGTTCTGCGGGCGGGCACAGGCAGAGGGCACCAGCACCTGTCCCCGGCCCCCAGCACCCACTCTGGTCCAGGTCAGGGCTGTTTGCAGACGAGATACAGAGGCCAGGCCTGATGGTCATGCCCAGCCCGCGCTGTCCCTGCCCGCCGGCGGGCTGGGTCTGTCCAAGGCGGTGTGCCCCACACGTGCCCACGCACCTCTGCAGAGGCGGATGGAGGCCCCTGGGCAGGTCCAGCCAGTCCCGGACTGGCCCCACGGCACCGGCACTCAGCCACGGTCCCGCACCTGTGGTGGGCAGCTGTGGGTGTGGGCGCCTGGCTGCCCAGGGCCCGGCCCTTGGCCACGGGGCCTGAGCAAGCAGGAGGGCTCTGGGGCTCTGGCAGGAAGGTCAGTGGGAGCTGCTCCCAGAAGGCGCCGCTGGTGGGGCATCTGTACGGGGCTCACCCCACCAGGGCCGGAAGGCACAGGCCCCGCGGCCCAGGGCCAGGCAGGGCCCTTGCTGCCGGGGCTGAGTGGGCGCGGCGTGCGTGTGTGCACACGTGTGCTGCGTGTGTTCATGTGGGTGCACGTGTGTGTGCGTGCATGTGGGCTTCCATCCCCCTCCCAGAGCCCCCTCCACTGTCGTCTTTGGGCGGCTGTGGCCAGGCTGCTCAGGCAGGGCACTGGTGCGAGGGGCTGGCCAGGCTGCAGGCTGAGGCGCTGCCCCGGAGGCTGGCCTGGGTGCCTGCTGGTGCTGGCCTGGGCCCGGCTCGTGTCCCGCAGGCCCCGACACCACTGTGCGGACCCCATGCACGGCAATGCTGCAGTGACCCGAGCTGCCGCCAGGGTCCAGCCCCACGTGTCCTGGGCACCAGCCCTTAGCCTGCCCAGCTCCAGCAGCTGGCCCTGGGCCCCTGCGGGCAGCAGAGCTGGGGGTGGCATGCTGGATGGTGGATTCCCAGACTTCGGGGGCTTGCGGCCTCACCCCAGAGAAGGGCAGTGGGCTAGTGGACCCTGAGGGTGGACCCTGCCTGTGGCTGTCCTGGCTGGGAGGCAGGCGTCCCTGCTAGGTCTGGAGGCCGGACTGCGCGGCCGGGAGGAAGGGGCAGTGCCGGGTGGGTGCCAGGCCCAGGTCACAGCCACACTCAGCTCCCCTTACCACTGGGGTCTGTGGGAGCCACAGGGGCATTTGCCAGGGCACCCAGGGCTTCCTCTGCCACCCTCACGCGCCCTCTGCCCTCCGCCCTCATGCGCCCTTTACCCTCCACAGTGATGAACGGCAGCAGCCACTCGCCCACAGCCGTCAGCGGTGCCCCGTCCACGCCCAGCGGCTTTAGCAATGGCCCGGCCGCCTCATCCACAGCCTCGCTGTCCACGCAGCACCTGCCCCCGGCCTGCGGGGCACGGCAGCTCAGCAAGCTCAAGCGCTTCCTCAGCACCCTGCAGCAGTTCGGCGGCGACATCTCCCCCGAGATCGGAGAGCGTGTGCGCGCGCTGGTGCTGGGGCTCGTGGTGAGTGCCCCCCACACCGGGCTGGGCGGGCGGCAGCAGCAGCAATGGCTCACCCCGCCCCTCTCCCCAGAACTCCACACTGACCATCGAGGAGTTCCACTCCAAGCTGCAGGAGGCCACCAACTTCCCGCTGCGGCCCTTTGTCATCCCCTTCTTGAAGGTAAGGCCCAGCCCCCATGCCTGGCTGCATGGCCAGCCTCGCTCCTCCCACCGTGCTCCAGCTCCTGTCCCGGAGCAGCGCTGACCGGTCAGAGCCGACCCTTACGGAGCCTGCTGGGCGGGTTCGGCCGGCCACCCGGTCAGCTGCTTCCACCAGCCCTGCACTCCCAGACTGGGCCAAGCTGGGGACACGTCGCATGCAGAGAGGACGGGGCCCGGGGCCAACGCAGCATGAGGCCGTGACCTGCTGAGGGCCGGGTGGGGAGGGCAGCCGGGCAGAGCCCCTGGCCACGGCCAGCGCGGGCAGGACAGCCTGTGGGGCTGGAGGGCTGGGAGCAGTGCAGGCCCCACAACCCAGCCCGTGGCCCAGAGCAGGCGCTGGGTAGCTCAAGGGCTCGTGGAGTGGACGTGCTCCCGCCCAGCCCCTTCTCGGGTCTTCACTGCCCACAGGGCGGCACAAGGCCCTGCCCAGGAGCACTTGATGGAGGCCCTTTAGCCGCCTCGTGCCTCTAGGGCCCCCTCTGGGGTTGGTTTCCATGCGGCCCACTTGGGAGACACCGCCCTGTGGCCCAGGTGCCAGCACAAGGCCTCTCCAGCCCCAGGGGTGGCCTTCAGGACAGACCCTGCCAGAGGCTGCAGCCAGAGCCCAACTTTGTCATGTAGCTGCTGCCCGCAGGCCACACCTGCTGCCCCCTGTGGCTGTGTGCACCGGGCCCCAGCCGCAGGGTCTACCCTGGGCATCCACACCTGCTCATCAGGGCGGTGTCCTCTGGAGACAGGTTGACGTGCTGTAGAGGTGTGCTGCCCATGGCTGGTGGCCAGTTGGCCCCTCCCAGCAGCCCCTGAGGCCAGCGCAGGCCCTGCCGCTGCTTGCCACTAGCCGGTGGGGAAACTGAGGCCCTGAGGTCCACCTGCTGCCACTGAGATGGCGCCGAGGCCCCAGGCAGCACTTGGCCCCCTGTAGCCCCTGCCCCCCGACACCCCCCCTCACCCTCCTGCTGCTGGCAGGGCCGGCGGCCCATCTGGCGACCACCTGCCCCACGGGCCTTGCTCCCCCTCCCGCAGGCTGCTGGCCGCAGCCCCGTCTAGGGGACACTCGATGCTTGTTCTGTGAGGTCAGATGTTTACAGCAGCTGCCAGCGCCTCGCCACCCCTGTTCATCCCGGAGACCGGTCCCTGCGGTCACCCCTGCCCGGCCACAGCCCAACCACTGTGCACCCCCCAGGCCCAGCGCGGGCCAGAAGGACGCTGAGGTCCCTGCGCGGCCTCCCTCTGCCCACAGCGGCTCCCGGCCTCATGCGTGGCCCTGGCCAGCGGGGTGTCAAAGACACAGCTCGGCGTCCAGGGCGGTGGGCAAGGAGCTGGCCTGAGCCTCCGAGGGTCTGCGTGGCCCAGGGCCGCGTGGGCAGTGGCCCTCGGGCTGTCCTCCCCTGGAGAGAGGCTGTGTGAATGTCAGCCCTGCCCTGGGGTCAGCCCGGGTCCCACTTCAGCCTCCCAGGGGGCTGGGGCTTCATTCCCACGGAGTGCCCCGGGCCACAGGCGCCTCCACCGCCCAGTTACAGAGCACACCAGAGGCCACAGTGCACGCCAAGGGCAGGCTGGCCACGTAGGCTTTTGACGGAGCGCTCAAGGCGGGAGCCCTCCAGCCCTGTGACGCGGAGCCGCGCTGTCCTGCTCACACGCGCGGGCCGAGCTCCCAGCTGTGAAGAGGGTCTCCCCGCCTTCCTGCAGCGTCAGACGCGGGTGGGGTCTGGAGGGCTCAGTGACCGCTCTGCTGCCAGCATCTCAGCGGGGCCCTGGGAACAGGGCAGAATCTGTGCCCAGGTCTCCACCCCATTTCTTCTATGCCAGGGTCCTCACTGCCCCCAGCAGGGCCCTGGGCCCCCGCTCCGTCTCCTGACCCGACCCCACCGGCTGAGCGGGAGCAGGGGCAGCCCCTCCCGCCCGCCCACTGCCGGTTCCCAGCTGGCCCCAGCCGGCCAGGAATCCAGATGTTTGTGAGGCCCTGACAGCCACCAGCCGGTGCCCTGCTGCCCCCGCCCTGCCGAGCGGGCGGCCCCGGGGCCGGGATGGAGAGGATGCTGGCGTCCACAGGCCTCCCGGGGCCGCGTTTCCCAGCTCCTGCTGCTAACGTGCTCGACAGATGGCGGGCTGGCCCCGGTTCAGCTATCCAAACAGAAAAACAGGCCTGGCAGCCGGCGCTGCCTGACAGGACGCACGGGCTGCCGGCGGGTCCGGGTGGACACACTGACGGGGTGCGGGGCGGCAAAGGCAGCTCGAAAGCACCGTGAGAAAGTTGGGACCGGGTTTATTTACAAATACTTAGGGCCGCTGGGCCCCTGTCCAGTGTCCTCGGGCCCGGCCGGCCCCCGCGGAAGCTGTGGGAGACTCCGGGGAAGGCGCCTGAGGAGCCGCCGGCAGCCCAGAGGGCTTGGGGGCCTGGCGCCAGGGCCAGGGCATTGCGGCCCCACAGGCGTGGCGGGCGGGGCCACCTTCCCGTCAGCACCCCCACGGGACGTCGCTCCACCCCCACCCGCTGTGCCGTGTCCTCACCCGCAAATGCGGAGCCACGTCAAATGTCCCCCTGCAGGCGGCTGCGAGACCCTGGGGGGCGCACGGTGCCCATGCTCCAGACCAAGGCACCCCAGGACTGCTGGAGCCCACAGGAAGTGGGGCTCGGTGGACCTCAACCGGGTGCACTCGGGTCAGAGCAGCCACACAGCCCCCTGCTCGCAGGCAGCCGTGCTCCCCTCTCTGAGCCTCAGTTTCCCCCTCCACACAGTCACGCGTGGCACCGGGCACCAGCAAGGTCTTCTCTGCAGGCCTCTCCTGCCTCGACGCCCCGGGGGGAGGGAGCCAGGTGACTCAGAATCTGACCCAGAATCTGGGCCCCCCCTGCACCCCAAATTGCTGTGCACGCTGGGGGACAGGGTCCCCCGAGGCTCCCGCTTGCCCCGGGCATCACCAGGAAGTGCCCGTCCCGGGGACCAGAGGGCGCAGCTCCCCGAGTCACACAGCCAGAGACCTGCCCCTCCTGCCCACAGGCAAACCTGCCGCTGCTGCAGCGAGAGCTCCTGCACTGCGCCCGCCTGGCCAAGCAGACGCCCGCCCAGTACCTGGCCCAGCACGAGCAGCTGCTGCTGGATGCCAGCGCCTCCTCCCCGGTCGACTCCTCCGAGCTCCTGCTGGACGCCCGCGAGAACGGCAAGAGGAGGTCGCCAGACAGGTGCGGGTGTGCTGGGCGGGCGCTGGGGCCAGCAGGGAGCGGCGGCCGGGCTGAGGCGGGGCGTCCGCTGGGAGCGGGCTGGGCAGGCGCAGCCATCCCAGGAGGCCTCCGGTCAGGCCGAGGACGCGTGCCGGGGAAGAGGCAGGAGGGTCTGCCCGGCTCTTCCATCCGTGCTGGGGATGGCCCTGAGCACCGGGGGGCCGAGGCCTGCACACCCCCCCAGGAGGCCACCGCTGTCGGGGTGACTGCGTCTGGCTATGGCAGCTGGGGTCCCCCTCCCCTTCCCCTGACAGCAGGCCAGGCTTCGCGCACCCTGGGCTCCGGGAGGGCCAGGGCCAGGGCCCCCGGACAGCCCCAGAGGACGCAGGGAGGAGCTGCTCCCGCTGCCGGGCTCCGCCACGCCCCCTCTGCCCACGCCGCAGCCTGGCACCTGCCGGGGCTCCGCCAGGCCCGTGGCCCATATCTGTGCCCCACCCACTCCAGGACCAAAGAGAACGGGTCGGACCGGGACCCGCTGCATCCCGACCACCTCAGCAAGCGTCCCTGCACCCTGAGCCCCGCCCAGCGCTACAGCCCCACCCACGGGCCCCCACACCCCACGCCACCCCCGCACTTCCGGCTGGAGGATATGGCCACCGCCCACCACCTGCGGGACGCCTACCGCCACGCCGACCCCCGGGAGCTGCGGGACCGCCCTCGGCAGCTGGGTGAGGGGCCGGCGGTGTGAGGGGCCCGGTGGGTCAGCCTAGCTGGGTGTCAGGGGCTGGGGCGGGTCAGCCTGGGCAGGCCAGTGGGCCAGGTGGGCCAGCGGGAGCCCCCAGGAGCTGGATGAGCAGGGCCAGACTGGGTCGGTGGGAGCCCACGGGCACAGCAGGTACCCGGGACACAGCAGAACGCCTCAGCCTGTCCGGGAGGCTGCTGAGGAAGCGGTGTGGACTGGGAACTAGAGTGGGGGTCCCGCCCAGGGCCGGGCTGAGCTGTGCCCCCCCGGACGCCTCTGCAGGAGAGCATCTTCTTGGCCTGGGTACCCTCCCTTAGGGCCCGTTCTCCCCAGGTGGGGGGCCATGGCTGCAGGTGTCCATCCTGGGACCCCCCGCTGGTGGGGCAGGCCCGAGTCTGCGGGACGTTGAGCCTGAGGGGCACTGGCCGCCTGCCCGGCACACAGCCCTCGGGTTAGAGGCCTCTGGGGGGACTTCATCTCCCAGCAGGGCCCAAAACAGCTTCAGCCGCGCAGAGGGGCAGTGTCCAGGCCGGAGACCTGCTTATGGGCAGGGTGAGCACATGTGGATGCCTGGCCTCAAGCCCTGCACCCCACGGTGCACCCTTGGGTGGTCACACGACCTCCTGCCCATGTGCTTGGTGGGCTGGCTCCCAGGAGCGGGCACACGCCGTGGGGAGCAGCCAACACAGCTGCTGCCGCCCCCCCCGCCTGCGGGTAGGGGCCAGCGGCCCTGGTGTGGGGGCACAGGGCCCACCCAGGGCACCTCAACCATCCTGGTGCAGGGACACAGGCCTCCTGGGCAGGGCCAGCGCCGCCTCAGCCCTGCAGAGGCTCCCGGGGCCGGGCAGCAGGTGACACGTCTGCGGGTGGCAGCCGGGGTCAGGCAGGTGCTAACTCCCGCCCGTCCAGCGACTGCAAAAATAAACGCCAGCTGCCGGCACGTCTCAGCCTCTATTTTGGTTGGGGCTTTGGCACAGGGCAGGGCGGTGGGCACCTCGTCGGCCAAGTAGTCCTCTACGGTTTCGGGGGCAGGCGGGTTTGGGAGGCCAGGATGCTGAGGGCCTAAGCGGACAGTGCCCAGCCCCAGGAGGTGTCCACCAACCTGGGCACCCAGTACAGGCCCGGGCAGCGTCTCGGAGGGCACCCAGCACAGGGAGCAGGGCGAGGACAGAGCCTCGGGCATGCTGGTTTCTGGGGTGCAGAGCCCCACCGTCCGGTCTGGCCAAGCCAGCCAAAGCCGGTTCTGACCGACCCCACCGCCCTTGGGCCAGCACAGTCCCGCGCCAGCCCAGTGTCCTCTTCTGTAAAGCAGACCCTGGGGCTAACACAGGGCGGGGGGGGGGGGCCTCACAGACCCCGGGCAGCTCTCGGGCCCCGTCTCCTCCTGTGGGGTCCGGAGAGGGAGACTGAGGCAGAGAGAGGGGCCAGTCGGGGCCCAGGGCTCCCTTGGGAATGAGTGTGGGCAGCAGCTTGCCTGACCCGCTGTCCCAGTGGGCCTGGCGGTACAGCCAGGAGGGCACACGTGGGCAGGTTCACACGCCAGCGCGGCTCCCTGGGCCGGGGACACAGGCTGGCCTGGGGCTGGGCAGGTGGGCAGGCGGCCTGGGCTCAGCAGGGGCCTCAGCGTCCACCCCTCCCGCAGTGGTACACGGGTCCAGGCCGGAGGAGGTGATTGACCACAGGCTCACGGAGCGCGAGTGGGCCGAGGAGTGGAAGCACCTCAACAACGTGAGTGTCCAGGCCCGGCTGAGGGGCTGCACGTCCCAGGGCCACCTGAGGGTGGGGGCAGAGTGACCACCCCTCTGGTCAGCTCCTCAGAAGGCCCCTCCTCTGCCTGGAGTTTCCCCAGAGTAACGCGGGATGTGGGGGCCACTCGCACCATCTTCAGGATCAGCCGCCGCACGCTGCCTTGGGCCGGGGGCACACAGGAGTGACCGGCGCCCCCGCGGCAGGCCTGATCCTGGAGCGTGGGGGCAGAGCCCGAGGCCCTGAGTTCCAGCACACTTGCCGGCGAGCCTGGTGCCCAGGCTGGGGGTCTGGGCTGAAAGTGACCCCTGCTCCAGCCCTCCCCGCCCCCCCACCCCCGCCCGGTGGGCCGTGCCCAAGCTCAGACCCCGCCCGCAGCTCCTGAACTGCATCATGGACATGGCGGAGAAGACGCGGCGTTCACTCACTGTGCTGCGGCGCTGCCAGGAGGCCGACCGTGAGGCCCTCAACCACTGGAGCCGGCGCTGCAGCGACTCCGAGGACCCCAAGAAGGGCCCGGTGCCTGGCATCCGGCCCCTCGGCAGCTCCATGGGTGCAGAGGGGGCTCAGCTAGGTGCGCAGGGCGGGGCTGGCGTGCCAAAAGCTGGGTGCACGGGGTGTGCGTGCCAAGAGCTGGGGTGGGTGGGGTGGGCGTGCAGAGAGCTGGGGTACATGGGGCAGGGTGGACATGCAGAGCGCTGGGGTGCATGGGGCGTGTGTGCAGAGAGCTGGGATGCACGGGGTGGCAGGAGGCCTGACCTAGTGTCGTGTGTGCGTGGAGGGGCGCCACGGCCAGCACCCATCACACGCCAAGCAACAGGGCTGGGAAGGCCCGTTGGCTCTCGCCACGCTCGTGGACACCGAGAGGCCGGGAGGGCCCGGCTCCCACCCCAATTCAAGGCCCGTCAGCACCCGAGTCCCTTTCCCGACAGCACCTGCCCACCCAGCAGCTGCTGCAGGGCTTCAACCAGGGGGGCCCCGGGGCCAGCAGCCGGCCCGTGCGTGACGCAGCCCCTATGTTCTAGATGCCCCCCGGGAGCTCCTGCCCAGGACCCTCGCAGGCTACATGCCCGAGGAGATCTGGAGGAAGGCTGGTGAGTGGGGACCCCAAGAGGGAGCCAGGGGTGGGCAGGCCACACTCCCCACTGCCCCGCATATGGGGGGCAGGGGCTCAGCTGTGCCCGACTTGTGGCAAAATCTTGGGCCTTACAGGCCTGCGGGCTTGGGGTGCCTTGGAGCAACCTGTGCGGGGCAGGGCTGTCGCTGGCCAACACCGGGTGGCCACTAGCCAGAGCCTAACAGGCCGAAGGTGGTGTGTGGGGAGAGCAGTGGGCTCAGTGCTGCGTCCGAGGGGTTGGAGGAGGCAGGCTGCCCCTGGGGGAAGCGCAGCTGCTGTCAGCATGGGGCCCGGGACCCGCAGCAGCAGCAGCAGCAGCAGCACCTGGAAGGTGCTGGGATGCAGATTCCTGGGCCCTGCCCAGCCTCATCAGCACAGGGGTGGCCAGACCCCCTTCCTGCCTCCAGCTCCGCCTCCAGCTGCCTCTGCCTGCTGGTCTGAGCCCCTCTGCGTGGGGCGAGCACTGTGGCCCTGGGTCTCACAGGGCGCGGGGCGGCGGCCAGGGCTCCCGGCTCTCTCGTGACGGGGCCGCCCCCCCGCAGAGGAGGCGGTGAACGAGGTGAAGCGGCAGGCCATGTCGGAGCTGCAGAAGGCGGTGTCGGACGCGGAGCGCAAGGCCCACGAGCTCATCAGCACCGAGCGCGCCAAGATGCAGCGGGCCCTGGCCGAGGCGCGCCGGCAGGCCTCCGAGGACGCGCTGACGGTCGTGAACCAGCAGGAGGACTCCAGTGAGGTAGGGCTGCCCCCACCCCCGCACAGGCCCGTGCCTGGCCCCCACCCCACCGCGCAGCCTGGCCGCCTTTATTCTCCCCGGCTCCAAATTCCGGTACGGGAGCTCCGGGGAGGCCGGGAGGGCTTCCTGGAGGAGAGGGAAGGGGCTGTGGGCCCTCCTGGTGGAGACCTGCGGCCCTGCGAGCGAGGGGACCCAACTGGAACCGGCGGGGTCGTGCGACGCAGCAGCAGCCTGCCCCCGTGCCCGCCTGGCACTGCGACGGCCAGACGCCCATGGGCGCGGCCCACCTGCCACGCTCCTCTCCTCGCGTGACGCCCGGCGGGCTGGGTGCGCGCGGCTCGGGGAGCGTGCCCGCTCGGCAGGCGGGCTGCTGCTCCGGGCCTGCCCTGACCGCCCGCTCTCGCGACCAGAGCTGCTGGAACTGCGGGCGCAAGGCCAGCGAGACCTGCAGCGGCTGCAACGCGGCGCGCTACTGCGGCTCCTTCTGCCAGCACAAGGACTGGGAGAAGCACCACCACGTGTGCGGCCAGAGCCTGCAGGGCCCCGCGGCCGCCGCGCCCGGCCCGCCCGCCGCCCCCTGCCTGCCCGTGGGCGCCGCCAGCCCCTGCGAGGCCGGCTCCGCGGGGCCCTCTCGCCCCGGCTCCCCGGGCCCGCCGGACGCCGCCCCCCGCTGACCCGCCCAGACCCTGCTGCCCGGCCCCCGCCACCGCCCCCGCTGCCCGCCCCGCCCGGCCCGGCCCCGGCCGCGGCGTCTGCTGCTACCGCTTCTCTCCAAAAGAAAACACAGAACCGCCTCCAACGCCACGTCCTCAGCCACCGCGAGCCGCGGGGGCCCCGGCCCGGCCTCACGCCCCTTCGTCCCGGCGGCCCCGCCGGCGCCTTCCCTCCAGCGAAGAGCCCCGCTGCCCGGCGCTGGCGGCTGCCGTTCCCCGAAGGACGGAGGGAGGGCAGGGCGGGGACAGCCGCTCAGAAGCGCACGCAGACGCCTCCGGGCCCCGCTGCGGATTAAAGGGGAAAAGAAAACCCGCTCCCGCCGGAGACCCGAGCTGCGCCGCGGGGGCCGCCGCCCTGGCGCGGGAGGCGGCAGAGGACGTGCCCCACTCGACGCAGCTGTGGCTTCAGGTTTCTCTCCTCCAGCGTCGGCCGCGGGCTCCGAGCACAAATCCAAGCAGCCGCGCCGCGAGGTGACGGGAGCCCCGCGACTGCGGCCCAGGGCGCCGCCCCGCGCCCCCAAGCCCCGCCACGCGCCCTCGTCCGCCCCTTCTCTTGCCTGATCCTTTTTGGGGGGTTGGGCGACGGGCTGGTGGGGTCTCGCCCCCGACAGGCCGCGGCTTCTTCCTCCGCGGCTCCAGCGGCCCGTCCCCGCCGCGCGGGCTCTGTCACGTCTTGCTTTTCTGCCGACGGAACCCCGCGCCGGGTCCTTCCGAGAGCCGCACGGCGGCGATCCTACGCCGGGGCTCGACAGCTCTCAGGGCCGGAGGCAAGCCCGGCCGGCCCTCCGCGGCTGCCCTCCGCTACCTCTTCTCCCGGCCGCCGGCCCGCCACGGCCTCCGCGTCCTCACACTTTTGCAGAAAAAACCCAGCACCGTCCCCCAAGACTCAGTGGCTGTGCACAGCACCTGCGCCGCTGCCCAGCTGCGCTGCGGGGCGACCCGGGGACACCCCCACGCCCTCGCCTGCCCCGAGCCCCGGCCGTCCGAGGAGGAGGTGCAGGAACGAGGAGCCGCCCGGGTCCTCGTCGGGGGACGGCGCAGCGGGCACCCTGCGTGCTGTGAGGCGCCCGGCCAGCCACGGAAGCAGGCGCCGGGCGCCCGAGGCGGGGGCCGTGTCCGAGAATGTGAATGTACATAGTCCCCGGGGACGGGCGCGGTGCCGGGGGGAGGATTCTGCCAAATAAAAGGGAGTCAGAAACGGCGGCGCGTGGAAGCTCGCGGCATTTCCTCTGAGGCGGCCGAAGCTGGCCCGGAGGCGCCCGGGGGGGTCTGCGCGACGGGGTACTTTTCAGCGGTAAGAACCCAGCACCGGAGGCCGGGGTCGGCCCCGCCGTCCTGAGCCCCGGGAGGCAGAGCTGACCGCGAGAGCTGACCGGCACCCCCAGCGCCTGCCCGCCCCAGGCCAGGCCGTGGGCCCAACGCCCAGAGGCTCCCCTCAGCGGGTTCAGGAGGGCACAGGCGGGGTGGGACCCGCCCGGGGCAGACAGTGGCGTCTGGGCCCCGCCTTCTCTCTCGTGAGGCTGAATGATTAAAAAGGGCGATTTCAGAAGTGCCCCCAACACACACCTGTCCCCCGGAGGGGTGGCCTTGGGTCTGCTCCCGAGGCGGTGCTGGGCACGGCCGCTCCCCTGGGGAACCGGCTCGGCTCTGCCGGCCTGCAGGGCCCCTGCGGGGTCGGGCGGGGGGACGGGCCAGTCTCAGGGCTCCGGCCTGACAGGGCCATCCCGAGGGCAGCGCCTTCCCTGGCGGGGCCCCGACACAGGACGGCGTCTCTCCTCTGGTCCCAGCACCCAGCGCACCCCGTCTTGCTTGCTTTCTGCTCCTTTGGGTCAGCCTGGCCAGGCCGGGGCCCTGGCGGCAGGTGCCCCGCTTCAGCCTGGCCCTAGAGCCTGAACGGGGGCGCGGCAGCCCCACCCACGAGGGCTGGCAGGTCGTCCACGGCCCGGGTGAGGGGTGTTTCTCGCGGCAGGACGGTCAGTGGGTGGGGGGCCCCGCTTCCTCTGCCTGCCCTTCTGTTTTTCAGCTCCCCAGAGGAGGTGCACGGAGCGGGCGTCCTCCGGGAGCGGGTGTCCAGGGTGGCTGCCCCGCTCTCGGCGCGTCTCACGCCATCAGGTTGGCACCTGCGTGCGGAAGTGAGGCGGACGCCTGCACATGTGCCACTGCCCCGCCTCGGGCTCCGGGTGGGGCGGACGGCGCCCTGAGGGGCTGGGCCCCGGGGGAGGGCGAGGAGGGAAGGGACACCTTGATCCCGAGCTGGGGCGGGCTGTCCAGAGCCGGGCGCGGGCCGGGGCTCCCACCGCGGCAGCCCGGGCGAGTGTTATTAATACCGCGGGCCTGGGCCACGGTGTATCTGGAAGGGCGTCGCTGGAGAGGCGGCGGGGGGCGGTGCTGCCCGCGCCAGGGCAGGCAGGGGCTCTGCTGGGTGTCGCAGCGTCAGCAGAGGGTGTTGACCGAGCTCTTCCACCTCAGAGGGCCGAGCTCGGGGAGGCGGCCGGGCCAGGCCTGAGTCCAGCATTCTCAGCTTGGACACAGCTGCTGCCCTGCCCTGCCCCCACGTGGGGGTGGCAGGCCGGCTGGGGCGAGACCCACACAGGCCGGGGTCCTGACCTGCCTGTGTTATAGGCTTCTACCTCCTCAGCAGACGTGGACACGGCCCGTGGGGCGTTCTGGCCAGCCAGGGGAGACCTGGGGCGTGTGGCTCGCACAGCAGACCAGAGGGCCAGCGGGCACAGGGACCATGGAGGGAGGAGGAGCAATCAGGGAGGCCTCCCAGAGGCAGCACGCGAAGCGCATGGCAACAGTGCCCCCTGGTGTCGCAGGCATGCAAGTGTGGGCAGCCGTGTGGCGCCTGGAGAGGGTGTCCCTGGCCCGGAACACTGGCATTGGAGGGGTGGGGGCTGGGAGGCCCTTGGGCCAGGCCTCACCAATGGTGAGAGTGCCCAGAAAAGCCTTTGCCAAGAAGCCACCACGCTGCTGCCGTTCAGCCTTTGTGGAGATGAGGAAAGAACTGGGGTCCCAGCAGACGCCCAGTTCCATCCCAGCCTCTACCTTCCTCCTTCTCCAAACGCAGACATTCAGGGAAGGAGCTGACCAAGCCAGGAACAACCAGCCAGGGCCCGGAGGGCGGGCAACACGCCCTGGGCTCCCTTGGCAGGAGGGAGAGGCACAGAGGCCACCCCAGGACTGAGCCCAGGCGGATGAGGCGGGAGCAGCAGCTTGGAGCCACGATAGGGCCCAGCACGCCGGCTCGCAGCCCCTGCAGGAGGCTGGGGGCAGAGGCAGGACCCCAGGCTCAGCTGACCTGCACTTGGTGTCACCAGCACACGCTGTGGCCAGGGCAGGATCTGGCTTCCTTGAAGTGGGTCCCACCGGAAAGCTGGCCCAGCGTGTAATGGCGAGGGTCAGGGGGCATGGGAGGGATTGGGGCAGCAGGAGAGATGCAGGACCCACCCCCACCAGCCAGCAGGGACTCTGACCTCCCGGCCTTCGCTCAAGCTTCCTCCCCCAGGCAGCCTCAGCTCAGTTCTGTCTGCCCTGTCTGGGAAAGCATGGTACGTGCCCCCTCCCCCGGAAGCCCCCTCTGATTCCACGCTTCTGCCGGCTCGGCTGATTTGCTCACGGCCGTGGCCCACCCCTGGAATTAGAACACTGAGCGAGCTATGTGGGCCCCACGTCTGGCCCCCACCCCAGGGGGCTTCCTACTCAGGCCTCACGGGAACACAGCAGAGCCGAAACAGCAGGGCGGCCGTCTCCCATTCTCTGCCTCAGCTGCCCGCCTGTCTCCACCTGGCATGTCTGGAGGTGTCCGTGGGGTGAAGGGGGGGACACGGAGCCCAGCAGTCCCAGCCCAGCCCTCAGAGCCCAGCAGCCAGGCCTGGAAGCTGGGCCCAGCAGAGCCAGCTTATGTTATGTGCTCATCGGGACCAGCAGGCCAGGAGGGCTGAGAACTCCCAGAAGCCCTAGCGGGCAGGTGCTGGTGGGCAGGCGGGCTGCCCAGGGCCTGGCCTCCACGCTTCTCCTCGGCTGCCTACCGTGTGGGTAGGCAGGCTCCTACCCTGCAGCGGCCTGGCTCCAGAGGGCATCCCCGCCCTGAGGCCCAGGGCTGGACCCCGCTCGGGGCAGGGGTGGGGTGGCACAGAGGAGAGGACAAAACTCAGCCTCCTGCTCTCCCCTGGAGGGGCGGGCCTGGCTGCATGCCCAGCCCCTGACCAGGTAGCAGCCACGTGGCGCGCCCAGCGGAGGCAGGCAGGAGTGGGGACCCCGGGGGGCGGGAGGAGATGCTCTGGCCCCAGAGGTGAGAGGACCCTTGTCCAGCCTCCTGATGGGGGCTGGGACGCCGCTCCCACACAGGGGGAGGGTGCCGGGCGCAGCCTTGCTACCTCCGTGCGGCCCTGCCTCTCCCTCACCCCAGAGGGCCGCGGGCTGCGCGAGCACAAGGGGCCGCCCGTGGGCAGCGGGTCCCTGAGCAGACCACACCGTGGCGCGGGGAGCCCCAGAGCAGCGGCCCAGGGCTGACAAGGGCAGGAGCCTGCTTGTGAGCTCTGTGGGGCCAGGGGCCGGCAGCCGAGGCTGGGCTCGGGGCAGGAATGTGAACATGCCCGCCAGCTCTGCGTGACAGCAGAGGCCACAGCTGACGTCCGGCCGCGGAGCACGCGAGGCCCCTGGGGCGAGGGCCATCTACAGGCCGGTCGGCCGCGCCCGCAGAAGCCCAAAGAGCAGCGGCGTCAGCAAGGCAGGGTTTATTGTCTCACGGGGAAAGACGCGGGACGCAAGCCGTCCAAGCCGGCGTGTCAGCGGAGCCCAGCGCCGAGCTCCCCGTCCCGGGGCGTCCTCACGCTCTCGGACGGCTGCGCGCCTCCAGCTACCCCACGTGGACGTCCCCGCGCGGGAGGAAGGGACGAGGGCAGGGCACCCCGTATGCCCGCTGCAGTCCACTTTAAAGTGCCTTTCCTGCCAGTCCCCCCACCGCGCCCGCCCCGAGTGCCCTCGGCTGTCTCCGCGGCTCCGGAGCTCGGTTCACCGAAGCCCCGGCGGGGAAGATGAGGTCGGAGGCGCTGCAGACCCACCAGAGCCACGTGCTACCCGGGACAGGGGGTCCAACAGAGCTGCAGACTCGACGCTGGACAGCGAAGAAAGGCCACGAACAGGGGCCGGTCGGTCCTGCTCAGCCCCGCCGGGCCTCCCAGTTGCGCTTAGTCTGAACGCGCTCCTGTCAGCACGAGCATCACCACCGCGCTCCCCACGGATGGTGGACCGCAGAGCCCCTCCCAGCCTGCTGACGCCTCCCCACCGTGGGACAGCCCCCTCCCTCCCTCCGGTCATAGGCCCCCCTCCAGCAGCCGGGAGGTGCACCCACTGCCCGGGCCCACGCCTCAGATGGCCCTGCCGCACCTAGGCAGCGGGCCCAGTGGCCTCGTTGCCTCCCCTGCCTGGGCCGCGCTGCCCGCGACGAGGGCCAGAGCCCGCTCCCTAATCGCAGGGGTTGAGGTAACGAGCCAGGCTCATCCTCTGGGCTCTGCTAAGGTTCTGGGAGGCGGAAAGTCAGCTCTCCCTCCAGCGTACCCCCTGCCGGCCAGCCTGCCTGGGGTCTGGGCCTCAGGGGATTGGCGAACACCATGCCCCAACAGGCGCCCAGGCTCCTCGCAGCAGTGGCCAGAGGCTCCTGGAGCTCGGGGAGGCTGCCCTCCCAGGCCACCCCAACCACCAGCCCACGGAGGGTGCGGCAGAACACGGGACAGAGCAGAGGCCGGACCCCCCCGCCCCTCCACACCGCAGACCCGCCTCCTCACTGCAGGGCTCCAAGTTTCCTGGGTCCTGCCACCCCACGCCCCCGCACGCCTGGGGACAGTGGTGTCCGGCTGTCTGCACCCTGACCTCTGCCCCCACCCCAAAAGCCCAGTGTCAAATCCTCTGCTGATACAGAAGAAAGAAGCCAACTCTAACCTTACACGACTTTAGTGGACACGCGCCTGCGCGGCCAGGACACGCAAGGAGACACAGAAGCGATAGACGGGAGGGTAAAGGCCACGCAACGAGCAGCCGCTTCTCTTGTCAGCAGACCTGGATCATCATGGACGTCACCATGCCGTCGAAGGCCCTGCGGGGAGAGGAGCCAGTCAGCGCGGCAGGCGCTGCCTCCAGCCTAGCTGCCCCGCAGCCCAGTCCCGGGTGCACAGAGGCCAGCGTACATCCCTCCTACCGCCTCCCTTTCCTGGCTGGTTTCCTGCCCTGCGAGGCCCAGAGATCAGGGGTTCTGCATGTGGGACCCCAGACACAGTTGCGGCTAAGGGGATACTATGAGAAAGCCCTGGCTTGGGTATGGCGCATACCCTTGCTGCCTGCAGGAGCTCTGGGAACAGGGCCTGGGGGACAGGAAACACCAGGGAGCATGAGCTCGTGGGCACCTCCCAGGGGGTGTCTCGGTGACGTTCTAACGTATCAATCCAAAAGCTGCCTGGGAGGGGCCTGCAGCTGGCCTCTACATCACACGCTCAATGAGGCAGCGCTTTGCCAGAGGCCTGTCCACAATCCCACCTCCGGGGTTCTGTGGAGGTGCCCCTGCCCAGCACACCTGGGAAACCACATAGGCGAGCTCTGCCCCCAGCTCTGCTCTCCTAGGAAGAGCCTGTCCAGGAAGCTGGGGTCCTGGGGTGTCAGAATCCTGCCCAGGGGAGCAGCACCCCTCCCTGAGGAAGACCACCCCTCCCCATTGGTCAGCAGGGCGACCCGCGGGATGCCCACCTGGACTGGATGCGGTCCCCTGGGTTGTAGAAGGGGTTGCACATCACATCCGTGTAGGAGGCGTGCAGCTTCCGGAACATCTGTGGTGAGAGCCCGCCCTTGGGTGTCACACAGACGCCTCGCCTCCCCCCAGTCAAGGGGAAGAGAAGCAGCAGCCCTCCAGGGCCACACAACCCGGCACTTACGCTGCGGATCTCATTGTCCCGCAGGGCCGTGTTGGAGGAGTCTACCACCATGACGAACTTCACCTTGGAGTTGGTCACGTAGCCGTAGCTGCACAGTAGGTCAGGGAGCACGAAACAGCACCCAGACCAGCTCCACCCAAGAAGCAAGACACCCACCTCAGGGCAGGTGGGCCAGACCGCACCCCCACGAGGCACCATGTAGGCACATTTCCGGGCAGCCCTGGGGTTTGTGGGCAGCGCAAGCCTGCAGCTGGGCCCTATACTGATTCACACTTGGAATCCGCCTGCCCAGACCCTGGAGCACTCACCCTCTTTCTGAATCAGTTCCTTTTGCAGGGCGAGCCACAAAGGTCTTGAGAATACAGCAAACCCCGCCAGGCATACACCCCTCATGCTAAAGGTCTGGAGTCCCACAGATCATGGTGCTCAGAGGGATCCCACGGAGGGCAAGCGGCACAGCCGCCTGGGAAGAAACCGAGCAGCCCAAAAGCATGCGGCCCGGTGCCACCTCTGTGCGGCCTGTGGGAGAGCCTCCCACCCAAAGGATACACCTTGTAGTCCTCTGTGGGGTACAGCAGGCCCAGGTAGAGCTCCCGCTGGTCCACCAGGGCCTTCCCCATGGCGGAGATCTTCTCATCCACCACGTCCAGCGATGTGTGCACCATGTAATGGAACTTCAACTCATTCTCCGTGGGGATGCTGCGGATGTAAAGGGGGTAATTCTGCAAGAAAAGACGACGGCAGTTGAAGTGAGAACCCAGGCCACAGTCACCCCGGCCAGAGTCCCTGGCCAATCTCCAACTGGCCACAGGCACACCCTCATTCTTTAAAGCCCAGTGCTCACAAGAACTGCTGGGGGTCCACCCTTCAGGGGACCCAATGTCATCTACAACACCTGCATATGTCTATACTGCTAAATGGGCAGGAGAGAGAAGGTGGTTCAGAAGAACGCGTCTGGGTGTGGCCTGACAACCAGCTCTGTCAGCGCACAGACTGCAGCTGCCTCCCTCGGGGCAAGGTCCACCTCTCCCCCTGGCCCCCCAAAGCTAGTACCTCCCGTCCATCACCTGCTGCCACCTCTCCCTCCTGGAGAGACACTGGGCCTGCCCATTCATCAAGCCCTTCAAGATCCGCCCAAACCTCCGTGGTGTCTGCGCTGCCAAACGTCCTACCCAGGGCATGTCGGCTTCTCCTAGGGACCCCCCAGGCCACATACAGCCCCCTCCACGGTCGTGTGCCCGGCGCAGCGCGGATGTGAGCAGCATGCTGTCCCTACCCCACCCAAGCTGACGGCTGCGAGGGAGACACCGACAAACTGGCCAACAAATAACACACAGATGACGGCAAATACTAAGGCAGGACGGCCTCACGATCCGATCCTCCAGAAAAGGCAAAGACGAGGCGGAGCCGTGCAGCAGCCGCGCGCAGACGGCCACCCCGCGAGGGCCCAGAGGTGAGCGCAGGGAGGCCGCAGGCTGGAGGGGGGTGTGAGCGCGATGCGGCCTGGGGGGACGCCCGGCTACGCGGGTCTCGTCCTAAGGCACCGCGAAGTCCCGGGAAGTCGTGGGCAGCGCCGCGGCACATCCGCTCGGCGGGACGACAGCGCAGTGGCCGCGGCGCAGCGGACGGGAGGCGGCGGGACGGCGCAGCCGGCTCGCGGCAGGGGCAGGGGGCGCGGAGGCCGGGGCAGGGCCGGAGCCCTCTGAGAGCGCACGGAGCGCAGGCGAGAGGCCCGGCCGGGCTCCGGGCAGGGGTCCGCCGCCGCCCGTCGCCCCCGCCCTCCGCCCGCACCGGGGAGCGAGCTGCGGGGGCGCCGGGCCGCTACGCACCTCCTTGGCGATCACCGCTACGCAGACCGCCATCTTGAGAGGCTCGGCGCGCGTCACGTGACCCCCGGGGTCACGCGGCTCTCAGAGCCCGCCTCCTTCTGTCGCGCTGACGCCCTGGCCCCGCCCCGTCCCTCCGCAGGCCCCGCCCCGCCCGCCCGTCTCCGCAGGCCCCGCCCGTCTCCGCAGGCCCCGCCCCGCCCGCCCGTCTCCGCAGGCCCCGCCCGTCTCCGCCCCCGCCCGTCTCCGCAGGCCCCGCCCGCCCGCCCGTCTCCGCAGGCCCCGCCCGTCTCCGCAGGCCCCGCCCCGCCCGCCCGTCTCCGCAGGCCCCGCCCGTCTCCGCAGGCCCCGCCCCGCCCCGCCCCGCCGGGGGTCGCGCTCGCCCGTCGGGTTCCGGGCACCGGTCGCCGCGGCGGTCATGGCGGAGGCGGCTGAGGCGACGGCGTGGCGGCTGTTGCTGCTCGTGCTGGGCGCCTGGGGGCTGGAGGCCGCGGGCGTCCCGCGTCCCCCCAACATCCTCCTCATGCTCATGGACGACGTGAGTGCGGGCGGGAGCCGCGGAAGGCCTGGGCCCGCGGGCACCGGGGGGCGTGGGCGCGCCGAGGGCCTGGGCTCGGGTCCACCGTGGGGCCGGCCGCGGGGGCCCCCCACTGCCCCCGCCCTCCCCGAGGCTGCGGCCCAGCAGGGGCGGCACCGTCCACGTCCGCCGTCCTGGAGCCGGTCGGTTTCCTGTCCCCGGGCTCTGGGAGGGCGGGGGCGGCAGCCCAGCCCCCCACCTCACTGCCCAGCGTCTGGGCAGGGAAGGGGGCACCGCGCCCACCAACGCCGGGGCCTGCACGCCTGCCGGGGTGCTGCCCGCCTGCTGCCCCAGCCGTCCCCCCAGGCTGCTCCCACCCTGCTGGGGACTGGCCCGAGGGCACTTCTGTGGGCGGGAAGAAGGCACCTGTCGGTGTGTGCAGTGCTAGGCCGTGGTCACCTGGTCTCCACGGTCACCTGGTCTCTGCAGTCATCTGGTCAGCACAGTCACCTGGTCTGCAAGGTCACCTGGTCTGCGGGGTCACCTGGTCGGCGCGGTCACCTGGTCTGCAGGGTCACCTGGTCGGCGCGGTCACCTGGTCACCGTGGTCACCTGGTCTGCAGGGTCACCTGGTCGGCGCAGTCACTGGTGGCGGGACTCCAGCCAGAAGCCGAGCTGCCCGCCAGGCCCCCCAAGTCTGGGGTGACCGGGAGATGCCAGGGGGCCCTTTCCTCACCCCGGAGTGGCTGGAGGACAGCCCCCCAGGACGCTGCATACCTGTCAGCCGGCCAGCACGGAGTCTCGCTGAGCAGTGTTCATGCCCCTAATGACAGGCGTGCTTCTGGGGGGCTGGCCACCGGCTCTGAAGTCCCCAGGCACCTCCCGCCAGGGAGAAGGAGAGTAACTCTGAGCTCGTGATTGTTACTAAGTAACTGATAAAAACCCACTGGGGAGCCCCAGCCCCCCAGTGCCCGCAGCTAGCGCCCCGGTCCCTGGCCCTCACGGCCAGGCGGCCAAGCATGCTCAGGAAGCCCACAGACGTAGTCACGGACACTGGTTCCTGTTTCATATCCAGTCGCAACGGGGCCGCCCCTTTGGGCGGTTCTGATGGCCTCCCCGGATCTGGAGGGGCCCGCGCACCGGTGAGGGCTGGCCTGGGGACAGGGCGCTTCTTGCTGGAGTCGGGGCCTCGTTGGAACCATGATGCTCTGGACATCCGCGTTCAACACGCGTCTCTGTTGGCTCTCGAAGGCGGCTGCTGCAAAGCACACATGGGGGCCTCCGAGGTCTCTGGGGGTCTTGAGTAGTGGGTGGCGTCAGCACATATTTTTTCTGAGGGAGGTGATGTGAGGGCGCCCTGTGAGCAGGACCCTGCCGCACCCACCAAGTCCGGGGTGGTCGAGGGCTCCCCTGCCAGTGCTCTCCTGTGGCCGAGTGCTGCTTGGATGGCTGCACCCCAAAGTCTGAGGCCCCTGTTCCATTCAGCCTGTGTGCCGGTTAGGACTTCCCTGGCGCATGAAGAGTGAAAGCAAAAATGGGGATCCCAGCTCCCCCAACTGTGACCGCCTAGCCTCAGGCCCTGGGACCCGGCACCACCCCCAAACACCCCCCTGGCTCTGCCCTCTCACCTGCCCTGTCCCCACGTGGCCTCGCCCACCCTCATGAGCAATAGGCCTGGGGGGGAGGGGCGCTGCCCTGAGCCGAGTTGACCAGGGGGGGGCTCTGGCCAGCCGGACTCCGGCCTCAGGCCCCCACAAAGGGCTTACAGGGCCCCCGGCCGTCGGGGCGGTTGTGCCTCCTGTACCCTCAGAGCCAGACAGCCTGTGCACGCGCGCCAGCAAGGGTGGGGGCTGAGACGGTCTCCGCAGGGACTGGCTCTTCCCCAGGTCTGGCCGGGCAGGGCCTGGGAGCCTGGCACGCAGCTGTGGCCCTGGCGGCGGCGGGCCCTGAGGGCTCCTGAGTCTCTTTGCCTGGGTGAATCAGAATGGGGAAGGGTTACCCCGACTCTGTCGGAGTCAGAGCCCCAGGGCCAGCTGCTGTGTCACCCCGGGCTAGCCTGCAGGGCCAGCGCACCACATGGACGCGTACGGGCCCCATTGTCGGTAGAAGCCCCTCGTGGCCAGTGACCAGGGTCCTGGCGCTCAGGAGCCTTGAAGTTCCCACCCACAGAGGGGAGTGAGGGGGGGGCCAGGGCCCCGGTCGGCTGGCTTCTGCCCCCATGAGCAGGAGCCACAGCCAGGAGAGAGGAGGTGCCTTCGCCCCTCTCGGTGCGGGTGGGGTCACTGACTCCTTCACAGCTGGACGTGAGCGAGCAGTGACGGTGGTCTCGAGCAGGGGCCCTTGGCTGCATCTGGGAGCTGGAATTTGGGGGCCTCTGCCTTGCTCAGCCCCTGCCTTACTCTGGGAGGTACCCTCAGGTGCCGGGTGCCTCTGGACCCACTGCAGCCCACTGGGGCTCCCGCCTGGGATGCGGGCCCATCTGGGCACCCCCTGGGCCGGCACAATGCCTTCTATGCACACAGCCCGTCTCCAGCTTGGGCCCGGCCCCCGCACCCACACAGTCTGCTGGTCGTACCCACTGTGCAAACATGGTCCCATTCCCAGGGCCCGAGCCCCGCCCTTGGGGGCTCCAGGGTGCCCGCTGGGCCTCAGGGTCATGCTCCTGTGGCTGTGGCTCCCCTTTCCATGTCAGTCGGCTCCCTGGGGTCGGCCGCCGGGTCGCTGGCCCTGTAGCTTGGCGGGTCCCCGCTGCCTTCACCTCTGCACCTGCACTTGGGCACGGGCTGGCCTCTGTGTGGAAGGCAGGGCTGGGTTTGTGGCTGCTGCCCTGTGAGCCCCACGCTGGCATCTGAGGCTGTGCAAAGGTGGGCACGAGGACTGTCCTGGGGCAGCAGCCGACCCCCGGTGCCCAACCAGGCCAGGCTTGGTGGGGGCGCTGCTGCTGTGGGCGCAAGGCAGCCCCTCCTGGTCTCTCTGCCCCTAGACAGAGGAGCTTGCTTCTACCCTCCACATTCTTCCCCGCAGATGGGGTGGGGCGATCTGGGGGTGTACGGAGAGCCCTCCCGGGAGACCCCGAACTTGGACCGAATGGCAGCAGAAGGGATGCTTTTCACGAACTTCTACGCGGCCAACCCCCTGTGCTCCCCGTGTGAGTGTGGGGCAGGAGTCCCACCCCCTCAGCGAAGGGTGCAGGGCCACCGGAGCCAGGAAGCTGGGCAGGGCTTGGGGGACCTTGCTGCCTGTGCTGGCCACTGTGCTCGCGGCGAGCAGGACCCGCGGCGCAGGCGGCGGCCAGGCGGAGAGGAAGCGGCACAAACCCACCTCAGGAGGGAGCGGGCAGGGCGGGGCGTCAGGACGGCAGTCCTGGGAGGGGCTCTGAGCTGCAGGCCCTGCGACCGGCCTCAGGCACGGTCCGCCCCGCCAGGCGCCTCGAGGCCACGGGTTGAGGAGCACGGGTCCCGGGTCACCGCCGCCTGGGGAGCCCCCACTCATCGAGCTGGTTTTCTCACCCCGCGCAGCGAGGGCGGCCCTGCTCACGGGGCGGCTGCCCATCCGCAACGGCTTCTACACCACCAACGGCCACGCCAGGAACGGTAGGCCCCACGCGGCGCTGCTGCTCGGGCAGGAGGGGACGCGGGGGCGCAGGGCGCCCTCCCCTGAGCGGCGCCGAGGGTCTTGTTAGAACACGTAAAGCAGGCGGCGGCCCCGGTCGAAACGGTGTTTGTCGGAGAGCGCGGCGGGCTCCTCCCCTCCCCTGGACGGCAGAGGCTGGCGCTGTGGCCTGCCCTGTTCCCCGGCACCGCCCAGCGGGTCTGGCAGGAGGGGGGGGCGCCCTCCCCAGAACGGCTGGGGGGGGGGGGCGGAGCATGCGGGCGGACAGGCTGTGGGTTCGGGTGCGACCTCAGGAAGCGGGCGCGCGCACCGTTGTCCCCAGGAGCCGTCTCCCAGACCAGCCGGCTCCGGAGAAGGGAGCGCAGGGCAGGCCGGGGACTCTGACCGCGCAGGCCCCCGAGGCGGGGTTGGCCCTGGGCCCTGGTGCCAACTAGGAGGTGCAGTGCCCAGGACCCTGCCCGTGGGCCCCGCAGGCCAGCGCTCAGATCCATGGCCAGGTAAGGACACTGGTGGCGGCCGCTGGGCGGACTCTCACAGCCTTGCCCTTGCAGCCTACACGCCCCAGGAGGTCACGGGCGGCATCCCCGACTCCGAGCGCCTGCTGCCCGAGCTCCTGAAGGAGGCCGGCTACGCCAGCAAGATCGTGGGCAAGTGGTGAGTCCGCTCGCCGGCACTGCCAGGCGCCATCCTGGCACTCGCGTGTGCGCCCAGCCACGGAGACGGGGCGGGAGGTCTGTGTCTGGCCCCGTGCGTGTCCTCGGCCCACCTTAGGCGATGCCCGGGCCTCCTGCATGGGGGCCCGCCCCATCGGCCTTGCTCTGCTCCACTTCTGCCTGCGGCGCTGCACCACCCGCAGGCACGGGGCGCTGCCGGGGTGAAATGGAGGCGCGAGGAGGGGACGGTCAGCGCGGGGCCACCGCAGTGATGACTCAGGGGCCGCGCCCCGTCACGCTGTGGACGTGGCCTTGAGCGCGTGGCGCAGCCGCTCCAGGCTCGGAGCGCACAGCCCTGAGGCGGCGTCGTGGAGGTCAGGCCGCCCTTTCCTTCCCACACCGGGAGCTCAGCAAGCCCCAGGCCGCCTTCCCTGGCCCCTCCCTCGGTCTCCCGCATGCACTGCCGAGGCGCCCTCTGCCCTGTGCTGCACTCAGGCGCCCTCTCCTGCGGCGCCTGCCCACGTACATGGCTCGCGGGGCGGGTGTGGGGGCTGCTGCAGGCGCTGTGGGGCTCCCCGATGGGCCGGGAAGCCCCCAGGGCATTGAGGCAGGGCTCTGGGCTGAGGAGACCCCGCCGCGCCCCAGCTCTGCCTCTGGGCCTGGTGGCCTCTGCTTAGGGTCATGGACGCGGGTGGGAATGGGCGTGTCAGTGGGCTTGTGAGGGTCAGGACTGTGGAGGAGAGGTGCGGGGGTGGGCTCAACAGGGCCCAGAGACGCCCGACGTGGCCCCCAGGGCTGGATAAGTGCTGAGGCGGGCTCAGGGGCCCTGGCCTCTGAGGACCACTCTGGGAGGCCTGGGCAGAGGTGGCTGGAGATGGGCGGGCTCGGGGTTCTGGGCGGGAGGGGATGTGCCTCACGAGCACCAACTCCCTGAGCCCACCCAGCCCCTGGACGGATGCTTGAGCGCCCTGCCTGCTGGCCTCCGCCTCCCGCGCCCGTGCGGTGCTGCCGGACACTCTCTAGCCTGGGCAGCCCGGGGCAGGGATCCCGGTGCACCCCTCGAGGGCCAGGGCTCGGTGCGCTGGGGCTGGCCCGTTAAGTCTTCTGTGAAGGTGGTTGGATGCGCAGCCAGAACTTTGGGGGTCCCTGTGCAGGGCCCCTGAGGTGTCTTGGGTTCCTGTTCTAGGCACCTGGGCCACAGGCCTAAATACCACCCCCTGAAGCATGGATTCGACGAGTGGTTTGGCTCCCCCAACTGCCACTTTGGACCCTACGACAACAGGGTCCGGCCCAACATCCCCGTGTACAGAGACTGGGAGATGGTCGGCAGGTAACCGTCCCTCCGCTGGGCTCCAGGTCTGGACGCCCTGCCCCGCGGCCGTCCTGCGCCCAGAGCCGGGAGCCCAGGGCTCGGGAGCGCCGCTGGCGTGGGCGGGCTCCAGATGTGCGGGGCTGCGCCCCTCCCAAACCCCCACCGGGGCTGAGCCCTCCTGGGCCCGGGGTGGCCAAGGGGGTGGCCGCGGGTCTCTGGGCTGGTGTACTGAGGCCAGGCCAGGCGCGCTCAGACTTGGGCAGCTCCGCTTGTCCCGCTGCCCTGCTGTGTCCCGGCTGGGTGGTTCACAGGTGCTCCCCTCACGCGCCGAGGGACCAAAGGGCAGGGCGGGTCACGCTTTCGTTTTGTTTTTTATTAATTGGAATGGGTGTTTTTAACGCCATGATTTTGTAAGATTTATTTATCTATACAAGAACCGGGGTACAGGCCAGAGGCGCGGGGGTGAGAGGACTCCCCAGAGACAGAGTGGGGAGCAGAACAGGCAGAAGGACTGAAAGCCACTGCTGAGGGGAGCAGCGGGGAGACGGGGTTCTGCTCGCCGTGTGGGTTGCTCCGCGGCCAGCGGGGATGGAACCGGTGCTGCAGAGGCTGCGGACAGCTTCCCGGTGCTGCGCTCAACCGCCTGCGCCCCCGGGGAGGCCCGGGGTCTCTGTAAACAGGCGCCCGGCTTTGGGCAGACAATTCGGCAGCACGTGGTGGGCAGATTTTCGTGCTCGTGGCCCGGGCAGCCGTCAGCTGCCCTAGAACATTCTCGTGTCCTCAGAGAGAAGCCTTGGCTTTCTGGGGGTCGCCAGGACCCCCCCCTCGCCCTTTGGCCTTACGCGTGGCCCGAGCAGCAGCGCAGCCTCTGGCTCCCTGGTGTCCTCCCTCATGTTCGGGTCCCGCCCTCGCCGCTGAGCTCAGGGAGGGGCGCCTGTCCCGCCCGCGTGCTGACCTCTCCGTGGTCTGGGTTGCTTTCAGGTATTATGAAGAATTTCCCATCAACCTGAAGACAGGGGAGGCCAACCTCACTCAGCTCTACCTGCAGGTGAGGCGCGGGCGGGCTCGGGGTTGGGGAGGCCGCCCGGACACAGCCAGACGGCCGGCGCTTCGCAGGAGGGCCTGGACTTCATCAAGAGGCAGCACGCTGCCCAGCGCCCCTTCTTCCTCTACTGGGCCGTGGACGCCACGCACGCCCCCGTCTACGCGTCCAGACGCTTCCTGGGCAGCAGCCGGCGTGGGCTGTGAGTATCAAGCGGGGCCGTGGGCCCCTGCGCCCCGAGTGGGGAGGGCCACGGGTCCACCTGCAGCGGCCGCCAGCCCCCGGAGTTTGGTTCGGCCGCCCTCTGCCGACGGGTGTCTCCGGCCACCTCCGCCCACAGGTACGGGGATGCCGTCCGGGAGATCGACCACAGCATCGGGGCGATCCTGAGTCTGCTCCAGGACCTGGGCGCCGCGAACAACACCTTCGTGTTCTTCACGTCCGACAACGGGGCCGCCCTCATCTCTGCCCCCAGACAAGGCAGGGCCCGCCGCCGCCCCGGGGCAGGTGGAGGGGCTCTGGGCCCACCCTGTGCTGAGGGAAGACCCGAGCGGCCTGGGGTCACACGAGTCCGTGGAGCAGCGTCCCCAGCCCGGGAAGGGCGTCGGCGGTGCCGGAGCGTGGTCTCCAGGATGGGCCGCGTGCTCCCCTGCCCGTGCCGCCGTGGGGTGCGGGCCCGATGGGGTCTCCTCCCGCCTGCCCGGCCCCGCCCCTGACCGGCCTGCCCCATGCGATGTTGGGCGAGCTGGTCTCGGGTTTGCCCGGCTGCAGGTGACGTGTCCCCAGCGACCTCCCACAGACACAGCAGCCCTGGCCGTGTGCCCCCTGCAGTGCCCGCGCCTCTCTCTGTCTTCAGGGGGCCTGGAGGCCGGCCACCCCTGGGGCTCCCCACCAGGCCAGGAGGGAGGGGAAGGGCCCCTCTCCCTGAGCGCAGCTGCGGGGGGCCGAGAGGCCCAGCACGGCGAGGGGGGTGCCCTGGTCCAGCCCTGCCCCGGGTGTCATGTGGGCGGCTGATGCAGCCGAACCCGTCTCCTCCCCGAGGCTCGGCCCCCGCAGGCGTCGGCCTTCCTCCACCCCGGGGTCCTGCTGGCCCTGGCTCTGGCAGCCCGGGTCACCGGGGCTCTCCCTCCGCAGGCGGCAGCAACGGGCCCTTCCTGTGCGGGAAGCAGACCACGTTCGAGGGCGGGGTGCGGGAGCCCGCCATCGCCTGGTGGCCCGGCCACATCCCCGCCGGCCAGGTCAGCCTCAGCATCTGGGGGTGAGGAAGCCCTCTCTGCAGCAGGGGGCGGGGCAGCGGGGGGCCCTGGACAGTCCCCTGCGGCATCCCTGCCCTGGCCCAGCCACTCGCCCTGGCGCGGGAGGCTCCTGCCGCGGTAAGCGGGCCCCTTCCCCGCGGCCGCCACGTCCAGACCCGTCTCCAGAGCGTCTCGCGGCCCGAGCGGCGGGCTCGTCTGCCGCCCTCCGCCCTCCTACACCAGGGCCGTCTGCCCCCGGCGCTGGCCCCTGCGCTGGCCTGCCCGGAGCCCCTCGCTCTGCCGGGTCCCCACGCGGGGCTCCTGCACCGGCCTGGTCCAGGCCCCACGGACGCGGCGTCAGGACGATGCCAGCTGCAGGTCGCTGCCTGTCCGGCGTCTCGGAAGCGCGGTGCTGAGAGCCCGCCCCTCACCACTGTCAGTCGGGTCCCGCCCAGCCGGCCTCCCCGGCCACTGCCCAGGGCCCCGGGGCAGACCCGACTCCTGCCTTTTCCCAAGGCCGCCAGGTGGGCCGGGGCTGCTCCCTGCTGGAAGGCCGTGTGGGCCCTCCCCTCTGCTGTCCAGAAACACCCGCGGGCGTCCTTGGGGACCCACCCATCGGCGCACGGAGGCCCAAGTCCCTGGTGGGCCTCGCTGAGCAGACCCTAGCCTGGGCCTTGGCATCCACCCCCCCCCCACAGACTGGCCTCTCCCACCACGGTGGCCCCCAGGGGTCCTGAGCAGTGGCCCCTCGGCATGTGGGTCACTTGGGGTCACCAGTGCCCCCTGTGAGAACGAGGGCAGACTCAGGACGGGGCGTGGGTCTGGAGGGACGTGAGGCTCCAGCCCTTCCAGGGCCGGCCAGGAACCGGTGGCTGTCCTGCGAGGGGCGCCCCCGCCCAGCTCCTCGGCCGGGACCCCTCTCCCGCTGCCCCAAGAAGACTCCGCGAGGACGCCCTCCGGGTGGGGACCCTCTGCCCGCCCTGCGCCTCGCCCCGGAGCGCACCGTGCTGGGTCCGTGGTTCCCAGGCGCCTGGGCCCGGGTGCTGTGCCGCCTGGGCCTCCACGCGCTGCCTGCCTGCACCTGGCCGCGGACCCCGAGCCCAGCGCTGGCGGCTGCCGGTGGCCTCCACGCTGCGCGGCCTCAGGGAATCGCTTCCCGAGACCCCACGTGCCCCCGCAGCACGTCCCTGGTGTGGGGCACAGGTGCCCGCGGGCCGCTCTCCCTCAGCTTCCTTCTTCCCCCTTTCTTTTCCGGCCCTTAAAAAGGTAAAGGGGGAACACTGGAGAGCCCCGTCACGCCCCTGTCGCAGATTTGCGACGCGGACACCCCACCCCCGCGTGGGGCTGGGGGCTGGGCCGGGTGTGCGGGTCCCGACACCTCCTGTCCCCCCAGGTGAGCCCTCAGGTGGGCAGCGTCATGGACCTCTTCACCACCAGCCTGTCCCTCGCTGGCCTGCAGCCGCCCCGGGACAGGGTCGTGGACGGCCTGGACCTCCTCCCCGCCATGCTGCAGGGCCGACTGACTGACAGGTGGGCCCCGTGCTCCCCACGGGCGGGCTCCCCGCGGCGCGGACGCAGGGTCCATGGGCTGGTTCTGGGGTCCAGGGCCTCTTCCTCCCCTGGGCCCCTCGCTCCTGCCTCAGGCCGTGGGCGGGAGCCACGCCGCGCATGTGCTGCCCCAATCACCAGCTCTGGAGCCACCAGCTCTGGAGCCGGCCCCTCTCCCCTCAGCTTCTTGCCTCCGAGGCCGGCTGCCATTTTGCTCAAAATGAGCCTCCTCTGCCCCGCGGGACCAGCTCCGGCGGCCTGCGGTGCCCAGGGCCCAAGGGAGGCCTTGGGGGGCCGCTGTCCCCCCTGGGCCCCACCACTGCAGGGCTGGGGCTTGCGAGGCCCAGGCCCAGGCACCAGCCTGCCGAGACACCCAGCCAGCTGCGTTCCAGCCCAGGCCCGTTCTCGGGAATCCCGGGGGGCGGGGTGTCTGCTTTTCCCGCTGGCATAGGCTGGAGACGGGAGCCGCCCGCCAGCGTCCTGACCCGGTCCCGCCCCGACAGGCCCATATTCTATTACCGGGGCAACGCGCTGATGGCGGTCACCCTCGGCCGGTACAAGGCTCACTTCTGGACCTGGACCAATTCCTGGGAGGAGTTCAGACAGGTGGGGCGGGGCGGGCACCACCCCTCCCCGGTCCTCGGGCGGGCATGCGGCCGCAGGGCCCCTGCAGAGGTGGCGATGGCCTGGGCTGTAAGGAGCCCCGTGACCTGCTCCCGCCCCTCAGTTCCTGTCCACTTGGGTCTCCCAGAGCCCACCCGCCTCGGGTCGAGGTCTTTCTGCGCAGGACACCCGCGCTCGTTGGTGACCCGAGACCGCCCCGCCGGGGGGCTGCTTGGGCCCTGTGCGGGCTGGCGCGCCTGGGCTGTCCCAGGAGCTCTCTCTACCCTGCCCACCTTCCGGAGGTCAGTGCTGTCCGGCCCCCAGCTTTGGTGTGAGGAGCAGAACCCCGCCCTGGCTACGTGGCCCCTGGGCTGCAGAGGGCCGGGGCCGACTCAGCGGGGACCCCTGGCAGGGCCTCCCACCGCCAGCCTCCCGAGAACGGGGACCTTCATTAAGCAGCTCCTTGGTTTGCATCCAAACGGCCTGTCTCCGTCCACACTTGGAAACGCCCAGCTGCTCTCCAGCTCCCCCAGGGAACCCACCACAGGCTGCCCACACCCCCTCTTAGGTGCAGCCCTGGCTTCAGGGCCCCCCAGCTGCTGCCCCAGCCTGGGGCCTCGGTGCTCCGGTGGCTGCCGAGCGGGGTGGTGGGCAGGGCCCTGGGGTGGCAAGGCCTCAGGGTGGGGAGACCCTGGCCCTGCTGACTCCCTGCCCAGGCCAGGGCACCCCGAGGGTGGGGCTCCCCGAGCTCTGTCACCCTGAGTCCGGGCTTGTTCCCGGGTCTCTCTCTGGCGTGGCCCCGCACCCTGGAGGGGAGAGTTGGGCAGTGTCTCCTCCCAGGGAGCATGCGGGGTCAGTGGCCTGTAGGGAGGGACTGAGCCCCGGATGTGTCAGGCAGAGGAGCCCACATGGACAGGGTGCCCGAGGGTGTGGAGGGGGTGCGCAGGGGGGCCCTCACCATCCCCGCTTCCTTCCAGGGCATCGACTTCTGCCCCGGGCAGAGCGTCCCCGGAGTCACCACACACACGCAGGAGGAGCACACGAAGCTGCCCCTGATCTTCCACCTGGGGCGCGACCCCGGGGAGCGGTTCCCCCTCAGGTGAGCAGGCGCGCCCGAGCCGCTGCACCCACAGCCTGGCCTCCGCTCCGTCGCTGGCACACCCACTGCGCCTGCCCCCTCCGCCCCGCCCCCACAGCGCAGAGCCCAGCCTGGGCCCAAGGCCGTGCCTCTGGGTGGCGTCACCTCCAGTCCCCTTCATGACCTCCTGGGGCCTGGTCGGAGGCTTCCTCGAAAGCATTGAGCTGGGCCTTCAGAGCCGGCCTGCGGTTTCCCACCCTCTGCCGGGACCACAGCCCTCCGTGCAGAAACGCGCAGCCGTGCAGCCGCTCCGGGCCTGGGCACGCACCCGTGGAGGGAGAGCCTCTCTGTCCAGTCCCTCCTGCCCCCCGCGAGCCCCCGACCCCAGGCCCCGCAATGACCCAGCACTCTCTCCGGCAGCCTGGAGGACGCCGAGTACCAGCAGGCGCTCGGCTGGATCACCCTGGCCGTGCGGCAGCACCGGGAGTCCCTGGTCCCCGGGCAGCCCCAGCTCAACGTGTGCGACCCGGCTGTAATGGTGAGTGGGCCGGCTTGGCAGGGGCCGGGAGGATGGGGCGCCCTGGGGGCTGCACTCCCAGGTCGCTTCCACAGGGCCCGCGAGGGTCCAGCCAGTGCCGGGAGCCCTGTGCTCTGGGGAGGGGGCGCTGCACACGGCCGGAACCGCACTTCTCTGCTGCTGCTGTCTCATCGCACAGGCGTGGCACGGGGGTGCTCTCTGCAGATGCAGGGTGAGCCAAAACCTGTGCTGCCCGAACACTTGGGTCCGACGGCCAGCGGGTGTGGCCACCCTGTGGGGGGACCAGCTGACCCAGGTCAGGGAAGGACTCCGAGCCTGTGAGGGGGTCTGCCGGGCACCCTTCACACAAAGCTGGGCAAGGCATGTGTTCAGGCCGCACCCCACGCTCCATGAGGCCGGGGCAATTTAGCTTAGCCTCTTCGGTGGAGGCCAGCTCAGTGCCCCCCAGCCCGGCCCTCCAGTCCCAGGAGCCTAGAGCCTGCACAGCCCCCAGTGACCATGACGCCCCGCGTGTCTGCCACATCCCGCAGGCGCCTCTGTGGGTCTTGGTGCCAGCAGGAAGGGGCTTGGCCAGGCTCTGCAGCCATTCTCTGGGTCCCATGGGACAGCCCCTGCACCCGCAACAGGGTGGCCACGGAAGGGGTGGGTGATGCATCTGTTCATGTACGTGCAGGACTCTGCAGCCCCCACCACTCCACGCTCCTGCTCCCAGCCCTGGGCCCTTCCACATACCCCAGCTCAGCGCTGGCCTCGCACATCAGGCTGGCCCAGGGAGGACTCGGGTGGTGTTCTCTGACCCGTGACCAGGTCTGTGTGCTGTGGCCCCTGAGCAGTGGCCAGCTGCCACGCTGCCCCAGGGGCATAGTGAGGAGGGCCGGGACCCTGGTGAGCGGCTTCTGCCTGCCATGAGCACAGGCAGCCTGTGCTCAGCCCAGCGCTGGGGACCTCCCTGGGGCTCTGCGGCAAGCAGAAGTCCCATCCCTGAGAGCACCCTCAGCATGAGCCTGGTTCCCCCCCCCGCCCCACGCAGACACCGGGGGCAGCCGACCCAGCACAACTCCCCTGAGACCTGAGTGAGCAGACCCAGGCGGGGACCCTGCCGTCCCGCACCCCGGCCCCCGCAGCACGCCCGGTACAGGCCGCACGCGCAGGGCTGGCAGCGTCCTGGCGGAAGTGGTGCAGAGGCCCTTCAGCCCGGCCTTCCTCGGTGGCACTGCCCCTTCCTGCAGGGGCCGCCTGGAGGCCAGGACCTGCTCACTGGGGAACCGGGGCCCTCGGAGGCCCCTCTCCAGTCACCATCTCCTCTGCAGCCCGGAGCGAGGCTGCAGGGGCAGCATCCCCCCCAGTGCATGGGCGGGAGCTCCGTGAACCCTGTTCTCCATCTTCATTCCAGAACTGGGCACCCCCAGGATGTGAGAAGTTGGGAAAGTGCCTGACGCCCCCGGAATCTGTCCCCCAAAAGTGTTTCTGGCGCCACTAGCACCTGCACTGTGGCCGCAAGTGCCCAGGCGCGGGGCATCTACGTGGGAGGAGCCCTGCTGCCTTCTGCCCAGCCTGCTGCTGCCAGGCCAACAGCCAGGGACGCCGCCCGCAGCCGTGGCAGGTGCTGCGAGCAACCCCAGCCTGGACTCCCTGCCCCGGCCCCCACATCACTCCAGCCCCTGCCCCTCCCCGACGCTGACCGCCCCCAGGCTGGCTTGCACTGGACTCGGAGGTCGGGTGGCCCCCCAGCAGCACCCTGGGTGGCAGGGGGCCTCCGTGAGCCGCTTCCTCCCCAGCCCCAGCGGGGACAGCGGACACCCCAGCTCCAGCTCCCCGAGGAGACCCACCCGCGCCCTGCCCCCGAGGTTGGGGTCCCCTGCCTCGAGTGGGCTTTTCCCCCCCGACGCCCCACGTGCCAAGCTGCCCCGCCCGATGTGGGCAGGGAGAAGCCTCGCAATAAACGGCGGGTCACCCAGCCCGGCCTTCTGCTTACGGGATCAGTTTGAGGAGGTCGTGGCGGGCTGGCGAGGTGCGCCGCCCGGGCCAGGGGCGCCGCCTCTCCCGCCGAGCGCCCCGCGCATCTGGAGGCCGCGACGCGGCCGGCTGCCTCGGCCCCGTGCGGGGCTCCCCGGGCTCGCGCAAGCCCGGCCCGGCCGAAAGCGCGGGGGGTCCCCAAAGTTTGGTCCGAGCTGCGCGGCCGCATGTCTTGGGGCCTGGACTCGCCCGGCGGCCCCGCGCGAACGCCCCCGGGGCGGCCCCCGCGCGTCGGGCACGGCAGGGACGGGCGCGCCTTGGCGGCGGCGACTCCGTGACACGCGGCGCCCCGCGCAGGCCCCGCCCCGCCCCGCGCTCCGCGCAGGCCCCGCCCCGCCCCGCCCTCCCGCGCAGGCCCCGCCCCCGTCCTCCCGCGCAGGCCCCGCCCTCCGTCCTCCCGCGCAGGCCCCGCCCCGCTCTCCCGCGCAGGCGCGCCCGCCCCGCCCCGCCCTCCGCGGACACGCGTGCCGTGGACATGGCGGACCCGCGGCTGCAGCTGGTGGCGCGGCGCATCCGCAGCTTCCCGGACTTCCCCGTCCCGGGCGTGCTGTTCAGGTGCGGCCGGCCGGGCGGGCGACGCGAGGGTCCCGCCGCGGCTCCGGGCGGCCGGGGCGCGGGGCGCGGGCTTCCTTCCGCCGCGGGCGGGCCGGGCCGGGCCGGGCCGGGGTCGGGCCCCGGGGGCTGCGGGGCGGGCCCGGGTCAGCGACCTGCCTCGCCCCCAGGGACATCTCGCCGCTCCTCAAGGACCCCGACTCCTTCCGCGCCTGCATCGGCCTCCTGGCCGCGCACCTGCGGACGGCGCACGGCGGCCGCATCGACTACATCGCGGGCAAGTGCGGGCGGCGGCGCCCAGGGCCCCCCGCCCGGGGCCTGCCTCGGTGGGCGCGCTGGCGGGCGGGCACTCCCCTCCGCCGGGGCACCTCCCGGCCCAGCCGGGCGTGGGTCGCCCTGACCGCGTGGCGTCCGCCCGGCGCGGCCAGAGCTCGGCTCCCCGGGCCCCGCCTCCCCCGGCGCGGGGAATCCACCAAGACCGGGCGCGGCCCGCAGGTCACCTCCTCGGACGCTCCAGCCCCCCTGCCCGGAGGGCCACGGAGCAGGCGTCCTTGCGGTGCCCTTCAGGAGGCCTCCTCCCGCCTCGGCGCAGCCTGCCCCCGGGCTCAGCAGTAGCGGGTTAAAGGTCAGGTGATAGCCCGAGGCCCCAAGGTTACCGCGCCCTGGTCAGCAGGTGCCCCTGGGCTGTCTGGAGCCAGCGAGGCCAGGCTCCTTGGCGGCTCCCGAGCCGCACGGCTGCGCCCGACACCCCCGCTCTGCCTGACAGGCCTGGACTCCCGTGGCTTCCTGTTCGGCCCCTCCCTGGCCCAGGAGCTGGGCTTGGGCTGCCTGCTCATCCGGAAGCGGGGGAAACTGCCCGGCCCCACCGTGTCCGCCTCTTACACACTGGAGTACGGGAAGGTGAGTGGGCTCGTCGCCACGGCCCTCCGCCCCAGGAGAGCTGCGCAGGCAGAGCACACGTTGAAGAGGACCCAACGCAGAGCTCAGAGAGGCCGAGACACTGAGCGGGGCCACGCGGACCACGGCAGGAGGTGGAGCCGGGGCGACTCTGGCCCGGAGGCCATCTTCTAAGGCTGCGCTTCCATCACAGGCTGAGCTGGAAATCCAGAGGGATGCCCTGGAGCCAGGGCAGAAGGTGGTGGTGGTGGATGACCTGCTGGCCACTGGCGGTGAGGGCCCCGGGCACAGGGGCGGGGGGCACCCTAGGTCCGCTGGCGAGCAGTGGGACTGCAGCCCGGGGCAGCGCAGGCGAGGGGCCTCACTCCCGCCTCCCCCAGGAACCATGCGTGCCGCCTGTGAACTGCTGGGCCAGCTGCAGGCGGAGGTGCTGGAGTGCGTGAGCCTGGTGGAGCTGACCTCGCTGAAAGGCAGGGAGACGCTGGGGGCCGTGCCTTTCTTCTCCCTGCTGCAGTATGAGTGACCCCATCCGGGCACCTGCAGCAAGCAGGGTCCTGCCTCAGGCGGCTGCTGGCGGAGGGGGGCGCACTGGCTGCCCACCCACAACGTCCTGTGACTTTCTCCGCCCCCCGGCCCTTCCAGTGGGTGCCGGCCTGGAGCCGACAGCCTAGATGCAGCCAAGCCCGGGTCCTTTGGGTCTGGCCCTGGAACAGCACAGCCCGAACATAATAAATGGTTTTGCTGGCGCACCACTTGCCCAGGTGTCCGAGGCCGGGAGGGGTGTGTGGGGTGAGGGGGCACCCCACCTGCAGCAGGGCGGCTGCCCTGAGACACCACCTTCTCGGTCTCAGCGCTGGGAGCCCGGGACGGATCTTTGGGTGCTCCAGCAGGGAGCAGCTCCCAGAGGCCCCTCCTCTGCCCCAAAACCAGCGTGGCAGGTCCCCCCATCTCTGAGGGATCCCTCCCATCCCACACGAGGGGGTCTTCGCCCCATCCTGCATCAATACACAGATCTCTCTAGGGGCGTCATTCAACATATCCGCGGCAAAGCCCCCCGCCCTGAAGAGCAGCACGGGGCTGGGCTCGGACACCACCCCACGGCAGCAGAGACCAGTCACCAGCAAATCAGTTTAATGACAATCGTGCACGTGGCGGGCCCCAGGCCGGGAGCCCAGGCCGGCCGGGCAGAGGCGGCCTCGGCGAGGCGGTCTGCGGTGGAGTGAACTTGGCGCCTCCGTGCAAGGGATAAAAGCCCGGCGAGGTGGGGGGGGGCCACGGCTCACAATGCAGCCTCCGCCTTGGCCACACGGCCCAGCTTCCTAGTGACGTCCGCCAAGTCGGCAGCCTTGTCCAGCTTCACGTAGGTGTCCGAGCGGATGCGGTGCAGGCTCAGCCAGTCGGGCAGCAGTTCGGAGAGGAGCAGCACGTGCTTCTCCATCTCCCCTGCAGAAACACCGGCACCCACAGGCCCTCAGCGGCTTCCAAGCCACAGGCCTGCCCGCCAGCCGACCCCGTGAAAGCAAAGGGTCGAGGATGGGAAGCACTCCGCAGGGCCTGACCGTGCCACCTGGCAGAGAGCACCCCTGCACATAGCCTTGGGGGGCCCCTGAGGACACAGTGCCCACCCAGTGCACCCTGGGACACCCCTAGGGGCCACCTGGTCAGGGACCAAGAACGAGCCCCACACGCACCGTGGCTAAGGGCCGTGCCGTAGCTGCCCACCATCCTGGCACAAGCCACCTCCATGCTGAGCGCCGGCCTGCGCTCCGACACAAAGATGCCGCGCAGCAGGCGCGCCAGCGCGGGCAGCCGCTCCAGCTGCTGCAGCCGCTGCTCCTGCTCTGGGCGCCGCGTCATCTGCGCCAGCTGCCTCTGTGCTGCCTTGGCCCGGACCTGCAGTGGGCACAGGGTCAGCTGGGGCCAGACCCTCGGCACCCCCTGGGACACGCACACTCACCCGCTCCAGCAAGTCCTGAGACACCCCCTTCAGGGCAGTGGCTGGCGTGGCTGGCGGTGTAACCGGCAGGGGCGTGCTGGGGGGCCCTGGGCTGCCAGGCTGAGCTGTGCGCAGGGCCAGGTCACTCAGGGCCTGCTCCATCTAGGGGCCAGACAACAGATATTAGAAGCCTCCCGCCCAGCCTGTGTGAGGTCACCTACACCCCACCTCTGACCGCTTGGGAGGTCCAGACCTAGCTCATCCTAGGGTGTACCCTGCTGGTAACATGGGAGGGCGGGTGCCACCCCAGGGCCTATAGCAGGGCCGGCTCCCACCCATGTGGGCCAGACCGCCCTCCCCAGGAGCCCACCAGCCTCACCCTGGGCGGCATCAGGCTGCGGGCGGGCCAGCACCTCCTGGGCGGTGGCCAGCTTCTCGGTGCTGGGCGGTTGGGGCAGCTCGGCTGGCTCGATGTCAGGTACCTCGTCCACATTGAAGCGGGGGTGCCAGCGTGTCAGCTGGTCTTCAGGCACTACCATGGGGGGGTCCAGGGAAGCCAGGAAGGCCTGGGAGGCAGAGTGTGCAGGTAACACCTGGCACGTGTGGGGTGGGGGCAAGGATGTCCAGTCCCCCTCCCTGTGCCCAGGTGGCTGGGCTAAGCGCAAAGAGCAACCCCCGCTCCTGCTAACACACCTGGTGCCTTCCAGGGCCCGAGCCCGTAGCTGCCCCGCCACACCCACCCTGTCCTCCGAGAACCCTGACGCGTGTCCATGTCCACTAGGTGACCGAGGCTGCCCCAGCAGGACAGCGTGGGCAGTAGAGAGCAGCTCCACCAGGACTCACCCTGTGGTGCTCCCGCACGCGAGCTACCAGGTTCTGGCTGAAGACCTGCCGCCGGTGCAGGAGGCAGGAAGCCGAGAGCTGGGGGGCTGTGCCGTCTGCCTCTGTAGGGAGAGGCCGGCTGAGCCGCAGTGGCCAGCCCCCGGCTCTACTTGTATACGGGGGCATGGCCACGCAGGTCCCACAGCAGGGCGGGCCAGGCCCATGGGCTCACCTGAGTCAAGCAGCGGCTCGATGGTCAGCTGGTAGTCAGCCTTCCGGACGCCGTCGGTGAAGGTGGGGACGTGGCGCTCCTGGCGGAAGCGGTAGGATGAGGGGTACACGGTCTTGATCTGGCCCACGTTACGCTCCTCGAAACGCCTGCAGGACAGGGTGTGGGCCAGGGCTCGGGGCAGCACCCCACCCCCCCAGGCCAGGCCCCAGCCTGCTCACTTGCGCATCATGTCCTGTACGCCCTGCTTGACCTTGGCAAAGGTGACGGTCTCGGAGCGGTTGAAGAGCATGCCCACGATGGTGTCCATGCTGCGGAACATCTCGGCCAGCACCTGGTACTTGTAGGGCAGCACGAGCCCGGGGGGGCCCGGCTGGGCGAGGGCGTGGAAGCGCTGGTAGGCGGGCGGGGTCCCTCCACTGCCAGGCAGGAGCCAGGAGTCAGACCCAGAACCCCAGACATCCCGGCCACCCCCAGCCCGACACAGAGACCCACAGCGCAGGCAGACGCGGAGACGGGTCAACCGCCCCGGGGAGGCGCGAGAGCCCAGAGATGCCCGGATCCGAGCGCTGCAGCTCCCCGCAGGGGGAGGCCACTGCTCTGCCCCCTGCCCAGAGCTCACCATGGCTCTGCCGGGTGCCCCTCGGCCTCGGGGGTGCTGGGCTCCCCTGCGTCGTCCTTCAGGGCTCTGGCGCTCAGCTCCCGGGCCCGCCGCAGGCACGCCCTGAGCTCAGAGGCCGTGGGCCTGGCGGGGACCTGCGGACACAGGGCGCTGTCAGCCAGCCCGGCCCCGGGACACCCCAGCCCGCGTCCAGCCGCCTCACCTCGTGCTCCTGGGCCGCGGGCCGGGGCAGGGGCCCGCCGGGGGCGCGGCCTGCTCTGCCTCCCGCGCGACGAGCATTCCGGGGCGCCGGGGCCGGACGCCTGGGGAAGGACCCGAAGGTTACGGAGGGCGCGGCCCGGCGCGTCTGCTGAGGGCGTCCCGCCGCCCCGGGGGCGCCCCTCGCGGGGTGCCGGCGGAAACGCGCGCCCCCAACTCTGCGGCGGCGGGGTGCCAGCGGGCGCTGCGGGCCCCCCCAGCCGGGGCGCCCCCGCCCCGCCCTCGGCGCCCCCCGCGCCCCGCGCCGCTCACCGCGGGCCCGGCCGGCAGCCGCAGCCTCCTGCGCGCGGGGGGCGCGGGGCCCTCGCGGGCGGCGGGGTCGGCGGGCGGGCGGGCGCTTGCGGCTGCTGCCCGCGGCGCGGGGCGCGGGCGTGGCGGGGCTCGGGGTGCGCCAGGACGGCTTGGCCCGCGGCGCGGGGGCGCGGGGCGCGGGCCGGCGGCGGGCGAAGAAGTCGGTGAGGCGGCGCTGCGCCATGGCGGCCGGCCGGGGACGCCGCGCCGCTTCCCGCCGACTTTCGCGCGCTGCCCGGCCCCGCCCCCGCGCCGCCCCGCCCCGCCCCGCAACGCACGCACGCACGCACGCCGGCAGCCCCGCCCCGCCCAGGCCCCGCCCCCAGGCCGCGCCGCGCGGCAGCCCCGCCCCGGGACGCTCCTTCGCGCCGCGCCGGAGGGTGGGCGGGGCGGGCGGGGCGGCGTGGGCGCGTGTGCGCAGGCGCCGTCTCGGCCGGGGCGGGGCGGGGCGGGGCGCGGGGCGGGCCCGGCGGCGGCGCCTCGGGGCCACCGGGGAACCGCGTCCGCGCGGGCGCCCCGGCTGCCAGCTCGCGAGCCCGCCGCGCGCCGGGGAGCAGGCGGGCCGTGCGCGCGGCCGCCCGGGCCGGACCCGTCGCCGAGAGGGAGGCCGCCCGGCGCCAGCAGGCTCGCAGGGCAGGCGCGGCCGCCCTCGGGCCGGTGCCGTGCAGGCCGGGCGGGAGCCTGACGCGGGGCGCTGGCCCGGCCGCGCCGTCCCCTCCTCGGGCTTCCTCCGAGGCGCACGAGCTGCGCCGGTCGCGGCCGCCCCGCGGGGGCGCGGGCAGGGCCGGGGCTGCGCGGGGCGCGCGGGCAGGCGGGGCCCGGGGCAGAGCTCCCCGGGCGGCCTCGGGGCCGGGGTGAGCGCCGAGGGCGCTGGCTCCCAGCTGCCGGCGGCGGGGCTGTCTTCGCTCCTGGGGGGCAGCAGGCCCCCCCTTCGCATTTAGAGCGGGGGCGCCTGGCTCGGCGAGCTTGGGCCTCGGGGGCCGGCCACAGGCTCAGTATCAGGCTCCCCGGGCCGGGGCCGGCCCTACCCCCGCAGATAAGGGGACGGCGGGACGCGGTGGGAGCCTCCCCTGGGCCCCACCCGCCTCTCATTCCTCTCGCCGCCGGCCCACGCCGCACTGGCCGGGTCCCGCGGAATGTGCGCGGGGCCAGGGGCTGGGCCCAGCCTCCCAGGAGGCCCGGGGAGCCACCTCGGGGCTACAGCGGAGGCACGGCTGGGCGCTGGCCCCTCCAGGGTCCTGCCCGAAAGGGTCCTGCCCGGGGCGGTGTGGCTGCCTGGCTGAGCCTGGCCCGTGAGCCCCCAGGACTGCTCACAGGCCCAGGATGATCCGGGCTTGGATCCAGGGTGTCTCTGCTCCCTGTGGGGTGACGGTGAGCATGAGGGTTAGAAGCCTGGGCATTGGGCGGCCTGAGGGTGTGACTACCGTCACCCCACCAGCCGCTGCTGCCGCCACTGAGCCTGCCGTGGCCAGGACACACCCCTGCGAAGTATTATGAGTATGACCCACAGGTCTTTTGGGGTGACCCCAGCTTTGGGGGCTGCTCTTCGGCAAATTGCTGACCCACTTACCAGGATGGGGCTCCCTCCTGGATGTGTACTGAGGGGATCCCTCCCAGTCACAGCTGATAAGACGAGCGTCCACCGGAGCCAGTCAGATCCTCACTGAGCCCCAGACCCGAGTAGGGTCACCTACCACCCCCACCATTGCATGAGTGAAAGGCCAGACCCACTTTGTTCTGCCTGGGAGGGCCAGCAAGCCGGGCCACGTGTCTCCAGGGCCCAGCAGCCTGGCCGGGCCACTTCCGCAGTTGATCTCAATGATTTCCGACTTCATCTCGGTGAGACTGGGCAGCTCTCCAGGAAGACCCGGCCCGCACCATGCCAACGCCACTGCGTCCCCATGTTTGCTTCTCTTCCCTTATTTAAAGCGCCTCAAGAGCCTTGGCTGAAGCATGGCTGCAAATCTGGGTCCGTGGAAGGCTGTGTTAATAGAAGTATGGAGGCTAAAATAAGGGAGACAGAAGGCCTGCTCTGCCCTTTTTCATCAAGGCTCCTCCTGCAGTGCCATGCCACCTTGCAGGGCTGCAGGCTTGAGGGCAGAGAGCCCTCCCCACAAGGGGCCCAGCCCTGCGGGGGAGCCTGGGGACAGAACTTTCACTCGTGTGATTGGTTAGTGTTTCCTGGGCGGCTCTGAGGGCCCCCCAGGCAGGGCCACACAGGGAGGAGGGGGTGCTGCTCTCAAACAGAGCACTTTCCAGTGCAGAAAGACTTTAGTCTAAAAAGTTTGTTGGGGCCTCCCTGGTGGTGAAAGGGGTTAAGATGCAACCTATGAAACCACCCACAGCCTCTGCAGCATAAGTTCGGTCCCTGGCCAGGGAGCTACCCACATGGCACAGCAGACCTCTCCTGCCTCCCTGCTGCTCCCCTCAGCAGTGGATTTCAGTCAGTTTGCCTGTTCTGCTCGCTGCTCTGTCTCTGGGGAGTCCTCTCACCCCCCACCTCAGGTCTGCACCCCAGTTCTTGTATGCATAAATAAATCTTTAAAAAACAAAAACAGTTTGCTTCCTGTGAAGAATGAATAGCGCAGCCTGGAGGTGGAGTGACGGGGCCACTTAGTAGGTCTGAGGGATCAGGGAAGCTTTGTGAAGGAGGTGACGAGGGAGCTGAGAGCCTCCCGCCAAGGAGGAGCTGCTGGGAACATCTGTGGGGACAGGGAGCATGTGTGCAAAGGCCCTGCGGCAGAGGTGGAAGACAGCTTCCTGCGGGAGTGGGTGAGGCTTCATCACCATCATTTTGATCACCACCATCAGACTTGTTATCAGAACCATTTCTTCTTTCTATAATTTTTTAAAGATTTATTTATTTATGCATTCAAAAGCTGGGGGACAGGCCAGAGGCGGGAGGTGAGAAGACTCCCAGAGACAGAGTGGGGAGCGGAACAGGCGGATCTACCCAAATCCACTGCTGAGGGAGCAGCGGGGAGACAGGAGAGGTCTGCCGCGCCCTGTGGGTCGCTCCCCGGCCGGGGATCGAACTCTGGCTGCAGAGGCTGCGGACAGCTTCACAGCACTGAGCCAAACCCCTGCGCCCCCAGGGAGGCCCCGTGAGAGCGACCGTCCGCACAGCACCCCCAGCTCCGCTCTCCCCTCGGGACACTCCGTGAACCGGCTCGAGCAGCGGTAGGTCCCGCGTCCGGGCCGCAGCCCCGTCTCCCCGCCACATCCACAGGCACCGCCGCGCCGCCCGCTCCCCCTGCGCGCCCGCCCCGCGCCCTCCCGGCTGCTCCCGCCCGGGCCCCGGCGTCACCCAGGCGGAGTCGCGGAGCCGCAGCGACAGCCGCCGGTGCCGCCGCCCCGGGCGGAGGCCGGGTCCCCCGCGAGGCCCCCCTGCAGCTCCCAGGCGGGCGAGGAGGCGGGGCCGCGGGCGCAGCCGGGCGAGGGGCGCGGGCGGGGGTCCCCGGGCGGCCGGGCCGGCTGGGCGCGGGGCGCCGCGGGGGCGGGTCTGGGTCTGGACGCGGGAGCCTGTGGCCGCGCTGGCCGGGGCGGCGGCCGCGGGGCTGGGCCAGGACCCGCCCGCGCCTGGCTCCGGCCTGGCCGGCCCGGGACCCCGGGCGGGGACGCGGCGGCCGCAGGCGCTCGGGCCGAGGCTCGCCCTGCGCGGACAGGGCCCTGCGCGCTCGCCCCTCGGGCTGCGGGGGCCGCGCACACCCGGGCCCGCGGCGGGGGGCGGGCGCGCTCCCAGGGCGCCGCCGGGGAAGCCCGACCCGCAGGCCCCGCGCCCCCCCGCGCCCCGGCCGGGCCCCGGCGGGCAGGCGCCGAGGCCCGAGGCCCGGGAGGCGCCCGGGGGGGGCCGACTCTCCGACGGGGTGGGTGGGCGGGGCCGCCACGCGCCACGTGGGCGGTGGGCGTGGCGGTGGGCGGGGCCGACTCCCTGTCAGTGACGTGGATGGGCGAGGCCGGCGACTGGCACGTGTTGGGGTGGGCGTGGTCGGTGGGGGCGGGGCCGCTCCGTCACGTGGCGGGCGGGGCGGGGCCGTGGGCGGCTGGGGCGCGCGGCGGGGGGCGCGCGGGCGGGGGCGGGGGTGCGCAGGGGCAGGTGGGGGTGGCAGGCTGGGGGGCGCGCGGGGAGGGCGCGGGGGTGCGGGAGGGTGCGGGGGCGCGGGGTCAGGCAGGCCCCACCCGGTCTCCTGCCGCAGGAGGCTGCCGGAGGCCCCGGCGGACACAGCGCCCCGACTGCCCACCGCGCCCCCCCCCGCGGCCGCGGGCCACTGCGGGAGCGTCGCCGGCCACGGGCGGTCAGCGGGGTCGCGTGGGGCCGGGCGTGACCGCGGCGGAGGGCACGCGCGGGGGCGGGGGGCGCCAGGGCCCGAGGGTGCGGGCGGCGGCGCGGCGCGGGTCTGCGGACCCCCCGGCGGAGGGTCAGGCTCCTGCGGGGGCCCGGCCCCGCACCCCTGGCCAGGGCGCTTCGGCTGGAGCTCGCCGCAAAGAGCCAAGCGGGCCGCCCCGGGCACGCGGGGCAGGGGTGTCCGCCGGCCGCATCAGGCCTCCGTGGGCGCCCTGGGGCCGGGGGTCACAGCCTCTGGGTCCCCGGCACCGCCGTCAGGGTTCAGGCCCCTGCGCTGGCCCACGGAGGCCTGACCTCATGCCCACCTCGGGGGCGAGGCAGACCCGCGTGCCCCCCTCCGCGACGGTGGCCACAGGCGGCTGCTCCAGGACGTTTGGGCAGCCAGAGGGCGGGCACTGTGCAGGCTGAGGTGACCCCTGGGACCCCGCCCCCTCGGCATTCTCCTTGGGTGCAGCTCAGATCCCCCGGCGCAGGCGCGGGCAGCTGCTGAGTGCCAGGAGCTCTGGCGTCCTGCCCCGCAGGGCCCCGGTGGGTAGGTGGGCCTGGGCCACTGGCCGCCCCCCAGGCCCGGGCTGGAGGGGGGCCTGACCCTGCGGGCTCGAGGCCCTCTGTGGTCCTGCTGGCCCGGCGGCCCGGGGCGGACTTGCTCCCCGCAGCTTCACAGAGCACCGGGCAGCATCCGCTGCTGGGGCCCGGGCTGTGGACCCCCGCACTCCAGGGTGGCCCCGTCCTGCCTGTCAGACCTGTTTCGTGCCGAGATGGGGGAGCGAGACGGCGGACAGCTGACAAATGTCCTTAAGCCGGGTCCACGCCCGGCCCCTTCACCTCAGCCGTGGGTTCCGTGCCCTCGGCTCCGGGGGGCGGCTTGCAAAGGTGCCGGGGCGCAGGCCACAGGCCCCGCCGGCGGGGTGAGGCCCCGCGCAGCTGCTGCAGCACAGGGTGAGCCAGACCAGGCTGACCGGGGCGCCGCTGCGGAGTCGGGCCGCCGGCTGAGCGGGGCCTCCGGGCACCAGCTGGTGCCCAGTGGGGAGGGGGAGGCAGGGAAGGGAACCAGCTCTGGGCCCCGCGGGGATCCGGCGTCTGCGACGGGACAGGACGTCAGCGTTTCTACAGCAGCTTCGGTTCCTGTTTCCAGAGAGGGGCGCTTGGGGAGAGCGTCCCCAGGAAAAAAAATCTCATCGAGCCTCTGGTCAGGACAACAAAATGTAGAAGAAACAAAACCTGGCTGCGGTGGGGGTGCCCGTGCGGGCTGCGGTGGGGGTGCCCGTGCGGGCGGCGCGGGCGGGGGGGGGGGGGGGGGGGGGGGCGCCTCTGCGGCCTCTGGCCCCGGGACCGTGAGCGCGTTTTGGTGGGGATTTTTTCAGGGGGGAGGATTTTCCTTTAGGATTTATTTATTTATGCACACGAGAACTGGGGTACGGGCCAGAGATGCAGGGGGTGAGGGGACTCACCACAGAGCGGGGAGCCGAGCAGCCGCACCACCGACAACACTGCTGAGGGCAGCAGCGGGGACAGGCGCGTCTGCCGCCCCTGTGGGCAGCGCCCTGGCCAGACGCAGGCCGCGGGGGCTGGGACGGCCCTTGGCGCTGAGGCTCCAGCCCTGCGCCCCAGGGAGGCCCCTCACGGTGGCGAGGAGCCATGGGGCGACGCCGCGCAGGCCACCCTGGGCAGGGCCTGCGTGTCCGCTCGGCGTGTGTAACCGGCCGGCGCCGTCTATTTCCAGGACTTTCTCATCATCCGGAGCAGAAACTCGACACCGTTGGGTAGCGGCCCCTCCCCAGCCCGGAGCCCGCGCTCCCTGCCCCGGCCTGCGGGTTCCGGGGTTCCCCTGGGCGGGTCCGCGTCTGTCTGTCTGTCTGTCTGTCTGTCTGTCTGTCTGTCTGAACGCGGGTCCTGCCCGCCACGTTCCCGGTGGGCAGCTCGGTCTCCCGGCGGGGGCCTGGCTCGCGTGTTCTCGTCCATCCGTCCGTTCTCGGGCACCCGGGTTGCTCCTTGGCCTAGACGTTGGGGGCCGAGACCGCGGAGTCCCGGGGTGCCCGGGCCGCCTGCCCAGGGCCTGCCCCAGCACCGCGCCCATCGGCGGCGGCCAGGCCCCCGCCGGGCTTGGGGCTTCCCTTCTGGCCTGGCCTCGCCACCGGGGCTGGGATGGAGCGGGCGGGGCTGGGGGCGCAGGCTGGGAAGTTCTCTCCGGCGCTCCCGGGGTCCCCGCTCGCTCGCGGGCGGCGGGGCGGGCGGTGCAGGGGCTGCAACCTTGTATCTGAGCGCCCGGGACACACTGTAGCGCGTCCTGCCTCCGCGCTCCTCACACTCCCGCTCGCGCAGCAGAGGCCCTGGGGCGCCCCGGGACCCCGAGAGCCAGGACGCCGCCCCGCCGTAGGCTGGGGCCCGGGCGCCCCTCCCCGCCTCCACCCCCAGGGCCCTTCCCCGCGCTGGGCCGGGGCTGCGCGTGGCCTGGACCCGGGGCTCCAGCTTAAAGCGTGGCCTTTAGACCCGCAGGCGAACGGGGGCGTCTTAGCGCCTCCGGGGCCTTGTGCGGTCGGCATCCCTGTTCCTAGAGGGGGGCCCTGCACCCCAGGATCTCCCCGAGCAGGCGGGCGGGGCTGCCCAGCCCCCAGAGGTGCGGCCCTCCCCTGTCTTCCGCGCTCCGGCCACAGCCCGCGGGGGCAGGGGGGTGCTCCGCTTAAATCCCCGCGGCTCTGAAACTTGGGGGCCACCACCCTGTCTCGAGCGGCCCCCAAGGTGCCGAGAGGGGATGGGATCCTGCGCCTGGGAGCCAGTGGCCGCAGAGCGCGTGTGGGCCGTCCTGGTGGGGGGACCCCGCCCCCGTCCTGCGCCCCAGCCCACCCCCACCCGGGCGCCTCATCCCTGACCTGGGCACCCCAGGCCGCGCGTTCTGGGGGGTCCGCGAAAGCCCAGCGAGGCGCCGCCCGGGAGGGGCGCGGGGCGACCTCCGGGTGCTCCCGCCTGCTGCTCAGAGGCCGGCCTTGCCTCCCGGGGGGCCCCACTCGCGGGGCGCCCCGCTCCCCCCTCAGCGGCTGACCCAGGGGCCGGGCTTCCCGCTTCCTCGCCAGGGGACCCCGGCCTCCGAGACCCCGCCCCGGGGTGCCGGCTGTCCTCGCGGCCCCGGGACGGAGTGATGAGGGCGCGGCTGGGCGCCCCGCCAGGGTTGGGGTGCAGGGCCCGCCCCCACCTGCCCACCAGGCCTGGCCGCGAGGGGTTCTGCGGGCGCACCCCGTGGCCCCCAGGGGCGCTGCGCCCTCTCCGCCGGGGCCGCAAAGCGAAAGCCGCTCTGGCCACGCGGGCGCCGTCGCGCGTGGGGCGCTGCGCGAGAAGCCCGGGCTGGGAGCTTCCTGGGGCGCTCGGCCCGCCCCGCGCCCCCCGCCGGAGGCCGGAGCGGGGGTCCCCTCGGCGCGCGGGCGGGGCGGGGGGGGGCCGGGCCGGGCGGGGCGGGGCGGCCGCCGGGAGGGCGGGCAGAGCCTATAAAGGCGCGGGGCGCGCGGGCGGGCGCAGGCAGCCGCCCAGCCGCCGTCCGGCCCAGCTCGGCCTCCGCGAGCCCCGGGACCGCGCGCTGCCCCCCGCCGCGGGGCGGGGCGCACCCCCGAGCGGGCGGCGAGAACAAGGACGCGGAGGCGCCGGGCCCCGCCGGCCCCGGGGTCCCGGCCGCGGCACGTGCGGCGACCCGCCCTGTGCGCCATGGCGCGCCGGCCCCGGCCTCCCCGCGCCGGCCCCTAGCGCCCCGCGCCGCCCCCGGACCCCCGCGCCGGCCCCCGGCGCCGCCCCGGGCGCCCCGCGCGGGCCATGGAGCCGCACGTGCTCGGCGCCGGGCTCTACTGGCTGCTGCTGCCCGGCGCGCTGCTGGCCGGTGAGTGGGGCGCGCGGGCGGGCGGGCGCGGGGGCGGGCGGGACGGGGCGGCGGGGGCGCGGGCGCGGGCGCGGGGGCGGGCGGGCGGGCGGGCGTGGGGCGCGGGCGGGGGGCGGGCGTCCCCGGCGTCGGGAGTGGCGCCCGCGGGCGGGAGCGCCGGCCGCGTGGGAAGGGCCGGGGCGGCGCGGGGCGGACGCAAAACTTTTCTTTTTCTTTCGTGTTAAAACAAAAAAGCGCCAACTCGCAGCGCGGCTTCCTGAGCGGCCGCGCTTCCTGCCCGAGCCCGGGCGCCGGGAGCGGGACCCCGGCCGCGCCGCCCCTCGCCGCCCGCCCGCCCGCCCTCCGGCCGCGCTCCGGGGGGCACAGCCCGGGCCGCCCTGCCCTGCCCGCCCCGGGCCCGGCGCCTGGCGCTGCCCGCGGTCGGGGCGCTGGGCGGGCGGCGGGGCGCAGGGCCCGCGGGACACGGGGCGCTGCCGGAAGCGCGGCCTGGCCCTGCCCGCCGCCCGCCGCCGTGCCCACCCCCGCCAGGCCTCGCCCACGCGGCCCGCGGCTGGGCGGGGCGGCCGAGCAGGCCCCCGGCGGGGGCGCCGCGCTGCGGGGTCTGCGCGTGGGGCGGGGGCTCGCCCTGGACGCTCGGCAGCCCCTGGAGCCCACCCGGCCGCGGAGGAGCCGCGGGCCGGGCACCTGGGGCTGCGCCTGGCCCGGGCCAGGCCGCGGTTTTGTCTGTCGCAGGGAGAGGCGGCGAAGTTTGGGGAAGTTTTCGGGCCGGAATCAATGAGGCCCATTGAGCGGGGCGAGGAGGGAGTGAGTCACCCTGGGCAGAGCAGCCCCGGAGGCGCGCTGCCCGCTGGCTGCCCCCCCTCCCCCGGCCTCTAGGCTGCCCGGGACAGCCGGCCCAGGGGCCGCAGAGGCCAGCCACGCTTCTCGGAAGTGCCCCGGGCGCCTGCGGCCTTCGCTCCTGGCCCCTGGCCGTGGGGGCTTCCAGGGCAGCGGCTCCGAGAAGACACGCGTGTCTTGGTGTCCCGGAGTCCCCTGAGGTGCCCCAGCTGCTGAGCGTGGGCCGGGCACTCCCCGGGACGAGCAGAGGCGGCGGGGCCGGGAACGGGCTGCGGGAGGCTCTGTCCAGGTGCCGGCAGCGCCCCGCGCCGCCCCCCAGCCCCGCCGCGTCCTCAGCGCCGGGGCCGCCCATGCCCACCCTGCCCTGCCCGCCGGGCTGTGGGCCACGCTTCGCAGCGGGCGAGGAGCCAGCCGGGCGACACCGGGCCCTGGGGCTGGCCCTCGTCCCGGGCATGGGCCGCTCCCAGCACCCGCTCGGCCGCTGATGTCAGGCGCTGGAGGGCCGCTGCTCTGGCGTGTCTCGGCGCCTCCTCGCCGGACAGGCCTTGGCTGGAAGCGCGGAGCACCCTGGGTTGGGGAGGGCGAGGTGGCGCTGGCCGGGTCGCCGCGGCCTTAGTCAGCCCGGGCCCGCTGGCTCTGGCGCGGCCAGGAGCGCCTGTGTCACGCCCACCTGCCTCTCGGTCCCCCCAGAGGCTGAGGGCCTCGCCGGTCTCACCCGATGTCCCTGGAGCCCGGCACTCAGCCTTGCGAGCTGGGGGCGTTTGGAGGTGCCGGGCGGGACAGCACCCCCAGCTCCTGACTCCCGGCCGGGGCGGGCACCCAGCACAGCAGGCGCAGGAGCACGCCCTGCGGGAGTCCGTGGGGACCCCTCCTCCCTGCCCCCCCAGGCTTCCACTGCAGCTGCCTCGGCACCCCCTTGAGGCACCCGGTTCTGGGGTCTTCTTGAGGCCAGGGAACCCAGGCCTCCGACAGCGGCCCCTCGGGTGACGCCAGCCTGGAGCCCCGCTCTCCCGGCCTGAGGCTGCTGATGTGCCAGGAATAAGAAGCCCCAGGGTCGGGCACCCCAGAGCTGGGGTGGGTCTCCCTCTCCCTCTGGGACCCCTAAGGACCCGCTCCGGGAAGGCCTGCTTGTAGGGGGGCTGCCGGGGGTGCGTGAGCATGTGTGGAGGGGGCCGGGGTCGGCCCACAGCGCAGGGTGGGTCCCTTGTGGTCACCCGCAGGTGCCCGGGCCTGGCCAGCTCGCGCCCGGCAGGGCGTCCCGCAGAGGAAGCCATCGTGGGGCAGGAGGTGCCCGGCTCCCCCGGGTCCTGACGCAAGGCTGCTTCCTGGGCGGGGTCTCCCCTTCTGAGAGGTGGCACATTTGCTTTCGGCGCTTGAAACTGGAGGGGAGCCGGGGGCCCCCAGGCGGAGCGCAGCTGCAGGGGAGCGGCCTTGGTGTCCGGCGTCCCCTCCGGCCCCAGCTGCCAGCCAGCGTGGCCGCCCCTGTAGGGCCCGCCGTTCCCCGCAGAGTCGAGAGCGGGGCTGCTTTTTGCTACAGATCTTGGAAACCTCGGGAGCGGGCGCCTGCCCTGCCGCGGTCTCTGGTCCGAGCCCTGCCCCGCCGCCTCCCGGGGCTCCAGGTCACCGCGGCCGGACACTGTCCCGGCTCTGCCCCACCCCACCCCCATCCGGCCGGGGCTGCTGCAGGACGCAGGACTCGGGCTCCCGCCTGCTGGGAGGGGCTGGCGGCTGCTGCTGGCGGGGGAGGGGGGTCGGCGGGAGGTGACCAGCTGGGGTGACCTGCTCCTCCCACTGGCGGGGCCGCCTCTGGTTGCCCCCTGGGGGGACAGCGGGGAGGGGCGGCGTGGGGCCGGTGTCGCTCTGAACCCGCGGGGCCCTCACCTCTCTCCGGTCCGGGCTTTCTGTGAAAGTGTGGGGCTGTTCCCAGGTCTCCGGGCTCTGGGGCTCTGGTTCTGAGCAGGGACGCGGTCGCCCCCTGACGCGGCAGCCCCAACACCGTCCTGGTGCGCCCGGAGCCCGCATGCGTCCCCAGATGTGCGTGCGTCGCGCTGCGTGGTGTGTGCTGTGGTCAGCGGCCAGGGCGCCGGCCCCGGGGAGCCCTGACCCCGGCGGCCCCGCACACAAGGTGCCCAGAGCTGGCCTAGGGCCCCGGGTGTCTGCAGCCCCCCCCCTGCTCCGCAGAGCCCCTGCAGCACGCCCCGTGGGTCCCGGCCTCCCCGAGGAGCCCCGGCCCGTGCAGGCGTCCTCCTGCCCGCTCCCGGGGGACGGCCCTGGGCAGGAGCCAGAGCCAGGGGTGGGGCTGCGCCCCTTCCTGGTGAGCTCGCTGTCCTGGGGTCCCCGTCCCAGTGCTTGGGTCCCTGTGGGTGCCTGTGCTGCCCTGGGGGGAAGGGAGCGGGACGGATGTCCCACACAAGGGGCCCAGGAGGGCTGTGCGCAGGCCCGATGGTGCTGGGCGGCCGGAGGCGGCGGGCTGGACGTGGCTAAGTGGGCAGTGGGCTGGGGGGCCTGAGGCTCAGCAGCCCCTCCCCCGCGGAAACGCACAGGTCCCCAAGATGCACTTTCTCGCCGAGCTTTTTTCTTTTAAACAGATTTATGCATTTATGCACCCAAGAGCTGGGGTACAGGCCGGGGGGGTGAGGGGGTGAGAGGACTCCCCAGAGACAGTTGGGAGCAGAACAGGTGGATCCACTGAAACACTCTGCTGAGGGGAGCAGCGGGGAGACGGGAGGGGTCTGCTGCGCCGTGTGGGCAGCTCCCTGGCCGGGACTGCGCTCAGGCCACAGCGACTGGCAGTAGCTTTGCAGTGCTGGGCCTAACCCCTGTGCCCAGGGGAGCCCCCTCGTGAGCTTTCATCCCTAGGGCGCACTCCTGTTTCCGGTCTGCTCTCCTGTCCAGGTGTTGCCTGCCGCCTGTGACTCTGTGGTCCCCGTTCTTTCTCATGGGGTGTCCCATTTGGGGGACCCCCCTTCTGGTGCTGGGTTTCTGAGGTGGGAGTGGGCAGGTAAGCCCTGTTAGGAGCAGCGGCCCAGACCAGCCAGGCACCCCCAGGCCGAGGCCCATGACCACAGCGGCCCCGCAGCGCCCGGGGGTTTGCTGAGGGGGTGGGTCAGCCCTGCCGTGTGCTTTAATGACATAATTATAGGGGGTATTTTAGGTTCCCCCGACGGGTGGCTGCTGACTGCTCCGACTGGAGACATATATAGCCGGGCCCGCGCCTGGCTGGCCGGCCTCAGGGATGGTGACCGCCGTGGCCTGCTGCAGTTGCCTTCACCAGCCCAGGTGGCTGCCTGGCGCGGGAGTGGGGTGGGCGCCCCACTTGGGCCCCACCGGGCACTGCCCACGTGTGTGGCGAGACCCGGCCGCCCTGCCCGGGCCTCCCTCCCACCGCCGGGAGAGGAAGCGGACCGGCTCGGCACAGAGCCTGGGCCTGCAGGAGCAGCAGGGGCCGGGGACACGCCCTTGTGAGGGGGCCCCGCTGGCCTCAGGCCTGGGTCCTGGGCGCCCCCCAGCCCAGGCCCCACCGAGGTAGCCTCTGAGGGGGAAGCACCTTCCAGCGCCGAACGCGTCGGCTCCTTTCTCTCCCAGCCTGTGCTGGGGACTCCGGCCTCTCCTGGGCTAGGCGCGAGCTCGGGGCCTGGCGTCTGTGCTCTTCACGTGAGGTTTGCCCGTTTCCGGGGGTGACCTGCAGTGGCAGCTCCCCGGCCCTGGTCTCCACCGGGCCCTGCCCTCCTCGGCCCTGACGTGGCCCCGCGGCCGCCGCCAGCCTGGTGGCTCGGGCAAGGCCCGGGGCGTCTCGTGGAGGGGTGGGTGTCCGCTTACCTCCCCGGTCCAGGCCCTCGAGCCCTCTGCTTGGACAGACGGGAAGCCCTGGCCACAGCCCACCCGAGACCCCCCTGCTGTGTGGGCGCCCGCGGAGACGCGCCCCTCCTGACACCTGTGCGGTGGGGACCCGTTTGGGGGCATGGGGCTGGGCAACACTCCCGAGGCAGAGGCGACTGGGCTGAGCCAGGCTTCCTGCCCCTGCCCAGGAACCCTGCTGCCCGCCCGCCAGGCCGCGGTCCCCTGCCCGGCTCTGGGGCGCCTGTGGGCCGGTAGATGTATGGGAACTGCCTGGTTGGGCTCCAGGGGCCCCCACAGAGCCCCAGGGCAGGGGCGGGGGATGCCCGGGCAGGGGCCTGTGCCCGATGGGAGAGTGCACGGCTGGGTGCCATCTGCCCTGAGCCCCGACTGTAGCCGAGCTTGGCTTGTTGGCTTCGGGGTCCCTGCAGGCAGCTCTTCTCGTCGAGCCTGTGCCCCATCGGCCGGCCCGCGCCCCCCACCCCCGCCAGGGGCCCGCACTGCTGTGGGGGCTTCGCTCCCAGCTGCCCCTGCTCCAGGCTGGTGCTCCGAGCGGGACTGGACGGGAGGCCCGGCCTCACCGCCCCAGGCTGGGCTCCGGCCTCCGGTCGGCCCCTGGCTGAGCCTGCGCCGTGTGGGGCGGGGCGTGAACTTGTCTTGAGCCGCAGGGGCCTCTGCGGGGTCCCAGGAGCGCAGCCGTGGCTGGCCCCCCCAGGGCGTGCAGCAGGGAGTCTGCTCCGGACGGAGCCCCAAGCGCTGTGCTTGCCCGGGTCAGCGCCCTGTGGGCCCCAGCCCTGCCCGTGCTGTCCCCGCGTGTCCCCCGCCTGAGCCCCGCGGTCGGGCCGTGTGGACACGGGGCAGTTCCCGGGAGCCTCGCAGGGGCGGCCTGGCTGGGCGCTGCGTCCTGCTGGGGCTCCGACGCGACGGCCGGTGAGTTCCCGCCCCCCAGCGCCTCCCGGCCCCCAGCACCACCTGCCGAGCCCCCGTGCCCGGACCTCCTCGGCGCTGGGCCTCGCGGTCCTGCCGCGCCCTGGCCGCCCGGCACGCGTGTGTCCTCCGGGGCGGAGAGGCGCCCGCCCGTCCCCAAGCCCGGGGCCCGCGCCGGCCGTCCCGCCGGCTCTGCCCTCTGCCCTCTGGCCGTCTCTCCCTTCCGTCGTGCTGCACGGGCAGGGCCGGGGCTGGCCGCTGCCCCCTGGACAGGGCCCGGGCTAGGCCTCCCTGGCGGGGCCGCCCTCCCTCGGCAGGAGCGGCTCTAGCCTTATCGGTGGGCGCAGGTCTCTGGGCCAGGGGGAGGCGGCCAGGCCGGGCCTAATCTCCCGAGGTCAGCCCTGGTGCTGGTGCCTCTGCGGGGACCTGGGGGCTGCGGGGCTGGGGGCGCGGCACAGCAACATGGGGCCCTGGGGGGCGCCTCCTTGGAGCAGGGGGGGGCCCCTGTGCTTTTGGCCCCGGACCTCCGCGAGGCGTCTGCTGCCCCGGTTCCCCTACCACGGCGAGGGGGCAGACTGTGCCCTTGCGGGAGGCCCGGAGTGGGTGTGAGCTGGGTCCCCCTGCTGCCCAAGTCCGGGAGGCGCGGCGGAGAGGCCGCAGCCCCATCTCCTGGCCTCGGGGCCGAGGCCTGCCCTGCCGCCCCTGGTCTCCCGCACCCTGTCTGCTCCCTGTGCCGGCGCTGACCGGGTGGGGCTGCTCAGCACGCCCCTCGGCCCCCATTCCTTTGGGGTGGCTGTGGAGCCCCCAGCCTCGCTGAGTCTCTGTCCTTGGCCCCTGGGGCTCACCCGAGCAGACGCCCCCTGACCGTGGCGGGACAGGGGTGGGGTTGTGTCTCGCCATCCTGGCGGCTCTGGCTGCGTGGCCACGGCCCACGTGGGGCTCTGGGGCCTCCCGTGGGGCTCTGGGGCCACCTGTGGGGGCGGAGGGCTTTGAGGTGCAGTGGCCTTTGGAGGGAGCCGCCCCTGAGGGGGCAGGGCAGGGCGGCGGCCCTGGTTCAGGGGTGACTGCAGGCCGTGGGCGGGCGCGGCGTGACAGTGGCGCTCGGGGGTGGTGGGGACGAGGCCACGCCCGGGTCACGTCCCTCCTCTGCGCTGGGCTGGCTGGCCTGCCTGTGGGGTGCCCACGGCTTGAGCTGGGCTCTGGCCCTCTGGCGTGTCCGGTGGTGTCTGGGCCACACGAGCCCCCAGAGCTGACCCACCTTGAATCGCCTGACCTTCGGCTACCAGGCGGGCGCCGGGGCTTCTGTCCAGCTTCCCCAGTGTGGGGCAGCGGCACGGGGACCTGCGGTGCCGGGCCTGGGTCTTGACACGGAACTGTGGGGGGCCGGGGAGGTTGTCCAGGCTGGGCAGCGGGTGTTTGACGGCCGCCCCGAGAGCATCCCCCGACGCTCCGTGGGTCCTGGTCCCACCCCCGCCCGCACTGTCTGCTCTGTGCACAGGGTCTGGGGGTGCCCCTGGGCTACCTTGGGACTCGCGCGCAGACGTCACTCTGTCCCAGGCGCCCAGAGGTCCCCAGGGCAGGCATCCCTGGGCCGCGGTGGCCAGCCTGGCACTCCCTGTGTGACTACCGGGCACCCTGGCGTGCTACTGTTTCTGTGCCATGGCCAGGCTGGGCCTCCACCCCGAGCCTCCTGAGGGCCCGTGTCCAGCCGTGACTGACGTGGGCAGTGACCCGGGCAGGCCGCAGCTGAAGCTCGTGGGGCTGCGGCCACAGAGCCCTGCAGTCGGGAGCTGAGCCGGCCTCGGGGGCCGCCGGGGGGGCAGCAGAGCCGCGCGAGGGCCGCGGATTCCTCGCTGGTGAGGCGCTGGCTGGGCGGGGCTCCGGCTCAGCCGGTTCAGCGGGAACGGGGGAGGCTGCCTGGTGACCCTGGGGACTTGGGGCCATCCTCAGGCTTGCCAAGCCCGGCTGAACCCCGGCTTCTGGGTGCCGGTCGGCCAGCCTGTGGCCGCTGGGGGAGCCCGTCCCAGTGGGCGCACGCCCGGCACCTGCCCGTGTCCTGTCTCTGGGGCGGCAGCTGTGCGGGGCGGCCTTGGATGGCAGCCCGGGGCAGAGGGAAGGGGCAGCAGGGGCTGGCGGGGGCACGGGGCGGGCACATCCCCGGCTCCCACACCGGCCTCGCGGGCAGCGTGGCTGCTTCTGCCGAACTGCGGAGAGATGGCGCCGGCGCAGGCAGAGCAGCGCTGGGCACACGCTGTGCTGGGGGGCGGAGGCTGCCCTGGCCGGAGCTGCAGCCCTGCGCCGTCAGCAGGGCCCTCCCGGCCTGGCCGTGGGCCCCCCTCTCAGGCGGAGCGGGCGGGTCTGCCTGGCCTGGGTGCATGTGGCTGCCCCAGCTGCCCCCCCGCACCCCCCCCCCCGTGTCTAGCCAGGGCCCTGCGGCTGGAGGGGCCACTCAGGGACTCTGGGACCCCAGGAGGCAGCAGGCAGGGGGCCACCCCGCGTGGTACTCCCTTTGTGGGGAGACGGAGCTGCAGACCCCTGACTGCATCCAGGGACGGGGGTGCCCAGGCCAGCCCAGCCCCAGAGCTGGGGGCCCAGAGCGACATCCCACCCCGGGCTGGGTGGCGCCAGCGCGGATGCGCCCCTGTGGTCAAGGCAGCCTTGGGGGGAGCAGACTGGCACCCTCGTTTTTTTAATTTATGATTTTTTAAGATTTGCTGACATTTATTTATGCATACAAGAGCTGGGGTGCAGGCCAGAGGTGGGGGGGGTGAGAGGACTCCCCAGAGACAGAGTGGGGAGCAGAACAGGCGGATCCCCAGAAACACACTGCTGAGGGGAGCGGCGGGGAGACAGGAGGGGTCTGCCGCGCCGTGTGGACAGCTCCCTGGCCGGGACCCCACTGAGGCCGCAGTGGCTGGTGATGGCCTCGTAGTCCTGGGACTTAACCCCTTGCACCGCCGAGGAGGCCCTGGTGTCCCCATTTTAAAGGGGGGCAGCATCGACAGAGAGGCCACCATGTCAGGCTCCTTCCTGTCATCCTGGGCACCCGGCCCAGGAGCAGGCTGGGTGGTTGGGGCTCTCTGATGCCCCCCAAGTGACAGCTGCCCCCACGTGGGCAGGCTCTCGGGCAGGGGCCGCTGAAGCTGGCCTGCTCCCCAGGAGGGGCGCCCACTGGAGGCTCTGCCCCCCTCCCGAGGGCCCGCTGGCAGGGGAGGGCGCTGGCCGCACTGGCCAGAGCAGGGGCGCCCCGCCTTGTGGCCCCCGGGGACCCCCGCGACACTGCTGCTCGCTGTGCTGTTGGGAATTAGATTAGTTTTCCATAAAAACAGGATGTGGCGGGTACGACGGCGCCGCGCCGAGCCGAGCGCTCACACTTTTCCAGGAAGCGGACGTATAGCTCGGGCAGCTGACCTGTCCCCGGGCGGGGGCCGCGCTCTCCTCTCCTGGGTGGGGGCCGCTCGGCCACTCCCCAGCTGGGGAGCGCGTTCCAGCACCAGGGCCACCCCCCGGCCTGCTGTGCACCAGCCTGGGCTTCCTGGGAGGCGGCCGCTGAGGGGCAGTCGGGGCTCCCCGGAGAAGCAGCAGGACACGGGCAGGGCCTGTCCCGTGCTCTGTGGGCACGCGGGGCGGGGGGGGCGGGAGGCTGGTTCTGTGCGTTTGGCGCGAGCGATGTGGGCTGGCCCGTGAGAGGCTGCGGGCGACATGGCGCCTGGGGTCCCAGGGGCACCCCCCTGGGCCCTCCTGGCTCTCGGGCTTGGGCGGTGGCCGCGGCCCACCTCAGCCTGTGGGACACCCAGTGGACGGAACTCAGTGTCCGCCCCGTCCACAAGCTTCTCCGGGGCGACTCAGAATGGGCCACGCCGGCCCAGCCTCGCTGACCTGGGAAATGTGCCGCTGCCCCGCCCCGGCCCCCAGCACTGAGGCCCTGCCGGCCCTTGCCGGGTGCCCGCTTCTGGCCTCACCCCGCGGGTGGGGTGCGGGGACACCCGCCGGCAGGCCCCCTGGGGTTGGTGCAGTGCAGGGAGGGCGCACCCTAGAGCAGGTCCTGGGCTGCTCCCATCTCACTGAAGGGCACTGGGGCTCGGGGGCAGAGCTGGACCTCGCCTGCCACGGCGCCGCCGCCCCCCTCCGGCGGCCCCCACCCCACCCCGCACCCCTTCCTGGGGCCCGACGTGCCCTAGAGTGGGGCAGGACCTGGAAAGTGACCGCAGAGAGGACCGCGGGGGTGCAGGGCCAGAGTGGGCCCCCCACCCTGCCCTCCTGGAAACCCCTCCCACCTGTCTGTGCCCTGCACAGGCTGGGCGAGCCCGACGCCACGCCCTGGGTGCCAGCTCAGGTGGTGCTGGCCTGCTGTGGCCTGGGCACCCCGCGGGGCCACATGCCGGGGTCAGGCCCTGCTGCGCCCTGGGTCAGCGCCGGCCCCTGTGTCTGCCCAGGCTTGGCCGGCCTCAGCCCTGCCCTCCATGCAGGCCCCAGCCAAGGCGGCCGCATTGAAGAGCACGGCCCAGCGCCCAGGGCCACACGCCGGGCCCTGCGTCCACCGGCGTCCACCGGCCATCCGGCGGGCGGCGCCTGTTTACCTGTGTTGCACGAGGTCAGGGCCTGCGCTGGCTCCTCCCCGGGGCTCAGGGGAGCTGCCTCCCCTGTGGAATGCAGGCCCCGCCCGGGCCCTGGAATCTGGGCTCCGGCAGGCCTGCTGGGCAGGGTGGCCGAGCACTGACCCTTCGGAGGAGCCGAGCCCAAGACACAGCCACCCCCGCGCGCAGACGGCGGGCGGTGCTGGTTGCTGGGGTGCTGGGCGTGGCTCGGGCGCTGAGGGGACTGCTCGTTGGCGGGAGGGGTTCTCTGATGAGCCTGGGCCCTTGGGGCGGCATCCTCCAGGGGAGGGACCTCCTTGCCCGCCCATTGGCGGCCCCCAGCCCTTCCATACAGGGCAGCCTCGGGCGCCCCGCCCCGGCCTGGGCCTCCAGGGTCTGCGGTGGAGTGTGGCTGCTCCTTCCGCCTGGCCTGGTTGGGGGCTGGAGCCCCAGCACTTGGCGCACCCCTGGCCGCTCGGCCCTGCCAAGCACAGGCTCCAGGACATCTGCCAGGCCCCAGTTCTGGGGGCCAAACACCCCCCTCCTGCCCTGCTGCTGTCCCTGGCCCTGCAGGGTTCACCTCAGCTGTCGCCCTCGCCGTGCCTACTCCCGCTGCCCCTGGAGAGGAGCCCGTGCGGCTGTGCAGGCCTCTCCTGAGTCTCCCTGTCCACGCTAGTGTGCTCCTGTGCCCCCCACCTCCTCGGGGCTGGAGCTCCCGGTGGCACTCCTCAACGGCGGCGGTGGGTGCTGTGGGCCGCAGACACGCCAGGGCAGCACCTCAGCCCTGGGCCCCTGCTGACCTCTCCAGACACCTGCTCCAGAATGGGGGGCTAGATCCCAGCCCAGGGTCCCCTGGGGGGGGCCGGCAGGTGCCTCGGAGCTGCGGGTAGTTGCGGACCGGGGCCAGCAGCCGTGTCCCGCTCTCGCACCGCCCCCCCTCCCCCGCAGGGTGAGCCGTGTTTACGGGTTCTCCTCCAGGCCAAATACGGCAGAGGAGGAGACTCCCCGGGAGGCGAGGGCCGCCTCTGTCCACCGTGCGCGCTGGGGCCAGTGAGCGGCGCAGGGGTCTCCGGGCCTCATGCTCCCGAGGCCTGGCGCGGACCTAGGGGCTGTCTGGCTGGGCCCTGAGGCCACCCCGGCAGTGGTGGGAACCGAACCTGAGCCACTGTGAGGCTGTGGCACCCCTGGGCCTGCACCCAGGGGGTGTGGTCAGGCCTCAGAAAGAGGCGCCTCAGGGAGGGAGTGAATGTGGGAGAAGCGGGGGGGTGTCTCAGGACCCCCCCGGGCCTCAGCCTTGCTGTTCCCCCTGGAGCCAGCCACTCGGCCCACCCAGGCCCATGCAGGTCCGGCCCTGCCGCCCTCCTGCCAACCAGGCCGGGACCCGTGGCGCTGGGGCAGCAGGGAGGGGACCCTTCAGGCCCAGCTGAGGGCTGGGCCACCCAGTAGCTGCCCGTGTCCAGCGACAGTGACAGGTGGGCCGTGGTGTGTCCACCCAAACCCAGCTGCCCCTCCCAGCCACTGGCCTTCCTGCTCCTGTGGCTGATGTGGGGGGATGGAGGCGCCTTCGTGCACCCCCTCTGTCCCTGCCTGTGCTGTCCCCACCCGCTTGTGGCCGGCTCTGGCCCCCATGGTCGTGTGCACGCAAGTTGCAGACCAGGCTGTTCCAGAGCTCCAGGGCCGGGGGTGGGGGCCTGCAATGTGCATGCTTGGGGGGGCGGGCACGAGCTGGTCATCTGCCTCCCTGCGCTCTCGGCCGGCCCAGCGGCCGGCCCAGCCAGGGGTCTGGGCTGTAGACTCAGGCCTGCGGGGGGCCGTGAGGGTTGGAGGCGGGCTCCCCACCCCTTCCTATTGTTCCCGGCTCCGGAAAAGGCGTGCTTTCCCTGGGGCTGGCAGGACGCCCCGTCTGAGCCCCCATGCCAGGCCAGGCCAGGCCAGAGCAGCGCCACCTGCAGGCCGCATGCGCCCAGGTTCCTGCCGACTCGGCCACATGCCTGGGCAGCAGCAGTCACCGTCTCGCGGAATGTCCTGGAAGTCCTGGATTTGGAGCCCAGGCCTGGACCCAAGTGCTGGCCGTTACCCCTTCCCTGGGACAGGGATGCAGGATGGCATTGTTGGGGGGCTTGTGCTCGCGGTTGTGGCCAGGGTACCCTCACCTGCCCCCCAGGTGATGGGGGAAGGGACGGGCTGTTCAGAACTCACCTCCATCCCGCCCCCAGGGCTGCCTGTCCACAGCTGCTGGGCGGGGCGGATGGAACCGGGGTCCGCAGGAGGGCGGCGCCTCCTCGTCGTCCAGTGGCTGGCACATGCCCAGCCTGTGGGCACGGAGCCTGGACTGAGTCCCCATGGGCAGCTGCCCCTCGTGACAGGAGGGGAGAGGGCCGCCCACCCCCCAACTCCCCTCCCAGGCCTGTTTCTGGGGACCTGAGGTCGGCTCTAGCCCTGCGCCCGGGCCCTGGCCCCTGACGGCCTCACGGGCCTGGGGCTGTCGTGACTGAGCCACACGTGACACGTGCCCGCTTGGCTGCTTCCGAGGGCCTTCCCCGGGCTGTGCGGTCAGGCCCCCAGACCTCTGCAGCCCACAAACCCCAGCCGCCACTCACCCCGCGCTGAGCCCCCCCTTGGGGACAGGCTGGACGGTGGGGCGGGGGCAGGCCAGGGGCTGAGCATTCCAGCAGCCTGTGCCGTAGGCGCGCCTCCCGGCTTCCTGGGCGCGTCCGATCAACTCTGTTCTGTGCCGAGTGCTCTGGGGGAGCCCGGGGCTGGCCTCGCCCCTCGGGCTGGGCCAGAACCCCCACCTCAGTGGGGGTGGGGAGAGGGGTGACTGAGGCCCCATGCTTGGCCCCCACGGCTGTCGTTCTGGGGTCCTGCCCACCCTTCAGGTGGGAGCGTTGACTGGGCCTGGGCGCCTGGCCCATGGTTCTGTCCCCCGCGGTGGCTGACGCCCCGGTTCCCTGAGCTCCGCCTGGGGGGTCCTGGCAGGGGGAGACGTGAGGCCACGTGGGCTCAGGGGTCTGTGACTGGTTTGACCAGGGGGCTGAGGAGGCTCCCGCATCCGGTGCCGGTGGGACCCGGGGGTCCAGGCAAGGCCCTTGGGAGCCAGCCGCCCCCCCACCCCCCGGCACTGGAGGGGACACCACTGCCCCCAGGTCGCGTGACCAGGGCCTGTGGAGACCCGGCCTGGACGCAGAGAGGGCCTGGGCCCAGGCTTATTTTTAGACCCGCCTGTCCCTGTCCCCTCCCCGGGGAAGACGGTCTGAGTGCTGGGTCAGGTCAGCTTCTTTGGGGGGACTATCCAGACGCAGCCTGGCCCCGCTTGCTCGCAGGCACCTCCGGGGGCCAGGGGCAGGCCGGTGGTGGGCCCGGCTGCAAGGTGGGGGTCACCCGGGGCTGTGCAAGCAGGACCCCCACCCCGTGTCAGGCAGCAGCTCCAGTGCTGTCCAGGGCGCACCCCAGCAGGGAGGTGCCTGCCCGGGCTCGGGGGCCCTTGGCAGTGCGCCATGTCGTAACTGCACTTTCTAAAGCAAGGAGGCTGCTGGGGTGTCTGCGGGGCTGGGGGGCAGTGTGGTGGGGGGTTTGGAAGGTGTGTGCTGAGGGGGCACCCGATGACCTGCTGACCTCCCTGTCCTCCCAGCCTGCCTGCTCCGCGTCAACGCGCTCTCCCTGGTCTACCTGCTGTTCCTGCTGCTGCTGCCCTGGTTCCCAGGCCCCTCCTGGCACAGCCTCCGAGGTAAGGCGGGCAGCGGCCGGGAGCAGGGCCGGGGCTCAGGCGGCCATGCCGAGGCCTGTCCGGGCATGCGGGGGATGGGGGTGAGGAAGGGGCTCTGGTATCTGTGGCCCCACCCCCATCTCAGGACCCCTGACCCAGTGGGGGACACATGCCATGCCTGGGCGAGGAGAGGGACCCCCCCACTTCCCCAGTCCTGGGGGCCCACGTGGGCGCACCAGCAGAGGCCGAGGCTGGAGCAGGGAACTGGCCACGCCACAGCCTGAGCTGGATTCAGAGCCCAGAACCCGGGGCCAGTCCCAGTGGTACCCGCCGCAGAGCAGAGGGCCACAGGCTGCCCTGCAAGGGATCGCGGCCTCTCAGCCTCGGCACGAATGGATGTGCTGACTGGGGGGCTCCTGGGCCCCGCTTCTCCCCTCCAGGTGGGGCTTAGGTTTGGGCCCCTCCCCAAATGCATGACTTGAGGTCCTGGGGCTCCCTGTGGGGGCCCAGAGCTCTGCAGGAGTGTGGGCAAACCCACGGGCTCCCACAAGCCTCGGCCCCACCCCAGGGAGGTTGTGAGCAGGTGAAAGACAGGCTGGGCACCCCCATCCCCGCTGGGTCACCCCACGCCCACTTCCTCCTCTGCCGCGGGACCCCAGCAGTGTCCCACCCACGGCTGACCAGCACTGATGGACCCGCTGCCGTGCAGGGAGGCCGCCTGCCCCTCCGTCCCCTGCAGCAGGCCACTCTGCCCGCAGGTCACACTGGCCGCCTCCTCCGAGCCCTGCTGGGCCTCAGCCTCCTCTTCCTGGCTGCCCACCTGGCCTTCCAGATATGCCTGCACGTCGTGCCGCGCCTGGACCAGCTGCTGGGGCCCAACTGTGAGTCTCCAGGGCCCAGGGATGCCTGTGGGCCCTCAGGTCTGCAGCTGCTGACTATTGGGGTCCTGCCCACTGCAGGCCAGAACCCCCAGCTGCCCCCACAAAGGATCAGATGGGGGGCCCTGGTGGCCGGGGCGGGTCTCTGGGCCCCCGATCTGTCTGGCGGTGACGCCCCCTGCAGGCAGGAAGCTGGGGCCCAGTCGGCACCCCTCAGGCACATCTGGCCGCACCCCTCCCTGCTGGGCCTCAGTCTCCCTAAGCGAAGGCAGCCTGTGCCGGCGTTCCTGCGGGCAGCTGGCATCCCCGGGGCACCCACCACCTGACCCGGGCCCCCCCGCCGCCTCTCTCTGCAGGTGGCCCCTGGGAGACCCTCTCCCGTCATGTGGGGGTCACAAGGTGAGAGGCCAGAGCCTGCGCCAGCTTTCCCATGTGGGGGAGGGGGGCACGCCTGCCAGGCCCGGGCCTCCTGGCCAGCAGCTGCTCAAGCCTCTCCCTGCCCTCCACAGGCTGGACCTCAAGGACATCCCCAACGCCATCCGCCTGGTGGCCCCCGACCTGGGCATCCTGGTGGTCTCCTCCGTGTGCCTGGGCCTCTGCGGGCGCCTGGTGCGGAGGGCACGGCAGAGCCAGCATGCCCGGGAGCCGGTGAGGGGCCAGCTGGGGCTGGACACGCTCGAGGGCACGGAGGCCGGGGGGTGAGGTGGCTGCCTCTGTCCTGGGGGCGGTCTCGGGACCCCATGCCCTTCAGGCTTGCCCAGAACAGGAGACAAAGGCCATGCTGGGGGTGGGCAGCGCCTGGCGGGCAGCGCTGGGGAGGGCGGGGGGGGGCGCATTGGAGAACGAGAGCACCAGTGGGGTTGTGGGTCATCGTGGCTGTTTAGGCCCTAAATCAGGACTGCCCCGGAGGGTCCTGCCTCCAGTGGGGTGAGGCCCGGGTCCTGCGTGTGCCCTGCCCCCACCACAGGCCTCTGCACTGGCCTCAGCCCCACTCCCTGCAGGGGGCCCAGGGCCTCGGGCGCCCCGTGCCGGTCCCACTGTCGTTTGTCCTCAGCCTGGCCAGAAAGGGGGAGGGGAGTCCTGGGGCCCACCGCGGGGCAGGTCACTGGGCCTGAAGCCGACCCGCCTGCTCTCCGCCCGCCCGCCCCGCGGCCCGCCCCCGCCGGGTGTGTGGGCATGCAGGCCGGCGGCCTCTGGTTTCCTCGTTAGCAGGGCCAGGGCTTCCGGGAACAGCCCTGCCGGGAAGGGACTGGACTCCTTCCCAAAATCTGGGGGTGGCGGCAGGGCCAGCCCCTCCAAGCTGCCCATCACAGGTCTGCCCCGGGGGCTGGACCTGATGGCCGGGTGGAGACGGCGGGGGCGGGGGCGGCAGGGCACCTTGCCCACGGCCGGGAACACGTGGGCATCCCCAACCCCCCGCATCGCGGGTCGGTCATGGGGGCCGCACCCGCCCCGGCCCCCCCAGGTGGCGGCTCTCAGGCTCCCGGGGTGGGAGGGGCGGCCGCGTTGCCGAGCTCAGGCTGGCTGCCTGTGGCGGGCGGGGGCGTCCCGCTCTGACGGGCCCCCAGACTTGGGCAGGTCCTGCCTGGGGTTCTCTGGGACCCTTCGGGTTGACCAGAGGCCGACGCCAGGCTGGGGGCTGGGGTGTGGCCCGCGGGCTCCCTGCCACCGCCGCCCGCCCCGAGGCCCGGGGCCTCCAGGAAGCAGGACTCGCTGCTGCAGCCCCCAGTCCCGGGACGGTGGGGCCCGGCAGGGCCGTCCCTTCCCCAGCCAGCTGGTCGCTTCTGTCCACTGGCGAATCAGCCTCAGGGCACGCCCACCCTGAGACCCTAGCACCAAGCCTGGTGAAGTGGGGTCCCCTCACCCCACTCTGATGGGGGCCCAGCCCGTGTGGGCTCAGCTCCAGCCTGTGGGCCACGCGTGGTGGGGCGGCACATGCCCCCTTCCGGACACTCGCCGCTCAGTCGGGGCTGGCCCAGGGGCCTGTGCGGGTCTCCATGAGACGAGGGCGGGCGCTGAGGGGTTCGGCAGCTCTGGAGGCGCCTGCGTGGGCCGGGCCGGCCAGGTGGGCTGCTCCAGTCCCCAGAGCTGACTTGAGGGGGTGCAGGCCACGGCCACTGGGCAGCAGTGGTGGGGGCTCGGGGGGCTCCGTGCCCTGACCTGTCTCCCCGTGACCCTGCAGGATGACGACGAGAGGGAGGCGGACGCCCGGCCCCTGGCAGGGCTCCGGGGAGGCCCCGCGCTGGCCGCCAAGCGGAGATCTCGACTGGCCGCCCGGTTCCGGGTCACCGCCCACTGGCTGCTGGTGGCCGCCGGGCGCATGCTGGCCATCGCGCTGCTGGCGTTGGCAGGTACCCACTGGGTAGGGACCCTCGCGCCCCCGGAGCCCCCGCGGCCCGGCCTGACCCGTGTGTCCCCGGCCACAGGCATCGCCCACCCCTCGGCCTTCTCCAGCCTCTACTTCCTGGCCTTCCTGGCCATCTGCACCTGGTGGGCCTGTCACTTCCCCATCAGCCCGCTGGGCTTCAGCACGCTCTGCGTCTCCGTGGGCTGCTTCGGCGCCGGCCACCTGCTCTGCCTCTACTGCTACCAGACGCCCTTCGCCCAGGCCCTGCTCCCGCCCGCCAGCATCTGGGCCAGGTGAGGCGCCCGGCCCCCGCCCCCACGGGCCCCGCCCCACCGGCCCCGCGCACTCAGCCGGGTCCATCCCCCGCAGGGTGTTCGGCCTCAAGGACTTCATGGTTCCGGCCAACTGCTCCAGCCCGCACACCCTGACCCTCAACACCCAGCACGACTGGCCGGTGTACGCGAGCCCCGGCCTGCTGCTGCTGCTGTACTACACCCTGGTCTCGCTGCTGAAGCTGCGCCCCCACCGGCCCGCCGACCAGGTCCTGCCGCCCCTCCCCCCTGCACACCCCCACCTCCCCCCCGAAACCCCGACACCAGGCTGAGGGGCTGAGCCTGGACTCCGGTCTCCACAGAGGAAGGAGGTGACTGGGGGCGAGGAGGAGCGAGAGGTGGAGCTGACCGAGGTGGACCAGTGGCTGCAGGACCAGGCTTGGGCAGCCGCCGACAAGGAAACTGGAGCTGCCCAGGTGAGGGGTGGGCCCGGCTGGGCCGGGGGCGGCCCCCGTGGGCTGGCTCGCGAGGTCTGTCCTGTCCCGCAGCCGGCGGCGCCCGCGTCTCTGGAGCCGGAGAACTGCACCGTGCACGACTTGACTGGCCACAGCCCCGTCCGGCAGCACCCGAGTGAGTCCCGCGTGCTGGGCCTGGGCGCTCCTGCGTGTGCGTGCACTGCCCCCTGGTGGCCACCGGGGGTTCTCACTGGTCTGCCGCCAGGGCCAGGGCCAGGGCCCCGGGACCCAGCCCTCCAGGGGCCTCCCGGCCCCCGCACCCCTCCCAGTCCAGAGCGCACTCAACTCTCCCACCTTGGGGCCCTGTGCAGCCCTGTCTCGAAGTGCCCCCCCAGCCCAGCCCCCCGTGCTCCGGGCTGCCCCTGCACAATCAGGCAGTGGGGTGCTGGCACGGGGCTACCTTTCCGCCCGGGCCTTTGGTCTTGGAAGCCGAGGCCTGCGGAGGTGGGGGCTGGGCACCCCCATGCTCCAGGGCGTGCTCTGCCCCAGGCCCGCCACGGGCTCCTGCCAGCACGCTCCCTTCTCCCCACGGGCCACCTGTCCATGTCTGGGGGCAACGTTGCATGTGGCCAAGCCCAGCTGCAGCTTCCCAGGAGGGCCCCCAGTTCCTGCCTGACCGGCCCACCCCTCTAGGGCGCCCCCGGCTGGCGGGACCCCAGGAGCCATCACCGCTGCACAGCCTGGGCCACCTCATCATGAACCAGAGCTACGTGTGCGCCCTCATCGCCATGATGGTGAGTGGCGTCTGCGGGATGTGCCCCCTCGGCCGCGGGGCCCGAGCAGCCCGAGTCCAAGCCCGTGCCGCGTGTGTTCAGGGTGGGGGGGGTGTGCTGGCGCTCCGGGGGTCCACCCACTGGCCTCCCCCTCGCCCCCAGGTCTGGAGTATCACCTACCACAGCTGGCTGACCTTCGTGCTGCTGCTCTGGGCCTGCGTCATCTGGACAGTGCGCAGTCGCCACCAGCTGGCCATGCTGTGCTCGCCCTTCATCCTGCTCTACGGGCTGGCGCTGTGCGGCCTGCGCTACGTGTGGGCCATGGATCTGCAGCGCGAGCTTCCTGTCATGCTGGGCCCCGTCAGCCTGCGCCAGCTGGGGCTGGAGCACACGCGCTACCCCTGCCTGGACCTGGGCGCCATGGTGAGCGGCTGCCAGCGCCACCTCGCACCTGGCGTGGCCCTGAGGCAGCGGTGCCCGGCATGTGTGGGGCCAGGGGCCTGCGGGTGTGACAACATGTCCACAGAGTTGGCCAGGGGCAGGGGCCGGCCGCTTCCCACCGAGGGCACTTCTGGGCGGGGCCTGGTGCCGGAGGCCAGGCCGGCGCTCACTGACCCGCCGTGTCGCAGCTGCTGTACACCCTGACCTTCTGGCTCCTGCTGCGCCAGTTTGTCAAGGAGAAGCTGCTGAGGGGGGCCAAGGCTCCGCCCACGCTGACGGGGGTGACCGTGGCTGACACAGGTGAGGCGGGCGGGCAGGCGGGCGGGGCCCTCTCCCGGCCCTCCCGGCCCGACGCCACGTGTCCCCTGCAGAGCCCACGCGGACGCGCACGCTGCTGCGGAGTCTGGGGACGCTGGTGACGGGCGCGTACGCCAAGTACTGGATCTACGTGTGCGCGGGCATGTTCATCGTGGTCAGCTTCGCCGGCCGCCTGGTGGTCTACAAGATCGTCTACATGTTCCTCTTCCTGCTGTGCCTCACGCTCTTCCAGGTGCCAGGCGGGGCGGCTGGGCGGGCGGGCGGGCGGGCGGGCGGGCGGGCAGGGGGCTCACCGCTGCGCCCCCTCAGGTCTACTACAGCCTGTGGAGGAAGCTGCTCAAGGTGTTCTGGTGGCTGGTGGTGGCCTACACCATGCTGGTGCTCATCGCCGTCTACACCTTCCAGTTCCAGGACTTCCCCGCCTACTGGCGCAACCTGACGGGCTTCACGGACGAGCAGTGAGCGGGCGGGCGGGCGGCGGGCGGGCGGCCGGCGGGCGGGCGGCGGGCCTCAGGTGGTGACCGAGGCTCCCGCAGGCTGGAGGACCTGGGCCTGGAGCAGTTCAGCGTGTCCGAGCTCTTCTCCAGCATCCTCATCCCCGGCTTCTTCCTGCTCGCCTGCATCCTGCAGCTGCACTACTTCCACCAGCCCTTCATGCGGCTCACCGACCTGGACCGGGTGCCCCCGCCCCGCGCCCAGCGGCCGCGCTGGGCCTCCAGGTGGGCGCCCGCTCCGCTCCCAGCCGGGGAGGGCGGTCCCGTGTGGGCGCCCGGCCTGGCGGGGGGAAGTGACGCTGTGGGGCCCTGTCCCAGGCAGGACGGGGTGAGCGGGACCCCGCTGCTACAGCAGGAGGCGGCGGAGGGGGCACCTGGACCCCCCCAGGCCACGCGGGCCCCGGAAGGTAAGCCGCAGGGCGCCCCGTGTCCCCGGGCTCAGGCCCTCTGAGCCCCAAGCCTGAGCTGCGGGGCGGGCGGCTCGGGCCGGGAGCACGCCGCCTCACCCCACGGCCGCCCTCCCACCCTGCAGCGGCGCCCAGCAAGTGGGGCCTGGTGGCCGAGCGCCTGCTGGAGCTGGCGGCCGGCTTCTCCGCCGTGCTCACCCGCGTGCAGGTGCTGGCGCGGCGCCTGCTGGAGCTGCACGTCCTCAAGCTGGTGGCCCTCTACACCGTCTGGGTGGCCCTGAAGGAGGTGCGTGCCGGGCCCGCGGGGCTGGCGGCAGGACGGGTGGCAGCGGGAGGGGGTGGGGGGCGGCTGCGGGGTCCAGCCACCAGCCCGCCGCGCCGCCCGCAGGTGTCGGTGATGAACCTGCTGCTGGTGGTGCTCTGGGCCTTCGCGCTGCCCTACCCCCGCTTCCGGCCCATGGCCTCCTGCCTGTCCACCGTGTGGACCTGCATCATCATCGTGTGCAAGATGCTGTACCAGCTCAAGGTCGTGCGGCCGCAGGAGTACGCCAGCAACTGCACGGAGGTGCCGCGCCCCCCGGCCCGCAGAGGGGGGTCCCTGCCCGCGGGCCTGCGCTCAGCCCAGGGCCTGGGGAGGCACCAGGCAGCCCCACCCTGGCGGGGAGGGGGAGGCCCCCGAGCAGCCCCACCCCCTTTGTGGGGTCCCTTTGCCGCATTCCGTGACCCCTTCCCTGTCGGGGTGGACCCAGAGCCGAGGTGGGGCGAGGGGCCCGTGTCCCGCCCGCCCAGTGCCAGCGCTGATGCCCGCCCCTCCCCCAGCCCTTCCCCAACAGCACCAACCTGCAGAAGGCCGAGATCAGCCAGTCCCTGCTCTACCGCGGCCCCGTCGATCCCGCCAACTGGTTTGGGGTGCGGAAGGGCTTCCCGAACCTGGGCTACATCCAGGTGAGTGGGCCAGGGGAGGGCGGCGGGGGGCTGGCGGGGCCGGGCAGCCCTGACCGCCCCGCCCGCCCTGCCGCAGAACCACCTGCAGATCCTGCTGCTGCTGGTGTTCGAGGCCATGGTGTACCGGCGCCAAGAGCACCACCGCCGCCAGCACCAGCTGGGCCCGCTGCCCGCGCAGGCCGTCTGCGCCGACGGCACCCGCCAGCGGCTGGACCGCGACCTGCTCAGCTGCCTCAAGTACTTCATCAACTTCTTCTTCTACAAATTCGGGCTGGAGGTGAGGTCCGGCGAGCACCCCGCTCCCGTGCATCCTGCTGCCCCGGCACAGCTCCGTCTCCCGTGTGTGCGGGGTCAGGCCGTCCGTCCCCACAGGGGGTGAGGGGTCCCCGGGCCCCCACACCTGGCCCCTGTCCGACTGCACCCCCCGTCACCCCCAGATCTGCTTCCTGATGGCCGTGAACGTGATCGGCCAGCGCATGAACTTCATGGTCATCCTCCACGGCGGCTGGCTGGTGGCCATCCTCACGCGCCGGCGCCGCGCGGCCATCGCCCGCCTCTGGCCCAACTACTGCCTCTTCCTGACGCTCTTCCTGCTGTACCAGTACCTGCTGTGCCTGGGCATCCCCCCCGCCCTGTGCATAGGTGAGGCGCGCCGCCCCGCCAGCCCATCCCACAGCCCTCCCCTGGGCGTCTGCTGGGGTGCTGCCTCAGGGCGCACTCTGGACCCTTCCATGGCCTCCGCCAGCTCCCACTGTCACCCGGTTCCTTCCCCTGGAGGCTGGGGCAGAAAACCGTGGTGGGCACTGGACTGGCGGGGCCGGGGCAGCCAGGTGCCCAGGCCATCCAGGCTGCTTCTGGGCTTGCTGTAGTAAAACCGGGCCCCCTGTGGTCTGGCGGAGGCGCCGTGTTTGCTCCCACGCCCGCGCATCTGGGGCAGTCCCTGAGCACTGTGGCAGCCCGGCCACGCCCTCCGCCTCTCAGCCGCTGAGCAGAGTCCTGTGGGGCCTGGGGTTGGGGTTGGGGTGGGCACAGGGTCCTTCCTCTGGGGTAAAGGCTCGGGGGGCGCCTTCCTCTTGTCCCCCCCAGTCCTGTGCCTTCTGGGCTCTGCATCCTGCCCCCCGTCAGTGGTCACCACCAGAAAGGCCCCGCCTGCCCATCTCCCTCCCTGTAGGCCTCCACTCGGCCCCGCCCACACCCAGGTCCTGGGCAGTCACGCGGGGGCACGTGTCTGAGGACATGGGGTCTCTGGCCGGCGGGCCTCGGACGCTGAAGGGCCGTGGGGTGGGTGCGCGAGTGGACGTAGGCGCGGCCGCTGGGGATGCCGGGCCCTGCCCTGACACGCGCCCCCGCAGACTACCCGTGGCGCTGGAGCCAGGCCATCCCCATGAACTCGGCGCTCATCAAGTGGCTGTACCTGCCCGACTTCTTCCGGAGCCCCAACTCCACCAACCTCATCAGTGAGTGCGGCCTGGCCAGCGAGGGCAGGGCTCGTCCAGGCCGCCCGCCAGCGCCCCCGCCGGCCCTGCCTCCCGGGGCGCCCGCCGCGGTGCAGAGCAGCGTCCGGGGGGCACGCGTGTGGGGCGGGCGTGCTGAGCGGGTCTGCACGGCGGGCGGCGCTGCCCACGGCTGCTGGGGCGGGGCGGGCGGGGGATGCCGGTTGGTGGCAGCGGACCCTGTGCCCGCAGGCGACTTCCTGCTGCTGCTCTGCGCCTCGCAGCAGTGGCAGGTCTTCTCGGCCGAGCGCACCGAGGAGTGGCAGCGCATGGCCGGCGTCAACACGGACCACCTGGAGCTGCCCCGGGGGGAGCCCAACCCCGTGCCCAACTTCATCCACTGCAGGTGAGTCGGCCGGGCAGGCTGCTGCCGGGCAGGGCGGACGGTCACGCCAGCACAGGCTGCGGGGGCGCCGGCGGGACCCCCCACCCCGGCAGGTCCCTGCTCCGAGGGAGCTGGGGCTCCGGTGACGCCCCGCACTGACGCCCCGCGGCCGGCAGGTCCTCCCTGGACATGCTCAAGGTGGCCGTCTTCCGCTACCTCTTCTGGCTGGTGCTGGTGGTGGTGTTCGTCACGGGGGCCACCCGCATCAGCGTCTTCGGGCTCGGCTACCTGCTGGCCTGCTTCTACCTGCTGCTCTTCGGCACCGCCCTGCTGCAGAGGGACACCCGCGCCCGCCTGCTGCTCTGGGACTGCCTCATCCTCTACAACGTCACCGTCATCGTCTCCAAGAACTTGCTCTCGGTGAGCCCCCGCCAGGCCGACCCCTCTGCCCTCCGCCTGCCCGCCCACCTGGGCTGACCCGCCTCCCCCCCAGCTCCTGTCCTGCGTCTTCGTGGAGCAGATGCAGAGCAGCTTCTGCTGGGTGATCCAGCTCTTCAGCCTCGTGTGCACCGTCAAAGGCTACTACGACCGTGAGTGACCGGGCGGGTGGGCGGGACCGAGTGCGCGCCCGAGCCAGGGCCTGACCCCTGCGGTGCCGCCCGCAGCCAAGGAGATGCTGGGCAGGGACCAGGACTGCCTGCTGCCCGTGGAGGAGGCGGGCGTGCTCTGGGACAGCGTCTGCTTCCTGTTCCTGCTGCTGCAGCGCCGCGTCTTCCTCAGCTACTACTTCCTGCACGTCAGGGCGGAGCTGCAGGCCACCGCCATGCAGGCCTCCAGGTTGGCGTCGCCACGGGGAGCCCAAGCGGCAGAGCCCAGGCCCATCTTGGGAGCCGAGTGGCCGCTGCAGCCCTGATGGTGCCCATGGCAGCGCAGGGCGGCCCGGCCCTCCCGGCCCCACAGTCTGGTGGGTGGTGGGTAGGGCTGAGGCCCCCTTGAGCAGGGAGGACGTGGGCAGCTGGGCCCAGCTGGCCCGAAGCGGGGAACCCCAAACTGGGCAGAGAGGCTGGGGCCTCACCATGCCACCCGCAGGGGCTTCGCCCTCTACAACGCCGCCAACCTCAAGACCATCGACCTGCACCGCCGGGCGGAGGAGAAGTCCCTGGCGCAGCTGAAGAGACAGTAGGTGCCGCCCAGGGTGGGCACCAGGATTCCCCGGCCTGCCCAGCACTCACGGCCTCCCCCCACCACCCCCAGGATGGAGCGCATCCGGGCCAAGCAGGAGAAGCACCGCCAGGGCCAGACTGGCCAGGGCCGCCCCCAGGACCCCCGCCAAGAGCCAGGTGAGTGTGGGTGGGGCTTTGGCAGCCCCGCCCGCCACATGCTCGCCCACACGCTCCCCCACCCGTGCTCGTGGTGTCGCCAGCCGCCGCCCTGTCCCGTGCCATGTGGTCGTCTGTCCCGTGTGGCCGGCCCGCGCCTGCCTGTGGCCTGCCCGTGGGGGCCGCCGGCCCTTCCGCCCTGCCGCACACGGCCCTCCGCGCCCCGCCCTCCTCCCCGGCCCCGCTCCCTGCTGCTCATGCTCACCGCTCCTCCACAGGGCCCAGCAGCCCGGGGGGCTCCCCCGCGCCCCCGAGACAGTGGTGGCGGCCCTGGCTGGACCACGCCACAGGTACGGCCCAACCCGGCCCAGCTGACTGCCTCAGGGAGCCGCTGCCCCCCCCCCCATGCACATATTCCTTGCCCCGCCTCCGGCCTGTCGTGACGGGCTGCGCCCCCACAGCAGACGCTGCCCTCTTCTGAGCCAGAACCCCACGTGCCCTGCTGACCGTGGTCCCCACGCGTCCTCTTGTCCAGTCTCGTCTCCTCGCGCTGCCTGTGTCCTTTGCATGCGACGCCGCCCTGCCTCTGGCACCTGGGAGGGTGGCTGTGGGGCTGGCCCAGGGGTCACAGTGCTGGGGGACCGGGCAGGGCAGCACAGCCAGGCCCCCGAGGGGGTGGACGGGGGTGGGGGGCCGGCGCTCAGCCCCGCCCTGCCCGCAGTCATCCACTCTGGGGACTACTACCTGTTCGAGTCTGACAGCGAGGAGGAGGAGGAGGTGCAGCCCGAGGACCCGCGGCCGTCGGCACAGAGCGCCTTCCAGGTCAGGGCAGGGGCTGCCTCCCGCAGTCCAGGTGGCCCGCTGGGCCCGGCGCCTCCCCGGGCACCAAGTGAGACAAGCGCACACGGTGCGGGGCGCGGTCACCTGCTGCCGGGCCCTGCAGCGCCCGCTGATGGCTGGCCTCTCCCGGGGGCGCTGCACGCGTGCCGGACACGTCTGCTGCTGGGCCGGGCACGGGGCTGTGGGCATTGCCCCGCCCCCTGGGCTGTTTCTTGCCCTCGCCGAGGGAGGGAAGGTCCAGCAGGAGGCCGGGGGCAGACGCTAACCGCGAGCCCCGGCAAGCAGATGGCGTACCAGGCGTGGGTCACCAACGCCCAGACCGTGCTGAGGCAGCGGCGGGAGGAGCAGGCCCGGCAGGAGCAGGCAGGGCAGCTGCCCACAGGTGAGTGGGCGCGCACAGGGCTCTGGAGGGGACCCCAGGGGCCCAGGCGCTGACTTGTACCCACTCCCACTCCCAGGAGGAGGCCCCAGCCAGGAGGCAGAGGCGCCACAGGACGAGGTAGCAGGTGCGTGGGCCCCAAAGCCTGGGGAGGGGGGTCCCCCGCTGCCACTAGGCCACCCTTCTAGCACCCCCCGCCCCCCTCTGCAGGCCGCAGCCACGTGATGCAGCGCGTGCTGAGCACTGTGCAGTTCCTGTGGGTGCTGGGCCAGGCGCTGGTGGACGGGCTCACGCGCTGGCTGCACACCTTCACGCGCCACCACCAGGCCACCAGCGACGTGCTGCGCGCCGAGCGCTACGTGCTGGCCGAGAAGCTGCTGCGGGTGAGCACCCCCCCGTGCCCGCCCCCTCTCCACCGTGCACCCTTCCTGCCTTCTTTGGGGGGATGGGCCTGGCCCGCGGGGCCCCTTTGGCATGAGAGCTGGGCGTGCCGTGCAGGGCGAGGAGGTGGGCAGCGAGGTGCTGGACCAGCTGTACGCCAGCGAGACGGAGGCCCGCGACGAGCCAAGCCTCACGTCGAGGTAGGTGCGGCCCCCGCTGCCAGGCTCCCCCACCCCGCCCCGCCGCCCCCTGACCGCCTCCCTCCCTCAGCGGGCTGGGCGCCGAGGAGCCGCTGAGCAGCGTGACGGACACCAGCAGCCCCCTGAGCACGGGCTACAGCACCCGCAGCGGCAGCGAGGAGGCGGTCCCGGGGCCCTCCCTGCGCGGCTCCCGGGAGCTGCCGGCCAGCGTGCGCCGCACCCGCACGGCCAGCGAGCTGCTCCTGGACAGGTGGGCGGAGACGGGGCGGGGGTGTGGGGGGGTCCTGGCCGCTGCAGCACGGTGCTGAGCGGGCCCCCCGCAGGCGCCTGCACATCCCGGAGCTGGAGGAGGCCCGGCGCTTCTCCGAGGGCCAGGGCCGGCCGCTGCGGCTGCTGCAGGCCGTGTACCAGTGCGTGGCCGCGCACTCCGAGCTGCTGTGCTACTTCATCATCATCCTGAACCACATGGTCACCGCCTCGGCCGTCTCGCTGGTGCTGCCCGTGCTGGTCTTCCTCTGGGCCATGCTGTCCATCCCACGGCCCAGCAAGCGCTTCTGGATGACGGCCATCATCTTCACCGAGGTGGGGCGGGGGGCGGAGGGCGGGTGGCAGGCCAGCCGCGGGCCGGTGGGCGGCCGCTGAGACCCTTCCCCGCAGGTCACTGTGGTCACCAAGTACCTGTTCCAGTTCGGCTTCTTCCCCTGGAACGGCCAGGCTGTGCTGCGGCGCTACGAGAACAAGCCCTACTTCCCGCCGCGCATCCTGGGCCTGGAGAAGACGGATGGCTACATCAAGTACGACCTGCTGCAGCTCATGGCGCTCTTCTTCCACCGCTCGCAGCTGCTGGTGAGCCTGGGCGGACCTCCGTCCGGGGAGGTGGGGGGCGGCCATCCCGCCGCCTGACCGCTGCCCCTCCGTGCAGTGCTACGGCCTCTGGGACCACGAGGAGGAGCCTGACACCAAGGCGCGCGGCAGGGACGGTGGGGAGCAAGGGGCTGAGGAGCTGGAGGCCCTGCTGGGACCCGAGACCGAGGCGGCGGCGGACCCCCCCGAGCACAGCGTGCAGGCGGACGTGAGGGGCGGGCCCTCCGAGGAGCTCGAGATCCAGAGCAGGACGCGCACGAGCCTGCGCTTCAGGAGGCGGGAGAGCAGCACCCCCAGAGGCCTGGCGGAAACTGGTAGGGCACCCCGGCCCCCCGGCCCTGCTGGTGACAGGCAGGCCCTCAGGAGACCAGGGCTGAGCCGGCTGCTCCCCACAGAAGCTGAGGAGTCCGAGGAGGAAGCCGCAGGGACAGAGAAGAGGCACCGACGCCCCGGGGACCGAGTGCGGGCAGCCGGGCAGCAGCTGCAGAGGCTCTGCCTGTCCTTGTGAGTGGGCAGGGCCTGGCGCAGGGGCGGGGCTGGGGGGCGGGCTGGCAGGGGCAGGGCCCGGCACTGAGTCCCGCCCCCCAGGGCCCAGGGCATGTACCGGCCCCTGCGGCGTTTCTTCCACGACATCCTGCACACCCAGTACCGGGCGGCCACCGACGTCTACGCCCTCATGTTCCTGGCCGACGTGGTCGACTTCATCATCATCATCTTTGGCTTCTGGGCCTTCGGGGTGAGCGGGGGCTGGGCTGCGGGACGCCGGGTGCAGGGCCCAGGAGGCCCGGCTCCCTGACCTCTGCTGTCCCGTGCGGCCACAGAAGCACTCGGCGGCCACGGATATCACCTCGTCGCTGTCGGACGACCAGGTGCCCGAGGCCTTCCTCGTCATGCTGCTGATCCAGTTCAGCACCATGGTGGTGGACCGCGCCCTCTACCTGCGCAAGACCGTGCTGGGCAAGCTGGCCTTCCAGGTGGCGCTGGTGCTGGCCATCCACCTCTGGATGTTCTTCATCCTGCCCGCCGTCACGGAGAGGTGGGTCCGGTGGGTGCGCGGGCTTGGCCTCTGGTGGGCCGGGCAGGCGCTGACCCGGCCGCTCTCCACGCAGGATGTTCAGCCAGAACGCGGTGGCCCAGCTGTGGTACTTCGTCAAGTGCATCTACTTCGCCCTGTCCGCCTACCAGATCCGCTGCGGCTACCCCACCCGCATCCTCGGCAACTTCCTCACCAAGAAGTACAACCACCTCAACCTCTTCCTGTTTCAGGGGTAAGTGGGGCCCGTGGGGCCGAGGCGCAAGGATGCCCCCAGGCCCCTGACGGCCGCTGACCTGGGCAGGTTCCGGCTGGTGCCCTTCCTGGTGGAGCTGCGGGCCGTGATGGACTGGGTGTGGACGGACACCACGCTGTCCCTGTCCAACTGGATGTGCGTGGAGGACATCTACGCCAACATCTTCATCATCAAGTGCAGCCGCGAGACGGAGAAGGTGCGCGGGCGGCGGGAGGAAGCACCAGATGCAAGCTGCGCTTGCGTCTTTCAGCAGCTTTATTGCCACATCCCTCACACCTGAGAAAGCACCCGTGGGTGCTTCCTAGTGCAGGCACCTATCACCCCAAGAAACCCTGACCCAGAGCAGCCATATCCCAACCCACACCTGCGCCTTCCCCAACGGCCGCCTGGTCCGGCCTCGCCCTTGAGCAGCTGCGTAGACCTGGCCTTCCGCTCAGGGTTCTTGGGGCTTCTCCGTGCCAGGGGCTCCTGTCCACAGCTGGGCAGGCCCCGTGTGGCAGGTGGATGGCGGGCTTGTCTGTCAGTCGCGCTTCTGTGGACACGGCCTCATAGCCCGGGTACACCCGGTGGAACCTCTGCCCCTGGCCTCCCAGGAGGGGCAGCTTGTGGCGTCCTGGTGGGCGCGGCACCCTCAAGCCGGTGACGCGGCACCTTCTGTGCTCATCACTTGGCGCCCATGCCTGGTTCCACATGGGTCTCGAGGCTGCGTGGTGGCCTGGACACCAAATCCCGATGGACACACGTCTGGCGCGGGGGCCAGTGTTAAGTCTCGTGAAACCCAAGGAGGGGACTTGCCCGGGGGCTTGCGCCGCAGCTGTGTGGCGAGAGGCAGGCATGAGCGCCTGGTGGTGCCAGGGCCGCTGCTGAAGGGCTGTGCCCGCCCCGTGAGGACATGTCCCAGCTGCCATCCTCAGCGGGACCGCGGGTCCTGGCACTGGGGCAGGAAGGTGGTGCAGGGATGGTGGTAGGCGCTGCTCAGTGGCTTCCCCGTCCTCTGCCCCAGAAATACCCACAGCCCAAGGGGCAGAAGAAAAAGAAGATTGTCAAGTACGGCATGGGCGGCCTCATCATCCTCTTCCTGGTGGCCATCATCTGGTTCCCGCTGCTCTTCATGTCCCTGGTGCGCTCCGTGGTGGGCGTGGTCAACCAGCCCATCGATGTCACCGTCACCCTCAAGCTGGGGGGCTACGAGGTAAGGCCCCCCGCCGCCCCCCGCCCTGCATCCCTCGACACCGAGGGGCTGCCCTCACAAGCCCTCCCCACAGCCCCTGTTCACCATGAGCGCCCAGCAGCCGTCCATCCAGCCTTTCACACAGGCGGCCTACGACGCGCTGTCCCAGCACTTCGACCCCAACCCAGTAAGCTGCCGCGCCAGCCCCGGCCATGGGGGGGTGGGGGGTGGGAGGGGCAGGGCCAAGGTCCCCACTGAGGCGCGCCGGCCCCAGCTGGCCATGCAGTTCATCAGCCAGTACAGCCCCGAGGACATCGTCACGGCCCACATCGAGGGCAGCTCGGGGGCGCTGTGGCGCATCAGCCCGCCCAGCCGGGCACAGATGAAGCGCGAGCTGTACAACGGCACAGCCGACATCACCCTGCGCTTCACCTGGAACTTCCAGAGGTGCGCCCCAGGCCGGGGGAGGGGGGGGCGCGAGCGGGCGCCTTCGAGGCTCACCCCACCGGCCGCTGCAGGGACCTGGCCAAGGGCGGCACCGTGGAGTACACCAACGAGAAGCACGTGCTGGACCTGGCCCCCAACAGCACCGAGCGGCGGCAACTGGCCAGTCTGCTCGAGGGCACCTCGGACCAGTCAGTGTGAGTGGGGCCAGGGCTGGGGCCCACAGGCCGCAGAGGGGGTCGGGTCTGACCACCGCCCTGCCCCCCACAGGGTCATCCCCAACCTCTTCCCCAAGTACATCCGCGCCCCCAACGGGCCCGAAGCCAACCCGGTGAAGCAGCTGCAGCCCAGTGAGTGGGGCTGGTGGTGGGGGCCGAGACGGACTGGAGGTGGGGGGCGGCCGTGGCCCAGCAGCCCCCGCGTGTTCCCTCTGCCCAGATGAGGAGGCCGACTACCTGGGGGTGCGCATCCAGCTGCGGAGGGAGCGTGTGGGCTCGGGGGCCACCGGCTTCCTCGAGTGGTGGGTCATCGAGCTGCAGGACTGCCGGGCTGACTGCAACCTGCTGCCCATGGTCATCTTCAGCGACAAGGTCAGCCCGCCCAGCCTGGGCTTCCTGGCCGGCTACGGGTGAGTGTGGGCAGAGCGGAGGGGGGCGGGGCGGGGCCGGGCCAGGCCGGTGACCAGCCCTCACCACCCCGCCCGCAGGATCATGGGGCTGTACGTGTCCATCGTGCTGGTCATCGGCAAGTTCGTGCGCGGCTTCTTCAGCGAGATCTCGCACTCCATCATGTTCGAGGAGCTGCCGTGCGTGGACCGCATCCTCAAGCTGTGCCAGGACATCTTCCTGGTGCGCGAGACGCGGGAGCTGGAGCTGGAGGAGGAGCTGTACGCCAAGCTCATCTTCCTGTACCGCTCGCCCGAGACCATGATCAAGTGGACGCGGGAGAAGGAGTAGGGCGCCCGCGGGCGTGAAGGTGAAGGAGCTGGCGGCCGACGCCCCCTCCCCGACCCCCCCCCGCCCGTGAGCCGATGCTGCTGCCGGACGCCGTGGCCCCCGGGCCGACCAGGACTGCTGTCCTCCGCCGCCTGCGGCCCGGGGCCCGGCCTCCCCCACACGTACTGTAGAATTTTCTAATTAAAAACGTTTTATTTATACAAACGGAGAATCAGCTGGGTGCCGTCCCTGACTTCCCACCGCAGCCCCGGCCCTGGGCGGCCTCAGCTCGCGCCACGTCCGGCTCCGTCTGCCCGTCGCCGAGGAGACATGCGCAGGGAGGCCCCGCAGGCCCGGCCCCGGGAGAGGCGCACGGTGGGGAGGGCCCGGCAGGCAGGCTCTCCTGGCACCCCAGGAGCGGCACCTCCCCCTGGCTGCGGAGCTGGGCCTCGGCCAGGATGTAGGGTGGCAAGGGCTCCAGGGAGGGCTGCAACAGAGTGGGGGGGCGCGGGTGAGGCACGGGGTGGGGCAGTGGGCAGGGCCTGACATCCCAGAGAGGGTGTCCACTCACCACGTCCTTCATGGTGACCCGACAGCTGTAGCACAGCTGCTCCATGAGGCAGGTGCCAGGCTCCTCCCTGCAAGGGGAGAGTGGGCTTGTGGGTGCGGAGTGGAGGGATCAGTGGGATCACAGCTGCACTGGGTGGGGGGACTGGGTTTGTGGGTGCAGCCAGGGGGCAGCCAGCAGCTCTCAGGGCGGGACAGCAGGCACTCACCTCCCACAGAGCCCGGCCGCCCCTGCACAAGCACACGTTGCTGCGGGCGCCTCCGCCTGCATCCGGGAGAGGTGGGCAGCCTGGGCGCCAAAGGCCGTGGCACTGCCTGCAAGCACAGGGGTGAGGGCCCAGGAGCCGCCCACCCACCCCACCCGGCGCCCGCACAGACCAGTGGTGTTGAAGGCTGAGGGCCCGGGAGCCACACACCCACGCCCGCCCCGCACCCGCACGGACCAGCGGTGTCGATGTCCAAGGGGCAGGAGCAGAGCAGGCAGCAGGGCACAGGGGCCAGAGGGGCACGGGCGTCCCTGGGGGCCTTGAGCAGCTTCTCACTTGTCCTGGGGGGCGGGGGGGTAGGCAGAGGCCTCGATGATCAGGGCCTGGCCCAGCACAGGGCAGTGGGCAGGGCAGTTGCGTGCCCCCCCGCGCCCCGCACGCACCTGTACACAGTGCTGACGGTGGAGGGAAACCGGGCCTGCAGCCGCAGCACGAAGGCCTCCACCAGCCGGTGCACGCTGTCCTTCTCGGGGGCCTAAGGCCGAGCAGATGGGGTGCTGGAGGCCGCGCGCGGAGAGCACCCGGGCTGGGGTGGGGGCTGCTCTGGCGCCAGAGCCAAGAGCCCGGGCCCAGCTGTGCAGCGTCCACACCCAAGGATGTCCCAGCTGCCTGGTGCCCTGGGCTCCTGCAGGTTCCTCCCCAGGGCCCGGCCCAGCCGCCGCGCGCCCCTCGGCTCACCCTGGTGTCGACAGCGGGCGTGAAGACGGAGGGGACCTTGAACAGGTGGTTGTGGAAGGCGACCTCCTTGAGCGTGTGCTCGCGCATGGGCCGCAGCACCACCACGTCGCCGTGCCGCTCGTCCGAGAAGCCCTGCGGGCGGGTCCTCAGCAGCCGCTCTTCGGCCCGGCGCCCGCACCCGCCCCCGGAGACACCACAGGAAGGCCCGGCGGGCGCCGTACCGTGTCCCAGGCCAGGAAGGCGCCTCGCCCCAGCGCCAGGCCGGTCATGAGCTTGATGGCCAGGCGCGTGCAGCTCTCCCCCGTCATGACCTTGGCGTAGCCGTGGGCCCGGGCCACATGCAGGATCAAGTGGGTGCTGCAGGGACAGCAGGCGAGGCTCAGACCTGAGGGGATGCCGGGGCCAGGGGGGCGGGGGTGGCAGGCCCAGGCCGGTGGGGCGCTCACCGCAGGGTCTGCAGAAGCTCCTCCTTGGCCGTCAACGACCTCACGGAGCCGAACAGCTTGGACAGGGCCTGCGTCTGGGCAGCCGTGGGGGCCCCGGCCGGGGGGTCATGGGTGGGGGGTGGGCTCTGCGGCTCCTCCTCTGGGGCCGGGGCGGGGCTGCCCCCCGCAGCCTCAGTCCCCCCGCGGCGCTGCTGCTGCAGGAACGTGTCCACGGCTGCCTTGTAGGCGCCCTGGGCCCCTGGCGGCTCCCGCGCAGAGCAGCGCAGCACGGACGGCGGCAAGTCCAGCACCTTTGGGGGCAGAGATGGAGGGTGAGGCCTGGGCCACTTCTAAAGGCGCTGGGAAAGGCGGGTGGGGCAGCCCGGGGCAGCCTTGGGCCAGGAAACGGGGCGCACACACCTCCTCCAAGGCCACCGCGTGCCAGGGGAAGCCTAGGCGCTGCAGGATGCGCTGCGTGGCGGTGCGCGTCTGCGCCCTCTCCTCGGGGCTCTGGCCGCAGGCCGCGCCCTCTAGAGCCGCAGACAGCAGAGGGGCTGACGGGAGCTGGGGTCGGCTGAGCCGCACCGAGGACCCCGGAGCCCCGCGTGCAGCCCCCATCGCCTGCACGGTGGCCTCCCCGGCCAGGCGGGCACCCCTGCCGTCGCACAGATGGACGGGCAGCCCCAGGGCGGGCGGGACCAGGCGGAGACGCTGTACGTACCGTCCACGTGGACGACCCCGGGCACAAACCGCAACCTTTTGGCAGAATCTCGACTCAGGCCCTGGAGGGGGTGACGGACCTGGGTGGAGGTCGCCAGAGACCCCTGGCCCGGGCAGGGCCGCCACAGCGGGCAGGCCCCAGGGTGCGCAGCCGCCCCTGCAGACCCGGCCTCCAGCAGTGCCAACAGGCAGCTGGGCACCGCGCTCCACCCCACTCCCTGTGGAGCCCCCAGCACCTCCCCAGCCCAGAAAGGGGTGTGAGACGCACCTCGAAGACCTGCCAGACCATGGAACTGGACGAAGGGCCCCCGGACCAGGCCAGGAGCACCTGCGGGGAGGAGGGTGCTGAGGGCGCTGCGGGTGCAGGCTGGCAGCACCCCTCTGCGCCCGGCTGCACCACCCAGCCAGGGACCGAGGGTGGGCCCCACTCTACCTTCTCACCAGGGAAGATGGCGCGGTTCTTGCCCAGCACGGCCCGGAACTTGTGGGTGTACAAGGCCTTGAAGCAGCCCCTGCGGGGAGAACAGGGCTGAGCGCCAAGGCCTCTCAGCCGAGCACTCCCCGGCCCGCGGGGCCGTCCGTGAAGCCCGGAGGGGCCGGGCGGGTCCCCCAGACGCGCGGAGGCGACGAGTCCGGCACGCCAGCCCGCTTTCCGGGTCCGGCTCGAGGGGCTTCTCCACAGGGAACGAAAACCTGAACCGCCTCAGCCGCGGACGAGCGCGCGGCCCAGCCCCAGGTGCGGGGGGGGGGGGGGGGCAGAACCAGCAGCGCCCAGTGCCGGGGAGCAGGCCCAGGCATCGGGACCCCACCGCAAAGGAAAAAGAAACAAGAGAAAAAGAAAACAGCTAAAAATCCAACGACGCAACATAAACGGCTCGCAGTGACCATCACCCAAGCTCACAGTCAAAAGTGACGAGGGAGCCTCCCTGGGGGCGCAGGGGCGAGTCTCAGCACCATCAGGCAGTCGGCAGTGGCATGTGTGACCCCCAGCCAGGGAGCTGCCCACAGGGCGCAGCAGACCTCTCTCCCCTGTCTCCCCACTGCTCCCCTCAGCAGGGCCTTTCAGTCCGTCTGCCTGTTCTGCTCCCCGCTCTGTCTCTCGTGAACTCTCTCACCTTCCCCCACCTCTGGCCTACACCCCAATTCTTGTATGCATAAATAAATCTTTAAAAAAAAAAGAAATACTTGGGAATAAAATTAACAAAAGAGGTGAAGGACCTGTACATTGGAAACTTGCTAAATTTTGTTAAAGTAAATCAAAGAAATGGGACGTTATCCGCGCTCCTGTGTGGAAAGAATTAATATTGCTAAAATGGCCATATTACCCAAAGCAATTCACAGATTCAATGCAATGCAATGCCTATCAAAATACCAGTGACTTTCTTTTTAAAGATTTATTTATTTACTTATACACGCAGTGGGCACAGTCAGAAGCGCGGGAGGGTGAGAGGATTCACCAGAGCCAGAGCGGGGAGCGGAGCAGGCAGAAGGACCGAAGCACACTGCTGAGGGGAGCGGCGGGCGGCAGGAGAGGTCTGCGCGCCATGTGGGACCCTCACCGGTGGCCGGGGAAGCAGCCGGGGATCGAACCGGCGCCGCAGAGGCTGCGGGCAGCTTCGCAACCCAGCGCTCAACTGCTGCACCACCGGGGAGGCCCAGAAGTACCACTCTTACACGCGTCTTTCTGGCTTGTTCACGGAGGCAAAGACAGAAAGGTTGGGAGGCAGAGAGGGGAGGGAGGGAGGAGGACTGAGACCGGTCTCAGTGCTCAGGTGTGAGAAATGACTAGCGCTTTCTCCTTGGAGTTCCTTGGAGTGAGCGCTATGCGGGACCCTCCTCCGGTGGCCGGGGAGCAGCTGGGGATCGAACCAGCGCCGCAGAGAACGCGGGCAGCTTCACAACCCAGCGCTCAACCGCTGCGCCCCCGGGGAGGCCCCCTAACTTCTTTTTTTAAGGAAACAGAACAATTGAAAAACTTATATGAAATCACATAAGGCCCCAAAGAACTAAAACAATCTTGAGAGAAAAGAAGAAAAATGGAGGCGTCCACTTCCGCCCTTCAAACGATATGACACAGCGACAATGAGCCAGACAGCGGCAAAGGAACACAAACAGAAGAGCAGCCCAAGGCAACAGAATTGAAAGCGCAGAGAAAAGTCACTAAAAACATGGCCGGCTAGCTGCGGACAACGGAATCCCGACCGCGCGGTGGAGTTAAAAACAGCCTTTTCGTTCAATGGCGCTGGGAAACATGGAGCGCCACATGCAAAGAAGAATGCCACGTATTTAACACCATGCACGAAAGTTCACTCACAAAGGATTAAAGATTTGGGGGGACACACCCACCACAACAGTGCATTTGGGATACAACCCCAACAACAAGGGAAACAGAAGCAAAAATAAAGAAATCACCAAAAAAACCACAAAGGGAGGCCTCCCCGGTGGCGCAGGGGTTGAAGTCTCAGCACTATGAAGCTATCACCAGCCACTGTGGCCTGAGATCGATCCCCTGCTGGGGAGCTGACCCACAGGGCGCGGCAGACCTCTCCTGACTCCTTGCTGCTCCCCTCAGCCGTGGATCTCAGTGGATCCGCCTGTTCTGCTCCCCACTTTGTCTCTAGTGAATCCTCTCATCCCCACACCCCTGGCCTGCATCTCAGCTCTTGTATGGATGGATAAAAATAAATCTTTAAAAAAAAGTTTACTGGGCCTCCCCGGTGGCGCAAAAGCTGCCCGCGAATCCCCGGCTTCTCCCCTGCCAAAAAAAAGTTTACTTATACAAGTATGGGGGTACAGGCCAGAGGCATGGGAGGGTGAGAGAGTGGGGAGCAGAACAGGCAGACGGACCGAAGGCACTGCTGAGGGGAGCAGCGGGGAGACAGCAGAGGCCTGCCCCGCCATGTGGGCATCTCCCTGGCCGGCCGGGAATCGAAGCCGCGCTACAGAGGCTGCGGACAGCTCCACAGTGCTGCGCTCAACCTGCTGCGCCACCGGGGAGGCTCCAAAAAGAAATCCTTAAAAACAAATAAAAAACCCAAAAAGGCAACCTACAGAATAAGAAGAAACATTTGCATAATAACACATACAGATAAAAGGTGGATCTCCAAAATTTACAGAGTACTTATGCAACCCAGCAATAAAGAAGCAAATAACCTAATTTAAAAAACAGGTAAAGGCCCTAAATAGACACTTCTCTAACGACAACCTCAGGGCCTCCCCGGCGGCGCAGGGGTTATGGACACAGCGTAAAGACGCGGTGTTATCAAGCCATCGCCAGGCGCTGCAGCACGAGTTCGATCCCCGGCCGGTGGCCTACCCACAGGGCGCAGCAGACTCTCCTGACGCCCCGCTGCTCCCCTCAGCAGTGGGTTTCAGTCAGTCTGCCTGTTCTGCTCCCCACTCTGTCTCTGGGGAGTCCTCTCACCCCCCGCACCTCTGCCCTGCACCCCCGTTCTTATATGCGTATTTTTTGAAAAAGAAGACAGATGGTCTACACACACGAAGGTCTGATCAGCATCACTCACTGCAAGAGAAACGCAGATCAAAGCCAGACACACACACACCCCAGCCCCCAGGAGAACGGCCTGTGTGAAAAAAGAAGTGAACTAACAAGCGCGCGCAAGGCTGTGAGGAAAAAGCAGCTCTGGTGGCGGCGGTGGGAGGGCAAGCAAGTGCAGCCCCTGTGGAGAAGGGTACGGAGGACGCAGCAAGGGAAATGCTGCGCGCCCAGCAACGCTTCAGGGGCCGACCAAAGCACGATAACACCCGCCCGAAGAGACCCGCCGCCGCGCGCGCGGCAGACCTGCTGACAGCGGCCGGGCACGGAACCGGGCACGGAACCAGCCCCGGCGCCCCTGGGAAGCGAGAAAGACAAACCCGCGCACCCACCGCGCGGCCGTGAGGAAGGGCACCCGGCGACGCCCGGACATGCTTCTGCTGAGCGACAGCTGTCAAAAAGGGAAAGGCAGGTTTTGGGTGGTTCCCCCGTCTGCAGAATAGGAAGTCCCAGAAAACAATCGCACACAGACAGTAAAACACTCCGTGAGCTCGGCCAGGAGAGCGGCTGCCAGAGGGAGCGCGGAGGGACGGGGGGTGGGGGCGGGCCGAGCCGGGACATCAGCCCACGGACCCTCCGTGAGGCCGGCGGTGGAGCAGCCTCCTGCACGGGCACTTCTGCGTCCTCCGGACAGACGCCGCGGGCCAGGGACGCCGGCGGTCCGGTGCTGGCCTCGATGGCCGTCGCCCGCGGCCTTGGATGCAGAGGCGCTCGGGGGTGCGGGCGTGCGGCATCTGGAGCCGCTTTGGGCCAGTGAGTGGGCACAGCGGGGCCTGGAGGCCAAGCACGGGAGGGCAGCGGCACGGAGGGGCGGCGCGGGCACAGGCACAGCCGCGGGAGGAAGCGCGAGAGAAGAGCCCGAGCTACTGGCTCCCTGGGCACACTTTCCCCGCAGGGTGTTGGCAAACCTGTGGGCGCAATGCCCAGGGCTCCGGGGTTCTCGTCAAGCTGCCTGAACCGAGGCGAACCCACCCGCCCTCGGCTGGCTGCGGGGCAGATGCCCAGGGGCGGCCCTGCTGGGCCATGGCGGGGGGGGGGGGGGGGGGGGGCGACAAGAGGAGCCAGCCCCAGAGGTCTTCACAGCTGCCGTTGGCCAAGGTCGAGTCTCCTGGCGCGCGTGAGGCCCATCAGGGCCCCCAGTGCTCCAGAGCGAATCACTGCGGGGGTCTGCACGGCCGGCTCTGCGGGCACTGGGGAAGCCCCGCTGGCGGGACGAGACACAGGAGCACAGGGGTGGGTGGGCGGTGCGCGCGTGTGCTCGTGCCTCCCGGCATGACTCGGCCGCCACTGCGCTGAGCCCTCCAGACAGAGCCCGGGGCTCCTCCCCAAACCCACGCAGAACTTGCAGCTGTTCATGACCCACAACGTCACAGGTTCTCAGGCTGAGCCCAACATCAGAATCACTTAGCCACCGAGGTGCGAAAGGCTGGAGAGAGGCTCCCGGCACCCACATGGAGACGCTGCCTGGGGCTGCGCCCCCAACCTCCTTCCCCTGGTTCAGACACCGGTGTCCCAAACCACCTCGACACTGAGCAGGCGCCTCTGAGCGGGGACCCAGCGCAGCACCTCCCCGCTGAGGTCAGGCCTGCGGGGACCCTAGAGGACCAACCACATTTGGAAGCGACACCCGGGAAGGTCAGGCCTGTGAGGCCCAGCATACAGAGGCCCCTGCAGCTGCCCTGCCCAGGCCTCCCGCACCTCCAGGCTCCTGAAGCCACCTGCCCCTCCTCTGGGCCAGACCAGGCTGGTTACCCTGTGAATCTTCTCACAATAACTGAGAGAATGGGCTCCAAATCTAGAAAATCAAAACTTCCCACAGGGAGGTCAGCCTCCCCCTCTGAGGGGATCAGGCAAGCACAGAGCACGCACTGTGGGCCCAGGCTGGCCTCACGCACGGCAGCTGCAGCCTGTTTTCCTCAGCCTGACTCTCCAGGCACAGGTGCAACAGACACTCTCAGAGCTCCGCGTGAGGAAAGCTGTGGCTTCCTTCCCTCACGTGTGGATCCTGCAGGCCCACGCCTCATGTCAGGGGGCTCCCGAGAAACGGACAGAAGCACGCCAGGAAAAGAGCCTCATCAGTCCTTCAGTTTCCCTCCTGAGACGTCTCAGAAGCCAGAAGCCAAGGCTCGTGCAGGCCGATCTGAACATGTGAGCGGGCCGCTCGATACACACGCACCCGCTGCACAAAGCGGGTGCCACCGGAGTGCCGGTGGGCGCACCCCACTGCGCTGTCCCGGGGGCTCCGCAGCCCGCTGGAGATACTGACCCACAGGCGGCCGCACAGCCGCAGGCAGAGCAGAGCGGGCTCCCGCCAGAGCCCTGGGGGTTAAGCCTCCGCTGGTGCCCAAAGGCCCCCAGGCCTGGCCAAGGCGGCTCGCTGCGGCAGCGGGAGCCTCACCTGCAGAAGGCGTCTCCCGCGCGGATCACCACCACCGGCAGCTCCTCCTTGCACTTGACACAGCGCTGCCCAGGGCTGCGGAGACGGGGCGGGCGGGCCGCACCTCACACCGCGGCTCGGGGGCGGGGAGGGGGAGCGGCCGCGGGGCGGGGGCGGGGCGGGGGCGCGGGGAGGGGGAGGGGCGCGGGCGCGGGGCGCGGGCGGGGAGGGGGCGGGGGCGGGCGGGGCGCGGGGCGGGGGCGCGGGAGGGGAGCGGGGCGGGGGGGGAGGGGAGCGGGCGCGGGGAGGGGGCGCGGGGCGCGGGGCGGGGAGGGGGCGCGGGGGGGGGAGGGGGAGCGGGCGCGCGGGGAGGGGAGCGGGGGCGCGGGGCGGGGGCGCGGGGAGGGGGAGCGGGGCGGGGGGGCGGGGAGGGGAGCGGGCGCGGGGAGGGGGCGCGGGGCGCGGGCGCGGGGCGGGGGGCGGGGCGGGGGGGGGCGGGGCGGGGAGGGGGAGCGGGCGCGGGCGCGGGGGGGGAGGGGGAGCGGGGCGGGGCGCGGGCGGGGAGGGGGAGCGGGCGCGGGGCGGGGGCGCGGGGCGGGGGCGCCGGTCTCGTCCGAACTCCGCGCGGGAAGGAAGACTAGGGCCCGGGGCTTCTGAGGGTGGGGGGCCGTCCCGGGGCACAGACGCCCCGGAGCCCCAAGGGCGGGCGCGAGGGGCGGGGCAGCTGCTCCGCGGGGCGCGGGCGCGCCGGGGAGGCGCCTCCTCTCCCGCCAGGGGCCGCCCGGCTGCGGAGCTGGAGGTGCGAGCGGGCGGGCCCCCCTTGGGGAGCGCCGCACGGGGGCCGCCGGGACTCGGGGGCGCGGCGCCCAGCTCTTACCTCGGGCGCGGCGGCGGCCCCTCGGGCGCGGGGTCCCCGTAGTCCTCGCCCGCCTCACACATGCCGGCGCGGCGGCGGCCACGGGCTGCGGGCTGGGACGTCGCGCGGCGCCGGCGCGGCCGTGACGCGGGCTCAGGGGCGGGGCGCGCTCGGCGTCCGGGGCGCCGGCGCGGGCGTGACGCGTCGGGGGCGGGGCTCGCCCGCGTGACGTCGGGGCGGCGCCGGCGCGGCCGTGACGCGCGGCCGGGCTGGGCCGGGCCGGGCCGGGCCGGGACGGGGGCGGCGGCGCGCCGGGCCCGGGATGGCGATGTTCCGCAGCCTGGTGGCCTCGGCGCAGCAGCGGCAGCCGCCGGGCGGGCCCGCGGGCGGCGACGGCGGCCTGGAGGCGCAGTTCAGCTGCCCCATCTGCCTGGAGGTGTACCACCGGCCCGTGGCCATCGGCGGCTGCGGCCACACGTGAGTGCGCCGGCCTCGGGCCGCGGGGGACGCGGCGGGCCCGACCCCGCTCGGCGCGCGGAGCGGCCGCCGCCCGGCGGCCCCGGGGGCTCGGAGGGCAGCGGCGCGACCTCCGGCCGCCCCGTCCCGCGGAGGCCGGGCGGCCGCTGACATTAAACGACTTGCGGCCGTGGCCGTCCCCTGCGCTTGGCGCCGCTGTCTCTTGTCTTAATCACGGCGGAGGGCGCCCCTGAGCCGGCCCGGGCGCGCGGCGTGGGGGAGCACTCGGGGCACTTCCCTGCCGGGGCCGCCGGCCGGGCGGGCCCTCCGGGGACCCGACGCGCACACCTGGGCAGGGTCTGCAGCTCGAGGGGACCCCGTGGCCCCTGCGGGCGGCCTGGGAACAGAAGCAGGAAGACCGGCTCCTCCCGCCGAGAGGGCTCGCCAGGGTCCTGGGTGCTGCCAGCCTGGGCGCGAGGGGGCCGGGCCGGCCCGACTCTCCTGTCCGCAGTGGAGAGCGCGCACCCCGGGAAAGGAGCGCAGTGCAGCCCCGGGCGGGCGGGGTGGGGGGTGGGGGGAGGCCTTGGCTGCTGAGGACGTGGGCCGGAGCTGGTTGGAGTCCCTAGAACATTTTGCAAACAAAGGCAGCTGGCTCGGGAGGCTCCTGGTGAGGGGCGCTGAGCTGCCGGGTGGGTGTGTGCCTGTCACCTGCAGGGACAGTCAGCCTCCTGCGAGCCCTCGCCCCCACCCAGCCCGAGCGCGGCCGCCCACTCGGAGCTCCGCCAGCCAGGGCGGGTGCGCCGCCTGTGCTCAGTGCCGCGCCTTGCGGCCGGCAGCCTCTGAGCCGACTTCCTTCTTGTAGCCCACACCGTGGCTGCTGGAGGTCGAGGGGGCGCTCTGTATCTTCCGGCCCTTCGCCACAGAAAGGGAACTTTTTCGGGCCTCACCTTAGAAAGCCTTCCTGCCGCCTCTGGCCCTGACGGCCTGTGTTCACCTGAAGAGGTCTTCTCTTGAAAGGTGGTTCTCCTAACACAGAAGGCGGGACCCCGGAGTCCACGTCTCCTTTCACCCACCCCCAGGCCTTTCTTGGCCGTCCTGCTGCACCCCGCCCCCAGCCCCAGAGCCAGGTCCTCAGGGCTCTCCCGCTCTGCTTCTGCTTCCCTGGCCACGCCAGCCCCATCTCTCTCCTCCCAGCCTGTCAGGTGCTTCTGGGGCTCTCTCCAAGTGGGACCCTCATCTTCAGCCTCATGCGTTTCCTGCACACGGTCTGCTGCTGGCCTGGGCACTTCCTTGGCCTGCCATGTGCCATGCCCTTCCACAGGCTGGGTGTCCTGGTGGTGAGAGCAGCCTGTGTGGGGCCCTGCCTGCCAGGTCAGCAGAGCCTCGCTGCAGCTGGGGGTGGGGGGGAGGGGCTTCCAGGGCCTCTGTCACCCTCGGGACATCCTGGGCTGAGCCACATCTGGAACCAGCAGCTGTACCTGAGCCTCCACGGCCCCTCCCCCAGGCCTGCTGTGCAGGGTGGGGTTCAGCCCAGGTGCCTCTTCTCTTTATGGGGCTGCGTGGCGCCCTGCAGCTAAGGTCTCCAGCTGCGTGCTCAGGGCCGTAGGAGAGCCAGGCGCTGTGTCTGCGGGGACGGCGGAAGGCGGGGGTGTCCCTGTCAGCACCGACTCCCGGCCTGTGAGATGGTGCTGGCATCACTCCTGCACAAAGAAACAGGCCAGAGATGGAGCGGAGTCCCCAAAGAGTCAAAGCAGCACCGGCACGCGCGGGAGGCCCTCTGCAGGGTCCTGGGCCTGCCCTGCAGCCTCCTGCCCTGCATCAGGGTGGGCTGGGGTGGGGAGGGGCAGCCCTCCAGCTTTCAGGAGACGGCCAGACCAGACCTCACCCTCTGGGGCCCGGCCCAGCAGACCATGTCCTTCATCGGACAAACGCTGGGCGCCTGCCCTTGGCCTGTGGAGGCCAGCAGGTCCTGTGGGCGCCTAGGCCCCGCACGTGCCTTGCTCTGGGCATACAGTCTGGGGATTTGGTGCACCCCTGGCCTCGTGCCGTCACCACTGCAATGGCCAGTCTAGAACACTCACTGGCAGTTGGCAGTAAGGGGGAGTCTCCACAGCAGGCACTGACTCCCCTCGGCGTAGCCCCCCTGGCCCAGCCACCGCCAGGAGCTCATGTGCAGGCCCCGGTGCCCCTGCAGCCAAGCTCTCGGAGTGCCACTGCCGGGGAGAGGACTCAGAGCCAGGGCTCTCCTAGCCAGACGGGGCCCTTCCAGCCGCGGATCTCGGGTACAGAAGTGACATCTCCACAGCGGCTCCCTGACAGCAGGGGGGCTCGCCCACGCCTCCTGCTGCAGGCTGAGTATCCCTCCCCGCAGGTTCTGTGGCGAGTGTCTCCAGCCGTGCCTGCAGGTGCCGTCCCCGCTGTGCCCCCTGTGCCGCCTGCCCTTCGACCCCAAGAAAGTGGACAAGGCCGCCCACGTGGAGAAGCAGCTCTCAACCTACAAGGCGCCCTGCCGGGGTTGCAGCAAGAAGGTTACCCACCCCACCCCAGGGGCCTCAGCTTCCCTCCCCCCGGGCAGGTGCCCCTGGCCCTGGGCCTTCCGTCTCCTCGCAGCCAGGCCTGCGCTCTGGGCGCCTGTGCTCCGGGGCCACCACAGGGACACGGACTGAGCTGTGCCCGCCAGACGAGCCTTGGCACTCCCCAGCAGCCCTCTGCAGGGTGAAGTTGGGGGCCATGGCATCACTTGCCTCCACACCGTATTTCTAGTCTCCCCGCCCTTGGGGGCCGGCGCTGACATTGAATGAGCCCTGCCAGTCTCAGCACAGGCAGCAGCCTTGTGGCCCCTGAGCCCTTCACACTACACACCCCTCTGCAGCTGCTCAGGAAGCACCATGCCCCCCTCAGCGTGGCACTTAGGGTTCTGGACACGCCCGGGAGGCAGGCCTCTCCAGCACCCCAGCCCTGGGGGGAACCAGAGCCAGGCCGGGCCTGCCTGGACCTTCCCAGGGCCCCTGGGCCTAGGTCAGACCTGACCCAAGGCTGCGCCCCACTGCTTCCCCTTTCTGGGCGCTGGCATCCTCTTGTGCGGTGCTCCCTCTCTGCTGGCAGAGGCCCTCCCAGGCCGTTCCCGAGACCCAGGCCCCGGCTCCTGTCCCTGCCCGCCTTTGGCCCAACTAGCCTGGAGGCCACGCTGCAAGAGCTCGGGTCTGTGCCTGCCGGTGACGGCCAGAGCTTCTGGGGGCCGTCACCAGGGGCTGCTCCCAGAGCCAGTGCCCACATTCCCTGGAGGGAGGTGCCCGCCTGCAGCCAGGCTAGTGTCCCCGGGTGGCCTCTGGGCAGAGGGCTGACGCCTACTGGGCACAACCTCACCACTCAGCACCCCCACCCCCCAGGTGACGTTGGCCAAGATGAGGGTGCACGTGTCCTCCTGCGCGAAGGTCCAGGAGCAGATGGCCCACTGCCCCAAGTTCGTCCCTGTGGTGCCCACATCACAGCCCATCCCCAGGTAGGTGCCTGCCAGGGTGGGCTCACACCGGAGCTGCGGGGGGGGGGGGGCACTGCCCAGCAGGAGGTCCCGGCAGTCACAGAGCCGGCAGGAGGCCCCTCCCCTGTGGTGCAGGCCTGTGGGCAGGTGGGCCCCGCCCTGCTCACCCCCCCACCCGCCCCAGCGCCATCCCCAACAGGTCCACCTTCGCCTGCCCGTACTGCGGCGCCCGCAACCTGGACCAGCAGGAGCTGCTGAGGCACTGCGTGGGCAACCACCGCAGCGACCCCAACCGCGTGGTAAGGCGGGCGCGGCTGCGGGGCCTTGGGGGGCTGCCCGCGCACACACGCCTGAGCCCGGCCCTTCTCCCAGGTGTGTCCCATCTGCTCAGCCATGCCCTGGGGTGACCCCAGCTACAAGAGCGCCAACTTCCTGCAGCACCTGCTTCACCGGCACAAGTTCTCCTACGACACGTTCGTGGTGGGTGCCCCCGGGTCAGGACCCAGCTGCCCCACCTCCACGGCGGGCAGGCCCGCAGGGCCCCAGGGAGCCCTTCACGGGGGACACCGCCCCTCTGGTGTCGGGGAGGCGAGTGCAGGTCCAGCCTGGGAAAGCGCCCCGCTCTCCCACAGCCTCTCGCCGGGGCCTCACACGTGGTCTGCGGGGCTGGGCACAGCGGCGTGGCAGGCCCTCCCAATACCCCCTGCCGCCCCAGGAGCAAGAGCGGCAGGCATCCGGGGGCCCTGTGGGCCGGGGAGGAGCCTGCAGCCACATGGCACCCGACACTGCGTCTGTGGGGCCCGGTCTGACCTCCCCAGGGAGGGAGGGCAGAGGCTGCAGTGGGAGCGCGGTCCATGCAGGACAGGGCCCAGCGCCACGTCCCCTCTGTGCCCAGGACTACAGCATCGACGAGGAGGCCGCCTTCCAGGCCGCCCTGGCCCTGTCTCTGTCCGAGAACTGAGGGCGCAGCCCAGCGCTGGACGAGTCCTCCCGCGGCGGCCGGGCCGAGCTCCCTCTGCCGCAGCCACGCGCCTGCACAGAACGCGCCGCCGGTGCCGGGCGGAGAGCTGCCCCCAGCCCCGCAGAGGGCGGCCCCCACTGTGCTCGGGCTGAGTGTCCCTGGCCGCTTCGGTGCTTCGGCCAAGTAGGCGGCCCCGCCATGCCGGCCGCGGGGGAGGGCAGCCGTCGGTCCGTCTGTCTCAGTCGCAGCGTGGTGTCCTCCCCGAGCGGACAGGGCCTGCTGGCCGCTGCGGTGTCCTCGGCCGCTGCTGAGCGGGGCCTCGCAGGCGTCTGGCCACCACCACGCGTTTGTACTGGCTTTTGTGATACTAGAAATTCTGGCATTTTCTATATTATCCGGTGTGACGACCTTTTCACGTTTTATAGAGCAAAGACAGCCGCACCCTTCATATTGCAATATCTGTGTTTGACTAGGAACAATAGTATTTTTATGGAACATTTGGAAAATTATATTTTTTAAAAAAAGCAATGAAAAATCAGCAGGCGCGGGGTGGAGCCGCACAGGCGCGCAGAGGGACGTGGCGCTCGGGCCGGGCCTGCCGCCACAGCCACAAGGCGCTCCCAGCCTCCCGCCCGCAGGCGCCCGGAAGACAGGACACTGCAGGAGGCGCGGGGCCTTCCCTGGCAAACGGCTGGCCTCTGGCTGTGACCTCCCCAAAGCCGGCCACGGCCCGCCTCGGGCAGTGCTGGGATGGGCGGAGCAGGCCGAGGGCTCCTTGGTACTCGCTCAGTTCAAGGCATCCATTCCTGTCGTGTTTTTAAAGAATTAAATAAAATGTTTCAAAGCATCTATGGTGACCTTGACGGTGTCTGTGAGTGTCGACGGGAAGGGCTGGCCCGTCACCCCGTTTCCTGGGCGCCCAGGTCTCTGCCTCAGCCCCGCTCCAGAGCGCAGCTGGCCACGGTGACCAGACGCGCCCGGCCCAGGCCCTGCCGCCCAGCACAGCTTCCCAGCCACCACCCAGGCCCGCGCTGCCCTGCACAGCGAGGCAGCCTGCCCTACCCTCTCGGGCCTGCAGGCCGGACACCTCCCGGGGCTCCCCCACCCTGCACAGCGATCCTGCCTCCCAGGCCAGCGAGCTGGACACCTCCCGGGGCTCCCCAAGCACGTGCTGCCCCGAAGGGAATCTTGGCCCCCAGTCAGCGGGTCTCAGGAGCCACTTGGGCCAGCAGCCTGCCCCAGAGGCCACACTCTCGGAGGAGGCTCAGGCTTTAGCTGCTCGGGAGAGAGCGGGGGTTGGGGGGGGTGTCTTGGCTCACGTTTGGCCCCGGGTGGCTGCTGGAGGCCTGGAGGCCGCGCTTCCTGGTGAGGTGCAGCCGCCCCGCCGGCCGTCGGAAACAGCCGCCACGCTCCGGACTGTCCACAGGGTGGCGCTGGTCTGACCCCCCTCAAGCCCCCTGCTGCACCGTCTCCCCTGTGGAGCCCAGTGTGCCCTCGGGGCCTGGCCCGGCAGCCGGGAGGGCCGTCCTCGGCTCCCTCACCCTCCGCTTCCCCGCTGCCACTCAGCACCCACGGGCCTTGGTGGAGGCCTCTGGGTGTCCAGGACAGTGAGGTGGAGTGGGGTGGGAAGAAGGCCAGCCTCCTGTGGACACCCCGAGGGGCTGGTGGGCAGGAGAGGGCTGTGTCGGTCACTGCGGCCCCTGCTGCCCCCCCGGCAGCTCCCAGCCCCCACCCGTCCTCCCAACTAGCAGCCCAGGCCTCAGTGCCCCGGGGGGCCCTCCCCGAGGGAGCCCGGGGCCTTCAAGGCGTAGGAACCTCCGGGCCTGGCCACTGGGACATTGCCCGGCAGCAGAACAGGCATGGGATGCCCAGGCTCCCCTCAGCGCTGCCCGGGCAGAGCCATGGGCAGATCCAGGCCAGCCGCCACCAGCCCTGCCCCTGGCGTCCAGGGCCACGCCCAGCTGGGGCACAGACTCGCGGGGTCGCTCGGGACACAGATACAAGCACGGGGTCACGGTGGGGGGGCTCACAGATGCCCAGCCGGGTCTTGACCAGAGTGACCCCGTCTCTCAGCACGGCTGCTCCGCTCCCCCGCCAGGGCTCCTGGGAACCCCATCTTGCCCCTGGCGGCCCGGCGGTGTGGGCGCTCCCCAGGGGAGGATCTCTCACAGGGGGACCCCAACGCTCCCAACCGAAAGCCCGCCACGTCCTGCCCTCAGCCCGGGCTCGCACGAGGACACCGCCGAGCCTTCACGGTGCTGGTGCCGACAGCGGGCTCACACGCGCCCCCGCAGCACCCCTTCAGCCGCCCGGGCCGAGCCCCTCCCGCGTGCCCCCGCACTCCGCAGGCGCTGGAGTCAGGCCTGGGTGCCCCACTGGCCATCCAGCATCAGGGGCACTGCCAAGGTCATCTGGGAGAAGCAGGGGCACGGGTCCCACCCCCGTGGGTGACCCCACGCCCCAGCCAGAGCAGAGCACTGGCCGTGCCCGGCCGCCGCCGGGTCCCCGCCCTGCGCACGCTGACAGGTGGGGCCATGGCGGGCGCCCCGGCGCCAGGGCTGTCTGCACGGGCCGGGACAGACCAGCCGGCTCTAAGCAGCGCTGCCCTGGAGGCCCCGCCAGGGCTCCCCGGGCCCTGCACCCTTGCTGGCAGGTGTGCACCCCTGCACAGCGCTCCCTGCTCCAAGTCCCCCCAGATGAGCGCCCAGGGCCACCAAGTTTGGGGACATCTGGGCCAACGAGCAGGGCTGGGGCCTGAGCATGGGTGGGGTCACGACATCAGGCCGCGAGTTGATCGGCGAGAACAGTGTGTGGGCTGCAGGGGGGATGGTCGGGCCACCGCGCTCTGGCCCCCACCTTCCCAGGAAGCACGAGAGCTGTCCCTCCCGGCCAGCTTCCCGCGGCCCCTCACCCGGAAACCACTTGCTGGGCAGGGTGCCAGGGTCTCAGCAGGGGCCCCGGGCCCTCAGGGGCAAAGGAACATCCCGTGGTTTCTGCAGGGAATGGGGACCTTGGTCCCTTTTCTGGCTGATGAAGGGGTTCCCCTCAGCTGGGCAGGGGTGAGGCCAGCCACCAGGTCGCAGCCGTGATGGTCCATCGAGGACAGGGACGCGACATCCCGCCCTGGGGGGCCCAGGTGCCAGGTGAGGCCAGTGTAGACGCTGAGGTTTCTCCGGTGAGGCCCAGCCAGCTCCAGCCCACGTGCCCTGGGGCCACAGGAGAGCAGCTCTGAGAGGCAGGAGGGGCCACAGGATGTCCCTGCCTCGGGGCCACCGCCAGGGGCCAGCGCTCTCTGGTACTCTGGGCCCCGGGGCTGGGGAGGCCCTGGTAGCTTGGCCAGAGGCTCCAGGACAGCGGGCGGCTGGGTGAGGCCGGGTGGCGCGGGTGGAGGGCCGGCCCAGGTGTGTGCCAGGGAGGAGGTGAGGGTGCAGGATGGCGGCCTGCCCGGCCATGCATCCCTGATGCAACACAGCCAGCAGCATGGGGTGGCCCGGGGTGCATTGCCCGCTCCCCCTCCAGCACCAGCTGTCTCAGGCACCCCCTCAGCCTCGGGGAGGCTGAAGTGTGGGTCAAGTGCCCCCTGCAATCGCTCGCAGCCTGTGTCCCCACCAGCAAGCCGGTAGGGATGAGACACTGACCCTGCCCCCCACGGGCCTCGAGGCTGCCATCCTCACCTTGCGGGCCCACGGCTGGCGGGTGGTGACCCCGAGGCCTGGCCCAGCGCCCGCCTACCACCCGAGGCCCTGCCCTCTGCTCCCCGCAGCCGCCAACTGTCCCATCACAGGGACCAGATGCCCAGGCGGGGCTGGCCCGGCTCTCGCAGGGTCCGAGGACTGTCCTGAGGGTTCCAAGGACAAGGGGGGGCGCTCGAGGCTGCCCAGGAAGCTCCCGCTGACCCCCAGTCTGACCCCGGGGCCTCCGGAGCTCCTGGCCCTGTCTGTTCTCCCAGCGGCCGGGGTCAGCCCAGGTCGGCAGCAGAGGGGAGGGGCCCTGCCCCGCTCGGCCCGGCCTCCCCCCTCGCCATCTGCCCGGGCCGCGCGGGGCGCTGGCAGCCCCCGGTCCAGCGGCGGCGGGTCGGCGGGTCGGCGGGTCGGCGGGGCCACTTTGGACCGAGCCCGCGCGCGTCTTCCCGGGCGGGGCGGGGCGGGGGAGCCTCGGGGCGCCCCGCGCTCTCACCCTTGGCCCGGGACGCGGGCGGCCCACCCCGCCGACCTTCGCCCTTTCGGCCGCGGCGCGTGGGCGCGCCAGCCCCGGGGTCGGCGTGACTCGGCGCGCGCGCCAGGGCAGTCCCGTGGGCAGGCCACGCGGCCGCGCACCTGTCCCGGGCGTGGCGCCGGCCCCGCCCACCCCGGCCCGGCCCCGCCCACCCCGGCCCGGCCCCGCCCACCCGCCCCGCCCCGCCCACCCCCCCCGCCCACCCGCCCCGCCCCGCCCCGCCCCGCCAACCCGCCTGGCCCCGCCGCACCTGCCGGCCGCTGCCCGCGGCGCCCGCCGGACCCGGCGCCCCCGACCCGCCCGGGCCCGCGCGACCATGCCGCGCTCCTTCCTGGTGAAGACGCACCCCAGCCCCCGGGCCCCCGACTACGCGCGGCTGGAGACGCGGAGAGGTAGGAGCGCCCAGCCCCGGGCGGCCCGAGGGCGCGGACGGGGGTCCCGGCGGCGCGGGGCGGGGGAGCGCTCCGCGCCGGGGTCTCTCGCGGAGAAGTTCCCGGGCCTGGCGACGCCCCCGTCCCCGCGGCCCCGCCCTCCGCGGGCGCAGGGGCTCGTGCGGGGCCCGGGTCTGCGTCCCGGGCGTCTGCGCTGCGCGGGGAGCCGAGCGGGTGGGCAGCGGCGCTCGGACTGCGCGCTGCCGGGCTTCTGCCCACCTGCGGCTCCAGAGCTCCCGCCTCCCCTCCCGGGGCCGGCCCAGGGCAGGCTGGCGAAGGGGCTGCCATTCCCTGCACCCCCACCCCGGGCTCCAGCGGGGAGACGGCCCCTTGGAGAGGGGCTGCGAGGCCCCCCCGCCGCTCCTTTCAGGGAACAGGACGTCTGGGGCAGAAGTCTCTCCCGAGTGGCCAGGCCGCGTCCCCAGGAGGGCAGCCTCTTGGGTTGGCTCACAGGGGTTCCGGGGATGGAGGGGCTTGTGGGGGCCAGGGCACCCAGCCAGTACCCTCAGGGGCCCGTCGCCCATGGGGTGAAGCGACCCTGCTGGAGGCGCATCTTCTAGACCTCACTGCTTTGAGGCCCGCAAGTCACCACTGGCACTTTTGTAAAATAAAACAGCAGAGCCCCCGAGGGCACCCACGCACAGGCGGCTGGATCGCGCCATGGGGCTGGACCCTACACGGGTTCTAGTTCTAGAAGCTTGGAGTCGCTGCTATGGTGCAGACACACAGAACACCCCACTTTATCACTTGTACCCCAAGTGGTCATTTGAATGAGCAAATAGCACAGGTAGCCACGCAGACGGTGGACAGTGGGGCACAGCCCCCGGCCCTTCTGCGCTCCACAGGGGCCCCCAGCCCTGCGGCCACTCTGCAGGAGATGCCCGAGATGCTGGGGCTGGGGCCTCCCTCCCTCCCTTTAAGTGAGTGTCCTTTAGACCGACCCAGAGAACCCCGAAGCCAGAGCGGTACTCAGAGGTCCTCCCCCAGGGATCAGGGTGAGCAAAAAGATGGAGGAAGCGCAGGAGTCCCCAGGCCTGTGGGTCAGTAGCCCCGGCACCCCTGCCTCCCCCCCTTTGGGTCAGCACTGGCCCCACATGGGGACTGAGGCAGACACAAGCGCCCCTTTCCCAGTAGGAAAGCCCAGAGCAGCGCGGGGGTCATCACGGTCCCTGGACCTAGTGGTCGCGGCCGGAGGACACAAACCCAGCGCACCCTTGGTGATGGGGTGCGCGGGGGCGGTGGCAGCAGTTCCTGTGCTCAGCACCTCCACCAACACCTGCGCCCCTCTCAGCGTTGGCTGACACCTCCCTGGTGGTGCCCGTGCTGGCGGTACTTCTGGCCACGCCACACCACTCGCTGTCTCCGCGGAGGGCTGTTCAGGCCCCACCTTTAAATCGTGTTTTGTTTTTTGCTGAAATGCAAGTTTCTGCATATCCTGGGGCTCCGCACCTCGCTGGATGCGCACTCTGCAAACCTCTCCCTCACGCTCCGGGCTCCTTTCTCACCCAGCCTCGGGGTGGACACGGAAGCGGGGCCAAAGGTGTCTCTCCACAGGGACGGGACAGGAGCTGGCGGTCTGGAGATCGGCTTTGCGCAAGCTCTGAACCGAGACCTCAGCGGCTAACCCGTCTGCTCTGAGGGCGCCTCCATTCTCGGCTGTGCCAAAGCGGGCGCCCCACAGAGCCAGGGGCGCCCGGCCAGGCGTCGCGTGATGCCACCCGGGACAGCCCGGCCTGACCTCCGGGCCGCAGTCAGGAGGCTGTGCCGCCCACGGCGCAGTGGTCATGACCGGCGAGGGGTGAGCGGGAGGGGACTGCGGGCTCATTAGCGGAGGCCGCTCCCGCACTGCCTGCTGCCAAGAGTCAGCCGCGCGGCGTGGGACCGGGCGGGCCCGAGCGGCGGGTCAGGAGGGGCGGCCTGCCCGCCTGGCTGGCTCCGCCTCACTCTCTCCCCTCTGCCCTCCAGAGACCAATGGCCCCTGCACCGCCTGTCGGGTCCTGGGGGTGCCCCTCCTGCTCCCAGAGAAGGTGGCCCCAGCCCAGCCCTGGGACCGCCTCCCTCAGACTGAGGCGGCTCAGGGGGCCTCTGGGCCAGACCTCCCGGAAGCTGACCGGACAGCCCCTCGGGCGGGCCAGGCTCCGCGCGCACCTCTCAAAGACAGCCTCCACCACCTGGCCCTGCGTCCGCTGCTGGTGCTGCCCACCCGGTGGCCCCCGATCCTGGACCCCGACCGGGACCGGGCCCCAGAGAGACTGTTGGGGGCCCAGCAGGACCTGCGCCCCTCGGGCGGCTTCCAGTGCCCTCGCTGCCGCCGGCCCTACCTCACGCTGACCGGGCTGGCCAGGCACCGGCAGCTGCACTGCCCGCTGCAGGCCCAGCGCTGCTTCACCTGCAGGTTCTGCGACAAGGAGTATGCCAGCCTGGGCGCCCTCAAGATGCACATCCGCACCCACACGCTGCCCTGCGCCTGCGCCACCTGCGGCAAGGCCTTCTCCAGGCCCTGGCTGCTCCAGGGCCACATCCGCACCCACACAGGTAGGGGGGTCTGCAGGGAGCCCCTGGCGGGGTGGGGCGTGGCAGTGCTGCCCAGAGGCTGCGCACACCCCACCCCAGGGCCTGCTCCCTGCGGCCCTGCTCCGTCCTCCCACGGCCGCTCCTGCCTGGTGTCTGTGTCCGGCCCCCCCGTCACAAGGACGCCTGTCCGGGGTTAAGACCCGTGCGCCCCAGGGTGGCCTGGTCTTGGCTGGATGACAGCGGCAGAGACCCTGGTCCAGTGCGGCCGCCTCCGCAGGCCTGGGGTGGAGTGAGCACTTGGGGCACACATCAGCCCCAAGGTGCAGTCACCCCAGATGTGAGGGCGCCCCAGGGTCTGGCTGTTCTCCTTCCGCAGCCTTTTAGGGTTCTGGAGCCGCAGGACAGGGAGGAGTGAGAAGGGGTGACCTGGGGGCCACAGCCTGTCTGGGGGGCACAGACAGTGGCGGGACCCGGAGCGGGGTGTGGGTCGAGCCAGCTGGCAGACAGAAGGCCGGAGGACCAAGCGCAGGTCAGAGGCGAGACGACAGATGCAGGAGGAGGCCTGTGGCCCGGAAGCTGCCCAGGGGCTGCCCCGCTGCCCTCCAGAGCACAGTGCTGAGCAGTGGACATGGTTGACCTGCCTGGAGGCCCAGCTGGAGAAGCTGGACCTCAACCCGGGTCTCCACCTCCCCGCCCCGCCCAGGCCACGCTCATGGACAGACTGGGCGGAGAGACAGGGGCCTCCAGTGCTAAAGCTTTGGTCTGGGCCAGGCTCATCAGCCACCCTCGCACTGTCTGTACCCGGAGCCTCGACCCCCAGGGAGGAGACAGGGGTCTGCGGGGGCTTTCCAAGCTAGAAGCCCCCTCTCGGTTCTCCTTCCCTTTGCTGAGGTATCCCCCAGCCCTACACACAGGGCAGGAGCCTGGCAGGTGCTCGGGGCTCCCAGTTGGGGCGCAGGGTGGAAGGGAGCCCTACAGAGGCTGGCCTGGCAGGGGTGGGGGGTCCAGGCCCCTGGGGGCTGCAGGTCTGGAAGCCAGTCTACGAAGGCAGAGGAGAGCGAGCTTGTTAGGGTTGTCCTGGGGACCAGGGCCCCCACAGGAGGGCTTTGTCCAGGCCCCGGTCCCGAGATTGGAGGTGGCCTGGCAGGCACAGAACCCAAGGTTGTTCCTGAGTGCCAGTCCCTTGGATGCAGAGGCCCCGGGAGGGTGCAGGCAGACCCAGGGAAAGATCTAGCAACTCTGGTAGAGCCAACAAGATCTGAGCTGGAGCTCTGCCTTTGGAAGGGGTTTGAGAAGCTTCAGTCTTTCCCAGGAGGGTTACCCCACCTCTGCTGCCATCATTTCCTCCTGGGCAGGTGCTAGCCGCACCCCCCCGACTCCCGTCCTCAGGGAGGGCACGTCGGCATGTGCCCAGGTGGCTGGCTGGGGCTGTGCTCTGCGGTGCTCACCTGGCCCCCGCCCCCAGGGGAGAAGCCCTACGCCTGCTCCCACTGCAGCCGCGCCTTCGCCGACCGCTCCAACCTGCGGGCGCACCTGCAGACGCACGCCGACAGCAAGCGGTACCGCTGCGGGGGCTGCCCCAAGACCTTCTCCCGCATGTCGCTGCTGCTGCGGCACGAGGACGCCGGCTGCAGCCCTGGCCCCTGAGGGCGCAGGTAGGAAGGCAGCCCTCGCCTGCGCCCACGGTGCCCCCAGAAGCAACGCGGGCCGGGTGGGCCACGGCGGGCAGGCCGCAGCGCGCACCCGCTCACATGCCTTCTCTTCCAGGGAGGCGTCCGCCAGGACGAGGAGCTGCCGCCGCCGCTGGACCTGCTTGTCCTGAAGGGTTGGCAGCTCTGGGGGGCCTGCACCCGTCCCCGCCAAAGCACACATGCGTGCCCAGGGCCTCTGCGGACATGCGTGGCCGCACCGCCACCGCCCTCAGCACTGAGCCAGCGGCCCACATGGCATGATGGGGGCTGGGGGAGCGGCTACAGCTCTGCCCATCCACGAGGGGGACAATAAAGACTCCCCGTCACTCCTTGAAGTCCCGAGTCTTGCCCCTCCAACCCGGGCTCACGGAGACTGAACTCTGGGGGGCTCTGCAGAGGCAGCGGGGGCCGTGGGGCCACGGGCAGGGGGACACGCACCCGATTCGCACCACCAGAGGCCTGGGGGCAGGCTGGGGCGGCCGGGCGGGCCCAGTCAGGTGAGAAGGGAGCCGCCTCCTGCACAGCAAGAGGGAACGCGGGCCGGGGCTGGCCAGAGGGGAGGCGGCCAGGGTGGAGAAAGGCCTGCGTCCCCTGAGCCGTGTCCCCCGGGGTAACTCAGAAGAGAGCCCGGTCCTGGCTGGCAGTCACCACCAGGCAGCCCTCATGGCTGCAGACATGGAGGGCTCACCCTGGCGTCCGTGGCTGACCCTCTCTCGAGGCCGGGCGCGCTGCAGCCGAGACACAGGCCCTCCCAGCCCGCTCCAGGCCACGCGAGGCCCGCGCCCTCCCTGTGCCGGTGTGGGCCTCACTTCCTCCCCCTTCCCCTGGCCACCAGGCGGTCACCTGCTGGGCTGGTCTTGCCTCTGGCCAGGAGTCTCAGCCACCTCCACTAGGCCCTGGAGGGTGGCATCTCGGGCCAGCCAGAACTTTGAGTTCTTGTCCCTGGCAGGGGACACCTCTCCGCTCTGCGGGACAGCGGCCTGTTGAGTGGGGGCCGGCCCCTCCGTCCTGGCCACAGGGGGCTCCGGGGCCCCGGGCTGCCAGCTGCTGGAGGGCCCCAGGATCACACGGGTGTCACTGCCCAGTCCCCTGCCTGCGGTCCCGAGTGCGGACCCTCCGGTGCAGCTCAGCAGGCAGGGCCCGGCCTGGCGCCCGCCGACCAAGTGCCAGCTGCTGCAGTACTGCAGGGGCCTCGGGGGCGCCCCGGGAGGCCCGGCCTCCATCGCTGGCTTCTCTGGCCCAGGGGACCCGGACGACACGGACCACCCAGCAGTGCCCGCTCAGCGGGGCGCAGACACGAGGGAAAGCACCGGCTGCTCGAGGGGCACTCGGCCAACACATGTGCCGGGACCACTGCGCCAGAACCCTGCCCCGGCACCGGCGCCCAGAAACGAGGCCTCCTGGTCTGCAGACCTTTCCACCAGGACCCACAGCGGGTGTTAAGGTTGGCGTTCTGACCCAAGGACTGCCTCCAACTGTTCTGTTCACAGGGCCGGGGGTCGGCACCCGCCATGTGATTCAGGGGATACCCCCCACCGGCCCCTGACCAGGGCACGTGGGCTAACCAACAGGCGCTCTGTGGGGGTTCAGGGGGACGGGCGCCCCGAAGCAGCGGAGGGGCGTGGACAGGCGGGCGGGCCTCCGCCCTGGCCTGCGCCCACGTGCCCCAGGAGCAGCAGGGCCCAGCGGGTGCCCCTGGAGCCGGGCGAGGGCGGTGGCCTTGGCACTATGTCCGGTCAGCTCACAGGAAGGCTTTCTTTCAAAATAGATGCAGATACCCGAAGGAAGCGACACTGTGAATTGCGCGCTATTTCTGGCCCCGGGATCTAAATGAGGCGGCGCACCTGTCGGGAACGGAGGCAGGGAATTTCACAGGCCCAAAATAAAGCCAAATGTTTTCCCCTCGGCCCTGGCCCATGGAAAATGCACGGATATTTATATCTGGGCTGGCGGGGGCAGGGGAGTGGGGGTGCGCCGGCGGGCAGGGGTGTGTGGAAGAAAGACCTGCACCTGCCAGGGAACACGCAGATGGACAGCCGCCAGGGGCCAGTGGGCTGCGGTCAGTCCCGGCTCAGGGGCTCGGGGAGTCCTGTCCCGACACCCGCCAAGGCGCGCCAGGGAAGGGCTTGGCGCTCAGACACGTGTATCCCCACGACACTGGCACGGCCAGGTCTTCTCTCGGGGGGCTGCTGGGCCTCCACACTTGTATGGAGACTTTCCTTTCCACGCCAGTGTCCCACATCACATCCCCACTTTCCCCTACAGCAGCCCTGGGCGTGGCCGCACTTGTCCCCAAGGGGGGGCGCAGGTGGCGGAGGGCAGGCCTGGGGCCTGAGAGGGGGGCCTGTGCAGTTCTCAACAGCAAAAACCTGGGACATGGCTGCGGAGCCCGGATGGGAGGGAAACCTGGCACTTGGCAGGGCCTGGGCCTGCAGGCGGGAGGCCTTGCCCCACCGCTCCTGGGAAGAAGCCTCCTCCCGAAGCTGCCGGTGCCCCGAAGGGGTGTCTTCCCTCCCAGAAGCCCAGAGGCCCATAAATAGCAGCTGGCCAGCACCCTGGGGTCTTCTGCGGGAGTCTGAAAATAGCCCGCTTGTTACTATCTATGCTCCGAGCGCCGCCCTGGCCCAGCTCAGCCTCTGGCAGAGGTCAGTGGAACAAAGTTTCCAGCCCGGCTCACCCTGGGGAAGGCAGGGTGCTCCGGCCAAGAGCAGGACAGAGCCAGGTCAAGGCGGCGCGCCCCTCCCGCGGGCCTGGGCGCGGCTGAGACTGCTCCAGAGGCGTCCCTCCCCCGCGCAGGCGCCTCCGGGGCCACTGCACCCCGGGAGCAGCGTGGCCTGGGCTCGCCTCTAAGACCAGAACTGCGAATCCCGTCCGACCCCAGCCCACCCCGGGGCTCCTACCCAACAGCAGGACCTGCACGCAAACCCCACGGCCAGAGGCCCAGTGCCGCCCGGAGGGCCCCCGCCGGGCGCTGACCCAGCGGGCCGATGTCCGCCCAGGGAACACTGCGGCCACGACCGAGCAGGACGGGGAGAGTTCGGGGGACTTCCGCGCCGGAAAGCAAGTCAACATGACAAAAACAGATGCCGGGCATTTCCACAGCAGACGTTTGACAAAGTAAAATCCTCACGAAGGCGCGTGGACATCGCACCTCCCAGGGCCCCGCCAGACAGGAGGCGGCCGGCGGGCAGAGCCCTAGCATGAGGCTTTGAGGGCAGCGCCCCCTGTCCCGCTCTTCTCTCTGCTGGTGGAGGGCAGGGAAGCGAAGGGGGGGCCTTGCTCCTGCAGGCCTGGCCCCTCCTCCCGGCCCTCAAACCAGGAGCCTTGGGGGCCAGGCAGCAGCGCGAGCTCCCCACTGGGTCTCTCCCCGGAGGAGGCAGACGCGAGCCAGAAAGGGGCAGGGGCAGGGGCAGGGGCAGGGGCAGGGGCAGGGCAGGGGCGGGCCCTCCCCAAGCTGCAAACCGTCCATCCGCCCGGGCAGGGAAGGGAAAACCAGCTCCCCCCTCCCGCCGGGAGCTGCCGGCCGAGGCCCCTGGGCTAGGGCTGCCCGCCTTGAGTCCTTGCTGGGACCCACCGGGCTCCCGCCCCGCCCAAGCCCGCTGAAGGGGCGCCCTCCGCGCTGCCCGGACCAGGCGCACGCGGACGTTTGAGGACAGCCCCGCCGGCAGGTGAGGCCAGACCGCAGGGCCCGGAAGCCTCGGCCGTGAGGCGCCCCCGAGCGAGGCGACAGGAGGGCGGGCCCGCCGGGCCCTCGGGCGGCCGCAGCCTCCCCGCCGCAGCGCCCCGGGGCAGGGCCGCAGGGCCGGCACGGAGTCGGGCGGAGCTCGCGGCGGCCAGAGGGGCGCAGGCTGCCGGGCGCGCGGGGGGGGGGGGGACACCCCATCGGCGGACCCCGCGGGCGTCTGGGGGCGCCTTCCGGGCGGGGCGTTCGTGCGGGCTCGGGCCTCGCCGCCCACAGGCGCCGCCCCCGCACCCCGGGGGGCCGGGGGCCCGAGGGGGACGGCACCTCGGTCCGCCGCCGGGGCCCCCACGACGCCGGCACGGAGGGGCGCCCCTGCCCCTGCGCCCCCGGCCCTGCGCCCCGGCCCCTGCGCCCCGGCCCCTGCGCCCCGGCCCCTGCGCCCCCGGCCCCTGCGCCCCGGCCCCTGCGCCCTGGCCCCGGCCCTGCGCCCCCGGCCCCTGCGCCCCCGGCCCCGCCCTGCGCCCCCGGCCCCTGCGCCCGCGCCGGCGCCTTCCCGCCGGAGGACCCGCGCCGCGGGCTGCGCCGGAGCCGGGGCGAGACAGGGCCGGCCGCGGGGGTGGCGCGCCCCGCCCGGGCACCTGGGCTGGAGGCGGCCCCGCACCTGCCGGCCGGCCCCGCCCGCCCGCCCCGGCCCCAGCGGGCTCCCGGCCCGGGACCCCAGCAAGGACGCGGCGGCGCGGCTCCCGGGGCCGAGGCGGGGGTCTGGGGCGGCCCCTCCGCTCCTCCCGGGGGGCGGGGCGCGGGCCCCGGGGTCGGGGGGCGCGGACTCCCGCGGCGGGGGCCGGCGCGGGCGGGCAGGCGACGCGGCGGGGCGCGGGAGGCCCGGCCGAGCTGCGCCTCGGGGTCCCGGCGCGGCCCCGCCCGCTCCCGCCCTGAGGCGCCGGGAACGCCCGGCCCCGCCGCCCGCCCGCGCGCGCGCGCGGCGCGCGCGCGCCTGCGCACCCGCCCCCCGCCCGCGCCTGCGCACACGGCGCGCCGGCGTCGCCGCCCGGCCGGCCGGAGCCCCCTCTGCGCCTGCGCGGAGCTGGCGCGGCGCCGCGGGGCGCGGGGGCGGTGTCGGCAGCCCGTCGTCCGATCCCGCTCATTGGCCGGGAAGTGGGGGGGGCGGGGCTCGCCGCTGATTGGGCGGCGCGCGAACAGCCGGCCGCCCCGGCCAATCGCCGCGCCAACAAGACGCCGGGGCCGGCGGCCGAGCGCGGCGGGTCCCGGCCATGGCCTCGGAGGCGCGGCTCGCGGCGGTGACCTGCTCCGCGCCGGTCAACATCGCGGTCGTCAAGTACTGTGAGTGCGCGGGGCCCGGGCACGCTGCAGCGCGGCCTTCCGGGGCCGCCCTGGGGTCAGGCGCCCCGCGCGCCGAGGGCCCGGCCGGCCCGGCGCACCGTGGGGACGCGCGGCCCCTCGAGGCGCCGGCCGCCGCCAGCGCGGGGCGAGGGCGTGGGGCTCCCTCGGGCGCTGGCGGCCTTAGTCGCGTTCTGGAGCTTGTCCGCGGCCGACACCCGGGACGGGACACCCCGGGAGACACCTCGGGAGACACCCCGGGACACCCCGGGAGACACCTCGGGAGACACCCCGGGACACCCCGGGAGACACCCCGAGACACCCCGGGAGACACCCCGGGAGACACGCTGGGACACCCCGGGAGACACGCCGGGAGTCAGCGCGGGCCGCTCTGGGGCTGGGCTGGGCCCAGGAGGGCTTGGGTTTTGCGCGGCGATGCCGGCAGCTCGTGTCCGGGGCCACTGGGGCTTTTTCAGCTCTGGTCGCTCGCGGTAGGAGAAGGCAACTCCTGGCGGACAAGGGGGTGCCCCGCGGCTGGCCGCTGGGGAAGTGCCCAGAGCGCCCGGGAGCCTCCAGGACTTCTGCCCCTTTGGCACTTGGCCGAGGCCGGCTGAGGTTGTGCGGGCAGAGAGCAGGGTTGAGGCAGCCGGGAGCTGCGGGAGGGGCGTGGGGTGCAGGGCAGAGGAGGGCAGCCGGTGGGCGGGCACGGCCCAGGTCTGACCTCCGGCCTGTTCCAGGGGGAAAGCGCGATGAGAAGCTGATCCTGCCCATCAACTCCTCCCTGAGCGTCACTCTGCATCAGGACCAGGTGGGTGTGGCGGGCGCCCACGCAGGTGCACAGTGAGCCCCTCGAGGCCGGGACGGGACAGCTGCCGCTGGGAGGCCAGGCCTGGCGCTCAGCCTCCTCCCTCCCTGCCCCCCAAGGCCCGGTCTGCCTGAGTGGGTGACCAGGCAGGTGTGCTCTTCCCTGACGCCCCTCTGCACCCTTTTCCCAGTTGAAAACCACCACGACGGCCGCCATCAGCAAGGATTTCACCGAGGACCGGATCTGGCTGAACGGCCGGGAGCAGGATGTGGGGCAGCCGCGCCTGCAGGCGTGTCTGCAGGAGAGTAAGTGGGGCCTGGCCACTCTGCTCGCTCTGGGCGGGTCCAGTGCGGGGAGCGCCTCTGCCCTGCTCCCCTCCCAGGACGCTGGGCTGCACTCAGGCCCGGGGTCTGGAGCCGAGGCCTGGTCAGTGCTGTGGCCCTGCCGCTCCCTGCACTCAGGAGGGGCGCCCACTGCCTCCTGCTTGATTGGGCCCCCCGCCCCCCCACAGTCCGCAGGCTGGCCCAGAAGCGCAGTAGTGGAGGCAGCAAGGACCCGCCCCCCAGCCTCAGCTACAAGGTCCACGTGGCGTCGGAGAACAACTTTCCCACGGCGGCTGGCCTGGCCTCCTCAGCCGCCGGCTACGCCTGCCTAGGTGGGTGCCCTTCAGGAGCACGCGGAGCCTGGGGGCCCAAGGTCAGGCCCGACTACATGACAGAAACCCCAGCGGGCTTGTGCTTTTGAAGGGATGGTTTCACTGGCGCCAGCCCTGGAGGGGTGTCCCCAGCACCGCAGCCTCGGCCCCACCCCTGGCCCCCCGCCCCAAGTCGTTTCCGTGCGCTGTGCCCCTGGGGCCTGATTTGCAGCTCTCAGTCCGCCGGACCCCCAAGCGGGTCCCTGCACCGCTGCCACAGGCCCGGGAGGTGCCAACCGAGGAGCCGCCGGCCTCCGTGCTCTGGGTCTGTACCCGCAGGCCCTGAGTCTCCTTCCTGTGCCCGCAGCCTACACGCTGGCCCGCGTCTATGGGGTGGAGGGTGACCTTTCGGAGGTGGCCCGCCGCGGCTCGGGAAGTGCCTGCCGGAGCCTGCACGGAGGCTTCGTGGAGTGGCAGATGGGGGAGCGGGCGGACGGCAAGGACAGCGTCGCCCTGCAGGTGGCTCCCGAGTCTCACTGGCCGGAGCTCCGCATCCTCATCCTGGTGGTGAGTGGACGTGTGGGTGCCAGCAGCCCTCGTGGGGCGCGGGGGGAGGGTGGGTGCCCTGGCTGAAGGGGATGGGTGCGGGGGTCCCCAGCATCTGAGCAGCCCTTGCGTGGAGACCCGTGACGTGTCTGCTGCAGGCCGAGGGGCTGCGGGGCGGGTGGGGGCCGCCGGCCATGGGGCAGCTGCAGACCGTCTCGTCGGTGCAGGTGAGTGCCGAGAAGAAGATGACCAGCAGCACGGCGGGCATGCAGACCAGCGTGGAGACGAGCGCCCTGCTCCGGGTAAGGCCGCGGGGGCGCTGCGAGCTGGGGCAGGCCGGGGGGCCGGGGCCGGCTGACTGGCCGGGCCTCATGGGCACCTGCCTTGCAGTTCCGCGCAGAAGCGGTGGTGCCGGCGCGCATGGCCGAGATGGTCCGCTGCATCCGGGACAGGGACTTCCACGGCTTCGGCCAGCTGACCATGAAGGACAGCAACCAGTTCCACGCCACCTGCCTGGACACCTTCCCGCCCATCTCCTACCTCAATGACATCTCGCGGCGCATCATCCAGCTGGTGCATCGCTTCAACGCCCACCACGGGCAGACCAAGGCAAGGGCCGCCTGACCACCCCCGGCCCCCGCCCCATGCGCCCAGCGAGCCGTCGGCTCCAGGCTGCCCTGCCCTCCCCGAGCGGGGTGTGCTGTGACCCGTCGGGCTGCGCCTGCTGGGCGGGGGGCGCTGGGTGGGCTATGCGCCGCGGGGAGGGGTAGGCGCGCACACTGACCGCCTGGCTGCAGGTGGCCTACACGTTTGACGCGGGCCCCAACGCCGTGGTCTTCGCCCTGGACGACACCGTGGCCGAGTTCGTGGCCGCCGTGAGGCACGCCTTCCCCCCCGAGTCAAAGGGAGACAAGTGAGTGTCTGGGGAGTGGAGCCGGCTCTCCCGCAGGGTCCCGCAGCGGCGAGAGTGGGCAGGGAGCCCCGAGCTGCCAGGCGGGTGCTTCCTGGTGGGTCACCTCCCTCAAGCGTTCCCAGATCCCTGTTCCCTGCAGGGTCACCGTCCTGCGTGGGGGGCTGGGTGCTGACCTCCTCACCGGGGGACGGGCCACAGGTCTGAGGTGAGCCCCCGAGGCTGGCGGGGCCCTGGGACTCTGACCATGCTGTCCCCTTGGGGGGCTGCACTCTCCTGAGTCGGAGCTGGCGGGAGCGGCAGCCTGGCCTCGCCTGGCCACATCGGCAAAGCCACGGGGTGACCCTGGCCACCTCGCAGTCGCCCGGGCCTGCCCTCCTCGGCCCTCGCGGTTCTTCCCGTGGCAAAACACGCGTGACGGAGGCCTCGCCCGGCCACCTCTTTGAAGCGAGTGTCGGGGCGCAGAGGGTGTCTGTGCCTGCAGCCCGCGTGCCCCTGCCCACAACCACCGTCTCCCCAGGTTTCTGAAGGGGCTGCCGCTGCCCCCCGCCGCGCTGTCGGAGGAGCTCAAGGCCGCGCTGGCCGTGGATCCCCTTCCTGGCGGCGTCAAGTACATCATCTCCACCCAGGTGGGCCGGGGCGAGGGGCGGCAGAGGACGGCAGAGGGGGCCGGGGTGGTGCGCCGGGGCTCCCCGCAGTGTGAGGGGCTGAGGCAGGGAACGTGGATGCCAAGAGGCAGGTCTGTGGCGCCGAGACCCGGCCCGCTGTCCACGCCTGTGGCCGATGGAGCCTGGGTGGCCGCCGGCGCAGGGAGGAGCCGTGCTGGCTGAGGGAGGGCCAGGGGACCCCCGTTTCTCCAGGTCACCCCGGACTGACTCTGATCTCTCTGCCCCTAGGTGGGGCCGGGGCCCCAAACCCTGGTCGACCCCCACGCGCACCTCCTGGCCCTGACGGCCTGCCCAAGCCAGCCGTGTGACCGCCGCTGCGCCGGAGCTGCCGCTGGGGAGGGCACTGCGTTGGGACTGGGGAGCTCGGGCCAGGCCTGCCTGTGGGGTTGGGCTGTGTGGGCGACCCCTGACTCCAGACGGGCCGCGTGGAATGACCGCCCGCGGGCGGGACCGGGGCGTGGGGCGCCCCTGGGTGAAGGGCTGGTTGGCCCTGAGCAGGTGTTGTGGGGACCTTGTCTGTCCGCAGCTGGACGAGGGTCTGTGCAGGGAGGGGCCTCGGTGCCCAGGGAACCCCGGGGGTTCCAGCCAGTGGCCACCCTGGCCCTCGCAGGGCAGACCTTACATTCGGGCCGAGGATCTTCTGGGCACACGGGGTGTGTCCGGGAGGCGGGCGCCGGTGGGCTGGCGTCCGGGGTCTACGGTGGGGAATAAAGTTGCTGACTCCCAGCCTTACCTGCTTCTTGGTTTCTGGACCGGCGGCATCCACCTGGGCCTGCCTGGCCTGCAGCCGTCACGCATCGCCGGGTCTGGGGCGCGGGCACCCGCCTTCCTGCGGGAGAGGAGAATCTGGGATGGGCGTCTTTGTCCCAGAGGCTGCCCTCACCCGTGTGCCCGACGTGGTGAGGTGCCCGGCAGGGGCCCGCAGCCGCCGCCTGTGGTGCGGTGCCCCGAGGCTCCGAGGGCCTGGACTGGCCACTGTAGGGCGTGGGTCTGCGGGCACTGATCTGGGACCTGCTTTTCTCTCGGCTGGAGGCCCCTAGGCCCTGCGCAGGCAGGCTGGGACCCTGACTTCTGGGCTCTGGGAGGCGAGGTGTGGGTCTGCTGCCCGGAGCAGGCCCCCGGCTGTGGTCCTGGGGGGGTGACTGTCCAGGGAGGGAGAGGCCAGCCTGCCCCAGCCCCGGATCCCTGCTCTCTCCCAGGAACCGCCCTCTGGGCTCTGGTGGGGGTGACCCAGGCACTGGGGAGGGGGGGCAGCTGGGGACACCGGAGGTAGCTCCTGGAGCAGCACTGGGGGAGAGCTGCGGGCCGGTGGCCAGGAAGACGGCTACTGGGCACCCTGCTCCCCCCAGGGAGCAGAGGCGCGGAGCTGGGGGCAGCGGAGCTGGGGGCGTGAGGGGCCGGCCAGGCGGCGGCGGGCAGAGGTGCCGGGGCGGGCCGCGGGGCGGGGCGGGGCGGTGCCGGAACTCGCCGGCGGGAGCAGAGCAGACCCGCGGTCGGGGGCAGCGAGCGCAGCCGCCGCCATGGGGCAGATCGAGTGGGCCATGTGGCCAACGAGCAGGCGCTGGCCTCCGGCCTGAGTGAGTAGGGCCACGGGCCCGGGACGCCGGGCGGCGGGGAGGGAAGTGGGAGCCGAAGGCCACGGGGGCCGGGACCCCGGGCGGCGGGGAGGGAAGTGGGAGCCAAAGCCCGGGGATGGCCCCCCACCCCTGGACTCCAGTGTGGTGGGAGCCCGGCGGCCGCTGGCCAGGTCGGGCGGGGGCAGGGGCTGGCGGCGGCTCCACGGAGGGGCCAGAGACCCTCCCGTTCCTGCACACCGGTGCCCCCCCCCCACCCACCGCCCCTCTCCCGCTCCCTGCTCAGAGAGAGGAAGTTGCAACCAAGGGGAAGTGTTTCCCCGGTGGTTTCCTGGGTGTCCCCACCCACCCAGAGCTGGGGTAATGGGGCAGGACCCTGCCCCGCTTGCACCCCGGGCCAGCGAGGGTCTCCCTCCTGGGGCCCCTGGCGCTGAGGTGGGCTCCTCCTGCCTGCTGGCCAGGACCCGCCCCTTGCTGGGCAGCCTCTCCCGCTGGGCCAGCCCCGTGTGGACGTCTTGGGTTTCAGCCAGAGGGCGGGCCCACTCCCAGCTCAGCCCCAGAGGACACTTTTAGGGAGGCCAGGGGCCTGCCACCCTCGCCTGGAGCTGTGGGGTCTGCACCCCGCCCTGTGTTAGAGCAGGGCCTAGGCCCGCAAGGCAGGCCAGCCAGGCCCTCGGGGCTGCGCCTCCCAGGAAGCACCTGCAGGGGGGCCGCACCGCTTGAGGGGATGCCGTGAGAAGAGGGTCCCAACCCACCCCAAACCACTGGGACTCACCCCGGGTCCCCTGCTGCCAGGGGACAGCAGGGAGAGGGGCAAAGCTTTTTGGGAGGGAAGGGCACAGAGAGAGGGGGTCCCCCCAATGTGAAGTCAGGCTTGGGGGCTGGCAGCTGGGGCACAGCGGCCTGCTCTGGGTCAGGCCGGCCACCCCCTCCACATCTAGGGGTCCAGATAAGTAACTCCTCTTGGGTGGGGGTCCCAGAGCCGTCCCTGCCTGCAGGCCAGCCCCCCAGGCCCTGGGGAAGCACGCCGTCCCCCCCAGCTCACATCTGATGGGAGTCACAGCCTCGGCCTCGCGGGCTGGCTCCGCTGTCACTGGCATGCACTGCGGCCCGAGGACCCTGGGCCTCCAGACCCTGCTGGCAGCCTGTTCAGGGGGCTTCTGTTATTGTAGGAGTTTCCATCTAATCCCTGTCACCCCCTTCCGAAAACCCACAGAGCACAGGCCACCCCTGCCCAGGTCAGCCCCCACCCCGCCCTGACCCCGGCTGCCTCTGTTCCCCGGGCTCCCCGTGCACCCCCGGGCCCGTGCAGAAGTGTGCTCTTCTGTCTGAAGCCTCCGAGCCTCGTTCGGCTCAGTCTAGCTCCGCGGGGAAGCCTGAGGGCACCCGCGCTAAGGGGCCTGGACACGGACCGCAGCGCCCCTCGGCTCACCACCGCCGACCACCCATCTGTCCGCACCCCCCACAGGCAAGCTGAACGCTCACCCACCTCCTGTGTGACCCAGCCCAGCGCACAGTCCGTGCGCCCCTGGGTGGCCCCGGCGCCACCAGCCGCAGAGGGATGGCGGTGCTGCAGCCAGGGTGGGGCGAGGACCCGATGGAGGCGGGCAGTGCGCCCGTGGCACGTGAGGGGACTGCCCGGCCCTGCCCAGGGCGCAAAAACGCTGACCAGCAGACCAATGGGTTAATGTGTAGCGGAGCCCCAAACCGAGGCCGGGAAATCCCCAGGGGGCATCGACAGGGCCACCCGCGGGGGGCTGAGGGCGGAGGCCAGGGGTCGGGATCCCGGGCCGGCTCTTACCAGGGGCCTTCGGGGTGCTGGGCACGGGTGAGAGAGGACAGCCCTTCCCACCCCGAGCTCGCCACTGCCGCTGGGGCCCGGTGGGAGTCACGAGACACCCCGAGACTGGACTCTCCCGCGCTGCCTCCAGAGGGCGCGTCCCCGGGTGCAGCTGCCTCTGGAGGTGGCCACAGGGCAGCTCAGCCTCTGAGGAAGCGCCTCGGGGCTCAGCAGACCCAGATCCCTGGAGCCAGGCTGCGGGCGCGTGGGGGCAAGAGGCTGTGAGCACAGGCGTGGGCGCGCGTGTGCCTGTGTGCGCGTGTGCCCGCTGAGAACGGGCAGCAAGACGGGACGAGGGCCGTGAGCTCCCGCGCCATTCCAGAGGCGGCGGGCACCACCGTCCCCGGGGATGCTGGCCGGGAGCCCCAGGTGGCAAGGAGTGGGGCGCAGTGTACACAGCACTGCGCGAGGGCCCAGAGCCCCAGACGAAGAGATGAGGGAGTCGGGAAAGGGGTGGAGAACCCCAGAGTGACGGAAAAAGGAAGCTGGGCCGGGAGGGGAAGCTCGCCATCTGTGCAGTTTTGAAATCCCTGCCCGCTCGAGCACCCTGCAGCCGGGACAGTGCGTTCCCCTGAGCGCAGCTGCAGGCCCCGCGGCGTCCAGGCTGCAGCCAGAGGACAGCGGGGGCAGAGGTCAGACGGGGGCCTCCGTGTCTAGAGACGCTGTCCCTTGAGGGGGCTTCTCAGAGGGGCTGCCTCTGCCTCAGGGACGCCCTGGCAGGAGGACCCCGGAAGCGGCCGGAGCGGCCAGCATTAGGTTATGTGTATTTTACCGCCCTTGGGAAATTGCCCCCGAAATTCTAAATGACGGGGAGGGGTGACCCAGGTGGGCGGCACCGCGGCCGCGTGGAGCCCAGAGTGCGGGGCCGGGGCTGCCGCGCTGCCCGGGAGGGGGGCCTGGCCGCCGGGCGCAGGGGCCAGCATGGGGTGGGAGCTCAGTGACCAGGAAGTCACGTCAGGGGCTCAGGAGCGAGTCCAGGAAGGCCAGGGGTCCTCAGAGCCCTCCCTGCCCCAGGCCCCTCGACTCCTGTCCACCGGGTCAGGGTCCCGTCCTGGGCAAACGTGTGGACAAGCCCGTGGGGACTGGAGCCGGCCCTCGGGAACAGGGCCACCCCCCCACGCGGGGCCTGCTCACCACCTCCTCTGTCCACAGTCCTCATCTCGGGGGGCATCGTGGCCACCGCCGGGCAGTTCACCCAGTGGTACTTCGGCGCCTACGCCATGTATCCTGCACCGTGGGCGCCGGGCGGGGGGCTGGGGCAGTGCTGGGGGAGGCTCAGGGCCCGAGGCCGGGTGGCGGTCAGCTGCCGGCCCCTGGGGGGTAACACCCGCTGACCCCATCCGGCGGCCGGGCCTGTGCACCTGCTGGCGGCTTCCCGCCGTGGGCCTTGCAGCCGTGGCCGCCTTCCGGAGCCTGAGCCGCGGCTGCTCCTTAACGGGCCCAGAGCTGCAGGCGTGTTCGTGTGCGTGCTCGAGTACCCCCGCGGCAGGAGGCAGAAGGGCTCCACCATGGAGCGCTGGTAAGTCCCCAGGGGGCTGGGGGTGGCGCGGGGGTCAGAGCCTTGCGTGCGGCTCGGTCTGTCCGAGGCCCGAGCGGGTCCGGCCGCCGTGGCCCTAGGAGGGAGGAGCCCGGGTGCCCTGGGCCGGGCCGGACACTGCAGGCCCCAGCGGGACTCAGTCTGCGCGTCCCTCCTCTCTGCCCAGCGGACAGAAGTACATGACCAAAGTGGTGAAGATGCTGGGGCCCCTGTCCAGGAACTACTACATCCGGGCCTTTCTGCATCTCGCGTGAGTGAGACCCTCGCCCCAACAGATGTTCTTGCAAACAAAACCCGGGGGCTCCGTGTCCAGACTGGCCCTGGGGGCCCCCACTCAGCAGCCAGACCTTCGGCAGGGTGGGGCGGGCCGGGGTCCGGGACCCCTGCTGACAGCCCGCGTTTTGCCTCTGCACCCCGCAGCCTGGCGATCCCCGCGGGCTTCCTGCTGGCCACCATCCTGGGCACCGCCTGCCTGGCCATCGCGAGCACCATCTACCTACTGGTGAGTGGCCCGAGCGGCCGCCCCCTGGCCCTGGTCCTCCAAGCCCGGCCCCAGCTGGGCCCTGCCCGGGTAGTGGTGGGGACGGCCGCGACCCGGCGAGCACCGCGCCCTGCCTTGCGCTCGCATTTCCTGTTGCCGCGACCCGGAGGTGGGGGGGGGCCCCTTCATGCACCAAGAAGCAGAAGCCGGGCGAGGGGACCTGGCTGGTGCAGGCGCCCCCAAGGGCCCCCCGGAGGGGACGCGGCTGCCGGCCCTTCTCATCGAAATCACCTTGCTCCAGCCGGGTGCCCTGGGAGCAGGCCCGGGAGCTGGCCACAGCCGGCCGCCCGGTCAGCTGGCCTGGCTTGGGCGGGAGAGGGTCCTCCGGCGCCCCGGGTCCCCCTACCCACTCCTGCTCTGGGGGGCGGGGTCCACACACCTTTCAGTCGCCTCTCGGGCTGCGCCAGCTCCTGCCAGCTCCGGCGTCAGTGCCCTCGGGTGGCTCCTGCAGGCCCCTGCGCCCTCCTGACGCCCAGCGGCCCCGGCGAGACCCGGCGGCTGAACCGGAAGCGGAACCGCCGGGTCGGGGCCCCACGGCCGCTCCTGCGCTGCCCGGCCCCACCGGGTCTCCCGTTTCCCTCCGTCTCGGCCTCCGGAGCAGCGCCCCCGCGCGCCCCCCCACCCCCGCCCCCCCACCCCGTGCCCTGGGAGCGCTTTTCAAAATGGAGGATTTCGTCCCGGTCACCGCGCCGGGCTCGCGTCCACTCTCATCCCGAGCCCTTCGGCGGCGGGGGACGTTGCAAACCCCGTCCCGCGCGTGGGGCCTGGCGCCAGGTGCCCACGCCCTTGGCTGCGCGGCGTCCCTCCGTCTGTCCGTCCGGCTCGTGGCTGGTGCGTCCTCTGCGCCTGCCCACGCGCCCTCTCGGCTGTGCGGCCTTTCGGGTGGACCGTCCTGGCGGGGCGGGGGGGGGTCCTCTTTTACGTGTCCCCAAGGTCTGCGCGGCCGCCTGCGTCTCTGCGGGAGCAGGTCGGGGGCGGCTCCCCCCACGGCCGGGCGGTGTTTTATTGCTGCTTTCTCTGTTTCGCCTGCGTGTTTGCGTCCTTTCCCCGCTCTTCTTCCTTCTTTCCCGCTCGAAGTGGGCGTCTGTGTTTTGTGAGTCTCGGGGAACCGTGTCCGGAGGCTCCAAGCCCCCTGGCCCGGCCCCCGCCCTCCTCCTGGGGCCCTCCCTGTGGCGAGAGCGGGACCTTGGGGTCAGCACCCAGCTCTCTTGTCTTACGGGGTCCCTGGCAGGGGGAACTGGGGGCGGTGGGTGTCTGAACCCGGCCCAGCCTCGCCCTGTCCCGCAGGCGGCCACCCACGGGGAGCAGTGGGCCCCCATCGAGCACAAGCCCAAGGAGCGCCCGCAGGTGGGCACCACCATCAAGCAGCCGCCCAGCAACCCCCCACCGCGGCCCCCCGCCGAGGCCCGCAAGAAGCCCAGTGAGGAGGAGACGGCGGCGGGGACTGCAGGGGTCCCCCCTGGTGGCCCCCAGATCAACCCCATGCCAGTGTTTGATGAGGTGGTGTGACTGGCACTGCCAGGGCTGCGGCCACAATAAAAAGGACGGAAGCTGCGCTGGCTCCTTGTGTGGGTTGGGGATATGGGGGGGCAGGGTGGAGGGGCGGGGGGCTCCCTCTAGCCCAGTGGGCACCCCCTTCCCGCTGCCCAGCCCAGCCCTGTTCCTTCAGTGGCTCTTGGCATTACGGGCTCTGTCTATTCCATGAAATACGGTAACTGGAATCTCTCCTGTTTGGCCCCGGGCTCCCCCAAACCTGCTGGTGTACCCCTCTGGGGCATCCTTAGGCCTGCCCAAGGGCTGAGTGAAGGGGGGAGCTCAAGAGCAGTGGGAGCCCAGCTGCCCTTCCACGTCGCCCTTGGCTGGGGCAAAATTCTCTGGCCCCCAGGACGTTGGGCCATTTGTGGGGGCCCCGCCTGCCCTCGCACCCCTCCTCTGGTGCCCAGGATCAAACACACGTACGCCCCTGCACACTCTCGCCAGCCGTGCGGGGCTGGGTGTCCCTCCTGGGCACCGCTTGTTGCCGCCTGGAGCGGGGCTGGAGCCCCTTCCTCCTTGAGGAGTACTCCACCCCCAAAGCCTCGAAGACCCCTCATGTCCCGTCCTTCCAGTTTGCCCTTCCTGCTCTCAGCAAGTCCAGCCTTCAGAACCAGGGGGGCCTCTGGCCTGGAGGGGCGTCCTGCCCTGCCAGTTACACTGGAACCCAGCCCTGCCCCTCCTAGAGGTCAGCAACACCTCAGGGCCCCTTGGCTGCACCCCCACACCCACCGCGATCTGTCCTCAGCGTGGATCCAGAAGCCCCCTGCCCCCTGCAGGCCCTGCCCACTGCCCGCGGGGGGGGGGGGGATGCTTAGGGGTCCATCCGTGATAACACCAGGCCTTCGTGTTTACACTTACATAATTGTTTTACAAATAAGCGGTCCTTGATCCCCCAGGAGGGCAGGGAGGGAGCTTGGAGTGCGCAGACCAGCCTGAGCTGTGTGGAGGGGCGCGGAGGGGCACCCCTTCTCCCTGGGGCGCTCCAGCGGAGTGGAAGGGAAGCTGCGCAGGCCTGGATGACCCTCGCCCGCGCAGCCCAGGGAACACCGCGGGTCGGCGCGGGGAGCAGGGGGGCGCACAAGCGCTCGGCCCAGCCAGCTAGTGCGGGGAGTGGCTCTCGTCCGTGTCCTCGCTGTGGGGAAGGACGCGTGAGCCCGCGTGGGGCAGGGGGCTGGGCGCGGCCCCGCTGCCCTCCCAGAGCACAAGGACGGGGTGCTGGGCCGGGCCCCGCCCTCCCCCCAGACCCTGCCCCGCCCGCGGGGCCTCTAGTGGGGGCCCAGAACGTCCCTCTCGCTGGTAACCAGTGGGTAACCTGAGAGCGGCGACCAGCCCCCAGACTGAGACTGGGCCTGACACCGGGGGGCCGAGCGGGGTGGCCGCCCCCCAGTGGGGACCCCAGGCCCACCGGTATCTCCAGGGCGAGATGGAGCACCGGTGGATCTCCACCTCCAGAACCTCCTCCAGCCGCAGCACCGGGCACTGGGTCCCAGCCTGGGGGCCCGCCTGCCGCCCCCCCGCGGCCCGCTGCCTCCAGGCTGGACGCCAGGGCTACCGGCAGGGCCTGCCCCACTTGGCGGCTTGGGCCAGCAGGTGTTGGGCGGCCTGGCCAAGCGGCAGCTCCTCGGCGGAGTAGCACCGAGGGGTGGGCTTTGGGTGTGGGGACCTCCCCAGAGTGGGGGGCCATGGGGGGCCAGGCTGATGGGCCAGCAGAGCAGGACCGGGAGGCCAGGGAAGAGCTGGTGGGACAGGCAATTGGGGGTCAGAGGGTGCCCAGTGAGGGCGCCTCCCTCGGCCAACCGGCTTACCCTGTCCCCGCAGAGCTAAGGTTCCGCTCTCGCCACAGCTGGGAAACCAAGCCCCGGGCCAGCCTGCACACCCCGGCGCTGGCCTGCCCCACCCCTCCGGCGCGGCAGGGAACACCCCCCTGGGGCTGGGGCTGGGAAGTGGGGGAGGCGCAGGCTCACCATGGGGACAGCCAGAGCTCCTGGCCAGACCCGGGGGTGCACCGGCCGGCCAGCGGCTCAGCTCCGGTGCTCATACCTGGGCCACACCCGGGGGAAAGCCACAGGCCTCCTCCTAGGAAGCCCCGGGGCCCAGGCTTCCTCCTCCCGCTGACCCGGCCTCCTGCCCTACCTCCCCCACTTCCTGCTAACCCCGGCTAGATGGGCCCCCTCCCTCCCCGAGGCCAGGCCCCTGCCGGCCAGCGGCCACCCACGGCTTCTTGGATTCAAGCTGTATGCTTTTTGCTCTTTGGGCCTGGGGGCCCAGATGCCTGAGGTGGGGGGCAGCTGGGCAGTGGGGGGGCTGGGCAGGCTCAGCAGGGTCAGTCCTGGGCCGGTCACTTGTCCTGCACGGAGGTGGGCAAGCGGCTGCTTTCCTCCCGTGCCTGTGCCCCTGCCCTGGCAGCTGGGCCTGGGGCACTGGGGACCAGAGGGGCCTCCGGCCTGTGCTGGGCATCTGGGGCTCGAGGGCAAGTCCAGGCCGGGGGTGAGCATGGGCGCCGCATCGTGCACCCTAAGGAGTGCTGCCCAGGAAGCCCCGCTGCTGCTGCTGCTGCGGCCCCGGAGGCACGGCCTCCCGGAGACGGAGCCTGGAGCCTGGCCTGGAGCCGCCCTGGTGCCCGGGCCAGCGTCCGTGCAGCTGACGCTGGGCTGGGCTCGGCGAGGGCCCCCTGCTTCCCGTGGGCAGGTCCAGCCTGGCGGGGCTGTTTCTGGTTTGAGCTTCACACCCACTGGACACGCAGGCCCATCCCTGCCAGCAGCTGAAGCAAGCGCCCGAGTCCCGGTTGGGCAAGCCTGGAAAGGCTCTGCCAGAGGGCAGGAGGGTGTCGAGGGAGCGGTGCCTGGAGGCTTGCCGCTCTACCTGCACGTCTGCCCGCCTCACCTGGTCCCGCCCGGAGACACGCAGGAGGGGCGCAGACGCAGGAGAGGGGCGCAGACGCAGGGGGCGCTGGACATGGAGAGGGATGGACTCAAACACCAGGGCCTGGTGGAGCCGAGGCAGGCGAGACCGCGGGGCAGGGCGGCGAAAGGCGGGCACAGGGCCAGGGCCAAGGGCTCGTCCCTCCCGGTGCCGCTGCTCGCAGACCTGGGCACAAGTCACCACCCAAGCACGGCTCGGGAGGCGGCCTGCGGAGGGCTGCTCCAGACCCCAGCTCTCCCCCGGCCTCGGGAGACCCAGCAGCAGCCCCCCTCATCTTGGGCACGGTCCTCCCCCTTGGGCTCCAGGGCCCAGCAGCACCACTCCGGCCCCTCAGCCTCTCCTGGTGATGGCCCTGCCGCCAGCAGAATGACCGCTCCTGCCCTCCCCTGGCCGGCAGGGCTGCGTGGGGCCTGGCCACAAGCACTTCTGGAACTTACTCTTCAGGGACCGGCGGCGGTGCAGGGCCGGGCCTAGCCCTCTGGGCTGCTCCCGGGACTGCGAGGGGCTGGTGTCCGCTGCCTGGGCCCGTGGGGTCTGCCCGGCCGGCCGGTCCCTCCGAGCAGGTGTCCACGGGGCCGCCGCGCCAGCCGCGCCAGGTATCCGGGCGGTGCCGCCCTTGGGGGGCCGGGTCCCAGGCAGGGCCCCTGTGCTGGCGGTGAGAGGAGGGGAGCCCCTTCAGCAGGCAGCTCGGGAACCTTCCAGGGTCCCCGAAGGACCCGGTGTCCTCGGCCACCACCGACCAGGCGTGCCCGCGGGTGACCCAGCCGCGCTGCCCTCGCCCGGGCCCAGGTCACGCAGACAGCAGGCGAGACGGCTGCTTATCAAAATATTTTATTTTAGGAGACCCCTCAAAAAAGACCCTCCTCATGAGACAGACGCCCAAAGATACCCTTGGCCTTTTTTTTGGTCTTTTCTGTATTTTTTCATTTTAAATCAACTGAAACAATTTGATGCGTAAAATAAAAGATAAGAAACATCTCCCGATCAGACTTCGGTCAAGAATATATATCTATTTTGATCCGGGGACAGCGAGGGCGGGAGGCTGCCTGGCTCGCGGGGCACTGGGGGCGCGGGCGGGCGGGGACGGGGCGCGCGCTGGGGGGGGCGTCGGGCGTCCTCGCGTCCCCGGGACTGCAGCGCGGGTCCGGTCCGGTCCGGTCGGGGAGGCTGGGATTCGGCATCGTCTTCACTACGTGTGGCTTCTTTTCCAGCTGAGAAACTTTTTTTTTCTTTTTAATTTTTAAAAAGAATCACAGCCAACATGAGACATGAACTGCAAAATCCGAAATGGCTGCGCTTATCACCCTATTTATAAAAACACGCGAGTCTCTGCGGGGCGCGGCGGCTACACCTTCCCGGGGATCTTGGCCCGCTTGCGCGCGATGGCGTCCTCCACGGCCCGGAGCTGCTTCAGGAGCTCCTCGCGCCGCGACAGCGTGCTGGCCTTGCCCGGCTTGGCGCCGCTGGCGGCGGCCGAGCCGGCGTCCGGGGCCTTGCCGGGCACGCTGGTGACCTTGCTGGAGCTCCTGGACTGCGGGGACTGCTGGCGCTTCCTGTGGGGGTGGGGCTGTGAGGCGGAGGCCCAGGCGCAGCGGGGGGCCTGGACCCCCAGGAAGCGGCCCTGCTGTTCTGCGGGGAGGGGACCCGCGCGCGCCCTGGAGGCCCCCGGGGTGTGCGTGTGCTCTGGGCTGGCCCGCCCGCGCCTGCGCGGATGGTGGCGTCACCTGCGCCCCTGCCCGGCGAGGACACTGGCCTGGCCTTCCCGAAGAAAACGCGCCCATGTGGGCTGCCCGGGGTATGGGGGGCACTCACCTGTCTGGAGGGGCCACAGCAGCCTTGGAATTCTGGCCTCTCTGCCGCTCTGGCTTCGGGGAGCCGAGCCTCCCGCTGGACTTCCGGTCCCGAGAACCTGGGCAAGGACAGCGGGGCGGATGCCGGCAGGCTGCCCGGGCAGGGACGGGGGGCCCTGGTGCCCCTAGGAGGGGTGGGCAGCGGCCTCTCCTGAGGGCCGGGAGAGTTGCCCTCTGCGTTTCCACGAGGCGCCTGTGGGGCAGCGCTGCGCGGCCCCGGGAGGGGCACCGGGTGCTCGCCAGCCACGCGCCAGGCCGGCATCAGGCCTCTGCTCGTGGAGGCGGCGGCTTCCAGCATCGGCGCGGCTGGCGCCTCCACCCCGGGCTGGGAAGCCGGAGTGCCAGAGACCGGGGTGGGGGCGGGGAGGGTGTGTGGGGGAAGGTGTCTGTTCCCCGCTGCCTCTCTGCCCCCCACAACTCCACTGGGAGGGCGCAGACTCAGGAGAGCGCAGCCGCCGCTCAGCCGGGTCAGGTTTGCAAAATGAGGCCAAAGCAGCGCGGCGAGCGAGCGCGTGGGGCAGAACCAGCCACTTCCGGCAGCGCCAGGTCACGCCGCTGTTCGGAACTAAACACTCAGTTTTCAGCTTCACTCATTTCGGGTCACGGTCTATGACACGACCCCACGGTCAGAGCTCCCCGGGCCCAGCCCCGACCTCCGTCCTGCGGGGCCCGTGCTCCGAGGCCGGGCGCTCACCTCGCTCTGGGGACAGGTTGGCCCGCTTGGCCGGGGGCGGGCTCTGCCGGTCCTTGTCCGAGGGCTCATACCGCTTCCTGCCCCCCTTCTCGGCCGCCTGCAACAAGCGAGGGGTCAGCGGGGATGGGCCTGCGCCTCCGGCCACTGGGCAGGACACACAGGACAGGTGGCCGAATTGCACCTTCTCAGCTGGACCCACTCCCTCACCCCACGCCCACATGGGAACCCCAGTTTCAAGGGGTCGCTGACTGGGGGGCTCCAGTCCCGTGGGGACCTGGCTTCCTCTGGGCTGGCGCAGGCTGCCCTGGAGACGGACCAGGGCTCAGGCCGGGCAGGGGTGCTGGCCGTGGGGAGCCGCGGCGGCGCCCTGCCTCACCTTGTTCAACAGCGTCAACTTGATTTCCTTGTGGGCGACGAAGGTGCCCTGCGGGGGCTGCCCCGGGGCCGCCTGCTGGGGCGCCGAAGACTGCTGGGAGGCCTTCGCGCCCGCGGAAGGCTTCGAGGGTCTGGCCGCCTGTGCCGACGGGTCCCTTCTCCGCTTCTCCTCCCGGACGCCATCTTCTTTCTTAGATTTGCCTGCCAGGGGAATTCCCCGTCACAGACGCCATACCGTACCCCTGCTCTCACAAGCCTCTGGGGGCCCGGCCACTGCCTCCCCCCACGTCCCCGCTGCGCGCCCTCCTGCCACGAGGGGCACAGCAGCACCCGGGGCCCCGCACCTTTCTCCTTCTTGGTCTGGGCGGGGGTGGGGGAGCGTGAGCTGGCGGAGGACACGGGGCTGGCCAGGTCTGCGTACATGTCGTCCGAGTCCACGCTGTGCCCTGTGCTGCTGCTGGACGTGGCGCTGGACACGGAGGAAACGCTGCTCACACTCAGGGACCTGCACACACAGTGCGTTGGTGCCACGTGGCCCCAGGAGCAGTGGGCGGCCAGGCCCACCCTCCCCGGCTCTGACGTGGAAAGGCCCTGGGTCGTGTGAGGGGTCACCCTGTGCGGCCCCTGCAGTGAGAGACGGCCGCACTGCTTGCTGGGAAGGGGCAGGTGACCGAGAGCGACCCGAGAGCCGGTGACCACAGCAGAGTCCCGGGTGAGGCCTCAAGCACCGCAAGCGCGTCTCACCTGCGGCCGCCGGGAGCCAGGCCGAGACCTCGGGTCATCCGGAGCGGCCCGGGAGCGACTCCAGGCGGCCCCGCCCTGCCCGCACCGAGAGGACAGCCGGCTCCCGAGGGCGTCACCCAGGCACAGGCCGTGGGAAGGGGACTCAGTCCCGACTCAGCACCCAGGCCCAGGAGAAGGCCGGGCAGGGGGGCAGCCCCGCAGCCCGCCAGCAACAGCAAGCCCGCCCCATGCGTCCTCCCACACCGGGCGGCAGGGACAGCAGCCTGTGGCGCTCGCGCCCGCTCCAGCTGGGTACTGGGTCTCCTCAGGGAGGTGCGGGGCCCCGCGGAGGGTGTGCCTGTCTGCCCCCACCGCGCTGGGACAGCGGCCTGCAGGCTGCTGAGGGGGTGGTGCGCCCCGAGCCTGCGGGCCCTCTGCAGAGGGGCGGGCCCAACAGGGAGGGACGGGCGAGCGGGAGAGGACAGCGACCTGGACCTGGAGCTGGAGCCGCTGTAGCTGCTGCCGCTGCCGCTGCCGCTGACAGTCCGCCTGCGAGCGAGAGAGAAGCGAGTCGGCCCTCAGGCCTCCGTGGCAGACACGGGCCGCGTCCCCTCAGAGGCAGGCTGGGCCCCGGCAGGACGGTGGCCTCGGCTGGCTTTGAAGTGTCACTTTTGCTCAGAATAAAACCCTGAGCCTCACTGGCGTCCCCGCCCCAGGAGGCCTCTATCCAGGGAAGACAGCGCCGTGTGTCTGTCGGCGAGCAGGTGGGAGGGGTCCTGCCTCCCCTTCGCTGTGAGGTGGGGAAGCGGAGGCCAGGCGAGGAGGATCAGCCACAGCCACACGGGTGGGGACAGAGGGCCTTGCCTGGAGAGCCCCCACCCTGCAGGTGCGATGTGGGACCCCAGAGCTGCCGAGCCCTGCGCTCACCTCCTGGGGGGGGTCCGGGCTTGCCGCTCCTTCCTCCTGGCTTCCCGGGGGTCTCCTGACTTGGTGGGCTCGGGGGCAGGAGCAGTGGTTTTCGGGGCCTGTGGGGGAACTGGAGGGGGAACTGGCTTCTTCACAGACTTCTCTCTGTGCGGGAGGAAGGTCCAGACGTGGCCCCTCAGGGCGCGGCTCTCATGAGGCCAGCCGCCTGCACACGCTTGAGCCCCGAGCCCGCCCCTGAAGCTACGCCCAGGCAGGCACGGGCACCCCCAGAGGCCCTTGAGCAGGGCAGCCAGGGGCTGCGCCCTCAGTGCGGACATGGCCAGGCAAGGCCGGACGTCCTGTCACAGTGGGCGGCAGCAGCAGCCGTGAACTCTAGGCTGCTCAGAAGCCCTGGCCGGCCGTGTCCTGCCCTGGCGGCACCAGGCCTTCCACCTCGTGAGGCACACACGCCCCCCCCCCCCCGCCCGCCGTCTCTGCCTGTGTGGGGCGTGGCCGGCGTGGCTCAGGACGAGAGGCGCGGTAGGGCTTCACCCCCATGGCAGGGCGGGGGCGGGCGTGGTCGCTGGGCAAGAGGACCGTGTGCCCCGGCCCGAGGTCCCTGGCTGGCGGCGCCAGGTCGCCTCACGAGGCAGGTGGGCGGGAGGGCCAAGGCCCACGTGTGGGGGGCCGCCGCCGCCTCTGGCTGGGTCTCCAGGCGGGGCGAGGGCATGCGCAGACACTCACCCCGCTTTACCAGGTGGTGGGGCCGGCTCCCCTTGGCCCGGATGGCTGGTCTGTGCGGGGACGGGGTCGGGGACGGGGACGGGGACGAGGAGAAGGACCGGGACCTAGGAGGACACAACGTGAGGCCGGGCTCTGCGTCCACCAGTGCGGTCGGGGGCGCCCACCAGGGCGGTCTGGGGCGGTGCCCACTGCGGCCAGTAGCAGCCGGCGCCCCTCCCGTGTGGGCCCGGGGGCAGCCCCCGCCCCTCCCCCAGCCCCGCACGCACCTGGAGCGGCTGCCCGAGAAGGAGCTATGCCTGGAGGAGCGGCTGGAGTAGGAGCTGTAGGACGACGAGCGCGAGCGGGACCGGGACGAGCCCGAGCCGGAGTAGGACGAGGACCGGGACGACGACCTGGCGGGCGGGCGGGCGGGGCGGGTCTTCCTCCAGCACCCAGGGCCACGCGCGCCCAGCAGACGCCCGCCCAGGGCTAGGGCCCCCGGCCAGCACGCGCCACGAGCCGGGTCCCGCCATCCCACGTCCAAGGACCAGCCGAGCCGACGGGCGGCCCCTACCTGGAGGAATTGGAGGCAGAAGCCGAGGAGGCTGACGTCTTCCGACGCCTTCGCGCCCGGCTAGGGGAGACCGACACCCCCAGCTTCTTCTTGGGAGACTTGGACCGGCGCCATGGGTCCTTCCACTCATCCGCTCGCTTCACCTGCGGCCCCGCAGAGGCGGCCTCCTTCTTTGGTGGCTCAGCTTGACGGCTAAGATCACAGAGGAGTTAGCAGGGCGCGGCCTGCACCCGACGGCATGTGGGGAGCGGGGGGGCGGTTACGTCCAGGCGGCAGGTGGACAGCACGGGCCTTCTCAGGCCAGCTGTGTCCCTCCTGGCCTTCCCGGGAGCGGCTACTCAGGGAACCGTCGCCCTGGTTAGCAGGCTCAGGGCCCAGCGGCACACAGTGGAGACGCAGGAGCTAAAGGGAACTGAAACTTTGTTTTCAGACCACCAGGCATTCTGGAAGGCTCCATCTCCACCCCGCGCAGAGAGCTGGGTCAGATGCTGTCACAGGTGTGACAGCCGCGGTGTCAAGGAGGCAGCGGGCCGGCTGGCGGGCCCACCTGCCGGGGGCTGTGAGCAGCATCCCAGGCCTGGGGCTGGTGTGGGGCAGGACAGGCGTGGGCAAGTCAGCCGCAGAGGACCAGGTCTAATCACCAAGTCTGGGTGGTGGGGCTGTGGCTGCCAGCAGTGCCTGGGGAGGCTCAGCACCAAGGAGGGGCACCCCACAGACACCCTACCACCCAAACACTCAACAGCGCACCCCAGCCCAGGGCCCCAGACCCTCACACCGTACGCGCTGGGTGCTCGGATGCACATGTCCTCGTGGGCGTCGCTCTAGGGAAGGCCCGAGAAGCAGGAAGGGGTCAGAGGCATGGACACCCCAGGTGCTCGAGGCGTCTGCCACGTCCCTTGAAAGCAGCCCTGCTCCCCACGCGCCCACTTCACTCATGGCACTCTGGGCTTCTGCTCACGATGGAAACCCCCAAGAACCCCCCCAATCCTGGCGCTGCACCCACCCGCAGGAACGGCTCACTTCACACCACAGCCGGGGGTGCTCCAGCTGCCCTGCAGCCCCCGGGTCCTCCTGTGTCAGGCGGCGGTGCCATTTCCAGGGTCCGGGCCCTCCCTCGTGTGCAGCTCCCAGCTGAGCTGGGTGCGTGGTGTGGCAGAGGAAGAACGGCCTTGGCTCCCTGCCGGCCGCCGGGAGACTGCCCCCGGTCAGAGGCGTCCACGCTTCCTCTGCTGAGCTCGGCCCGTAGTCCACCGGCTGCATTCTGGAATCTCTCTGCAGGGAGGGCCACCTTCCAGCCCACACGGCCCTCCTGCGAGCGTCTGCCTGTGGAACTCTGGCCCTGAGCTCGGATGCTGCCCGCCCTGGGCAGACAGCTGCCCCCGCAGCGCCACTGGAGGAGAGCCCAGGCGTTCAACCACTGCCCGCTGGCCCTTTCAGCCCCGTTCAATCGATCACCACCTGCCAAGTTTCGTGCCCCCTCCTTGCTGGGAATCCCACATCGAGAACGACATCCGACATTCACGATGACCCCAAGGACTCACAAAATTGAGACGCAAAATCCCTGTTCTCTGCCCTCAGCCAGAGCACGACCACGCGCTCACGCAGGGTCCCGGGACGTCGCGGGGAGCAGGCGGCGCCCCCAGGCACCGCCCGAGAGTGCTCGTCCCTAGGCAGCAGGAAGCCGGCACCCGGCCACCAGGTTGGTCCTGAGTCACAGAGAGGCGGCCCTCCGAGGAGGAGAGGCAGGGCAGGCCCCGGCGTGGCTGGGCCAGCCCCTCTGGACGCAAACCTTGCGGCATTCGCGGGCCCCGTCCTGGCCACAGTGCGCAGCGGGGCCAGGGGCCGCCGGGAGGCCAGCGCCTCCCAGGAGACTCGTCGCCTCGCCAGGGTGACCCTCGCCTGGAGAGGATTACGCCTTCCCGAGGGGCAGCCCTAAGTCTCGCTGTCCGTGTGCCCCCACCCCCGCCCCGTGGCCTCCGCAGAGGGAGCTGGCCGGGACCCCGGGGGGTGGGGGTCCTGACTCGAATCAGCACCCCGCCATCCAGGCTCTCTCTGGCGACCCACCAGGACAAATGATCCAGGACTTCACACAGAATTTTTTTCAGACACATTTAAGTTTAAGAAGCGAGGCCAGCCAACGGACCAGCGCGCGGCACCACGCGCCTGTGCCAAGGCAGGCTCTGCGGCCGCCCGCCAGGGCCCCACGACGGCAGGGCTGGGAAAGGGGCCGCGCTGACAGCCTGCACCGGAGCCGGACAGCAGCCTGGAGAGGCTGCCTCCACCCCGGCGAGGGGGACCCTCGCGATCACTGACAGGCAGACCCCACGGCGTCAGTGCCCAGTGAACGTCAAGTACAAAGGTCAGAGCAAGACAGGACGAAGGGGCCAGCTCGGCTCAGCTCGCCTGGGCCCATGCTTGGCCGAGAGTGGGGGCCAGGCATGACGCAGTGGCTGAGGATCTGGGAACTCCGACTTGAGCAGGGGCCAGGTCTGGGGTCAAAGATAAAGAGGGTGTAGGTCCCTGTGGAATGCGGGGGACACAACTCAACTTAGGACGCAGGAGGCGGGGACACCAGGGCATGGGGCTCACTGACTGAACCCGCGTGTTTCTGGAAACGCTCAGAGACCCCACAAGAGCTGCTCTTCTCTGCCCTCTGACCTTCTGGGAAGCTGTGGGAAACACTCAAATGACCCACCCTCAGCTGCCTCCCTAAACTGGAATAGAAACACTGCCCGGCTCAGGTGAGCCCCTCCCTGCCACAGGGCTGGTCCGCCCACTGCCCAGACCTCTGGCAGGAGGTCCCGCTGCCCGCCCCCCCCCCCACTGCTACCATACCCCCTCCTGCCAAACCCCACCAGAGCCAGTGCCTCCCCACCCCCACTCCCGGGGTGCGCACCTGACCATCACCCCTCCAAATGCGGGCTCATGGCAGTCCTGCGCCTCCCCCACCACACGCTGTTATCAGTCAGGAGCCCCAGCTGGACAGGGCCCCTTGTGGCCTTCAAGGCCTGCCAGTCCCTCCAGCCGGGAACAAGAGCACAGGCCAAGTGCAGTGCAGCCCCCCGTCCTCAGCTCTCAACTCTGCACGGAGCAGAACCCCAGCCAGAGTCGGAGTGGCCCCGGGGGCTGGCGCGGTCCGGCCTGCACCCTCAGCCACGTGGGCGGTGCTGGGAGGCCGGGGCAGGGCAGATACGCCGTCCTGGGGCTCGGGGAGCACAGGCCTGCAGGCTCTGAAAACATTTGAACTTAACCCCCAGCGGCAGAACCCGGGGCGCAGGCTAAGCACCAGCTGGGGTGGCCCTGCAGGGGTGTGGACACACCCAGGTCTGCAAGAACTCGTCTGGAAGAGGCTCAGGTGGCTGTGGAAAGGGCGACAGGGCTCCAGAAGGACGAGCCCCTCTGCCGGGAAGGGCTGCCGGCCACCCCGGCCGCAGGCCTCATGGAGACAGGCGCGGGCGGCTGGGCCGACAGCCAGATGTAGGCGACGGCCCCAGGAGCGCCCTGACAGCGGCCTCGGCGCCAGCAGTGAGAGCTGCCCACGGGCTGGCATCACGGGAAAGGCGGTTCCCGAGGGGAGCTCCCCTGGTGATGCAGACACATCCTCCAGGCGGGAGCGCTGCTCTGCTCTGAGTCAGCCCGGACGCGGGGGAGGGAGCCCCAGCAGCAGAGTCACGAGGCAGACCCGGTGAGAAGTCCCCACGGAGGGACTTGCCGGCACCCTCGGGGAAGCAACAGGAGCGAGGTCAGTCCTGGGAAGAAGGGGTGGCCCCTCAGAGCTCAGCCCCACCCACACCCCATGCTGGCCATGTGGTGCCACAGACGACGCGGGCACCCACTCGGGGCGAGGCTCCCAGGGGTGCTTTCTGGCGCAGTCGCGTCCATCTCCTGGGTGAGTGTGGAAGCCATTTAATTCCCACCCTGACAAGGAGCACGAGGAGCTAAGAGCTAAATGAACGTGCTTCCGGCAAGAAGGGAGACGTAATTGTTCTCTCCTGAAGACGAGCCCCGGGCCTGCTGGTGGGAGGCCGAGGGGCAGGTGGCCCGGGCTGGCAAGGGAGCACCGACTGCGGGCGCAGGAGACACAGACTGGTCAGCGCATCCTGGGGACACTCAGAGCCCCAGGACACGTGACTTGCGCTGCTCTGAGAACGACCCTTTGCCTGACGCGGGAAAAGCTGGAGAGCGGGCCACGGCGCGGGCTGGCAGGGCCCTCCAGGAAGGCCCGCCGTCCACCTGGGACACACCCGGCTGGAGGGATGCGAGCGGCCGCTCCAGCAACCCTGCCCTCTCCTGTCCCGGGCAGCTGGCCCTGAGGGCAGGCGGGCGTCCGTGGGGCCGGGCTTTGTTTCCGCACGCGACGCTATCAGAGCCTTCTGCGCCGCCACCCAGGGGCGACTCTGTCTGACGAGGTCAGGGTGAGTGTCCTGGGCGCTGCTCGCAGGGGGCGTCTGTGTCCCGGGCATCCCCACCAAGGCCGCCTGAAGGACCCAGTGCGCACCAGGACGCGCCCCTCTTCCAGCAGGGGAGGGCCCGCGCCCCACGGGAGGGACCAATAGCACAAGACACAGAAACGAGGCCTGCCTTTTAGCCACCAAGACTGTTACAATGAATAAATTCAGTAAAATTGTGGGACCTGAAGTCCTCGGGCAAGAAACAGTGGCCTTTCTATAGGAGCCGCCGGGAGGAGGCAGGAGACGACCCCACCTACGGCAGAGCAACCCCGCAGGTGCCCAGGAACCCAGGCGAACATGGCCTGCACGCTGGAGAGCTGGGGCACCGAGACAGAGTCGCAAAGGAGTGAGCCCCACCGCCCACCTGTGCTCCAAAAGGGCCAGTCTGGGGGATGCCCACGCACCCCGAGTATCTCCAGGCTCGAGGAAACGCCTACCAGACTCCAGCATTTTACAGAAATGGCAAAAATAACCTCAATATTCTTATGGAATCACAAAGGGCGCCAAAGAGCCAAAGACCCCTCAGAACAGAGCTGGGGCGCCAACTCCCTGGTGTCACCCCGGGTGGCAGAGCCACTATCGGGGTCTTCGGGTCCTGGGGGTGGGAGCTCATGTCCCAACAGCCCAAGGGCCATCTGGACACCAGCCGGTGCCATCAGGGACACAGATGCCGTGCCGGGCAAAGGAGGGCAGGGCTGGCCCGCGCGCCCGGTGGACGCGTTGGGTACAGATGCCGCTGGGTGGGAGCAGCTTCAAGCAGCCCCCGCCTGCGACACGAAGGCCCGGAGAGCACGTCCAGCGCAGAGCCAGCGCAGAGCGGCGGGGCGCTGCCGGGAGCAGGAGGGCCCTGGGCACGCCGAGACTGCGAGTGTGCAGGGGGCGTCTTAGTGGGGACACGGGCATTTTAAAACTGTCGGTGACGGCACGGGTCAGCCGTCAGCGCACAGGCAGACACCGCCGAGCGTGGACGCTCCGGCCGGGCGGCGCGGGGCGACGGTCTGCACGCCGGAGCACGGGCGCAGCCTCCCCAGCTCCGGGTCCTCGCGGACCATCTGTCCTGCTCGAGGACTGAGCGTGTTTTGAAAAAGGGCGGGGCGGGGCGCTGCCCGCTGGGCTGCAGCACGGGGCGGGTCCTCGCTCTGCCCGCCAGCCCCCACGCCGGGCCCTGCACCCCCCACGCCAGGCCCTGCACCCCCGGTGGCGGGTCTGCGCACGGAGCCTGGGCGTGAAGCGAGCGCCGGGCGTCGCCGGCCAGCGGACATGCGGCTTCTCCGGCGCCGCGCCCCAGGGCCCTCCCCAGCCCCGGGCCTACCTGGGTGGCTGCGGGGAGCGGGGCTTCGGCTTCTCCTTCTCCTTGTCCCGCTCCTTGTCCCGGTCGCGGTCGCGGTGCTGTCTGTCCTTCTCGTCCCGCTTGGCGCGTTCTCTCTCCCACTCCTCCTTCCTGCGCTGCCGGTCCTTGTCCCGCTCGCGCTCCCGCTCCCGCTCGCGCTCCCGCTGCCGGCGGTCCCGCTCCCGCTCGCGCTCCCGCTCACGCTCCCGCTCACGCTGCCGGGTCTCCCGCTCGCGCTCACGCTCCCGCTCCTTTGAGGGAGACACAGCGCGAGGCCTGAGCAGACCCGCAGAGCCGCCGCAGGGCGCGGGGGAGCGGGCCTCACGCCCAGGTTTCCCTCAGACGTGGATTCGGCCCCAAAGGAGCGCAGCACAATCTAAGGGGGGGCGCACCCAGCCATGGACCCCAGGCCGCCCCCCGCCCCCCAGCCATGTCAGGCGGAGCGGCCCTCGGGCAGGACGGAGGTCAGCAGACACCGAAGACGGCGCTGGGTAGTGTCTGGACAGACGGTGCCCCCGCAAGCCGGTTCACACTCTCCCGAGCAGTCCTGAACCCCTTCTGAACCCCTGACCTGCTCCCAACCATTCGTCTGCTCCAAGGGTCAAAGCTAAACCAGAGTGAAGCCTGAGCCGCAGCCTGGCCTACCCTGGGCAGGGGAGGAGGACACAGGTGAAGGGGCTCCAGTGGGCACCCCACACCTTGGGGGGCTCCCGCCCAGGACCCAGCACCCACAGCCAAGCCCAGGAGGACTCTGCCCACAGGGGAGAGGGGCGGGACAGCCCCCGGACCCAGTGCACCACATGGTCACGCATGAAGTGACAGCCCCTTGCCCTGGCAACCGGGGACTTGCTTGGCTGCTTCTGATGTTTGTGAGCAACTGCTTTTCCCTAACGCCCCAGAGCCTGAGACGAGGGGCTCCGGATGGGAGGCACACACACTCCACACCGGGAACTCTCGCAAGGAACACCCAACGGGACAGTCGCCACTAGGCTGACGTGGCCTGGCTGGCGGCGCGGGGGCCTGGCCCGGCCAGTCAGGTGCACAGAAGAGGCCCTGGGGGGAGGCGGTCGCCACGGAGCCCGAGAGGAGCGATGCCAGCCCCAGGGGGAGACACACACCTCGCCAATGCCCACCGATCCCGAGTCGGGGGATGCGATGACCAAAGGCAGCCGCAGCGGGCAGAGACCACGGGGGGTGGGGGTGGGCGCACCACTGGGCCGCCCGGTACTCACGCGGTAGCTGTGGTAGGGCTCGGCCTCGGTGTACTGCACCCGGAAGTTCTCGTACTGGCCGCCGCGCCAGAAGCGCTCGATCTCGTAGTCGTAGTAGGGGTCGGCGTACGGCTCCAGGCTGCGGAGAGCGGGCACGGGAGACAGCGTGACCGGGCGGCAGGCACACGGCACAGCCGCAGCACCGAGCCCCGCTCCGCACACGGAGGGCAGTGCCCGCGCCAGCTCGGGGCTGAACGGACATGGGGACTCAGCGGAGCCAGACCCAACGAGGAAGCCACGGCCCACGCCTGCAGAGACCGGGGCGGCCCGGGACCCATTAAAGGCCCACGCCCATGAAAACGCTCGGGAAGATGGGCAGCGACGGCTTCCTCACGGGACACCCTGCCTGGCGCTTCAGAGCACGAGCTGGCCCTGTCTGTGAGGGGGTGACGAGGCACCTCCATGGGACCGGGCGAGACAGCGGGGGGCCGGGCAGAGCCAAGTCGGGCAGGAAGGCAGAGCAAGAAATCGACCTGTGGAGCAGACACTGGCCCAGGCCAGGAGGAGCTCCTCTGACAGCAGCAAAGGAGGAAAGACGCTGAGGACACGAGCGTGCAGCCAAATGTGTGGAATCCACCCGAGGACAACTTCGCGACACTCAGGAAGACACGGAAAGCATGACAGTGAGTGGGCCAGCATCCCTGCCTTCGGTCAGGCGAGCGGGCATCGCCCGGGAGCCTGCTCTCCCCCATTCAGGCCCACCCTCGGCTGCCACCCCAAGGCCAGCGCCGGACATTAGGACGCCTGCGTGCTGCAAACCAAGCACTGGAGAGATGGCAGGGGCCTGCGGCCTGCTCATGGCGGACTTGTCATCACAGAGGGATGGCCAACCTGGCCCTGGGAGGAGGGGCGGAGCCCACCCTGCCCAGGAGCCACCCACCCGGCTGCCCCAAACCCCAGGGGAGCAGGGAGGGAAGGCACCTTCGGCCAGGCAGGCCAGAAGGTGCTTGCAGGGATCTCCTGGCTCTGGACCAGCACTTCTTTGTGCCCGCGGCTCCAGAGGCTCAGCTCGGCTCACCCACGCGTGCCAGGAAGCCCCTCCTTGACCTTCAAGCACCTGTCAGGACCCACGCGGCTGGCCTGGCCCAACGACACACCCGTCCCCGCCCACAGCCGCCTCCCCCCTCGCAGCAGGGCCTCGTGGCTCAGGGGCCCCGGGTGGCACTGCCAGCTTGCACACAGGCTGCGTCCATGTGTTCTCAGGCCACCAGCACCCGGAGGAGAAAGCCGAGGGGCCCTGGAGGCACAGGCACTCCTGTATATCAGGACGCAAAACCACACCCTCCACCAAGCCAAGACCCTGGAAACATCTTCCAGAGTAGGCGTGAGGGCACGTGCTCCTGCAGAGAAGGCCAAAGTTTGGAGAAACTGGCTTAAAGTGAAAGTGGCCTCTGCTGCGGGGCGTCTTTGTCCAAGGACAGCTACTGGGGACAGCTGTGCTGTTCCCGCAGTGACCAGCCTGGAGCCCCAGCAGCCAGGTGGCAGCATTTGAGGGGCGCCAGCCGTGTAGACTGAGGCTGGCCGGAAGGAGGGCGCATTGCCAGCTGACAGAGCTGTGTTCCAAGAAGGTGCTGGGACCCTGCCCTGGCAGGTGTGTCCTGGGGTGCCGGGTCTGGCCCATGCGCGCCTGTGTGACCAGGGGCACTGGGCATAGGCCAGCCTGTTTCCACACATGAGACCCACAAGGCAAAGGCACCTGAATGAGGGGCTCAGGTGGGGCAGGAAATTGCAAAACTAAGAGTTGGGGTGCATGTCTGGAAAAGCACTTTTTACAATTTGGTTTAATTGGGAAAAAACGGGTATCAGGAAGGCAGTGCTCCTGCCCCATCTCCACAGCCCACATCCCACCTGGAGCCCGCCTGGCTCCCCCCTAGCTGGCCTTCACCCACAGCCGGCTCTCTGCAACAGGGGTGGGGGGAGGGCTGCCTGGGCCTCCCACTCGGCCACAGCATCCTGATGGAACCAAGGCTCTTTCCCTATTCTTTGCGGAAGCGCTTGAGGAGTCGCAAACCGCCGACAGGGCCGACCCTGCTCTAAAGTGCACCCGATTCACCAGCTGTCCATGGTGAAGGTGGGGGGCCCACAGAACAGGGGTGGAGGCCCCACAGAACAGGGGTGGAGGTCTGCTGTGGGGGCTCACAGCTCTTGCCAGGCTGGTGGGCAGCAGTTGGCACCAGTGCCAGGCCCTCCCTCCCCAGAAGCCAACTCTGAGAAGACTCAGGTACAAAAAGAAAGTCAGAAGCGATCTGGGGGTGTCTCGCAGCAGGCAGAGCGGGCAGGCGCTGGCCGGGCATGCCCCTGCGCAGCCCTCAGCGCGGTCACCTGTGGGCGCTCTCGGGGCGGGGGGCAGGGCCTCCTTACGCTGTGTCTCTGACGTCCCTCGTGATGCGATAGTTCCAATCTCGGAAAATGTCATTTTCTTTGTCAAACTCCCGCTCGTCTTCACCGATGGTCACTGTGAACCTTTTCTCCTCAAAATCGGGCTCCTGTTCCTTTCGGATGGTTGCTTTTTTAAGAACCTACCGCGGCAAGGAGGAAGAAGTCAGGGTCAGGAGGAAACCTGCTGTGACGCGGAGGCCTCTGGGGTGGCCGGCGGCTGCACCCAGCACCCAGCACCCAGGGCGGGCCACCGCGCAAAGGGTGCTCACGCAGCACGGAGCAGGTGACTGAGCCAGGCACGCCGACGACCCGCCCCTGGACGGAGCCCCAGAGCCCCGCTATTCACTCAGCGAGGGCGGGGGAAGGCGGGCCTGCTCCTGGCCGCGGCGCCAGTGGGTGCTGCACCTGGCAGCTCATGGAAGAGGAGCCGGCCCGAGGCCAGGGGGCCCGGGCCACGGGGCCCGGGCCGCTCTGGACGAGCCCTGTGAGCAGCGCCACACAGCTCGCCTCGCCCTCGTAGGCCGGGCTCCAACCTGGGCCTCCCCAGCCTCCTGGGCCGGTCCAGGGCCAGCAGCATCTGTGAGGCGGTCAGCCTGGCCGCCGTGAGCCCAGCACACCCTCGCTGCGAGGCGTCCCCGCGCCCTGCTCTGCAGGGCCTCTCGGGCTCGCCAGGCCATTACCTCCTTCGCGTGCCGGAGTCCGCGTTCCCAGGCACTCTCTGTTGGGGGTTCTGGAGGGGGTGGAGGCAAAATTTCATCAACTACTGGCCCACCCTATTAAAAAACAAGAGGGAAAATGTTGAGAAAAAAACCAAACTTCAAATTCCATCAAGAAGTGGGGAGCAAAAACACCAGCTAAGACCGCAGTCAGCAGTACTGCCCGCTCTTGCCAAGACTCACTCGGCTGGACTCAGCTGCCCGAGTCCAGGGTTACCGCTACATGGAGACAGCGGAAGCATCTGGAAGGCGGCTCTGTGACTCTGAGTCTCAGAAACACCTTCCTCATGAGGCAGCGAATCAGCGTTTAAGGCGGAGACTCACAACAGAGCTCAGCTGTCCCATCAGCAAGGAAAGGAAAGGCGTCACGCACCCAAGGGTTGGCAGGCATCAGTGGGTGAGGTCCGAGAGGCGGGGCACCGTTGGGCGGGAAAGGCTCGGCTTTGGTGATAAGGGAGTAGTTGCCCTTGTCGTTCACGCCAGGGTGTATAAACCTACAGTTCATTCCCCAGGTACAGTTCCCTACGGAAACAAAAGTTAGGTCAGAACGGGTCCGGGAGGTCAGCTCCGCCTGCTGCGCTGCAGCTGCCGCCTGGGGCCCTGCGGAGGAGGCCTGGACCTGAGGGGCAGACGGCGTGCTGGGGCCCCCAGACTGCAGGCCACAGGCCTCGCCACCCTATCAGGGGACGAGCCTGAGCCTGGACCCAGGGCGGCTGCACAGGGTGCCCGGCGGGCTCCTCACGCCTGGGCTGCGCTGACCCGGCTCCGGACCCCAGGCCCTCGGCGGGGGACCCAGAGGCCAGCAGCACCCACAGCACTCCTGAGGGGGCACACGCGGCCCCTGCCCAGTCCACGGGACAACAGTGCCTGTCCCCACAGAAACAGACACGCCCGAGAGCCAGCAGGCTCTGCGGGGTCCACTCGGGGACGCTTAGCGCAGGGGCCGCGGGGCCGCAGGCGGCGGGGCCAGGCTGCGCTCTGACTCGGGACACGCGCGCTGACGCCGAAAGGGAGCTGCTGCCAGGCCGCCCAGGGTGCACGTCCCCGCTCCGCGAACCTGCCTTTCTCCTGCCGAAATCCCCACCCGTTTCAAGATAATCCCGGGACTCGGAAGAGCGTGTTCAAGAGCAAGCGTAGACAAGTACGTTAGCAGAGGCTGATACTCCACGAAAGACGCCAGCAAGGCCAGCTACTGGTCTTACCCGGGAGCACAAGCCCGGGGCCGTGAAGGCAGAGCGCTTCCCGGAGCGGGACAGGGGAAGCTGAGGCTCTGAACTAGAGGGCGCAACTTTGCTTAACCTTAATTTTCTTTTAAAGATTTATTTATCTATACAAGAGCTGGGGTACAGGCCAGAAGCGCGGGAGGGTGAGAGAATTCGCCAGAAACAGAGCGGGGAGCAAGAACAGGCAGATGGACCGAAATCCACTGCTGAGGGGAGCAGCGGGCGAGGCAGGAGAGGTCTGCCGGGCCATGTGGGAATCTCCCTGCCCGGCCGGGAATCAAACCTTCACGGTGCAGCGCTTAACCTATTGCACCAGCCGGGAGGCCCTGAAACTTCATTTGAATTAAATTCACAGGCTCAAAAACAAATGAGGGATCAAAATCTAAACGCAGTAACCCCTGACACATATGGGCGTGTTCTGAGGCCCCCAGAGGACACCCCAGACACGGCAGTGTACAGTGCTCTGTCCACGGGGCGTGCGCCCCAGAGAGAAGGGAGTGGGCCAGGCGCCACGCGTGGGCCACGGGAAGGGGCCGGGCGCGGCCACCTCTCTCGAACGCAGGGTGTGCGTCTGGGCTGCAGGACGCTGCTCTGAGCAGCCCGGGCTTGAGCTGCACGGCCCTCTTCAAGGGGCACGGCCACCCACAGGCCCCATGGCCTCAGCTGCGCCACCCAGGGTGCGGAGGCCGGCCACAGGCCCTGGGGCTCCCACGGCCAGGCAGCATTCGGGGCATCTCGGAAGTGGCCACCCTAGGCCAACATCGGGGCGATGCAGTTAAAGACAGGGGAGTCAAAAGTCATTGCAGGGGGGTCAGCACTGACTTGTTCAAAGGTCAGCTGTGGTTTTAGAAAACGCTTTCAACAGGCTGGCAAGAGGGTACGTTTCAGCCACCTTTTAGGGCGCTTCTCTCCCGGCACGGCACCCACACAAGCGTGACAGCAACTAAACAGAAACACGCAGCGTTCAGGAAAAAACCAAGCCTTTTAACACGCTGAGCCTTTAAGCCTGTGTTGAAAGCCGAGGGAACGGTCTGTGGCGTGAGCCGCATCTGTAGGGTGCAGCGGACTCGAGCCCGAGGGCCCGGCGAGACGCCGGCAAACGCCCGACCACGGGGCCCGGGGTGTAAGGCCGAGGCGCCGGAGGCCGTGCGCTGCCGCTCCTCCTCCGACCGCGGGCACGTCCCCACACGTGGCTCGCGCTCCCGGCAAACAAGAGCTGGCCGTGGACGTGCGAGGGCCGGGACGTATTAGCAGGCAAGCCGCGGCTTTTCTGCGCCCTGCTTAAAACGGGAACACACAGCCGGACGGCGCGCGCACAAGCCCTGGCGCGCCTGTTCTTGCCGGGGCCACGCCACGGGCCCGTGGACAGAGAGGCCGCTGTCACGTCCACAGCTGGCGGAGGACAGCGGGGCGGCCGAGGGGACCGGGGAGAGGGCTGGGCGAGCCCCTGAGACGCTGTGGGACCCACTCCTTGCGTCGAGCCGGGTCCTTGCCGGGGTCTGTCCTGACCCTTGGCCCGCGGCCAGCAGAGGCCCGGGGCGGTGCACACGCACGGAGAGACAGCCGCCAGCCGCCAGGCCGGGCGCAGGAGGGGCAGGGGAACCCCACCGTCTTCCGGAAAGCCAGGCAAGGACGCCGGACCTGCCGCCTGGGGAGAGCAGCCCCGTCTCCCGCCGTCCCGCCAGCACGCGTTCCTTTCCGCGACGGGAAAAGCAGCTGGTTTAAATCAAAGGAAAAAGTTCTCCAGGAAACGAAGCAAAAGCGAAGCCCCCAGTTACGAGAGAAGCCGGTGCTGACGGCCACGGCGCGTCGCTGGGCCACACGCGAGGGCCCGTCTCCAAAGGCGGCGTCACAGGAAAAGCGAGTGCGGCGCGGGAGGGCGGGGAGGCTGCCCAGGACCCCCCCCGCAGCCCGGGGGCCAGGTCCTGCCGCTCAGGATGGCCCGCACCAAGCTCTCCTTGCTGATCTGGGAGGACTCGTGCTTGGAGGGGAGTGCGTGGCTGACGGCCCCGCCTCCAGCACCCCCACCCGGCGCGGAGGAGACAGGTGGGGTCTCCCTGGAGGGGCAAGTCCTCCACTGGACAGGGTGACGGCTGCACATTTCGGCGAGTCGCCAGAAGGCACCAACGGTGCCCTGGGAGGGCGGGCTGGGTGGCACGGGCATTCCATCTTAGTAAAAACCTTTGAAGACCGGGAAGCAAGCTCAAGGGCTGCTCACGAGCGCTGCAGTCAGGCTGCTGGGGGTGGACACCAGGGCGTGAGGCCCGCAAGCCAGCCAAGGGCCTGGTGCGGGTGTGCTGCCAAGACACGCTCAGAAGCACCAGGAAACGTGTGGCCTCAGCAACCCCCTCAGATGTCTCGAGGACTCCCAGGGGCCACAGGCCACATTTTGAGACCCGCTGCTCGAAACACAAAAGACAGGGCAGGGACTCAGACATGGGCAGCAGGCGCACCTCCCGCAAAGGCCAGGCACACGCAGGCGTCCCAGGCGTCAGGGGCCGTCCTGGAGAAGGAGCCTGGCCGGGGCGGGTGCGGAAGGGCAGCGCGGGGGAAACAGGGGGGCTCTGGACACGCACAGAACGCCCCTGGGATGCAGCAGCCCCACCGCCACGTGTACCCAAAAGAACTGAGAGCGGGTCTTGAGTCACACAGCGGCCCACGCAGTGCCGTGCGCCGTCCGGGAAGGCAAGCCGGGCACGCAGCGGGCAGGGCAGCGGCACCCCCCAGTGACGACTGGCCGGCCTTGAGGAAGGAGGCAGCATGATGCCTGCCAGGCACGGGCAGACTGAGGACGGCTTCAGAGCGCGCGTGCACTGCTCCTCACCCCCAAGGCTCCTGGCGGTCCGCCCCAAGACACAGGAGGTAGGATGGGGGATGCCAGCCCTGGGGGGCGGTCAGGGAGTCTGTGGCCAATGGGGGCAATGAGTTGGGCAACTGGCTGGGTGCTGCTCGACAGAGGGGCAAGCCAGGAGCCCAGAGAAAACTGGCTAAGCCCTGCGGACAGACTGTCATGACGGCCCCGCCTCGAGGCACACGTGTGCTGTGAGCGAGGTGCTAGTGTTGCCCCCACTCACATGTGCTTCTCGCACACTTTGCCGCCCAAGTGTCCATCTGGGCAATCACGTGGCCAATCTATAGATCACAACCTTGTTTTTGCGTACAAGAGCTGGGGTGCAGGCCAGACGCGCGAGGATAAGAAGAGTCACCAGAGACAGCGGGGAGCAGAACAGGCGGACTGACTGAAATCCACTGCAGAGGGGAGCAGCGGGGAAGAGGAGAGGTCTGCTGCGCCCTGTGGGGAGCTCCCTGGCCGGGGTCGCACTCAGGCTGCGGCAGTGACAGCCCGAGACTCCGCCCCCAGAGCACGGCTTGAATACAAATCACTGGCAAACTTCAAAAAAAAGGTCTTTGGATTAAGACATCACCCTCACTGCATCAACACCCACACCCACATTTAAAGCGTGCACCCCACGCTCTCCAGCACAGGCAGAGTGAGGCAGCCACGGCCAGCGCCCAGCTCCTGCCCCCGGAGGAGACCTGCTCTCACTGCCCCGGCCCAGCCCTGCCGCGGCGGTGACTGAGCTGCTGCCCGGCGCCGGCGTCTCCTGCTCGACACGCGGGGCCCAGGTTCACCCATGGGCCACGCTGCTCGGCTTTGCCTGGACGGGCCCTTCCCCAGTCGCCGGACACCGCCGGTTGCCCTCGCTGACATGCTCTCGTATCTCCCGGGCAAGCGCCCGCGGCTACAGGGTCCGCCTGGCCCTCCGCCACGAGGAGCGGCCTCTCCTCCCCAGCGGCACCCGAGGGCCCCCTCTCCACACCCTTGCTACACACAACACGCTTCCCTCCGCTTCTAAAGTAATTCCTCTTGCTACTGCAACAACTTGATTTGATTGAACTCAGCTCACAAACTGCAGGTGAGCAAGAAGTACACCCCGAAAATGGCTCACAACTAAGGAGAAACGGGAGGCAGGAGCTGCACCACAGGAGACCTGCCGTTTCCTTCTGGAAGGCGCCGCAACACTCAGCGGGCGAGGCCGCCGGCGGGTATGAGGGCACTTCACGACCCAAGACAAGTCACAGGTCATGCCAGTCAGGGGCGAGAAGCCCACCCGTCGCCAGCCCCAGACACAGCGGCAGGGATGGCATGGAGCGGCCCCCTGAAGCCCCTGCCGAGGACTTGGCCTGGTCGGGTGTCCCGTGACACGGCGGGGAGGGCGTCCCCCGACGTGCGGGCTACACCACAGCTCGTGCGCTGCTGAGGCTCGACTCTGGAAGCCATTCCAGTGGGCCGGGGCACAGGCCGGGCTGACCCGGCGCTGGTGGGCAGTGCCAGCCACAACAGCGGCACTCACACCGCGCCCACACAGAGTCTCCTTCCTGTCACCTAGAAAGCGCCTTATTCTCACGTCTCACAGAAGAGAGGCCTTCGTGTAAGTTTCTGGAAATTCCCGCAGCTTTCAAAGAACAAGCTTCCCGAGCCTGGGCCTGCATCTCTGGCTCTCGGGTGCTGGGTGGCTCCTCGTGGCACTGGGCGGGCCACCGTCTGTCAGTCCGACAAGCACGAGGCGCCCGTTCCCGCACCCTCTTGCCACCAGGCTGCCCAGGCCCCAGAGCCCGGGCTGTTCAAGGGCTCCTGCAAGAGCTGGGCCCGCCCCGCCCGGGGCCACCCGCCTCCTGCCATCCTCGGGTCCCGTGCCCTCACCAAGTGCCTCAAAGTGCGAGGGTGCCCTCTGCCTCAGAGCCGCCCCTTCCTGCTGGCCCCACAGCACTGCTCTGGCCCCAGGCCAGCTCTGGCCTCCAGCGCAGGGGGCCTCTGAGGCACTAGAGAGAGTGAACGGTGCGTGTTGTACCTTTAACCTGGCCTCTGAAGGGGATGGAATTTGGTATTGGTGGAAGCAGAGTGGACAATGGTGTCACAACGCCTGGAAGAGAAGTACAGGAAGCTCTAGTGAGCTTTAGGCGGAGCACGCAGGCGGCTCAGCCAGCAGTCGGGGGGCAGAGGACGTTCAGGAGAAATCCTCTCCCTGCCTCTCCACGGAAACCTCCACCACCACAGCGCGTCTAGACCACGCTGCAGCCGGGACACTCAGCCCTGGCCCGACAGCAGAGGACCGTCCTCAGACCACCAAGTCCCTCGCCGCCAGTGGCCCAGCCCCTCAGCTCATGCGCCCTTCAGGAGGGCCTCCCTCTGCGGGCCAGAAACCTGCTCCGGGGAAGGACATGCTCTGATCGTCTTGAAGATCGTGGCCTTTTCCTTACGGGGGCAAAGGTCAAAGCCAGCACCTGGAGCATCTGGCCTTCTAGGAAGGGCCAGTGAGAGGAACCAACGACGGCCTCGGCCTCCACGTCACCGCCCTGTTGTGAGGGCCTGGGAGGGTGGGCTGGCGCCCGCAGCCAAGCACCAGTGCGGTGGCAGGAAGATGAAAGCACCTCCCGTCTCACACTGCCGCCACTGCCGCGCGGTCGGCCCCAGGACAAGCCCTGCAGATGCCAGGGGTGGAGCCAGGCCAGGCCCGTGGCGGGCCACGCAAAGGCCCCTCACTCAGACAATTACCTTTCATGAAGAAGCGGCAGGTGGGACGAGGCCTCACCTTCCTGTCACTGGGGTCCTTCACTTCACCCTCTTCCAGATCGTCATCCTGAAACAGAGGGAGCAAGTGAGGGGGCGTGACCACGCTCGGCTCTGCCCGGGAAGGACCCTCCACGGCCCGGGCCACAGCTCCTCCCCCAGGGCCAGGGCACTCAGCTCGGCCAGGGCGTGGGTTCCGCATCCCCAGCATCTCGGGGCATGTCAGGACTTTTGACAAAACGCCAGGCTTGCACCCTCACAGCCCGGGCGCACCCAGCGCCTCACAGGACAGCAGTCACCTCCAAGATGCAGGCCTAGAGGTGACGGAAGCCGCCATAGGGCCCCAGAGTGCGCAGGTCTCTGCCCTGGCGCAGCCCCCTGGACCGCTCTATTGGGGAGCTCAGCCAGGCAGTCTGAGGGGCTGCGAGGAGACGGCATAGCTCCGCCAGGCACTGCCGCCCTGCGGGCTGGGGTGGCAGGGTGCTTCCGTCCAGCATGGCTGGCGGCCACCCGACCTCCTCTCGGCGCCTGAGTGGGTCACAACCCTGAGTGCAGCGGGCCCCACGGAGAGAAAGCCCGAGGGCAGGAGCAGCCCCGGAGCCCCTGGAGAGACCGTGGTCCAGGTGTGCAGGAGCCGGGGGTCTGGCCAGGGCAGCCATCGGGCCTGCAAGAGTATTGTGAAGGGGCGGCCACGGGACGGCAGCTCCCGGCGGTCAAAGTCCTGAGAACCAGGAGACCCAGCAGGGAAGGGTCAGAGCCCCGCAGAGGGCAGAGGCCGCCGGACTGAGACAGGAGGATGCAGGTCTGGGTCCCCTGTGGGCCGCACAAGCCGAGGCCGACCCCCAGCCATGGGCTGGAACACGCGAGACAGTCAGACCAGGTTTCCACGCCCCCCGGGGCTTCCAGGGGAGCCAGCCAGCAGGGCAGCAGGGCTTCCGGGCAGCCCGGTGCGACCCACCTCCCCTCTGGGTGACGCCGGGGGCGGCGGGAAGTCCCCGGGCCCAGCCCCGCAGGACGGCAGGGTCCCTCCAGGCCCCGCCAAGCCACAGGATGGCTGGGCCTCCCTGAACACCTCCTCGGCAGCGGGAGGGAGAGCCCGCAACTGGTCCGAGGAGACGGCCCGCCCAGGGCCCCCTGCGGCAGGCGCCCCCCATTCCCTGGAGGCGGGGAATGCCGAGAAACTCCCCACTGTATCTGCTGCCCTAATCTGAGGCAAACTGGCAAAATCCAGTCTCGCAGCCTCTCTCCCTCCGCCCGCCCCTCGGACGGGGCCCTTCCCACGGTGCCCGGGGGAGCGGATGGCAACGCCCGAGCCCCGCAGGGCAAGGTTCCGACAGGCCCTTCCAGAGGAGCGCGCGCCGGGCAAGGCTGGCAACTCGGGACGCCACCTCCTGCCCCGAGGAGCGAGAAGACAAAAGAGCCAACGCTCTGGGCGCGGGGCCCCCGGCCCACGGCGGCCACCGTCAAGGATGGAGCAGGCCGCCCCCTCCTGGCGGCCCCTGCAGCCTCCGAGCCCGCACGCCGCGGCGCGGGGCGCTCACCAGGCGGTTCTCTCGAGGGCCCCAGGGCCAGGCCGTGCCGCGCCGGACCCCCTTGCAGACCACGGGGAGCTCCCTCGCGGGGTCACCTCCACAGGCCCCACCACTGCCGCCAACAGCGACTCCTCCGCCGCTGAGGGACAAGCCCTGAGGGGCGGGCGGGCGGCCCAAGGTGGGAGCTCCGGCGCGGCCTGCTCAGGGCACAGGCTGGGAGGCGACGCGGCCGGGACCCTCAGAGGGACACCCGGGGACGCGCTGCGTCCGAGCGGCACTGACTGGCCGGTGCTCAGGCCATGCTCGCGGACAGGCCATGCCCGGGGCAGGCGGGCTCGGTGGTCCTGGAGGCAGACTCTCGAGCCCGGCCGCTCCCCGGGTGCTGCCCCGCCCACGCCCCCGGGGCCACCCCCCCCCACTCACGTCGATCTCCCCGTCGTCAATTTCCCCGTCGTCGTCCTCCCGCTTCCTCTCCCTGCCCGCCTCCGGGGGCTCCTGGTCCTCTCCGCTGGGGGCAGCCGCCGGGCCCCCAGCACCCGCAGCACCTTCTCCCCTGTCCTCCTCGTCCTCGGGCCCGGCCTTCTCAGCTTCGTCCTCCTGCGCGGCGGACGCCGGCTCCTCGGGCACCTCCTCGTCGTAGTCCAGCTCGTGCTCGTCCAGCTCCCTGGTGACCGAGGAGGCCTCGTCCCGCAGGTCACTGGTGCGGTCCTCCTCCCCCGGGGCCCCCTCCTCCGCGCGCGGGGGGCTGGCCGGGCCCCGACCCAGCCCCGGGCCTCAGAGTCCTGGTCCTGGTCCTCCCCGTCCGAGCGGCCCTCCTCCTGCTGCTGGCTCAGCCCCGGGCCGGCACTCTCGTCGCCCTCCGCGCCCTCCCCATCCTGCTCCGAGCCGCTCTCCCTCAGAACGTCGTCGTCCGAGAGCCCCTGCTGCTCCTCCTCTGCGTCCTCTGGAGAGCGAGGGTCCCGTCCGGGGCTCTCCGCCACCTCCATCGGTGCCCAGTTCTGCAGGAGAAAGGACACAGACACGCGGCCGTCAGAGAGCGAATCTGAACACACCCTTGCCTGGGCGCCCGGCTGGCCCTGAGGCGACCCCGCCTGCCCCCCCCACCCCAGACCCGCTCGGCAGCTGGCCACTGTGGGGACAGCCACGTGCGGTCACAGCGGAATGGGGCGGGAAGCTGACCCCTCGGAGTCACCCCATCTCCTGAAGAGTCTGCAGAAGCCGGGGCCTCTCGGCACACCCTGGTCACAGGCTGTCTCCTGCCCCCGAACGCACCTCTCCAAGGGCGGTCCCGACTGCCTCTCCACAACCGGCGGGCGGGGAGGGGGATCTAACCATGCAGAGCGCGGGGCTCCCACTGCCAGAGGCACAGAGGGGTCCTGCCATTCCCTCGGGCCCGCTGACACGCACGGGGCACGGCGAGATTAGGCGAGATCGCTCAGGCAGGGCCCTGACCCATTTCAGGGGTGTGGAGGCAGGCGGCGGCGTTGGAGAAGGTCTCACCGCTGTTCTCAGAACCCAGAGCGGACGGCCAAGCGGGGAAGCGCTACGGAGCTCGGCATCTGGTGAGGCCCACGCCCCACTCGGGGCGGGAGGCGGGTCGTGGGGAGTCAGCGAGAGGGCCGGGCGGCGCTCCACAGGGTATTTAAAACCCTGCCTGGCGCGTCCTCGGGCGCGCTCGTGCGCAGGTGCTGCTGGAGGTGCTCACACGACGCAGGCTGGAAACTGGAACTCTGACGCTCTTCCTGCCCACGGAGAGCCCGTGTTGAAAGAGGCCACCCCACGACGGGCGTCTGACCCGCAGCCCAAACATCCGCCGCGGTGGGACTGCTCACCAGGCACGCGGGGGGCAGATCGCCTACAACTAGTCAGCTCGCCAGCGAACGGCTGGCACGGCAGAAACCCACAAGGCGGCCGATCAGAGCCGTCAAGCAGACAGCCCCGGGAGCGAGAGCGCGCCACTCCTCAGCCTCTGCCCACATCACCCAAGGCAGGACCGTTAGAGCCACGCTTAAAAGTCAGTCCGAGCGTGGACCCACGCTGGGAACACTGTGCCCCGCGGCCTGGCCCCCTGGGCACGATGGGGTGGGGGAGGCTCCGGGCCAGAGCGCTGCTACGGCCCTGGACAGAGTGAGGGGCAGGGTTGGCCACAAGTCAGGGGCGGCGGCGCACCTTCCCTAGGAATCAACACCGCGGGTGGCACTGGCTCTGCTGGTGCCTGTGGCTCGAGCTGCACACGAAGCCCTCGCCACCCACCACCAGGGCCCCCTCGCTTCCTAGCCTTTGCCTAGGGATCCCTCCATGTTACAGGCTGAGGTCAGTTCGGAAACAAAGTTACCTCTTGAATGGAAAGATTGTTATCCACCATGATACCTCTCTCCACCCGGCTTACAGCAACTCCTGGGGGCTGCCTGGCAACAAACTATCTCTGCTGCACAAACTACCTGCGGGCCAGCTCCCCGGGGCCATTCTCTCTCTCCTTTCTCTGTGATAAGATTGGTATCTTTTGGCACATCTGAGGTTCAGTCCTTCCGTAAGAAACGGAAGAAAAGTCGCACCACCTAGCCTCAAACATGAGAACCAGCGCAAGGAGCAGGCAGGGGATGCGCTCAGGGCTGGTGCAGGTTCGCACGCGGCGGGGAGCTGAGCAAGCAACAGGGCTCGGTCCACGCCTGGGGCCAGGCTCAGGGGGTTTCTGGTCCTGCGGGGCGGTGGGGGGGGGGGGCGCACGGGGACGGGACACCACTTCCTGTTGTTATTTCTTTTTTTTTTTTTAAGAGAGGCATGTTTATTTATTTGTTTGTTTTGTTTATACAAGCACTGGGCACAGTCAGAAGCGCGGGAGGGCGAGAGAATTCACCAGAGCCAGAGCGGGGAGCAGAGCAGGCAGAAGGACCGAAGGACACTGCTGAGGGGAGCGGCGGGCGGCAGGAGAGGTCTGCGCGCCATGCGGGACCCTCCTCCGGTGGCCGGGGAGCAGCCGGGGATTAAACTGGCGCCGCAGAGGCCGCGGGCAGCCTCGCAACCCAGCGCTCAACCGCTGCACCACCGGGGAGGCCCCTCCTGTTGTTATTTCTGAGGGAAAAATGGGACCTGGGCTCCAGATGGGTGTTGTACCTGGGGCTTCTACCGAGCCAGCGTCCTGCCCGTGTCTGCCTCCCTTCAAAGCGGGGTGCTGGCCCAGCCACGCTTCTCTCCTCTAGGACCCAAAACAGAAGTTCTCACACAGATGGAAAAGTTACTGCGGCTCATCCAGACTATTATGTAAACGATGACCACAAGAAGACAGTGCTTGTGACATCAGTGAATTATTTCATGACTTCCAACGTGTTCGACGTTTTCACCCTAAGCAATTAACTTAAACACGAGCCCAGGAGAAAAAGCCTCCAAAAGGCAGTCACCTTCACACTGAGACCGCAGGAAAAACCCCGAGGCCCCGCGCTGGTCCGTACAGCAAGCTGAGGGGTCCTTGCCAGCCTACGGGCCTCCTGGTTGAATAATGGAAATGACCTCAACTGTCTAGGGAGCCCCCCAGCTCTCACAGGAAGCTTCCAGAGCGAAGTTCCTGTGAATGGCTCCCTGTCAAGAAGTTTTGTTCTCTGTGTCAGTGGAACTGAGTCTCCTGGGGAGGCTGAAATACTGTAGGAATCTGATGAGGCGGATGGCTCCTCCCCCTAGAAAAATCAGAACTCCTGCACCTATCTCCCAGTTCAGAGGGCTCAGAGCCTCCTGAGGCTTACCCGTGGTCTCCGGACACAGAACAACTCTCGCCCAGGTATTCAGCACATCACTCCCTCACGTAGTCCTGCTGCTGCCCATGCAGCCCCTCTGTGAGCAAAGTCTGCGGAGCCCCTCCTCGCCAGCACGTCCCGCCCCATGCCCCGGCCCGGGTCCCTGGGCTCGGCAAAGGGCTGGCATTTGTGGCAGAGCCACCACCTAATTTCTTGTCCTGGGACACACCTGAGGTAAAGCACGGCCCTATCAGCCATTCAAACAGGCGTGCACAGGGGTTGTCCTGGTGACAGGGACATCCTGTTGCCCCTCAGCAGTGCTGACAATTTCCTGAGGAAGGGGTCACACCTCTTCTTTCCCCCGGGGCCTCCTAAGGCTTTCTGATCATAGGCTGCACACACATGAACTATCTTTCAGAGGAAAATAGGCTGATGGGTGTCCCTGGCCAGGGACTTGGGAGCGATCCAAGTCACACTTGCCGCCCAAAAGAGCAGGTGTGTCACTGGGGTCAGAGGCAGCGTCTTCCAGGCCGGTTCCAGGCCTGTTCCAGGCAGGATGACTGTCTCTCTGGGCCTCTGTGTAGTGTTTGACATTAACTGAATTTGGAAAATATCTGACTATATGTTCTACGTCAGGTGCGAGAAAAAACACATGGCCTGCTAAGCAGGGACCGTGAAATGAGGCGCCTCTGGTCCTGTCTTAACCAACTCCCAGGCTGGAAAACGACTCAGCTTGTTCCTGCAGAGCCACCCCGACACTGAAGGTTCTCGGCAGAGTTTCAGTCCTTTGCGCTGCTGCATCTGCCCACACAGGGAACCAGGGTCTCTCACCACAGCCCCGCTGCCAACTGCCTGGTGGATAAGGGAGTTAATGACAAAGCCTCATCATCTGATCAACTACCTACTACTAAACAGAGAAATTCAGAACCTGTGCTTGAGGGTGACCTACAGAGCACAGGCAAGTTACACTTTCAGGGGGACTGAAGAATGATTTGGGGATACCTGGGGTGGTACGGAATTCTCCATAAAGTTGAAGCCAGAGAATATTTTAAAAAAGGGGTGCCTAATTTTTAGAAGACAGGGTGGGCGCTCCCTCATCTCCCAAGGGTCACTCTGACGTGGCCCCAGGCACAGCCATGGTGGTGCGCAGCACCCGGGAGCACGTCTTCCGGCATGACCTCTAGAAATGACACTCTCGGAGCAGCAAACCTTCCTCCACAGGAGACAGGTGCTACCAAGCCAGGGAGGACTACTTTTGGTCAAATAAGAGGTTGAATGAGACTCATTTTCTCACATGGCTTTTACAAAAGTCACCACCACGGGAGTTTACAGAGGTGTTGGCAAAGGAGCGCCAACAGAATACTATAATCACCTATCGGGATAAAAACTTTTAATAGAATATCCTGCACTGAGTGTTTAAGCATGGGCATATGTGATTAAAATTCTATTTCATAACTTCGATTAAAATTCTATTTCATAACTTCATGGACTCATAGCATCTAAAGAAAAGACATCACAGTTGGTGACAGATACCACCCCAACCCACCACGCCGATCCTGACCACCAACACTCAGCAAGGACGCCCTCACCGGGAGGCGACCTGTTCCTTTTCCACCATGGGCACAGCCACGGCTTACCTGTGTGCGCTTTGCAAATGCTCCACACAATTTCTTACAAAGTTTGAGCATTTTCCACCTAAACTTGGGGAAGACGTCCAGCCTTTGGGGCACATCTGATTGGTTCCCAGCCTGGCGGGACACCACACATGTGCCCAGATTGTAAAACTGCTAGGCAAGGGCTGTCCTCTCAGGGCTCGGAAGTAGGACTCAGCCCCAGTCCAGATTCACCCTGGGAATCCCAGCCCTGCTCGGGGAAGACGGCCAGCGGCCAGCGGCGGAGCGAGCGTCAGCAGGGAAGTGGCCGAGCCGCTGCGACGCCCTCACTTGGGCGTCAGACACCCCGTCTTCCATTTCCCCCAAGTGCAGGTGAAGGCCGACCTAGCCTTGCAAATGAGTTCGCTGGAGAAGGCTCGTCGGAAATGGTGGCGCGCCGTGCCGCCGCGGCAGCCGTCCGAGGACTCCGGGGAAACTTAACTCCCCGCGGCAGCGGGGGCAGCTGGGGCGGCTCCAGCGCGCCGGGCCGGGCACCCCCGGCTTCCAGACGCAGGCGAGGGAGCGCCGCGGCGGCCGGCCGGAGCCCGCCGGGGGCAGGGGCGCGCTCCGGGCGGCCCCGAGGCTGCAGCGCCCGGCCGGCCGGCCGGCCCGTGCGGAGGGCGGGCGCGCCCTCGCCCCTTTGTGGGCGGCGGACATGTGCGCGCCGGGCCGGGCGGGATGACAGCTTCGGGGCGCCGCCGCGCCGCGGGCGCCCCCCGGGCCCGGGCGACGGCGCGGCGGGCCCGGCGCCCCTCCCGGGCGGGGCGGCGCTCTCCGGGCGGCGGCGGCGCGGGGCTCCCGGCCTCGGCCCGCGCCGCCGCCACGCTCGCGCCCGGCCTCCCCCTCCCGCCGCCCGGCCTCCCCCTCCCGCCGCCGCCTACCTCAGCGCGAGGGCGGGGGCCCGGCCTCGGCGCCGCGGGAGTGGGGGCGGCGCGGAGAGGGCGTCCCTCGGCCCTTCCGCTCCTCACGGGCTCGGGCTGGAGGCGCGACGCGAGCGGAACAAACGGGCTCCACTACCCGCGGGGGCCGGCCATTGTGCGACGTCATCAGCCCGCGACGGCCGTCCCGCGGCCGCGGGCTTCCCGGGCTCGCCCCGCCCCCCGCCCGCTTGCTTCCGGCCTCCGCGCGGCCGCCTCCGCGCGGCCCCGCCCCCCGCGCGCACCTGCCCGGGCCCGCCACGGCGCAGGCGCCCCGAGGCCCCGCCCCCGGCGCCGCCCCGTGACGCGCCGCCCGCGGGCCCCGCCGCGCGCCGCCCTCGCCGGACGGCGCCCCGGCTGCCCCCGCGCCGCGCGGGCTCCGCGAGGCCTCGTGTGCCCGGGGCCCTGGGGCCCGGCAGGCCCTCCCGTCCGTCCCCCGCCGCCCGTCGGGCCTCACCCGCACGCGCCTGCGCCCGGCTCCGCGCGAGCCAGTAAAGCTTCGAAAGCCAAGTCCCCCCGTGCCCCGCCCGGGCCGCCGCCCGCAGGCCTTCGCCGCTTTCCGCAGCGCTGGGCCCCGCAGAGGCTGCCGCCGTCCCGGGGGCCGGGGGCCGCGGGAGCACACCGGCTCCCGCCGACCCCCCCTTCCTGCCCGGGAAGCCTGCAGCGAGCACCGGGGCCCCGGCCGCGTCAGCCCGCGCTGCGGCCCAGGGAACCCGGGGCGGCCGCCCCGTTCTCGGGATGGGCCCGATGGGCAGGGGGAGGAACAGGCGTGAACACAGCCGGCCCGAGGCCCAGCAAGGCCTCCGAGGTCCAAGGCAAGGTCATGAAACGTGTTGACACAAAAGCCTGTGCCTGCGTGTTGGAAGCAGGCTTCCTTACGAAACCCCCAAAGCGGAAGCCGCCTACTGTGTGCAGGTGGATGGGGACGCCTGCGGGCAGGGCTGGAGCCGTGTGTAGCCACGGAACAGGACGGAGCCCCGATACAGGCTAGGCCATGGAAAAACCTCAAGCCAGACGTGCTGTGGACTGAATTGTGTCCCCCGAACATCTGTGTGGACGCCCGAGTGCTGAGGTGCCTGTATGTGGCGACAGTGTAAGGAGGCCACTAAGGTTTAAAGGTGTGGAGCGGGTCCTGAGCCCATAGGGATTAGCGTCTTTGTGAGAAAAGGTTGCAAAGGCTTGGAGTGCTCCCACTCTCGCCCTTTCCCTGCCTCCTCCCTTCTCTCCCCCCAGGCGAGGACGCGAGGCTGTCCCTGCCAGCCAGGCACAGACTGTTACCGGACGGAACCAAGTGTGCCCCCACCCCGGGCTCAGACACAGCCTCCAGACCCATGAAGAAATAAATGTCTCACGCCCGGCCTGCGCAGTTTTGTCACGGCTGGCGGAGCAGGAGCACACCAAGATGCCCCCTGAGCGAAATGACAGGAGCAGGCAAATCCATAGGGTCACAGCAGCTCCCTGGCACGAGGGGCTGGGGGCGTGGGCACCGCTGCTTGTGGGCAGGCTTCCCGCGGGGGTGATGGGAGCATGCTGGAGTTGTTGGAGGTGATGGTTCGGTTTTGTGAATGGACCAAAAGCACGGACTTGTGCACTGTGAAAGGGTGCACCTCATGGCATGTGAATTAAACCTAACAAGTTCTGAAGGAGAAATAAAACGGGGGCGGGGGGAGGAGAGGAGGAAGGATGCAGGCGCGGAAGGGAGTGGGCAGAGGTGGAGGAGGCGCGCTGTCGGGGCCACGGCTGCCCGCACTCTGGCCCCAGGACTAGCCCCCTTCACTCTCCCGTCCTCTGGTCCCCGAGCCTCTGGTTCCAGTCCCCAGCGCTGCTTGCAGGGACAGGTGTCACCCCGGTCTCTGCCCTGTCTGTCCGCTACCCTCACTCCCTCCTGGGCACCCACAGGCCCCTCTTGGCTCTCCCTACTCCAACTTGCAGGTCCTCCCGCAGCTCCTTCTGGCCCAGATGAAGCCCGCGCCCTCCCTCCGGCCAGTGCGGCTGCCCTGCCCTCCCGTGCCGCACATCTTTCCCTCCCCGTCCCCACCCCGGGAGCTGAGGGTGGCAGGCTTGGCAGTGTAGGGGGGATGGCACGGGCACTGCTCCCCGGCCCGTGTGCCACATAAACTGGCCGCTGTTGACCCCTGGCGTCAGGAATGCCCACCTGCAGCAGCTCTGGCCCCGGACAGGGTGGTCGCGGTGCTGCTGTGGAGCCCCCGGTGCACACGGCTGCAGGTGGCCATGCCCTGGGCGTGAGGTCATGCGCCCTGTGTGCGAGGTGTGGCACCGTGTCACCTGGTCAGAGCTGTCTCCAGGGAGATACAGTTGGCACAGTGTGGAGGGGCAAAGGAGAAGGCCTGGAGGAAGGGGGCCAGGGCTGGGCGGGGGCCCTGGCTGAGCAGGGGCCCTGGGGAGGAGCTCGCCCATCTGTCTGTGGGCCCCATCACTCCCTCCTGACCTCAGAGGCTTGTGTGCTCCGGGCCTGGCGCTCAGGGGCCGTGTAGGAGAGGCCGGTGGGGAAGGCCAAGGGGTGGGGACATCAGATGTGACATGGCTATGGGGACAAAGCCAGGCCACGGTGGCCGGGCCCTGGGCCAAGCACCGGACGAGGAGGACAGCACTTCTGGGAGGCACCGTGTTGGGCCGAGGCACAACGGTGACCAGGACAGTGGGTGTGGGCGGTGACCAGGGCCAGCAGGGCCTGAAGCAGGGCGTGCCGCCACCTGGACTCTGCACCACCCCTGACTGTGGCGCTAGTGGCCAGGGTGGTGGCCAGTCCACTGCATAGAGTGTGACGGGCTCAGGAGTGGAGCAGTGTGGTGGGGAGACGGGGGTTCTGGGGAAGGGTGGGGCGGCATGAGGAGGCAGGGCCACTGAGGGTGTCTGCAGGGTGTGGGGTGCCTGGGTCTGAGGCGGAAGGAGGGGGCTCTGGGCCATGCTGGTGCACCAAGGACTGGCCCCGTGCTGGGGACTGCGGCGGGGCGTGTCACAGGTCCTGGAACCCGGACCAGCAGTGCTGCCTAGAGGCTCCAGCGGGGCCACAGCAGCCTCCCCAGGCCCTGGGCGGGGTGGCAGGCTGCGGGGCCAGGCCTCCCTGGTGACAGGCCTGGGGCAGAGGCTGCTCCGGTGGGCTCTGCCTCCTGAGTGGGCTGAGGAGGGGTCGCAGGATCAGCCAGCACAGTGGCCTCCAGGGCCAGGGGGTGGGGAGAGGGGGACCTCAGGGCCTGGTGGCCTAGGGATACAGGCATACCCACCTCACGTTTACAGGGTGAAAGTAAGCCCCTTTCTCAGGCTCCGCCACGCCCCCCCCATCCGTGCTGCCCACAGGAGGCCACACCCGTTTCCCCACACCTTTTAAAAATATTTATTTGTTGATTTACATACAGTGACGTTTCTCTGTCGGGCACAGTAGAGAACAGTGCGCGGGTCAGTGTGACAGCGGCCTTGGTTCCTGGGCACTCAGAGGCGGAGCCTCCAGGTCTCCATGCAAATTCATGCAGAACAGTGCAAATGAGGGGCAGGGCTGAGGATCTGCTGATCTCCCTGCCCCCACCTGACCCCAGAGGGCAGAGGCCCAGGCTGGTGTGCCAGGAGGGGTGCCCTGGAACAGCTTCCCCGGGCCCCGGCAGGTGGGGGATCCTGACTGCAGTGGCCAGTCTGGTTAAGTCCCAGGGCTCCTGGCTCTCAGGGGGCTTCATGGGACTCAGGACCAGCTGGAAGCAAGGAGGGCCTGGAGAGAGGTTGAGACCCACCATTCTCTAAAGACCCGCCCCCGCCAGGGCAGGGTGGAGGGGAACGTGCCCCGGAGGGTGTGTGACGCAGCAGGAAGCACCTCCGGGGTACTCTGAGGCAGAGCAGCCCCAGGTCTGTTCCCTGTTATCCACCTGATGCTGCCAGGCAGGATTGTTTGGAAAAAACTTCCCACCACTTGAAGCGAAGTTGAAAAAGCAGGTGCCAGCATCTAGGAGGGGCTCTGGGGCCAGGGGTGCCGCAGCCCCACCCCGAGCGGTGGACCCCGCCCCCTTGGGCAGGCCTCCTGCAGGGCAGGATGTGGCTTCCCCAGACCAGGTGCCTCTGGGCCTCGGGGCGGCGCCCCTGCCCACCTTCCTCCCCGGCCAGCCGTTGCTGTCCCTCCCCCCAGCCTCAGCAACCACAGGGCTTCATCCTCCCCGGTCCCCGGGCTCCCCCAGGCCCGAGGGCCGGCCGGCCGCAGCCGCCTGCATCTGCCGGGGCCAGGCTGGCGCCCCGCTCGGCTGCGGCTGGCTTCTGAGAGCCGGCAGGGCTGTGGCGCGTGCGGCCCGGCCAGCCTGACCAGGGCCGGGCTCGGCCGGCGCAGGCCTCCGGCGGGGTCCGCGCGGCGCTCGGCGCGGCGGGGCGGGAGCTGGCCGCGCGCCGAGGGCCCGCAGAGAACCAGGCTGCTCATCAGACTGAACTTTATTAAGTGCAAGGGTCCGGCGGCGCTGCCCCTGCGGCCGCCCCGGCCCCGCCGCGCGGTCACTTGACGTGCTCGGCGGCGTGCGAGGAGCAGTAGTACTTCTTGTGCGCGATGAAGGTGGACAGGCTGCTGAAGCGGATGTTGCACAGGCGGCAGAACCGGTGGCTGCCGTTGGGCGCCGGCGCGGGCGCGCCCTTGTCCGCGGGGGCCGGCGACGGCGGCGCGCCGGGCCGGGGGCTGCCGTCGGGCTCGGGGCTGTCCCGGGGCGCGGCGGGCGAGGGCGGCCGGGCCTCGGCCAGGCGCAGGCCGTGCGCCAGGCGCAGGTGCCGCACGAGGTCGCCGCGCGCGCGGCCGCCGGGCGGGCAGCAGGGGCAGCCGGCGGGCGCGGCGTCGGGCGGGCGGGGCGCGGCGGGGCAGGCGAACTTCTTGTGGGCCAGGTAGGCGTCGAGGCTGTGGAAGCTGACGCGGCAGGCGGTGCACTCGTGGTAGTCGGCCAGCGCGGGCAGGCCGGCGCGGGCGCGGGCGCGGGCGCGTCGGGGCCGAGGCGCCGCGGCTTCTTGCTCAGGTCGATGGGGCCGTCGGCGGCGGGCGCGGCGAGGCGGGCGGCTCGGGGGCGGGGCCGGCGGCGGGCGCGGGGCGGGGCCGGCGGCGGCCGGGGGGGCGGGGCCGGCGGGCGCGGGGCGGGGGCCCGCGGCGGGCGCGGGGGCGGGGCCCGCGGCGGGCAGCTCGTGGAGCTTGCGGCGGCGGCGCGCGCGCGGGGCGGGCGCGGGGGGCGCCCCGGGGGCGGCGGGCGGCGGGCGGCGCGGCGGCGGGTCGTGGCGCGAGGCGCAGTAGTAGCGCTTGTGCACCGCGTAGGTCTCGCGCCGGCTGAAGCGGATGTTGCAGGCCGCGCACAGCGTCCGGCGCGGGTCGTCGTCGTCGTCCGCCCCGCTGCCCGGGCTCGGGCTGCCCTCGCCGCCCCGGCCGGCCGCCTCGCCCGCGCCCGCGCCCGCGCCCGCCGCCGCCTCCTCCTCGCGCGCCGCGGGGCCGGGGCCGGGGCCGGGGCCGGGGCCGGGGCCGGGCGGCGCGGCGGGCGGCGCGTCGGGGGGCGCGGGGGGCGCGCGGGCCGGCGCGCGGGGGGCGCGTCCTCGGGCGCGCGGCGGCCGGCGCAGTAGAGCCGCTTGTGCGCGTAGAAGTTGCCCACGTGGCTGAAGGTGATGTCGCAGTCGAAGCACGTGGCGCCCGGGGGGGCCCCCGCGAAGAGCGCGGCCGGCGCCCCCCGCGGCCCCCGCAGCCGGCCGCGCGCCAGCTCCGACATCTGCGCCAGGATCTCCGCGGCGGGCGGCGCCGCGTCCAGCGCGAAGGGCGGCGCGAGGAGCGGCCCGGCCGCCAGGCCCAGCTCGCCGGGCCCCGGGCTCGCGCCCGGCGTGGGGCTGGGCAGCTCCGCCTTCACCCGCGGGGCCGCGGGGCTGCGCGGGGACGGCGTCCGCGCCGGGGCCGGGGCCGGCGCCTCCGCCTCGGGCTCCTCCGCCTCCACCTTGATGCTGCGGCCGCCGGCGGCCGCGGGGGGCTCGCCGGCCTCCCCGTTCTGGGCGCCGGCCCTGGCCTCGCCGTTGGTGGCCGCCGCCGCCGGGGCCTCCCTGTCCGGCGCGGGCGCGGGCGCGGGCGGGGCCGCCGGCTGCGGGAAGCCGGCCAGGCCGTCTGCGGGGAGAGGCCGGGCGCGCTCAGGCCGGGAGCGCGGGGCGAGGGCGGGCCCCGCGGGGGTGGGGGAGAGCCCGGCCCCTCCCGCCCCGCCCAGGCTCACCTGGGGGCAGCTTGGCGGCCGCGGGGCCGGCCCCGGGGGAGTAGAGCTCAGCCTTGGAGCCCGGCTGGCAGACCATGTGGCTGGTGACCAGGTGGCTGTACAGGATGTCCCTTGTGGTGGAGATGAAGCCACAGCTGTGGCAGACACCTGCGGGGCGGCGGCCCTGCTGTCAGGGGGCGGGGGCGCTGGCCGTGGGGGCCCCCCCACTCCCGGCCCCACCTACCGCTCAGCGTGTCCGTGTGCACCTTGAGGTGGCGCTCGCAGTTGGCCTTGGTGGTGAAGGCCGACAGGCAGATGAGGCAGACGAAGGGCCGCTCTCCTGGAAGGCAGCCAGGCCGGGTGAGGGGCTGCTCTGCGCCCGCCCGGCCGGGGGCCTCGGTCCTTCGCCCCCGGGGCCCCTGGGCTCCCAGGTCCTGGAAGGGCGCCCTGCGCTGGGCCTTGGGCGGGCGGCGGGGGCTCACCGCTGTGGCTGCGCATGTGGATCTCCAGGGAGCTGGCGCTGGGGCAGCTCTTGCGGCACTGGGGAAGGGGCAGACGCGCTCGTGGGGGTACGTCTCCTTGGGCTTCTCGTCGGCGGCCGCCGCGGCGGGGGTGCCGGCGCCCTGGCGGCTGGCGCAGTAGTACAGGAGGTGGGCCTGCAGGTTCCGCTCGCTCCGGTACCAGATGCCGCAGTCCTTGCAGGGAAAGACGTCTTCTGCGGGGGCGAGGGCGGGCGCAGCTGAGGGGCAGCCCACCGCCCTCACACCGTGCCCGGGCTCCCCTGGCCCCTCGGCAGCTCTCGGGTCAGGGGGTGGGGCCTGAACAGCCCTCAGCGGGCCCCCCCAGGAGACAGAGTGGAAGCAGGGGTGAGGCCGCGCACCTGGTGGGGGCTGTATGCGGGGGTCGCGGGCCAGGTGCCCCTGAGGACGCGGGCATGTGAGCAGGTGGCCGAGCGGCCAGGTGGCAGGGACCGAGCCCCACGCCGGCCCCGGGGCGGGGGGCAGCAGGGCTCCAGGGAAGAGCTGCCTGCCCCCGCACGTGGGTGTTCCGGGTCAGCCGCTGAGCGAATGGCCAGACTTGCCGCCTTCACCCGACCTGGCCCTGCAGGCCTCCCTGAGCTGCGGGGTGGCGGGGCCAGTGGGGGCAGAGGCTTTGCTGCCCGGCTGGGCCGGCGGGGAGGGCTGCTCTGCACCGTCTTGGGGCGGGAGCAGGCTCCGTCCTCCCGGTGCTTGTCCCCCCACAAGGGGGCTTATCTGGGGTCCCATGGTCCCCGCCCGAGTCCGCCAGCCCCGCTCGTGTCTCGAAGCAGGGTGCTGTCAGGCAAGGAGGTGCCCGCACCCTGGTTTCCTGCTCCAGCCCCGCGTGCTCCCACCTGTGTGGGGCTCGGATGAGGCCTGGCTGGGCGGCGCTGCAGACCCAGGCGGGTGGGCTTGCGTGTCCCCAATATGGGGGCTGGGACTGGGCTACAGCCCAGGAAGGGGGCCGGGCCTCGTGGGGAGGGGCGCGCAGCCCGAGCTGGCAGGAGGGTGCATAGCCCCCTCAGGGCCCGCCGCGGCGGTGTGCGTGCTGCCCTCGCCCTGTTCCCCTCGCCCTGTTCCCCGGAGGACTCCGAGGCCCTGGGCAGTGAGGGCCTGACAGCTACACCCTGCCTGCCGGACTGGCAGGGGGCTCTCATGCCAGTGGGAGCATGCCCAGCAGCGCCGTGGCCAGCCCCATGGGGGAGCCTGACCTGACCGACACCAGCGCCTCTGCCCGGAGGTGATGGAGGCTGCAGGGCGGGCCTGGGCGGCAGGAAAGGCCGGGCCCAGCACCCGCGCTCCCTGCACCCCCGCAGGCAGGCCCAGGAGGCCAGGGGTGGGTAGGGACAGGATACCGAGGCCACCCCGGGCTTCAGGGTCACGCCCTCCCGGGTCTGGGGGAGCCAGCCATTGCACCCCCGCCCCAGCCCCAGAGACCCCCCAGCCTGCCTTCGCTTTGGGGCAGTGGTGGCCTTGTCCTGCTCCGCCCAGAACTCCACGTGGGCACTGCAGGAGGCCCTCACGCTGGTGACTCGTCTGCCCTGCCTCACCCCTGCATCCTGATCGCTCCTGCACGTGGCCCCTCTGGGCTGCCTTGCGCGGTGACCTTGCGCCCAGTGTCAGGTCGCGTCTCTGCTCCTGGCTCACCACAGCCTGGACACAGCAGACCCCCCTGGCCCCTGGCAGCCTTGTCCTGCTTGAGCCCCCACCTGTCCGTGTCCACCTTCAAGTCCATCAGGTGTCTCGCTCGGCCCCAACCCTGCTGCCCGCCCCGCTGGGATCCCCGGCCTGAGGGTACCCCTCCTCCCACGCCTGTTTTAGACTTGGGGGGACGAGTGAACCCTTTTTGGTTTCAGGAGGCGTCTCCCTGGCAGATGCGCTCCCTCCGCCCCGGGGCTCTTGCAGGCGGCTCTGCCAGGCAACGCTGGCAGCGTGGGGGCTGCACCCAGGGGGCGGGTCAGGCGTGCCTCTAGGGCCGTGCCATGCTTGCAACTCAGGGCTGGGGTTGCCCCGGTGCCCTGTCTCCCTCCGGGACCCCAAGTCCGGCCCCAGCCCTGCAGGCCGCTGGCGTGCATGGTGCGCCGGCTCCCGCCCCGGAGGGTACTCACTGTTGATGATGGCCGTGGCGAGGATGGATGCCATGCCGGCCTGCTGGGGCAGGAGCTGGATGTCGGGGTGTGGGGGGGCTGGGCTCTTGGACTCTGCTGGCTCTGTCTTCACAGGGTGGCTGGGAGTGTCGAGGGGCTTGGCCACGAGGAGCACGCTCAGCAGAGCGCCCGCCGGCACGGGCTTGGTGAGGCTGCACCACACGGCGCCGTCTGGAGAGGCAGGACCCCTGTGAGGAGCAGGGCTCCCCACCAGTGCCCCACAGACCCCTGGTCCTGGGCCCTCTGCTCCACCACGGCGTACAGATGAAGCTTGAAGCCCCGGGTGGGGACACAGGGCCCCGGTGTCCCCCGCCCTGGAGCAGAGGGCCCGGGCGGCCAGCACAGGGCCCCTTTGGCAGGAGGGCAGCCTGGGGCAGTGTGCGCCCCAGGCAGCCGCCACATCACCCCGTGCCTTTCCCTGGGCGGCCTGCAGGGGGCAGCCTCGGCAAAGGAGTGGGCTGAGCTGCGCTAGGCTGCCTCTGCCCAGGCATCTCCAGCAGCCCCCACGGGCTCTGGCCTCGGCCTTCACTGCAGGCAGGGGTGCGGGTGGTGGTGGTCGGCAGTGGCCAGGAGCCCTGCCAGGGGCACAGCCCCTCCCTCGTCAGCACAGCCCGGGCCCCGTCCTCCCTGGGTAGCTGCAGGTGACCCAAGCTCAGCTGACCAGGCTGGCGAGGGGGCACGTGGGCAGTGCTAACCGATGGGCGTGTAGCCCCACGGCCGACCGCTCCCGCAGCTCTGGCCCGAGTATCTTCTGACCACCCCTCGGTCCCAAGCGTGCCCCTTGGGGATGGGGTGCTGGTCCAGGCGTGGGAGTCCAGACCCCCAGTGCTGAGCCCAGCACCTGCTCGGCACACCCGGCTCTGTCTGGCAGCGGAGACACTCTGGGGTGCGGCAGTGCCTGGCGCGTGACTGTGCGCAGGAGGGATGGGTCCCCCAGCCCCTGAAGGGCCGCGCAGGGTGGCCAGCACGGTGAGGCCCGGCAGGGCGGTTTTCCTTTAAGGGCTGGCCAGCGAAGGCCCGGTGCCCCGCCTTCCGGAGGCCACGAGGGGAGCGCCAGGACACCAACCCTTCCTGTGGATCTCGGCGTTGGCTTCGGCCTCGCTCGGCGCCTGGGGCAGTGTCCGCAGCCAGCAGGCCTCATCCTCCAGCAGCAGGGTCACGGCGGGCCCCTGCGGAGTGGGAGGGGTCAGCACGGAAGAGCCGGTGGGCGTCCCTGTGGGGTAGGTGGGGGCGGGAGCCCGCCCGGGCGGGCCAGTGGGCCCCAGCGGTCAGGCCTGGGCACTCTCGGGATCTCAGGCCCAGAGAGGGCAGCGGCTGCCAGCCAGTGGGCACCAGCCAGGACTACCCCATCTCCGGAGGTTCTCTGCTGACCCCCGTCCCCAGCCTTGGATCGCTTGTGGGGTGCCCGAACCGGGCATGAGCTCCCCCCACACAAGGTCCTTGAAATGAGCCCCATGCCAGGGGCCCCCGAGGTGGCAGCAGCCTCCCTCCGAGTGGGGTCCTACAGAGGCCTCCCCGTCTCATCCTGAGAGCGTCCCCCAGCAGTGCTTGCCCCCAGCCGGGCCCGCTCCGGCTGCCGCTGGAGCGAGGGGTAACTGGGCTCCGGGCACCCTGTCCCAGCACAGCAGCAGGGGTACGCGGGGCCTGTGCCAACATGGCGTTGCCGGGAGAGGCCTGGGGGCACCTATGGTGCCTCTGGTCCGTGGAGGGCACACGGGCTGAGGCCTGGCCCTGCTCAGCCCCCACTGCTGCCTGGGGGAGGCTGGCCAACCCAGGTCTCTGCCCCAGAGTGGACCCCGATGTGGGGATCCCTCTCTGCTTGCGGCCCCCAAGTTCAGCCAGTGGGTGCTCTAGGGAAGGACAGCACACCGGCGAGTGTTTTACACAAACACGTGCCCGTCACTCACACTGCGTCGGCGCCAGGCACAGGCCCCTCTGCATGGGCCGGGCCCACGGTTTCCTGGGCTTCGCCTGCCACCCGGATCTCCCCACAACCTTGGGCAGGGAACTGCCCCTGCCCAGGCAGCCCCCCGCCTCAGCCCCATCCCCTGCAGACAACGACCTGTCGCTGGGAGGCCTGTGGTCTGGCCACTGCCAATTCCAGCAAGGCCAGGGCACCCAGGCCAGCAGAAGAGCCGCATTCTGGGCCACGGGTGGGTCGGGGGAGATGGGTGAGCCCGGGGTCAGGAAGCCCTGGCCCGCCAGCCCGGCCCGCGCCTGCCGCTGGGTCTCTGGCGCTCCAGGCAGCAGCTGTGGCCCGTGTGTTCACTCTGGACCGTCCTGTTCTCGGGGAGCTGCGGGTGGGTCACGTCTGCCCGTGACTGCCAGTCTGGTCCCCCAGGACACGGAGGAGGGCGGTGGGTGTGAAGCCCTCCCTGGGAGGGCTGGCGGTGACCCACATCCGGCAATGTGAGCCCTGGAGCCCCGCTTCTGCGCCCCGTGCCCCCCGCCCCGCCCGCAGAACACAGCTGCCAGGGCAGGCAGCGCCGTCTAGCTACCGCTGGACGTGAGTCTGGGCTGAGGGCGTCTGCTGGGGGCTCCCCCGAGCCCACGCCGGGACAGGCGGGGCCCGGGCAGTGGTGGGTGGCCCGCTGGGGTGCTGCGCCCGTGTTGCGGTGCCGGGCCGGGCCAGCAGTTGGCCGCGGCGGCGGCCGGCCAGCCCTCCCGGCCTCTGATGAATATTCATGAGTGGAGGAGGGTGAAAAAATTAATCTGCTGATCCTCCGATGGGCGCGAAGGTAACGATATGAAATCTAATTATTCGTCCCAATATTTCTAAGCCCTCAAACTGAGACTGACAGGCTCCCGGCCGGTTTAACGCTTATCACTCTCCGGCGCGGCGTGTTCGCTGCGCGATAAAAGCCCCGTGCGGCTCTGCTGACGCTGCAGAACCCCCGACTTTCTGTGTTCCTGGCGCAGGGAGGCCAGGGCCGCCACCCCCGCTGGCCCGTCTGCCAGCCCGTGCCCTGCGGCAGCTCCCCAGGGGCTGGGTGCGCACCCATGAGGGCCAGGCGGGCAGGAGGGGGCCCGGGGCCTGCGCCCCCGAGTCCTTCACCTGGGCAGCTGCCCACTTTGCCGGTGCGGTTGCCGTGGCCGGGTCAGGCTCCTCTCGGCCTCTCTGCCCGTCAGATGCAACGCCTGGGCCTGGCCCGTGGGGGCTGCTGTCATCCCAGCGCTACAGGGGCAGGGGTGGCGTCTAGGGACCGGCCAGCTCTGGACCCCAAGCCCACGGGGCTGCGACCCCCGAGTCAGGGGGTGACTTCTAGTCCCATCTGCGGGGACTTCCTGTTTCACCCTCCACAGCAGCCCCGGATTAGAGGTCCCAGCCCCCAGCACGGGCAGTGGGGTGCAAGCTTTGGCCCAAACTCTGAGACGCGCGTGAGCAGCTGGCCGCCTCCCCTTGCGGCCCGCACGGCGTCTTCTCTGCCTCTAGCTGGCCGGGCAGGCGTGTCCAGGGCCAGCCCCAGCCCATTGCCCACCCGGCCTGCAGCCCCTGGCAGCCCTGTCCCCGGCACAGCAGGCAGTCTCGTCAAGCTCTCTGGGCGGATCTGAGAACACCCCTTGTTCCCCCAACAAAGGGGTCAGTGTGCGGCCCCCGCGCCGTGATAACCATCGGAAACCCTATCCCTGGCGCATCCGCCATGCAGGCAGCAGCCGCCGGCCCAAGCCCCGCTGGGCAGCGTGGAGGCAGCCCGGGTGCCATGCTGGGGGGGCCCAGGGAGCCCACGCCCCGCAGAGGTCAGTGGGTCGGCCTCCTACCCCACCGGCCCTTGTCTCCCCGGGATGCTGAGAGCCTGCTTCACAGCCAGAGGCTGAGGCCGCGAGGTGATGGCGCCGTCCACGCCGTGACGTGCTGCGTGCAGAGCGGCCCTGAGCAGCACGTTTTGCGCGCCCAGCGCCACCCCTGGCGCCCTCGCCCGCGCACCTGCTCACTCACCCCTCACCCCCTCCACCCACTCACTTCTCCAGCAGCCCCGGGGCAGGAGAGCCTGTGGCTGCAGGGACCGCGGCATCAACAGTCTCCCTGGTGGGTGCTAGAGTCGGGGCAGGACAGGGCAGGAGGGGAGCGAGCTGGACGGACAGGGCAGGCTGGGGCGGGGAGGGCAGCTGCAGCCAGGGCAGCCAGGAGGCCTGCAGCGATAGAGGGGCTGGGTGGAGGCAGGGGGGGCCACGTGGCTTCGAGGTCCTGGGGCTCAGAGAAGGTCCTGCCAGTAAGGGTGGGCCTGGTGCCCGTGACTGCCCTGGACCCAGGGGAGGTCACCCCGGTGTCCTGGGACCAGCTGAGCCTTTTCCTGGGCCCCCAGGAGGCCAGTCCAACTTGACCCTGTAGTCGCAGCTCCCAGGCCCTGTGGCACATTCCCAGCCCCTATGCTGCAGGCAGGGAAACTGAGGCAGGAGGGGACAGAACCAGGCAAGGCAGCCTGCAGGTGTCTTGTCTGGGCCTGGTTCCCAGACTGCTGCCCACCTGGTGCTCCAGCTGGGCACAGACTACCCCCCGGCTACCTGGTGCTGCCATGTGCAGCTCTGTGGGTTGAGTGGTGACCCCAGAGTCACGTCCACTGGAGCCACTGGACATGACCTTGCTCAGAAAGGGACTTTTGCAGACCTGATGAAGGATAATCCAGGGGGTTTCAGAAAGGACTACCCAGGCGGACCCTAAATCTGGACAAGTGCCCTCGGAAGGGGAGCCACGGTGAGGACGGGCCCAGGGCTGCTGGCAGCTGGCAGCTGGCAGAGCTGGAGATGGGCGGGAGGCCCCGGCTGGGACCAGCCCGCGGACACCAGAGTCGCGAGGACATCCTGCTCAGCGGCCCGGGAGGACCACGCCCCCGGCGTCTCCCAGAGCCTCAGTTCCCCATGTGTACGACGGGGCATGATTGCTGTGGTCCCAGGACCTGCTGGCACTCAAGGGTGGGGCCCGGGCGCGGCCAGCAGTGGGGACCCCAGCACCCCACATGGTAGGAGGGGGACGCTGACAGTGGGCGCTCAGGCACAGGGCCTCAAGGTGCCCATCATGTAAAGGGAGCCCCGCTGCCCGCCTCTGGGCTGGGGGCCCCGCAAGTCACAGGGCCTGTGGCGGTGACAGGCTGGGGCTTTTGAATTTATCGCCATTGCAAACAGATGTAAGTAGAGTTAAATGGGGAGGGGACACCCCCACGATGTCGTGCCCTGCGTCCCCACAAGCCCGACCAGAGCCCCCACGGGCTGTCATGCCGTGGGGTTTGGCTCAGGCATGCGGCGACCCCGACCCCAGGCAGCGCAGCTTCTTGCAGAGGCCACCCAGGGACCCAGCCCCGGGGGACACCCCGAAAGGCCCCCTGATTCCTATGTGAAGACGCACCTGTGGCCACACTGGTCAGGACCCAAGTGGCCCACCCACCTCGCAGGCCTGTGCTGCCTGGACGCTGACTAAAGGGCATAAGCCCTGGGGGTGCTGGACAGCCCTGGGGGTGGGCCGAGTCAGCGAGGCCAGGATGGGGGGTGTTCGCTCACGGCCCCCCACCCCATCCACTAGTCATCCCTCCCCCGCACCCCAGCCCTCATCCGCCTGTCGCCCCCCAGCTCTCCTAGATGTTTCCTGTGTCTGCTGCACATTTTGAAGCTGACTTAGTCTCTGCCTTGGGTTTCCAGTGGGGGCGGCCCCCGGTCAAGAGAGCGCACGGCGGTGCTGCCAGTGGCCCCCGGGGTGCCCGCGCCCCTGCCCGCCTGGGAGTGGTGGCCTAAGGATGTTTGGGCGGGGCCCCCACACCACACAGGCACCCCTCTCCCCTCCTGCTTTCCAGCGAAGACAAACTCCCTGGAACCGACAGCACCATGGGGGGGGCGGGGGTGCTGGGCGCCATCAGCCCGGCTGGATAAGGCCCGCTGAAATGTTATCAAAAATATTTAGACAATAAATGAAGTATCGGAAGGCGTGTGTATCTTTGAGAATCAATCATCTGTACGGTGCGTCTGGACACTCGGCGCCAGGGCGAGATAGCGGCTGCTGGCGAGATAAGGGTTAATCAAGGATTTAATTCTGCGGGAGATAAAGCTGCAGGCGGGAGCAGCAGGCCCTTCCTCCCTCAGAGCTTCCCTGGCGTGCTGCCGTGCACCCCAGCGGGCTTCGCTCCCCAGGCTGACCTGTGCCCAGCCAAGGGGGACAGGCCCGGAGAGGCGGCGGCAGCGCTGGGGGACCAGGCCCACGGGGGTCTCTGGGCTGGGAGGACGTGGCCTGCTTCTCCTGCTGTGATCCGATCCCAGGGCCTGGCGGCTGCTTCCTGGGGTGGGGGGCCCATGGGAAGGGGGCACTGCTGGTGGGGTCAAGCCTGGGACACGCTCATCCATGACGGACGCGGCGGCCATGTCCCAGAGGACATCTCGACCCGCACGGCGCCCACTGGGCGCCACAGAGCCCCGGCCTCCCCCAACCCTCGAGAGCCAGCCGTGGCCCGCAGGCCTCCCGTGACTGGGGGCTCACTGTCTGTCCAGTGGTGGGGCCGAATCCACCTTGGAGCCCTGACCACTGTCCTCCCTGCCTGCGGCCATGGACCAGATGGCTGCCCTGCTCAGTGGCGGGCACCATCCCCCACCCCAGCCGTGCCCAGGAGCCAGCCACAGCCCACCCGCCCTCTGTGGTGAGCAGAAGGGCTTCAGGCCCAGGCCTCAAGGGCCACATAGGGCTTCTCTGACCCCGGGGTTCCAGAGATCGTGGATATGCAGAGGTCAGGGGCCTGCTGGGGACACGCAGCACAGTAGCCGGAGTGGGATGTGGCAGCAGGTGTGGCAGGAGTGTGGCGGCAGACGCCTGGGCCTGGGCTCCTCCCACTCACTCACGGAGGGGCTCTGGACGTGCCTCCTTGAGTCTGCCAGGTCTCTGACAGGTGGTGTGGGGTGTGGGCAGCCCAGGGGCCTCAGCTGGATGGCACATTTGCCAGGGAGATCGTCCAACTGCTGGGGGCATGGGCCGGCCCAGGGACGCTGGGTCAGCACAGCCTCCGCACTGGGGAGGTCGGGGCAGGAACACAGGCCTGGCCTCTGTGCTGGGGCTCCTGCTTGCAGGAGGAGGCCCTGGGGTACTTGCTTCCCCACCTCTGCAGGACACCCAGTGACCACAGGGTCAAGCAGAGCCAAGGCCGGCCTGGCCCGCGCTGGGTGGCCCCGAGCGCTGGGTGCACAGTCCCCAGCGGTGCCCTTTCCCCGTCCCCACAGGACCCCCGGGGGGAAGCGAGAGGCTGTCTCCCCATGTGAGGGGCTGCCCCTGAGAAACCACCTTCCTTGCGCCAGGCCCAGCCGCCCCCCCACAACCCCCACACATTCTTACTGTCTGTGCTGAGGACCCCTCCTCCAGGGAGCCTGCCCCGCCTTCCCGCCCCACATCCCAGAGTGCCCAGCAGGGGCCGAGTGGCAGCGGGCCTGACGCTGCGCTGCTGGCGTCCGCAGGGGTTGTGCCCGAGGCTGCCAGGCAGGCGGGCTCCTTACCAGTTCTGCCTGCCCCGGAGACGAGGCTCTGCTCTGGATGTCCCCAGGAAACGGGCCCCAGGACAGGCCCTGGGCCAGGCCACGCCGCGCCCGCACGCACCGCTGCCCGTCCTGCAGCACCAGCTCCAGCTCGTCTGTGGAGAGACATCAGAGGGTGAGCGGCGGCGGGGCTTGCTGGCATCCGGTGCTGGTTCTGGAGCTGGGGCAGCCTGAGCGGGGACACACATCTCCTATAGCCCGGTGGTGGGCCAACCTGCAAGCCCAGGACGCGCCCTGGGCTGCCGGGCTGCCCTGCTGGTGCATGGGGAGGGAGGGCCGTGAGGAGGGGCTTGCCGTGCCCCAGGCAGCACCGGTGGGGGCGTCACTGTGGTTCCCGTAGCCGTAAGACGGGGACCCGGCACCGTCTGGCTCTGCCGGCAGCGAGCACTGTGGAACCCATGGGGCGTGCACAGCACAGGGCCCGGCTGGAGAAACCGAGGCACAAGCTGCATGCTCCCCCCACGGCCCTGAGCACAGCCAGACTGTCCCAGGAGGCAAAGGCCAAGTCTGTGTCCTCCCTGCCACCGAGTGGTGCCCCCGGACCTCCTCTGCCCTCTGGACGGCCCGGCCCCTGCTCTCGTGAAGCCTCTACCCCACGGAGGCTGCGAGACCCGGCCAGGGGACCAGCCACCACACCTGCGCAGGTGGGCCAGTACCCCAGGGTGGACAGGGCCTGCGGCCAGGCACCAGGGCCCACCCCCCCGCCCCCCCAGGAGCTGAGACCTTGTGTTGTGAGCTGAAGGGCGGACCCCAAAAGATAGGCCCGCCCAGGACCCACGCTGTGTCTTCACCGGATGCGGGGCCTCTGCAGAGGTGCGCGAGCACCGGGTGAGTACAGGCCTCGAGGCCGGCACCATCCTCGCAAGAGGCCCGGGAATAGGCCTGCGGGGAAGGAGCCGCGAGGAGGTGGAGGCAGAGGTGGCCACACAGCCCGGGCCGCGGGCTGGGAGGGGCAGGAAGGAGCGCGTGGCCCCGGGACAAGGGACCTGGCTGGGGAGCTCGCTGGGCTCCGTGTTCTCACACACCAGGTCAGGCATGTGGGGCACGGCAGCCCCCAGACGCGGCCTGCTCCAGCCTCAGGCCCTGGCGGGGCCAGTGGCCACTCCCGAGGGGGTCCTCCCCAGGCCGCCACCCTCTGCTGGCCGAGGTGGGGTCCCCTGGCGCTCTGGTGCCGCCGGGCCCACAGAGGCCTCACATGGCCTGGCCTGGTCCCCGCGTGCTCTGTGGCAGCCCCACTTCCTGGAGCCCCAACCGGGCAGGCTGTGGCCTTAATGGGCCCAATTATCAGATAACCGCCAGCCTAATGGCAGAGATAACGTGCGCGTACACGGGAGGCCCGGCTAAACGTTGTAACTGGGTCCTTGTCTTCCCCAGGGCAGATAAGGTGGCAGGGGACCAGGATGAGGCCAGGAGGCCAGCGCCCCCTTATCAGCCCTCAGAGCGGGGTGGAGGCGGGCCCGGGGTCTCCGCGGCCCACCCACAGGGGCCCTGCCTCTGCCAGCCCAGGCCACGCAGTCCTGGCCAGAGCTCTGCCCAGGCCGCCATCCCCACTCCCCCCGGCCCCATGGCGCGGCGCTGAGCGAGAGCAGCCCCGGCCACCCCCAGCCCGCTCCGACGGCTGACCCGAGCCTGGCCCCCCAACCCGGCCCCGCGTGTCCGCATGGGGCCGGGGCGTGCGCGAGGCGGGGAGAGGCCCCGTGTCCAGCCATCTGGCTGCAGCACAGCTGTCCCGTGGGCCCAGAGCTCAGCTCCCCAGGCTGGCGTGCAGTCACCAGGGGCTGGGCCTGTGTCCTGCAGCCCCTCCCGCCAGGGTGTCCCCTAACCCTGAGGCCTCACCAGCCCCATCCTGAAGCCGAGAGGTGCGGGGTCACTTGCACTCCGGCCTCTGAGCAGAGACCCCACGCTTCTCCCGCTGCAGCCTGGCCGGCGTGGGCCCTGCCTGAGAAGCCCCTGGGCCCTGTGACGAGGCAGAGACGGCAGGCAGGCCCTCTGCCCCGCTCTCCTCCAGTGACCAGAACACTCCCGAAGTCCTGCCCGCTGGAGCTGGCTGGGCCCTTCGGGACCCTCGGCTGTGCTCACCTCCTGCGCAGGGAGGGCTGGGGTTCTGCCCCCCCATGCGGGGATGCACGGGGACGGTGGGGGCCCAGGTCTCCCTGGCAGCCAGGAGGAGCCATGGGCAGCCCTGGGGCTCCTGGGACGCCTGGGAATGGCACCCAAGAGCCCTCGTGGATGTGGAGGGAGGAGGCAGCCAGTGGTGTCCCCACCCCACCCAGGCCAGCACCCACAGGCAACGGCCACGTCCCTAATCGGAGCCGCAGGACCGGCGGGCCGAGTGCCCCAGATAACAGCGTGGCTGGCGCGTCCCGGCAGCCGTGCGTCCTCCGGGTATCGCGCGCTGCCAGAGGGGCTGCCTCCTGATAAGGCGACCGTTCAGCACGCCAGGGGCAGGACCCCACGCAGGGCTGGCCTGGCCAAGGCCAGGGAGTCCTGGAACCGGGAGCCGAGGGTGGAGAGCAGCAGTGGTCACCAAGACGACCCATCTCCCAGGTCCAGGAGGCCCCTGTGCAGGGCACGGTCTGTGCCATCGTGCACACTGGCAGGGGGTGCTCAGCAGCCTCTGGTAGAGGGCTGTTCCGGCGGCACCCCTGTCCCCCGGCTGAGCCCGGCCAAACAGATGCCCAGCAGGGACCCTCTCCCAACCAGGGGCCAAATTAGACTGGAAAAGGGGGGCTGTGTGGGGTGCCGACTTCTGGTGCCCGGGGGACTGGGCGGAGGTGGAGAACAAGGGAAAGGGGGACGAGAGCTGGGGGCAGCAGGGGGGCTGGAGGCGGCAGGCAGGAAGACTGTTATCCTTAAATAGCATCACGGAGAGCTGGAGGCCCCAGATGGAGGCGCCATGGAAACACCAGCTTCCCGCCACACCCACAGGGCCCAGAAGCCGCGCCCCACAGGCAGACTCGCGGGAGTGGGGACAGGGCCCTGGAACTGGGTGCTCGGCCAGCCACAGGCCCTGCTGGGGCAGGGGAAGGGAGGGAGCCACTGGCCTCGGGGTCCCTGGGGAATGTGCCCATCAGGACGGGCTCCCCTGTCTCTGTCCCCTCCCCGCTGCTGAGCAGCCAGGTGTGCGGGCACAGGCGGCCCCGGCCAGTCCTCCCTGCTCTGCCGCCCAGGCCTACCCGCAGCCGGGGCAGGCCGGCTCTCCGCCTTAGCATGATGCCTGGCACACCCGCAGGAGCCCCTTCCACCACACCGAGGCGCCCCCAGCTGGATCGCCCGGGGCAGGGGAGGCTGCGCCTCAGACCCAGGTCTGCTGAGCAGCGGGGGAGGCTGGAGCCAGGCCTGGCCGAGCTGTGCACATCAGGCCCGCATGCCCTTTCGGGGGGTGGCGGGCGGCGATGAGGGAGAGAGAGGGAGAGGCAGCGGGCGGAGGGCGGCCCCATGCAGCCTGCCGAGGCCTGGGTCCCTCATCTGCAGACAGGTCCCCGGGGGGCAGCCTGTTCACCTGGCGGACCCCGGGGCCAACAGTGTTGACAGGCGCCCGCCGCAGCGGGGCAAGGACACCCTGTCCTGGCCAACAGCCCACATGTCATCCCAGGACACGCCGCTGGGGCTCAACTGCGCCCCCGAGCGTCTGTGAGGAAGCGAGGGGACATGCGGGCGGCCGGCGTGACTACGTGACCTTGACGCCTACTCGAGCCTCACCGGCCTCTGAGCGCAAAGAAGGCAGCAGCGAGGCTGCCCCTCAGGGCTGGGTGCAGGGACCGAGCAGAGTCAGGGCCTTCTTTGGAAGCCTGGGCCAGCTCCCGCTGCCGCTGGCTGCCTGAGCCTCAGTTTACCTGCTGGGCTGGGGCCGTGAGGAGGGGGGGCATGCCCGTGGTGTGGCCGGTGCTGCCCTCTCCTGGGTGCTGGGCGTGCTGCGGTCCCTGAGAGGTGGCCTCTGACCCCACGGCTGCCCTTGGCGCTAGCTCCGCCCCGTGTCCTGGAGTCCTTGGCGGCCGACGGGCAAGCTGGGAGCCACTAGGGAGCTCGAGCAGCCTGTTCAAGGGGGTGCTGTAGCCGGCTCAGGCCCCGGTTCCCATCTGACGGGGGTCCAGGCCTCCAGCCAGGACTCTCTGCCCCCAGCCCCCACCCTCAGGCCCCCGCCCTCGCAGCCTCAGCTTGCGGCCTGTCCTGCGGGTGCGGGGGTCTGAGCTGGGGCTCCGCCCGTGCTGATGGCCGGGGCCCCTGCAGCACAAAGTCCAGCTGCCCTGGGCTCCTCCTGGGCAGGGGGCTCTGGGGCCAGCATGGGGGCACCCACTGGGGCCCCGCCAGCACCTGCTTATCTAACCGGCCCCATCGCTCCTGCCCGGCCCCGCCCAGGCTCCTGTGGGCCAGCTGGCCTGGCGTTGCCGGGCGTGGCCTTACCGCAGGGACCATGCTGTTTGCCTTTGGTAAGTCACAGAGAATGGGAGAAGGCGCGAGGGACAGCAGGAAACCCCAGCTCGGCCCTGGCAGGGCTCCCAGCAGGAGGTGGGGAGCGGCAGCCCCAGAGAGCCTGCAGCCACACCCCCTGCCCATGTGGGAGAGGGTGCGACCCCTCAGGGTCACGTAGCAGATCAGGGTGGGTGGAGCCTCGCCAGGCCCCCTGTCACAGACGCTGCCCGCTCTGCAGACCGGACCCCCACCTGTGCCCAGCCTCCTCCTGCTCTCCCTGGCCCCCGATGGAAGGCACGGGCCGGAGGGCGGGCAAGGCCCTGCAGGACAGAGACAGTAGAGGGGCAGCCCCCTCCCGCAAGGTCTGCTGTTCCCGCCACAGCTTCGGCAGCTGACCGGGTGGGGAAGGGGCTGCCTCCTGTAACTCAACCGCCACGAGCCTCTGCCGCTCCGGAGCCTCTAGAAACAGCCTGTCCGGGCACTGCCACGGGCCAGCTGGACAAGCCCCCTCCCCACCCCCCCAAGCCCTGTTCCCCTTCATGCAAAATGGGGGAGAGGAATGCCTGCCTGACAGAGCCCTGCAAGGCAGAGGACATGCTTTTGGGGTTCCCTGAAATGGAGGTACCAGCGTCCACCGGTGTCACTGGTGAGAGGGCTCCCTGACAGCTCAGGTGGGTGCACCTGACCGACAGCCCTGGCCCCCGAGTCCATGGCAGGTACCACAGGGCAGGGAGCAGCTGCACCTGCCAGCCCGGTGCCAGAGCTGTGCTGTTTCCCCCACCTGGGGGTCTCACCAGCCCTGGGGAGCGGTCCTGCCCGGGGCGCTGACAGGCTCGGGCCATCGTCTGCTGTCCAGCCCACCAGGGACGACAGGGTTAGCCCCACAGTGCAGGTCTCCAGGACCAGGAGACCCGGGCTGCAAGGCCCCAGCCGGTGTGCCCCTGGGTCAAGCCATACCTGAAGACCACCTCTGCCAACAGAAAGGGACGGAGCTTGACGCCAGTTCCGGCCTTGTCCCCCGTGGCCTGGTACCTTGGACAGGCCGCCCCACCTCTGGCGCCAGGCCCCTCCCCCCCACCCTGTCATTCATGAGGAGAAATGGAAGGGGCATGGCTGAAAAAGAACTTTACATGTGGCAAACAGGGCCCATTCCCTGCCAACTGACAGCAAGGCCGGGCGAAGCTGAGGGGCTGCCAAGGCTGCACGGCTAGGAGGGGGCACGGAAGGGCGGTGCCCAGGTCTCCCTGACCTGCAGCTGTGGCCGGACCCAGGCCTCGCCGGCAGTGGCTGGTGCACCGGGTGGCTGGGCCTGCCCCATTTCACGGGGAGAAGGCCGCCAAGCGGAGGAAGCCCCCCGAGGCCCCGCCGGCGCAGGAGATCCGGGCCCTCGCCCAGGCCTGGCCCAGGGCACCCCTGCGGCTGTGTGCACCCAGAGGGCGGGCTGATGCGGAGCAATGGTGGCGCCAGGCAGGACGGGCTGAGGCCTCGGGAGCAAAGCCACCGCACTCCAGCGTCACTCTGTCCCCCGCCGCGGAGCTACAGAGCCCGGAAGGCCAGGCCGCAGGCGGGCGCCAGGGGACTGACTGGCGTCCTCGGGTCCAACTCCACGGCCTCCCAGGACCTGGCCTGGAGGAAACAGACCCAGCGCAGAGTCGGGTTCTGGCCCCGAAGGCCTCTCCTGGGGTGCCCATCCCTGCGTCCCTGCTGAGGGCAGCCCGGCGGCCAAGTCTGCACCCAACCGCTCATGTGTACTGTGGAGGGTGCCAGCCCCGGCCACGAGCAGCCCGCACGCGCGGCACTGCCTCTCGCAACCGGGGGCCGCCTACCTGCTGCACGGGGCGGCCGCACCCACCCACCGCGACCGCCTCCCCCCCCCCCGCTGCCCTCTGCCCACGGTGGCCCCACAAGCGCCCAGACCAGGTGGCACTCCATGGGGCTCCCGGGGGCCGGGGACAGGGCGGAGGGTGGCAGCAGGCCCGCGCTCCCTCTGGGGCCTGGCCAGCTGCAGCACTATGGGCCTCCTCCGCCCTCCTGCCGAGCCCTGCTGGCTGCACAGCAGGGGCCCCAGCTTGGGGCGACGCTCCTGGGAGCAGACAGCAGAGGGGGCTGGTGGGTCGGGGATCAGTGTGCACCAGCGGGTGCCAGGCACTGGGCCGCCCCGGCCTGGGTTGGAGAGGGTCCTCGGGGGCCTAGGGCCAGGACCCCGCTGGGGTCTCCCACGTTCAGGCAATGTCATCGACAGCAGCCCTGCCCTCCTGCCCCTGGGCGCCGCTGCCTCTGATGTCCTGGAGTGGATGTCTCCGCGCAGGACAGCCCTCAGGAAGGGGCACTGAGCACTGTGGCCTGAGACCCCAGGGCACACAGGGCTGCAGGACAGCGGCAGGAGGCGGAAGTGGAGCCGGACAAGCCGGCCCAGCCTTCACGCCACAGGCCTGGGAGAAGGGACAGCTGGCGGGACCCCGGGCAGGAGCCATCCCCCCACGGCCGGGGCTGCGCGAGGCCGCCCCCAGCTCGGCCGTCCCACCTGCCGCACTCTCGCTGCCCAACCACAGGGCTGGGGGCACCTGGCGGGAGGGGGCAGGGGCGCCGGCTGGGTGGCTGAGCATCGTCCCGCTGGAGCCCGGGCCCCTCAGTCGTGGGGTGAGGGGGGCAGGGCCCCGCCCAGTGCCCCGCCCGCCCACAGCAGCCTTGCACTTGGCTCCCTATCGCCCGATCGCCGGGATTATTGATTTTTTGGCCTAGAACGGCAGCCCATCTTTATCGGGCTGAACCCTGCCCCGGCTAATGGTGGAGCTGGGACCACATGGGGTAGCCAGAGAGCAGGGTGGGGCCCTTGCCACCGCCCGGGGCCTGTTCAGGGCTGGTGGGGCAGGCCTGGCCCGTCATCTGGGCCCCAGGCAGGGGCCAGAGCTGCCTCTTCTGGGCAGGCTGGGAAGTGCTCTGGGGGGGTGCAGCGAGCCCGGCCGGGCCCAGGGGTGGGTGTGGTCTTGGCCTCTGCTCTCTCGGGTGCTGCCAGAGCAGCCTCGCCAGCAGGGGCAGCTACAGACAGTGGGGCTGAGCCCTGCCAGGGGCTGTGTGCCGCCCGGACCCCACCCCACCGAGGCGCCGGGGCCCTCCCTGCTGGGCCCCGCTCTGCCTGAGGCCCGCAGCTTTCCCGGCACCTCGCAGCCCAGAACCTCACGGTCTTGGCACCTGCTCAAAAAGCTGAGGGTCTCCGGGCCATGAGCTTCACACCCTGGAGGGGAGAGAGGCCCCGAGTCCGGGGAGGGGGCAGGGTGCCTGGCCTCCCGTCCAGCCCCGTCCTGGCGGGCGCGAAGCAGGATCTGCGATAAGGCAAAGAAAATGCCTCCGGGCCCACGGCTTATCGGCTCCCGTGGCCGCGTCCCGGCCCCTGCCCCTGTTTTGCCAGGGGCCGACGCCACTGAGGGCCCTTCCTTCCTGCCGGCCTCCCGCTCGCCACCCTGGGCCCCGGCCGCGCGCCCGCCTGTCCCTGCACCGGGCTGGGGCGCGGGGTCTGCGCCCTGCTCGCTCCGCCTGCGGGCCCGGCCGCCGCAAATGGGCTGGAGGCAAGTGAGTTTGAGCAGACTGGGGGGTCTCGCGGGCAGGGGGCTGCTCCCCTACCCCACCCCGGGCGAGTCCTGCTGACGGGAGCCTGGGGGAACCACAACTCTGCTTGGGAGCCCACGGCGGTGCAGAGCCTCACCTGCCGGCCACAGGCGGCACCCGCCCTTGGGGATGGGCGCGTTCCAGGGACCCCCACCCAGGGCGCCCAAAGGTGGGCCTGGGAACTGTGCCAGCCCCTGCGCGCGGGGCCCAGCAGGCTCCCTGCCCACGGCCCCTCGGCCACCCGCCGCCCAGGAGACGAGGGTCAGGGTCCCGGCCAGGTTCTGGTCCTCTCCACGCCCCTGAAGGGCAACAGTGCCCGGGGGAGGTGGGCAGGCGCTTGCAGGGCCTCCAGGCAAGGGGCTGCCCCCTCCCCCCACTCCCTGCGCAGGAGCCCCGGCTCTCACCGGCCCCGCACTGAGCCCACAGCCCAGCTCTGCTGGGGCCCCCGTCCCGGAGCTGCAGCCGGCCCAGCCGTGTGCCAGCGGAGACCCCTGCGGCCGGGACCGCCGCTTTGACCGCCCCTCCTCTCGTCAAAGCCTTACAGGGCAGCAAAGAGAAACGAGCCCGCGGCCACCAACGGGGCACCCGGCCACGTGGGGACGGCTCTGGGCAAGTTCCTGGGGGCCGGACGCTGAGCCAGACCCAGCCCCGGGCATGCAAGCTGGGGCGGGGGGACCCCTCGGCACAGACTTCGGGAGCCCGGGGTGGGGCCAAAGCCCTGCCTGCACCCACATGGCCTCGGTCACCGAGGGCCCCGGCGGCAGGGGGGGACGGGGAAAGTGGACACGGACGCCTGAGTCTGCAGGGGCCACGCGGCCCAGGCGAGAAGGGGCTGAGGCCTCGCTGGGCAGGCAGCCCCCTCCTCGATACGAGACACAATAAGCCCCGAGATAGCATCGAGCCTCGTTTCAGGCCCGCGCGGGCCTTTCGGGCAGGATATGACCAGCCCTCGAGCCGATGGCGGCCCCTTTGTCCCATCTCCGGGGACCGATCTTATCGGCCGCGTCCACGGCTGCCGTAATGGAAAAACGTGGTGAGGAAATCAAAAGTTACGCACAGAGATAGAGAAATAATAAATAAATAAGGAGCGGGGTGTGGCGGGGGCTCGCGGGAGGGCGGGTGACGGCCCGGCCTGGGTCTGGGTCAAGCCTCAGTGTCAAGCTCCAGCCTCAGTGTCCCCACCTGCCTGGGGATGGGGGAGATCCCGCCTGCCGGCCCGGGATGCCCGGCCGAGCCCGCTGACCGCCGAGAGCGCCCCACCCACGCCGCGCTGGGGACGGCACAGCCCAGCAGGCTGGAGAGGGCGCCGGCCGGCACGCACGCCCTCGCACCTCCGCCCTGCAGGACCTCCCGGCAGGAGCGTGTCCCTCCTGGTCCCCTCCAGGCAGCCGAGAAGGGACGGGGGGCCAGGGCTGCCCCGCACCGGCAGGGACCCGTGGCCACATGGCGAGGACAGTGCCGGGGTGACAGTGAGGTGAGGTGGCACCAGCCGCGGTGCCAGAGCAGGGCCAGGGAGCCTGGCCGCCCCCGGAGGAGGACTCGCGGGGAGCTTCTGGAAGGGAAGCCGGCCCCAGAGGCCCCGGCGGGGAAGGCCTGCGCCCTCTGGTGCACGCAGGCCCTGGCGGGGCGCAGGCCCACGTGCGGCCGGGTGAGCTGGTGGGGGCAGGAAGCCGGCAGGAGGGCGGGGAGGAAGCGCCTGATTAGCACCCGTGGCCGAGATAGGCCGCGGCCGCAGATAGCCGCTCCCGGAAGGCGGTGAGGTCACCGGGCAGGAGGGCCGGGAGCCCCCCGCCGCTGCTTACTCACCCGGGCCAGCGTCCTCGCGGAGGGAGGCCCGGAGCCCGCGAGAACACACGGGGTGGGCGGGGGCAGAGGGACGTGGCGGGGGCGGCCCCTCCCCGGCGGGGTGTGTGGTGGGGCGCCGGGGCAGCGCAGGACCTCCCTGGGCCTGCACCTCCGGGAAGTGGGGCCACAGCTGTCACCGGCTGCCGTGAGCTCCCAGCGCCCCAGCCCACTCCCACGCGGCGGCTGGGGGTCTGGGGGAACTGGCGAGGGTGCCCCCGCCCCCTCCGTCCCGCCAAGGCCACGTCGCAGGGCCACTCCCGCGGGCGCCGCTGCAGCAGGCCTTGGTCTGTGCCCATGGACGGCGGCTCTTGTTGTGCCCCCGTCTAACGGGCTGGCACGCAGGACGGCGCAGAGAAGTGCACCCTGGAGGACAAACGTGGACAGGCCCCCCGGTGGGCAGTGCCCCGGGAGCTGACCACCTGCTCCGTCCCTGGGCAGACCCCAAGGGGCCCAAGGCCAAAGTCTGAACCCTTGGGACCATGCTTAGGGCCTTGGCTGTCTGCACACCAGCCGCCCCCACCCCTGATCGAGGCTGACTCTGCATCGCCCCCTCCCCCGTTAATACAAGACAAATAAGCCCATCGGCCGCAGTGCCAGGGCAGCTTCCCTCTGGCCAGGGTCCCGTGGGCACAGGTGCTCAGCACCTCGGGATGGCCAACTGCTGACCACAGCAAGGGGTGTGCCCAGGGCTGAGGCCCCTGCACCAGGCCTTTCTGGGGTGGTGTGTGGCCTGGTGCTTGGTCCTGCTGCCCACGGGGCAGTACCAGAGGTGGCCCCATGTGGGCCAGGCCAGCGACGGAGATCCACAGCCCGAGGCCCCACCTCAGTTCTGGCCTGGGGGCCCTGCCCATAGGGCTGTGCCCAGAAGGGAGGGCAGTTCTGAGCCTGGCAGTGGACACAGGGCCAGGGGTCAGACCTGCCCTGGCCTGGGGGCCCAGATGCTTCGGGGAGAAAGGGGCCAGTCCAAGGCAGTGGGCAGCGCAGCGCAGGCCAGGCTGGCCAAAGCCAGTGACCTCTGAACTCCTCGTCCAAGACAACGACAGGCTGGTCCACCAGCAGCTGGGCTGGCCTCCCTGTTTAGGACGGTCCCCTCTTTACTCTTACTCTGCCTCCCGGCCCAAATGCCCACACCCTGGGCACCTGGACTCTGGCTCCGGGTGGGCACTTAACACACAAGGGGTTGTTGAGTGAATGCACGACCTGCCCAGCCCCGAACTGTTGGCCCTGGCTCCCCTGCATCCAGCAGTGTGGCCCCTCTGAGCGGGCAGGCCGCCCTCTGCCACACTGGGAGGAGGGACATTCTCCAGGGTGGGGTCTGGCTGTCTGGGTCTGCACAGCGGGTAGGGGCAGGAGAGCGCCAGGCCTGCAGGGGTGTCTTAGTGTTAGAAGTAGGGCCCCGGGTCCCTCTGGGGACACCCAGAAGAGGGAGCTCTGGCCCAGCCATGGTCTGGTTTCTGGAGCTGACCTCAGGCTGACCCTGCCTCGCCCCCTCCCCCTGTTAATCCAAGACAAATAGGCCCATGGGCCGCTGTGCCAGGCCGGCGATAAGGCAAAATAGCTGAAATGATTTTCCCACCCACACACGCGCGGCCGGTGTATCGGCCCATCTCCCCGGCCTGTCCACCAGGACAGGCTGTCCTGCCTCGGCCGCCGCGCGACAACAAGCCTTGAGGTCCGCACACGCGCTCCGGCGGTGAGATGGGTCCTGTGCCCACGCCCACGCCTGGGCGAGGGTGTCTCCGGCGGCGGCGGCGGGAACCTTCAAGTAGGGGATCGGGCAGGAAAGGCCAACAGAGGCCTCCCCACCCAGGGGTGCGTGCTCGCCGACCCGCGTTCCCGGGCAGCTGACCGCGCCTGCTTAGACCCTCCGGACCCCAGGGCCCAGCACTCCGCCCGCCCCGTCACGCCCTGCCCTCGGCCTCCACGTGCTCCAGCCGGGCCCACGCGGCTTGGCCTTTGCACACACCCTCACCCCGCTACCGCCCCTCTGCTGACCTCAGGCCTGGGGACGTGGCCTGCCTCTGCCCTAGGCCTGGGGTGGAGCTGGGGTACGGTGCTCACTGGGTGTTCCGGGCCCTGAGACACTTTTGGGCGATGGGGACCTTGAGGTCACACCCCAGGCCATGAGCCCGACTGCCCTGCCCACCACACGCCCGAACCACGCCTGCGGGGCCACCCCGAGGGCCTCCCGCACCCCTGTCCCAGCCGCGCGGTGCCCACGGGCGTGGCTCTCTCTGCACGCATAGCCGGCTCCGGCCCTGTCCGGGGCCTGAAGGGCTGCGCAGAGTGAGGGGAGCCCCGCAGGGCCGGCCTGATCACACGGCGCTCCTGGGCCCCGGGCTCACCTGGGGCAGTGCCCGTGGCCCTACACCACCTGCCCTGCTCCCTCACGACCCGCGGGCGGCCGAGGACACACCGAGGCCCGGGACGGAGGTGGGCGGCCCAGGACCCCGCGTCCGAGCGCAAACCCTCTTGGCGGGGAGGGGCACTGGCATGTCTGCCCGGCCCTTGGCATCTCCTGGACGTTAGGAGGGGGCGCGGGGAGGGGGCTCTGGGGGAGCTGGGGCAGCCGTGAGCAGGGACAGGAGTGGTCAGACAGGCGCCCTTGGGACCATGCTCAGGGCCTCAGCCGTCTGCGCTCCTGCAGTCCCCCCACCCCGAACGAGGTCATCAAAGAGGAAACGCCGCTGCCCCCTTCTTGCTGCCCGGCCCTCTCCCTGCGCTTGAGGCTGCCAGCTCAAGGGAGAACGAGGGGCAGGCGACCCTGGTCCTGGGTCTCACTGAGGGGTGCAGCCCACTCAGGCCAGGGGTGCGCTCACCACCCAGGGCCTCTGGGGCGCCCACCTCACACGCCTGTGGTGACCTCGCAGAGCCCCGGCAGCGCCACTCCGCTGGCAGCACACTGGCCCCCGCTCACCCTGCCCCGAGGCGGCAGCTGCACCCCGTTGGCTCAGAGCGGGATCAGCCCCAGCCTGGGCCCGGCCCCGACCTCAGGAGACCTGGCTCTTGGGCGCTGGCAGCCTCTGGGGTGTCTCCCTGGCCCCGCACGTGCCCACGCCCTGTCCCAGGGCAGCCCCGGCTGCAGGCAGGATGGGCGAGAAGCAGGATGGGGTGGAGCCACCAGCTGGCGGGGGTTCGGGGCCTGTGTCCTGCCGGAGAGCTGGGGGCACCCCTGGAGCAGCGACACCGAGAGCTGGGGCACCAGCGCCAGCCCCAGACACAGGGTTGGGGGGCAGGAGAGCTGGGAAGGAGGCTCAGCCCCTCATTCCTCGGCTCACGCTTTGCCTTTCCAAAGCCTTTTCACACCCGGCTTTGCAGGGTAGGGCCCCTGGGGTCCGCGAGGCCCTGCTTGTGGGCCGCTGGGGAAGGCTCTGACCAAGGAGGGGGCCAGGAGCCTGGGCCTGGCCAGCAGCCCGCGCAGGGGCGAGGGGCCACAGTGGGGGAGCCGAGCCTGGGTTTGGGCTCTGAGGCGTCCCAGGGCCAGAGGGGCAGCCCAGGCTGAGGCAGTCACCCCCACAGAAGCTGCAGAGCCAGGCTCGCCTGCTCCACCCTTGAGGACAGCGTCCCTCAGTGATGGGGTGCTTCCCATGGGGGTGGGGCGTCGCAGAGCAAAGACCAGGAGCAGACTCAGGGGAGAGGGTCGCAGGAGAGGCGCTCAGCCGCACAGCGGGAGCAGCCCGTGCCCACGGTCACCAGCTGGCACGGCCTCGGAGGCCAAGCCCGGGGCCAGGGAGCCCTGCTGCCCCGTCGCTGGCACGGGCGGCCCCGAGAGATAAGCGCCCCCGGGCCCCTCTGGCTCCCGGCGGGTGATAAGCGTGGCCTGCCCGGCGTCTGATAGGGGCGGCCACCGCAGCGTGGGCTGATGGCCGCTTATCGGCCCATCGCTGCCCACTGCCCAGAAATCCCTATCTGTGGGGGCCGATAGGGAGCCCCTGGGCCTCCAGGGTACAGATCGTGCCGGAAGCCCTGGGTGAACCCAGCCCCAGACCACGGCCGCGGCTGCCCATGCTGGCCTCCCCGAGGCCGGGCTCCTGTGTCCGGTGGCCTGCCCTCCATCTGCCGAGGGGACGTGCCACCACGAGCGGGCAGGCGGGCTGCATGTGTCACGAAGCCCCGGCCCCAAAGCTGTCACCCAGGCGGCCTGTGAGGGCCCCGGGCGCTGCCGCGTGTGAGCTCAGCTCTGTGCTCATGGTCACTCTGGCCAGCAGCTCCTGCCTCAGCCACTGCCCCCTGCATGCCCAGCGCCCCATCAGGTCCTGCAGGCACACACGGGTCCCTGCCTCTCGCCGCTACCCAAAGCAAATGTTTCCGCTGGTGAAGCCTGGAATTGGGGCTGCCGCGGTGTCTGTGGGTGCCCGCCACCCTCCCAGAGCAGGGGAGATGGAGCAGGGTGTGCCCGGGAGCCAACCACCTGACCAGAGGGCCCTTCCCCGGCCCCCAGTCCCTGGTGCTGCTGCCCAGGGTCAGGCTGGTGGACGCTGCTCTGGGCTTGCCCCTTGCCAGGTGCCCCATGGTGGGGAGAAGCTGAGCCCCTCTCGAAGGACAGCATGTCACTGTGCCGGACGCCTGTCCCGGCGCCGGGCAGCACCCCATGCTGTGTGCCCGGTGGGGAGGCCGGGTCAAGGAGGGGTCACCATCTGGCGGGGGCCAGGGCTGGCCCCCTCCCGGAGCCACAGCTGCCACCTGCTCAGGGTGGGCCTGTGGCTGGCAGACATCACTGGCCCTCCATGGACTCCGGTGCCTCGGCACCCACGGCGTCCACACAGTGACTGGACTGGACTGGCAGAAGACCACCCCTGACCCCCTTCCATCTTGGCCCTGCCCCTGGAGGCGAGGCCTGGCCACGTGCTTCTCCCCACCGGCCACGGTCACGCCCCCAGGCCCACAGGACGTGCTGCCCCAGCTGCGCACCTGAACATCTGGTGCTTGGCCAATGCTGGCCGCTTACATGGCGGCCAGGCCCCAGCGCTCCATGAGGCCCGGCACCCTACCCGCCCCCAGCACAGGCAGGATCTGCCCCAGAGCCCTGGGCGCGCCTCCAGCCCCGCCCTCCTCTCTGGGCAGCAGGGGCAGAATCCGGCAGGCGGCCCTTCCTGCACCCACAGTTGCTGCCACTGGCACGGGGCTCAGGCGGACACCCTGAGCACTGTGAGCTGCTCCGGCCACCGGGTGGGTGGGCCTCTCTGGCCCACATAGGCTGAGCACCTACCCGCCCCACCCCGGGCCCTGCCCCAGGCCGGGTCTAGCCCAGCGTCGGCACAGGCCGGGCGCCTCTAGCGGACACCGTTCCCACAGGCTGGTGGACTTTGGAAGCGACCCAGGCCGGCCGACCCACCTGCCACCTGCAGGCCACATCCAGGACCCCGGCAGGCTGGCCCCGGGCCCCGGGGAGGGGCTGCTCCGGCCACACGGCCGTGGCTCTTACCTGGGCCGCTCCAGGACTCGCCGGCCTCCTCGTCCCGCCTCGCCTCTGGCCCCTCTGCCTCCTCCGGGCCTTCTGGGGATGTGGGGGATGGCGGTGGGGGGGGCGTGTCTGGAAAGAGGAAAACACCATCAGGCCTGCCAGCCTCTGGGCACCCCACCCCGTGGCCAGGAGGGAAACCGAGGCCCAGGTGGGCGAGCTCCCCAGGTCCCCCCCGGCTGGCTCCAGCTGGGGGGCCAGACACCTCAGGTTCTCCTTGCCCTTTAAACCCCGTCGCCCCCTCATTAATTGCAGCGGTAATAATTGCTCTTCCAGTTGCTGTTAATAATTACAGCGCAGGATGGCCGGCAGGCACACCCAGGCCAGCGGCACACGTGGGGGCTCCGGCTCCGAGCTGCTGCTGGGCAGCTGGGGCCCCTCGGCGGGCCCCGCACCCAATCCCAGCCCAAAGGGCATATTTGCCTTCCCGCCCGACTGATAACCACCGCGGCCCCCGATCGATGGGCCCCCATAAACTCCCCCCGGGGTGACGTCACCGCCCGGCGGGTTATTAATACCCGCGATAAGAGCTGTGATTAACATCAAATAAATCAATCACACGGTATAAAAGTCCTATTATTTTTGGCTATAAATCAGCGGGCTGGCATCTGCGCCCAGCCACCATGCAGGGCCGCCGGCCCGCCCCGGCAGATACTGCTCCCCCTTATCGCCCCCATCTCCGTGCGATCGCCCCGCGGTGCCAGGTGCAACCCCGGCTGTTTTTTCCAGCTCCTGCCCCCTTCGCGGCCCGGCTCCCAGATCAGATAAGGGCCTGGCTCCCGGGAGCCACTGGGTCAAAGTCAACCAGCACAGCCTCCTGCCCTTTGGCAGACGGCGCCCCCACTGGTGCAGCACCCACAGCCGTGCCGCGATGGGGAGATAAGGGCTGCACAGCCCCCTCGCCCCGGGCCGGCGCCACGGCTGCGGAGACTGAGGCCGGGAGGGCAGGGGGCCCGAGTGGGTGCCTGCTGGCCGGCAGCCCCCTGGGGCACTGAGGGTCAGGTGGTGGGGTCCTGCAGCCCCTCTGCCTTCCTTGCTGCACGGCCCGTGACCCCAGCGGCAGGGCCTCTGGGGGACCAGGCCTGGCATGGGGATGTGCCGGGCGGGGCCTCCGTGGGGAGGGGCTGCCCCCCAGCCTCTCCCTAAGAGCCCTTCTTCCTTCCCCTCAGGGCCTTTGCACCTGCTGGGGCCTCACCTGTACCCGAGTCACCCCCGCCCGCCCTGCACTCCCCCGCGAGGGTCTTGTTCGTGGTGTCCCGGGCTGTGACCCATGGGGAAGGAGCAGATGGGCCAGGCCAGCGGGTGCAGCAGCGGCTGGAGAGCGGCTCACAGCCGGCCCCACAACCTCCACCCTGCCTTTCTCTTCTGGAGAATTGCAGGGCAGGTGCCGTGCACCCCAGTACCCCTGCCTGTGAAGCCCTCCTCTCGGGGGCTCTGGGGCACAGCTAGCCCGAGAGGCCCCCCACTCTGAGGCCACCTGTGCCAGGATCACAGCAGCTCCCCTCCCAGGGCGTGTCCTGCCAGCCTTGCTCTCAGCTGGGGAGAGGTGGGCCCGATGGGAGAGGGCCGGGTGCCAGGCTGGGCGCGAGGGAGGTGGGACAGGACTCGAGCGGCATCGGCCGGCGGGGGACACCCCGTTTCAGGCTGTGTGAACTGGGCCAGTGGCCCGGCCTCTCTGGGCCAAGCGCCTTCCCAGGGTCTGTGCTGGGGCCGGTGCCGCCGGGCAGGGCCCCACTCCTGGCACGGAGGGGCCTGAGGCGGGGGTGTGGCCCCAGTGTGCCTGAGGCGCGGGGCTTCCCACCAGGTGCCGCGGCCTGCAGGTGTCCCCGGGCTGGCCCCCAGGGACGGGCTCCGTGAAGAGGGGTGGAGGCACGGGAGGGCGTGGGCGGCTCCGGCGGGGGCCCCTAGCTGCAGACTCACCTGGCCCGGAAGGACGCGGGGGCTCAGCTTCCCCCGAGGCCGAGGCCTCCGATGCCGCAGACTCCCGCTCCGAAAGGGGGCTGGCCCCGGCCTGGGCCTCTTCTCCGGCCTCCATGTCGCCGACGGAACCTGAGGACACGGGCCGAGGGGACTCGTGAGGGGCAGGGGCGCTGCCCCTGACCCACAGGCCTCCCAGGGTCAGTGGCCATGAGGGGGTGGCTGTGAGCCCCCCCAAGGCTTGAAGGGCGAGCCCACATCAACAGCCATTGCCAGTCCTAGGGGTCCCACTGCCTTCCGTCCCCCCGGCCGGGGAAACGTGCACCCCCCTCTCCTGGCTGTCCCCAGCGGGATCCCTCCCACCCCATCCCACGAGCATTTCTGATGGGCACCGTGGTTCCCGAGATGGGGTGACCAGGCAGGACCATGGCCCAGTCATCCCTTCTACCCGGGAAGCCAACACTCAGGTCCGGGGCGCATGGGGAGCACCCAGAAAGCCTGTTGAAGGCTTAAGTGGCTGCTGCCACAGGTGTCCACTCCAGGGGCCAGGGCGCCGCGGGCCTGGGCTCTGCTCCTTGCAGGTTCTTGGAGGTTCTCACCTCGCGTGAGAGGCTGCCTGGGCGTCCAGCTGGCCTGACTGCAGGCCCCGGAGCCGGACAGCCCGCGCCGGCCGGGTGCTGAGTGTGGCTCACAGCAAGCCCCGGGCAAGCCCCTGCCCATCCCCCCGGCCGTCGGGGGTGATGGCTGCCACCCAGGTGTGCATTTGGGGGTCCTGACTGAGGGGTCCCCCTCAGGCCCAGCTGCCAAGGCCACAGCACCAGCCCCTCACTGCCGAGGACAGCAAGGTGAGGCCCAGACCCGGGCTCCACCGCGTGGTCTCAGGAGCCCGACCAGCAGCTCGGTGGCCCTGGCGGGGGCCGAGGCACCAGAGCACCCCGGGGATGCACCGCTCCGAGGGCTGCGCCCCATCCCGGGGTAGGCGGGCAGCAGGTGGGCCTCCAGGAACGTGAGGATGCCTCCCTCTGCCTGCCTTCTCCCCAGAAACACAGACTCAGGCCTCCCCGAGACCCACACCCTCCTTCCCGCGGCCTCTCTCCCGTCCAGGATCCTCCAGGGGACGCAGAAGGGGGGGGCAGCCATGGGCCCTTTGACGCCTCGGGGCTGGCCCAGGCCAAGCCAGCTGAATTCCATGGGGGTAAAGCTGGTTTCTATTTGTTCACACTTCATCTGGCAGGACGTGGAAGGTGCCAGAAGGATGCAGAAGGACCTTGCTCCCGCAGGCAGAGGCCCGCCCGCCTCCTGCTGACAGCTGAGGGCAGGTGCTCAGGAGGTCGGGGCCTGGGTCTGGCCCTGGCTCTGCAGAGGCTTCCAGACGGCCCAAGGCCCAACGCAAGCAGGGGCGGGTGAGGCTGTGCTGTGTGGGAAGGGCCAGGAGCGGGCGGAGACCCACCGGGACCTGCGGTGACTCCTGGGGGGGGGGGGGGTGCCAGCTCAGCGCTCGGGTTGGAGGGAGCAGTTGTGCACAGGCCCCAGGGCAGGACGAGGTGGGAGAGGAGGCTGCGGAAGGTGGGGGCGACCCAGAGGTGGGGGAAGAGTGGGTCCCCGTCCTGGCGGCACCAGGGAGCCAAGAAGGTCCCAGGCCCAGCAGCGGCGCTCGGGCTGGCACGGCCCCGCCCCCGCACACCTCGGCGCGTAATTACAGGCGCGCTCGCGCAGACCACACAGAGGCAGCCCCAGGCTAAGCCTCCCGCTCTGCCAGTGCGCCCACACGGCAGGCAGCCGGCTGGGCACACCCCAGACCGGTCCGACTCGTGCCCTGGGACAGGTGGGAGGCCTGACCCTCAGTGACCTCCCTCTGCACGCACAGGGCAGGGCGCGGCCCGTGGCCGTCTCCCGGAGGCTCGGCCTGGCGGGTCTGCACTGCCGCGGGCGAGCACCCAGGCCTGGGGCCTCCTGGCCAGCCTGCCTGTGGGCACACTCAGAGCTGGGGGCCCGGACTCAGGGCCCCGCTGGCCTGCTCTGGGGAAGGGTCTGCAGCCCGCTCTGTGGCGTGGGGACCAGGCTCGCCGGGCACACAGCTCGCCCGCCCCCACACGCCCGGCCCAGGGAGGCGGCCGCCTTGGTGCCTGCGCCACCCAGGGAGGCCCTCGCGGCGGCCGGTTCCCGGAACAAAGCGCCGCCCGGCACAGAGGCGTGACGAGAGCGCGAGGGAGGCCGGCACAGCGGCAATTTATTCTAATGCCGCTAATTCGGTTCCAGCGCAATTAGCGCGGCTGATAACCACGAGACAGCTGCCGGCGGTCGCAGCGAGCCCACAAACGGCAGAAGCGGGGTCCCGCCGGCACTCAAGACACACGGCCCCCCCAGCCCCGGGGCGCGCCCGTCACCGGCCGCACCCCGTCCTGTGTAGGAGCCTGAGCTCTGCACGGCCCCGAGCCCCAGCCCGCGCGCGGGGGGACGGCGGGGGAGGGGTGCGGGGAGGACCCCGGGCCGTAGCCCCAGGGGACACACTTGCAGATGGGGAAAGTGAGACCCAGCAAGGGCAGCAGCTCCCCGGGCCCTCGGGAGCAAAGTGGCTGCCACGCGGGCCGGCTCCCCCAGCCCGCCGCTGTCCGCCCCGCCTGAGGCAGCCTGCACCCCCGCGGCCACCGGCCACGCTGCCCACCGGCGGGTGGGGCTCCCTGGAGCCCCTGCGTGGGGTCCCTCGGCCCACGATGGGTCGCGATGGGTCGCGCCGCCCCTGCCGAGAGCCCGGTTATCGCGGAGAGCAGCCGCCCGCTGCCATCGGCTCCCGCTCATTAGGCGGCGCGGGATGGAAATGAAAACATAATAGCTGCCTGATTGGGGGCGAGATATTTTGCATATTGGCTCGGCGCTGATAGTGGAATTTCATCAACTCCCTTTCTTCACGCCGTCCACGGAATTGCGGAGACGGAGACTCGCAGGAGGACGGTCCCGAGTCCCTGAGTCCGGGGCCGGCGAGGTGACCGGCCGCCCCAGGCCCGCGGCTCCGTGGGGCCGCCGCGGTGGGGGCGGCGTCCTTCGGAGAGACAGACTCAAAGAAGCCGGATCTGGCCGCCGAGGATGTGACAGAAGGACGACGGTGGCCCCGGCCAGACCTGTCCGGCGGGCTCCGATGGCCGCAGAGCTCCAGGCTCCCTCGCCCCGGCCTCCCGGCTGTGCAAGCGGAGTGGCTGCCGCAGACCTGGCCCTGTGGGGCCCTGGAGACCTGCAGGAGCCAGAGCCAGGGCCCGGCACGCGGCCGCCTGGACTTGGCCAGCCGCAGGGCTGCCTGCGGACACCTTGTTCAGGCCCCCGGGAGGTGCTTTTATTCCCATTTACAGAGAAGGAAACAGGAAGATGGTCCCTCAGGGCCGGACCACGGCCGCAGGCCCTCTGGCCTCAGGGCCTGGCTCTGCCCCCACCGCCGTCTCGGCCTCCTGACGGGAGGGGTGCCCTGGCCTCCGATGGTCCCACTCTCGCTCGATCGCTCGCGACTTTGCTGCGTCTCTGAGGGCCAGGCTCTGCGTCAGGACTTGGAGACCCCAAGCAACCGAGATGTTCTGCCCAAGCAACGAGGGGCAAATGTCAAAGCACGAGTTCAGCCATTGCTGGGGGCGGGGGTGGGTGGTCCGAGAGGGCTTCCTGGAGGAGGCGACCAGGGCGGTGATCTGGGAGGGGCGGGGGGAGACTGCCCACAACTGGGGCCAGGGAAACGCATTCCAGGCAGAGGCCCAGCAGTGACTGACACTGGGGACCGGGTGGGCAGCAGCAGCACGTCAAGGGCCACGGCCAGGCTCGGCAGGTGCCGGCACAGACTTGCCTTGTTATTACAGTCGTGTATTACGACAGCCAAGCATCTGGGGGCAAGCGTGTCAGTCCCTCAGGCAGAGTGAGGGGCTGAGGGGCAGGAACCGGGGGAGGACGCTGCGGCCTGGCCTCCCGTCTCGCAGGCCCTGGGCAGCCGGTGGGCGGGTGGGGCTGGGCGGCCAGGAGAGAGACCCTGGCGTCTGGGTGCACACAGCGGCAGATAAGGCCCCGATAACACAGCGAAAATAGCAACAGGTTCGGACTTTCCCACCGCCGGGCAGCGGGCAGCTTGGGCCACGGCAGGGCGGAGGCGGCGGGGACTGCCCACCCGCCCAGATAGGCTGGGCTTGGGGGCCTAGGTGGCCGGCACCCAGCTCTGGGCTACGGCCAGTGTGACCCTGGGGACCTTCCTGCAAGGAGGCCTGGAACCCAGTTGATGCTTGACAGATGAGGAAACTGAGGCACAGCCCCTGCCCCCCAGCCCTTGGGAACGAAGCCCCAGCTGTGACAGTTATAACAGCGGCAAAGCTTGCTGCCCGGCCAGGGCAGGGAGGCCACCTAGAAGAGGGGTGTGGGGGAGCCCAGTGGTGTCCCCACAGCCCGGGGCTGGCACGCAGCGGCCCAGAACACCAGCAGGCGAGGCTGGGCTTGGAAGCCAATCGGGGTGCCTGGCAGGAAAGGGGTGCGGGGGTGGGCACAGGGGCTGTGGGGCCAGAGGACAGGCGTGAGGCCTCGCGCAGGGGGAAAGGCAGGAAAGGGTCTTGTCTACCCCAATGACCCCAACGGTCGGCCCCGAGGCGGGCTTCCTGGGGCGGGTGGGCGAGGTGCCGGCGCCCGGGGAGGAGGAGCCCTCTCTCGGGCCCGGTGCAGCCCGCTAGGCGCTGGCACTGAGCCCCCCGCAGCCTCACCTCCAGGTTGCCCCAGCAGGCAGAGCCCAGGTGGACGCCACGTGGCCTGGTCTCCAGCTGAGGCGCCGGCTTCTCTCCAGGCTCACTGGGCCCCGCCTCCCCCAGGGCCATCCCGACACCGGCCCTGTCAGGTCATGCTGCCCCCCGCCCCCTAGGCAAAGCACCTCGAGTCTGGGGCTGCGGCCCTGCTCAACAGGCCTCATGCTGGTTCCACGTCCTCGGCGCGGTTCTGGGAGGCCCGGGGCGTCCCTGCACACCTGCACCCGGCAGGGGGGACGCCGGGGCTCAGGCGCTGCAGACGCGCAGAGGGCCTGGGGTCCCTGGCAAGGTGCGAGATGCTGCAGCCCCAGGGGCCCCTCAACCCAGGCCCAGCACCACTGCCGCCGGGCGACCCGAGAGAGGGCGTTGGCGAGAGCACCTCAGCTTACTTGATGGCCGTGGGGGGTGGTGCTGGGGACCTGGCAGTAGCCACAGGGGCAGTGACTGAGGGAGCTTGGGGACGCAGACTGGCCTGCCCACCAGGGCCCCGGAATGTGCCTGCAGCGGGGAGCTCCCCCCCTCCCCCCGCAGGGGCGGCTTCCCAGCCCCTGCCCTGCGCCGGCCTCCGGCAGCGGTCGGGCCCTCGCCGTCCCCACCAGGCACTGCTCAGGGCAGCGGCCGCAGGGGTTCCTGCAGCCTCAGGGCCCAGTGCTGGCCGGGGCAGGGAGGCCGCTGCTTGTGGCCACTCCCTTAACCCATAGGGCACGGACGTCCGTGGGGCCAGGAGGGTCTCGCTGTCCCGGGACAGCCTAAGGAGCAAGAGCCGCGTGACCTCCAGAGGCTTTAGCTGGACGGCGTTTACTGGGCTGCACCCACATACCATGTCACCCCGCTACCACCCACTGCCTGGACACCAAGGTGTTTGTGGAAAGGTGGGGGCGGTCTATGGAGCCCGGGTCCCCGCCACGCAGCTATCCACGCGCGCCCTTGGCTTACCCCCGGGCGCCAAGGTTGTAAAGGAAGCGTCCCGCAGCCTCACTCTGAGGGTCCTGCTGTCCCTCCTGGAGGGGCCTGGTACCCCGAACCTCCCTCCAGGCCTGCCTGTCTTCCCGAGGGGCTGTCGTGGGGAGTCTACAGACTGCGTGTCCACGTGGCCCCGCACCCCCAGCTGCTCTGCTCAGGCACCCCGCGGCTCCCCAGCTCTCCTGGGCCCCTCTGGCACGCCCCCCTCACAGCACGCTCCGGGTCACTGTCACGCCAGGTCTCCCCACTCACCCAGGTCCGAGCAGTGCCCTGCACGCAGTAGGTGCTTCACGCGCCGGGGGCTGTGTGCCAGAGAGGGCGGGCGAGCTTCAGAGTGTGGCTGGGCAGATGGGTTGGACTCACCCAAGGGGAGTCTTGGGTCTAAGCCTGAGTGTTGGGGTGAATGGTGCGCCCCACAGGTGGCCTGCCAGGAGGTCTGATGGGTGAGGTGGGGGCTCCAGGCTGGGAGGGGCGTGATACAGGCAGACCCTCGCCAGCCCGGGGAGGGGCCGCACCCACCGCCCCCACGTCCTCCCGGCTCGGCTTTGTAACCCGCGGGTGGGCCTTGGGCATGGACTGAAAGGCCTCCCAGGCAGCTGGGCCTCTCTGGCCTCGCAGGGGACCGCAGGGACAGCAGCAGCCACGGGAGCGGCCTCCAAATCAGCCTGGCTCTAGGGGGGACCACACAGCCCTGTGGCCCTCAGACAGCACCCACTTGGTGCCCCCTTCCTTCACGGACGGGGAAACCGAGGCACCGAGGAACAAAACTGGCTTAAGGCTTCGCCGCTGGGAGTGGGCAGCAGCCTGTCCTGACCCAGCGTTTTCTGTCTCCCCGCTGCCCTGCCCGGCCCCCACCCATCTGCTGACCCTATTTATACAGGCGGGGGGCGGGGGGCAGCGCCCAGAGCTCCCTGCTCCCAGGCCTGAACCCCTGTCTCCCTCCCTGGCCTGTTTCCCTCCTAGCTGTGTCTCTCTGCCCCGGGCACCGTGTGCCTCAGTCTTCCTCCGAGCCCGGGCCCCGCTCTGCCCCGTCCATCCTCCTCCAGCGGTGCCGCCCCCAGGGCCCCGCCCTCAGCCCTGGGTGGTTTGTGCCGTCCGCCTAGACCCTCCGCACGAGCCTGCTAGGAACCGGCTCCACGGGGCAAAGGAGGGAGCCCAGGCGGAGAGCAGCTGGGCACCAGCCCCAGGGTTTCAGCCGGCTGTGCGGCTGGCGGTCTGTGGAGGGGGGAGCCAGGAGGTCAGGACACTTCTGGACTTGGCTCCCCACCGCCGCCATCCTGCGCCCGCTCGTTCTGGGTCCTCTGGGTGGGCGTGGGTGGTGGGCGAGGGCTTCCCGGGGTGGCAGTAAGCCGGGCCGTGAGCAGGGAAGCGCGAACGGGCGGAGGGACTTCGGGGCAAAGTCACAGAAGCAGGAGTGTTTGTGGGTTCGGCCTGCGGCTGAGCACGGGCTGGGGGAGTGGAGGAGCTGGGCTGCGCTCAGGCCCTGGCACTGCCGCCGCGCCAGCTGCCTCCTCCAGGCAGCCCCCCGGGCTGTGCCCTCCTCGGGCTTGCTCAGGCCCCCCGCCCCTCCCCGGCCCCTCTCCTGGGCCAGCAGTCTGGCCCCCACTCCTGTCCCCAGGGGCAGGGCCCGGGCAGGGACGGCAGAGAAAAGGGAGGTGAGGAGGCGGGAAGAAAGAGCCGGGCCTGAGAAAGCCCAGCCCGCAGATAGGGGGATTGGTTTCAGCCGGAGCCGGGCCTGCCAAGTCCACATCCTATCGGCCCGGCCTGCGCTTACTCAACATTCATCTCCTGAACTCGGGACGTTATCAGCGCCCGCGCTTGGCGCCATCTCTGGGCCCGGCCGCTCCCAGCCCTCGATGGGCCGATAGCAGCTGATAGATTACACGAGATTGCCGGGGCCGGAGAGCGATCGCCAGTGCTCGGGGCCACGTGGCGGGCGCTGGCGGGAAAGGCCTGCGTGCGCGTGGGGCAGAAGGCGAGGCCACGCGCGGCCGCACCAGCGCTGAGCGTGGGGCCCCGGGCGGGGGAGCCGCGGAGACGAGGGCCGTGGCCGGAGTGACTCTCTCCCCGATGGCCGGGGAAGGCCGACGGGCGGGCGGGCTCGGCCAGGGGAGCCCGCGGCCCGGCCACACGCCGAGGCAGACGGGCCCAGAGGGGTTGGGCTCCGGGGGTCGGGCTCCGGGGGCAGGCCCAGCACGCTGGGCAGGGTTCGAGGCCCAGCTGGGCTCCGGGCGGGACCGGCCGCGCCACACCCGTGCGGGCGCTTCGGCCGCGTGACACTTCCCCGGAGCGCCGAGGCCTGAGGAGCGGGGGGCTCTCGGTGGGGCCCAGGGTCAGGATTTCGGGGCCGGGTGCAGCTCCCAGCCGTTCCTCCAGGAAGCCTGGCGCTGCTGAGTCAGGAGCGGGACTCCCACCGGGCCTGGGAGACCTTCCTGTCCAGACTTGTGGCCACTGCCCGCTGCTTCTCCAGCAGGGGGGCGGGGCGGGGCGGAAGGAAGCCGCTGGCCCGCGGGGTGGCCGCCTCCCAAGCAGCAGATGCGTCCCCAGGGCGCGGAGGGGGAAGTGGGGCGAGTGAGGAGAGGCTCCCGTGTCCCGCCAGGGGTCCGCAGCTCTGCGGGCCCCAAGCCAGACCTGCTGCCCCGGGGCCCTTGTCCGCACGGGGCCCAGAGCCACAGCACCCAGGGCTGGGAGGGTGCGGGGCCCCCTGGCACCAGGCAGGCCCTGGCCCACGCGGGCCTGCACCTTGGCCGGGGCTGGGAGCTGAGCCGCGGGAGGGGAGGCGCTGGGTGGGTGTCGGGGCTCCTTGGGGAGACGGACGGTTCTGGAGGTGGACGGCGTGGGCTGTGACCCCCGGACACACTGAGCTCACTGGAGCGCCGTGTCGTGTCAGGTGCACCGACCGACCGGGACCCGCGGGCGCCGCCCCAGGCCCAGGCGCCACAGCCCCACGACGGCCCTCTGCCTCTGGCTCAGACCCCAGCCCGCGGGCCCGGTGCGGTCATGGGCACGGCCATGGCGAGGCCAGAGTGTGGCAGCCCGCGGGGCCTGGGGCCGGGCTCCGGGTCCACGGGCCTCATGTCGTGTGGGCTGTGCTGTGGCGTGCAAAGTGACCTCAGGGAGTGGGAACCCCATGCTTCCTGGGCACACCCCACGGACAGGGTCTCCTGTCACCCGCGTTTCTGAGAAGGGCCCATGTGGAAGACCAGCGTTTCCAGAGCACACCACAGCCAGAGTCGGGGACCCCAGGCCCCTGCATGGCTGGGGAAACCGAGGCCAGGAAGGGTGCGACAAGCCCCCTGCGGAGGGAGCCAGGCCCAGAGCCTGCCCACGCAGCCGGGCGCAGAGCCGCGCACAGCGCGGTTCCGGATGAGCATCACGGGGGCGTAGGGGAAGTACAGTAGCGGGCCTCTCCGCCCTCCCGCCGGGATGGATGGTGGACCCTGCGGCCCTGCAGCCTGCCTGACGGCGGCCCCTGGGGTGGGGTGTGGGCGTGCGCAGGTGGGCGCACCTGGGCTGAGACGGGGCTTACGAGGGCGGTGTCACCGGGACGCCAGCAGAGAGAGTGAAAGGAGCAGGGAAGCAAAGGCCCCGGGAGAATGCGGGGAGCCCAGAGCGTGAAGACTTGCCGGGCTGGGGCCTGCCAGGCTCCCGCCCTCCACCCCGGCCTGCCGCGCCCCTGTAAACTCAATGAAAGCCTGAAAGAGCCACCGAGGGCTCCAGGACTCTCCTTCACCCGTCTGCTCAGGTCACAGAGATCCTGGCCGGCCCTTCCTGCCGCTACAGGGGGCAGAGTTGGGGGCGGCCGGGCCGGGGAGGGCCGAGAGTGGGGGCGCCGCGCCGAGGGAGGGAGCCGGCGGCGGCCTTGGGCCTCCCCGCCCCGCCTCTGAACTCCGCGTTCCCACACGGGAGTCGGAGCTGGCAGCGCTGATCTCCGGAACACCGGCTCTCGGCCCCCCGTGCTGGCTGCGGGGGCCTGGGCCCCGAGGGTCAGCAGCAGGGCATCCAGAGGCCGGCACACCCCTGCGCCCCGCCCCGGGCCCCGCCAATCCCCGGCCGCACTCGCGCTCATCTGCTTGCCGCCCCTCGCGCCCGCCCAGGTGGGCACCGCAGCTGGGGGCACCGGTCAGGACCCGCCTCGAGCACGAGGACCGGGGGTCGGGGAGCCTCTTCCTTCCCCGCCAGCCCCCCAGGCTGCCCCTCACCCCACGGCTGCGGGTGGCTCAGGGTCAGGGTGCCCCAAGGTCGCTGGTCGGAGCCAGCAGCCACAGCAGTGTGCACCCCAAGTCCGGACCCCCACCCCGGGGGGCTCCTCCCTGGGGCCCTTTGGGGCAACTTTGTTCCCGCAGCCTCCTGTCAGGCGTCCTTTGAAAAATAGTGACACCTGTGCGGGGGCGCGGAGCCCAGCGCAATGTGCGGCTGCGGGGTGTCTGTGGTGTGCGCCATAAGGGGAAACAACAGAGGCAGAGGTAGCGGACAGGGGCCTCCCACCCCCTCTTCCTCCTCTGTGGTGGGGGGTTTCGGCCCCCAAGCCAGGGAGCTAAGGGATGGGGGCTCCTTCCTGGGGCACTGCCCATGGCCCCCCCCAGGAGCTGTGGCTGAGCCTTAGGGCCGGCCCCCAATTAATGGGCGGGCAGACGCCGAGAGGTGACTGCCAGGGGCAGGCGGCCCAGACAGGCACTCAGCTCTGGTGGGGGCCCTGGTGACCGCACGGGGCTGGGAGGTGGCCAGAGCGGGCCAGGTCCCCCCCAGGGTCTGTGGGACAGGTCTGGCATCTCCAGTATGGTTTTTTTTTTTTTTTTTTAATAGAGGCATGTTTTTCTTTATTTATTTGTTTGCTTGTTTGCTTGTTTTGTTTATACATGCACTGGGTACAGTCAGAAGCGCGGGAGGGTGAGAGAATTCACCAGAGCCAGAGCGGGGAGCAGAGCAGGCAGAAGGACCGAAGTACACTGCTGAGGGAAGCAGCGGGCGGCAGGAGAGGTCTGCGCGCCATGTGGGACCCTCCACTGGTGGCCGGGGAGCAGCCGGGGATTGAACCGGCGCTGCAGAGGCCGCGGGCAGCTTCGCAACCCAGCGCTCTACCGCTGCGCCACCGGGGAGGCCCTCCAGTATGGTTTTACGGCTCAGGACAGGTGCCTGAGCGCCACAGTGACGGGGTGGGGGGACCCCACTCCCACGGGCCTGAGGAGAACAGGACTGCCCAAGGAGTGGGCGCAGGCGGGGCTGGGGGGAAGGCCAGTGCGGGCGGGGTTCTGGTTTCTGGGCTCCCCGCACCCACGGCACAACCTGGGGTGCTTTACCCATCTCTCGCAAAGGCCCAGGCACGGAGGGGGACTTGGGGTCACGCCTCTTGTACAGGTGAGGAGGCTGGGCCCCGCCGCCGCCCCCGCGCGTGCGCCCGTGCTCGGCAAACTGCTGACTTCCTTTACAGTTTCGAGACACAAGACCCAAAAGAGAGAAAGAAACCCATTTCGGCACTGAGGGGCCTATGTCTGGAAGCCGAGAACAGCTGGAGTGGGAGGGGCCAGCGTCGGCTCTGGGCAGGGCAGGGCCCAGCACTCACCCACCTGGACTGTCCCCAAGGCCAGAGTGTCCACGGCTCCCTCCCGGGCTGTGTGACCTCAGGTGAGTTACTCAACCTCTCTGAGCCTTAAGTCCCGACAGCAGAAATGCGGTCCAAGGTGCCCTCCCAGGGAGGCTGGGAAGACCGGAGGCTGACACAGGTGCCGCCTCGGCACCCAGCAAGTGCTCCGTCAGGGCGGCTCTGCTGACGCCGGCCCCGCTCGGAGGACCACAGCCGGGAGTCCCGAACCTCCAGAAACGTCTGCGGCCCATGCGGCCTCCTGCCTGGGTCACGGAGCGTCCCGGTTCTCAAGGGTTGCTTTAAACGTAAGAGCAGCGGGAGAAAGAGGCCGGCTGTCCTGGGCTTGGGGATCCCCGGGCAGCCCCTAGCGAGTCCCCGGGGCGGGGGGGGGGGGGGGCCAGGCGCGCCCCTAGCCTCGCCTCCCGGCGGCACAGCGCTGGCTGCGCACCTGTCCCTCACAGCGGGATTAGCCGCGCGGCCCTAATCGCGCCATCAGCGCGGCTCTCGGATCAGCTGAAGGAGGCTTTATCCAGACAGCGCGAGACGGCTCCTCGCCGCATCTGGGCGGCACCGTCGCGCGTGGCACTGGCCGCGCAGGCGGGCAGGGTGGTCCGGGAGGGGCTGGGGGCCAGGCCGGCGCCGCCTCTCCCAACTGGTAGAGGGGGGCTCTCCTCGCCCCCCTATCCCGCGCCGACTCTAGACCCGGGCACTGTTTCAGGTGCTGGGGTGACAGGCTGGGCAAAACCCCTGGCCTGGGCACCGGGCACTCTTGCCAAGCCTCCGAGCCGGGGTGCACGGACAGATGAGGAAGTTGAGGCACACAGACGGCTCCACGATTCCGAGTCGGGACCCCCAGCTCCGGCGGGGTGCTGGCTGGGGACATCCTCCTTCCTCTGTGGCTGCAGCCCCGAGCCGGGGCCTGGTCCTGACACCTCCCGCCAGCGCCTAGCTCGGGCCCCTGGACGCTGTCTTCGCACAGAGGCCCGGGAGGGGCCGCCGGGGGGTCACGGCCGGCCTGGGGGCCAGGAGGGCCAGGAGAGCCGGCCAAGGGCTCCGCCAGCCCCCATCCTCCCAGCCCGCCTCCCTACCTTCTTTTTCAAAAACATAATTTATCTGTGTATTATCAAGAAATCCAGACACTTTAATCAGTGAGCTATGAAGTCAGAATTTCCATCCTTATCTGCGGGAGGAGTGGAAATAGAGGAGATAGCAGCGGGCGCTGGTGGGGAATGTTAATGGTGGGGAGGCTGGGCGGCCGGCGGGAGACGCGCTATCTCCCCCATTATCAAGGCCGTATCTCGCCAACCATCTCTGCGCAGTAATGGGGCCGGTTCAACTTTCCAAGTTATCACGGGAGCTGGAACCTGCGCCCGCCGGGGGCCCGGCCCAGGAGACGCTCGGGAGAGACCGGGGCTCCGGCCAGCACGGCCGGGAGGCAGAGGGACCTGGCTGCCGGGCCTGGTCGGGGCCCCCGAGGGCCGGTCCACCCCTGAGGCCACCCAAGGGAGGACGGGGCCGTCCCTCTGCTCCAGGGTTCTGGTGGAGCTGGGAGAGGGCAGATTGCACGGCAGGGGAAACCAAGGCAGGAAGCTTAGGGTCTCCATGCCATTGGGTCGCAGACTCTGGGGTGAAGCCGGGTCTGGGAAGTGGAGAGGCTTGGTGGCAGGGGGGGCACAGCAGGTACGGTGACCTGCGGGGCTGTCCCCTGCAGAGGCGTGTCCAGGCCCCAAGCCCTGGCTGTCGGGAGTGAGGCAGGGCTGTCCCCGCAGTGCCCCCACTGGGGCTCAGCTCACACCCCCAGCCCTGGCCACCTGGGGAGCCTGGAGTGCTCAGGGCACCCTCAAATGTTGAGGGCCTCCCAACTGCCCCGAGGGCCCCTGTGTGGCCCCAGGGTGTGGAGGGCCTGTGGCTCCAGGCTGGCAGGGCCACCTCAGCCCAGAGAGGGCTGGCCAGGCCCCACACCACACAGCCAGCGAGGGCAGGTCAGCCCAGCCACATCGGCCCGAACCGCAGGAAGGCCCTGTTTCCTGACCTGAACCAACATGGATGTCTCCAGGTGGGGCCGGGGCCGAGCTCCGGGCCTGCGAAGCCCCTCCCCGGTCACGCCGGCCCCTCTCTCCCCACGGTGGGGGCGCCAGTGCAAGCCAAGTCTGACTGTGAAGCTTGAAGCCTCAGTTTCCTCTCTGTGCACAGGAGTCTCTGAGCCCCCTCCCTCGCGGAGGAGAACGGAGCTCGCGCCTGGGAGCCCGCAGGCCCGGGAGGAGCTCCCTCGCTGCCCACCCGAAGCCGCGGCAAGTGGCACACCAGCCCGCCCTCCCCTGCGCGGAGCCCCAGGCAGGCCCATGCCGGGGAGTCCCTCTGGCGCACCCCCTGGAAGCACCAAGACTACCTAGGTCTGACTTTCGGGGTGAGGCTTGATAGAGAACAGGGAAACTGAGGCAGGAGGCTGTGGTGTGGCCATCGTCCAGAGACTGGGGCTAAGGTGGCGGGCCTGAGGCCAGACACAGAGGCGCGGCTCAGGCGGGTAGGGGGACGGGGCACTATGTCCCCTTCGCTGGCATCTGTGGGGCCGCATGACACGGCCAGCCCTGATGGAGGCTTCCCCTCAGCCCTGGCCCTGGGGAACGGAGGCCCAGGGATGCCAGGTACCTTCCGACACCCGCAGGGTCCAAGGGCCTGGGTCTGGCCTGTGCCCCGGGGTCTGGCCTGTGCTCAGTTGTGCAGGCGGCAGCACCCAGGCGGCAGCAGTCCTGCCAGAGGCGGGCCGGGCACAGCCCCAGCCGGACCGCCGCTCCCCCTCCCCAGGCCGCGTGCCGCACGGCCCTGGCGTAGCGCCCTCCCGAGGGCATCGGTGAGGGGATGGCCAAGCTGGGGAGGGCCCACCAGGTGCTCCTGGGCCTGGCTGCCTGACCTCTGTCTGCAGCCCAGCCCTGGGGGCCAAGGGAGCGGGCCCAGGGCCCAGCAGCAGCAGCCTGGGGCGAGCTCAGACCAGGCCAGTACGGGAAGCTGCACCCCAGCACCTTTATATGGGGGACACTGAGGCTCTGGGAACCCATGCCAGGGGAGAGGCAGCGGAGAAGGCCAGGAGGGCAGGGGAGGGGCCTGCTTATCTGCCCAGCCAGCTCTGGCCCAAGGTCAGCCCCGCATTCCTGCCCCAGCGGGGCCACGGCCTTCTCCCAGCGCCTCACAGGAGGGGCAGGCTGCTGGGGCCCTGCGGAGACCCTCAGGAGGCGGCGGGTGGGACGGAGGGCCTGGGGGCGGGGCACGGCCCAGAGGCACCTCTGCCTACCTCTGGGGCCCACAGACCAGCTCCCACAGTTTGCGGCTTCAAGCATGGGCCTCAGTTTTCTTCCCTGTGAAGTGGACGGAGCACACGGCCAGCACAGCTAACACCACACGGCCCTGCAGGCAGGACCCTCAGATGCGGGCACCTGGGGGCGGGGCTCTGTGTGGTGGCCTGAGCCGGCTTCTGGCCAGTCGGCTCCTGGCCCAGTGCAGCATGCCTGGCAGTGCTGCTTGGGCTCCTGCTTCAAGAGCAGAGTCTGAGGCCGCGAGAAGCCACAGGCCGAGGGGCACAGTGAGGCCAGCGGCGCCCCAACACTGGCCAGGCCAGGCTGAAGCGTAAAGGCCCAGGCCCTCTGTGGGCGCAGGAGGGATGGGTCTTGGTCTGCGGCCGCCCGGTGGCCTCCAGGGCCCTGTGCCCTCCTGACCTGGCGGCTCCAAGGCCCCAGCACCTGCCGTGTTCCCACTGCACGGCACGCGGGCAGAGTGGGGGAAGTGGGCCCAGGCGGGGCTGCCACCTCGGGGCCACAGTGTGAGGACAAAGGCAGGGGTGGGTGAGGCTGAGGCCCAGACCCTGCTCACAGCCAGGCCCCCACATCCCTCCTGGCCCCTCGCTGGACTCACATCCAGGCCTTTTAGGGCCCCTCACTGGACAGCGGGGCAGTGACTGGGCTATGCCCGTTCAGCTGATCGGCACCGCAGGCAGCCGCTGGGCCCCTGCCAGGAGCCCCAGGCCTGCCCTCTGCAGCAATGCCCACCCTCCTGGGCAAGGGGGTTCACTGTGCTCTGGGTGCTGCCCACACTGGCTGGGCCTGCAGGCCTCCTGCCCCTCACCTGTGACATGGGCACAGGGAGCAGGAGATCCTGCCCCACGACCCTCAATCCTGAGCGGGCTTGGCCCAGCGAGGGGTGGAGGGCTGGGGAGACCTCCCACACGCCTGCAGCGTTGGGCAAGGAAGGCCGGCCTGGAGAGGCCGAGCTGGCCAGGGCGGCACAGCCCAGGGACCTGCCTGGCAGAATGGCTGGAGGGGGCCCCCGGGGCCTGGAGCAGGCAGTGCCTTTCCTGCCAGGACCCGCTGGGTGGGGGACGTCAGCACATACCCAGGCGCCGCGCAGGTGGGAGAGCGCAGGGGAGCACTGCCCTGCAGGGCCATGTCTGCGCCCCGCACGCGGCTGCATGGACAGGCCTGCGAGGGCATCCCCTTCAGACACACGCAGACCACAAAGCCGACCCCACTGACAGGCCACGGCGGCTACTGGGGTGTGCCTGGGGCGGGCACGGCCATCAGTCCCATTCTGCGGATGGGGAAACCGAGGCTCGCATCCACTTCACACCACGCCCCCCCGGGCCATTACCCTGGCAGAGTTCTGGAAGGCCCAGGAGGGGCCCAGGCCCGCTGCGTGGCACACCGGTCATGAGCTTGCTGGCTCCTGGTGGCCCGAGCAGGGCAGCGAGGCTGGCGTGACTGGCTGACGGGGCCCCGGGGACCTCCCCGTCTGGCTCTCCAGGCCAGGCTCTCCCCCACTCACAGGCCACAGCCCAGCACACCAAGGCCCACCGGGCGGGGCCGACCCCCTCTGGGCTGCTATCCTTGAGGCTGACCTCGGCCCCCTGGGTCCCAGGCTGCTCCTGCCAGCAGCAAACTGGCTGTGGCCTCAGTCTCCCCCTCTGTGAAATGGGGCTAGTGGGCAGCTCCAGGAAGCCGGGAGTCTGGTCCGTGGGCAGGCGTCCCATGGGGCCCCTGAGCGTGGCCCGGTCAGGGCTGGGGGTGGGGGGCGATACCGATCGACGAGGCAGCAGCTGCCTCCAGGAGGAGGCCTGTCGATGGCAGATAGGCCTGGAGTATTATTCACGGCCCGGCAAGCCCCAGGAACGTCTGGTTGGCATAGAAACAGGAGATAAGGGGCACAATTAATGGCATCACGTTCCCTCCTCCTTTCTTCCCCAACTGACCCATTTAAATCCCTGGCGGTGCTGGTGCCACGCTGGGCTCCTGGTGACCTCGGGAGGGGCTGGCCAGGCGGGACTGGCCCCCAGTCAGGGCTGGGTGAACCCCCCAGCATCCTCCCTGCACTTGGATGTCTCAGGAAGGAGGTCAGGGGATGTGGGCAGGGCCGGGATGGGGGGCTGTGCCGCAGCCCATCGCACAGGTGTGGAGACTGAGGCCGGAGAAGCCAGGGACGGAAGCCGGGCCACCTGCCCGCCCAGGAGGGCCGTCACCTCTCGGTACTGCTGTCTCCCCAGCTGTGGAGTGACGATGGGCAGCAGGGGCCGTTACTGCCCAGCGCAGAGCGGCGCCGGGCCAGCTGCTCTTACCAAGTCCATGGCCACTGAGGGGAGGCCTGCGCCATTGCCCGAGCCAGCGGCACAGGGACTAGGCCCACCTGGAGCCAGGCGAAGCCGGAGCCCTGGGGTTCAAGTGCGGGCTCCGGCACCTGAAGCTCAAGTGCAGGCTTTGGGGCTGAGCCATGCAGCCCCCATCTCTACGTCTGTGTCCTCTGCGGCCAGGCCTACTTTCCAGAGGGGAAACTGAGGCAGGGGAGGCAGTCCCCTGCCTGTGGAGGCTGGGCACCTGGCAGAGTCCCCCATGTGGGGGCAGCGTGATGGCTTCCACGCTGATAAAGCACTTCAGAGCCCGCCCGCCCTGAGCTGTGCCCAAGTCAGGCTCCCGGGAAGGGCCCTCGGCCACGGTGCCAGCCCCAGCGGGCTGGGCTCTGTGAGGGGCGGGTGAGAAGCCGGGCGGGTCAGCCGTGTGCGGGGAACAATAATTTGTTTAAGCAAACTCTGAGAAGGTGTGAAAACGCCGTCCTGAGACAACTGGCTGGTGCCCAGCCGCCCCCGCTCCTGCAGAAGGCCCTGGCCAGGGCAGCCTCGGTTTCCACTTAGCACCTGGGGTGCAAGGGCACCCCCACCGCAGAGGGCTCTGCAGCCCCTGGACTGCTGGCTCCTGTCCCCACGGTTCAGAGCGGGGAGCTGCGGCCCGCGCATGTCTCCCGGGCGCGCTCACCGCTGCTTTTTCAGACGGTGCAGGAGCCCCCCAAAGTGACCCACTCTGCTCTCAGCGGCGCCCCCACTTGCTCGGCGGCCTCCATTTCCTCAAGGCACCTTGCAAAGCGCAGGTGCTCAATTCAGACCTGCTACGTGAAATCGGGGCTGTCCTGACTTGGGGGGCCCTGCTTAAAAAACCCCGGGATACCCGGTCCTTCCTCAAGCGGCGGGAGCCAGGAAAGCCCCGGACTGTGTCTCGGGAGGGCAGCGGCGGGTCCGGGCCGCCCGCTATCTCGCACCATCTAGGGGCGCGTCCGCTCCCCGCCCCCGCCGGCGAAGCGAGTTCTCTTTCCTCCCGCCGGGCCGCGAGGTGCGCGGGGGTGAGCCCTGGCCCGCGCCCCGCAGACCCGCGCCCCCCGCCCCCGCACGCCGAGCCGCGCCGGGCTGGCGGCCGCAGATAAGCCCCATCGCCCCGGCGATCGCCGCCCGGCCCGGCTTATCGCGCTCGCATCGACCCGGCGGGAGGCGGCGAGGGGCCGGGGCCGGGGTCCGCGCTGCGCGCCCCCTATCGCCGCGGCCATCTGGCCGGGCCGGGCCGCCCCCGCCGCGCCCCCCGCCCCGCGTTTGAAGTTAATAAATGGAAGCGCCTATCGCGCCGCCATCGCGCTATCAGCCGGCACATCTCTCGCGCCGAACAAAGGCGCAGGGCGCGGGCAGCTGCGCCGGCCTCCGTGGGGCGCCCGGCCCCGCGCCCCGCGGCCCGCGCGCAGGTGAGGCGGCTGGGGCGGCTGGGGCGGCTGGGGCGCGGGCTGGGGCGCGGGCTGGGGCGCGGGCTGGGGCGCGGGCTGGGGCGCGGGCGGGCGCCGCCGCTGGGGACAAGCGCGCCGGCATCTTAACGCGCCGCGATCGGCGGGGGGGGGGGGCCCGCGGCCCGGCCCGGCGCAGCCCCGCCTCCCGCCGCCTCCCCCCCCGCCGGCCCGGCTCGCAGGCGCGGGGCGGGAGCCGCGCCCGCGTGCCCACGGGGTCCCCGTCCCGGGCGCCCCCCGCCGAGCGCCCCGCGCCCCGCGGAGGGGGGGCGGCACCCGGCCGGCGCGGCCCGGGACTTTCGGAAAACAGGTCCGCGCGCGCGGCGTCGGGTTACGGAACCGGATTCCCCGCGCTCCCCGGGAGGGCCTTGGGCCGCGCCGCTCCCCGGGGCCGGAGCACGGGGTCCCGCGGGCGGAGGGCGCGGACGGCGGGGAGCGGGGCCCGCCTGGCGGGGGGCGCCCCGGGCAGCCGGGCGCGGGCGCTTCCCGCGAGGGGCGCGGGCGCGGGGCGCCTCCCGTGCGCGGGCTCCGCGGCTCCCCGCGCGGCGCAGCGGCCCGGAGCGCGCCCTCTCGGGGGCCGGCGGTGGGGGCCCCGGGGGCCGCCGCCGGCCGGGGAGAAACTTGGACCCGCGGACGCCGCGCTGGCCGGCCCGGCCCGGCCCCCCCCCGCACCCCGGGACGCCGCCGGCCTCGGGGGGCACGCGGGGTCCCGCGGCCGCGCCGAGCCGAGCTGGGGCGGCGCAAGCTGCGCCCCGGCCCGGCCCGGCCCGGCCCGGCCCGCACGCTGGGGCGCGGGTCCCGCCCGCCCGCCCGCCGGAGCCGGGGAGCGCGATACGATCGCGGCCGCCGCGCCGATGCTATCGCCGTGGAATATTTTCAACTTTATCTGCGCCCCGATCGCGCCGCCCCATCGCCGCGCGATCTCGGGCGGGGGAGGGGCGCGCGGGGCCGCACCCGCCGCCCGCCGGCCTTGGGGGCCCCGGCCCCGGCCCCGCGGGGCGCAGACGCCGGGCGGGGAGGTCGCCGCGCCCGCGGGCAGAGCGGGCGGGCGCGGCGGGGGCGCGGCGCGCGGGGTCGGGGTCGGGGGTCGGGGCGGGGGTCGGGTCGGGGGTCGGGTCGGGGGTCGGGGGTCGGGGCGGGGGTCGGGCCGGGGGTCGGGCCGGGGGTCGGGCCGGGCCCGCGGGCCGCCGGCGAAGTTGGACTCACGCTTGATCTGCCGCGGGTTGCTCTGCTTCCTCCTGGACATGTCTCCGGCGCCGCGCGCCCTCCCGGCGGCCGCCTCTAGCCCCTGGCGGGCGGCGGCGGGCGGCGGGGCGCGGCGGGGCCGCGGGGCGGCTCATGCCCCCGGGCCCCGGGCTCCGCGGCCGCCCCGGCCCGCGCCCCCGCCCGCCGCGCCCGCCCGCGCCCGCCGCGCCGCCGCCGGGGCTGGAGGCCAGGCCTGCTGCGCGGGCGCGGGGCCGGTCCTCGGCGGGCGCCAGACGCCGCCGCCGCTCGCTCTCCTCAGCCGCCGCCGCGCGAGCGCCCGACCCGCGGCCACGGCGAGGCGCTCCCGGCGGGCGCGGGCGGGCGGGCGGGCGGGCGGGAGGGCGGGCGGGAGGGCGGGGCCGGCGCGTCACCGGCGCCCGCCCCGCCCGCGCCCGGCCCCGCCCCGCCCCGCCCCTGCGGGCCCCGCCCCGCGCCCGGCCCGGCCCCGCCCCCTGCGGGCCCCGGCCCCGCCCTCGGCCCCCCCGCGCCCGGCCCCGCCCCCGAGCCCGGCCCCGCCCCGCCCCTGCACCCGGCCCCACCCCGCGCCCGGCCCCGCCCTGCCCCCGGCCCCGCGCCTCCCCGCCCCGCCCCGCCGCCGCCTGGGTCGATCTCCGGTCCCGGCCGCCCTGGCCCCGCCCACCCGCGCGGCCCGCCCTTCCAGTTGGCCCCGCCTCTGGGAGCCAGCGAGGCCCCGCCCCTGCCGCGCTGGCCCCGCCCACCGCGGCGGCCCCGCCCCCGCCCCGGCGCGCCCGGCGCCCCCTCCGCGCTCGGGCTGCGGCTGCGTCCAGGCTGGGCCCCGCGTCCGGCCGGGCCCCCGGCTTCTCCGGACCCGCCCGCCGGCGCCAGCCCCGCCCCAGGCCTGACCCGGTCCCGGCCCTTACTCGGGCCACGGGCCACGGCCCGCCCCTCCGCTCTGGAGCGCCGCCCCGGGGGGCGGAGGCCCGAGGTGTGGGCGCCCCCCCCCCCCCCCCCCCGCCTTGGGCGGATCTGGGCTCGGGCCGCGGGACCTCTGCCCGCACCGCCCTGCAGGCAGATTCTCCGGCCGCGCCTCCCTCCCGCCCTGGGCGGCCGCGACCCCGCAGTGCAGGCCTTGGCCTTTTCGGGGTGCGGGCGCCCCGGGGCCTCCTCCCAGATCAGGCTGGACATCGGGGAGCACGCGGGAGCCAGAGGCCCGGGCCAGGCCCGAGCAGCAGCCCCCGGGACGTGGTCCCCACCACTCACCAGCCAGGACTCTGCGGCTGCCCCTGCTGGGGGCCCCGGAAGGAGGACCCCTCCCGGCCTAGCGAACCCCCTCTCCTGAACAGCTCTCCTGAACTGTTGCGAGTGAGCTGGTCCCCAGGGTCAACTGTCTGTCCAGCCCTGAAATGGAGATGACTCTCCTGTCTTTGGGGTGTGTTCAGGGGACCCCAGAGGCCCGGGAGGGTCGAGGTCACACGGCCCTGGAGGCTGTCCTCCCAGATGGAATTATGTTTTATTTTATAATCCTCGGCCTGCATTTGGCGCCTGCCCCTCTCCCCCATATTCACAAGAAATAGGGAGTCAGCAAGGGCGGGGGACCGAGAGCCGGGCCTCTGCAGAGGGCACGGGGACACCCATCCAGATGGCCCACCCACCTGATGGCAGGACCCGTCACAGCAGCGCTGTCCCTTGTCTCATGCGGGGGGGAGGGGGGGTTGCTGCGGGAAGTCCCTCACTCCCCACACCTTTGCCTCACAGAAGAGATGGGTTACCCCATAACTTGTCCCCTTTCCAGCAGTATTCACGGGGGCCCCTGGAAAGGAGGCTGGGGTCCACCCCGGGACCACCCACCTGTGCCTGGACAGAGGGGACACTAATGCCAGGCGGCCAAGAGACCTGCCCTCCAGCACCCTGCACAGGCACGGGCAGCTCCCCACCACTGCCTGGCGCTGCACCCCCTCCCTCACAAGTGCACCCACATCTGCGTGCTCACTCCAGCTGGACGAGGCACCGACCTAGCTGGGCTTCCCGTTGGGCCAGGACAGGGACCGGGGAGTGGCGTTTCCTGGAGGAGGGGGCCTGGGCGTCCACACCAGCCAGTGGCACTGGGCTGGCCGGCTGGGGGCTGGCCTGTGGGGGAGGGGCCTGAGGGCCACGGGGAGGCCACACCGTGCGAGGTCGGCCTCGGCACTGCGGCCACTTGGTCACCCACATACAGGTGAACAAACAGGCCTGGGAGGAGAGACGTGCCCACCCCGCCCAGGACTTCAGGCGGTGGCGGCCAGGCAGCATCACTGACCAGGACCAGGGCATCATTTGGGGGGTCACAGTGCAAATGAAAATGGGCCCTCTTGTTCAAAAATGAGGTTTTCAGGGTGCTTTCCTTCTACACTCTGCCCCCTCTGTCTTTCAGGTGCCCTGCAGGGGTATTATCAGCCCCGGGTGCGGGAGACCCTGCGGCCTACTCGGGCAGGGGACCTGCCACCCCCTCAGGGGAGGGCTGTTGGCAATGGCGATAAGCTGAGGAAAGACTGGAAACGAGTGGAAAGGAAGGCCAGGGCGACCTGGAGCAGAACAGCACCTCTGCCTGAGGACGTCAGGGAAGGCTTCCTGGAGGCGGTGACCTCCAGATAGGGCTTAACAGGAGTCCCTGATGAAGTAGGAGAGGGGGTGGTGGGGTGTGGAGGGTGTCCAGGTGGGGCTCATGCCCCATGGTCTGCCCATTGTGAACCCTAATTTCCACCTGCCTGTGTGCCCATGAGCAGCAAGTCACATCCTAATGTCAGTGTGGAGAGAACAGAGTCGGGCCTGCCAACTCCCCTAGAGCTGGGTACTTCCTGCGCACTAGAGGCCTGGGGGGCGGGCCCAGGGGGTGACTCTGTCCGGGCGCCTGCTCTGGGGCCGTGTGGCATCCCCGTCACAGACACCTTCTTTTTCTTGGCTGGCCTGTGTTCCCTCCTGACTCCTCATGCACCTGCCGGGTGGTTATGAATGCCAGGGTACCCAGGGCAGGAAGCGGCAGAGTTGGCTCAGAGCGGCCCCCCAGCTCTTAAGTGGAAGCGCCTCCTGCATCCCCAGGCAGTGGTGCCCCAGCTCAGGCCTGGGATCCGGGAGAGGGGCTTGGAGGGCCTGGCCCCAGGCACGTCTCTGGCTTGCCTCCTCAGCCTCTGCCCGCTGACCTGGGGCTGCTGCACACGGCCCCACCCCATGTGCCAGGAGGGAGGCAGCTGCGGGTACCTCGCTAGTGCACTGCTGGTGGGGCTGTGACCTAGGGAGTCACAGAATGTTCTAGAAACAAGCTGCACTAGGCAGGATGAAGAGGATGCTCAAGAAAGAGGCACAGCTGCAGGCAGAGGAGGTACAAGGTCTGGAGGGCCCAGAGTGCGGGGCCTGGAGCAGAATGGGGGGGCATCCCCGAGGCCAGGCCAGAAAAGGAGCCTCGGAACACCAGGCGGAGCACTGGTTCTCCTTCATCACCCCAGCACCCCGGCTCCGAGTGGCCCGAGACAGCCCCCTGCTCTGAGGCTGGCACTCGCTGGCCGGCCCGCGGCCTGCCTGTCCTGCTCCCCCAGGGCCGCCTGCGTGACGAGCCCCGGCTCAGCCTGCTCCCGCTCCTGCCGAGCCTCCTCGGAGCGGGCGGCCTGCGGCCACAGGGCCTTTGCACAGCTGTCCCGCCGCCTGCTGCACACCCCTCCCACGGCCCGGCCCGGCCCACTCCCCCTTCCCCGGCAGCCCTGGCTGCTCCCCACAGACGGGGCCTCCTTCCGTGCCGGCAGCGGGCGGGCACTGCACCCCGGCCCCTCCCCCAAACACAGGCCCCTACTCTCTGCAGAAGGCCCCCGGCCCCTGCCAGTCCCGCCACCGAGGCTCGAGCAGCGACGTCCTCCCTGGAGGCAGCCGTGGAGGCCGCTGAAGGGCCCGCGCCCCGTCGGCGCCGCCCGTGGGGAAGGGCAGGCCTGTCCCGCGTGGCCCGGCCGGTCTCACTCACGGGCAGCCGCTGACGCTCGTCACCGCGGCTCCGCGAGGGTTTAATTAACTTCCTGTTTCAACGCTGGATAATGAGTTTTAAGCATCACGTGATTCGTAAGGAGGTCGAAGGGCAGGCGGGATGTCAAAATAAATTAAGTGAGGAAAGGGGGTTCGGCGGCAGGAGGGGCAGGGAGGAGGGGCGGCTCCTGGGCTGCTTCTGCGGCCTGGCTCCCGGGGTGGCCCCGCGGCCCCTCTCGCCTGCCCCCCTCGCGTCCCGGGCCGGCTCTGCGGGGCAGACCTCCGGGCTGGCCAGAACCCCGCGTCTGGCACAGCGCTGGGGAGGGGACTGAGGCTGCAGGGGCAACTGCCTGGGGTCTCCGGGCCCAGGCGCGGGGGGTCCTGCTCTGTGCTCTGGTCACATCCTGGGCGCCTCTGGCTTGTCAGACCCAAGCACACCCGGCCCGGGGGGTGGCGGCCCGGAGGCAGTGCCCCCTTCGGGAGCGGGACTGCGCGCCCGGCGCGGCGGGGGAAGGGCTGGGCGGGGGTCAGCGAGGCCGCCATCCTCCTGCGCCGGCACTCCCTGGGGGCGGGCGCCTGGCCAGCTTCCCCGACGTGCCGCCCCCTGGCCAGCGACGATGGGCACCCAGGACGCGGCGCACCAGGATTAGGGCAGGCAGGTGCCCTCGGGACGGGCTGCAGGCAGCTGGTCTGTACTGGCCGACCCCGACCCCGCGCTGGTGGCCCCAGAGCCTGGCCGAGCGTTTGGGGTGCCCCCTGTGGGTCCGGGGCGCTGCTTCCCGCACCCGTGCCCTCACCGTCTCCCGCTGGGCTCCGGACCCGGCGGGGGGTGCCTCGGGGCAGCCCCAGGGCACGGAAGGCGGGCAGTGTCCGTGGGTCGCGTTCGCGCGTGGCTCGGAGGCCGTGGGCGGTGGCGGCCCGCGCTGCCCAGAGGGGCCCTGCCCGCAGCTGGCCTGGTGCTGCCACCTGGCGGCGGGCCGGGGCCGTTCCCACGAAGGTGCGCCGGCAGGGCCCGGGGGCTCCCAGGGCCCCCCAGGACGGCGGGGGGGACACAAGCACAGCAGGCCTTCTGCAAAAACAGCGGGAGTGTATTTGACAGGCGGGTGCCGCCCTCGCGGCGCCCGGAGCCCCCGTCGTGTCTACAGGAGGGTGGTCTGGCCCGAGGTGGGGCTGAAACAGGGGAGACAAACGGTGACCCTCAGGGCAGAAGGAAGCCTCTCCCACCCGCCTGCTCCCCTCGAGGACGCAATTCTGGGGTCACCTCAGTGCACGAGCCGCCGGGCGCCAGGGCCGCCCTGGGCCCCGAGTGTCTCATCTGGGAGGCCGGGGAAGACGGGGCCGGGGCCTCCCCGACCCCAACACGGGGGTCCCTCGGAAAGCAAACCGGGGTCCTGGATTCACATTATGACATGAACTAGCACCAGAGACTTCAAGAAAAATCGCAGACGTGGTCGGGAGCTCCCCGGGGGCGGCCGGGGGGCTGGGGCGGGCAGGGCCGTGGGGAGCAGGAGGGAGGGCTCGCGGGAGTCGCTGTCTGCTCCAGAGGGGAGCCTGGTGCCCGGGGCACCTGTCATCGGAGGTGGGGGTTCAGGCGGCTCCCCAACGGGTCACTCTGGAATTCCGGCACCGGCAGCAAGAGATGGAGCGCGAGCCCGTCACCGTCGGCAGCCGCCTCCGCTTCCCCGCTGGACGGCCTGGGGGGGCCCGGTGTGGGTCTTCCGAGGAGGGGCCCTGTGGGCGCTGTGCCTTGGCGGGGGGCAGGGGCGGGGGGAGCTCTGCGCTCGTCCAGTTCTCGGTGCTAAGAAGACGGCTGCGTGGGCTCGGGCGGGCTGCCGCGGGGCTGCCCTCGCCGGGCCCCAGCCCTGCTCCAAACGCCACAGTCTCAGCCCTGACGTGGGGTGCAGGCCCCGTGCGCATCAGGGAGCCGGAGGGGGCCGGCCATGGGCGAGGGGCACTGGCAGGGCGTTCCTCGCGCCCCCCCCCCCCCCCCCCGCCGCGGAGCTGCGCCCAGCTCTGCTCCCAGGGGCGCTGCTGCTGCAGCTCACTCGGCGGCGCCCTTCTTCAACGGGATCTTGAAGCTGGTGAGCCGCTGCCCGAAGAGCTGGCTGAGCAGGCTGCTCTGCGACTCGGCCGTGCGGCGGGCCTGGGGAGCGGCGAGTCCGGCGCCGAGGACAGCTCTGCTCCTCTTGAGGGACCTGTGCAGGGGTCTCGCCGGGGGGAAGGCCTGGCCCAGCCCTCCTTGCCGGGCACCCCTGTGGGCATGGGCGGGCTCCCCCTCCCGCGGGGCCGACGGCTGTGAGCGCGTCTTGCTGCTTTGGCTGCCGGGCCGGGGCTTGGTGGGGAGCACGCGGCTGGGAGCCAGCTGCTTCCGGGGGCCCGCGGGGGCTTTCCGGGGACTGTCCCCCACCTCTGCTCCTGGCTGGCCGGGGGGCCCGGCTCTTCCTCTTTCTTTCCGCGCCCTCTCTGTCCTCCCCGGGGCCCTGGGGGCAGCCCCGGGCTGTGGCCCTCGGGGCAAGCTTGTCGGGGGTGGGGCTCTGGCCCGGCTGGCCGGGCTTGGCCGGGGTGGAGGCCGTCTCGCTTTGGAGCTGCCCGCTGGCCGGCTGGGGCTGGCTGCCCCCAGCGGCCTTGGCGCGGTGCCCTGGTTCTCCGCCACCCTGGGAGCGGGGGCCCGGCCTGGCCTTGAGGGTGCTGGGCATCCCCCTGGCCTCGGTGCCGGGGGCCGGCGCGGTGGGTGCCGGGCTCGCTGCCGCCGTCTTTGGTGTCTCTGGGAACGCGGGTGCCTTGCTGGGGGCAGGCGGGGTGGACGTCTGCTTCGACAGACGCTGGCCGCCCCCAGCCTTGGCGGCGCTGCTCTGATCAGAGGGGCACCTTGTGTCCCCCTGGGGCGCCACGTGGCTCGTGGACACTTGCTTTTCCTTCCGGAGAGGGGTGGGGGCTTCGGGGCGATGGTCAGGGCCACCTTTGCCAGCAGCTCCGGGGGGCCCACGTCTCCCTGAGAGGGGCCCAGCCGCCCTCCTTCCCTCTGCACCTTGGCCCCTGGCCCTTGGCTGGGGCAGACGCCCCTCCAGCGGGGTGGCCTGCTGGACCCACGGCCAGGGGCTGCCTGCGGGAGCCTCCCTCCGGGAGCCGCCCGGGACTCGGTCTGGCTCGTGGCCACCTTTGCCGTCGGCCACGGCAGGGAAGGGAGTCAGAGGCGGGGGCAGCAGCGTCTGCAGGCCCGATGGAAGGCTGCCAGCCCTGCCCCGGGGGCCCAGCGGCCCCGTGGGCCTCTCTGGGGCCCTAGGCTGTCCCTCGGAGGTGCCGGCAGCCCCCTCGGGGCAGGGCAGGAGCAGGGATGGGGGTGCATCCCTGCTGGGCTCCGGGGGGCTGCAGGGCAAGGCCACCCGTCGCCGCTTGCTGGGCAGCGTGCCCGGGGAGGCTGGGGCCCTGTGCCCGGGGGCCCCTGGCCTCCGCACGCCCCGGAAAGGGAAGGGCGGCCGGCCCCGCCGCCGGTGCTTGTCCATGTGCCGGTCGAACTGCTCCTTCTTGGCGAAGGTGTAGTTGCAGGCGCTGCAGGCGAAGGACCGCCGGCTGATGCGCGTGACGCTGGCGCAGAGCTCGCAGGCGTACAGCGGCGTGTGCGGCAGCTCCAGCGGCAGCTCCTCGCCCAGGCCGTGCTCCCCGCCCAGGTGTGCGCGCAGCTGGCCGGGCTCGGGGTAGACCTGCGGGCACTGCGGGCACAGGTAGACGCGCTGCCGGCTGTGCACCGCCAGGTGGCGCTGCAGCTTGAAGGGCTTGGGGAAGCGCTTGCCGCAGTGGTGGCAGTCCCGGGCCGGGTCTTTGCAGTCCGCGTGCACCTGCCTGGCGGGGCGCAGGGGCTCGCCGCCGGGGCCGGGGCCGGGCAGGGGCTGGGGGGCGGGCTGGGGGGCGTCTGGCCCGAGCCAGAGGGGGCGTCCCGGCCCCCGGGCGGGGGGGGGCTCCAGCTGAGTGGCGGGGAGCTGGCGGGTGTGGCGGCGCCACCCCGGGGCTTCGCCTGCTCCCTAGGGCCGTCCTCCGGGGCCTCCGGCCCTGGAGCGTGGGCTGTGCCAGCGGGGGACGGCCCCAGGACACGGCCCAGGAGGCAGGCGGCTGTGCGGCCGCCCTCCCAGGCCTCCGGCCAGCCGCCAGGGGCCCTCCGCGCGGGTGCCCGGCGGGCGAAGCGGGCAGCGTGCTCCCGCAGGTGCTCGTTGTACATCCAGACGTCGGCCTCCTCCCGCAGGCACATGCCGCAGGCCCAGGGCCCCGCCTTGCTCTGCACGTGCTTCTCCCGCAGGTGCTCCCGCAGCAGCTCGCGGGAGCCGAACCTGCGCTCCACGCACATGTAGCAGGTGGGGGGCGGCGCAGGGCTGTGGGCCAGCCGGTGCAGGTCCCGCTCGCCCAGGCCCAGGAAGCGCTGGAAGCACACCCTGCACTTGTAGGCCGCCCGCCGGGCTCTGGCCGGCCGGGATTCCCCCCGCCTGGGGCTGGCCGCCGCCCCCTCCGGCCCTGGGTTCCCCACCTTGGCCGCAGCCTCCGGGCCCAGGAAGCTGAGGCTGGGGGGACTGGCGGGGCCTTCACGGGGCCCCGGGGGACGCAGGGCCTGTCCCTCCAGCGTGGCGCCGGGTGTGGGGAGGGGCAGGGCGTCGCCGGGAGACGCGCCGGCACAGCGTTCTCGCTCAAGGTTGGGGGGCTCGGGGCTCGTGTCTCTGACGCCCTCGTGTCTCGGGGCGGCGTCCTCCATGGGCACAAGCGGTTCCAGCCCCCGCCAGGCGGCCGGGACCATGTGCAGCTCCGGGATGCTGTCGGACAGGCGGTCCTTGGCCCCAGGGGGGGCCCGCGTGTCGCCAGCCGCCTCCCGGCCGGGCTCCAGACCCCACAGGCTGGGGCAGGGGGCCCAGGGCTCGATGCCGGGCGCCGGGCTGCCGAGGAAGCCGTCCAGCGGGAAGGCCGGGGGCAGGCCCGCGGCCTCAGCACCCCACGGGTCCTCGCGGGACAGGCAGAGAGAGCCCGAGTCTCTGAGGTCTGTGGGTGGGTGAGCGGGGGGCAGTGCCACACTGTCCCCCACCTTGCCCCTGGGCTCCAGGGGTGCGGGCGGCTTCGGCTTCTTACCGCTCTTCCCACAGACGCGGGGCTGCTTCTTCCGAGTCAAGGCCAGAGGGAAAAGCTGGGAAAAGGCAGCTTCATCATGGGCCAAGCTCAGAGGGTCCCCGAGACCCGGGCTGGGGGTGGCGGGAGGGGTGCCCTTCTGCTCCCGGGCCCCGTCTCCTGGACAGCAGCTATGGGGGACGCCGCCTGCTTCAGCACAAACCTGGGATGGGCCGGAGGGGCCCGAGGGGAGCTTGTGCGCCTCCCTGAGCCCCTGCCCCGAGCTGCACTCAGGCACCCCGCGGCCCCCTGCAGACCGTCCCCAGGGCGGGTCCTGGCCGGTTCCCGCCGTCCCGGGCTGTCTCTGGCCCCGCCCCGGCCGGCCCCTGCCCCGGGAGGCGGCGCGGGGGCCGTGCGGGTCCTGGGTGAGCCCCAGGCGGCTGTCCCCTGCGGGCCTGGCGGGGCCCCGCGAGGCGGCCGCGTGGCCCGGCTCTCCCGCTCCGCGCCCGGGGGAGGCGGCGGCCAGCCGGGGCCGGGTAATTGGCCATCACGGTTGATGGATTTGCGCCGCCTCTATCTGAAATCACATCAGCAGCGCCGGGAGGCCCGCGCGCCTCCGGGCACCTCCTCCCGCTCGCCTTGCTCGCCGCCTTCTTATTTGATTTCCCCTCTGACCGGCCGGGCCAGCCCGGGGGCTCTCGGCCCCGCCTCTGGCCTCCCTTCTCCGCGGGCCTGGGCCGGGCCGCAGCCTGCTCCGGCGGGCCCCGCGTCCCGGGCTCTGGGCGCCTCGAGTCCACCCTTCGCTTGACGGGCGTCTCCCGGCCAGGGGGGCAGCCCGGCGCTCCCGGCACGCCCAGGGAAGTGCCGGGCGCTGGGGCGTCCAGCGGAGCCGAGCAGCCCTGGACAGGGGTGGCCCCGCAGCGCGGCGGGGGCCGCTCAGCGCCTGCCTCCGTCTCTCCTTCCCAGGGCTCCTGCGGCTTTTCTTTTCCGAGGGGTCCTGAGGCTGGCGAGGGGGCGGGGCCGGGGGCCCGGGCTGGGAGGCAGCCCCCCGATGCAGTCCGTGCTTCCTGGCCCGGTGGCGGCTCAAGCCGGGCCTTGAGCGGAAGGAGGCCGCGCAGACCTCGCAGGTGGGGGGCTGGCCGCTGGGGGCCCGCTCCTTCCAGCTGCTGCTCTCCCCTGAAGCCGGCGGCTCCTTCCAGTCGCCCTGGGGTGTCTGGTGGAGGCTGCTTCCGAGGTTCTGGGGGGAGCTGGGTCTGGGCTTGCCAGTGGGGCTGCCGGGGGACGTGTCTCTGCCTGTGCGGGGCCCTGTGGAGGGGCAGGTGGCAGGGGGGCCTCTGCTGCTGGTCTCCAGGGCTCTGGTAAGACCAGGGCTCCCGGGCCTCTGAGTCCGTAGGCCCTCCTGTCCCTGGAGGCTGGCCCCCGCCTTGCCCACTGGGCAGGGGGCGTGAGCTGGCGCTGCAGGCCCTGGTGTGGAACGGTCAGAGGGCACAGCAGCGACCCTCTGGCCTTCCCTGTGGCCACGTTGGACGGTGCTGCTTGGGGTGTCTGGGTCCCCGGCTCCGGGCCCCCTGACGGCCCCTGGGCCCTCTGCAGTGGGAATGCCGGGAGAAGCCGCAGCCTGGACGTCTTCCGGGGAGGGCACGGCCCTCGATGGGGGAGACCCTCTCGGCCTCTCTCCTCTGGACCCCGCTGGGGCCCCTGCGGAGCTGTCCTCTGGGCGGCCCTCCACACAGGCGGGGGTGAGGGTGTCGGTGAGGCAGGGTGGCTGCGCAGGCGGGCCCTCCGGGGGGCTGCTGTCCAGGGCAGGGTGGGCAGCTGGGCTCCCCTCGGGGCTGCAGGGGCCCGTCTTCGAGGCCAGGGGGGCTGCGGGATCCACGTGGGCTTGGCCGCAGCTGGCTCCTGCGGGAGGGCCCCCGGCGGGACTAGAGGCCGGCACACGCTGGGGGCTTGTGGGGCTTCCACGGGACACGGAGGCTGGGAGGCCCGTCAGCCCGCCTGCCGGTGCCGCGGGAGGGTCTTCAGGAGGCAGGGGCCTGCGGCTGCAGGGGGCGGGGGCAGGGCTGGCCAGGGCAGGTGGCCCCTTGAGGCTGGGGCCGGCTGCCTGGTCCGCAGCCTGGACGGTGGGCCCAGTTTGGGTAAGGGCCAGGACCGGCGGTCCCGCAGCACAGGAGGGGGCGCTCGGGGTGGCCTGGCCCTGGTCTGCGTGTCCTATTGGCGTGTCCAGCGTGATGATGTCACGGCTGACGGTGACCGTGGCAGGGTTGCCTGGCGCCCCTGGGTGCCCCCAGGTCTCTGGCTGCGGCTGGCTGGCCCCGCTGGGGCCCGCGGGCTCCTCAGCCTGGCCAAGCCAGCCCGGACGCCCCTCTGCCTGCGGCCCCAGGTGTGGGCGGCCTGCTGTCGCCTGCGCCGCCCCCAGGAAGTCCTGGCTGGGGCTGCGGCTCCTGCCCCCGCCTTCCGTGCCGTCCCCGCGAAGGTCCGGAGGGTCAGCGTCCGGCTTCACGGATCTGGCCACCAGCAGCTGGAGCTGATGCAGGGGGCCGGTGGGCGGGTGCTGGGGCCTCCGGTCTCCGCCGGTCTCGGCCCCCGGGCAGGCCCCCGCTCTGCTGACACAGGGCTCCTGGGGGCCGTCGCCGGGACAGGTGCCAGCGGGTAGGGTGCTCGGAGGCACAACCCCAGCACCCCAAAATGCCAGGGCAGGGGCCAGAGGGACAGCAGGGCTGCCGACCCCTTCCAGCTGAGGCGGGTCTCCGCGGGGTCCGTCTGCCGCGAGGGGCGGTGGGGGGGCTGGGCGGCGGAGTATTCCTGACGCGCCGTTGTCCCCGGGGAGGGAGGCGTCCCGGCGGGGGCTGCACCTCACTAGACTCCCCACGTGAGAAGACTCCCCACAGCCCGCTCAGCCTTGGGGGGACCCGGCTGGCAGGCGGCACCGAGCGGCGGGGCTGCCTCTCCGGGGTGGAACGAGGGCCGCTCCTCCCGGGGGCCCCCCAGAGCCCGCTCCACGGTGGCCACGGCCGTTCCTGCCCCTTGCGGGGGTGCCCTCGGCTGGGCCAGCGGGGCGGCGGCCTGGAGCCGGGCTCCGTGCGGCTGGCCCGGGGCCTCCTGCGCGCCCCGGCCGCTCTGCAGCTGACTCTCCAGCTCAGCAACCAGCCTCCTGATCTCCAGCTCGTCCTCGGCCAGGCTGCCCGCGAGGGAGGCAGGCCCTGGGCCGGCTGTGCCGGGTGCCGGGGCGACCGGGCTGGGCCTGTGCTGGGGCGCTGGCCGGGTGCCGGCTCCCCGGGGCGGCCAGGAACGTGGCCCACCTGGCTGGGCAGCAGCGGGGCCACCTCCTCCTGCAGGGCCCAGCCGTGGTTGGGCGGAACAGAGGGCCGAGGCGGGGGCGGCGGGGCTCTCCTTGGGGCAAGGCGGGTGCCCGCGTGGGTGTCCTTGCCTCCGGGGCTGCTGGAGGTCGGGGCGTGGGGCCCCTCCACGGGCAGCCCTGGGAAGAGCGGTGCGGACTCCGGGGTCAGCGGAGGCTTGGCTCTGCCTGGGGCCAGCTCCACAGGGCGGGGTGCATTTGGGGGCAGCGCTGGCACCCCGTCCGGGCACAGGAGCTTGCCGCTGGGGTCCGGAGCCTCGGGCTTGGCGTACAGGTCCCGGTGGAAACGGGAGGCCGGGTCTTCAGGTCCCAGGAACAATCCACTTGGTGTCCTGCGGTCAGGCCGGGGCCCCTCTCTGGGAGCCGGGCGCCCCACGGTGCTGCTGTGAGAGGGCGCGGGGTCGCCGCTGAGGCCGGGGCCCCTCAGGAGCAGGGCGCTGTGCCCAGGGGGGCCTGCCTCTGCCGGGCGTGGGGCGGGCTCCTCTCCGCCGCGGGAGGGCGTCTCCGTGCCTGGCGCACTGCCCGGCCCTGGCGGGCTCCCGGGGGGCGGCCCTTTGGGGTCCCCCCTGCCGGGCTGAGGCGGCTCCGGGGCTCCGGGGCGCACGGACTGTCGGCTTTCCTCTGGGGCCTCAGGCGGGGCGGTGGCCCGCGACGGATGATGGGGGGCCGCCGCTGTGCCATCTGTGTACTGGGGGGCTCTGGCTTCTGGGCTCTTTGCTGGGTGCTGGGTCTCAGGAGAGCTGGGGGTGCTCAGGCCAGGCCTGGCCGGCTCCTCTGGGCCTGGGGAGCCCTTGTCCGTCGGGGCTCCCCGCCTCGGGACCTTCCGGGGCTTCTGCTGCTCCCTCTCTTCTCTGAGGCCCCCCAAGTCCCCCTCCTTCCTCTTCTCGCCGCGGGGCCAGCGCCGGCAGCTGTGGCGGGGCCGGCCCCTGAAGCGGGGCCCCGAGGCCGCGGGCCCTCGTCCTCCTCAGACTCGGAGCCGCGGGGCTGCCGCGGGGGCCGGGGGGGCCGGCCGGGGGCCCGGCTGGTTCTTCTGCTGCAGGATCTTGTGGATGAGCTCCTTGCTCCACGAGCCGCCCCGCGCCCGCCTCCTCCGCGCCGGCCCCCGAGAGCGCTGCGAGCTGCCGGCCGCCGCGGGGAGGGCCCGGTGGCGGGGGCCGGCGCGGCCCCGGGGGGCCTGGCTCCTGAGGTCCCGGGGCTGGGGCGGGGGTGGCTCAGCCCACCGCCCACTGGCCGCGGCCTCAGGTGGGGCGCCCTGGCGCTGCTGCAGGGCCCGCCGGGGCCGCCGGCCGGGCCTTGCTCTTTCCGCAGCCGCGTCAGCCGCTTCCCTCCCCGCTGCCTGCTGGCCAGGCTGGCCCTGGCGGCCTTGGCGGGCGCCGGGCCTCGGGAGCGGGTTTTGGGCCAAGCGTGGGTGGTGGGCACCCCGTCCCGGAGGTGAGGGGCCTGGGGCTCTGCCGTGTCGGCCGCAGTGGGGAGCGGGGGCTGGACTTCACTCTCGGGCACCGCCCCCGCCCTGGCCTTGGGGGGCTGCCCAGCACCGGGGCCCCGGGGCCGGGAGGCTCCTCGTCGGCGAAGACGTCGATGAAGCTGCTATCGATCTCGGGGCTGTCAGACTGGTAGCCCAGGCCGTCCAGCGCCTCGGTGATGAGGCTGTCCAGCTTGGCGGCGTCCTCCAGGTCCAGGTCTGCGGCGGGGAGCGCGAAGTGGGCGGCCAGGCTGGGCCCGAGGCTGCCCCGCAGGGGGTCGTCCCTGCCGTCCTCCCGCACGTCTCCGGCCAGCAGGAAGGGGGCGGCCTTGGCGGGGCTGAGCAGGCTTGGGCTCCCGCCGGCCGCTGCCTTGGGGTGGCAGGGGGCGTGGGGAGCCCCAGGGGCTGCTGGAGCCGGTCCTTGGCCCTGGCCGGGAGCAGGCCGCAGAACTGCCGGTGCTCCAGGAAGGCGGCCAGGCTGCTGTAGTTGCGGTCACACTGCCTGCAGGTCAGCAGCACGTCCAGCTGGTCCAGGCTGGCGCTGCTGAGGGGAAAGTGGTGGGCGGAGTAGGGGGGCAGCCCCTGGGGGAAGCCCTCCAGCACCCCCTGGGCCACCTCGGGGCCCACGCTGGGGAAGGGGGCGTCCTCCAGGCACTTGAAGGCGCCCTGGGCGCCCAGCCTGCCCGTGGGGAAGGGGCCGGCCTCGGGCTGGTAGTGCACAGGGGGGCCCTGGGAGGGCCCGGGGGGCGGGTGGGGGTGACTCGGGGCATGGAAGAAGGCGGGGGGCCCGGGCAGCTGGCTGTCCTCCGAGCTGGGGTTGGCGGGGCTGCAGGAAGGGGCGACAGGGAGGAGCAGGTGCTGCTGCCCGTGGTGTTGGTGGCGGGCGAGGGCAGCGGGGACTCGCTGGGGGAGGCGGCCACCACTCTGGGTGGGGGCAGGCCTGGGGCCCCTCGAGGCGAGACCTGGGGCTGGGCCACCCCAAAGAACAGGGGCTGGGCTCCGGGGTCTTTCAGCCCGTTGTAGGGGAAGGGCCCGGGGGAGCCGCCGTGCTGGCCTGGGCTGTTTCCCAGCAGCCCCAGCTTCTCGCCCGCGCCGGGAGGCTTGCCGGCCGCCGCCAGCGCTCCCTGCACGCTGCCCTGCCAGTCCAGGGCGTCCGGCGGGAAAGGCGGCCGGCCCAGCATGTCCACTGGGTGGGGGCCGGCCACGGCGCTCGGGAGCACCTGGGACCAGGGCAGCGGGGGACTGTGGGGGAGGCCCAACTGCTGGCCGAGGCCAGGCTGGCCGTCAAAGAACACCCCTCCGGGGGCGGCCGTGGGGCCCAGAGGAGGCGTGGGATACGGGGCTGCGGCTGGGTCCCACAGTTGGGGCAGTCTCGTGGGGGAGGGCCCGGGGGGGGCCAGCTCTGTGTCCAAAGGCCCCAGGGGAGGGTCTACACCACTGGCTCCGGGAAAGCATCCCCTGGGGCTCCCCAGCCCGCCGTGGGCCACTGGCCGAGCCTCTGGGAGGGCTTCCGCCAGGCCCTGGTGCAGGCTGTCGGGGAAGGTGGCCCTGGCTCCTGCGAAGGGGCCGAGCACTGGGCGCACAGCGCCAGGGCCAGGGAGAGCCCTGCCCGCATCCCGGGGGGCACGGAGGCCACTGGGCCGGCCGGGGTAGCAGGGTGGGGGTGGGGGAGCAGGCCTGGAGGGCAGCCGGCATGTGGTGCTGGCGGCCACGGCCTCCTCTGGCCACGCGGCGGGGGGCTGGTGGAAGGCCAGCACCAGGGGCCCCTGGGCGTACTCATGCTCAGAGGTGCCCCGCGGGAAGGGGTGCTCAAAGACCCCCCCCGGGCTGCTGCCTTCAGGAAAGGACTCTGGCTTGGTGGGGGGAGGCCTGAAGCCAGCACCTTGGAAGCTGTCCTCGGTGGCGGGGGGCCAGGGGCTGGCCCCGCCAGCTGGGAACTCTGGGTAGGGGCCTGGCCTTCGGGGGCTGGTGCTCGCTGAGGTACGGCTTGTGGAGGTAAAGCTGGAGGGGGGCTCCTGGACACGCCCTGGGAAGCTGAGCTCTTTGGGGGCAGGCGGGGCCTCGGCCCTGGGGAGGCCAGGCCTGACACGGGTGCGGGGGGCCTCCCCCTCTGGGGGTTGGGGGGCCTCCACTGGCAGGCCCTCTGGGGTCTCGTCCAGGGTGGGCCTGGCCCTCGCGCTGGCCATGCCCACAATGCGGAGCTGCTGGGGGCTCTCCCCGGCCCTGCTGGCCTGCCAAGCCCGAGCCTGGGCAGGGCTCCTCCCGGGTGGGGCCCGGGGGCTGCCCACCTCCTCGGGGTTGCTGCTCAGGGGGTGAGCTCTCACAGGGGCAGGCTTGGGCTCCACCCCCCTGGCTTGCTGTGGCTTGGTCCTGAGGTCCACAGCCTGGGCCCTGCTGCCGGCCTCCCTGGCGGCCTTGGCGGTCCTGCCGGCTGGGTTACCGTCCTTGTTGGGGGGCAGGGTGGAGCCCCTCGTGCCACTGGCCGCCTGGCCAGGCTGCAGGTCGCCGGTCATGGCTGGAGGCGGTGCTCCTTGGGGCTGCTCCCCCGGCATGGCCCCTCCTGGACACTAGGAGGGGGCAGCGGTCCTATGGGGGCTTTGGGGAGTGAGCTGGGCAGCCATCCTCGGCCCTCGGGGGCCCCCAGACACGCCTGCTTTCATGGTCCTGAGTGGAGCCTGCAAGGGGAGGGTGGGAGTGAATGGGGCGGGCCCGTGGGCTCAAGGCGGCCATCTGTGTGGCCCACGGGGCCAGGAAGGACAGGGCAGGGCCCGCAGGGATGGGGCGCGGAGTGGAAAGCTGACCAGCCCTGGTGTGGCCTGTGGGCCAGCCCCTGCCCAGGACACCAGCCTCCGGAAGGTGCCACCCGGTCCTGGACTTCTGAGCCAGGTGGCATCTCTGGGGTGTGCCTGGGGCCTGGTCAGGCCTCAGAGGCGAGCTCCAAGGACATGGTGAGCTGGTGGGAGACCCTGCAAGACAAAGCCCTGGGGCGTGGCCGGCGCCCCTCCCTGCTCAGGGTTGGCCGCCCCCTCTGGGGGGCCGGGGCAGAGGGGGGGGGTCTGCACGGGGGCACAGCACTCGTCAGAGCCACCCAGGCCAGCCTTGGAATTGCATTTTCCTGCCGCCCCACAGGCCCGCGGAGGCTCGGGCGTGGGGGCCTGCCTGTCCCCGGGCCAGCCCCGCTCCATCCTTGCCTGAAGGGCTGCGGGAGGCCGTGTGGGGGCCCGGGCTGAGCCCGCGGCCTGGTGGGGGCGCCCTAGCTCTGCGGTGGCAGTTGGGCGCAGAGGGGCGAGGGGCCGCACCGGTGTGGGCGGGAGACAGGCCTGCAGGGGCTGCAGGGAGTGGCCGCCGGCCGTGGGGATGGGGTCCGCGGCAGGGCCACAGCGCTCCGGCACGGGGAGGAGGGCCCCGGCCAGCCCCGTCCTCTGAGCGGCTGCTGTGGAGGGCGCTTCTGGGCCCCTGCACTCCCTGCCCCGGCAGGGTCTCCGGGGTGTGCTTCCAGGGCTGTCAGCAGAGGGCGCCAAGCCGCCCCGTCCCACCCGGGGGCCCCACCCCTTTCAAGCAGAGGCCTGGCTCCCCCTTCTGGGCCCCACCAGGGCCGGCCCTCCCCATCTCAGGGCGCTGCCGGCCAGGACTTAGGGCGAGTTTGCTGAATGAGTCAGTAGTGGCGGTGCCCAGCAAATCGGGCCGGACCGCCAGCGCTGCCCACCCACGGCTTCCCTGCCCTCACCGGGCTCCGGAGGGTGGCACTGCACTTGCGCTGCCATTTGTGCGTGAGGAGCCCGGGCAGCAGGTGGCTAAGCTGCCCAAGGCCTCCCCGCCTGTGGAGGTCCCGGGGGCTTGCCACGCCCACTTGCCCACCTCCAGGCGGCTCATGCTGGGGCCAGCGGTCCCCAGGGCGGGGCCCACGGCCACCAGGGCCCCTCAGGGATCCCCCTGGAGATGCCGTGGTGCTCGAGGACAGGGCATGGCCCCCACAAGACCCACCCCTGCCTGGGCCCCGGGCCCGGCTGCTGACGGCAGGCCCGTCTCCTTGCCCGGGGCCCCAGGGGCTGTTGGAGGTGAGCGGCTCCGCGCGGGCGCACGCGGCCTGACCTGGGGGTGGTTCGCTGTTGGTTTGGGCTTGCTCCGCCCCAGCCCGTGTCCTCCAGAGCAGAGGGCCGGGGGGCGCTCTCCGCCTGCCCGGGCCTGGAGGCCGGTGAACAGCAGGCGTTCAGGGGACTGTGGGTTTCCACATGGGGCCTCCCTCACCGGTCATCGAGTGACCTGACCCAGTGTCTTCCCAGCCTCACTTCCCCATCTGTGCATGGAGGCTGCAACTAGAAGGAGCTTCACCCACAGCCCGGAGGGCCCAGGGTTGCTCCTGCCTGGCTGGCATGCCGATGAGCAGGCATGGGGGGCTGTGGAGCACAGGTGGCTTGGGCTCCCTGGGGGCTCGGGGAGGGTGTTCTGTGTTTGCCACTGGCCCAAGAAGAGCGTCGAGGCTTTTGCAGGGCCGGGCCCATGCCAGGCCTTAGCCAGCAGTCTGGGTGGCTCGGCAGCCTCTCTGGGCCGGGCCTGCTGGCTCCAGGGGTGCTCCGCGGTGCACACTGGCTGTGACCCAACAGGGTCACAGTGGCCTCTGGCCACTTCCCCTCGGGGCTCAGGCCCCCACCAGGTGACACAGCGCCCTCCCTCCACGCTGCCTGGACTGCAGTGCAAGCCCCGAGTCCGCCCCTGACATCCCGCTTTTGGGGGGCAGGTGGCAGCCCCAAAGACGGCCCAGAGTGGAGCCAGGAGGGGCGGTGGGCGGGGGTGGAGGGGCGAGGGAGGCTGTCTCCAGCTGGGTGGGGCCCTGGGCAGGGTCCCTCACGTACCTGGGAGTTGGTGCCTTGGCTGCCGGGCCGCGCGGCTGCCCCAGGAGGCAGGGCTTCTTGGCTGCAGAGAAATGGGGAGCGTGAGTCCCTGTGCTGCCTGGAAGGGGCAGAGGGCTTGGAGGAGCCCCTAGTGCTGCGAGCCGCCTCCACCGCCCTGGGGAGCTGGGGGTGTGTGGGGGCCAGCGGGGTGGCTTGGCCCAGTTTGAGGGCCCTGCGGGGTTTGGGGTCCCCAGCTTTGGCGTTCTCTCTGGGAAGTGCTGCCTCCAGGGGACACATTCAAGGTGCAGCCGGGCAGGGGTTCGCAGCAGAGAAGACCAGCCCCCCGAGACCTGCAGGGGTCCCAGGAAGGGCAGTGGGTCGAGGGACACGCGCACTGGTGGAATCGGCCCTGTGGAGACCACACAACCCCTCCCTCCAAAGGCAGGCCCGGGCCCTCGCGGGCTCAGGTGGCACGGGGCTCCCGCTCGGGCACAGAGCAGGCCGCTGGACTTGGGCCACGCGCTGGGGGGGACACCCTCTGCCATGCTTGGGGCCGCCCGGGAAGGTCGCCTCCAGCCGGCCCAGTCGTCAGAGGAGACGCTATCCCAACAGCAGCCCGAGCCCCCTGCTGAGGGCCCCCAACTCCTGACCCTGGAGACGAACACAGTGGACGCCCTGAGCTGCTACTGGACAGAGACGGCTGCCTGGACCGTCAGAGCCCCCGGTGGTGTCCGACGTGCAAGACACAGACCCGAGGATTTAATGAGTCCCGATGGCAGCCGGGAGAGGCTGCGTCCGCAGGCGCGCGGTGAGCCTGGAGGACTGCAGAGCTCTGGCCTCCCCGGGACGCCGCGGAAGAAGTCCACTGCGCCCGACAGTTACCCACTCTTGTCCACCACCCGCCGCCCACCCGCCACCGTCCCACCTGACACTGGGCGCAGTGTGGGCAACTGAGTCGTGGCTTTGGCCGCATGGGACGAACTGGACGGTGCGCAGGGCACAGCCGGCCACAGCAGGGAGGCGGCCTCAGAGAGGTGGTCCGACCTGCCCAGCGCACGGCGCGTGGTGAGAAGGGAGGGGTGGGGTGCCCGTGGTGACCACGCACGCCCCTCGGCCCTACCTCATGGCCCCGGCCGTGCCTTGGGCCGAGCTCAGCGGCCCATTGCTGTCCCTCCCCGCGGAGGGGCCTCCACCATGCCCCCGGGCCCCCCCGGCCGCCCCCAGGGCCCCGTCCTGGCGCTCAGATGTGGGCTGGGCATGGGGCAGCATGTGCCCGGCTCTCGGGTTCCCCACCCCGCCCAGCCCCTGGGTGCCCAGGGGGTGTGGGTTTCAGCAGGCCTGCGGCCCCTTTGAAGCGGGAGAGCCAACCCCTCAGACCCCGGCCTGCCTGGGGAGCACCTGGAAACATGACCAGGCCCTCTCCCTGCATAACTCAAGTGGGAGGTGCCCTGTGACCTCCTCCACCGCCCGGGCTGCCCCCGGGGGGCCCGCACCCTGCCCCGGCTGCAGGGCTGCCCACACAGCCGTGGCCTTGCTGCGTCGCGCTGCGTGGGGCCGGCTTGGGGTGGCCTCTGGGGTGAGGCTCCCCACGGCGACCTGAACAGCTGCCCTGTGGCCCCAGCCCCCACGAGGCGGAATCTGGAGACGGGCCCTTTGGGGTGCTGCAGTCGTGGGGGCGAGCGCCTGGGGCGATCACACCCCCTCTCCATGCCTCGTCCTGCAGGGGGGGCGGGGGGCGAGGACCACACAGCCCCAGCCCAGCCAGGCGGGCAGGGAGGAAGGGACGCCAGCCTGGGCGTGTGCCCGTCCCGCTCCCCGCGTTCTGGCCTCTTGGCGGGTGGCAGGACCCGGCGGCCGGGGGAGGCCGTGTGTGTGGCCCCCGCACCTCACAGGGGGCGGCGCCGGGCGCGGGCAGGTAGGGCTGGGCGGGCAGCGGGCCTCCGCCCTGACCCCGTGTGGACGGGAAACAGGCTCCAGCAGACGCGGCCTGACCCGGTGAGTTGGAAGCAGAGCCCGGAACCAAGTCTGCCCCCTCACCCGCTCCCCAGGGCCCAGGGCGGCTCCGGCCGCCCTCCTGGCCAAGCCCCGAGCGTCGCCTGTGCCCTCGGCCCTGGCCCGGGCCGGCGGCCGCCCCTAAAGGGCAGCTGCGCGGCCTGCTGGGCGGGGTGTCCCTCGGCGACCGGGGGCCTGGCCGGAGCGCGCGGGCACACGGCAGCGGGGGACGGGCCGGCGCGGGAGCAGGGGCCCGGCTGCGCTGACATTTAATTCACACATGTCCCCCCTTCCTTTGCTGCTCGGCGCTATCTGTTACCTGGGTGCAGAGGAACCTCCGCAGGTGAAACTGTATCTGCCATACGCCCGGAGGGGACGTTTAAGAAAAGCAGGAATTATCGGCTGCATTTATCTTAATTACTGCGGGGAAAGTGGAGGCTGGCGTTGGAAGGGGCTGGAGCGGTGTCTGCCCCGCCTTATCGGGTGCATATTTGAGATCCTTTAACAGGAGGGAGATAAGAGGAGCAGGGAAATGATGTCTTCGGAAATGACAGGGAGGCGGCCGGGTGTGCCTCAGGCGCTCACAGCAGCCCCGCTGGACGCCCCCAGGCCCCACGCCAGGCCCCACACTTCATCCTGACAGTCGACCCACACGGCCTCGTGCCCAGCACGTGGGGTGCCCTGGCCTGCCGGAGGCCTCGCCCTGGGTCTCTGCTCCCCACAGAGCAGCACGCCTGCACCCCGAAGTCCTGTGTGGAGCCCGGCGACACGTGCGGGCCCAGGGCCCCGCCCACATCAAGGGGCCACCAGAAACCGAAGGGGACACCCGGCCTGGGCACCACCCTGCAGGCGGCTGTCCCCAGGGCCTGTGCGGACCGGCGCTCTCGGCACCCCTGGGTACTGTGGTCCCGGGCAGGTGGGGCTAGGCCCTCTGGGGGAGCTTGCTGAGCACCCTCGGCTGAGGCCGGGGAGCACACTGCCCTGCAGGCTGGCCAGGGCCAAGGCGAGTGGGGGCAGTGTGCTCTGATGGTGACAACCCCGGGCCGTGGAGTCCTGGACCACGGGGCTGTCCTGGGATGCCCGTTCCTCCTCCCCTGAGGCCAGCCCCTCGGCCTTCAGGTCCAGGGCCACCTCCTCCAGGAAGCCCTGGCCACCGGCTGGCTGCTTTCCCTACCTCCGTCCACTTCTCTGAGGCCTGCACGCAGCCTTGTGGGGGGCGCCTGTCCCTAGCCGCGGTTGTACAGGGTGGAGGCCCCCCAGTCCTGCCCAGCCGAGGGTGGGGTGGGGGCCGCCGCCCACCACCTTGGCTCCCTGGGGCGCATGCAGTCCTGAGTGCCCACCTGTGAGGCGGTGGCGCTGCGCCCCTCAGCAGCCCGCCGCCAGGCAGGACCCTGCTCAGGGGAGCCTCGTGGCCGGAGGCTCGGGGGCCATCCATGCTGGGGCGCAGGGCAGGGAAGCCCCCGTGGCCACCGGCACAGCACACACCGGGGCACACCACGCCGGCAGGGCTGGGTCCTGGACTCGCTCTGAACTGAGGCTCCGGCAGGAGCCAGCAGGCAGGAGGGCGGCCTGGGGGTGGGCACGGGTGTGCCTGGGGGTCTGGCGCATGGTCCCAACGTGCGGACACTGGATGGCTGCGGCTTGGCCCCGGAACTCGGGCCACCCTGGGGGCCCAGGCTTGTCTGCATGGGGCGACCAGACCACCTCACAGGTGAGGGGCAGAGGCCGAGGGGTCTGGGAGGGGAGACAGCTGTGGGGCACCCACTGGGGCCCAGACCGGGGCAGGCTGCTGGGCACGAGCCCGGAGCCCCGCACAGCCGCATGAGCTCTCTCCCAGGACAAGATTAATGAGCTTCCCCAGGGCGCAGCGTTAATTACTCCGCCGGCAGCGCAGACCCCGTCAGACGCCTTTCCTGTCAGAAGTGACTGTAATTTCCCTTCCGAAGGCGCGGCCGTGGGGAGCTGGGACGGGGCTCGGGTGAGCGGGCCTGCGCCCCGCCCGGGCTGTGCAGGGAGGGGTTTGGAGGGAGGGGCACCTCTGGCCCGAGGTGGCGGGTGAGTCGGCCTCAGTCGGGGAGCCTGGGGCACCCGCTGCCTGCTGGGTGAGGGCCCGTCCGCAGGATGGGGGGACAGGGGCTCAAGCCCAGCTCGGGGTCCAAGCTGTCCTCTCCCTGCCGCCGCCCTCGGCCCTACAGTGCCAGGGTGGCCGCCCGGCCCGGGCTGTGCCCACCGCGTCCTGCAGGTGGGCGCCCACTTGGGAGGCCCCAAAGGTGGGGACGGCCCCTGGGCACATGGAGGGAGGGCCCCTGGCGTCTTCCCAGGCTGGGGTCTCAGCTCTGTGTGCTCAGCACCCCCACAGCCCCTGGCCTGCCGGCTGGTGGGGTGGGACCGGCTACCCGTCAGGACCCCTGGGCCTGGGGAGACGCCACTGCCCGCACGTCTCCCTGCCCCCTGCCCTGAGGACCGGGCCCTGCCCCTGCCCCTCTCCTCGCCCACCCTGCCTCCGCCCTGCCCCTCCCCCCTGCACTCAGCCCCGGGCCCCACCCTCCGAGACGTGGGGTCTGGACCCCAGAGTGGGGGCTGGGCCAGGGGACCCAGGGGACCGCCCTGCCCAGCCCTGCAGTCCCGCGGGGGGGCGGGGACAGCCCCAGGAGCGCAGCACAGGGCCGGCTTTCTGAGCTCCCGGAGAAGCAGAAGCCCGGGTTTTAGAGTGAAATCCCCCCATTTTTAAAAGTTGGCAACAAATTCACGCGAGACAAAATAACTACTGTGTGGGCAGCCCCGGGGGACACAGGCTGCGGTTGGTCTGGCCTGACCTCCGGCGGGCGGGGCGCACTCACCTCCGCCCACCGCTCCCCCCACTCCCCGCCTCGCTCACTGCTGGGCCGCCCTGGCGGCTGGAGGCTGCGGGGCGGGGCGGGCCCGGGCCCCGGCCGGCGCTGGACAAGGCCGCTGTGCAGGGACGGTGCGGGGACTCCCCAGGCCCGGGGCACGGCCCCTTGGCAGCGGGAGGACAGGCGGGCTCCGGTGTAGCGGGGCTCAGGGAGGCTCAGCCGCGGGCCCAGGACACGCTGCGGCGGGAGGACGCGGAGGGGCTGTCCGGGTGGGCACAGCCCGGGCCTGGGGCTGTCGGCGCCCACGGGGCACATGCGAGACCGCGAGCCCCACCCCCGCCTTCCTGAAGCCCGGGCCTCTCCTCGGGCAGAGCCCTGCCAGCCTACAGCCCCCGCCCCTGCGCTGCCGAGGAGGGCAGGGCTGGCCGGCCTGGGCCTTGCGAGGGCCCCGGCCAGCTGTGTGACGGGAAGGGGGCCTTCCCGGGCCCGCACTCGACAGCGCGGGGAGGCCGGGACACCGCAGACATGGGGCGCCCCCGGGGCTGGCTCCTGCTCAGACCCACGGCAGCGCCCCCTGGCCCTCCCGTCCCTCTGAGGCCGCCCGGGTCTTCGCGCCCCACACTGCCCACGGCCTGCTCCTGCCTGGCCTCTCCCGCTCCCGCCACCGCTCTGCTCCTGCCAGCCGCCCGGCCCAGCCCTGACCCCAACAACTCACGCACCGCAGGGACCGCTGACCAGCGGGCTCGCCCTCACCCTCCCGCAGACATTTTGTCACAAGGTGCCTCTCCCTGCTGAGCCGGCTCTGACCCCTCAGAGCCCCGAGGGCAGGGGCCGCTCTCTGGCTGCGGGGCCGCCCGCACCTCCCCACAGCCCATGGCAGGGGCGGGGGGCGGGGAGCAGGGCCACTCGCATGACACCCACAGCCACTCAGACCAGCCCTGGCTCTGCTGGCTGCAGGGGCGCTGGCAGAGACCCCCAGCGGGCATCTCCCGCCCACCTCCGGGTGTTGTTCTTTCATCAGTCGGAGGCGGACGAGGGAAGGGAGAAACCGGGGCCCTTTGCTAGGGGCTGAAAGGGCAGTTGACCGCGGTTTTCTCTGAAGGCGCCTGGGGTGTGGGTGGCACAGCCACTCCCCGCCAGAGGCAGTGCGGGCACAGGGGCGGGGCTGAGGGGCCAGGGCCGGTCCCCAGAGCCCGTGTGATGGAGCACTGGGGACTAGAGGTGGGCCGGGCAGCAGCCGCAGGCCGCAGAGGGCGTGTGGAGAGACGAGGGGTCTGTGCACGGCCAGCGCCCGAGCAGCGTTCGCTGCGAGTCTGCGAGGCCACCCTGAGCCTCGTGGGCTCCGCTGCCGGCTCCTGCCCAGGCCTGCGCTCTCGCCAGGCGGAGAGCGGCAGCGCCCCTTCAGACCTAAATCTCCAGCCCCCTCCTCTCACGTGGTTTCCCTGAAAGGGGAGGCCCGGGCGTTTAGGGGGGCGGCGCCTTCCCCACGGTGGGTGGTGGAGGCCCAAAGCCAAAGCCTACCCAGGAGGCTCCAGCTGACCTCCGCGCTTCCTGGTCGCCAGGGCGAAAGGGACCGGGGCCGAGCGAGCTGGCTCTTCCCTTCTCTGCCCCGGGGAGCGCCAGCTCTCCCGAGACCCTGTCAGGCACGGAGGCCGAGTAGGAGCCGCCAGCACCTCCACGCCCGCCTTCCCGGCCCCGGCGGCTGGCAGGGTCGCGCGGTCAGCGCAGGAGGCGGGCAGCCAGGACTGCAGCCAGCGCTCGTCCCCTCTCCCCTGGCCCAGGGGCTGCCCGCAGCCGAGTCACGGGTGGGGTGGGGCGACGTGGCTCTAATGACCAGCCCTGCCCCCACCCCAACAAGGGCGTGGCCCCGGGGCCAGTGCCTGGAGGTCCTGCCCCTCATCTGCTGGGCGGCCCGTGGCCCCGAGGGGCAGAGGCACCTGTGCTGGGAGAGCGTGTGAGGAGGAGGAGGGTGGGCGGCGCACACCTTCCCGCAGGCAGCCCGCCCTCCCAGGGCGACATCACCCGGCGGCCTGACCCTGGCGACCCTGACCCACGAGGACCCTGCGCCGGGGCCACCCCGTCTCGAGTGACGACCGCTGGAGCCAAGCCTAACCGGGCCGCAGCTGGCACCAGACAGCAGAGGCAGAGGCAGGGGAGGCGGTGTGCTGTGCTCAGCCCTGGTCCCAGCCTGCGGCCCCCTCCATCTCCGGGGAGCAGGAGTGAGCCCCATGCACCCCACAGCCCAGGGAGCCAGAGGCTGCCCTTGCCAGGGCCCTGTCAGTCTTCACGAGGGACCCGCTGGTCCACGGGAGGGGTGGGGGGGGGCAGCAGAGCAGGAGGGTTGGCCCAGGAGAGAGGGGTGCCCCCAGGCAGGGTCTCAGGTCAGTTAGCCCCTCTGGGCAGGGGGAGGGGCAGAGCCAATGCGGGTCAGGGTCAAAGGGCAGCATCCTGTCTTTGCTGTGCGCCCTCAGGCAAGTGGCTTAACCTCTCTGTGTCCTCACCCACCTGTGGGTGGGGGAGTCGCCCCAGCACACAGGGCCTGGCCGGGCTGTCGGGCGTTGGCGCGGCTTGGGGGCGAGCGCTGTCATTCACTGTCGCGCGGCGTCGCCCCCGGTCCTGGAGACGCTCGCAGTGCGGGGATCTCAAAGGCGACACACAGACGTCTTTGGGGACGTCCTTCCCTGCCAGAGGGCACAAAGGACAGAGCTGTCCCTGCACCAGGGGCTCGGGGCGGCGGCGTGTCCCCAGGCAGCTGCTCCCCCTGACCCACAGCACGACCGTGGGCGCGGAGGCAGGGTCGCGACAAGCAGGGTGCCGACGGCTGGCCCATGGTGGGCTGGGGCATGAGGGCTCCCTAAAGTCAGACGTGGAATTCCGGTGCCAGCCTGGAGCACAGCCCTGAGGGCAGAGGACAAGCTTGCCTGTGCCTCAGTCTCCCTTCGCACCCCACAGGGACAGCAGTGTCCCCCACGCGGGGGCATGAGGACGACATGAGCCTGCTCGGGGCCAGCGCCCGGGGGCCAGGCAGAGGAGTGGTCAGCACAGCCCTCTGGATGTGAACACAGCCCCAGGGGGTCGGGGTGAGCGCCGCTGGGCGGAGGGGGCGCACCGGGAGGGGCCCACAGCTCGGGGTGCATCGCCCGTGGGGAGGCCAGTCCTGCCCTCGGCGCTTGGAGCCGCTGGCCTTGTGCCTGGGGGTGGGGCTGGGGCAGAGGCCAGCCGCGGGGCCGCGCTGGCCGCGGGCACTGGAGGGCTGACTGGTAGACGCCACCGTCTCCACTTCGTGGGCCTGTCCAACGGTCTTTCACCCAAATAACGTGTTTACACTAATTTTTAAGTAAAAAAAAATTGCAGGAAGTAGAAACAATCAAGCCGGCAACTCGAAGGGCCCAGACAGCGGCTGCAGCGGCGGGACTGTCCATGGGGAGCAGCAGGGCCCGGCGAGCCACGCGGCCGTCTGGAAGCTGGTGGAGGCAGCGGGCGGGGGCGGGCCTGCCGGGTGGCGCCCCAGAGGCCCAGCGTGGCTTCCGGGGGCGGGACACGCAGGGGCTCTCAGGGCCTGTGGCTGGCGGGTAAACTGAGGCCGGAGGCGGGGCCTGCTCTTGGAGGCAGGGCCAGCGGCCACGGCCCGGGGGCGAGCAGCCCGGCCTGCGTCCCCCTTTGGCCATCCCCCAGCGCCGGGCCTCGGACGGGGCCTCAGGAAGGGCAGGTCCCGGGCGGCTGGCTCCCCGGCCCTGTGGAAACTTGTCCCTGGCTTTGCCACCTCCGGCGCCTCACACCTCAGCTGGTTTGAATTAGTTTCCTTCAAAGTCCCCAAACGCAACTCAGCCACGTTAGCTCGCCCGCCAGCTGCCAAGTCCCCGGCGGCGGCCGTGCGTGTGCTGGGGCAGCGCCGGGCGCAGACCCAACTGGAGTCTGAACGCGCAGGTTTCCCCCGCTTCTGGGAGGAGCCCCGCGGCGCCGGCGGGCAGGGCGGGCTGGGCGGCCACGGCCGGGAAGGACGCTGAGCCGACCCCACCGGGGCAGCAGGCGGCACGGGCCCCCGGACACCCCACCCCTCCGCCGCCCCCCGCTGCTGGGGACACAGTGGGATGGGGGGTGGGCTTGAGCCTCCCCCGGGGGGCGCAGCCGCCCGGCCCCACCTAGCTGCGGCCTGGAGGCTCCATCCGGGCTGGGGTCGACACTCTTCTAGGGTTTCCGACAGAAGCCGGGTGTTCCGCGGGCTTCCGTGATTTCAGAAACAGCTGCGGCCAAAGCAAACACACATGCTGAGCGCAGCTGACCCGGCTCCGGTCTGGATTCCCCGGCCCGCGCCTGCTGCCCCCAGGCACGGGGCGCCTGCTCTGCCTCCTCCCACCCCTGGGCTGTCTCTGCAGCAGGAATGTTTCCTCCGCAAGAACTTGTTTCTGGCCCGCCCGGGACCCTCCCTCCCGGAAGCAGCGCCCGCGTCTCCTCTGACGACCATCCTCCCTCCCCCGCCCCCGAGCCTCTGGCAGGGCCGACCCTCCCCTGCCCGCTTAGACCCCGTCCGGATGCCGCAGTCTGGGCACCTGGATCCAGCCATGCCTGAAGCAGACCACAGAGCCCCATTATGTCTTCCAACACAATCTCCTTTTGCTTAACCTATTTTCAGCTGAGTTCCAGTTCTCTGCAGCTGAAAGGCGCCTGACCCAGACATCCTCCCGGGGGCTGAGGGGTGACTCCCCCAGGGTGAGCTTTTACTGGGTCTGCAGCTGGCTGCCTGGAGGCGCCCAGAGCTTCCAAGAGCTCAGTTCGGCGGCAATCCCCCCTCTCCCCGCGTGAAGGGGCCATGACGGCAGGGGCGACCCTGGACCCACTCCAGTTTAAGTTAAAAGGCGGACAACTCCGGCCACACGGCCGGCATCTCTGAAGGGCCAACCAGGCTCGCAGGGGGACTGACACATGCTTATAAAAATGCAGCAAGAAGGGGCCTCCCTGGGGGCGCAGGGGTGAGCCCCAGCTCTGGGAAGCTGTCTGCAGTCACTGCGGCCTGAGTTGGATCCCCGGGCAGGGCGCTGCCCACAGGGCACAACAGTCTCCCCGCTGCTCCCCTCAGCAGTGGGTTTCAGTGGATCCACCTGTTCTGCTCCCCGCTCTGTCTCTGCTGAATCCTCTCATCCCACACACCCCTGGCCTGCACCCCAGCTCTTATATGCATAAATAAATAAATCTTTAAAAAAAAAAACACCGCGGCGAGAAGCAGCAGGTTACTGGGTGTTTTGGCCGCGAGCGGGGCTGGGTGGGGCCTTCCCCGCGTGTGTGAAAAGGTCCCTCCCGCGAAGACTGACAAACGGCTAAAGCCAGCACTGCCGCAGGGTCCCGCGGGCACCGAGGCCTGGCCTGCAGGGGCGGGCTGGGGGCCCTGCCGCGCCATCAGTACGTCTCTGCGGAGGAAGGGCCTCTGGAGGGCGGCCCCGCACCACGGCCCCGAGCCAGGCCCCAGAACAAGCTCGCCGTGGGATTCTGCCGCTTCAGCAGGACGCAGAGCCCCCAGGAGCCGAGGGGAGGGTGGAGGCTGCGTGGGGCGTGGGCTGGGTCCGTGGGGCAGGCGCGCGGCCGGGGGAGCACTGGCGGGCCTGCTGGCCACGAGGCTGACCACGCAGCGCTGCTGCAGCTGAAGGGCCCTCGTGGCACGTGCACGCTTCCGCGGGCACAGGCTGGGCGCCAAGAGACAGGCAGGCGATTCCACCCTCAGATGAGACCCTGGGCCCTGGGGCAGCTGCCCAGACCCTGCCTTGGGGCAGCTCCCAGGCCCGGCCTGGCCCCCCCGGCTGACCACCACCAAGGGCCAGCGGCCTCAGGAAGCCCTCTCCCCCGAGCCCCATGGAGGGGGCGCGTGGCCCCAGCCCCCCAGGGCCTGAGAGGTTGCAGCGCTGGTGCTGGGAGGCGGGAGGGGCTGCTCCCCGTGCGTCCACCGCTTTCGGCACCGGTTCTGGGGCAGCCCCTGGGCCCCCTCACCGGCGCCAATGCACCCGCCGTGTTGGCACAACAGTCCACAGTCCCGTGGGCCCAGGTCTGCGGAGGGGTCGGGGGACTAAGGCACTGCTGGGCACAGCCCGACTCCATGGACGCCACATGCCGCAGCGCACCCCCCGCCCCCCACCTCCTCACACTCCCGCGCGTCCTGGCCGGCGCCACCCCAGGGCCGAGTCCTTCCTCTGCTCGCCTGGGCGGGCGTGTCTCGGCGGGCCGGGAGTTCCCGGGGGACAGTGCTCAGCGTGACGGGTTCACCGCTGGCCCCACATGACGTGTCCCTGCCACACGGTGGGCACCCTCCGCCCCGCGCCCTGGTCTAGCGCACACCTGCGACCACACCCGCTGTGTAAATACTCGGATCCGTGTTCCCAAGATGACTAACAACTCGGGAAGAAGCACGACCCTCCCTCTGCCCCCGCAACTCTGCCATCACCAGCCTGGCCTCTCTCCTTCCCTGGGGCCGGACACCGGACACGCCCTGACCCGGGAGGGGAGGCGTCGCGTGGGCACGAGTACCATAGGCGACGCCATGGGTGGTGGGCTGCCCTGGGCCGGGGGCCTGGATGGGCTTCCGCTTGGCAGGAGGACAGGCTGAGCACGGAGCCAGGGCCTCTGCTCAGGAAGGCCTCCCGAGGGGCCCGCGGGGGCTTCCGATCCCCAGGCCACAGTCCCCTCAGGGCTGCTGCCACTAATGCGTGAGCACCAGGAACGCCAGGTGACAGACAAGCTCGGGGGTTACCAGGCGACAAAGCCAGGAGTGGGGGTGCAGGGGGTGAGTGGATGGACATGGAGCCCCCATTGACTGTCCGGGTGGGCCCCACCCAACCCTGAGCCCCCCAGTGGCCACCAGCATGGGGGGGGGGACTTGGGCTTCAGCGGGTGCCCTGCCCAGGACAGACTGGGGACAGGTGCCCCGGACACAGGTGACAGTTGCGGCAGGAGGGGCAGGGGACAGTCCCGTGGCACCATGGGCAAACGTAGGACCCAGGACGAACCGCTGAGGTGAAGGAGACAGGCTTGGATTTGCACGTCTGGGCTGCTACCCCTTCTGCTCGCTGGGCCTCTAACCTCAGACAAGTCAGGGGGGCCTCTGAGTGCCGCAGGGCTCCCGGCATCAGAGCGTGACCCGCCCAGAGGGCCTGTGGGAGCAGCACCAGCACGCGCCAGTCCTCCCGTGGGCCTGGCGCCTCCCGCGGGTACGAGAGATGAGGGCAGTTATCGGAACACCCTGTCACGCGCTACAAGACCCGCCGCCAGGCCGGCTGCACAGCACCTGGGCACACTGCACGCGTGCAGTAACACACGCACGGGGCACGCCTGCCCATCCAAAGATTCCTGACCTGCTGTCCGAGGTCACGAGAGAAACTCTCCCTTTGCCACAACATCCTGAGGTTCCGAGACAGGGTCTGGAACCTGGGGGTGAAGGGTGATTCGATCCTGGGGGGGGTCACTTGAGGCTGCCTGGGCCAAGGTGTGCCGAAGCCGCGGTCCAAGGGTGGAGAGGCTGGCGCAGGCAAGGCCCGAACGAGGACAAGGCATGGCAAGGCCACGGGCGGGGGCGGCTCAGGGCCCGGGCCGGGGTGGGGAGCGGGCGGGTGTGGAGTTTCCCGGCTCCGGGGTGAGCGCGAGGGCCTGTGCTGCTCTGCCCGTGGACACCCCACCTTCCCAGACGGAGCCAGAAGACTGTGAAAAGCTGCACACATCATTTTTAAAATTCAGTTACCCGCTGGAATGAAGTTTTTGGTCGCTGGGTTCAATAAGAGATGCCAAGAAGCTCACGTTATTTGTTTCTTTCCTGCGTGCAGCTCCCGGGGGAGCCTGTGGCTCACAGCCTGTTTCCCTTTGAGGCCGGTGCAGACGGCCAGCCTCTCCTCTCCGAGGCACTGTGCACCCCGACTCTGGGCTCTCCGTCTTCCATGGAAGCACACGCCCAGGACCCCAGCTGCCAGACGCTCCCTTTCTGCCAGAACGATAGCAGCTGCCGCACACCGGCTCTGCCCACCCATCTGACCCCCGGCCACACGGTCCACACCCGTCCTAGGAGGCCCAGGGTGGGGCGAGAGGCCCTGATGGGCCCGTGGCTCCCCCTGCACCCCACCGTGGGCCCCCGCGGACCTGCCCCTGGGTCAGTCTAGCTCCGCGGTTCTGCACCAGGCCCCCCGATGAAACAGGAGCGTTAGGACTGAGCACGCCGGCCGGGCACCCTCCGCAAACGGCAGGCAGGTCCCTCCAGGGGCCTCGGAGACTTTAATTACTCCCCAGGCACCAGGCCGGCGTAAACACAGCCTGGACGGCCAAGAAAAGCACAGCACCGCACGGGAGGCTCCCCAGGGCTAAATGCGGCCCGGCATGGGCCGGCCGGCGGGTGTGCTCAGATGACAGCCGGACCCCACGGGCCCTGAACTGACCCTGCAGTGGGCACCCTCCGCCCGCCAGCAGTGGCCGCCACAGCCTGCGTGCAGGGCCGCGGGAGGCTTCCTTCCGCTGGGAGGGCACCCCAGGGCGGGCAGCAGGAATGCGCGTGGGCTGGCCGGGTTAGACTGTATTTATAGACGGGACACGGCTGCCAGCCAAGGGGCACCCTCCGGGTCAGATGGCTGCCAGTCCCCGGGGCCAGATGTTTACTGAGATCGCAGAGACCATCCCACCCACACATGCCGATCCACCCCACAGCCACACCTGGGCTGCTGCAGGCTCCGGGGTCAGAGAGGAGACGCAATCCAGACACGTGGGCAGCTCCTGCACGTAGGGGCTCCAGGCACAGACGGGGGCAGACGAAACCGGGACAGGGACAGGCCGCCTTGGAGGGAAGCCTGCTCAGAGGAAAGGCGGGTAATGTTGGAGGTGGGTTTTGAAGTATGGATAGGAGTTTTCCACACATCCTTAGGAGAGAAGAGCAGTGTGAGCAACGGTATGGTGGTGAGCGGGACAGTGGCATGCTTGGGGTAGCTGCGACCAGTGTCCCTGGAACAGGGCATCGCAAGACGAAAGAGGAGGGCCTGAGCTCCAATGTGGGCACAGTTGCCAGGGGCTGGTGAGGATGCGAACCCCAGGGTTGCTGCTGGGGACTCTGATTCAGCAGACCCCATTCTGAGAAGTGGAGGCCCAGGGAAGGAAAAGTGGCCAGGAGGGCTTCCGGAAGAAGCAGGTGAGAAGGAGGTGGAAGTCAGGACAGGAGAGGCACGAGCCAGTGGGGGGCCAGCGGGAGCGCACCTGCCCTGGAGCCAGCGGGGGGCTCGGAGCCCAAAAGCACAGCACACCTGGGCCCGGGCCTCCTCGCTGGTGTGGCCTGACCGGGGCCAGAGCGCAGAATTTGGGCTACTGTGGTACAAAGAAATGGCGTCAGCTGTTAGTCTTTGTGATCTTAAATGGAACCAGCAGGACACTGAGGACGACCTGTGCACCCAGCACCCGCATCACACCCGCCGACACGCACACGCGGCCAGGCCACGGCGCCCGCCTGACTGTCGCACAGGCCCTCAGCTCAGCCCCGCCCGTGCCGCGTCTCTCCACCAGACCGCTCGAGCCGGCGCCTGCAAGCGCGCCGCACGGGGGCCAGAGCCGGCCCGAGGTCTCGGGGTTAGCTGCTGACGTTTCCCAGAGGAGGCTGAGGAGAGCCGGGTGCTCGCCCGCTCCGGGCGGCCCTTCAGATGTGGCGGTGCTGAGGACACGCGGCTGCGCCACAGACCACACCGCTCCCTGCTGCCTCCCGTCCCTCCGCGTCTGCCCCGCCCTCCTCCGCCGCAGCCCGGTCGGGTTCCTGTCCCGCGGCCTGTGCCTCGCCTTCCTAGACAGTAAGTCCACGGCGCGCAGGTGACAGTCCCTTCTCCACGCGCCCCCCGCCCAGCCGGGCGCGGTGCTTTGCGCCCTGCAGCGGGGCGAGCTCGTTCTCCTGGCTTCATTTCGCAGAGCAGGAAACGGAGGCGCCGCCTTGGGCCTGCACAGGGATGACGGAGCAGCGGGGCTGTGCGGCCTCCCTCGCCCTGCCCCGGGACAGCAGGCCAAGGGCAGCGCCTTTCCCCGGGGCGGAGTGGGGCTGCGTCCAGGCCGAGACAGGCGGGGCCCGAGCTGTCATGGGCGCCTCCAGAGGCCGGCTCAGCCGGGAGCGGTGCTGCGCCTGTGCACCTGCCGCCTCCTTGGCCCGCAGCATCCTCGTCCCTCTGGAACGGTTGGGGAACTCCTAGTTATGCCTCAAAACCCACGTCCTTGCTCCTGGGCACCTCCCCAAGGTCCTCACGCCCTGAACTGTCTCATCGACCAGCTCCCCACAGGGCACCTTGGGGCCGTGCCCCCAGCTTGTGCCAAGGCAGGGCTGGCTGAGTGTGCGCCAACAGGCCGGTCCCCAGGGGCGGGTGCCCAGGGGGAGGGCTGAGGCTGGATGCGAGGAGCGGCTGAATGCTGGGGGTGCTGGACACAGGGCATCTGCAGAAACAGTCACACGCCTGTGTGCCAGGCCCGTCTACACTGGCGGGTCTGGATAGACACTGCACAGTTTTGTGAACACACGAGTGTGCGGGTGCAGTGGAAGAGGCTGGGCTAGTACTGACGGGCTCTGCTCCTGGAAAAGGGGCTCCGCGTTTCACCATTAAACTGTGTCCACTGGGGCCTCCTCGGTGGCCTAGGGGTCAGTCTCAGGCTAGCGCCGCGACTGCCAGAGCGCGACCCCCGGCCAGGGAGCTGCCCACAGGGCGCAGCAGACCCTCCTGTCTCCCGCTGCTCCCCTCAGCCATGGATTTCACTCAGTCTGCCTGTCCTGTTCCCCGCTCCGTCTCTGGGGAGTCCTCTCACCCCCCACCCCCACCCCCGGCCTGCACCCCAGCGCGTCTATGCAAAAACAAACACAGCTTCATTCAGCAGCGGCGAGGAGTAAATGAAAAGGCCGCGGGACGCTCTGCGAGGGCTGGCGCGGGGCTCGCAGGAGCAGGGTCCCCACGAGGAGCGACGGGGGCTCAGTGCGAGGCCGGGTGCACGTACGTCAGCACGGCCTGGGCCCCCCCACCCTGACCCCAGGAATAGGACACGGTGCAGCCTCCTGGGGCCCTCAGCAGTCGGGGACCCCGCGACCCTCCCTCGCCTCGCGCGCCAGCCGCACCAGCCCCGGCCCACACGCCCCGCCCACGCCCCGTGCCCACGAGCGCAGCCACGCGCGGGCCTCTCCCCAGGGCTGCGCCTCGGCTGAGGGGAACGGCACCCCCAGGCCTGACACGAGGCCCGGAGCCCCCACAGGGCCGGCGCCCGGAGACGGTGATTTCACTCAAGGGAAATGTCCTGAGCAGGCACATCCCCCGAGGCAGAAGGCAGATTAGTGGTTGGGGCGGGGGGCGGGGGGGGGGGAGAGGGGGAGCTGCCAATGGGCCAGGGTTTCTTTTTGGGTGATGGGAATGTTCTGGAACTAGGTGGTGTGGGGGTCACACCGCCGCGAGGCCGCACGGGAAACCACGGGCGGGACGTGGCGAGGGGCCGTGCTCAGCCGGGGGTGCAGCAGGCGGCTCGGGCACAGGAGCCCGCGGGCGCAGCGGCCCCCGCCCAGCTTCCTCCAGGGTCCCCGGTCCCGGCTCCCTGGCCCGGCCAGCGCCGTCTTGGCCACCGCCCGCTGACCGCCAGCCCCGCCCCTCCTCGGGAAGGCGGGAGGCCCGGCCGCGGCACCCCCAGGCAGCGCCCGCACGCGGGCCCGGGGCCGAGCCAGAGGAATGCGGAAGACGCGGCGGCCCCCGCGCCCGCGGGCCTCCCCCGGCAGGAAAGCCTCGAGAGCCGCTCATGAATGCGGGTTCTGTCTGGCCGCGGCCGGGGCGCCAGGCCGAGCTGCCCGGAGTCGGGACGGAGGCTGTCAGCAGGCGCCCGGGGACAGAACGGCCCTGTGCTGCCGCCTGCCCGGACGGCCCGGCGGTCTCTGCGCCCGCCTCCCCGGCTGCTGCGTCTGGGCGCTGGGGGCGGCTGAGTCCAGGTGGGCCTCCCGGCGCCTCCAGAAAGCCGCGCCTGGGTCTCCGCTCGCTCGTGGGGCCCCAGGGCCGCCGCCTGGCTCTGGCCGAGCGGCTCTGCCAGCCGGCAGGTCACCCACCCGACACCCACGCCAGCCCGGCGGGGCGGGAGCTGCGCGCGTGGCGGGGACCCTGAAGCCGGGGATGGGCCTGGCCCCACGTCCCACCCTCGGCCTGCAGCCGCCCGCCCCAGCACAGGCGGAGCCGCCCCGCGCCCGCTCCGGCTCAGCGGCGACGTAATCTCCAGACCACTTCAGTCCGACCGGGGCCGGGATGAGTAATGAGCAGGAAACCTATAGTTTCACGCCGGGGTCACGGCCCCAAGCTCCTGCAGGGCAGAGCCAGTCTGACTTGCTGGTCTCGGGACGCAGCACCCAGGGCCGGCAGCGGGCGGGGCTGCGGGCTTCGCGGGACATCTGGAGACAGGCGCTCACGGCACAGGCCTGGCCGGGCCCCAGCGGGCCCCTGCGGGTCCGGCTCCTGACGCTCCTCAAAGTGGGCTTGGCAACCCGCCTCCCCGACCAAGGGGCGTCTGTGAGCGCCGCGGGCCCAGAGGAGTGCCGAGAGGCCCGGATGTCTGGCGGCACCTGACGAGGGGGACTCCCGGGCCGAAGAGTGGCTGCTCAGCCTTCTGGCGCTCGTGGGGTGCAGGGGCCTGGCACGTAGGTACCGTTGGGAAGACAGAGCGGGCCAGAGCCAGACCCGGTGAGCAGAGTACGGGCCGGGTGCCACTGTGCAGTGAGCAACCTGTTCAACCGTCCAGGCCCACCTCTCCCTCCCCCCGGGGACTGGCGCCCCGTTCCTGACCACGGTGGGACTGAAGCAGGAGGCAACAAGTGGTCCCCGTGGACAGTGTCTGCACCCTGGCGTGGCCCCCCTCTCTGCAGTCTACAGGCTAATGGCGAGGGGAAATCAGCAGGGAGAGGTCAAGGACACAGGCCCAGGGGTCTGAGAACCGGTGGAGGCCCCGTCCGACAAGGCGCGGTATGTGGCCGCTGTCCTGCTGGGAGGGCTTCGCTGCGCCCCACCAGTGGAGACGGAGGGCAGACGCCAGGCGTCCAGGGCAGACGGTGGTGGCGGGAGATGGGCAGGGGGTCCAGCGTGCCGGGAATGGACCCCAAGGACGTCGGCAGGCAGGGCCGCCAGCTGGGGCAGCTGCCCCTTCGCCGCCCTGGTCTCTGCCCGCGGCTAGAACGAAGCCAAGAGGGCCGTGGGCTGCTGGCGGGGGGCACTGGAGAAGGAGGCGGCCCCACAACCTCCTCCTACCTGAGCTTCCTGCCGCACCCCTCTCTTCCCAGTCTGTGACACCTTCGCAACGCCCCAAGGCCCGCAGGTGGGAGCTCTGGGCTCAGCCCAGCCCCGGACCCGTGGGAGGGCCCGTGTTCCAGGTGGGAAGCACTCAGAGACCCTGGCACCACCCCAACTGCCCAGGGCAGCTGCCCAGGTCCCAGCTACCCTGGCCCCCCGGCTTCCCTGGCCCCCCAGCCCAGCGCTCAGTGGGCTGGGGCAGCTGACAGGCAGGGGCTGGGCGGGGCCGGGCTGGACTCGGCGCCTCTGCCACCATCCCAGTGGCTCCAGGAGCAAGGAGCTGAGGACAGGACAGGGGTTGGCTCCGAGGCCACCAGGGCAAACGCACAGGCAAGACAGAAGCCCTGCCCTTCCCCCAGGGTGGGGCTGGACAGGGCCTGACCGCAAACCAGCAGTCAGCAGAGGCGCACGACAGACTAGCTGGGGCTCGGGGACCAGCCCTCCCATCTACGCTCTCCCAGCTGCGCCCGGGCCGGCGGGTGAGCTCCAGGAAGGGGCGCTATGACAGGCAGTGAGTTCCCCGTCACGGGGGGCGTCCAAGCGGAGTCCTGCCTGGAGGCGGCCGGGTGGAGACCGCTGTACTGATGCCTCCAACTGCTCTTTGACCCCAGGTCCTGGGCCGCCGGCTCTGGGGTGCTGGCCGCACGCGCTTGCAGGCCGTGGCTCTGCGGGGCCACACCTCCCCTCGGGATGCCCGCCCCTGTGCCTCCACTCCCTGTTCTCCTTCCCAGTCCCGGGAGCTCTGCCAAGCTCAGCCCCGCGGTTCCCGCCCGCCAGGCCACCTTCTCACACGAGGCCCTGCCCCTCCCCAAGCCGTGGCCCCCAGCCCCCTAGAGCGCCCCGTCTGACTCTGGCTCCCCCCTCTTCGCGCCGGTCACCAGGAAGGCGGTGGGCGGGCATGTGCCACGGCGCTGCACAGTGAGGGTGCCCCCAACGTGGTTCTGCCAACAGCTGGGGGGCAGGGCTGTCACCGCTGAGCTCCTTAGCTGTGGGTGGGCCCAGCCACCCAACCTCCCCGACCCCCAACTCTTCCCCTAGAATCTGGGGTACCACCTATCTCACCGAGGAGTAAGCACGTAACACGTGGCACAGTCTGCGCTGGCCCAGCCGCCGGCCGGGAAGGAGTTAACAGCCTCAGCCCGGCAGGCGCAGGAGAGGGCTCCAGGCAGAGTCCCGCGCTGGCCTGGGGGCGCCGCTGCTGGCCTCCGGCCCTCTTGCCTGCCGGCGGGTGCAGGGGCAGGGTCTGGGTGACCGCGGGAAGTCCCCGTGAGACAGACTGGCCTGCTCTTCCGGCCCCGCCGTGGGGCGCCGCTTCCCCACGGGACCCTCCAACCCCGCTCTCTCTGCGTCCAGGCGGCGGCCAGCCGTGCTGGCTGGGTGGGGGTGCCGCGTGGCCTCCTTGGGGGAGGGCGCAGCAGCAGCCACCCCGGCTCCCCCAAAGACCCCACCCCCACCCCCCTCAGACTCCGCCACTGCTGGCCAGAGAGCCCTGTACTTCGGGCGGAGGGGCAGCACGCCGGGGGGCGGCCTGGAGGAGGTGCCCCCCACCCGCGGGGGAACCCACTGCTCGCATCAGCAATGAATGAGCCAGGCCGGCCGCCGCGGTGCCCCCGGCGAGCCCCGCGTCCCGAGCGCGCCCCCTTCCCCGCAGCGGAGGGTGGGAGGGCGCCCCTCGCTCGCTGGGAGCTGGCGGGGCGCTCGGGCTGCGCCGGCGGGGCTCCCGGAGCCGCCCCGCTCTGCGGACGCCGGCAGGGCCGCGGCCGAGTCCCGCGGGCGCCCGGGCAGCGCTTCCCGCCCGGCCGGCGGGCGCGGCGAGGGGCGTCCGGGCGCGCCGCGGGCCCGGGCGGGAGGGGCGGCCGCCGGGCAGCCAGGTGCCCCGGCCCAGCGCGCGCCCGCCCGCGCCCGCGCCCGCCGAGCCGCGCAGAGGCCGGCGCCACTCACCTCCGCTCCGAGGGCCGCTCGCCGCGCTGGCGGACGCCAAGGATCCCGGAACGCGGCCCGCGCGCGGCCCCGGCGCCGTCCTCACCGACCGCAGGCCCGCCCGGCCGCGCGCCCGCCCGCCCGCCCGCCGGGCACCGAGCCGCCCGCGCGCCCTGCGGGGGGGGCACCGCCCGGCTCAGCCGCCAAGTCCGCGCCCCCGCGCGCCGCGGCCGGCTGGGTGCTGCGGGGGCGCCCGCCCTGCGCCCCGCGTCCGCCCGGCGGCGCTGGCTTCGGTTCCAGGCTCCGTCCCGGCCGCCGCCCCCTTGGCGGCTCTTCCGAGGTGTCTGCTCCCCGCACCCGCCCCGAGGCCGCGCACAGCTTGGAGCCCCGCCGGCCCGCGCACCCCGAGGCCCCTCAGACGCCAGCCCGCGCGAGCGGCCCCGACGGCGCCCCTTCCGCACAGCCGGCCGCTGCCTACCTGGCCCGAGCCCCCTCCCGCGCCGGTCCTTCCTCCTCCGGCCTCTCCGCGCCGCCAGAGCCGAGGGGCCGCCTCCAGCCTCCGCCCTGCCCGCCCGCTGCAGTTTCTCGTCCCGAGCCGGCACCTGGAAGGCGCCCCCAAATCTCAGCGCCTCTGCACCGGCGGATCCTGGGGCAGGGTGGTGGGGAGCCACCCCGTGGCGGGCCCTGACCGTCACCTGCTCTGTGGCTTCGCTCTGGGGCCCCACCGATGGCCGCGCGTCCAGGGGGTGCGACGGCCCCACGGTGGGGGTGGCCTCCTAGGCACCCCCCTCCTCCGTTTAGACAGACCCAGGTGTGGACTGGGGAGCGTCTAAGAGGGGAGGTTGTGGGGGTCAGCCTGCACTTCGCAGAAAGGCACCTTTCAGAATTAGCCCCTCCGACGGTGCGCCCCGGAGGCTCCCAGCGCGGAGGGGCAGCTTCGCCACAGGGCGCCGGGAGGGCCCCCCGGGCTCAGGCCCGCGCCCCAGCTCTCCCAGCTCCCAGGGCCGAAGCCATGTGCGGCTCAAAGCCCACTGCCCGTGGCTGCTCGGGCACCTCTGGAGGAGGGCCCCGAAACTCCTGCCAGGTGACCGAGAGCTTGAATGGGGGTGGGGGCATGGACCTTGCTGCCGGGGCGCAGGGGCCCGCAGCCTCAGCGGACACCTCCAGGGCCGCCGGGAGCCCCGCCCCTCCCGCGGACAGCGGCCCGCAGGGGCCAGGGGCCGTCGGGCCCACGGGTGTTTCCATCCAGGGGCTTCCCGGGCTCCGGGCGGGCAGGCTCAGGTCCACTCCCAGAGGAGCTGCCTCCCTCGGGGCCTGTCCCCGCTCCGTGGAGGGCCGCAGGTCCAGAACGGTGCGTGCACAGATAGTACTGCACGGGGGTGAGTGTACCCCACCCAGGCCTTGCCCCAGGCCCGCCCCCAGGCTCCCAGCGAGCACCCTCTGGTGCAGGCAGCTGGTCCTCTCCCGGGAGAGGCAGGGGCCCTGCCTGGGAGCTGCTGGCTGCCCTGCGCCGCTCCTGCAGGGGAGCCCACCAAGTGGGGTTCAGAGCACATCAGGCCCCAGCCTCACGATGCTGGGAGCTCACCCCACCTCCTGCGCCCACACTCCAGGCCCCCCTGCCTTGTGCGGCTTCTTGGCGGGGGAGACTTGGCCTCCCAGGTGTAGCCGGCACTGTCGGGAGGTGACCCTGGAGGTCACGGTGGGGCCTTGCCAAGGAGAGGCCCAGCTGGCGCGGGACTCACCACAGCATGGCCGCTCTGCCCTGCCTCCTGCCTGCCACGCACAACTTGGGGGCAAAGAGGGGGAGCGGAAAAGGGTGTTTCTGAGGAGCAGCTCATACCCTCCCTCCACATGCCACGAACCCCAACACGAGCTCACAGGCCTCAGGGCTGCGGGCGCCATGGGGCTCGGGCCCCACTCCACCCCCACTGCTCCAGCACCACGCCTCCGCCTCCAGGCAGCCTGCCCTGCTCTGCACACTGGCTCAGGACTCCTGTCTTTCCAGTGCCTCCCGGCAAGGCCTCTTACGCCATGCGGTCTGTATCGCTGTCCCCTCAAGCACGGCCTGTGGCCTGCCCACCCCCGGCGCCGTGAAGACTCAGGAGCCCCTGGGGAGCAGGGCCCTGGGCTCGAGCCCCAGCTCCCCTCCAGCTCTGGCCTGCCGCCCCCGAGAGCCTAGTGCACTGCCGAGGCCCGGCCTGGCCGGCTTGGACTGGCTCCCATGGCCCCGGTGCCTGGGCCAGGTAACGACAAGGAGGTGGGCCCCGGAGGACAGGCCGCCTGGGAATGCCCCCCCCCCCAGCAGGCCTTCCTGGGTCCCGGGACAGCTGCCGCGGAGGCCCCTGGGGGCCTGGAGGTCTGGGGTGCAGCGGGCTCTGGACAGCCAGCCGTGCGGCCTGAGCCTAGTGCCCTGCGGGGAAACAGTCTGGTCTGGTTGTGGGGGAGCCCGAGGCCAGCTGCCGCCCCTGCTGCCCACCGGCCGCCCGTCCTTGGCCTCCTGCGCGCCGCTGGGGGGAGAAGGCGGAGGCGGTGGGGGTGGCCGGGCCGGCGGCGGCGCGTGAATGGGCCCTTTCACGGCGGCTGCAGGGCGGGTGGAGGGCCTGGTGCTCAGGAACGCGGGCGGCTGCGGCCGCGCCCCCTGCCTCCGACGCCACCGGCCGCGTCTTCTGGACGGTCCCGGGAGGCCGAGCTCGCGCTTGGCTGGGCCGGCGGCGCGGGGCCGTGTGGCTGGGTCCGCGGCGCCCACACAGCGGCCGGTGTGGCCGGGCCCGGAGCTCCCCACCTGGGCCGAGGAGCCGCCTCCACGCCGCTGGCCACGGATGACCTCACTGTCCAGAGGTTTGCTTTTTCCATACCTGGCCACCAAGACGTCCAACATTCTTCTAGGGAAAATGTGGCGAGCTTCCCCGGATCGTTTTCTCTCCAAATTGCTTCTCCGTCCCCGAGCGGCCGGCGCGCGCCAGGTCCTCCATGACAGCATCTGCCGCTGCCCCTGCCCGGCCACCTGCTGCCTTGGCCCCGGGTCGCGCCCTGTGGCCTCGCGGCCGGCACGGAGCAGACGTCCCGCCCCCACTCTCTGAGGCTCCGTGGAGGCTCCGTTTGGGCTCAGCGTGTCCCTGGACCCGGCCCAGAGTTACCCGTGCACCCGGGGCCCCTGGGCGCCCGCTGCCCTCCACACCCCTCCCGGGTGCCCGCCCGTGGCCGTCTCCTGCAGGGTGGGGGAGGCCGAAGCCGTGCTGGGCGCGGAGTGAGCGTGTGAGCCAAGCACCGCCAGCGGAGGTGTGAGAAGCGCGCGTGAGAAGCGTCACGTACACGCGTTTGTGCGTGGACCCCTGTGCACGCGCGTGTCCCACTCAGGCTGGCCCGGGTGCCCGCAGCAGCGCCGGCCGCAGCGGCTGGGTCTGTGGACGGGCTGAGGCTGACGGCGGCCGCAGGACGCCCCCGAGGCTGACCCTGCTGGGGCTCCTGTGGGCGCGGGCACCCCAGGGGGTCGCCAGGGGCCCGATGTAGCGCTGGGATCCCGTCCCCGCTGCGGGGGAGCCAGAGGCAGCACAGTGGAGCCTCCGCTCAACCTCAGCTCTGTCCCGACCCACCTGGCCTCCGTCTCCCCCCCCATCTCCAGACGTTGCCGCGTCTCTCCATGCCGGCCCTCGAGACCGACGGCGCTCACCGCCTCACGCCCGTCCCCGCCACGGCCTGATGCCCGCGCAGCCGAGCGCCTTCGGGGCTCAGGGCCGCTCAGGCGGGGGCGCTGTTTTCCGTCGGGCTACCCAGACAGACGCGCACACCCAGAGCCTGGACGTCCCGTGAGCCTGCCCTCTCCCCGGGCGCCCCGCCCAGCGCCCAGCTGCTTAATGACCCGTCAGTGCCCGGCACGGCCAGGCCGTGGCCCCCATGCTAGGGTGCCCAGCCCGGCTCAGGGCAAGCGCGTCCCCGTCCCCACACACTGCTCTGCACGCAAGGGGGGGCGGCCCGGGGGCTGGGAGTCTCGGGGCGCTCGGGTCCCGCGGGGCCGGGCCCAGGGCACGTGCAGAGGCGGCCGGGGCTGTGGGTCCAGCGGGGTGGGTGTGGGGCACGGCCCAGGGGATAGGCTGCCCCGGGGCTGTGACAGCAGGACGCCGGCCCACCGCTCGCCCTCCGCGGCTGGGCCGCCCTGGCGTCCTCCGCCTGTGGGGGCACGGGAGCTTTGGGGACATGTTCTAAACACCCTGGACCTAGCTGCCCCCTCATGGTGACTTGGGGTGACCACGCACTTCTCGGGAGGGTGAAGAACACCTGGAACGAGGCCACGAAGGGTTGGACGCAGAGTCATGGCTCAGTGGACACTGGTGGGGACACGGCTCTCCGCCCAACACTGTCTCGGGGCTGGGACACAGCAGAGGAACGGATGCGACCCCATCCTCAGGGCTGAACCCCCGAAGTCCATGCCTGCCTGTCCTGGAGGAAGACGGAGCCTGATAGCTGGGGCTGGAGTCCTCGCTCTTGTCCTTCTCGCCCCAGCGGGGCCTGGCACGGAGCAGCCCTCAGGACCCTGTCCCTTCTAGGTGGAGACCCTCTCGCTCTCCACGGTCCAGCTGGGCGGGGGGTGCATGTGCCCCCAGTGGATGTGCTCACCCCACCCCAGGCCTGCGAAGGTGGCCGCACTGGACCAGGGTCTCTGCAGCTGTCATCGAGCTGAGACCAGGCCACCCTGGGGCACATGGGCCTTAACTCCGGACAGGCGTCCATGTGACGGGGGGCTGGACACAGGCACCGGGCAGGAGCGGCCGTGGGAGGACAGAGAAGGGGCGCCGGGGCAGCTGCCAGCCAAGGATACGGGCCAGAGCCCCTCCCTGGGGGCCCCTCCCTGGGGCCGGGGCGTCACCCCGGGGCAGAACCAGTGAGCGCCTCTCTGGCCTTGACCTGGCCCTGGCGGCCACTGGCTCCGGAAGCCGGGAAGCCGGGAAGCCGGGGCTGAGAAGCGGCCGAGGTTGCACACAGGTGCTGAGCAGGGAGACGCGCCTGGAGGGGGGCGGTGCGAGCCACCCTCAGGCCACGAGCCCACCCCCGCCCCGGACTGGTCCACACACAAGCGGGGAGCAGCAGCGCCCCAGGGCAGCAGCGGGTGCAGGGCCACGAGCACGCCCAGGGGCAGTGTTCCGGAACATTCCCCCATGTCAGGAGCTCCCCCGGGGAGGACCCAGCTGGGGGTGGGGTGCCCCCCGGCACTCGCAGGCTCAGAGCTGGGAGCGGCCGGCCTGGCCCTGCCCACCGCCCCCTCCGGCCCGGGTGAGCGTCATGAAAAGGCACCAGAGAGGAAGCCTGGGCCGGCCGGAGCCCTCGGAGGCGCAGTCACGGGCCGTGCTGAAATGTCGCGGCTCGGGCTTCGCTGCGGTTTCCAAGCTCTGCGTGGAGGACAGGGAGTGTTTCGGGACCGGAAAACAACGCCATTACGGCCGCTGCCTGAGCCCAGGCGGCCGAGCACCCGGGCCCGGAGCAGAGCCCCGGAGGGCGGAGGGCTGGGGACTGGTCTGGGGGTGCCGGCCGGGGGGCCTCCCCCAGCAGAGACGCCCGTGCCCGACCCCAAGCCGCCTGGGAGCAGTGGCCGGGCTCCGGCGGCTCGGGGCTCCCAGCAGGCGCCCACCGCCCAGGCCTCGCTCTCCCGGAGGCTCCCAGTCCTCACCCCTGGAGCGCGCCCCGCCGCTGCCGGGGAAGGCCTGCGAGGCCGGAGCTGCCCCCGCAGGGAGCGCTGCCTCTGCTGCCGCTGGCAGACGCTGGGCCCAGGAGGACCCGCCCTGCAGACTCGCGCGCGCGCACTCACACCCGGGCCAGCCCTCCCCGCCCGGCCCCGGCCCCCTCGGCTGTGACCCAGAGGCCGGCCCGGTGCCGAGCCCTTCCCGGGGGGCCGCGCGGGCCTGTGTCCGCTACAAGCGCCGGATTGTTCTCCCTGCCCTCGCCGGCGGTCACGCGGAGGCTGGTCCTAAAATAATACTGCATTTCCTCTGGCCATCTGGAGGGAGGACGCGCGTCCGGCAGCGGCTGGGTACTCTCCCGGGGGGCGCGGGGGCCGCGGGCTGCCCTGGCGAGGCGGCGCCGGCACCGGGCAGTCCAGGAGAGGGGCGCCTTTGTTTTCTAATAACGTGCCTCTGAGAAAGTCGCCGCAGTCCTGCGCTGAGCACCCCGGCCGGGCTGGCCGCACCAGCTGGGAGCCGGGCTCCGGGCAGCCCTGGGATGTGCCGGTGCCCGGCCCTCGGTGGGCGGTCAGCAGCCCGGGGCCGACCCCGCCGGCCTGTGTCCCCTCTGCCTGCTTCCGCCTCCACAGCGGCCGGCCCCCGCTTCTCTGCGCAGGGCCCGGACCCTTCTGTGCTGTCGCAGCAGCGCCGGCCCCCGAGCCCCGCGAGGACGGGGCAGAGGCCATGCCTCATGGGCTCCCGGGTGGGCGGGGCACGGGCTTCTGCGTGACTCAGACTCATGTTCAAACCCCGTCCATGCCTTGACTTCCAGGCTGCGAGCTGGGCAAGAGGAGGGCTCAGCGCGGCGTTGATGTTCAAACGGAGGACACGACACGGAGCTGGCGCTCACCTGTGCGTCTCCTCCAAAACCCGCGCATCACCCCAGATGCTCACTGAGCACCACCCGAAGGCAGGACCTGTGGTGGACGCGAGGGGGACCAGGAGAAATCACGGGTCCTACCCTCAGGTGAACCAATGGTGATGGAGGTGGTGATACTGGTGATGGTGATGGTGGTGGTGATGGTGGTGATGGTGGTGGTGGTGGTGATGGTGGTGGTGATGGTGGTGATGGTGATGGTGGTGATGGTGGTGATGGTGGTGGTGATGGTGGTGATGGTGGTGGTGATGGTGATGGTGGTGATGGTGATGGTGGTGGTGGTGGTGATGGTGATGGTGATGGTGGTGGTGGTGATGGTGGTGGTGGTGGTGATGGTGATGGTGGTGGTGGTAATGGTGGTGATGGTGATGGTGGTGGTGATGGTGGTGATGGTGGTGATGGTGGTGATGGTGATGGTGGTGATGGTGATGGTGATGGTGGTGATGGTGGTGGTGGTGATGGTGGTGATGGTGATGGTGGGGATGGTGGTGATGGTGGGGATGGTGGTGGTGATGGTGATGGTGGTGGTGGTGGTGATGGTGATGGTGGGGATGGTGGTGGTGATGGTGATGGTGGTGATGGTGATGGTGGTGATGGTGATGGTGGGGATGGTGGTGGTGATGGTGATGGTGGTGGTGATGGTGGGGATGGTGGTGGTGATGGTGATGGTGGTGGTGGTGGTGATGGTGGTGATGGTGATGGTGGTGATGGTGATGGTGGTGGTGGTGATGGTGATGATGGTGGTGATGATGGTGGTGGTGGTGATGGTGATGGTGATGGTGGTGATGGTGGTGGTGATGATGGTGGTGATGGTGGTGGTGATGGTGATGGTGGTGGTGATGGTGGTGGTGATGGTGATGGTGATGGTGGTGATGGTGGTGGTGATGGTGGTGATGATGGTGATGGTGGTGGTGATGGTGATGGTGGTGGTGATGATGGTGGTGGTGGTGATGGTGGTGGTGATGATGGTGGTGGTGGTGATGGTGATGGTGGTGGTGATGATGGTGATGGTGGTGATGGTGGTGGTGATGGTGGTGATGGTGGTGGTGATGATGGTGGTGGTGGTGATGGTGGTGGTGATGGTGGTGGTGATGATGGTGGTGGTGGTGATGGTGATGGTGATGGTGATGATGGTGATGGTGGTGATGGTGGTGGTGATGGTGGTGATGGTGGTGGTGATGATGGTGGTGGTGGTGATGGTGGTGGTGATGGTGATGGTGGTGGTGATGATGGTGGTGGTGGTGATGATGGTGGTGATGGTGGTGGTGATGGTGATGGTGGTGGTGATGGTGGTGATGATGGTGGTGATGATGGTGGTGGTGGTGATGGTGGTGGTGGATGCTGGTCCTTCAACCTGAAACTGCTGGAAGTAACGGGCTGGGCAGGACGCAGCCGTTCAGGTGTGTCTCAGGGTAAGTAGTTGTGAGCAGGGTCATCGTGAGCAGTTGAGAGGTGGGTTCTCACTTTACCTGCTGCCAACCTGCTGTATAACCCTGGCACACTGGCCCTCCCTGCGCCCCACTGCTCCTGTGCCCTGGGTGTCTGAGGCGCCTCCCACAGCAGAGGCCTGCAGAGTCTCCTCTTTTGGAGCCGACGCCTCATCTCACGCCTGCTGCCCTGACCCCTTCCCAGACTCCTCTGCAGGGCCTGCATGTTGGTGGGCGTCTGGGAGGACGTCTGCCTGCCAAGAGCAAAGGGAACCTCCACCGAGGGTCTGACCCAGGTTCCCCAACTGACGTGTAAAGGCGGCGAGGCCAGGGTTCTGGAACAGCACACGCTGCCTGCCAGGACCCCGTGCAGCTGGGGCGTCGGGGCGGACCGTGTCCTCTGGGCTGAAACTGCAGTGCTCATGAGGGAGCATGGCCACGGGTCTCACCCAACAGGCGCGGGCAGAGCGCCTTGAGACACAGCAGCGCCCGCGGGGAGTTTCTAGATGACACGTCTCCTTGCTGCTCGGGCTGACGTCAAGCGCGGGACTGCAGGGCGCCAAGGGGCTACCCCACATGCGCCTGACCACCCCAGCTTCCTCTTGCCCCGAGCGAAGGTCTCTGGCACAGGCGGCTCCCCCAGCGGCAAGGGGTGATGAAGGAGGCTTGGAGGGGCCCGGCTGCTCCCACAGACTGGGGTCCTCACCGCCGCCTGCTCCCCCCGCTTCCCTGTCTACACCTCCCAGCCCAGTGACTCACTTAATAACTAACACAGTTTGGGAAGCATTGAGAGCACGCTGCACATTTTTTTCATTGCACGAGCAACAAAGGGATTAATTGAATCACGAGTGCCCATAAACGCAGATGGGAAATAAAATAACTCCACACAGCCTGGAATAGACTTGGCACGCTCTGGGCGCCGGCTAACTCACACCATGCCCGCCCAGCTCCCGGCCTGCCGGTGCCCATCTCCATGTCAGCCCATCCATGCCCCGCAAGGAGCCACTGGGACGTGGTCAGGGTCGACCACCTGCGTCCTGCAGATGCCGCCCAGAGCCTATACCTAGACCACCTTGTGCCAAGGGGCCATCCCAGGGCTGGCAGTCACGGCAACAGGCTGGAGGGGGCAACCGCAGACCAGGGGGCATGGGCAGTGGGCCGGCTCACACCTCGAGGTGGTTGTCGCACCGGCAGGTGAGGCTGAGGGCGCCTGCCTGCAGGTGGTGGGCCTCGATGCGGGCGTCCTGGCTCCCTCAGCACCGAGCCCAGCTCTCGGCCACACCTGCCAGGCCCAGTCAGACACGGCACTTGCCAGGGAGGGCGACCTGGGGCCTCCTGGACACACACGTGGGCCCACCAGGCCATCTCACTTGCTGCCACTCCCACAGCCCCAGGGAGCCCCGACCCGACACGCTGGCTGCAACGGCAGCGACGGCACGCAGTCCTGAAGTGCACACTCATGCACGCGCACACAGGTGCACACCCGGGCACACAGCACCCCAGGGCCACACACACAGCCATACGCACAGCCACAAGCACACAAGCACACGCGTGCGCAGAGCGCCCTCTCCTGGACCCGACACCTTATCGGCTGTTCCCTGTGCCCAGAGGCGGCTGAGGCTCGGGAGCAAAAGTGCACACAACTGGCCCCACGGAGCTGAGACCTGGAGGCTGCACCCCCATTCCACCTCCGACCTTGGACACGGCACCCACGACCGCCTGCTGGGTCCCTGCGGGGGCCGCCTCTGTGCTGCGCCACACCCGTGCCCCGGCCTGCCCCTGCTGGCCCCAGCCCCACGGAGCAGTGGGAGATTGGGCTGGAGGAGGTGGAGGCTGGATGTGGGCCAGAGCCCGCACTCGGGGTCCCCAGACTTGACTCTTCTCCAGCGCGTCCCGGGCAGCACCCCGCTCTGATCTCGGCTGCCCATCAGTCCGGGACATCAGACGTGAGAGGCCGCCTCTGAAGCCGCAGGGCTGGCTCCGGGCACTTGCAGGAAGCGGCCGCAGGCAGCATGGAGCCGGCCCTGGGCCCATCAGGGTGAAAACAGGAATTCAGTTCAGGCGGGTTTAGATAAACGAGAGTGTGATAAAGTGGCTGCCATTTCACCTGTGCCAAGGTGTGGGCACCGGGCAGACCACCCACGCCGTCCTCTGCTACCCCCAGATGTCCTCTCTGGCGCGGCTGGCGAGCTGGCCTGAGGTCACATGCCAGCGCAGGGCAAGGCCCGGGCCCCTCCCGGAGCGGGACCCCTGTGCAGACGGGCCGGACCCCGGGCACGCACACGCCAGTCCCCCCCTTCACACTGGGGTCCTGAGCTCCGGAGGACACAGGGGCGGCCAGGAAGCAGGACACCAGGCTTCAAGGCCAGCCCCAGCGGAGATCCGCGCAGGTGGTGGCCACCCCAGGATGGGGGCACGTCTCCCTCTTGCCTCCGAGGGGCTGGGATGAGGCCGCTGACGTGGCCCTGTCGCCCAGCAGCTCTGCTTTGCACCCCGGGGCTGACGCCCCCCGCAGGACAGCGCTCCGCGGGCTGAGGGCGCGTATCGCAGGGCGGCCTTGATGTTGGTTCCTTCATCCATCGGTTCACTGAGCGTCTCAACCCGCGAGGACTTACCGCGGGCCTACTGTGCGCACGGCACGCCGGGGTGTGCTCAGGTGGGGGGAAACCAAAAATCAGAGCAGAAATAAATAAAACAGACCGGGAGGACAACAGGAAAGATCAATAACCCAAGAGGCGATTTGTTTGAAAAGACCAACCAAGGCGACAGCGCCTGAGCCCGGGAGGACGCGGCGGCCGGCGCTGCTCTGGAGGGCTCCACGCCCGCAGCCGCGCGGCTGGAAGGACATGCAGTCCTGGAAACACGCTGCGGAGAGGCCGCGCACGGAGCGTCGGGACGCGGCACGGCGGCAAAGCCTAGAACCGGCCGGACCCGCCGGCGCGCCCCACCCAGCATTGAAGGGGCAGTGACCCCAAGGAGGCAGGCATGCTTCTCAGCCTCTCCCCGGGGCGCCAGGGCGGCCTGACCCGTTCACGCCACGTGGCGCGCGGCAGTCACAGAGCCACAGGCAGAGGTCGCGGGATTCAACATCCCTCCACGATAAAAACCCGCAAATCCTGACGTGTGGGAGGCCCTGCCTGACACGTGGGCCCGCAGGGACGGCCCCACTCTCCCCGCTACTTGGTGACCAGGAGCCGAAGGTCCCCCCGCAGGCAAAGCCGGACACGGCGCTGGCTCACACTCCCACTGCCCGCGAGGCCCGCCCGGGGCAGGCGTCTGGGACGAGAGCTCAAGCCGTGGAGCCAGAGGGAGAAGAAAAACCACGGTGTTCCCGTGACGTGCACCCTGGAACCCAAGCGAGTGCACGACTCCAGGAAGGCCAGGGCGCGCGGCCAGGATAGACACTTGCGGGGGCGCATGGCCAGGACAGATGCTTGGGGGGGCACACGGCCAGGACAGTCGTTGGGGGGGCCCATGGCCAGGACAGACGCTTGGGGGGGTACATGGTCAGGACAGACGCTTGGGGGGGGGTGCACGGTCAGGACAGACACGGGTGGGGGCGCACGGCCAGGACAGATGCTGGGGGGTGCACGGCTGGGACACACTACCACAGAGATGCGGGCTGCACGTCTCCGCGGGAACAAGCCCCCGAGACAGCTCGCGCGTCCGTCCCGCTGACAACAGCGCCGAAAGCAGATGTCTCAGGTCTCCCCACGGGGACTGGGGAACGCTGGCGGCAGGGCCCGAGAAGACCAGGCAGCTGGCGCGAGGCCGGGTGGGGGGCAGGACCGGCGGCTGGAGAGTCTGCGCAGCGCGGTCTGCACACCCCACGCAGCCCCGCCAAGCCCCAGGGACATCTCCCCAGAACCAGCAGGAGCAAGCCCGAGATTACTGAGGATGGGACGGGGCGTCGGGCGGCCGTGGGCAGCTGCCACACAGCAGGAGCTGCAGAGAGCAGAAGAAACGGGTTTCCTCATGGTTCCCAAGTCCCGCGGGGCTTCCTCTGGGGCTCCGGGGCACGGCCCTGGCCGCCTCTCCCGCTTCCCGGGCTCCCCTGGCCTGCGGCCGCATCCCCGCGGGAGGGTCGTCTCCGTCTTCCTCGAAGGACCCGTCGTCGGACTGGGAATCCACCCTGGCCCAACGGGATCGCATCTTGATCCTCGACAAATGGCCTCTGCAAAGACCCACTTGCGGCGACTCTGGGAGAGGGTGCCGGGGGGTGCCCTTGGGGGACGCGACTGGCCCGTGTGGGCGCGGCAAGAAGGATGCAGCCGGGAGCTGGAGCGCCAGGGAGGCCCGAGTGGGAGGGAGCTCGGGCGGTCACGCCTGTGCCAGGGCCCCGAGGCAGGGCCCCACGGGCTGTGGGCAGCGCGACGGGGGCTGGGGGGCCGCGGGGCAGGGCCGGGCTCGGCGGGAGGCAGGTGCGAGCTGTGAGGCCTCCGTGGTCGCGGGCACGGGTGAGAGGCGCCCGCGGGGTCTGTCCAGGGGAGAGCCTGGGCAGCGCGGCGCCCGGAGCTCCTGGGAGCGCGAGAGGGAGCCGGGCCCGCTGTCCGCTAGGGGACCTGGCCCCCCCGGCCTGCCCATCCTCACCCGACTCCCTGGGCCGCTGGCTGCTCGGCAGGTCTCCCTCCTGCCCCGTGCTGGCCCGAGGCAGCTTCTCCCTCGCCAGCTCCTTCAGCCCGCTGGACGGCTGCCTGGGCTCCCCGCCTGCCCCGGCCTCAGCAGCCCCAGGATGTGCCCGAGAACCAGCATCTCGGCCTGCGGGCGCCACGCGCGGGCGGGCGGGGGCAGCATCCTGGGGGCTGCGCGCCGCGGGGGCCGTCAGAGCGGGCCAGGCGTGGGGTAGGGCGCCTGCCCACGGAGCAGCTGCCGCGCGGGAGAAGGGGGCGGCGTGGAAAGCTCGGCGCCTGCAGCCGGGGAGGTGAGCGTGGGGCCAGCCGAGCCCACTCGCCGGTCCCCGGCCCGAGGCCCGGGCGCGGACAGTGGCTACGGCGGCCGCCTGGAGCCTGGAGCCTGGCCCTGGGTGACACGGTCTCGGCGACGCGGCTGGGTCCATCTAGCGCCCCCAGGGGAGAGTCTGCTTCTGGCCGCTTGCCTGTACCCCGAGGCTGCCGCCAGCCCCCCGCCCGGGGCCACGCCAGGTGCCCGGGGCCCAGGGCCACCCCATCGCAGCGGGCGAGGGCGCCGGGGCCGACTCTGCCAACCTGGGGCCTGGCTTGGACCCGGGCAGGCCATCCCACAGGCCCTCCCGCAGGAGGGGAATGGAGGCTCCGAGCGGGGTGACGGGCCGTGACCCAGCCGAGGTCGGGGCGCGGGCCCAGGTACCCGAGCACTGCCCTGCCCAGGCGGACCTGCCGGGTCCCACTGCCGAGGGCCGGCAGCAGGAGGCCGGGGGCGGGGGCTCAGGACGGCGGCTGGCGGAGAGCCTCTGGAGGGGGCTCAGGGCCAGGGCTGGGGTCCTCTCTCCCGGGGAGGCGCTCCCCGTAACGAAAGCAGCTCTGCTCACACCAGCAGCCCTGCGGGGCCGGGGTGGGGGTGGGGCGGCTGGCGGGACAGGCCAGAATGGGTTTGCTGGGGAGGGAGGCCGGCTACGGGGAGGGGCCCTCCCAGAGGCTGTGATGGGGACCCCGAGAGGCTGAAGGTTGTGGGGGGCTGTGGGTGTGTGCATGGGTGGGCTGTGTGATGGGGGGGCTGTGTGTGGGGGGCTATGTGGGGGGGCTGTGCGCATGGGGGCCTGTGTGGGCGTGGGGGGCTGCGTGGGTGTGGGGCACTGTGTATGGGGGGGCTGTGTGTGGGGGACTGTGTGGGTGCGGGGCACTGTGTACGGGGGGGCTGTATGCACATGGGGGGCTGCGCGTGGGGCTCGCACAGCACGTGGCGCGTGGGTGTGTGTCCCGAGGCGCTGGGGTGAAGTCTCATGTGCTCGTTGGCTGTGGGTCCCCATCTCGGCCTGAGTTTCCCGTCCAGGGCCACGTCTGGGGCGCCTCCCGGTTCGCGTGCCGGGTCCCCCCGCTGGTGGCAGGCTGAGCCGGGCGCCGGGGTGGCGTCATCAGGTCCTCTCGGTGGAGCGAGGGAAGCGGTGAGGGCGAGGACGGGGCCCCGCGGGCTGGGCGTGCAGGGTGCGGGTGAGCCGAGCGCCTGCCCTCGGGGACAGGGAGGGCCCCGCTGCCGGGGCTTTGCCCTTTGCCCCTCCGGCCTGCAGGACGCGGAGGCTCCCGCCGGCACACCCCGCACGGGCCCTTAGCCCCGGGCCGGGACACGCTGGGGGGGCTTGGGCCCGTCACCCAGCCGCTTGCCAATGGCGCCCGGGGTCCCTGGGGGTGCCCAGGACCCCGCGGGGCTGCCCGAGGCAGGGGGCAGGGGCACGGCTCAGGGCAGGCGTACTCCTGGCCCCTGCCCCGCGGGCAGCTCCGGGCCGCCGCGCAGGGTTCGGGGAGGCGGGACTCAGCGCAGGAAGATGGGAGTCGAGCCGGCGGGCTGGACCCACTGGCCGCCACGGACAGCAGAGGCGCCGCAGCCCTCGGCCACGGCCCCGGGGCCCGGCTTCCAGCAGGCAGGGACGGCCGCGCGGCAGGACAGGGCAGGAGCCGGTGGGCAGGGGGCGCCCTGGACGATGCTGGCCGTGACACTCCTGGACCGGGCCCGGGGGCGGCGCGGGGGCCGAGCACCCGGGCACCCGGGCCCCTCGCCGGCCTCTCTGCGGGGGCTGGACGGTCCCTTCCGCACCCGAGTAAACCCGAGCGGGCTCCCCGCGTCATGCTCCCGACGGGAGACGGGCGCGGTGGGGAGGCGGCGGGAGGGGGTCGAGGTTCCCGGCCCCGTGGCGAGCGCGTCTCCTGGAGGCGGCCGGCAGGTCCACGAGCCCTGGACACAGGCGCCCGGAGACGGGCCCCGCGTGGTGTCCCTGACCTGCACTTGGCCTGGAAGACCCGGGTCCCGTTTCAGGGGCGAGAAGGCCGGACCCGGGGGCGGGAGGAGACTCCGGGCCCTGCCCGCACACCCCTCCCAGCGCCCCCGCGGACGAGCCTCCCGGCAGGTGACTGCCCCAGCTCCCCTCCCCTCAGGGTCCAGGTGTCCCGTCCTGGGCCCCAGCCCCCAGTTTCAGAGGCACCCGCGTACCCCCCTCGCCCCGGCTCTCCCAAGGGACGTGCCCCTGCCCCGGCGCCCCACCAGCCGGCCCGTGCCTCCCGCGCCCACCCAGCCTCCAGCAGGGGCAGGGGGGAAGGCCAGGCGGCTGTGGATGCAGGAGCAAGTTTAGCCGGGAAAAAGTGAGCGGCAGTAGGCCGGCCCTGCCTCAGTTTACCCTCTGTAGCCCAGGCGTGAGCCCTACGTGTCCTGGCTCCCGTGAGGAGGACCCCGGGGAGCAGGCACGGAGCGGCTGGCCCAGGCAGAGCCCCCCAGCCGCCCCCGCGCCTGCGGCCTTGCCGGCTCGTTCTCATCAGGGCCAGGGGAAGCGGAGGGCGAGGGAGACGGCCGGGGAGACTGCCGGGGAGAGACAAAGCGCCCCGCGGCCGCCCCTCCCTGAGGCCAGCGCTGAATTCCTCAGCAGGAACGTCAGTGTCAGCCGCTGCAGCCGCTCCACGCTCCCACCCCCAGGGAGGGTCCAGGGAACCGCGGGGGTGCGGCCGGGGCAGGCCTGGGGCCAGGAGGCCGCTGAGCAACCAGCTTGGCTTGGTGGAGGCGCCCGGGGGCGCAGGTGCTCGCGCTGGGCCTGGTGTGCCCGGGTGCGGGTCCTCCTCCCCGCTCGGGGCCGCGGGACACGGGGCTCCCGGCTCTCATCGGCCCTGGGCTGGCCTGGCCACGGGAGCCCTGGCGGGGGGGGGGGCCCAGCCCCGGGCAGGCCCCTCGGGGAGGGTCTCGGAGGCCCCGCCGGCGCCCCAGCAGCGGCGCTGGTGAACGGCGGAGGAAGCGGCCCTGGCCGTGAGGATGGGTGGCAGGGCGCCCCACGCCAGCACCGGAGCCGGCCAGCTGGCCTCGAAGGCTGAGGCTGGGCGCAGGCTGCCTGGCAGGGGCCTTGCGGTGCGGCCGAGGAGCCGGAGCCGCGCGGGGTGGCCACGGACCAAGACCCCGGGGGCCCCGCCGGGCCAGGAGCTGCCGAGGCACCACGGGTTTCCCATCATCTTCTCAGAAAACAGGGGGGCGGCGGTGCTGCCGAGAGGGGGCGGCTTCCGGCGGCGGGTGGAGACCCACGGGGTGGCTCCCGCCCCCCCGCCCCGGGAGGAGCGCTTGCGGTGCTGGGCCTGGGGGGCCCGGGGAGGATCCCCACTCCCCTCCCAGCCTGGGCTGGCTGCCCCTTTGGGCCCCGTGACCCTGGAGCCCAGGGTGCCCCCGGCTCTCACCTGGAGCAGCTGAGAGACCAACACTTCCCGGAGACCCGACTCCCGCCGGGGACGGGCCTTCCCTGCCCTCGGCCTCCGGGCCTCAGGGCCAGGCTCAGCGTGGCTGGACCGGGGAACCCCGGGGGCCAGAGTTGCTGCCGCTTTCTGCTGAGCCGGGGACCGGCCGGCAGCCCTCCAGGTCCTGCTCGCTCTCCAGACCTGGCCCGACACCCCGTTTTGTCCCGGGGCTCCGAGCCCCCAGCCCCGCTGCCTACACTGCCCGCTGTGCAGGCACCACCGTGCAGGCACCCAGGGAAGATGCTAGCCGGGTAGGACGGTCAAGAGCCAGGGAAGCAAGGAGCCCCTCGCCTACCCCTCTTCCCATCCGCAGCTGCTTACGCATCTGGGCTGATGCCAACCCGGAGTCTCCCCCGCCCCCCATGTGAGGGGGGGGCCCAGGGGGAGATGAGGCCGCGGCCCGTCCCTGCATGGCCCAGGCGGCAGGTGAGAGGAGGCCGCGGCCGTGTCCCAGAGGCGGTGGCAGGTGCTGGGTCTCAGAGGCACCCGCTTTAACCCAGATCACGCCCTGAGCCCGGCAGCCGCCCTCCTGTCTGGGAGCACCGGCAGCTCCAGGAGGGCCAGAGCCCGTCACCGGCCACCCGCAGCTGCCCACACAGCTGCCCCACGGCTTCCAGGTGAAGGCCTCTCTTGCAGTGGGCCACGCCCTGGGTGCCGGACTCTGGCTGTCGCTGGGGAGGGACACGCGGGGGCCCCCAGGCACAGGCCGGCCCCCCACTGCAGCCCACGGGAACCGGGCCTATCGGCGCCCGCGGGCCGGCTGAGCCCAGAGCAGGCCCAGCAGCCAAGAAAACGGGAGGAGATAGGGTGAACCCTTAAGCAGAACCAGATGGGCGCTGGGAGATAAGACAGATTTCTGGAAGGTTCCTATGAGTTCCTGGGGGCTGGGGTAATGGTCAGTGAGAACGAGTCGGGAGAACGTTCACACGACTTCCCGCGTCGAAAAGACGCCGCGGCTGGGAATTAAACAAAGTGCACGGGCAGGCGGGCAAGACGGCGCCCCGAGAGCCACGGCCGGCCAGCCCGGGGCCCGGCAGGCCCCCGACTTGTGCTCCCAGGGCCCGCGGCTGGGCTTAAGAGGGATGCACGCGGATGATCTGCCTCTTCAGCGTCCAGATCTTCGGGTCACCGCGCCCCTGTGTGTACAGCTGTGCGGTCACTGGGGTGGGCAGCCCTGGCGGTCCGGGCAGACCCCCAGCGGCCCCGTCGCGCACAGGCCAGGGGGGCAGGACGCGTGCCCCTCCCTCCGGGTCCTGCCCAGCAAGCAGGGGGCACCACAGTCCCAGGCCTCGTCCAGACACAGGGTGGCCTGGGTGCCCCACCGTCCAGCATCACGAGTCTGTGCCCTCCCCCAGCCGCAGTCTCGCTCCGGCCGGCCTTGGCCCGTCTGGCCGCCAGCGTGAATGCGGAGGGGAGTGCCCGGCGGGAGGGCCGCGGAGTGGAAGGAATTTCCAGCAGACTTGCTGTGTCAAGACAAACGTCCCCCGCCTGCGCCGAGTTCTCTGTCTCAGGGGGGGCCCGGGCAGTGGGGATGCCCCGGGAGCGGGACGCTCACTCTCGGGATGCAGGTGGGCCCTCGGCCTTCAGAGGGCTACAGCCCCGAGACCCGGGCCAAAGCTCCAGAGCGTGTCTGTCTCGATTAGCAAGAGCCGCCAGCGTTTCCACGGCCAGGCTTCCTGACGGCTTCCTGCTGCGCGAAGTCAAACACAGCAGCCAAATCCAGGTCCAGCGCCTGGGGCCTGGCCCAGCCTCCTCCCACCCGCTCCCAACACAGCCTCCCTCGTTGGCCCGTGGAGCTGGCCCGGCCGGGCTCCCCCCAGCAAGGGGCTGGCGTGATGGGGCAGCAGTGCCAGGAACAGCCCGGCGTGTCCCCCGAGGGGCCGCCCCTCACAGCCGGGCAGCAGTGGCGGCAGGACTGGCGAACTGGAAGCCCTGCCCTCACACCACCCCTGCAGGGGCCACGCACGCCCCGCGGCCCTGGTGCTCCGTGGGGCCCCAGGCCCACCACAGGCCCTCCGTCCCTGGCGGCACCCTGTCCCTGGACGGCTATCACAGGAGGCAGCAGGGCGGCCTTGGGGCCAGGGGCAGCCTCCAGCCTCTGACCCTCAGGCTCCTGCCGGGATGGGCCGGCCCCCCTCGGGGCCCAGACTGAGAGCAGTGGGGCGGGAGGGGTGCCAGGGCATGGGGAGGGAGGGGACAGGCGCGGGCGTGAGGACAGCTGTCTCGGGACCCCGGCCGGCCAGCCTGGGGGGGCAGCGGAAGGCTCCTGGGCCGTCATGGGCAGAGGTGGGGGACGAGGCGCTCAGGTGCCCCAAGTGTGGGAGGGGAGGCGCAGGGCGGAGAGTCCGGGGGGATAAATGCCGAAATGGAAAGAAAACCGCAAACAAACGTGCAGCCACTGCTCGCCGGGGTGACAGCCACAGGCCAGGTCCGGGACAGCGGGCAGGCGGGCAGGGGCCGGCCCCCGCGGGAAAGAAGCCACACTGGCCAGCCACGCCCAGGCCTGAAACCCAACCAATCACCGTGTGACAACACACTGCCCACCAACCAGAACCGCACGGATGGAAATCCTCATTTGCATACGCCCTGGCCACGCCCCGGGGCCTATATAAGCGGTTCTGGCGCTGGCGAGTGGCTGAAGCCGCGGGCGGTGAAGCCATTTCGGGGCATTGGGTGGACGGGGGTCAGGTGGACGCGCAACGAGTGCCGGCACACGGAGGGGGGGGGCGGGGGGGGCAGCCACGAACCACAGCCAGCCAGCAGAAAGCCAACACGGGCAGCAGCACACAGGGGCAGGACGACGCCAGGGCCACGGCAGCTGTGTTTATCGAAGCGGGTGAGCACCAGGGACACTGCCATCTGCCGCGTGGGCAGGCCAACCAGGCACCGCCGCACTGTTGCCGAGCTGGAGCCACGGCTGCCCTTGGGAAGTGGCCGCAGGGTGGCGGCGCGTGTACCCGGGAAGCCACTGCCCGCAGGGGCCCTTCACAGAGGCTTCCTTGGTGACAGCAGAACGCTGGAAACTCCCGCCCCGTGGACAGAGGGGGACAGCCACCGCCCCGAGGGACGGGACATGGCCCGCGAACCTCGGCTGTCACGGAGTGTGGCCATAGCCTGGATGGCTGCGCTTGGCGCGGTCCACCTGCTGGTGCCCGAGGCGTTGGGAGGCGGTGACTGTGCCAGTGCAGTCATGGGGGGGCCCCCTACCTGGCAACAAAAACACGGGGCTCCAGCCACAGCCACGCCCCAGAGAACACCCCATGGAGCCAACCAAGCGTCAGGCTCTGGGTGACTCTTCATAAAATTCAAATACAAGGAAGCCAAAATTGAGGGTTCGGGACACAACACATGTGGTAGAGGCACAAGGAAAAGCAAGGGGATGAGAGAGGCGTGGGGGCCACAGCCCTGTGGGGGGCAGCCGTGGGCAGGGCTCCCGCAGGCGGCGGTGGAGGGTCTGGTCCGGGGTGGTCCCGCAGGGTGGGCAGCCTGAAGTCAGGCCATGCATTCCCTGCCCCGCGGTGAGGGCGAGAACATACAGGCACCTCCCAGCGCCCCACACTGGACTCAGGGCTCCCTCTCGTCCTGTGGACAGAGCTGCCGGCCCTCGGCCCTTCCCGCCCTAGCCCGTCGGAGCAGCACTGCGTGCCTGGCCCACATGTGGTGCCCACGATGCCCACTTCCGTGAGCTCAGGACCAGCCACGCACCCACACGGCGCAGGACCCGGCCCGGCCACCCGCCGCCGGCGCCACAGCCAGCACTGGGAACCCGACGACCGCCAGGCCGGCAGGTCCAGCTCCCAGACAAGCGGAGCCTCCCGCGTCCCTACCTCGCGATCCCCGCTCTCAGGCTGGCAAATCCGCTCCGAGGGGCATGACGGTCGCCGGGTCCAGCTCGTTTGGCTTCTCTGCTCCTGTCGGCTCTGCAGAAGACACGGGGTTCAGACAGACGTCAGAGCAGCGGCACGCGAGCCAGGAAGGCCCTCATGTGTGCGTGGGGGGCCCCGTGCCAGCCCCCCAAACGCCCCCCGGACAGCCAGGGCCAGCCGCTGTGGGACTTCACTGGGGACATCAGGGGTGTGGCTTCCTTCGGGGGCAAGGGCCCGAGTGACCCTGCCGGGCAAGCAGGCACCACCTCCACGCCTCTGCCCGCCGCCTGCCCGGCGAGGCTGAGCCTCCCACAGCGTCCCGGCCCCGCCCCTGCCAAAGCCCTATGGCCGCTGTCTGGCCACCCGGCCGCGCGCGCTGGCCCTCATCCCCTCAGCACAGCTGTCCAGGGTCGGCTGCGGGGCGGGGCCCTCCCCGTAGAGGGGGTGTGCTCCCCGCCTGGCCCAGGCCACACCCATCGGCGGTGCCCACTTGCCTTCCCAGCAGGTGCACGGCGCTGCGTGGGCCAGTGTGGCTGGACATACACCCTCAGTTCTTTTGGGGTACATGCAGAGGTGGGGCTACTGCATCCCAGGGCATTCTGGCCCGTGTCCTGGAGCCCCCGTTGTGCCCCTGTGCTGCCCCTTCGCACCCACCTGCCCGCAGGCTCCGCTCCACATCCCCAGCAGGGTGTTTGTGGCCACTGTGAGGTGTGGAGCCGCTTCCTCCCCGTGGGCGCCCCAGGTCCTTCCTGCATAGAGTCCACCCAGCCCTGGGCTGCGGGAAGGTCCCGCCAGGGGAGCAGCTGCACAGCAGCACCCTCCCTGTCCGAGGCCTGCACCCCAAATAGATAGGTGTCCCCAGCCTTTGCCTCAGCTCCACCTTCCGCAGCACCTGGCCCAAGGGTGCTGGGTGAGGACTGATGGGTGGACGCCCAGGGAGAGGGAGGGCCGAGGGCGGGCGGCTGTCTGGGGGCCCGTCTCCTCAGTCCTCCTGCCCACGAGCACCCCTCACACAGGTTCACCTCGACTTGGGCAGCTGAACACCTCAGAGCCAGGGTGCGGGCAGCCCCAGGGGCGCCCTGGAGGGACGGGCAGCCCAGCCACGCGGCGGGGCCCCTCCCCCTCCCCCAAGGGCCCGGCCATGTCCTCCAAGGCAGGAGGGGCAGTGGCAGTGCCGGGCGTCTGGGGGTCCCTTGGGCAGGAGGCGCGTGGCAGAGCAGGAGCGGGTGATGGGAGACGGCGGAGGCGGGCCAGGGAGGGTCCCGGCCACCGGACCCTGGGAAAGTTCGGGGACCAGGGCTCCAGGGCCCGGCTGCTCTGAGATGTGCTCGCGGAGCCGGAGGCGCCCCAGCCTGCGTGCGGAGGACCCATCTGCGGCCAGGGGCTAGAAAGGCTCCAAAGTAGAAAAACCTGTTGTTTTCCCCGCAGCAGCCCAACCGGAAACGCGGGGCTGTGCCCAGACCCTCCCCGCTGGCTGCCTCCTAGCCCCGGCCGCCTCCTGGCTGGAGGTGGGGGGAGGCCCTGCGGGCCCCCAGAGGCCTGGGCCGGGTGAGGGAGAGCCGCACCCCCTCTCCACAGCGGTGGGTGCCCGGACGGAGCCCCCGGGCCTTCTCCCTGCTCTCTCCGGCGGGGCTTTGGTGGGGGCTGAGGAAAAGACAGCAGCTGCCCTCTCCGGCCCTCCCGAGGACAAGCTGGGCTGGGGAGACAAGGCGGTCGCCCCCAGGAGTTTCAGGGCGTGCTCTCGGCGAGTAGCACCCGGCACACGGGTTCAAATCCGCCTCCACTGCCGGCATCTGGGGGCCGGATGCCCCAGTGCGAACAGGGAGAAGAGGGTGACGGGGGAAGAGCGGTCTCCTTGGGGCGCTCCCCGTTTCTCGCCCGAGGGGCTCTCGGAAGCCAGCTGGTCACAGTGACGAGGCCAGAAGGGAGCTTCGCGCCACCCTCTGCTCTCCCCGGCCTGTCGTCCAGGAAGGGAGGGCGTCAGAAAAAGGGGGCGATTCTGGGGCCTCCAAGGAGGCCACGCGCTCGCCCGGGCCCGCGGAGAGTGTGGGCAGCGGCTGGGGAGGCCGGCACACGGGCGCGGGCCCCGGCTGAGCGTGGCTGAGCGTGGTCCGCGTGTGGAAACAGCTGACGCTCGTGCTCCCGGAGCAGGCGGCCGAGACAGCGGGCGCAGCCCCCCTCTGCGCGGCCGCGGCAGCCACAGCTGGGCAGTGACGGGGGACTTGTCCTCAGCTACCCGGGCCAGTGTCCGGGTGTGGGGTCCGCTCCCCCGCTGGGCCCTCCCGACCGGGAAAAGGCCTCTCTGCCGGGGGTGGCCGTGGAACAAGTCCACGTCCAAGGAGGAGAACTTCCCCGGGAGACAGCAGAGGCGGGGTGAGCGCGTCAAGGCCGGGGCCGGCGTGGCCAGGATCTCCGTCTCCCTCCACGTTGATCTACGGGCTCGAAGGGGCCCCCATCTCAGTCCCAGCAGGCTTTTTAAAAATAGACATGGATCGGCCGTTTCCGGAAGCCCCACGGAGCCGCCAAGGGGCCCCACTAGCCAGCGACCGCGGGAAGGAACACACCGGAGAGGTCGCGCCCCCTGACTCGGCCTCGCCAGGAGCCCCCAGGCGCAGCCGGGCTCCGCGCCGGGCCGGGAGGGGACACACCGCTCCAGGGAGCCGGGCCGCGGGGCCCCCGAGCAGCACACGCAGAGGCAGCGAACGGGCTTCTCAAAGGAGCCCCGGCAGCCCGACGGGAGAGCGGCGGCTCTCTCAGCGGCAGCGGCGGGCCAGCGGGGCGAAGCGGACTCGAGAGCCCGGACCCTGCGGACGCGTGCGCGGCTCCCGGCAGGGCCACGACACCTGGTAAGACGGGCCGACGTCCGGGGTGCAGGAAGTCGGGCGCGAGTCTCTGAGAGCCCGAAGCAGGTGAGACCCACTCATGCGCGTGGCCGGGGCCCAAACCCCGGCTGGCCGCCACACAGCAGGCGGGGGGGGGGGGCTCCCCAGGGCCAGAGGAGACCCGCGACTGGAAGCCGCAGGAGGAGATGTGCTCCCGGGGGCGCGCGGCCTCCCTGCTGGGGCTCGTGGTGTCAGAGCCGGCGCTGCCCGGGACGCCCCCAGAGCGCCGATCCAGGGTAAACAGCCTCGCCTGCAGAAACGGCCTAAAAATAGGCCGGGCTGACTCACGCGCTGCCGCGGAGGGCGGGGGGACACTCGGGGACAAGAGCTGCTGCCGCGGGGCAGGCTTGCTTGGGCCCGAGGAGGTGAGGACGGCGAGCGGCAAGCAGTGACTCATCTGGGAACTCGAGGGCCGGCGCCCGCCCGCCTTTGATGTCTCCCGGCAGCGGCCGCGGACCCCAGCCTCGGCACAGCTGCAGACTCCCGGCGGGGAGGACGTGGTCGGCGGGCCGGCCAGGAGCTGACACATGGCCTCCCGCTCCCCGCTCCCCGGCACCGGCTCCAGCCAGAAGCGGGCCGTGAGAAGCAGCGCCCCCCACCGCCCACCGAGGCCCGCGCTGCGGCCCCTGAATTCTCGCCTCGCCAGGCCCTCCTGCCGCCCCCCGGCCATGGCTCCGCGGAGCCCGAGGGCCAGTCGGGGGGCAGCCCCGCACAGCACGCTCCTCTCCCTCGGCCCTCATGGCTGCAGGACGTCCACGAAGCCACCCGAACCGCGGCGCCCAGTGCTGCGCTGGAGGGTGAGGCGGCCCCCAGGAAAGGCCTGCGCCGGCCTGGCCGCCGCCGCCACGCTGGGGAGGACGTCTTCTCGCCCCCGGCGATACGCCCGGCCTCCCGGGGCCGGCCAGCTTCTCCGCCTTCTCAGGTCGCGAACGTTCTCCACCGCATGGCGGGGACGCAGTCAGGCGACAGTCTCCTGCTCGCCCGCTCCTCCGACCAGCCGTCCGTCCGTCCACCCATCCCTCCGTCCAGCCGTCACCTGAAGCCGCCCGGGAAGCAGCCTCTCTCGCCCCCGCTTGGAGAAGCGCCGTCTCTCGCCCGCCCGGCGTCCACCAGACGACCACGGCGGGCGGGGCCGGGCCCAGCACCACGGACGGCGCCCGCCCTGCCCGGGGAGCAGCGGGACGCTTCCGGAAGGGGGTGTGCGGTCTCGCGCGCACTTGCAGACGGGGCCTGCTCGGCAGGTCAGGCACGAGGCCAGGCCCCCAGGGAGCACCTGCGGCCTGGCAGAGACCCGCCGGCACCGGCGTCCGGCCCGAGGACCACGGAGGCCGTTGCCTGAGACACCGGGGCCGCGCGGAGCGGCCGCGGGCATGGGACAGGGCCGTTGGCCAGGCCCGAGGGCCACCCTGCCCTCGCCCCCGTTACCAGCGGGGACGCGGCGTCCGGGGCCGGGCCCGGGGTGCAGACGGCGGCGGGGCGGGCGGCGAGCCGGGGGCGTGTGGGGTCAACACGCCCAGCCGGCAGCGTCCTGGGGCGGGAGGGGGCCGGGCAGCTGAGTCAAAACAGCCTTTGTTCCCTTTGTTGCGCTCGTTCCAGGAAGATTTCACTTGACTCAGGGTTTCCCGGCGTGAACAGTCGCCCTCGGTCTGGACTCCGGGGCTCCCCCTGTGCAGGGGGGGCGTGCAGACGCCCCGGGCTGGAAAGAGAGGGGCCGGGCCTCGTGCAGGGCCCTGCTCACGGGCCGGGGCCTCAATGGGAACTGGGGCGAGGTCGGGGCCCCACGATGCCAAGGGCCCTGCGCTGGGAATGGTGGCGGCGGTCGGGCCGAACGTCTTACCCATCTGCCGTGGGCTGAAGGGAGCGCCCCAGAGAGCAAAGGTTGGGGTCCTCACCCCCAGGACCTCAGCATGTGGCCGTGTTTGGAGTCAAGGTCATCAGGGAGCTGACTCAGCGATGGGTCCATCGTGCCGTGTCCTCCTGGGGGACAGGCGCCCCCCCAGGGGCCAGCTGGGCTCTGCGGGGCTCACTCCTGCCTCTCCCGGCCTCGGCCCCACGCGGGCCCCTGCAGACCATGTTGGCGCGGGTCTTGGGCCCGCAGCCGCCCCGGGACACACTCCCGACAGGCGGACCTGCAGAGGGACCGAGGGCTCCGCCGCTGTCCCCGCCTCTGGCCCCAGCAGCCACCTGCCGCTCTGCCCGCGGAAAACGCCGACGCCGGGCCCCTGAGGAGCGGGAACGGGTGGCGGCACCCCTCGGCGAGATCCCCTGTGGCGCCGCGCCGGAGGCCAGATGCAGGGCTGCCGGCCGGGGCCTGGGCCTTTGGGACGCCTGCGGGCTCTGGGGTGCACGGGGCTCACGGCACGGGAGGCGGGGGCCCGCGGCCCGTCGCCCCGCAGGGAGGACGCCTGCCCAGACCACAGGGCCCGTCCCCGGCAAGGGCGCCCGGGTGACAGGACACGCCCGGATGGAGAGAGGACACGGCCGCCGTGTCGGCGTGGCCAGGGCCAGGGGTCGGGCAGCTGCTGGGCCGCCACCCCCGCTTCTCCCCAGCCCGCTGCAGCCCCAGAGACTCTGGGGTGTGGGGACGTCCCAGGGCCCCCGGGCACACGCCCTCACTTGGGAGGAGGAGCCGGTGCAGCCACAGGATGGAAGCAGGCGCAGACACCCCAGAGGGGCAGCGCCACAGCGGCCCGGGGGCCTCCCCCACAGGCTCTCCGGGGACCACGGGCAGAGAGGCCAGGCACCCCACTGCACTCTGTGACCCCTCAGACTCGGGGCGTCCCAGGCTGCTGCTCAGCTCGTGAGGAGTAAGCCACATCTGTCTGGGGTCCAGGTTGCCTGCGGGGGGCCCTGCGGCCCGGGGCTGTGGCTCTCTGGGCCCTGAGCTGGTAAACCCAGCCCCGGACATGGGTCTCCTCCTCGGGAGAGGCTGCCGTTCTCAGGCCGGGGCGGTCCTCGCGAGGGCGACAGGGGGCCCAGGTCTGCGCGGTCACCCTGGCAAGCAGATCCGCGGCCGCGGGCGGTCTCTGCTCACTGCGGCTGAGCGCGCCTGCCCTTCCCGCTGGGTGGGCGTTGACCCGGCCCCAGGACCCGGCTGGCGGGCGCAGCCCTCGGGCTGGGGACTCCGGGGAGGCGAGGCTGAGGGCGCCCTCTAGGCCCTCAGGGGAGACCCCGGCCTGGCCCCTGCACGCAGCTCCCGCAGGAAGAGACCGGCCTGTGGCTGCCGACTCTGAGAGCCCCGTACTGAAAGCGCGACTCCCCGAGCCCCGGCCTCCCCTGGGGGACAGATGCCCAGCCCCTGGACAAGATGCCCAGGACGCTGCGCAAGGTCAGAGGTGCCTTCACCGCCCTGGGATCCAGCACAGCCCCGCCCCCGCCCCCACACGTAAGCCAGGGAGCTCGTGGGCGGGATGAGATAACCCCGCATTTCAAAAGCCTTTAGACAGCAAAAGCGCCTCAGAAACCACGTGTGGAAAAGCCGCCCCCGAGCGCCAAACCCCAAGCCAAGACACAGACCCTGGGGGTCCTGGCTGGGTGGGCCGGGGCCGGCGTCCGCGAGAGCCGCGGGCTGAGCAGGGGTGCCCGGTGGGACCCCGACGGGGCGCCGAGCGAGTGGGGCCCTGACTGGCCGGACTCCGCTCCATCCTCGCGGGGCTAGTTCAGGCTCGGCACCCGTTGCGGGGGACACGCACGCCTGTCGGCCGCGCCCCGGGGCGGAAATCTCCCCTCGGCGTCTCCCCTCCGGCAGGAAGAGGCTGCCGAGTTCCCGGGGGATCGCTTCCAAAGGGTCTGGGACCCGGGGCAGGGTGCGAGGTCAGGCTCCCGGCGCTCCCAGGCCCTGAGCTCACCCGCCCGCCTTGGCCCGGGGCCGCGGCTCCATCTGCGGCGGCACAGCGGGCGGGATGGTCGTTCTGGAAAGGACGAGGCTGCCTCAGAGGGGCCAGAGCGGCCGTGCAGGCCCGCGGGCCCCTGCTGCTGAGACCCAAGCGGGCGCCCCGGGAGACACCGGGGGGGGCTGGCCGGGGCATCCCGCCCTGGCCGCCGCAGATCCCTGAGCCCCAGAAAGTACCAGGGGAGCCTGGGGCACCTCCCACACGGCCGACATGGCCTGGCTTGGAACCCCGCAGGCTCAGCACCCTCACACGTGCACCCCGAGGCTCCCCTGGGAACCCGGGGCCACCGGCACCCCTACTTCTGGTAGACTGACACTGGGCGGGCTTGGGGGACGGGGGTCCAGGGAGCACGAGTCAGCACGGGGGAGTCAGCCCCGGGGCCACAGCCGCGGCCGGGCGGCGAGGGACTCTCCTCTCGCCGGCGTCCCGCAGACGCCACCCGCGCTGCCCGCAGAGCAGAGGCAGGACCCGGGGTCCCGCACACCCCCGTCCCCACCTCTCACACCCGTGCCAGAGCCGCCTGCGCCCAGGCCACTGTCCCTCCCGGGCGGCTGGCCACAGGCGGCTCCCACGTGCAAGGGACGCCCGAGACAGACGCGACACTGCCCGGGCCACGCCGCGTCCCGCTGGCCTCTGCGCCCGCAGCTGGCCCTGCCTCTGGCCGCAGGAGGCGCGCGCCGCTGGGCTGTCACCGCCTGCAGGCTGCTGCTCCCGCGTCCCCCCCGGAAGGAGAACGCCCCCTTCTGTGAGGGCACAGCACGTCCACGGCAGCCCCAAGGCGCCGCGTGAGGGGCGCCCTGGGCGGGCACGTGGGAGCCGTGTGGAAGCCCCGGGCATCCCAGCGCAGACCCCGGCGCCCGGACGCCGCCCGCCCGCGCCCAGCGCCACACAGACTCGCCCGGGGTGCCGCGAGCTCCGGCGCAGACAGCGCGGCCAGCGGCGGGCAAGGGGTGTGACCGCGCCCCGGCCCGGCCGCCCCCCCAGCTGCGCCGCCTCGGGGAGAAACCTCTGTCTCGCGCCAGTGGCCAGCGAGCCCGCCCGGGCCACGTCCTCGCTCCGGAAGCGTCACGGGACCCGCGGCGCACCTCGCGCCATGAGCAAAAGCCCGCTCTCGTCGGCCTCCTGCCGGCGGCTCGCGCGCGTGGCTTTGGGCTTCTCTGCTGGAAGCGAGACGCCCGTGGGCTGGCGGGCCCGCCCGGCTCCGGCCCCTCCGCGGTGCCCCCGGGGCTGGGGCCGGGGCCGGGGCCCCCGGGGAGGCGCCCCCAGGCTGCACGGAGCCGGCGCAGCCCGCCTGCGGGGTCTCCTGGGGTCCCTCTCCTGCCGCCGCCTCCTCTCCGCCCCAGCCCTCCTGGTCCAGCCCGGCCTCGCGGTCAGGCCTCGGGCGGCCCGGGCGCTCGCAGGCGCAGGCCTGAAAACGGCCGCCCACAGCGGTGGCCCGTGGCGTGGGGACGGGACGAGAAGGCGAGCAGGGCGCCCGGAGCCGGGCAGCCGCGGGAGCAGCGGGAGGCGGCGCCTTCCCCACGCGCCGGCCCGGCGGGGAGGGCTCCCGGGGGAGGCGCTGGGCCGCCCACGGGGGTGACAGCTCCCGTGGGGGTGGACAGGGCGCGCCCTCCGGCGCTGGCGGCCAGGGCTCCCCGGGCCGGGCCCCAGGCTGCCGCCGTCCCAGCAGGGCGTCCTGTCCCCGCGGACTTTGGCGCCTGCCCCAGCGCCCCCGCGTGGACGCGCGCCCAGGCCCCTCGCGGGACGGCGGCCCCGCCCCGTGGCGGACTCCCCCTGGCGAGCGCGCGATCTAGTTTCCAGAAACACTTCCCGCGGCCCTCCCCGACTCACCGCCCACTTCGCTCCACGCGACGCGACCCGCCCCCCGCCCCGGCCGGGCAGCTCTCCAGGACTCGGCGCCGGGGCTCAGCGGGCACGTGTCGGCGCCCCGTTCTCAGCCGCGTGCTGGGTCTCCGGCGCGGGTCCTCCGGGGCAGAGGGCAGAGGGCAGCCCCGGGAGGACGCCGCGCAGACGCCCGCTGTGGGCACAGCCCCGGGGTCCGCGCACACGCCTGCAGCGGGCGTGCACCTGGGGCCGCGTCTCTGCGCCGGCCCAGCCCAGGCCGCGGGCGCCCGGCCGGCGGGGCGACGACACCCTGGACTCCCGTCCCCCGGGCGTGCTGCCCCTGGCCAGCGGAGGCCGGGGCGGAGCCACCCCCCACACCCGCCGCAGCACGCGGGCGAGCAGAGGGAGCCCGGGAGGCGCGGAGCAGGGCAGCTCGGCCAGGGGAGAAGCCGGATCTTTCCTGCCTCCGCCCCAAGCGGCGTCCCCGCTGGCTGCAGCCTTGGGCGCAGGAGGAGCGCGAGGTCGCTGGCTCTGCCTGTGCCGGGCCATCGGGGGCCATCTGGGGCCTCGCATGGACCCCGTCCGCCGCGGGAGCCACCGAATGGCCGGCCGGGCACCGGGAGAAGTCCCGTCCGAACCCCGGCCCGGCTCGGGGCTCCGCTGCCCGTGTCCATGGCCCGCCTCGGGGCATCGCCCACCCCCGTGTCTTCTGCAGAGCGTCACAGCCCCCAGCGCGGCGCGGGTGGCCCTGGCGTGCGGCAGGGGGTTCCTGCGATGGCCGCGGTGTGTGCCCGGACAGCGCCCGGGTCCCGTGCACCCCCGCCGTGGTGGCTCCGGGCGAGAGTCCCCCTCCCGGAGCAGGCGCCACCCTCTGGCACCGGCAGGCTGAGGCCCTGGCGTCCCAGAGGCCCGTCGTGGGTCCACCCTTCTGTGGCCTTGGCTCCCCTGGGCCTCCGTGCCTAGGCCTGCGCCCCCCCCACCCCGTTTTCACAAAGCCCTTCGCCCGCAGCCCCCACCCCGGCACACCTGCCAGAGCTCACGGGGCCACGGAGGGCTGGCGTCCGGGACACGCGTGCTCGGCAGCCGGCGAGAGGGAAGCGCCAGGCCAGGCCGCTGCTCCCGGGGGCCGGAGGCAAGTGCTGGGCCGTGGCCGAGGGCCGTGGCGCCTGGGGGAGCAGCGCCCCCGCTGGGCCAGGGCAGCCCCGCTCCAGCCTCGCTCTGGGGCCCCTCCCGCGCGCCTGGGAGGCCCTGAGGCGGCCCGGACTGTGAGCAGGGCGGCGTGTGCTTGTCGGCGAAACAGCGCTGCTTTCCACGTCCCAGCACAGCCGGGCTTGGGGCGCCCGCGCTCCCCGGCGGGAGGCGGGGTGTCTCGAGGCCAGGAGCGGGAGAGGCTCCCTTCCACGTGGCCCCCACGCGGGCCTAGGCCCCTCGCACTCGTCCTCTGGGGCGCTCGGAGGCGTCCGGTTCACGGCCCGAGTGCCCCTTCCTGGACCCCAGGTCTCGCTGCCCACCGTCCACTGGCGTAGCCCGAACACGCCCGCCTGCTCTGCCGGCCGCCCCCGGCCCACCCGGGAGCAACCTGGGGCGCGAGTCTCCTCTCGCTGCAACGGAGGCCCGGAGGCCCGAGCGCAGGCCGCGGCCGGAGGCCCCGGGGCTGGACACCGCGTGCAGGCAGCAGCGCCCGGGCCGCCGGGTGCCCAGCGCCGGGACCGGGGCGAGAGCCGACACCTCTGCTTTCTCGGAGGAGCTCTGGGGCCCCTGGAGCCCGTCGCTGCACACGCTGCAGGGTCTCCTCCGGCTCGGCTCGCGGGGCAAGAGAAACAAGCGGGTGTGCCGGGAGGGCGCGGGAGGGGAGAGGAAATGCCACAGGCCGCGGGAGCCGCGCTCCGCCCTGGGAAAAGGGCGCTCTGACCCGGGGAGGAAGCCCGGCCTCCCCCGCCCGGCAGCTGGGCCTCCGCCGCTGGGCTCAGGCCCCGCATCCACCCCTGTGCGCCGGCTCGGCCCGGGGCCGCCGGAAGCCCGACCGGCCAGGCGGGGAGCGAGGCTGGAAACGTTTCTGCCCCAAGGAACAGCCCCTGGCAGCCCGCCGACCGCGGCTGCTGAGCCGGAGCTTCTGTGCCGGGAGCCCGCCCGCCCGCCCCCACACCGGCGAGGCCGCGGGGGCTACCGGGACGTGGGCGCAGGGACAGAGGGCGCCACAGCTGGTGGGGGGGGCGCGCCTCTCGTGACCCCTGGGGTGCCGCCTGCCGGGACTGGCGCGGGACGGCCTGGTCTCCCGGGAAAGGGAGCCCCCAGCCGCGCTCCCCTGGCGGCCCCCACTGCCCGAGGGCCCTGGCGTCCAGGCCCTTCTCCCTGGCGCTGCAGACGAGCCCGCCCAGCCCCGAGCCTCCCCGCTCCCGCGGCCCCGCGCCCGGCACGCGCGCCCGCTCGCCCGGGGTCCTGCGGAGGGGCCGGCGGCGCCCCCCATGCCGGTGACCCCTGGTAGGACACACAGGCTCCCCGCGCCGGCAGACTGGGGGCTGAAGCCGGGGCCGCCCGGCGCCGAGAGCCGAGCGGCGGAGCCAGGGCGCCACCACCGAGTGGGGGGGAAGGCGGCCACACGGCCAGGGGTGCGGACCCTCGCTCTGGGGGGGCGGCCGACCGGGCAACGGGGGCCCAGCAGCCACCGCAGGCGCGAGCCAGGCGTGAGGCCTGGAGGGGCGCAGGGAACGCCCCCAGCCCCTGCTTTGGCAGAAGGAAGCAGCAAGAACCAGAGGCTCCGGCCCCCCGAGACCGGGGTGAGGCGGCGGAGCTCGCGTCCTACCTGTCCCGGGCCCGGCGGGCGGCGCAGCGCCGGCGTCGTCCCGGAGCGCCCGGAAGGGCGGCCAGACGGGCCGGGCCGGCGCCCCACGCCCCCCTCGCGCGGCCGCACCCGCGGAGACGTTGGGCCGCGCCGGCCCGGGCAGCAGGCGGACTGCGCCCCAGCGGCCGCCTCCCGGGGCCCGCGGCTGCGGGGCGCTCCAGGCCCGGGGCCCGCGCCGGTCGGCCCGACAGAAGCACGTCTGCGGCCGCCCGCCCCGGAGACCCGCGGCCGCGCCGGGACGCGCGCGGGGAGCCCGAGCCCGGGGAGAGGCGCGCGCCAGCCGGCGACCTGGGCCGCGGGGAGCGAAGGGCCGCAGCGCGCGCCGCGCCGAGGGCAGGACCCGCGCCCGTGCCCCCTCGAGGCGCCGCGGGCCCCTCCGCAGGGCCGACCGCCCCGGGGCGCCCGCGGCCGCGCAGCAGGAGCCGGGCCGCCCAGTCTCTCGGCCGCGCCGCGCCGGGGCCGCCAGGGGGCGCCACGGGCCAGCGCGGCCGCCGCGAGGGGCTGGCGGCGGGGCGCGGGCCGGGCGGGCCGGCCGAGGCCCCGGGCGGAGCTGCGGTCTCCCGAGGGGGCCGCGTCCGGGCAGCAGCGGGAGGGGCGGGCGGGCGCGCGCGGGGCACAGGCCCGGCCCCGGCGCGATGGGCGCCCCCGCGCGGCTGCCGACGCCACGGTCCGCCCTGGGGGCAGCCGCGCCCGCGCTCGCCAGCCGCGGGGGGTCGGGCCGAGACGACGGCCGCTCCGGCCAGACGCCCGGCCCCGGGTCGCCGGGCAACGCGCAGACGGGCTGCGCCCCGCGGACCCGCGGCGCCCTCGGCGGGCCGGGCCACCCCGCGCGGCCTGGGCGGACGGACGTCCCGTCGGGGCGGCGCCCCCGCCCGGCCCGGCCAGGAGGCGCCCCCGCGCGGCAGCCGTCGCCAGCCAGGCCGGCCGCCGGGCCGCCAGACCCCGCCCGCCCGAAGCCCGCGGGTCCGCGGGGCACGAGGCCTCCGTCCGCACGCGCGGGGAGGGGGGCGCGCCGGCCCCGCAGACCCCGCCGGCCCCGCCCGGGAGGCCGCGCCCCCGCGCCCCCCGCTCGCACCCTCCGAGGACGCGCGCCCAGCGGCAGCCGCGCCAGGGCCGGCGCTCGGGCCCGCAGCGCTCGCGGCGGGAGGACGGGCCGAGACGGCGGCCCCGGCCGAGCTCGCCCAGAGGGTCTCCGCGGCGGGCGCCGGGCCGCGGGGGGCGGGGGCGGGGCCCGGGGGCGCGGGGGGGCCCGCGGCGGCGCTCCGTGGGGCGGGCGAGGGCGCGGCCGGTTCTCGGGGGGCAACGCTCCGCCTCGAGGGGCGGCGGGCGGGCGGCGGGCACGGGGGCGGCAGCGCGCGGACGGCCGGCCCTGGCGGGGCGGGCGGGCGGCGAACTCACCTGCGGGGCCTGAGCCCGCCGGTCGCCGGGCGGCGGCTCTCGGGGCTCCGCGTGGCGGGGCCGTCCTCGCGCGGCTCTCGGGGCCCGGACGTGCGCGCGGCCTCGCCCAGCCTGGCCGGGGCCCCGCAGAGGGCAGCGAGGCCGGGGGGCCGCGAGCGCCGCGCCGGGGAACGGGACGCCCGGGCGCCCGCGCCTCGGGGCCCGCAGGCTCCCTGAGGAGGTGCCGGAGGGCGGGGTCGCCTCCCGGGGGGCTGCTGGCTGGGGTCGAGGCTCCCCCATGGGCCTCTGACGTGACGCGACGGCAGCGGGGGTGTGTGAGGGGGTGTGTGAGGGGGTGTGTGAGGGGGTATGTGGGTGTGTCGGGGTGTGAGGGGGTGTGTGAGGGGGTGTGTGAAGGGGTGTGTGGGTGTGTGTCGGGGTGTGAGGGGGTGTGTGAGGGGTGTGTGAGGGGGTGTGTGGGTGTGTGTCGGGGTGTGAGGGGGTGTGTGAGGGGGTGTGAGGGGGGTGTGGGGGTGTACGAGGGTGGGGGGTGTGAGGGGGGTGTCAGGGTGTGAGGGGGTGTGTGAGGGGGTGTGGGGGTTTATGAGGGTGTGTCAGGGTATGTGAGGGTGTGTGAGAGTGGTGTGTCAGGGCGGTGTGAGGGTGTCAGGGCGGTGTGTGAGGGTGTGTCAGGGCGGTGTGAGGGTGGTGTGTGAGAGTGAGAGGGTGTGTCAGGGTGTGTCAGGGCGGCGTGAGGGTGTGTGAGGGTGGTGTGTGAGGGGGTGTCAGGGCGGTGTGAGGGGGTGTGAGTGGGTGTGAGGGTGCTGGGTGAGGATGAGGGGGTGTGTGAGGGTGAGGGATGTGTGAGGGTGTGTCAGGGCAGTGTGAGGGGGTGTGAGGGGGTGCGAGGGTGCTGGGTGAGGGTGAGGATGCTGGGTGAGGGTGAGGGTGTGTGTGAGGGGGTGTCAGGGCGGTGTGAGGGGGTGCGAGGGTGCTGGGTCAGGGCGAGGGGGTGTGTGAGGGTGGGGCGTCAGCGGGGCTGTGTGGGTATGACGCGCATGCGCAGCAGCTGCCCGAGGGAGGGGCTGCCTCCCGCCGCCTCTCCCCGCCCCTCCCCGCCCACGTCACGCGCGCGCCGGGACTAGCGGCGCCCCCTGCGGGCCGGCTGCGGCCCCGCCCCGGCTGACGTGGACGCGTCCCGGACCCTGAGGAGCCCCTGGGGTCGGACTCACCTCGGCCCTGTGTCCCCTCCGCTCGGCCACCAGAGCTGCTACGAACAGCGCCCGCCACCCCCGCGGAGGGGCCGCCCGGGCCTGGCCTCAGGGGGCAGGACCCGGGACTAGCATGAGAATTAGGGGGGCTGGGCCGGGGCACGAGCGCGGCCCCCGCCCGTCTGCGGACAGGGCCCGCCCGCCACAGGCACCTTCTGGAAGATTCCCGGACACGGGGCGGGCTGCTCGGCTGCAGCCAGCCAGGTCAGGGCAGCGCTGACTCCCCCGCCTCTGGCCAGCATGGGCCTCACGTAGGCCGCATCCCCAGGACCCCCGGAGAGGCCTTTCCTGTCGCCCACTGGCCTGGCCAGGGTCGGGGGCCCTGTGTGGTCACCCTGGGAGGTCCTCACAGGGCCAGCTGCACAGGGGTGAGGGGCCAGGCCCTCTGGACCAGACCTCCTCTGCACTCCTGGTGACCAGAAGGCCGTGTATTAGCCAGGCCAGGCCCCAACAGGGTCCCCAGGGACCTTCTGGTCCCTTGGGTGAGGGGAGTGGGGTGGGGGCAAGAGGGAAGTGGGCCTGCATGGGACAGGCTGGGGTGGGCCAGCTCCGGGTCACAGGACTCAGAGGCGGGGGTGACTTATGGGGGTCAGCTCACAGACAGTGGTCCTTTGTCAAGGTGCAGCGGGGACCGCCCCTGGTGTGCGAGGCGCCCCACCATGGCGCGAGGCCGCACAGAGGCGTGCTCTACGTGGGGCGCTGCACCTCTGCGGACCCCCATCCCTCCCCGGCCACTCTGCTCAGCATGACCCTGGCCCACCCACGTCTGTCCTTTCTGAGTCTGTCTCTCCCGTCTGTCTCCCCTCCCTCTCTCCCCGCTCCCCCCAGCATCTCGTCAGGCCTGATGTCGACATCAGCGCCCTCCCTTATCCAACAACAGGGCCACGAGCCTCTCTTTCCTGCTGCGGAAGAATTTACGACAAACTGTTCTTTCTTAAACATTTGGAAGCACTTAGCACTGGAGTCATGTGAGCCCGGAGTTCTCCTTGTGACGGGACTGGAGCTTACAGGCGGCTCCCGTGACGAGCTGTGCTCAAGGTCGCATGAGAAGGCACAGCTCGGGCCACCCGCACCAGCCCCAGCCCCACCAGAGCACCCATGTGTGCCGTGTCACCATGCGCGTGAGGGCGGCCGGGAGGGCCACGGCACGGGGCACAGGTGAGAATGGGAGGAGGAAGACCACTTCACCCCCCACAGGCCCAGCACAGACACCCCCAGGGTGCAGGGATGGGAAGCGGCCCCTGGCGTCCCCACAGACACGGGCCCAGAGGGGAGGCCGCCTCCCCACCTGCACCAGTGGAATGTGCCCGCGAGCTCAAATTGGGGGCCCGGCACATGACCACAGGGTTGCAACAGTCACGGCACAGAGTGAGGGGCCCTGAGATGATGGAGCCCGAGCAAAGGCTGCGAACAGCGAGCCGTGCTCCTCCAGCTCCACAGCAAACGCATATGTGTACGCATGTGTAGGCGTTACCCGTGCACACCAATTTAGTTTGATATATGGTTTCATACTCACATCACACCAAACTTCCTGAAGAAGAAAAGTAAATAAATGTCATTCACAACACCACCAAAATAAAACTCTTGGAAACCAATCTAACTGAGGAGGTGGAGCTTTGCACACTGAAAGGGAAGAGGCCTGAAGAGAGACACTAGAGACGGGGCAAGGGAAATGATGCCGCTTCTGGGACTGTATCTGAAGACAAGACGAGGTTTTCTCTAAGCACATCTCTTAAGACATGCCACAAGCTAGTTTTTAATTTTTTTTTAAAGATTTATGTATTTATTTACACAAGCACTGGGTACAGTCAGAAGCGTGGGAGGGTGAGAGGATTCACCAGAGCCAGAGCAGGGAACAGAACAGGCAGACCGACGAAACACACTGCTGAGGGGAGTAGCAGGCGCGGCAGGAGAGGTCTGTGCACCATGTGGGACCCTCGCCAGTGTCGGGGATCGAACTGGCACCGCAGAGGCTGCAGGCAGCCTCGCAGCCCTGCGCTCAACCGCTGCGCCACCAGGGGAGGCCCTAGTTTTTAATTTTTATTGAGGTTGCCACAAGTTTTGACACATCAATTTGTCATATTCAATTGTTGATAATAAAAATACCTTTCCATTTTTTTTATTTGACCCATGGGTTATCTAAAAGTAGATTAGTTAATTTGCAAACAGTTGCTGTTTTTAACTCATTTTTTCTCATTAATTTTCACCCTAATCTCACTTGGTCAAGGGACACAGTCTCCAAATTAACGTTGTCAAAATGTCCTTACTGCCGCCCACAGCCACCTACAGACTCAATACAAGCCCCATTAAAAGATCAATGGCATTGGGTCTCCCTGGTGGCCTAGGAGTCAGTCTCAGTGCTATCACCATTATGGCCTGAGTTCAATCCCTGGCCAGGGAGCTGACCCATATGGCGCAGCAGACCTCTCATGTCTCCCCGCTGCTCCCCTCAGCAGTGTGCTTCAGTAGATCTGCCTGTTCTGCTCCCTTCTCTGGTGAGTCCTCTCATTCTCCAAACTTCCAGCCTATACTCCAGTTCTTCTACACAAAATAAAAATAATTTTTGGGCCTCCATGGTGGCACAAGGGGTTAAGCACCGCACTATGAAGCAACCCGCAGCCACTGCAGCACAAGTTCAATCCCCGGCCGGCCAGCAAGCAACCCACACAGTGCAGCAGACCTCTCCTGTCTCCCCACTGTTCCCCTCAGCAGTGTATTTCAGTCTGCCTGTTCTGTTCCCCACTCTGTCTCTAGTGAATCCTCTCACCCCCCGGCATCTCTCACCTGTACCCCAGCTCTTGTATGCATAAATATGCATAAAAAATATGCATAAAAATATATAAAAATATATAAAATATATAAAAATATATAAAAAATATATAAAAATAATAAATATGCATAAAAAATATGCATAAAAAATATGCATAAATAAATATGGTGGCATAGCAGTTGAGGGCTGGGCTGCGAAGCTGCCCGCGGCCTCTGCAGTGCAGGTTCAATCCCGGGCCACAGGCAAGGGTCCCCCGCAGAGCTCTCCTGCTGCACCCGCTGCTCCCCTCAGCAGTGTATTTCGTCAGTCTGCCTGTTCTGTTCCCCACTCTGGCTCTGGTGAATCCTCTCACCCTCCTACGCTTCTGACTATACCCAGTGCTTGTATAAATAAACAAACAAACAAACAAATAAATCTTTAACCAAAAAAATACAATAAAATAAATTAATTAATTAAAAAAAAAAAAGACCTACAGAGGGACCCTGGGTCCTGACAAGGTGTCAGGGAAGGCAAATCAAGTCTACCATCAGGTGCCACCTCACTCCTGAGAGAATGGCAGTCATGAAAGTCACCAGGCAGCAGTGTTGGCGAGGGTGTGGAGAACTGGACCCCATGTGCTGCCAGCGGGACCAACACTGGTGCAGCCGCCTTGGAAGTCAGCCTGGAGGGTGCTCAGCAAAGTGGAAGTAGGACAACCCAAGGGCCCCACAACTCTTGATATGGTCCACCAGTTTTAATCCCAATTTGTCCTATTTAATTGCTAATTAAAAATACCTCTCATTTTGATTTATTTCACCAATTTGATTAACATTTGGAGTTTTCTACTCATTTCGTCATGATGTTTCGCTTACTCCATGTGGTAAGAGCTCATTGTCTGCACGATTTCAGTCCTCTGACATTTATTTATATGTCTTTGATGACCTTCCAAGAGCCCTCAGTGCTCCAGGCCAGCGGCAGCTGAGACACCCATCACGTCAAGCACTTCAGTCACCTCACTCAAGTGAGGGGCACACCCAGTGCCCTCACCGAGCCAGCTCGTCCCCCAGCTTCACCTGGGGAGCCACCGTGGGTACAGCTGGCAGGGTCCCGGGCCCCCTCATCTCGCGGGGAGGGAAGGGGGCAGCTCAAGATGGCTGCCAGCATAAGCCTTCACTGTGCAGGTACTGGACTTGCTGTCTTCAATTGTGCAATGACTTGATCCTTGCTCTCCTGGGTAATAAGAAAGGACTTCAAAACAACGTATCTCCTTTCCTGCCCACCCCAACCTAGGAAGTATTTTCCATCATTTCATCATCCTAGAAAATCTCATCATCCCATTTTATGCTTAGAAAGCGCTCAGATGTATCTCCAGGACTAACACGGTGCATGTTCACCGAGTCGTCTGCCACGCCGCCTGTTTCTGGAGAAAAGTCCAGTTTCTACAGTTTTCATTATGAGGCATCGTCTGCAAGTGACACCCTGAAGGGCAAGACTCAATGACTTTCAGTGTATTGACAGTGGTGTCCACATCACCACTAAATCCAGAATGTTTTCATCACCTCTAAAGAAACCCCCACGCATCAGCAGGCGCTCCCCACGCCCTCCTGCGGCCACCACCTGCGGCATCTCATGGACCTGCCTGCCGCGGACATCTGCAGTGGTACTTCACTGCTCAATGACACGCCGGCTTTTGTCCGGCTTCCTGCACTCCTCGTGGCGGTCTGTCCATGAAGGAAGGTGGGCCAGAACCCCCTTCCTTTTCACGGCCATGTAATATTCCAGTGTGGACAGAGAACATCTTGTTTCTCTGTCTTCTGATGGACACGGGCTCGTTCCCACCCTTTGGCTCCTGGAACAAGGTCATGGTGAAGCTCCACTGCAGACAAAGAGCTCAACCCTCTTGGGAGTGCGCTCACAAATGCACTGAGCCGCCAGACACGGGAGCAATAGTTTAGTGCGTTTTCCGACACCTTGCTGTGTCTGCCTCTTTGCCTGACCTTTGGAGGTCGGGTCCGTTCTCGTCCACCGTCCATTGAAGACTGCTGGCCCTTCTGACCAATCTCAAAATTTTGTGTCTCTTTGCGGTCTGCACGTGCTCGGGCACGGATGTTTCCCTCGCTGCTTAGACCTGGTCTGCTTCCTGCATCCTGCGAGTATCACCTTCCTCTGTCCTTCCCTCTCCAGACAAGCACTAACCAGACCGTCTCCTGCAGGACCACGCACCTCCTTTCCTTCCCAGAAAGTTCTGAGATGACCAGCCGGCAGGCCCCAAGTCCTCACCGCCCGAGACTCCCCGGAAGGTGGCCAATCCCACCAGGCAGACAGAAGCGAGGACTCTAAGTCGGTGCAGTCCACTGGGCAGCTGCCGCCCCGACTCCTGCCTCCAACCATCAGCAAGGAACCCCGTGCCCCAATGGGGCAGAGTGGGAAGGGGCATGATTGGGATGCAATTCTGAAGGTTTTCCAGAGAATGCGGAACAGTCACATTCTAGCCAGTGAAGAGTTTGGATGTGGGAGTTTCACGGCCGTCCCCCCGTAGTGTAACAGCTAAGACGGCCGCGGGCGGGCCAAGCAGCTCTGCAGGACCTCTGCTCACCGCCTCACCTGCCACAGCTTTTAAAACGTAAGGTGCGTGCGAGTGCACACAACTTTCTCTGTGAGGCCCGGAGCTGCCGCTGTCGAAAGGGGGGTCAGAGACAAGCGCCCCACGGCTGACACGTCTGGGCCGCGTCTGGGCATGGACGGCAGAGCTGGCACGGCGCCCCCGTGACCCGCAATGACACGGAGCCACAGTCTTTGGCAGGAAAGGATCCCACAGCCCCCACTGGCCCCGCTGAAGGGCCCTCAGGGGACACCCCAGCCCCACGTAAGGCATCTCTTAAGAGGAAACAACGCGGACGCTGCTGCAGTGCTCATAAATACATTTTATTTCATTAAAAATGTGTAATTACAGTGTCTGAGAGCATTTCCCCTAGAAAAGTAGGTAAGCAATATTTCCATCAAAATCGTTAGTCGTCTTTTGCAAACACCTATTTTCACGACACTGACCAGAGCTCACGGCAAAAGGCTTCCGGCAATCCACTTTTTTTTCAGTTTTCTTTTTTGTTATAAACAACAAAGCTAATTTTAAAAAGCTGTTTAAACAGAGAAAAATATGATAGTTCCTGATACTCTGTGGATCCTGGAGGCCGCCGCGCTGTGCCTCCCCACCCGCTGGACGCCGCGCGGGGGCTGGGGGAGCTCCGGCCGGGCGGGCGACGGGCTCTTGTCCGCATCTGCCCGCGCCACCCGCGGGCCAGGCCCGGTGCACGGGAACAGAGGTGCGTCCGACTCACTGGATCTGGATGGCGCCGTGCTCAAGCTGCATCTCGGGCTGCAGGGCGGGCTGCAGGGTCTCAGCCGTCTGCAAGAGGGAGAGAGGACGGCTCGACAGACATCCCTGCCCGGGAGGGCACAGGCCGCGAGGCAGCCAGGAGACACCGGCGTCAAGCGCCAATTAAGACACACCCTGAGCTGGGGGTGCTCCGTGGGCCTGTGCTCACGTGCAACGACTCCCACTCTGCTCCCCTGGTCGCACCGCACCCACCCACACACACACAGCGCAGCAGCCTGTCCGCCTCTGCACCCAGCCCTGCTTGTCACCGGGGAGCGCCCTCGACCCGACGTGTACCCAGAATGTCAGCTACCACTTGGCCTCTGGTAAAACTGTTCTAATGTTCCCATGAGGTACTTTAGTGGCAGCTACCCCAGCCCCCCTACAACCTAACCTCTAACCCACAAGTCAGACATCTGAACGATTTTAAAAGCATGACTGCGGTTTGAACATAAGCATAGGGACAATACAAACTTGGAATAATCCACCTCAACCCTGCAGAGTGAGCTCCCAGATGGAGATCGTCGGGGGGTTTATTTTACAGACTCCCTTAACCTCTAGGTCAAAGATGCCATCATGAAGATGGCCCCTCCGAGGAGGGCTCCCTGGCTCCCCAGGCAGGAAAAGCAGCTGCAGAGGCCGGCCAGGGCAGAAGGGCAGGAAGACAGGCCGGGGGGCAGGGGCTGCGGCCTGGCTTAGTTGAAGGCCGCACTTCAGAACACACACACGAGCAGCTTTCAACAGCACGTCCTGAAAAGCAGGGCCTTCTGTTTTGATGAAGGGCTTGGCACAGGCACTGGCTGCAGCCTGTGAGAGGAAGGGCGGGGGTCAAGAAAGGGGTCACCGTGACCCAGACTGCAGGGGTGGGGAAGCCCCGCACAGCTGGAAAAGGCAAGTGGGCTTGAGCGTGATGACTGGGGCCCCAAGGTGCCGGCGGTGGGGCTGTCAGATGCGAGAGCCGTGTCCGACACCACAGGGCCGGGAGTAGCAGGAGCTGGGAGCCCCCTCAGGCTGAGCAGTGCTCGAAGGGGAGGGGAGTCCCTAAAAACAGAAAAATCAGGCCCCAGACTTAACTCCTGCTGCAGTTTCAGCCTCTCCCCAGAGTGTGGCTCTAAACCCACCCACATCAGTCTAGAGGTGGCACCCGGGTCACCAGCAGGACCGACCTGCTGGCCTGAGGGAAGGTGCCAGGCCTGGATGACGGGGCCCCACCCTCCTTCACCCTACTCTGCAACCCCTCAGGGCCCTCCTCTGCCTGGCGCATGAGGCCCACAGGAGCCGTCTAATAAAGCCGACGCGCCCCGAGCAGTGGACTTGGTCCCTCAGCTGGGTCTCTGCAGATGCTGTCTGCAGGAGGCATCCGAGGAGCAGCCCACCAGCAGAACAGGAGTGGAAGGGGAGGTGCTGGCCCTGCCTTGGGGCCGCCCGATGAGCTGAAGGCCCAGTCCCGGCCAGCTGGGCTCTGCGGCAAATGCCCGGTCAGCACAGATCTGCTCACCCGGTCGAAGGCGTACGTCCTGATTAACAGTTCCCTGAGACCTGAGGGTGTGGACGGAGACGGCCTGACAGGACACTGAGCAGAGCTAACGCAGGCAGAGCTCAACGTCAGGATCTGTGAGGGGGCCGGGGGGTGACCGAGCTCATAGCACCTGGTCTAAGCACCTGGGAGTGTGGGCACCAGGCCTGCCCTGCAGCAGAGGAGCCAGAGCTTCGGGGTGCTCCTACGAGGACGTGCATCCTGCCTCCCAGGACTGGCCTGAGTGACGTCCACAAAGCAGGGCCAGGCCCAGACCTCAGAGGCAGTGTTGTCAACACTGCCAGTCAGTCAGAATGGACGCTGCCGGCCCCCGGAGGGGCATAAGCTGCCAGGCTGTCCACACTAGCATGGGGCCCTGCACAACAGTCCCCCAGACCTGGGACAGGGAGGGGGCCCTGAAGTGAGAGATCACGATGCTCTCAGCCAGCACCTGCGCAAGCTGCCCAGACACCTCACACTCCTGAAGAAGCATCCTGTCATCTGACATTCTAGAAAGCGCCCAAAGGAGCTAGAGGCCAGGCTTTCCAGTGCTCCGGGAGAAACACTGATGCTGGCAGTGCGGGCAGGGCTCAGGGGGAACATGGCCCAGCAACGCCAGTGACGGGGTGGGCTCTGCGGGGCAGCGGCACGCCCCATAGTGCACCACAGTGGCAGGGCCTTCTTCCCACTGCAGAGGGGCCGCTCAGAGGCCAGGTCCTTCTACAGCAGCCCAGGCAAGGCTTGAGGCCGCAGGTAAACCGGGATCCCTGTCTCCACAGCCCCCAACGCAGGACTGAATCACAACATTTGCCAGAGACAAGAGTCAGGGTAACGCTGGTGCTTGTGCCAGGACCTCGCCCTCACCTTCCCACCTCCAGGCACCTAGACACCTGCCCAGAACGAGTGCCTGTGTCCAAAGCACAGGCTCGCTGTGGTGACCAACTCCTGCAGGAGCATGCCAGGAGCGGCAAGACCTGGGCTGAGGCCCATGCTGCAGAAGCAGAGGCCCAGGCCCATTGGCAGGAGCACCCACCTGAGCCGCAGCGGTGTGGTCAGTCACTGGCGCCAGCTGGACGTACTGGACCTGGATGTCGCTGCCCTGGAGCGGTGACCCGTCCACACCTGTGGCCGCAGGGTCAGAAGAGGCCACGGCAATCAGCTGGGCCCCCTGCAGCACCTGGAAGAGAAGGCAGGGCGTCAGTGGCGCAGCGGCAAGGGGGCTCTGCTCTGGCGAGTGTGGGGCACCGGGACCCCTGCGCTGCACTTCTGAGGCGAGGAGGCGGCTACACACACATTTGTGGGGCGCATGTGGGTGCTACGGGTTGTTTGTCTCATCTGCACGTCACCCCTTAGCTGACACGCAGGCGGCACGTCTGGGCACCCAGGAGCCTGACCTGGAGTGCCAAGGGGCCCCGAGAGCTGACACAGAGGCGCCGCACACTGCCCGGTCCCTGCAGGACCCCTGGGGAGAAGCCCCCCCCCCACACCTCAGAAGGCAGAGTGACAACCCAGTCGGCTCCACCCAGGCAGCCCAGCCTCCGGCCTGAACTCAGAGAGGCCTGCACGCCAACACGGTTCTCAGTGCCGCCGCGCACGCCCTGTGCAGGACACGCACCCTCGGCACGAGCCAGTGGCTTTGACCGCCCCACGGCCTGGTCTGCAGAGTCCTGGGCTAAGGACAGTTTCACGTTTTTGACGGTGAGAAAAAGAACAAATCCAGAGCGATTCATGGTGACAAGAGAGCACGACGGGAAACCCACACCCCCACGCCGTCACCACACCAGAGTTCTGGGGGGTAAAACCAGCACCACAGCCGCAGGCCTGGTCTGCGGGAGTCCGGTGGCTTCGCGGCCGCAGGCCCGTTGCGGAAGAGCAAGGGTTCTGCTCTTTGGCGGCGGATCCGCCCGCGGGAGAGGCTGTCTCACTGGAAGAACGCCACCGGATGCCGGCGGAACCTGGCCATTCCTTCTGCGCCACAGCAGAAGCACCGGACACAGCTGCCCCACAGCCCCCCGCGGCCCTGCCTCACAAGGAAAGTCCTTCCTTTGGGACCTAACGGGCCAACGAGAACTGTGAACCGTTTCCGGAAACTGCTTTGCTGTGACGAGCGAGACCACGGGGAGCTGACGCGAAGCCCCTGGAGAGAGAAACCTGCCGGACTGTGACGCGGGCGAGGGGGCGCCTGATGCGGGGCCACCGCCGGGCTGGGGCCCTGGGCTGGCGAGGACACCCAGGCCACACGGCACTGCCAGGCAAGGCAGGGGAGCGCGCATTTCTGCTCCCACGAGAAACCACGGGTAACTTCTAGACAACTCTGTCCACAGGCCCAGCACACTCGCCCCTCCCTTGCCAGAGGCCTGCAGGGCCTACCCTTAGGCCACTGGGCTGGGTCTCCCTTCGGAGCGTGAAACCCGGCCCACCCGTCACCTCCGGCCTAGCTTCCCGCCTGGCACACGGGCAGGAGACGGTGGCCAGGCCACATCCTGCGGAGCCTGGCCCACACCCATCTAGCCACGGGATGGCCTGGGGAGCAGCCACCCCGCCCTCACCCCAGCCCCACTGCTTCCTGGGAGCGGTCGCTGGGCACCACGCGACTGAGAGGTTCAGGGGGGCTCAGCAGGGGAAGGACGCAGGCGCGGGCTGTGCAGGGCCACTGCACCTCGGGCTAACCAGGGAGACCAAGGGCAGGACAGGTGGGTGGTGGGGGTGGAGGTGAGTCCACCACAGAAACAACCGTTTCCACAGAAATGGGGCTCGAGCTGCAGCTCGGGGCGGTGGGGGGGATGCTGCGGGCTCCCGGCGGAGGGAGTCAGAGGAATGAGGGCTGTGGCACAGCCCTGCGCCCTGCAGCCCCACCAAGGGAGGTGGGCGGCCAAGGGCGCCCGCAGAGGACCGCCCGGGAGAACAAGGCTCATGTGGCATGCAGCCTGCGGGATGGCCTGGGCCACCCCCGACAGGCCTCTCGGTGGCCGGACCACCAGCACCACGTTGTCCCACGTGAGCAGTGGCCGTGCCTGCAAGGGCGCAGGGCCTGGAGGCGCCGTCTCTGCTCCGGACCGCAAGCCATACTGGAGAAATGGTGTGGACACAAGAGGCTTTCAGGGCTGCTGCCACCGCCCGGGGCTGCACCTGAGTGGGCCCGAGGCGCTGCAAGGAGCGGAGCTGAGCACGGCCAATGATGTGGGCGAGGCCTCGAAAGTCTCACTTGACTTCACAAGTACTTTCTCCTCAGAGTGACGAGGGAAACGAAGCCACCGCCTGCCCGGCCTCCTCATGGCCATGGCCTCCTGGCGGCAGGGGGCTTTCTGTCCCTCAGGGGCAGACTCTCCGATGCAGGGGCCTCGGGGAGCTCAGCTCAGGGGCCAAAAACCTCCCAGAAAGGTTCTCGCCTGCCCCGGGAACACTGTTCTGCAGACCCTGACGCCTCTGTCCGTATCAGGAAGCCCCTCGCGGCGGGGGGAGAGGGGCGCTGGGCGCTACAGGCCACTTACAGGCGTCGCTGCCTGGCTCTCAGAGCCCGGTCAACGTGAGGTCCGGGGCGATGTCCGCGGCTGGCCGTGACCCAGGCTCCCTTCCCACCAACACCCGCCTGCAGGACGGGGCCCACCGGGCGGGGCTCCCCTGCGCCTGCGGCCACAGCACCCCACCTGCAGGCTTCCGCTGCCAAACCCCGCCGAGCCGCTCTGCTCTCCGAGGAGCACCGCCCTCAGAACGGGGCGTCTGGCATGGACAGCGGGGATCTCCCTGGGCGAGGACAGGCGCTGCGAGAGCACACGGGGCACGGGGGCCGGGACAGGTGGTGCCTCAGGCCGGGCTGTGTGTTCTCAAGCGACGATTTCACCAGAAGGGAAGTGACAGTGGGCAGCTGCCTACCACGGGTTCCCTGCAGCGACACTGGGCGACAGGAGACGGCCGCGCACACCCCTCCCGCACGCTACCTGTAAGATTCATGCTGAGATTTTTCTCTGGCTGGGCTACGAGCGCCAGCGGGGGACAGACAGTCAAGGCCTGGAGAAGAGCCCGCTGTGGCCCGCGGGCCTGGGGCAGCCGCCCCACACACACAGAATGGCCTGGGCGCCCTGCTGCTCTGCTTGGTGCCGCGTCACTCACACACACGCACACACACGTGCTCAGGGCCGCAGAATGCACATTCTCTCCAGGCGCCGTTGTTTGGTCCATAGACGCTGATGAACTTTCAGTCACGCTCTAGGTGCCACGACAACCATGAAGGCACACAGCAGGTCCACCCACTGTGGGCGCGCACCCCAACGCGACAGCGCCAGCAGCTCCACAGCTCATGATCTAAGCAACGCGAGGAAACGAGGTCTTTAAAGACTTCCCATGCATCTGGACCCTCTCAGCTCCCAGCCAGGAGAGGGAGCAGCCCCCGCCCCCGCCCCCGCCCAGTACCTCAGCAGACACCACATCGCCCAGCAACAGCCTGGCGTGAAGCTGACGGTGCGCTCGCTGGTCCTCGCCTGAGCGCCTCAGCCTGGCCAGGAGGCGGAACTGTGCCAGCACAGCACACCCCACGCCCAGAGCACCTCCCCCCTCGCCCACATGCGGACAGTAGGGCAAGCGCTCTGGCTGATTTCTCCTACATGTTCGCCTCCCACAAACACGCAATAGGCTGGCAAAGGAGGCAGAGAACACAGATCACGCCACCCCTGGGGGTGGGTCTGGTGCCCCAGAAGCCCGATGCGGGCTGGGGCTTCCGGACCCAGGGGAACTGGTGCCAAGCCTGCCTTCTTGCCCAACACAAGGGCCGCAGCATGACGGCATCGCCAGCCTGGCCGCCACATCAGCCCAGGAACATGTCCCGCGGGGTCTCGCAGTGGGCGGGTCACAGACAGGAGCAGGTGCAGGGCGGGGGGGAGGGGTCGGCGCAGGGTTGGTAGACCCGAGCCACTACGAACACCCTGTGAGGACACGCCGGCACTTCCACCCCTCTCCCCAGTAGCCCCCACTGCCTGCAGGCACACATGCCCAGGTGTGCCCTTGGGGCCCCAGGCCTGTGTTTGGCATAGGCTCTGCCTTAGAGGGACTCTGAGTCAAGACACATGGGGCTCAGAGGCCGAGCGACATATGTCCAGCCCCACCGCTGCCTTCCCAACTCCAGCCTCCAGCGCGGACATCCTACGCTGTCTCCCGGGTCCTGCAGCGTGCCCAGCCTGCGCTCCCTAACCCCGGGACAGGCCCTCCTGGAGCCCGAACACCATGCCGTGGCCCAGGCCGCAGGAATGCCCACACGGGAAAGCTCGGTGCCGGAGACTGCTGTGGAGACACGGCACGGGCCAGCCCGCTGGGTGCCCAGGCCACCCGGAGCCCCAGCAACGCCACGTGGAGCAGAACAGTCCCCCCACCCCGCCCGGCAAACAAAGGCCGTCGGTGTAAGCACTGCACACAGGAAGGAGGCGTGTGACACAGCCAACAGCAAGAGGCGACCGGGAGCGGAGGACGCACCCTGGCGTGCAGACTCCCTGGGCATATTACGCCTGCTGCCAAGGCTGCTGGTGCCTGCAGCTCACCACCACTGGACTCAACGCAACAAACACATCTGGCCTCACACATGCGCACGGAACCCCGGCCATCAGGACCTATGCATGCCGAGCCCTGGCTCGTTCACGGCTGGTTCTAAGGCAGTTTCAGAACTAGACTCGGCCCAGTTTCACGGACACGGAAACTTCTCGTTCCGCTGTGTCCACCTAGATTACTAAACGGAGACGTCTACTCACTTGGTTCCACTGGGACTCAAAATGCTCGAAGCAGCCGTCCAGAGGACGTGTCTCAAAAGCAGAGTGACACTCAACGGCATTGTGGCTGCATTTATCCCAGTCGAATCTTGCCTGAAATATCTGGAACGAACCCAAAACATAAGGATTCACAGCCCTGCCAAGGTGACTGAGTGCTCAGCCGGCAGAGGGCCCGATGCCCAGCCCACACGCCCGTCCTCTCCCGCGGACGGCCTGCCTGGAGGGGCCGTCGTCACCCGCAAATTAAGACAACACATCCCACGCCCGTGCCATCTCAACCCCCAGAACACGGTCACCTCTAGCGCAGAGACCCAGGCAGTCCGTCCCAGCACACTGAGGCGAGTCACTGGGCGTCCAGTTTGGATGTTATCGCCGGACGCCAGCCTGCACAGTGCATGGAGGGTGGCGCCGGGGCCACGCCTCCGTCGGGAGGCCATGCCGACCCCGCAGCTGGGCGCAGCCAGCTGGAAGGCGCAAACCGTGACTCGGCACTGACGCTGCATCAGAGCAGATGTCCCTTTTCTTGCCTCCTCTCCTGCACTGCTCAGGGCGCCCCTCCATGCGGTATCGGGACCGCAGTGCTGGTGGGTAACTGCACCGTGGTCTGAACTGAGCCAGCGATTCGTTCCTCCAGCTGACCAGATGCCCCTGGAAAGTCACGCTCAGGTGACCGCGGCCTCGAGCACACCCAAGCTGGCAGCAGCCCAGCAAAGGCATGTCCTGCTGTCTCAGCTGCGTGTCCGCACGTGGACTTCCTGGCGTTTCTACCTAAGATCGATCATTCAAGGTGAACGAGTGTCGTAACAAGCTCACAGCCAACCACTGCAGCCATAGGTGACCCAAGAGCTCCCCTCGCCTTCCTGAGGGCTGGTCCCCTAAGACACAGTGTTGGCTTCTGCCAGCCCCAGGCCCACGGCTCGGTCAGGGGCACGGCCGCAGCATGTGAAAGCATCCTCACAACAGCATTTTGGCACATCACAGGAACTGGGGCGTTGGCCAAGTTAAGCAGACACCCTGTGGACACGACACAGCTGTGAGGCAGCGAGGGTGTGCTGTCACCTGGGCAGAGAGCAGCACTCTGGGATGGGCTGGGATGTGCCATTGCTGTTCCCACCCAGACATCAGAGTAGCACACAGGAGCCGGGACCCCACGGGTGGGCACCTTGCTGGGTCATATCCTGACCCACACCAAAATGCCACAAGGCAGAGGACAGAGACAGCCACACAGATTTCCAGACTCCGTAACCCGGAGACGGGGCTGCATGCAGCTGGGCTTAACTAGCTCCTGAGTGTGGCAGGATAGTCCAAGCCAGGCTGTCAGTCACCCCAGGCCCCGGATGCCCCCTGGCCCACCTTCCTAAGGGGAGTCCTGGCAGATGCAGGTCTGAGTCCCAAGCGAAGCTTCCCAAGCTGCCTAGCAGCAAGGGCCGCTGGCATATAGGTGACAGCGTTCACGGGCTATGCTTTGTGAAGATGGTTTGTGGCAGCCTCCATTTTTCAGTCTCAAATACAAATTTTTAAAAGTTAAAAGGGGGGGCTTCCCTGGTCACCTAGGGGTTAAGTCTCAGCACTGTCACCTCTGTGGCCTGAGTTCAATCCCTGGTTAGGGAGCTGACCCACATGGCGCAGCAGACCTCTCCTGTCTCCCCGCTGCTCCCCTCAGCAGTGTATCTCAGTAGATTCACCTGTTCTGCGCCCCACTCTGTGTCTAGGGGATCCTCTCATGCCCCGTACCTCTGGACTATACCCCAGATCTTCTGCACAAAAACAAATAAAATAAAATAAAAATCTTCCAATAAAGGAATAATTCTTAAAAAAAAAAAATGAAACACTGAAAAGGGGTTCAGAGATCCCCTTGATCCGATGCCCTGCTTTCCCAAGGCAAAAGCCGCCTTGGAGGCAGCACCACACACGGCTCGTGGGCCTCCGCCCCGGGCCCAAGCAGGGTGCCGGTGTACGATGTTAGTGACCCCCCTCTGCCCACGCCAAGCCAGCGTCTCCACGCCGCCCCGGAGCATAGCAGGGTCTGGAAGAGCCGGCCCCCAGCACCGAGACCCCTGGAAGGTGAATGAGAAGGCCGCGTGCCCAGGCCTCAGGTTTACAGGCTACACAGCAGGTTCAGCAAAGGAGAAGTGCGTGTTACAGGGCACGGGCACAGTCCAGGGGAAGTCAAGGGCCGCTCCCAGCCACGTTTTCACGTCATTCTTCATTAGCACACACACTTGGGCCAAGTTCCCTGCCTGTATTATCCTTTTAAAAACGGACTTGCCAGGGTGAAAACACTCATACCCTCTCCCAGCATTTTCCATGTATGAGGGCCAGGGAGCCAGTGGCCAGAGCGGTTACCTTACTGGACAGCAGCCCGGCCTTCCCGCTAAGCCTCCAGGGCCTTTGCTGGCTGCACGGGGCCAGACCCCACGGCCCGGTTCCAGGAAAGGAACAAGACTCCCTGAAATGCACAGAAACGCAGCCTGGACCAGATTTTGTCCACTGAACAATATTTGGTAAGAAACGTGGCCGGAGTTTCCTAGTTAAAGCTCACGCTGCACCCCCACCCTCCAGGCGCCCCACCTCCCACCTCCGCGCTGAGCTGTGTGCAGTGCGCTTCCCGGTGACACGCGCCCAGTGCCCTGGCACCCAAGCCCCCACCGTTACCAGCTCCCTAAGATTACCAGCACACGCTGACAGCACGCCTGGAATTTCTTCAAAAAGTAATCAATTTACTTTACAAAATTTAAATTTCAAACCTGAACTGCTTCAACCTCGACTGGCTCACGTGATCTGCTTTTGTTAAAAGGTTCGTTTGAGACAATAATTTTGACAAGGAAAATGCTACCTCTTAATCAATGCTGCAAGCGCAGCGCTTGTACGTGCTCTCCCAACGTCACAGTAAAACTAAAGGGTCGCCCCCTCCCCCCATCTCCATGAGCAGTTTCTGAGGCTGCTCAGCCAGCTCAGACATCACCTCTGGGCGCAGGGGGAACCCACCCTCTTCACACACCGCCCATCACTGCCATTAAAGGCAGTGCACCTCCCAGCACCCAAGACCCTGCTGTTACCAGCTCCCCAAGGACCGGCCCCCGTGGTCAGGCAACGCGCCACCCTCCTCCCAGAGCACGGCTGTGTGGACCACGGGCACCAAGCAGACGCCTCCAGGACAGAGTTTCTATCTCCCCAAACCCCCACAAGGGCTCCACGCCAGCACCGGAGGCTGAGGTGTGGACTCCCCCCCGGGCCCCAGAACCTGCAGCACGGCAGGCCCAGCGCTCAGGGAGCCGGTGTGACGCTCAAGCCACACACAGGCCTCAGGCCCCAACCCGGGCGCAGGGCCGGACAGGCGTGCGAAGGAGGAGGTCCTCACTCATCACTCGTCTTCGGCTCGAATATGGTTTTTAAAAGTCTCGCTAATGCGACCATGGAGCTCTGCACCAGCCGCTCGTCTTCCCCGTCACCTCACTCATCAGACAAGACATTTAATGTTTACACACGTCACGCCGTAAAACCACAACCGCCTAGACCCGCAGGCTCTTAAGGAAGACGCGGGCACAGCGGTCTGGCCCACGTGTCAGGCTGCGGGCTGGACATCACGGGCTGTGTCCTGACACGTATCCGCGAGTGAGGGAAAGAGAACGGGAGCAGACAACTGACTGGCGAGTGGCAGCCAGGCTGCTGTGCTGTGAGCCCGCTCCTGTGTGCACGGGGGTGCGTGTGCGCGTGCCTGTGTGGAGGATGGGGCTCTGGCACCACCACTGTCATGGACACAAGTGTCCAGCTCCCCCCGTTTCACAGGCTGCTCTCTGCTCTACGATGGGTAGGGCCCTCTCCACACCCCCAACCGGCCACTAAGGCCCTGTCACCGCAGGATGACGAGAAAACAGACGTGGATTTTTTCAATTTTGCACTTCCTTGGCCTTTGACGCATTTCCAGGGTGGTTATGTTGTTCGTACACACGTACTATTCCAAGACTCTGACTAAAATCCTGTTACGTTTAACATGAAACATCTGAAGGAAGACACATCCCTTTAAGAAATGCTCTAAGGTGTGCGACACCATCCCTGGAGCCGAGGATGCGAGAGAAAACCCGCAGTGTAACTGTCCTTCCACACACACTCTCCAGGTGTCGCCCGTGTCTGTCCTGGCAACAAGGGCTTCAAGGGTGATTAAGCACTTGGTTCTGAGAACAGCGTCATTATGATAAATGAGCTCTGTGTTTACGCTTCATAAATAATCATTCATGTGTTATCGATGCCTCTTGGATAGAGACCCTTCAAAATGACATGCCAGCGTAAACCCTCAAATTCGCCAGGCATTTCCCTCCATCCTGAAGAGCACGCCAGCCCTGGAGCCCCCTTTTCTGCAGCGAGGATGTCACTCTGGGACCCACCAGCATGCTCAGGAGCGGTGCTGGTTACTTTCTGGGCCACAGATCGGAGGGCAATGGCTGGAGCTAAACAGTGATGCACACCCCTTAGCGCTGAGGCGGAAACCCCCTGGATCTATCGGCACCTACATGGGCACCAGCAACGCTAATGGGAACTTATGGAAAACTGGGAGATGGGGGGGACTGCATGTGTGAGCCAAGGAGCCACGTGAACCCTGCAGTGATGCTACCCACACCTCCACCTCCCCCGGGGAGGCTGGTAACAACATGCCCCCCTCTCACTCCCTGCCTCCCCCCAGGGCAGCGGCAGATCTGGCCAGCAGAAGGTCCCGGCAGGGCGCAGGGAGCGAGGGCAGGTGAGTGCTTACCTGCCCGTCCTGTCCAACATGGTGTATCTGTAGATTACCCTGCAAAATGGACGAAGAAAGGCGCGATCAAGGACCAAAACCACTTCAAGGCAGATTCAGACAGAGGCAGGAGCGTTCCTGAGCTGTTTCTTAATAGCCAGCCAGACCGGTCACACCAATTCTACGAAAATTCAACCCCTCGAGCAATAAAACTCCTGAACAGAACCTTCAAGCAGAATTTATGCGCCTTTTTTTTGTTAATGTAGATAAATCAAAGACCCACCATGACGGCCGCCACCTCCAACCCCAAGTGAGAATGCCCACGTCGTCTGGGGACCCCCAGCTGTGCACGACATTCACAGGAACCAGGTGAGGGAGCCCACCGCAGAGGGGCCCGGGTTGTGGTGGCCACCACTCACCTCGCTGTCCTGCGTGATCTGCACCTGCTCCCCCTGCGGCACCTGGGCGATGTGGAGGTGGCCCTGTGGGATCCGCAGCGAGAGAAGACACCAAGAAGCATCAGAAGAAAATCAAAGCCAGGCAAAACAAGAAACACTTTGCAAAATATTCCTGACTGCCGACTCTGAGTTCAAGGAAAGACACCTGAACCCTGGCAAGTGCCACGTAGCTGTGTAGGAAGTAGCCGCATGAAATCGCCCTAATGTGAAGCGTCTAGTCTCTCACATGCAGAGGACATTTTGCAACATTCTCAAAGCCTCACTAATGCTGAGGGAAGGTGCGTGGAATTGATACACTACAGGGTAAATTTAGTGAAAGGCACACGGGGAGGGAGGGGGACAGACGTTTCCCACAAGTCTAGAATGACAGCTTGTTTCAAAACCACACGGTCAAGTCAGAGGGTCCAGAAAACCCTTGGAAGCAGTAGGAAGAGTTCTGGGCAGGCCAGGAGGTCCGGAAGGACATTGCGTCTGTGTCTATGCTGAGAACAGATCGGGCAATTTTTTCTTTAAATCAAAGAAAACTTATGTGACTAAACAGCGAGAATAAACACTAACAAATGTGGTTCCAAAACAGAAAAAATATCAAAGAACCCAGCTTAAATAGACTACGTTGCAGATACAGGCCGGCAAATGACTCCCATAAACCCCAGCCTGGCTCAGCCAGACGACCGCCCCTCTCAGCCAACATTCTGGCAGTTAACAGGGGATCGTGAGAGAAACCGCGCAGCCTTCCCACTGCTCGCATCTCAACCGTCTTTTTAAACTCCAGGCCGAAGTTGTCCGTCCCGGAATTCTTTCAAAGAACTTCCTTATTACGAGATAAGCGTCGGCCTCTGCGCGGTACCGCAGGCCTCGCTGTCGATCCCCTTCTCCCTGCGGCCGGGCGGGAGCCAGGCGGGCCCGGGGTCCCGGCGGCCCCCCGCGAGCGCGAGGAGGGCCGGTCTCCGCCCGGAGCCCGCCGCGCCCCCCCGCACCCGCGCCCTCCTGCCCGCCGCGCCCGGGGACCCGCCGCCCGCCCGCGCGCGCGCCGGGAGGGCACATACTACTTGGACCTGGCCGTCCTCGCCGATCTGGTGGATCTGGACCTGCTGCGCGTTGGCCAGGGCGTAGTGCAGCGCCTGCGGCGGCGGCTGCGGCATCTCGCCGGCGGGGGACGGCGCGCTCAGCACGGCCTCTGCGGGGACAGCGGCGTCGGCGCGGCCCCGGCCTCCCCCGCGCCCGCCCGCCCCGGGAGCCCCGACGCCGGCCCCCCTTCCCGCCGGCGCCCGCACCTGAGGCGCCGTAGGCCGCCGAGGCGGACGAGGACGGCGTCCGCCGCGAGAAGCTCTTGACCGCCAGGCTCTGGCCGCGCTGCTTCCGCCGCCACGCGGTGCGGCACTTGGAGTCGATGCTCTGCTTGATGCGGTACCAGTCGGACTCGGTGATGCCGAACTTGTAGAAGAGGTGGCCTGCGGGGGCCGGGGCGGTGAGCGCCCCCCGCGGCCAACCCCCACGGCCGCGCCCACCCGCCCCCACTGCACCCACCCACCCACCAGGTCAAGGGCCTAATTCAGGAGCAGCTGATTCCCCGAATTGGCCCCGCTCTCCCTCCTGCTCCCACCTCTGCAGGCCGTCCCCCCACTTCCCATAGGGCCCCAGGATCACCCCACCACCCTGCCCTGAGGGCCACCTCAGGCCTGCCGGCAGCTGGTGCCCACAGTGCGGGGAACTGACACACGCAGGTTCACTCTGGTTCTCTCCCCCAGTGGGGGTCTTGGTGTTGCCCCCCTGGGAGCCAGGAGCCCGGACACCCAGCCCGGCGCACACCAGGTGTCTCCAGAGACGGTGACCCCAGCATCTTGCACACCTTTCCACCACTGCTCAGCCCAAGGCTGGCCTCAGGGCCGCTCTGTGGTGCCCCGCCTACCTCCAGGGCTGGAATAAGAGCCCCCCCAGCACAGCAGCCTTTTCACACTCCTGAATGGGCACCCCCTGAATGGGCACCCCCACTCAGCTGCTGCCACACAAGGCACCTGACCAGCACCCACATTCGTGAGCCACAGAGGTCCCAGGGACTCCCAGCCCTTGCCTGCACGGCACCCTTGGGAGCGTGTCCAGGACCCTCCCCGTGCTGACAACACAGGCTCGGGAATGTGGGGGCAGGAGACACCCTCCCGGAGGCAACCTTCTCTGGCCAGCTCATGAAACTTCGCTGATGAAGGGAAGATAAATGGAAGAAATTCAAAAATTCAGTAATAAAAAGATTAAGCTGAAAATTTCCTGTTTTGATTACTCAGAGCATTGAAGTTGGACGTGAACTGAGAGATAAACTAATGCCCAATCCCTAAAATCTGCTCCTCTCAAGACAAAGACACTGGAGATAACCCCCAGAGGAAGCCCCGGGTATGGTGGGGGCACAGAGCATCTGCTTCTGGAAAGCCGCGGCGTCCCTGTGCACGTACACTCAGACACCCCGCCCGAACAGTCACCGCACAGGGCCGCGACGTGAAGTGGGCTCGGGAGGGCGGGAGTCAGAGGCCATAAGGCACCGCCTGTGGTGCGGCCACTGTGGGCCTCGGTGAAGGCTGGGGTCCGCGCCCTGTGCACGCCACCCCTCAGCGTTCCTGCTCGCCACCCGCCGCGCCTTCTCCCCGGCGTCCAGCCAGCCCGGTGTCCCCAGAGATGTGCAGCCGCAGCCTGGGAGGGAAGCCCTGCAGCCCTGGGTTTAGGGCTTGAGCCTCCAGACCGGGAGGGCAGAAAGCCTCAGCCCCGCAGCCCAGGACATGCACGCGGCCATGCTTGTGCCCCGCAGAGATGGGAGAGCACCCCCACAGCCTGCGGAGCGTGCACGCAGGACTGGGAGTTGGTGCTGGGAAGCTGGGGCTCCCGCGTGGCTGGGCGGTCTCTGAGGTGTGGCGCAGTGGGAGCCAAGGGGCGTCTCCAGGTCGCCTCAGTCTCGCAGCTCAGCTGCTGCGTCTCAGCTGGCGTCCCAACCCACCGGCAGTGCGCAATCGCAGGGGCGAGAGCAGCCACCAGCACTTAGGGGCCACATTCTTCATGAGAAGACCCCAGTTTCTCAAGTGCAGGGGGGTGTGCCTTCGCGTAGCATGCACAGCGCGTGAGTGGTGCCCCAAACCTGGGGAAGGCCCGACAGCCCTTGGGAGACTGGAGCTGCGGCATCTTGGGGGTGGAGGCCGCTGTCCAGGGATGGTGCTACGCACTCCTCACCAGCACCCCTTCGCCCCCAGGCGCGCACAATGGGAGAGTACCCAGGAGGGCTGGGCACCCACGGGACAGACCCTCCAGAGCTCCAGGCCCGGCCAGCACGGGTGGGCACGGCCAACACCCTCAACCGCCCTGGTGCTCGGCTCAAAATCCCTAGGCCCAGCGGCAGGGGTCGGCCCCGCCAAGGGGGCCCAGCTGGCTGCTAAGTTCAGCTTCTGGGGCCGCAGTAGGTGCGTCAGCAGCACAGCCCTGCCCCACACCACGAGGAAGCTCTGGGCACAGGCACATCCACCCACCTGTGCTCCTGCTGGGTACCATTATATCTCTAGAACCTTCTTCTCTGTTTCTGCCTAACCAGGTACCTCTCTGAATCAGAGGCATCCCCCACTAGCTTCATGCCTGCTGGCCCCGTCACCCCACCCAATGCCAGGGCCCCGCAGGCCTGAGGCCCAACTAGGCCACTCCCGGGGACCCAGCCCCCAAGCACAGCTCTTCGCCAAGGCTTCCTCCCCAACCGCTGCAGGTGGGGGGTTCCCCTGGCCCAGAGCGGGGTGGGAGTCATCTGCCCCCATCCGTGCTGCGAGGGAGACCACACAGCCACGAGGGACAAGACGATAGGACGTGACACCCCAGGAACCCGCTAGAGAGGTCAGCACTGGCCGGAAGGAGGGAGGACCCCACTGCCTGGACCCCGGGAGGGCCAGTGAGCACAGCTGGCGCTTGCCCCTCAGCACACCAGGATGGCCCAGACTCGCCACCCAAACGCCGGGCCCCAGGGTACTCACAGCGGATCCCGTAGATGGTGAGGGGGTCCAGCTGCTTCTTGCCGTGCTTGCCCTGGCCCGAGAGGTTGGACACGGCCTGCACCTCCCGGTGGAAGAGGTAGTCCAGCAGCGTCAGCGCCATCTTCTCGGCCGTGCGGCAGTTGGTGCTGATGTGCAGCATGTCGGAGGGGATGATGGCGCAGCGCACCCGCATCTCGGGGTTATTCTCGTCCCCCAGCCACGTGCCATTGGGGTAGTCCTCTGGAAAGAGGGAGGGGCTCCAGTCAGTGCTCCCACTCCAGCCCCCACACCCTAGAGGGACCTCCTGGGCCGGCTGTCCCTTGGGACCCCACTCCCAGGAGGCTGCAGCGCCCGCGGTCACCTGCGTGGAGTGGACAGGACCACTACGCAACCACAGCCGCCCGCAGGGTGCTCGGCGGCCTCCTCGGCAGCATCCAAGGGGCTGGCCCGGTGTCGGCGCAGGTGAGAACACAGGGAACGCCTGGCAGGAGCCTACTACCCGACGGGGCCCTGCCCGGGGCAGCTGGACCCGCTCGCCGGCAACGTCCAGCCCGCCCCAGCCTCAGACTCAGTGGCAGCTCCAGCCGATCAGGCCGTGCTCGCGTCCTGCTCTGCCCTGTGGCGGGGGATCACGGCAGCCGGCCTGCCCCTCCACTGGCTGGACCACGCCATTCACAGAAGAGCTGCTGGGCAGCTCGGCACATGCTCAGCAGACCCACGACAGCATGACCGCCATGCACTCCAGCTGCTCAGTGCTGGCCCCACCAGCACCCAGCACTCTCCTGTCCTGGCTGTGTGAGCCGTCCCTCAGAGAACCCCTTCTCTGACTGCCGCTCAAGCTTGGCTCCCCCTCTCGAGGGCCTCCCTTTACTCACCACAAGTCCTCTGAGTGCAGGAACTCAGAGAGAAAGCCAACACTGGCCCCCAGGGACTGCAGGATGCAGGAACAGCAGGCCCGGGGGGCTCTGGGCCTCCAGCCGTAGTGCCAGCTGTCCTGAAGCCCAGCGGGTGGCACCCTCAGGGCAGCCGAGCCTGGCTGCACACCTCCTGACCTTTCCCCACAAAGCAAGTGCCTGGGGCAAGGGTGCTGGGCAGCGGACACCCCATGGGATGGGGCTGAGGCAGAGCCCAGGGTAGAGCACTGGGCTTGGCGCTGGCCTTGGCACAAGCCACCATCCCCGCCTCTGGCTCTCTCCAGCAGTCAGAAGAGCCAATCCTAGAGACCCGGCGGGCACCGGAGCACGGGCGTCGGCAGTCTGTGGGAGGGAGGGGCACCTGCCACAGGGACACACCTGCAGGTTCTGGAGACGTGGCCTCCACCCCCAGACACCCCTCACGCCCAAGCGTGGCAGGTGTCAGCTGTTTCTGCAAGTCCATGCCAGCGCTGGGCACCACCCAGCGGGCAGTACGCCAGCCCAGAGAAGGCTGCCCTCTGAGGTTCACTAGACTCCGGAGAGCCTGGGGTTGACCCCACCACTCCGGGAGCCCCGCAGCCAGCCAGCCCCCAGGGCCAGCCCCACCAGCTGAGTCTTCAAAGGACAACGTCAAGGCCGCAGCCGGAGTCAGGCTGTATTTTCCATCCCCACCAAAAATAAATTATCTGGCTTTTATAAAGGCCTGACCAAATTATTTATGGATTTCTACAGCAAAACACCAGATAAAATGGGAGAAAGGGTTCCCAATATAGACGTGACACAGAATACACCTGCATGAACACCCCAGGGTGCCCGGGGCGCCCAGCCACAGCGCTGCCCACGTCACAGCACGAGGTGCGTCCGACAGGATGGGACCCAACAAGCACGCCTGCGCCCCAAGTGCCGTGCGTGACACAGAGTGTGAGTGTCCTGAAGACAGGCGGCGTGTCGCTCACGGTGAGGACAGCCAGTGCTCCCCGCAGGGGGCCCCCCCCAGACCCGTTGCTCATGCGTGATTTTAGAAACCCACACACCGACAGCCCGCAAATTGCAGAGACCGGCCTCGCCCGGAGCGGTACAGCCCGCCCTACCCTGTGAAAGGCCTTTCTGGAGTGGCCAGTTTGGCTTTCTCCCCACTTGAGTGGGGTATTTCAGGCCAGCGATTCTATTAGAAAGATGTTATCAGCAATCCTCAAGCGTCGCCGAAAGCGAGGCAGCAGCCCAGCCCCCCAGGGAGCCTCCAGGGCCGCGCTCCCACTGGCAGGCACTGCCACACCCGAGGCCACAGCCGTCACGGCCTCCGCGGGCCTCAGCGCCACCCACCCTGACTGCTGGCCTCCGCAGGGGCTACGGTTTCAGCTGCGCACACATCTCCCTTCTCGGAAGTACCCTGCAGAAGGACAGTGCGTGCCCAGACTCCTCCGCGCCGCCAAGACTCCCCAGAATGCAGGGGAGCCCCGGCAGGGAGCAGACCCACTGCGGGTGCTGGGAGGAAAGCATCAGCGCGCCCCCTTCCCCAATTCTGGGGCTGGGTGAGAGGCGAGGGGCCGGCTCTAGGAAGGCCTCGCCCACACCGGAGGGACAGGCGCGCGCAGGCTGTGCGGCAGGGGCTCTGCAGCCAGGCCCGCCGCCGTGACTCTGTCACCAGGCAACAGGCCCCCGGGTGACTACAGGGCCAGCCGGCGTGCCTCGCTGGGGGTGACGGGCGGCCTGCGCAGCCCAGGAGCCTGGAAAAGCAGTTTTCTCCGCAAGGGCCTATGACTCGAGAGGACGCAGCGACACGGCTTAGACCAGATACACATGAGGCCTAGAGGGATGAGCCAGACCCCAGCATGGAGAGGCAGGCACAACTCCCCTCCTCCGCAGCTGTCACCAGCGTGACCCTGCTGGCCATGGGCTTCGATGAGGTCAGTAGTGTCCCTCTAGCCCTCGAATTCAAGGTGCAAAATAACTAGGCGTCCCGTCCCAGCATTCCAGTGCCAGGGCCTCCGCCAGGGAAAGGGAAGCACGACCCGCACCCCGCTCCCGGGAGTCCAGACGCGTCGTGCCCCTCCACGCACCTTCCGAGTTGAGGGTAATGAGGGTGACGTTGTTCCCGATGCTCTGGCTGCCCGACTGCCCGCAGTTGGAGACAGAGTCGCTGGCCTCGGACCCGCTCTCGCCGTCCTCATTGTGGCTGTCTTCCTGGCCCGGCACCTTCACCACGATGGTGTTCTGCCGCCGCCCGGGAACCGCGCTGAGCGAGAAACAGAAACACCAGCCAGTGTCGTGAGGGCCCGAGGCAAAGCAGAGGCCAGGCGCGTGCCCCGCACCCCTCAGGCCTGCACCCACCCACTCGCACGGAGCCCGGCAGCTCGCTCTACTGAGACTAACGGCAACTCCATGAGAACAATCCAGGAAGAAAAAAACAACACAATTTTAATGCTTAAAATACATTTATCCAAGACAAGTGAAACCAAACCCACGGTGACTCGAGGCCAGGCGCTCCGTCCGACCCCGGGGCCGCCCTACAGAGTGTCGGTGTCTGAGAAACCCCGAGGCTGTGTCGGAGGAAGGACTGAGTGAGGAGACGTGTCTGGAGGCCGACACTGACCCCTGCCCACGCTGCAGATGCCCCCGAACCACTCAGCCTCTGGAAGGTGGTGGGCCCCCTGCCCCCGCTGACTGCCTGGGCCCGTCACCACACTGGGGACGTCCCCCCACCGTAGGCTGGGGGCAGAGGGTGTGGAGACGCGCACAGGCCTGCAGGGGGGCTGCAGATCCAAGGGGCCCTGCCTGCAGAGCCGGAACCACGCTTACAACCCCGGCCGACCGGACTCCAGAGACGCCGGCTGACCTGCCCCGAGCGTGCCGCGGGTGATGGTCTGGACAGAGCGCAGGCCTGCCCTGCCTGCTTCTCCCGTGGCCAGACCGCGCAGCCTCTGCACAGTGAGGTGCCCTCCCTGTACCCCAACAGGGCAGCTGAGCCTCAGCCGTGCCCCAGGCCCCAAGCCCCAACCAGCAGGACTGCTTGCCTCGGCTGGAGGGTGGGCCAGGGCCAAAAGCCCGGTGCACATGTGGGGGGGGCACGGGCCTCCCGGGGCAGCTGCTGGGTGGGCAGGGCCCCTGTGGAGCAGCACCGGCACCACCGATGTGAGAGGAAGTTGTCCCCTGAAAGGCCAGTGTCCCTACGCAAACTTAAAAGAGAATGTGGTTGGCCCGCCACAGCCATGTAGACAGACAGACAGACAGATGTGAGGGAGCGGCTGTGGGTGAGCCAAGGAGACCCGGGGCACGCGAGGCCCCACAGCGCCATCCTCTGCGGCCTCACACGCTACCCCACGGGACGGGGCCGGGGCGGGCAGAGGCTGGCAGGGCGCTCTCCGGCATCGCGCGGCAGCGGAGCGCAGGTGGGGTTGGTAGGGAGGCTACTGACTTGCTAACGATATTTTCCAGGGGGTCCGGCGCCCTGCTGCACAGGGGGTCCTCCGTCTTGGCTACTATGGCGCTCTGCCGATCGCTGTTGAGTATTACTGTAGTCTGGGGGACGACGCTGGGAACAGAAGATCACAGAGAAAGAGAAGACCTTAAGCCACAGCGTTCACTGCAGGCGCGCGCGAGTCCTCCCCGGTCGGCCCGCACAGCCTGCGCAGCCGCCGCGGGCCCCTCGCTGTCAGAGGGCGGGTGCGGGCTGCTCACGGGCGCCGTCCTGGCAGCGCGCACTGCCCGGCTGGCGGACAGGTGCTGAGTTGGAGGCCTGAACCTCCCGCAACGGAGCGGCGTGGCTGGCGGCGGCACGGGCAAGTCCTGGCCGCCAAGGAGCCATCCCCGCAGAGCAGCCGGAGTCCTGCGATCCTGCCGCCAGCTCATGGCCATGCAGCAGGTGAGCACTCTGGAAAGGAGGGGGGAGTCCCGCCGTGGTCACCTGGGGCCCCAGTTAAATGTGTGCCCTGCAGCCTGCGGGCCTCGGGCTCGCTTGGAGGAGAGTGACGCCCTGCCGTGAGCAGGCATGGCCAACTGCCCGCCAAGGACAGACGCCAGACCCCACGTGACTCGCCCTGTTGTCAGCAGCAGCCTGGGGCGCTGGCCACGGAGGGCATGGGCTCTGGCGTGGAGTGAGGGTACGGCCACAGACAGGACAGGCAGCCACCTGAGGAGCACACCTGGCTCTGGGGCTCCTGTCTCCAAAGCACACCTGTGGGAGGACGTGCTTCCCAGGAGGAGCCACGTGGCCACCCACAGAGACCCGGTCCCGGCCGCGGGGCTGCCCCCCATCCAGGGCGCACACCACTGCCTCATGCAGGCACCTCCCTGCACCTGCTCCACCAGGTGCTGCTGCTGCTTCTCAGTCACTTGCTCTCTGTTACTTGCCCCATCCAGGGGCCCTCCCTGGCATCCCAAAGCACTGAGGTGACCCGTGCCAGGGTTGCCGCGGTCACCTACAGCTTCAGCGCCCTCGGGCCTAACACCTGTGAGGGCTGGGGCGGAGGAGCCGGTGTGCACGCTGCTTGCACTCTGAGGCCCCGCCCCTCGGGGGCCCCCCACTCATCCCCAAAATCCTCACCCACCAGCAGCTGAGTGCGGGTAACTGCTGAGCAGACAACAGGCCCCGAGGGCAACTCACAGGGGTCACTGGCTCACGACAGGCCTGAAAGGCCGGGGGTTGGGGGTGCGACAAGGAGCTCAAGTCTGCTCACGCCATGACTGGTGACACGGTTTGGCCGAGGCGTCCTGTTCCCCTAAAGAGCCCAGAGCAAGACCGTCCTGAGGCAATGGCTGAGGCTGGCAGGGACGTGACCTGGTCCCAGAGCACCTGAGGCTTCAAGGGACCCCTGACTGTGGGCAGCAGGCGGCAGCTCCATTTCCAGACCCTCACCCTCCAATGCGCTTCCCGAAACGGCGCTCGTGAGGGCCCCACGGCGAAGCCTCTTCCTCACTCTGCGCGTGCGGGTCAGGGAGCCGGGGCAGCTCCCCTCGCTGAAGTGCTGACCAGCTGACGGCGGCCCTGGCCAGTGTTCAGCTCGGACAGCCTCAGAACAACTGCTGTGCCCGCCGCCCCGGCCCGCAGAGCCCAGCGCCGCGCCCTGCCACCCACGTGGACCAGATGTCGGACGAGACAGGGTAACACTGGCTCGGTGCCACCAGGCCCTGCCACACTCGGCCCCGCACTCGCAAGACCGTTCCTGCACGTGGCTTTAGTGTTTACTGCTGTTGCCCGCGGGATAACGACCAAAAAGACATAAACACCAAGACCCCTTCCCGCCCCTGCCCTGCGCTTAGGGAAGAACGAACCAGCACTGCAGACGCCGTTCCGGCACTGAGAGATGAACACGAGAAAGCATGGGACCACCATCGCCCCTGCCCGCCCCCCTCCCCTGACCACGGCCCAGGACATGGACGCCTCCTGCGTAAACCTGGAGGACGAGCCCTGGGGTGCTCTGGCCCACCACAGTCGCACCCTCCACGGGAGCAGCCGGAGGCGTGCCTGTCAGGACGCACCGCCCTCCCTCATCCTCCCCACAGTCGCAGAGATGACCACCGATGAGGGCACGGCACCCGCGTGGGTCTCCAAGGGAGAGGAAGGAGCCCACATGGGGCAGGGACCCCGCAGAAGACGCCCAGCGCTGGGTCTTGGGCACGATGCCAATGGACAAGGACAGAGGACAGCCAAGCGGAGGCAAAGCGCACAGAGGCCGGGGCACTCAGGGGAAGACCCAGAAGACACAGCCAGCTTCATGGGGTGGTCAGGGAGAGCTCCCCGGACCAAAGCTGGAGCCGTTAGGGCAGCAACACCGAGTGGCCCTGGATTCCGACCCAGAGTGTCCAACAGTCTGTCCTGACGTGGATCACGGCTGGGCAGGGAGGTGGGGAGCCCCGCGGGAGCCTTCGCCACTTGGCAATGGCAACTGACCGCACACCAGTGTCCTACGAGGGCACAGATTTACCTCACGACACGATCCCTTAGAAGCCCTGGCCAGTCCGGGTCACAGAAAGGGATTAGAGACCTGACTTTCCTGGGACCATGTGTGGATACTGAGAAACACGGGTGGGGCTCTACGGGCGGGGAGACAGCACAGCGCCTCACTCCCAGCCATCACTCGGGCAGACCCTCAAGAAAGCAGGAAGGGGTGGCTCCCTGCAGCCCCAATGCCTTGACTGGGGGGCTCTGTAGGCACCCCCCAACAGGGTGAGCCCAAAGCTAAGGGAGCCTGGGCCCAGGGCCCTGCTTCTGTCTTCTCTCCACAGCTGGAGAAAGCAGCTGCAGCTGCTACAGCGCCACAGGCCGAGCAGCCTGGGACAGACACGCTCACTGGCCCTGACCAGCACGCAGGTCGCCGTGGGGCATGGGAGACTGCGGTCCCCGGTTCTGAGACCTCGCATGGCACAGTGCCCACGCAGGGGCCCGGGCCCTCTGAAGCCAGAGGGCAATGTGGCGGCCGTAACACCGACGAGCCACTGGGGCAGGGGTGCTGTCCTCCACGTGGTCTCGTGTGATGCAAACTGTCCGCTCTGATTCCCAAAGTCCTCGACGGTTGTGGGCGCGAAGCCCTGGCCTCGTGTCCCCGCTGGCCCTGAACCTCGCTTGCCCCAGGCAACGCAGGTGAGCGGCCCCAACGTGACCCAGCGTCCCAGGATGTCACAGGCCTGGCCAGCCACATGGGGCTCCTTTGCCCCCCAACCCCGGTCCCAGGCACCTCCTCCAGGACCCAGCGGACACTGTGTGAACACCCCTCGTCTCTCTGCACTGCCACCCCCTTGTTTCTGGGAGAGTCAGCATAGCCGAGATGGCCACGCACAGGGTCACACACACGGCCCCACACCAGGACAGGGGCCGCCCCAAGAGTGGGGCCTCTTCATAGGGACCCTAAAGCAACAGGAGCCCCCTGGATTCCGCATTCTTGTCATGCCCAGAGTCCTCCACCACCCCTGCCCCTCCCTGGCGAGCACAGGGCCCCCTCGGCCACCACTCGTGTGCGGGGCGGGAAGCACAGTGGCCAGAGACCTGCGGAACCAAGACACACACTGTCAGGCACAGGCCAGCCCGAGTCCCCACGTGTGGGGCTCCCGGAAGCCGGTGCTGCGGACACGCCTCTGGGCGCCCTGGGCCATGGACAGGCGAGACGGGAAGAGACACTGCCACCCAACCTTGCCACGCTCCCCGTTTCCATTCCGGCAGCACAGCGAGCCCCACGCACCCGCTGAGGCGCCTCTGAGCACCCCCAGACAGCAGGCACTGTGAAAACCGGCAGTGCCGGAAAGTGTGACACCCACACGCACGGAGAACACCGGGCCAGGCGCTGGGCTCTGCCCCCAAGCTCCTTCCAGGGAAGGACATGCGGGCCCCACAACTGCGGTGGCGGGCAGGGCGTGCGGAGTGGCGGGCATCTTACCATCGTACTTTGTTGCAGGTCTGTGTGGCGCCCAGGGGGGAGCCGGCCACCATGGGCACCTGGATGGGGCTGTGCTGCTTGTTGGTGACCAGGTCCAGCTTCTCCTCCAGCGACTTGCATGTGGCCTCAAGCGCCTGCAGCTTGGCCTCGATGCTGTCCAGGCGCAAGCATATGGTCTGGTTGATTGAGTACAGGAACGACTGTGGCGGGAGAATGGTGCTCAGGCGGGCGCAGGGCTGGGCTGGCTGAGCCAGTGGAGGCAGCAGGAGCCCCGTGAGTGCCCAGGCACACATGTGATGCCAGGCACGCCCCACGCCCAGAACAGACATTTAGGTACTTGAAGACACCACTGGACTGGTCAGCAGATTTATACATAAGGCCAGTCAAACTTTTCTCGCTAGAAGAACAGGCCTCGCCTGACACCAATCAGCCCGAGGGGCACCTGCTGCACTCCCCTGCGCCCACCTGCGCAGAGCAGCCGCCAGAGCAGCCGCTGCCCGTGCATTCTGGGCAGGTCAGCGCAGCAAGCCTGCCACCTGGTGGCCACAGCCCAGCATGCATGGCCCAGTTGCCCATCCTGCAAGCAGGGTGCCAGGGCTCCACACCCCAGAACTGACCCGATACACACACTCCTGTAGCCGCCGTGCAGTCCCGCCCCATGGAGGGCGCCTGCGTCCCCCCTGGCTGTGCTCCAGGGTGACAGAACCCAGTACGTGAGGGCAGGGGCCAGAGGACCTGCATCAGGGCTAATGTCGCCCACCCACCCACAAATGCAGCTCCAGGGCGTCGTGAAGCCGTCCCAGAACCGCCAGCTGTCGCTGCCTTCTCCAGAGAAAAATGACTATGATTTTTTCTGAATGAGAAGCAATTCTGCCTGAAATTTGGGTGAAAATTGTGGCTCTATAGGAACAAAGCAATTTATCAAGTAAATAACACAAACTAACAAGGGAAAGAAGATTATAGACTAAGTCTTGCTTTTCACACGCAACGCTGAACAATGCCCGTTGTAAAGCGCTGCTGGCAGCCACTAGCCAGCTTCTTCACGCGGGCCCAGCAAGCCGGGCCCGCAGCCAGAGGCCGCGGGACAGCATGAGCGCGGAAGCCGGCCTTTCTCCAGTCTCCTGTGCGTCTGTAACGTTTCTGTCGTCCCGGATGTGTGCAAGTGTCTCCCTGCGGGACTGTGACTCAGAGGTGCACCAGGAGCGACAGTCCGGCCCTGTCTAGCAGCATGCCCAGCACCTCCGGACAGAGGAACCGATGTCCCTGCACAGGTGCCACAGAGGCCCGGCCACGTTACGCTGGCTCGGAAGCTCCCCAGGGGTGGCCGCTCAGTCAACGCCCAACAGGTGGACACGGAGACCAGCAGGGCCACCTGGCTCACTGGCTGCAGCCTCTGGGACAGCATCTGAGGGCCACTGGCAGGCAGGTGATGTAATTGACAGGGCCCAAAGTCCTTCCCCTCATGGCAAGCACAGCCAAGAGCCGCGCGCCCTGCCCCAGGTGGTCTGTGGGGCTGGGGAAGACCTCCCTGGCCGTCCCGACCCAACCTGGTGCCCTGGGCCGAGACCTGGGGCGAGACAGACGCCTGTGTCGCCCTACCTTTATGGAGGGGTCCTGGCAGTTGATCTCCAGGCGCTGGCGTTTCAGAGCCGGTTCGTCATCATCTGTCACCACGTGGTTCTCCAGGACAACTGAAACCAAGGGCGGAGCAGAGGGGACACTTCAGCAGGTGGTTCCCAGAACACCGCGGATGCGGAGAGGGACGGTTCTCAGCCCTGAAGGCGCGTGGGGAGGCTGCCACCATGTCTGGCCTCCCACAGTTTAACCGCATCCTCAGGCAGGCAGGAATGCGACGCCCTCATCTCAGAGCGCTGAGGGGACCTGACCAACTGAGGTGCCGGCCAGCACGTTGCTGACACACACAGCCTCTTCGAGGAAGTGCTGAGCACCTGCCTGGCCGCGGCCTGGTGTCCCCCACATGCGATAACAGCACCTTCCAGCATCAGGGCATGGGGCTGTCTGGGCCCTGCGTCCACACCCTCTGCTGCCCCCTTTTCTTTTTTTTTTTCCTTTTACAAACATTTATTTATTTATGCATACAAGAGCTGGGGCACAGGCCACAGATGTGGGGGTGAGAGAATTCACCAGAGACAGAGTGGGGAGCAGAACGGGCAGACTGACTGAAATCCACAGCTGAGGGGAGCAGCGGGCGAGACAGGAGAGGTCTGCTGCGCCATGTGGGTTGCTCCCTGGCGGGCCAGGGATCTAATTCGTGCTGCAGAGGCTTCGGATTGCTTCATAGTGCGGTGCTTAACCCCTTGCGCCACCAGGGAGGCCCCAAGCTTCCCCTTTTCTTAGGTGCCGGTCCGCACACCGCCCTCACTGCACCTGCTGGCTCCCCGAGAAGCACCTGAGCTCCCATACGAACACCCGAGAAGCAGCTGAGCCCACGGATGAGGTCGCCACGTGCTGTCCTCGGGTCTCAGATCAACCACAAAATGAAGACGCGTGGCAAAGAGCAGAGAGCTCCCCTTCACACCCACGCTCGCCCCTCGCCGCAACCGAGGGCCAGGCCTGGGGTGTTTCTCTTCATCCTCTGCCTGCATGTACACAAGTGAGTGTGCAAACACACACACACACCAGGTCCACATGGGGCCAAGAGCTTAGGTCCCACCGCAGCCCCGTCTGCACGTCCAGAGACCTGGGCCAGACAGCAGCCGCGCGAGCCTGTGGCATGTGTGTGCACGGCGGCTCGTGGGGGCCGTGTGCCGTGAGCCCCAGCGTGTGCTCACTTTAGCACATCATCAGGGCACCTTTCCAGGGCCCCCAAACCCACCAGAGAAGGAGGAACGTGCCGGCCTGCCGCAGTGTCACCTCCACCCCAATCTTCCAAGCCCTCCACTCGGCAGCCCATCCCCTACCTCCTAGCCCCGAGCAGAGGCCAGAACACAGGCCCCACACACTGAGGCCCAGCCCCCGCCCCCCCGCCCCACCCCGGCTCAGGCGAGCCCATCCTGCAGGTGTCCATCCCTCTCTGCAGGGGCGGCTCGGTCAGCACTGAGGATCTTGGCACACACACCCCCTGCCCCCTCACGGACCAAGCACCTCCAGGCACAGCTGCACAGAGATCGGTGTGCGTGCAGAGGGTGCACCGAGGAGTCCTGGGTGCACCTCCCACGGCGCTGGGGGAGCAGTGGGCTCGGCCTTGCCGAAGCCCCCCACAGCAAACCCCAAGCAGGAGCATGGAGGGGCCCCGAGGCTCTGCCACCCCGCTCCACAGACGCACATATAGAGAATGGCCCCCTGTTCCGGAGAAAAGATGCGCCCGGGCCTGGGAATGCACAGGGCTGAGCAAGCCACAACCACTCAGCCCCACGGCAGCCCTGGCCCCACTGGAGCGACGCAGCTGGTCCTCGAGGACAGCAAAGGAGAACTCACGCCCTCGGCGGACGAGGGGCTCAATTGAGCACCAGGCAGTTGGACGGGGGCAGGAGCCGCCGACCGGGGTAGTCCCGCAGAGCCGCAGAGCCTCCAAGGCCAGGGCTTGCAAGCTCATCGCCTCCTCTGTGCTCTGCGCATTCTGCACACGCTGCTGGCACTGCTCTTTACAGCTCCGCACACACAGCTTTCGGAATTACACATTTCGCGTGTGCACTGAGAGCCGCCCCACCGGGCCGGCAGGCCTGATGCAGGCACACTGCGACGCCACCGCAGCCTGTGGCGAGGTCACTGCTCAGAAGGACCCAGACCGCGGGCTGTAATCAGAGACCAGGGGGCCAAGCAGCCGTGTTTGCCAGGGGGCAGGAAATGCTTATTTATTCTACTCGCTTATTTCTTTTTTTTTTTTATTTTTTTTTATAGAGGCATATTTTATTTATTTATTTGTTTGTTTGTTTGTTTTGTTTATACAAGCACTAGGTACAGTCAGAAGCGCGGGAGGGTGAGAGAATTCACCAGAGCCAGAGTGGGGAGCAGAGCAGGCAGAGGGACCGAAGGGCACTGGTGAGGGGAGCAGCGGGCGGCAGGAGAGGTCTGCGCACCATGTGGGACCCTCCTCTGGTGGCCGGGGAGCAGCCGGGGATCGAACTGGTGCTGCAGAGGCTGCGGGCAGCTTTGCAACCCAGCGCTCAACCGCTGCGCCACCGGGGAGGCCCTCGCTTATTTCTTAATTTTACAAGATCGCGCACCAGAAACGCAGACGGCTCGGCATCAGTGAGCCAGCTCCACACCCCTCTCCCGGCGCAACCGCTGTGACAAATACCGAGCTGAACAAAAGCACAGGGAGAGCCTCCCAGGTGGCACAAGAGGTTAAGCACTACTCTATGAAGCAATCCGCAGCCTCTGCAGCACGAGTTCGATCCCCAGCTGGCCTGGGAGCAACCCACAAGGCGCAGCAAACCTCTCCTGTCACACGCGCTGCTCCCCTCAGCAGCGTACTTTGGTCAACCTGCCTGTTCTGCTCCCCACTCTGTCTCAGGTGAATCCTCTCAGCCCCCACATCTCTGGCCTGTACCCCAGCTCTTGTATGCATAAATAAATCAATCTTTAAAAAAAAAAAACACAGGGAAAGGGGCCTGCAGCCTGCAGGGGGTGAGCCGCGTTTCTGGGACACCATGAGCATCTCATACGGCCACTGTACTTCCGGGACCTGCCCCCACAAAGTGCCTGCAGTGAGTGGGAACACGGGCTGGGCAGGAGCTGCAACTCGATGGGGCACCTGGAAAGGAGCCGCAAGTCGCTTCCGGCAAGTCGCTTCCGGCTGAGGCCTGCGGAGGCCCTGCAGGCACATGGGAAGCCTCTGCCACTCCCTCGCCTGTCCAGAAGAAGGAAAACTGGGGGTCTCACCTGGACTTTGGGTTTTTACCAGAAGTAACCTTCCCGGCAGAAGCTGTTTCTGTGGCAGGAACAACTTCTGAGCAGAGCACGGGATCCTTGACACGGGCGCCCCCCCACGCCCCATGACGCAGACCCCGTCCCCAGCTCAGACACACACCCTGTCTGGCCTCCCGGCTTTGGAATCTTGATGTCTACGTAGAGTCCCTGCACACGTGTGATTAAATGTGGTTTTCTCCTACTAACGTGTCTGACGTTAATCCGCAAGCTCTGGGCCAGCCTGAGAAGGGCCCGGAGGGTGGGGGCGCCCCTCCCCTACGACGGGGCGCTGCCAGGCCAGCGGCACGTGTGCCATTATGGTGCCATTACGAGATCACTTCACAACGGAGGCCGCGTCTGCAGACCAGCATGGTGCGCTCCCGTGGCAAGGAGAACAGTGAGCTCACGGGGTCCTGCGAGAAGTCTGTGGCGCGCCAGCCCGCAGCCCCCGGGGGAGAGGGAACAGGCCTCGCTTTTCCTCCTGCTTGATTAATAGAAAGAAAATGCCAGAAGCGCCTCCGTTCCGCCGAGACGCGCGCGGCCCGCCGCCCACAGCCCTACCTGGGTGGTCGGGGCTCAGGTCCTCCACGGCGATCTGCACCACGTCCGCCAGGTCCTGCTCTGACATCATCCAGAACCGGGGGGAGCAGCCGGCCGCCGAGCAGGAGTCAGACTCAGGGAGGACCAGGGTTCCGTCACCTACGACACGAAACCGGACAGGGCAAGGGCCACCGTCAGGACAGGGGTGACTCGGCCCCCGGCGCTCCCCCCAGGCGCTCTCCCAGCCACAGGAGGGCGGGGGCTCAGCCTCTCAGAGCGCAGCCCCTCACGCGGCCTCCCGGGACCACCAGAACGTGATGCCCCCACGCTGGTCTCTGGGGATCCCCCACTCTGCTCCGGCCACCCCCACAGCGTTCACGCTGATGCTCCCCAACAGTGACACACCTCCCACTCCCAAATTCCGCCAAGGGCCCTTCCAGAGCTCCCCCCATCTGCCCCCCCTGCCTCGCTGTGCAAACCAGCCTCCCCGGGAGCAGGTTCTCGAGACCCGGAGGGAGGACAGCACCCCCGGGCCCAGGCCTGCACCTACCCCGGCCCCATGTCTGCGGCAGTCACTGTCTCCTGTTCCTGGGGTGCCCTGTTAGGCCTGCGAGACCGCGCGCCCCCGACAGAAAGGCCCCAGCGCGGGTCGGCCCTTCCGGGCCCGGGGGTGCACAGACGCGCTCTGGGCGGAAACGGCCTTTTTCACTTTTTCAGACCAGGGTGGGCGCTGTGGCCCCGGCGAGCCCGCCAGTCCTCCCGCCGCTGGCCTGGGACTAGACCGAGCGCAGAGGAGGAAGGAGCCGCCGCGGGGCCCGCCGGCCTCCCCGGCCTCCCCACGAGAACGGACGCGCCGCCGCCACCTGCTCCCAGGGCTCTGCCCGGCGGGCTCACCAGGTCGGCTCACCAGGTCGGTGGCCGCCTCCTCCCGCAGAGGCCGGCGCGAAGTCTGCAAGCCCCCAGCTCAGCTCCCTCCTGCCGCGGGCCTCTCCCAGGCCTGGGCCTGTCCCGCACACGACCCGCGTGCTCCGCGCAGAGGCCGGGGGAGCGCCCCAGGGGAGAGCCCCGGAGACTCTGCTGCTGGCGGAGGTCTGAGGAGAAACTCCAGGGCGAGCAGGCCGGGAGCGCTGGGGCGGAGCAGTGCCCGCGGCTGCGGCGCTGGCACGAGACTCCCCGTCCCCGGCGGGCCTGCTGGCCCCGAGGCGAGCGCACAAGGCTCCCACCGCAACGTCTCGCTGGGCCCGGGCAGCCGGCGCGCGAGTGTCTTCCTGGGCGCCGCGCGGTGGACACTGCGGGCGTCACGCCGGCCGCTTCCCGACGTCACAGAGCATCGCTTCAGCGCCGGAGAGCTCCCGGGAGCACCGCCGACAGCCAGGAGCCTGCCGTCCGAGAAACACAAAGCCACGGATCCGAAGAGCCGACGCGCCCGCGGCGCTACTCATGACAAGAGCCGGAAATGACCGAAGGCCTGAGGGGCGGACGGAGGGACGCGGCCCGTCCACGCCGTGGAATACCACGCGGCCACACAAAGGGAAGCCCTGCCGCCTGCAGCCCCCGGCACGGACCCGGAGGGGAACACGCTGAGTGACGTCAGCCAGAAGGAGGCCCCACGCCGTGTGACTTCACGCGCGCGCATGTGTGCAGAGAACGCCGAGTGAGTGAAACAAAAACCCCCTTTGGGACGATAACACCCTCACGCCACCATGTCACCACACGTGTCGCTGTCACAGCGTGAGGGAAACGCACGGCAAAGCCCAGCCAAGCTGAGGGTGACCCCCACGTCTGCGCGGAGGTGGGAGGGGAGCGCCGGCATCTGTGCATCCAGATGACAGGCCTGAAGCGCGGGTGGCTCAGGAGGGAAGGGCTGGCCTTCACGCACCCGAGTCCTTCTGGAGCTGGGCCTGCCCAGCCTGCGAGTGCCCGCCCCACTGCTGGGGCGCTGCAGAGACCCTGCTTCAAACCCACAACCACCACGAGGGCGCGCCCCGGAGGCAGCCCTGCCCTGCTCCAAAGGCCTGCTGCCCCGTGTCCTCCCCTCCTCCCTCAGGCTCAGCTCTCTCTGGCTCGCCCCCCACCCCCCCCCCGCCTCTGCTCCAGCGTGTCCCTTCAAAGGCACCCTGCACGCACCCCGAGCGGCACCGTGGCCGAGTGACTGCAGAGAGGGCTGTGGGCCTCACCCACATGCGCCCCCTCCTGCGGGGACGCTGGGCCAGGGTCCTCGCCCGCTCGCACGGGGGCAGGGCGCCGGGTCTGTCGAGCGGGATACCGCCCAGTCTGGGCAGCCTGGGACCACGGTGGCACAGCTCTGGGTCTGCGCTCTGACCTGCTGGGCCACGGCTAGCTGAGGAGGCTGCGTGCTGACCGTGCGCTCCGGGGTGGCCATCGGCCACTAGTGGTGAGGGCACAGCAGACTCGTGAGCGGACACTCAGAACTGCACATTTTGGGGGGGTGAGATTTTTTCAGTATTTTGGACACCCCTAAAAAAAAAGCCAGGAGATCCCTGAAACAGGAACAAGAGCAGGGCCGCTGGGCCTCCCTGGTGGCGCAGCGGTTGAGCGTTGGGTTGTGAAGCTGCCCGCAGCCTCTGCAGCGCCGTGTTCGATCCCCGGCCACCGGTGAGGGTCCCACGTGGCGCGCAGACCTCTCCTGCCGCCCGCGGCTCCCCTCAGCAGTGTACTTCGGTCCTTCTGCCTGCTCTGCGCCCCGCTCTGGCTCTGGTGAATTCTCTCACCCTCCCGCGCTTCTCACTGTACCCAGTGCTTGTATAAACAAAACAAACAAACAAAATAAATAAATAAAACATGCCTCTATATAAAAAAAAAATTTTTTTTTAAATTAAAAAAAAAAAGAGCAGGGCCGCTGCGGGGGAGCACAGAGCCAGCCTAGCAGAGGGGGACGGGGTCGCCCCACAGGCACACCCCACAGGGACCGCACCCTGCGGCGGCGAGCTGGCTTTTCCGGGCACTGTCCTGGAACTGTCCCCCACACCAGCCGGCAGATGCCCTGCAGGAGGCTCGCTGGGGCGAGGTGGGCGCTGCCGACAGCAGCAGGGCGGCCCTTGCTCTTGGAAGCAGCCACCCAGGTGGAAGGGGGAGGACGCTTCAGAGCCGCAGGGGGTGAGGGAAAACAAACTGCTCTCACGGGGCAGCGCTGAGGCTCCCCCCACGGCAGGCGGCGCGCAGGGACAGCGCGGGAAGGGCAGGCGGCTGCGCCGGGCTCCGCTTCTGCAAGGCTGCGTTCTCTTCCCAAGACTTTCCCAGGGCAAACCAAGAGTTTCGGCCCGTCCTCCAGGGTCTTCACACAACTGGGGCAGTTTCGGGGCGTCCTTCAGAGGCCCCAGACACCTGTCAGCAGTAGGCGCAGTAGCGGCAGCCCGTCAGGAGGGCCGACAGCGGCTCCGGGAAGCGCCCTCCTGTCCGCGCCTGGCACCCTGGCCCGGTGCTCCCGCCCGCAGGGCTCCAGGGCTGGCGGGGTCTGCGCGGTGCCCGCAGCCCCGGCCGCTCCCCTGTTCTGGGGACTGTCTGCAGCTGTGACGGGGCCCACCTCGCCCTCTACAGTTTGGGGACTTCTGCCCTACAGCACCCAAACGCGTCCAGGCTCCCGGCATCTTTAACATGCTCAGCCCCTTAAGAGAGGGCGAGACCGAGGCACGAGGAGCGGGAAGCCTGCGGGGGACAGAGTCACCGAGGCCACAGATGGCCGCTTATCCCCCCCTGCCCCCCAGGCCACGTCCAGTGTTTACAGTCCCAGACACGAACGGCCCCAAGACGGTGTCTTCCCGCCACCGAGGCCTGGGGTGGCGGCGGCCAGAATTCGGGCCAGATCCCCCTCGCAAGGCGGCCCGAGATGCCCCCGCAGCGCTGGACACGCGACGCTCAAAGCAGCAGCTGCAGCGGCCGAAGGGCCCGACACGGCCCCACACACGGCTCGGCCAGCCCGCTCCGGCCTCCGCCTCCCCTCGGCTGTGACAGCAGCAAGACGGGGAGAAGCTTCTGCTGCTTGGCTGCTTGCAAAGCCCGAAACTTTCCCTCTCTGGGGCTGGCTGTGGAGGCCCCGCCCCGTCCTTCCCAGGCCGCGCCAGCCTCGGGGAGATCCGTGTGTTGGGGCCGAAATCACTGACCCCGAATCGCTGAAGATCCGAAAATGCTGAATCCCGAACACTGAACCCGGGGGGGCTGCTCCTGCAGGCCCTTGTATTGCTCATCAGTCTCCCCCCAACACTGCGCACTTTCCCTGGGGCGCCTTCCCCACCAGCGCCGCTCCAGGGGGCGCCACCTGCCACCGTGTCTGGCCTCAGCCCCCCCCTTACAACAGGAGCTTGAAGTAAACAAGCCCCGAGTAACGTGCTCTCCCTTTGCAGAGAATGTGAAATTCGCTTGAATCCACAAATCTTTTAACATCCACAAAGCGCTTAATTTCAAAACAAGAAGGCCAGTCAGGTGTGACCGCTTTGCCCCTGGAGGGGCGGGCAGCTCCGAGCAGGCACTGGACACCAGCCTCGGAGGAACTGCCTGGTGCCCAGGCTGGGCTGGCGGCCATGCAGCCTGCGCCAGGCCCTCTGCCCCCAGGCCCAGCCCCAGGCCGCATGGAGCAGACTGGTCCTCCCATCGGCCACGGAGCCACCCATGGGAGAGCAGGGGCCGCAGGGGACAGCAAGGGCCACAGACCGAGTCCTTCCCTGCTAGTCTGCGAGGCAAGGCGCGGGGGTCTCCCACGGCCCAGGGACATGCGGGTCACACCCACGCGGGAGGCCAGCGCACCCGCTCCCCCCGAACCGTGACCAGTTCAGGGGTTACGGTCTGCTCCCCAGAACTAGCTGACATTCCCCCGGAGGAAAGGAGACCACGAGCCGCTTCTCAGAGGCACAAAATATCGTCTTTATTACTCAAGGTTTGAGGCGCAGGCAGCTCGTGGGGCTCCACCTGCTGGGCCCTCCAGCACACGGGGCCCTCCCTATGCGCGGCTACTGGTATTGTAATGCCCCCCCAGGGGACTTAGCAGGGACAGGAAGCTGGCTGCACACCGCACCCGCCTCGCCAGACATTAAATGAGAATCTATCCTCTCCTTTCATCATTTCTGGACTTTTCTGCCAGATCTCAACCTCCCATGGCTGATGCACTGTGAGGACCTGCCTGACCGGCGGGCACCCAGCACAGCCCCGCCCCCATGGCCCGGAGGCAGGACGTCGGAGCATGGGGTCAGGCTGGGTGGGGCTGACCACAGGCCGAGGCTTCATGCCCCTGTGGCGCCACGACACCTTGGGCAGAGGATCTGCCCCGGGCTCAGAGGCGGCCACGTTAGTCACACCTTCCCTCCAGGACACCCGCAGCTCTCAGGCTGGGGCAGGGAGGCGGGGATGGGGCCGCGCCAGCACCGCTTCCAAGAGACAGAGGCCGCAGGGAGCACCACCTCAGACAGAGCCCTGCGGGGCTGGAGCGAAGAGGGGAGCCGGAACCCTGCCCCTTCCGGGCCGCAGGGGCCATGGCCAGCCAGGGACACACAGCAGCACAGGCCAGAGGAGAGCAGAGAGGGGACGGGGGCCTGTCACACCGGCCCGAGCGCCACCGGACACAGCGGGAAACCCGAAGGTTAGTGAAGCCCGGCAGGTGAAGCCCGGCCAGGGCAGACGGCAGCCGTGTAATCCCTGAAACTCGCTCCCCCGCCCCGGCCGGCCGGCTCAGGGGGCCCGGTGGACAGCGCACGCCGGCTGCCGCGGCCGGCACGCTCGGGAGGTCAGAGAACGCCGGGAGAGGCCTGCACGTGTTCAGAGAGAGTCTCAACATCCTTTACGGGAGACGTCCTCACGGAGGCCCTGAAGTGTGCCGGCTCCCCGCGAGTCTTCTCTTCAGGAGGGGAAACGTTCGTTCTTGCAGGAGGCGGCTGCGAAGCCGGACGCTGCGTGTGAAGGCGGGACTGGCACGGGCGTATCTAGCTGCAGGGCGCGCGTCGTGGGCTTTGCACACAGAGACAAGGATTCTCAGGAAGCCTTGCTCACGCAGGCTGCGGCCCCCACCCCCCCAACACCCGTGGGGATCCCTCGTTTCTGGGCGACCACTCACGCGGGACGCCCTTCGCCAGCACCAGGGGCCACCCCGGCAGTGTCTTAAGCGGCAAGCCCTGGGCCCATCCCAGCGGGGGCCCCTGAGCAGGGCGGGAGGGTTTTGGTGAGGGGCCCCCAGTGGGCCGGTGACGGAGACCGCGGCAGGCCCCCCTCCCCAGTGCCCTGCCGGGTGCGCGCTGCCCTCATGCCTCGCGGGAGGTGCTCTGCGGCTCGTGGGCCCTGCGGACACCAGCCTGGAGTGGACAAGGAGACAGGGCGGCTCAGCCTGGGGGGGGGGGGTGCGGGTTAGGCCCGAGCCAGCCAAGGCCCCAGCAGCAGGCCCCCGGCGCGCAGCCGGCTGAGATGCCCACCTTGACTGCCAGGTGGCCACGGGGGGGGGGGGGGGGGGGGGGGCTCGCAACAGCTTCCCTTGCTGGACAGTGACAGTCGCTCCCAAAAGCAGTCTACAGAACGGCAGCCCCTGACGCGCACGCCTGTGCCCAGCCCGGAGGTGGCCCCTGCACCGCAGGCCCTGGCCGCGTGGCCGCCACTGCTCACTGTGCTCAGGTCTCAAGGGACAAAGAGTGGCCAGGCCTCGAGGTCACGCTTGGCGGACAGCGGTCCATGGGGGTCAGGCCCTCCTGGAGTCGCCTCTGCACCCCGGAAGCAGGAGCACCTCGCTGCTGCCCAACCCCGCGGCCGAGGTGGCGTCCTCCTCTGGGCCCCTGGAGGCAGGAGCTGGGTGAGAGCGGCCGGCCAGGCTGAGGCTGACCCACCCCTGACAGTGGAGGCCAACAGCAGGGGCGCAGCCCGAGAGACAGCGGGACCCCGGGGCCCACAGGCCACAGGGCAGGCCAAGGCCACCTGCAGGGAGCGGGGGAGCGGGGTGCGCAGAGGCTCCCGGAGCCCAGGAGCAGCGGGCGAGTGGCCGCCACGCAGGGGCCGGAGGGGCCGGAAAGGCCAGCAGGACGCCCCCCAGGCCCGACCGCCCTCCGCGGGCGCCCTCCCGGCAGCAGGGCAGTCTAGTCACGGGGCGTCCTGAGTCCTGGGTGGGCGATGGGCACGCAGGGCGGCATGGGGGGGCAGCTGCTCCCCACGGCGCGGGCCTCCCGGGACACCGATGCGGCAGGCGCGGTGGGCGGGGGCGGCAGGGGGGGCGGCGCGGGGAGAGGATCCCAAGGCGGCGGCGGACTCGGGTGCACACGGGGGGTCTGGGATCTGGGGCGCCGGGGCCAGGTGTCGTGGGGGTGGGTTGCTGAGGGCCGGGGGGCTGAGGGTAGGGGGCTGAAGGCCACGTGTCGGGGGGTGCTGAGGACAGGGCTCGGGGGTGCTGAGGGCCAGGGTCAGGGGTGCTGAGGACGGGGTTTGGGGTGCTGAGGGCCGGGGTCAGGGGTGCTGAGGACGGGGCTTGGGGGTGCTGAGGGCCGGGGTCAGGGTGCTGAGGACGGGGTCAGGGGTGCTGAGGACGGGGCTCAGGGGTGCTGAGGACGGGCTCAGGGGTGCTGAGGACGGGGCTCGGGGGTGCTGAGGACCGGGTCAGGGGTGCTGAGGACAGGGTCAGGGGTGCTGAGGACCGGGTCGGGGTGCTGAGGACGGGGTCAGGGGTGCTGAGGACCGGGTCGGGGTGCTGAGGACCGGGTCGGGGTGCTGAGGACGGGGTCAGGGGTGCTGAGGACGGGGTCAGGGGTGCTGAGGACCGGGTCAGGGTGCTGAGGACTGGGTCGGGGTGCTGAGGACGGGGTCAGGGGTGCTGAGGACGGAGTCAGGGGTGCTGAGGACCGGGTCGGGGTGCTGAGGACCGGGTCAGGGTGCTGAGGACCGGGTCGGGGTGCTGAGGGTCGGGGGTGCTGGGGGTCAGCGATGCGAAGGGCCGGGGTCGGGGGCCGGGGCGGGGGTCGGGGGCCGGGGCGGGGCGTCGGGGCCGGGGCGGGGCGCCGGGGGCCGGGCGGGGGCCGGGGGCCGGCGGGGCCGGGCGCGGCGGGCGGGCGGCCGGGCTCCCGGGGCGGCGGGCGGCGCGGGCCGGCCGCGGGCGGCGGCGGTTGGCGGCGGCGGGCGGGGCGGCGGCCGGAGGCGGCGCAGGAGGCGGGCGGCGGAGATCTCGCTCTCGTCTCGCCCCGCGGGAAGGGGGAGGCGGAGACGCGACCGGCTGCGGGAGCTGCAATTACCGTGTGGGCTGCGGAATTCTCGTGGTGTTTGTCGGGGAGCTGCGATAATGGCGTCCGTCCTCGCGAGAGAAGCCGCCGCTCTGCGCAGGCGCCGCGAGTTCCTGCCCGCGGCCCGCCGCCCGGCCGCGTCTGCGCAGGCGCCCGAGCGCGCGGGACGCGGGGCGGGGAGGGGGCGGGGCGAGGGCGGGGCGGGGCGGGGCGGGGCGGGGGCGGGGGCGGTGCGCCGAGGCCTCCAGCGCGCGGCCCGGGCCGCGCCTGCTCCCGCGTGCGCGCGCGCGCGTCCTTCCTCGGCGCCAGCCCGGGCCGCCGGGGTTCTCGCTTCGCCACCTCGCGCGCCGCGTCCGGAGGGCCCGTGAGAAGCCGCGCCGCGGGGCCGTCAGGGAAATCTGCGCTTTCTTTGAATACGCATGAGCTCCCGGACGACTACATATCCCGGGGGGCCCCGCGCGAAGTGCTCGCGGTGCTTTCTGGGACTCGTAGTCCCTGCGTGGGGGCTGTGCCTGCCGGTACTTGTAGTCCCGGACTCCGGCCGCCCCGGCGGGCCGCCCGCGGGCTGCTGGGACTTGTAGTGCAGCCGCGCCGTCGGCCGCTGCGCGCGCACCTCCAACCGCGGGGCCCGTGTCGGCCCGGCCGGCGCGCTGGGCCTCAGCCTCGCGAGGCCGTGGCGCCCGGGGAGAGGCGCCCAGACCCGACGGCCCCGGAAGGGCCCCTCCGCCGCGCCCGCCGTCTGGCCCCGCGCGAACGGGGGCGCGGCCGGGGTCCCCGCGTGCCCGCACCCCGCGTCGGCTCCGGGGTCCCCGAGGCCTGGCGGGTCCCGTCTCCCCCAGAGCCAGCCCGGGGAGCGCGGCGCGGGGACCCGGGGCCGGCCGAGCGCGGGCCGAGCCGGGCCCTGCCTGAGGGGAGCCGGGCCGGGGCGCCGCGCGTGGGGGGACACGGGGCGGGGCCGGAGCCCGGGCCGGCCCAGCGCCCACGCCCGCGGCCCGGCCGAGCGCGCGCCCCCGCCCCTGGGCGGCCTCCCCGCCTCCCCGCGGGCGCCCGCCGGGGCTCCGCAGCCACCACCACCCCCACCCCACCCCCCCGGCCCCGCGGGCCGTGGCCGCGACGAGCCCGGCCCCCCTGAAGCTGCGGGGGCTGCCGCGGCGTGGGCGGGACGCGGCGTCCGCTGCTCTCGGTGACGCCGGAGCTGCGCGGCCCGTGCGGACCCCACGGTGTCCGGCCAGCGGGAGGAGCGGCCGGTCGCCGGCCAGGGCCGCCCCCCGCTGTCGGGCCCCGGAGGGCGGGGGGAGTCTTGCGCCTGGTTTTGACCGGGTCCTGCTTGGGGATTTTGGGTTCTTGGTCTGTTTTGGACACAGCCTTTGTCTGGAAGGTGTTTGCAAAGACGTCCTCCCAGCCTGTGCCCTGACGTTGTCTCCGGAGAAGCAGAAGTTGCTTTTTTTTTTTTTTTCACGCAAACAAGAACCGGGGTGCAGGCCAGAGGTAAGAGGGGAGGGTGGGCAGGGGTGTGAGAGGACGCCCCAGAGACAGAGCGGGGAGCAGAACAGGCCAATCCACTGAAACGCACTGCTGAGGGAGCAGCGGGAGACAGGAGGGGTCTGCTGCGCCGTGTGGGTAGCTCCCTGGCTGGGGATCAAACTCCTGCTGCTGTGGCTGTGGACAGCTTCATAGGCTGAGACTTAACCCCTGCGCCCCCAGGGAGGCCCTCCTCCTTTTTTGTATTGAAGTCGTCCCTTTGGTGTTGTCTAAACAGGTGTCTTGTGGGCCTCCTCGGGGGCCCAGGGTTGAACGCTGGGTTGCGAAGCTGCCCGCAGCCTCTGTGGAGCCGGTTCGATCCCCGGCTGCTCCCCGGCCCCGGGAGGAGGGTCCCACATGGCGCGCAGACCTCTCCTGCCTTGCCCGCTGCTCCCCTCAGCAGTGTCCTTCGGTCCCTCTGCCTGCTCTGCTCCCCGCTCTGGCTCTGGTGAATCCTCTCACCCTCCCGCGCTTCTGACTGTACCCAGTGCTTGTATAAATAAATAAATAAAAATCTAAAGGAAAAAAAAGATTTTTAAAAATAAAATTTTTAAAAATAAATAAACAGGTGTCTTGTCCCTAAGGTCGCTCAGCGTGTTACTGTGCTGTCTTCAGGGAGCGTGGGAGTTTGGCATTTTATTTTTAGACCTGTGGGCCATTTTGAGTACATTTTTGCAAAGGGCGTGTGCGCTTGCGTCTTCCTGAATTTCTTTGAGTGTGGACGTCCAGTTGTTCCAGCATCGTTTGTTGATGGGCCCTTGCGTTGTGTTTACCTTTCTGTTACCGTGACTGGCGCTGCTGGGATGTCTGCACACGGGTCTTTGCGTAGACATGTGTCTGCACTTCTGCTGGGTACGTATTGTGAAAAGCTGGCATTTGTGTCTGTTCCAAGCAGGTCTCTGCCCCTCCGCGGCCACATCGGGACGGCCCCCCACGGTCTTAGGATGGCGTATGCCCTTGCGCTGACCAGACGACCCCGGAAAAGTACAAGCTCATTCTCAGAGCCTGGAGGTCGCCCAGCACCCTGGCCCATGCAGCGAGACCACAGGTACAGGAAGAACCAGCCCATGAGCTGGGCTCTGCTTTTATCAGGGTTGCAGGTGGGCCCCGAGGGTCTTGCCGGCTCCCTCTTCACTGGTGAATTTAAAAAACAAGAGGAAGGGGCCTCCCGGTGGCGCAGCGGTTGAGTGCTGGGTTGCGAAGCTGCCCGCGGCCTCTGCGGCGCCGGTTCGATCCCCGGCTGCTCCCCGGCCACCGGAGGAGGGTCCCGCATGGCGCGCGGACCCCTCCTGCCGCCCGCTGCTCCCCTCAGCAGTGTCCTTCGGTCCTTCTGCCTGCTCTGCTCCCCGCTCTGGCTCTGGTGAATTCTCTCACCCTCCCGCGCTTCTGACTGTACCCAGTGCTTGTATAAATAAATTAAAAAATCTTAAAAAAATTAAAAATAAATTTAAAAAAATAAAATACAAGAGGGAGAAAAAGCAAAAAACACAAGCGGCCCTCCCAAAGGTTACCTAAATCGGCCAGGTTCTGAAAACAGAGGCACCCAGGGTGGGGGTGGGGGGTGGGAGGGGAGGTGGCCTGGCCCGGACCTGCCGCTACCTGAGTCTGCGGGGCCTGCACTGAGGCGCGGCGCCTCCTGCCAGAGCTAAGTCAGGCTGGGGAAAAGCCGTCAGGGTCAACACTCCCAGTCCGGAGCCTCACTGGTCATCTTCAGGGGGCAGGGGCTGACCTTCTGGTTCAGGGAGGGCCTCACTGCGGGGTTCTAGAGTCCATACCTCCTCACCAGCCAGGTGGTATCTCCGGGACTCAGAGCCCCAGTCCCGGGGGCTCAGCCTGACAGGTGCCGGGTCGAGCGGCGGCTGGCTGTCCCCTGGGCTCCACCCCAGAGGCTGGGGACGTCCTCCTTGTCTGTGCGGTGAGCAGAAACAGTCGCTAACTGGGGCCCGGCCAGAGAGACCGGAACAGCCGATTGGCATCACCCCGCTGTGCAGCTCGCTGTGGGGTGACTGTGGGGGCCTCGGAGGCGAAGACGGCCTCCCCGCCTCGCGCTCGCCTCAGACGCGCGGCCCTCAGCCGCCGTGCCCTCCCCGTTCATGGCCGCCAAGATGTCTACTAAGTGAGGATCTTTTGGCACCAACGAGAAAAGGTAACTGGCTTAATGACGAGAGGAGCGTTGGCTCACGTAGCTGAAAGGCCAGCAAGTGAAGGCTGAGGCCAGGGGTGGAGCCGACCCAGGCTGTCTCTCCTCCCTCGTGTCTCCGGGTTTACTCTTCTCTCCATTCTGTGGGGGTTTCAAGAAGGGTCCCCAGCACCCCTCCAGCGAATACTGGAAATCTCTCCGGCTAAACCCCCACCGGGCAACACTGAGGTCCCAGACAGGGCCAGGGCTGCTCGGTCACCTGGCGGCCCCGCCTGGGGGTGCTGAGCCTCCGCCGGGAGTGGGCAGGCGGCCTGGGCCCCATGCACAGTGTGGGGAGGGCCGCGCCCCAGCACACGCAGGTGGTGTTCCCAAGGGAAAGGGGCTGGCAATGGCCTCGGCATGGAAGCCAGAGGACCCGTCAAGCTGCCAGCGCTGCCAGCGTCCGTCTCTCCAGCTCTGACTCTTCCGTGGTTCGTGCTTTCTGGAAGGAGAGGATGAGGCTGTTCAGGTGGAGCAGGAGAAGACGCCTCTCCTGGCGCCCAGGCTGCCTTGACCGCTGCTTTCCGTTTGCTGCCCGGTGGCCATGAGCACGTGGGCACTGCCGGGCACCGCGGGCTTGAACAGCCTCTCAACAAGTTTCACACCCAGGCGCCCGCTGGGCTCCCCCACGGGCCGAGAACAGGCGCATGAGTCCACGAAGCCGAGCTCAGGCAGAAGCCGCACGTGTCTTCCAGACTGCCGGCCGGCCAGCGTCTCCCATTGCTGTTGCCACCTCATTTTCCTGGACTTGGCTTTATTGCGCTCCACAGACTTCGCGGTTTCCGGGAAAGGAGGGTCCGTGGCCCCCCTGTGCCCACACACCCCCGCAGCGGCCCTGCGGCCGTCTTGGGCCCAAGGGGGTTCGGCGGCCGGAGTCAGCTCAGCTGCCCCCTCGGCCTCAGCGCCCCGCCCATTGCCCGCAGCTTCCCGGACTCGCCGGCTCACCCGTGTTTACCTGGGCAGCGTGGTGACCAGGGGCCAGCCCTGGCGAAGGCCGTTGTCCCTGGACGCACCCCCAGGCCAAGCCAAAGGCCACCCGGGCAGCTGGGGCGGGCGTGGGTTGAAATTTAACCTTTAGGTCAGGGGTTTGGGTGAGTTTTCGTGGAGAGTCGGGTCCGCGCTCTCCACACTGTCCCGGTGCAGGGGGCCGGGCTGGGGGGAGAGTCACCCTCTTCATCGGGCACTGCGGGGGGCACCAAGATGCTGCGGGCGCTGATGTCAGGCAGGCGCTGCCCCATGCGCTGGGGCTCCTCCGTCTGGGTGAAGCAGATGTGGGGGTGTCTCCAAAGTCGTCTGCCCCGGCCGCGGCGAGCATGCTCCCAGGGCCCCTGCGCCCCGAGAAACAGGACTGACGCTTGTAAGTAGAGCCTGGGGTTTCCCGGGACGCGGCCCCAGGGCTGTCTGCTTTCCCGGGGCCAAAGCACAAGACAGGCCGAGCCCGGCGGGCTCCCTCCTGCGTCTCCCTTGGTTTCCTGGGGCGCTAGGGAGGGGAGAGCCCAGCAACAGACAGGCAGCAAGCACCCTTCCCCCAAAAAAAGGCTACTGTGACCCCACGCCCAGCTGGACAGAGTGAGCACGCCGGCCAGGGTCATGGCGGCCGTTGCGGCAATCGTGAGCAGATGGCCCGGGCTTCTGCGGGGACCGCCCGGTCCCGTGCCCGGCTGATTCCCTGCTGGGGTGCCCTGCGGCCTCGGGCTCGCCCCACCTCTGGGGATCCCAGACCTCCCTCTGTCGTTTGGGGGCCTACACCGCAGCTGACAAGCTCGCTTCCAGCCGACTGGCAGCCCTTCCCCGCCCCGGGTGTCAGAGCTGGGCTCCCGGCTCGGGCGCCCCCGCCGTCCTGGGCGAGAGGGTCCTGGGCGAGAGGGTCGTGCTGCCGCGCCTGAGCCCGGCCTCCGTGTCTGCGGGGGGACCGGCCGGGAGGGGCTGCTCTGTGTTCTCCCCTGCGGACCCCGTGGACGCACCCCTCTCCCGCTCTGCCCCCCATCCCTGCTTGAGCTGGAATTGGGCATAAGTTACTTTCAAGGTTTGTATCGCTGGGATTTCCCTCGGCGACACCCACCAGGCAGGAAGCTGGTGTGGGCTCGGGCCCCAGGAGGCCACTGCGGAGAGTCAGCCCAGAGAACACTCCACCGGGCCCGGAGGCCCCAGAGCGGCGGGTCTCCAAGGGCAGGGGTCGTGCTGCGCTGTGTGCCCTCCTTTCTGCAGAGTCTCTCTCCTGCTCTGGGACAGACAGGCCGCGGGGTGGGGCTTGGAGGGGCCTGAGGCCGGTGTCAGCCAGAGGGGTGTCACATAACTGGGAAGAGCTGGGTCTGCCACCCGGTTGGACAGAGCTGCAGGGTCCTGAGCTGTCCGGGAACTGGCCCCGGAGCAGACCCAGGGCCGCAGCCCAGGCGGGCGTCCAGAGGAGCGGCAGGCAGCAGGCGCGGGTGTGTGGGCGGCCCAGCGGCCACAGGCTGGCTCCTCCGAGACCTTGTCGGGGCCGGTGCATCACCAGGCCCCGTCTGTCTTCTCTACCCCCCAGTGCACCCCCTCTGGAAGGGCCCAATCTCTGTGCCAGGGGGGACCCGGCAGTCCCCCATCAACATCCGCGGGAGGGACAGCCTCTACGACCAGCAGCTGGGGCCTCTCAGCGTCTCCTACGCGGCGGCCACCTGCCGGGGCGTCTGGAACACAGGCTACTTCTTCCAGGTGGAGTTCGACGACTCCGCCGACGGGTCAGGTGAGCAAGGTGGGGGTCGAGGCCTGGCTCTGCACTATGGCAGCTCAGCGTCAAGGAGGAGAGGCAGGTCTGCACGCGGCACGAGCCCGAGGAGGCCAGAAGCTTCCAGATGCTCCTCCGGAAGACTGGGCTCTTGGGGATGTGCTCCCCCAGCCCGAGCACAGGCCGCTCCCCCAGGACTGTGAGAGGCCTCGAGACCAGGCCCAGGAGGACTCCGTGGCAGGGGTGCTGCTGCGCTGGAAGGCCAAGGGCCAGGGTCCCCGGAGAGCCCGCGTCCTGGAAGGCAGCCCGGCCTGCCCCAGCCCAGTGCGGGGAGCGGGGGGCATAGACTGCCCGCTCCCTCCATGGGCTGAGAAGTGCCACGCTTGCCCTCTGTGCACCCAGTGCCTTCCCTCCTGCTTTCTCCCCACCTCAGCTCACCCAGCAGCCAAGACCCGCCAAGGCAGCTGCTATCCCCCCTCCACGGAGTGGAGCTTGGGACCACAGATGGCAGAGCTCCCGGCTGTGCTCCAGCACCCCTCTGCCCTCTCCCAGCACCCCACAGGGTGCGGGAGGAGCCCCAGCCTGGGGCCATGAGGGGCTGTGAGGTCAGTTTCCCCACTGACCAGTCCATGGTGCGAGGAGGCCCCAGACCTGTCAGACCCTCGGTCTCTGCTTCGGGCCCTGAAGGCTGGATGGCTGCTCTTGAAGGGATGCCGGAGCCTGGCCCGAGCCTCTGTCAAGGTGGCTGTGCCCACTGCGTTTCCATAAAGTGCCAGCTCCCCACCAGGACGCGCAGAGGGCCGCCCAGTCCGGCCGTCTCAGCCCCCAGAGGCCGGTGCTCCTGGCCGCCCTGGAGTCTGCGCACCGCACCGCCAGGACCCTTGGTGTATTTCCCTAGAGTGACTGGTGATGTGGGCGCGTGGTGGCAGAAGCGGGGAGACCCCCGGGAGACCTGTGGGGCTCACGTGTGAGGTCCAGGGATACTCAGGCTAACACCTGCTCCAGCGAGGAAGCCGGCAGGAAGTCTGTGGGCGTGGGCGGGACAGGCGTGGGCTGTCTGGAGGATGCGCATCCAGGGCCTCCTGCTGCCAACACCTGACCCCGCAGCCCACGCCCCTCGTGTCTTCCCGCCTTCGCCACACGGTGGCGCTGTGATGCCAGCCAGGCGGGAGGCGGCCCCGCACGCCCGGCCCCCCGGGCCCCCAGGCTTGGCCAGCTCCAAGCTCTGCCAGCTGCTCTGGGTGTCCAGCTGTTGCTGTTCAGTCCACAGCCTCTGGGGACGCGGTCGAGGGACTCGTAACCACCAAGCGCCGGCAGGAGAAAGCAGACCATTCGCCTCCGCCAGCCCCAGCCGCTCCCAGCAGGTTCCCAGTCGTTGCCTGGACCTGCCAGACAGCGCGCTGGGGGGCGCCACAGCTCGGCGGGGGATCCAGCCCCCCAGACAGTGCTCGAGTCAGCTGGCCCCAGGGTGTGGGGATGACTTAGGGGAAGGCGTGCAGCGACACCTGGTCCCACAGGGTTAGGTCGGGCGAGCGCGGTGCAGAGGGCAGCAGAGGGCAGGAGGCCACCGCCTCCCGCATGGGGTCAGGTCCAAGTTGCTTCCTTTGTCCTCAAAACTTATTTTTAAAATTAGAGTCCAGAAATCTCGTGGGACCGGCAGGCAGCTCAGGAGCATGTGCACGCGGGAGCAGGCCGCGCGGGCGAGGGCCCCGGGCGAGGGGCCCAGTGTCTGGAGAGTGCACGGGGAGCTCAGGGCGGACAGGCTGGGCCAGCCCAGCCAGCAGGCCGCTAACCCACCCCTCCCCGCAGGGATCAGCGGCGGCCCCCTGCGGAGCCACCACCGGCTGAGGCAGTTCCACTTCCACTGGGGGGCGGAGGACGCATGGGGCTCAGAACACACGGTGGACGGCCGCGTCTACCCGGCCGAGGTGGGTGCGTCTCATGGCCGTGCGGGGCCGTGCCAGGCTCTGCTCTCAGGGACACCTGTCCCGCTCCCCAGGGAAGGGCCTGCCTGGCCGCCCGGCCCTGTGGTCACCCATGTCCCCCCCCGGGCACAGCAGCACCGTCCTTTGCTGCCAGGACCAAGGTTCCGAGTGGGCACAGGACTTGCCCAATCAGACAGGGCCCTGCTCGCGCCGCCCCTGCCCCCTCCCCACCTCCTCTCCCCTCCTCGCCTCCCCTCTCCCTCCCTCCCCCCAACCTGACTCCCTGACACACCCTGCGTGGGCTGCCTGGCCTCAGAGGCCACGTTGGGAGTAGCGAAGGTTACAGTTGAAATAGACCCAGAGTCCACGAACCTTGACGTGGAAATCGCCTGTGAGTTCCCCGCCGAGTGCCCCTGGGGACAGTCAGGCAGCCACAGCCGGGGCTTTCCCGGCCACGGCCGCTGCCCTCGTGACACAGCATGTCGCAGCAGACACTGGGCAGCGGAGGCAGCTGTGGTGCGTCAGTGCAGAATGAGGCCAAAGAGCCAGGGGCTCTCCTGAGTCTGGCCCAGGCAGGTTGGCAACACTGGCCTCTCGGGGCTAGACGGCAAGGCCAGCCCTGAACTGGGGTCCGGAGGGGACAGCGGCTGTCGGAATCTCGGGGCCTGTCTCTGTCCTGGGGACCCCAGGGAGCTGCTGCCGCAGATGGGCAGGGAGAAGCCATGCCCTCTGCTCAACCCCCCAGGGCTCTGGAGGCAGGAGGGCCCCGAAGGCAGGAGGGCCCTGGACGCCCCCCCCCCCCCGCCCCAGGCCTCAGCAGGTGCAGAGCCAAGACCCTCCTCTTCTGAGTCAGAGTCCGCCCATGCCGGCCTTTCTGCAGTCCCCACGCCCCCCATGTAAATCCAATCCTGGTGCCAAGTTTGGGCTCCACAAAACCAGAAGACACAGGTGAAGCTACGGGAGGGACCTGGCGGTGGAGGGCAGTGTTGGGGACGTGCCCGGGGCCACCTGTCCGCCTCGCGTTGGCCCGAGGCCTGCGCTGTGGCTGCCTTCCCAGCTCAGGGCAGCCGCAGGCCGCAGGCGCCATCCCCATGAGAGCCTCCCTTTGCCCACCGGGCAGACACCCAGCCCTTAGGGCTCAGCAGATTTGCGGGAACCGCACCCCAGCTGGCCTGCGGCCGCTGCTCTACCCCTAAAATCATCCAGCGACCTCAGCCTTGGAGCAGCCATGCAGAGGACGACTGTCGACCTCGGGCTGCGTCCTGAGGGTGCCCCTCCTGCCTGCCTTTCAGCTGCACCTCGTTCACTGGAATTCTGCGAAGTACCGCAGTTACAAAGAGGCGGCGGCGGGGGAGCAGGGCCTGGCGGTGCTGGCCGTGTTCCTGCAGGTAGCCGCAGCGGGGCGGGCGCTCCGGGGAGGGACGGAGGTGGGGCCGGGAGGGATGGGGGCACAGGGCCTGCGCCATCCTCGCGGCGTGTGTTGTGTATCTGCAGCTGGGGGCCCCCCACGAGGCGCTGCAGTCGCTGGTGGGCATCCTGCCGGAAATCAGGCACAAGGTAAGCTCGGCACGGGGAAGGGTCTCAGCCCCGACTGGGGGTGGGCCGCCTGCGGGTTGCGGCCACGGTCCCGCAGGTGCGTCCTGAGTCCAGCGAGCCCTGCCGTCCCGGGCTCCCCTCCCCAGCAGGTCAGGGAGCTGGGCCCCAAGCGAGTCTCCCAGACGCGGCCTGCAGGTCCCTCGCTCAGTGTCTTCCCGCGCGTGGTCGGCTGCCACAGACGCCAGCCTGTCCCGGGAGCGACCCCCTGCGGGACGGGGTGTCTGTGGGCATAAGCACGTGGCTGCTCACGTCTGGGGTGTGGGTCCCCGTGTCCCCGCCTCACTGCAGGGAAGGATTTGGGAACCCCCCTCGAGGGGCGCCCGGGGGGGCTCAGCTCTGAAAAACAGCCAGGGCGCCCCTGCCGCTTTCCCCACCGTCCGCTGAGAAAGGACCTGGACGGGGAAATGGAAGTTTCAAGACAAACACCGTTTATTTGCTTGGAGAGGAACAAAGGACCCCGACGGAAGGGTCGCGTGGGGACGGATGGGCTCCCACCTGTCTTGACAATGGCGAGATGGCGGCGCCAGATGAAAGCTGGGGGCCCTTCCTCGCCGGCCCACGGGGGCCTTTTGATCTTGGGAGGCCACCCTTGCCGTGATGTCCGGCAGGCCACCCCCCCCCCAACCCCGGCCGGCCAGCCAAGGCACAGGAACGCGGCAAGGTCAAGGTGCTGGGCGGCCCCTTCCCTGGTCTGTGGCCAGAGTCAACCTGCGGTGTTTTCCCAGCCAGCGCTGCCTCGTGGGCCTGGTCCCCGGGGACAGGAAGGTGCTGCAGGAGGGGCTGCTTACGGGGTCTGCTGTCCTCCAGAGGGGTGCTCCGGGGCTACACCAGAGCCTCTTGGGCACAGCACGCAGAGAGCCGTTGTTGCAGGTAGCCGAGGGCACCACCGGCCTGGTTCTGGGCCCCCCAGCATCTCTGGGCTTCAGTGTCCCCCCCTGGAATGTCAGAGGCAGCGCCCGAGAGTGAGGCCAGCCTCGGGACACAGGGCTGTCCGGCGCCACAGTCTGCTCCATCTGGGCCTCCCCACATCTCGGTGGATTTTTAACTTTGCGACACAGTAGCTGCTTCTGTGTGTAGTTCTGTGGGTGTGCTGATGGCCGTCGAGCCCCCCCCGTGGCCCTGGACCACACCACAGGGGTCACGCCTCCCGCCCACGCGCCGTCCTGTCCGTTCTCTCTGCTTCGCTATGCTGTGCACCTGCCAGGCCTCCCACTCTCTCGGCTCTCAGACTGGGGGGCTGCCAGCCCACCCCAGGGCCTGAGCCAACAAGCAGCGGTGACTGAGTGGAGGGGTGAGTGATGACGGCTGCACTGTGCTGCTGGGGCTCAGAGGCGCAGACCCCAGGGTTCATGCCTGGAGAGACCCCCACAGACCTGAGCAGGGGGCCCTGGCAGAGCCCTCTAGCGCAGCCCAGCCCCACCCCAAGAGGACCCCGTCCAGACCCACGCCTGCCCTCCCCGGGGAAGGAGTCAGGAATTAGGGCGGAGGAGCCCCCGGCCTTGGGGGGCTGCTTCAGATAGGAGGAGCCGCTGGTGTCAGCATCCTGGGGCGGGAGAGCAGAGGTGACCCAGCACAGGGCGGGAGCGCTGGCCCCTGCCTCGCGAGGGCTGACCAGGCCACGGCGCCGGACACGAGCCAGACTGACAACTGCAGGGACCCCACTCCCCAGGGCAGCCCCCCACAGAGGCAGTGTGCTGGAGAGCAAGAGGGGGCGCGTGATGGGTCAGACTCCCCTTCCGAGCAGCACCCCTGGCTGTGGGCTTTCAGGCGTGTTTCAGGTCCAGTGCGGTTGTCGGAAGGGGCCGCTTCACGGGAGGTGGAGCCCAGCGTGCGGGGTCCCCACAGAGGCCTCGTGGCTGAGGTGGAGGTGCCTCCGCCACGCAGGCTTGGCCTGCAGCCTGAGGTTCTGTCCCCCAGGACGCCCGGGCGGCCATGGGCCCTTTCCAGCCGTCCTGCCTGCTGCCCGCCTGCCGGGACTACTGGACCTACCCCGGCTCCCTCACCACGCCGCCGCTCACCGAGTCGGTCACCTGGATCGTCCTCAAGGAGCCCATTCAGGTGGCTGCGAGCCAGGTGAGCCGGGGGGTGTGCGGGGCTCCGGGGCCATGCTCGGTCGCACCTGTGTGCTGCGGATGCCGCGCTGGCGAGGGTGGACAGTGAGGCAGGGCTGCTGGGGTGGACGGGGTCCCGGCGTCGCGGCAGTCCGGACGTCGGCATAGCGGGGGGACGGGGGGAGAGGGGGCGGCTCTGCTGTCACGCTCTGACCTGCGTGGCTCCCGTCCAGGAGGGGCAAGTGTCCCTGGCAGCCGGGCAAGGCCAGCACGCGCTCCGCCTCTGTGCAGACGGCAGTGATTGTTGCAGGCGCGCGCCCAGCAGCACCCAGCAGGCCCCCTGAACCGCGCCTGAGCAGTGCCCCCTGAACCGCCCCCGTCTCTGGGGGCATGACGGTTACAGGCTGCCCTTGCAGAGGATTTTCTCACGTGCTGCCCCGCATGGGCCAGGCGGGGCGAGGCGCCCGGATCCAGCGTGGCAGGGACCCCGGCCGCCGCGGTCCTGTGCCCGGCTCACTCTGGCTGCTCCCCACAGCTGGCCGCCTTCCGCTCGCTCCTGTTTTCTGGCCCCGGCGAAGAAGAGAGGACGATGGTAAACAACTACCGCCCGCTGCAGCCCCTGAGGAGCCGCCGGGTCCGGTCGTCCTTCCCAGCCTGGGGCCAGGGCACAAGGCCCTGATTGGAGACAGCGGGCTGGTGGGGGGGCTTCAGAGTCGGGGGTGTCCCTGGTTCATGCACTGATCACATGCAGCCTCCGCAGCTAACCCAAGAAAGCGGCTCTTGTCTGACTTGCTGGTCAGGAGTGAGCGGAAGCAGTCACTTCAGAGTGCGCGCGTCGGGGGTGCACGTCTGACACGGCGGGGCCCGGCCCTGAGCTGCCCATGGGCCTCCGTGTCTGCACATTGTGGCCACCCTGGTGCCCCCACTGCGCTCCGGGCTCTGGAGGTCAGCTCTGTCGGCCACGGACAGCTCAGCGCAGAGTCCCCACGTCCCAAGCCTAGACAGAGGTGGGGCGCACATGGCGCTTGCCTCACGCTACGCGCCCCTGCCTGGCTGCACAGAGGCCGTGGCCCCGGTGTCACGAGGGCTGCCCTGGCCGCAGGCGCCGTCTGCCGCCGTGCACAGCAGCCGGGCTCGAGGCTCGCACAGACTCTGGGTCACACAGGGCCTGGCTCCGCTCGGTCCGTTGCATGAGCTGGTGGCCTCAGCCTCGACCTCGGCTGACCGGGCTCACAGACTTCTCATTGACGCCACGGCCTCTCTGACCGGGCTCACGGGGGGGCTGCTCCCTGTAAACGTATGGGGTTCAGGGGGGCTGGAGCCAACGCTCATTCTCATCTTGAGAGAGTGCAGGCCACCCCATGTCCCCACGGCAGTGGGTGCTAGAGGAGCCCAGGGCCACCTAGGAGTGACCACAGGGACTCCCCTCCATTACAAGGGCCCCTGGGTGCTCCCGATCATCCTCCTCTCCAGACCCCGAAGCACACCTGCAGAGTCCCTGCGCCAGGTGAGGTGACGCAGGTGGGTGTGGGGCCCCAGTCAGACGGGGTGTCTGGGCCATTCTCGTGCCCTGTGCGCACATGTCAGGTTGGGGGGTCAGAGGTCAGGCTGCCTGGCCCAGGTGCGGGGCGGGGGGGGGCGCTGACTGGTCTCGGGGTGGGGAAAGTGTGAGGGGTGGCATGGGGTGCCCTGGGTGTCTGGGACCGCACTGCCAATGGCACTTTCTGTGCCAGTGAAATGTTCTAGAGCTTGGTGTGCCTGGGGCTGAATTCTCATCACAGGTCACTGTGATTAGCTAAAACGTGAACCGCACACGTGACCTTGCCGGGGCCGCTCTCCTGACCTGGCCTGAGGTGTCAAAACCCACCATTTCTGCGCTGTTTCTAAGCCGTGTCCGGCTCGCCGAGAGCCGCTCATGATAGCGGCTGGGCCACCGTGCCACCCGGCGCTGGGCGTCGTGGGGCAGGCCACACAGCCAGGATGCTGGCCTGTTTACTGCGGGAACAGCCACCCAGCGTCACTTACGTGGGCAGGAGGACAAAGAGAACAGGGCGGCGACACTGAGAACGAGCTTCTGTCGCCGGGGCCTCAGCGGACCAGAGCCTGCGGGCCCGGCCAGTCTCATCTGCTCGGCCACCAGGTGTCATCGAAAGCAGCCCCCGGCCCCGTGTGGTTCCAGTCTCATCAACAGGCACCCACTGACCAGCTTCCAGGGTCCCTGTCATGCATACATCAGTCGGCGGCCCCGGCGATCCCCGTCCCCCCTTGTGCCGCCCGCCCTTCCCGGTGTGACCCGGCCTTCTGCTCCCGGTTGAACTGAAAGGCACCTTGCAGGGTTGGGCTCCTATAGGTGACGGACCGGGCAGTTCTGACCTTGCGCAGGAAGCAGACTCGCAGGTGACAGAGGGTGGCCGCTGGGGATCAGCACACCCCGCGGACCCTGGCTGTTCCCTGTGCACCCGCACCCCCTCAGAGCCACCACGGAAGGGGGCTGGGCTGGGCTGGGGGACGCCTGGCGGCCCGCTGACGTCAGAGCAGCTGGGGGAAGTTCTGGGCAGGCGTCCTGGGTTTCCGTGGGGAGAGGGAGGCTCAGGGTCGGAGTCCCCGCAGGGAGAGCAGGGCAGGGAGGGGACGGTGAGCGTGGGGCCCCCACTCAGGATCACAGAAGGGCCTCTGGGCCTGGGCTCACCCCTTCGCACATGTGCACAGGGGGGGGGGCTCGGCAGGCGCCCCCACCCAGCAGCCGCCGAGGGGCAGGACCGGGCGGGGCGGGCTCCCCCAGGACGCGGTGGAGGCCCCCGATGGCATTGTGGCGTTTCTGGCCGGGCTTCTAAAGGTCAAGGCTTCTTCCCTTTGCTTTTATGTTATTTTTTTCACGTTGCGGAAATGCACACGTGTGAGAAGCCTCGAGGTGGATGGCAAACTGCCACCCTCCCCCCACGCTCCGGGTGCTGGGCAGAGAATTCCTCTCCGGGGGCCGGGCCCACACCCTCCAGGTGCCCTTCCCAGGTAGCGGCCTGGCCTGCCCCCGCCACCCCCTGCCCATCCGTCCCAGAAACCAGCCCTTCCTGCCCCAGGGCCGCACCAGCTGTTCCAGAGGCCTGGGCCTCGGCTCCCCCACCCCATTTCTCCTCCTCTTCTCAGCCGAAGCAGCCCACCTCCGGGAAGCCGGGGCGCAGCTGCACACCTGCAGTAGCAGGCCCCGTTCTGTAGAACTTGTCCCCTCTGCTGGCATGCCCCCCCGCCCCGGCGCCATCCACCCAGCGCCCAGGCAGCTCCCGGCTCCCGGCCCTCCGGGCAACTCCACCTCGCAGCTTCCCTCCCAAGACCGGCCCTCGCTCCGCCGCTGCCCGCCTCCCCCGGAGCCACGAACCGGCTCCTGGTCCCAGGCCCTGCTCCAGCAGCATCCCCTCTCCTCGGCCGTTCGCGTCCCTGTCCAGAACTCCGACTGCCCGCACGCGAGGCCGGAAGCCCTGTCTGCTCCCTCCACGCCACCTGTGCCAGGGCGTGCTTGGGTGACACGTCCCCGCTGCTCCTTGCCGGGGTGCCCCCTCGTCCCCACCAGCCCTGGTCTGTGCCCGGGCTCGTCCCCAGCTCGTGGTGCCCCGGGGCGCCAGCCCACGGGCGCGGTGTCCCACATGGTCGCTCCATCCAGGGGAGACGGTGCCGGGCGCTGCCTCCGGACCCTGGCGTGCTGTTCCCTCCCGGGCGCGCCCTTCCCTGGGTGCTGCAGTCACTTCCATCTGCCCCCAGGCACAGCCCACGCTCCCCTTGCCACTCTCCCGGCCCCGCCCCAAGAGGCAGCCTCTCCTCATGGCGCTGCACTCCTCCCGAGGCTGCCTCTCCGCCCCGGCACGCACTCTGCCCTGCTCGGGCAGCCCGAGGGCGGGGGGTTCCTCCGCCAAAGCAGGTGTGTCTAGCAGTGATGTAACATTCGGCGGGTAGGAGAAGAAAGGCAAGGTGTGGGCCGTTGCAGGTTGCACCCTAGAAATGCACCGCAAATCAGAGAATTACTGACTCCCATTATTTGAGAAGTGCAGAGAAAATGGCAAGAGGCAGCAGGTATTGAGCACCGTGGAGCAGGCGTGGGACAGCACGAAGCAGCATGGAACAGCATGGAGCTGCACGGAACAGCACGGAACAGCACAGAACAGCACAGAACAAGCACGGAACAGCATGAAGCAGTCCTGGAGCAAACAGAACAGCCCGGTGCAGCATGGGGCTGTCGGGACATGAAGGTCTCCGGGTGCTCGCAACAACGGCCCGTGTAGGAACTCTCCGCTCAGCCAGGCAGCTCAGGGCTCCCGGCGTGGTGGTGTGTGTGACAAACACCCCCAGCAGCTGTGCCCACAGCCCCGAGGAGGGAGAAGGAGCCGGGCAAGCAGCTCGGGAACCTGCTCCTCCAGACCCCTGGAGCCGAGAGCTTCCTGGACGTGGACGGAGCGCGGCCCTGCAGGACTGGGTGTGGGAAGCTCTCCTTGCCGGCGGCCAGGGCCAGCGTGAGACCCAGCTGTCCACACACGTCAGTGCACGGAGCCTGGCGCCCCATCTGTGGAAATGTTACAGTGTGTGTCAACAGGAAAAACAGGTCTTCTGTTTCCTCCACACTTAGATACGCTCCCCAGCAGGCACTGAGGATCAAGCCTGCAAGTTTGTCCGCGGTGGAGCACGTTCTCCCGGCCAGGCTTCCTCTGTCAACTTGGGGATGTTGTTTTTAGTAGCACTGAAATAGGAGAATTACTTTTAAGCAAAGCGAAATCTTCTGATCTTTTTCAGTGAATTCTGGAAACCGGGGGGGCCGCCCCACAGGTGTTGTCGGTCCCTGAACACAACACAGATCATAGGCTGCACGCCAAACACGGGCCCCCTGGGGGGAGCCCCTGGCGCGCCCCAGCCCTGTTCTGTCATGTCAGAGTGCAACACCCCATCCACGTGCACAGCTGCTGTCGCTCCTCGCCCCGGCCCCTGGGCAGTGTGCCAGCCTCAGGGCATCAGCGAGGGCAGCGTGGCAGGCCGGGCCTGTGAGCTGGCGTCAGCGGGGGGCTGACCCACAGCCGGGGTGCGTCTGTGGTGTGCGGTGCTCTGGAGGAGGCGGAGGGCCAGGGGGCAGGATCGGGGCCCGGGCACTTCCGGGGCGGGGGTGTTCGGCCCCCGGACATTTGAGCTGACATTTGAGCAAAGGCTAGTGGGGGTGTGGGGGGCGCCAGGTGTCCCAGGGGAGGTGACTCCGTGGGTCCCAGTGTGCGTGGCTGCAGGTGGCAAGGCGAGGTCCACCAGGGGCCTGAGGACACTGAGGCTCGGGACAGGAGAGCCGCGGGAAACGCTGTGAGCTGCTGTCTGGGCCGGACACCCGGGCTGCCGGCCAAACCTCCAGACGCCCGCCGAGAGAAAGAGGCTTCTGGAAAGGGGGCAGCTACCGCCAGGCCGCAACCTCCCCACAGCCCTCCCCACCCCCTGCAGGCTGGGCAGCATCCTGCCCAGGGGCAGCAGCCAGATCTCGGGTTACACCCTGCATCGGAGAAATAGGGAGTGAGCTGGTTCCCGCAGAACAGAAGCGGGGACACCAGATGGGCCACTCCGGCCACCAGCTCTCCACCACAGATGGCTCTGGGAAAGGGCCCCGCCCGCCCTGCTGCTCAGCCGCCCCTCGGCCCGCCTGAGACAGAGGGTGCCTGTGCCCCCGCTCTGCACGCTGGCTGCGCCACTTAGCAGCCACCCAGCCCGACACCGCACGCGCCCTCAGACGAACTGGTCGAAGCGCAATTACTGGGTGCGAGAGGATACCCGCATGTTTTCAGGCTTTGGAGGGAAACCCCCCAGAAGCCCTCTCCAAGCCCTGACTTGAGGCCGAAGCGGGAGCGCCTGTGATGGCGTCGCCAGCAGGTGGTGCTCGCCGCCAAGGCTCGGCGCGGCGGGCAGCTGCACCCTCCCTGCTCCCAGAGCCTGTGCCTTCAGTGGGAAGCAAGCTTGGGAATTTTTGGCTCTAACCCGGCGCCCCCTTCCAGCTCGCCTCATCAAGAGAGCGTGGAGTCGGTGACCCCGACACGGCAGCACCCCTCCTCTGGCTCTTCCTTTGAGTCCCGGGACGGCCTTCTCCAGGCCTGTGTGCCTGGCAGCGGCCACTGGGATCCACCCAGCTGTTTTGCTTTGCGCTTTCAGTGCTGCTCCCGTGACTTACAGGATAGATCCGTCAGATACAGTTAAAAGGCAGCTTCATTTTTATAAAATAAAAATAAGTGGCTGCCCAGCTGGAGGGTGAGTGCCCAGAGCAGCTTCAAGCCCCAGGCCTGGAGCCTCAGGCATTAAATGCCTCTTACCCTTGTCATATCTGAGATGGGCCTGTCGGGAGGTCTGTGCTCATCAAAGCTGGTGGCTGGAGGACGACTGGGGCCTTATCAGATGAAAACCAGGTGGAGATCAGCCGCGGTGGGGCAGCCCTGGGGTCTCGGAAGTGCTCCGGCCTGGGGCACCCTTTGGGGACACATCTCCCTGCCTGGCAGCCACCCATCTGGGTCCAGGCTGGGTCCTCCACCTGCCTCCTGAGTTCTAGCCCAGAAACAGCCGGGTTGGAGCGCCCTGGGTCCTCCCCGGTCCCTGTGGTGCCTGGACTCGTGGTGGTCAGAAGGGTCACTCCGTGCGCTGGGGGGAGCACTCTGCCCTGCGCTGGGGCCCCGTGCAGCAGCGGCTCAAGGACAGAGAAGCTTGGGACCTGGACCAGCCCTTGGCCAGGTGACCGCCCCCCTCTGCCCTGCGCCGGGCCACCGGAGGCCAGAAGAACAAGGAGACAGATGCTGGTTACTGCCCGGCGGTTCAGGCGGCACCTACAAAGCCCACGTTTGTGTTGTTTCTGCGGCTGAGATTCCAGCCCCTCCCAACGCTGAGGTGAACGGCCGACACGTTGGGGTGGGGAGGTTGGGGGGTGCGGAGCATCGGCTGAAGTCCCGCAAGATGGACTCCCGGTGCTGTCCTGTCTGTGTCCACTGAACTGGCAGGTATTTGACATTCGTGGTGGCTTCCAGATCTGGTGACTGGGCCTCTGGCACCCCCTCTTCTGACCACTGGGCCCCTCAGTGGTCTTCTTGCCTGTGGTGCCTCCCCATTTACTGGGGAATGCAGGCGAAGCACCTGCACCCTGAGCCTGCTTGGAATTCCTGAGCCCTGAGGGGGCTCTTTCTGGAACGGCGGGTGTTGGCGGCACCGGTGCGGTGCCGGTGTCCCAGAGCCGGGCCGCTGCTTCGCAAAGCTCTTCCCTGCGAGTGTCGCTCCTGGGCCAGGACGCTCCCCTGGGGGGAAGATGGGATTTCTGGGCCTGCCGCAGCAGCACTGGGGTGCACTGGGGTGCAGCCCCGCCCTCGGGCTTCTGCCGTGATTCCCCGCGGGGCCTTTGTGTCCTGCAGGCCGGGTGGCCCCACTGCCTTCCCCCTCCACTGTCTGCCCCCCCCCCGTGTCCCCCTCCAGTCTGCCCCCCCAGTCTTCGCGCCTGCCAAGCCCGGGAGAGCGGACGGCGGGGCCGCAGGGCCCGTGTGCCGCGGCGGGTCGCACGGTCGGCTGGGGACGCCGCGGGCCGCCCCGCGAACCCCTCTCCCGCGGGGGCCCAGGCCGGGAGGTGCGGGGGGGGGGGTTGGGGCGCGGGCTCGGCCGCTGGAGGGCGTCGGGAGGCGGGGCGCCGCGGGGCCGCGGGCGGGCGCCCCACGTGCACGAGGCCGGGGCTGCGGGCCGGGGGTGGGGGTGGGGGGTGGGGGGCGCCGCGGGGGGGGGAGGGGGGAGGACAGGTGCCCGCGGGGGGGGCCTACGGCGCGGGGGCGGGGCCTACGGCGCGGGGCGGGGCCGGTGTCGCGGGGCGGGGCGATGACGCGCGGGGCGGGGCGGGCGGGCCGCCCTATAAAGGCGGCGGGGCGGGCGGGCAGGGGACGGAGCGGCGGGCGGCAGCGGCGGGCGGGCGGCGGCGCGGCGGGGCGGGCGGCGGGGCGGGCGGCGGGGCGGGCGGCGGGCGGCATGGCGGGCCCGGGCCCGAAGCGGCGCGCGGCGCCGGCGCCCGCGGCGGCCGAGGAGGAGCGGCAGGCGCGCGAGCGGATGCTGGCGGCCGGGGCGGGCGCCGGGGCCGGGGCCGGGGCCGAGGGCGTGGCCCTGCGGCGCACCATCGCGCTGCCCAGCGGCGTGGCCATCATCGTGGGCACCATCGTGGGCTCGGGCATCTTCGTGACGCCCACCGGCGTGCTGCGCGAGGCGGGCTCGCCCGGGCTGGCGCTCGCCGTGTGGGCCGCGTGCGGCCTGCTGTCCATCGCGGGCGCGCTGTGCTACGCCGAGCTGGGCACCACGATCGCCAAGTCGGGCGGCGACTACGCCTACGTGCTGGAGGTGTACGGCGCGCTGCCCGCCTTCCTCAAGCTCTGGGTGGAGCTGCTCATCATCCGGCCGTCCTCGCAGTACATCGTGGCGCAGGTCTTCGCCACCTACCTGCTCAAGCCGGTCTTCCCCAGCTGCCCGGTGCCCGAGGCGGCCGCCAAGCTCGTGGCCTGCCTGTGCGTGCGTGAGTACCCGGCCCCCGGCCCCGCCCCCCGGCCCCCGCCCCCCGGCCCCCGGCCCCCGGGCGGCGGCCCAGACCCCCTGCGCTCGGCTGCCGGCCGGCCGAGGGACCGCAGGACCCTGCCCTGCCCGGCCGCTTCCCCTCCGCGGCCTCCCCGGGCCCCAACGCTGACGCCACGTGGAGGCAACTTCCGCCCGGAGGGACGCCCGCGACACCCCATTCATTCACTGGTGCCGGGCGCAGGAAGCCGGGCAGAGCGGGCCCCGCTGCCCCAGCCCCCGCGGCGCCCAGAGGGAGCAAAAGTGCCTGACGGAGGGTGAATTTGAGAGGGTGGGGGTGGGCTGAGGTGTCCCAAGGGTGCTGAGGGCACTGGCCGTGGCTGGCACGCGGGGCGCTGGGTGGCACACGGCCTCCGGTGAGGGACCGGCCGGACAGGGTTGCTTCTTGGCAAAGTAGGTTTCTCACCAGCCCCAGGGGCAAATGTGCCAGATGCCACTGACCTACACTGGCCTGTGGCGGGCACTGTGGCCGGTCCTGACCCCCACCCCGGCTGACCTTAAGGAGGCCTGGGAGTGGACCTGCCGGCGCTGACTTTCAAACAGCAGTCCGCTGGGGCCGCGCGAGCCCGCGGTCTGCACAGTTTGGGGTCCTGTTGGTGGGGTCCGGGCACGGCTCAGTGCTTGCAGGGCCCTGACTCCCACCACCTGTGCTGCCCTTGGGGCTTTCAGCCTGGGGACCATTGCTGGGGTGGGGGTCCCTGAACTTCAACGCCTGCTCTATGGGGGGTGAGCAGAAGGCAGTGGGCAGCACTGGCCTGCCAGCTCCCAGGGCCTCGCCCAGCCCTCAGACCCCAGCAGCAGCCACATGGGCCGAGGGGACAGTATGTGCCCTTTGGGGAGTCTCAGCGATGTGGGTCCAGACCCTGAGCGGGCGTGACAGCAGCACGTGCAGCTGGACTGAGGACTCGAGCGGGGCTGGCCGTGGGGATGGGTGCCGGCCTCGGGGGCCAGGGGCCTGGTCAGCTCAGCTGTCCCAACCAGCGTCCTCCTTGCGAGATGGGGTCCGTGCTCCCCCCACCTTAGGGACAGAGCTGTGCTCTAGACGGCCCGCTCTCTGGTCTCCTCTGGCCTCAAGTTTGTCAATTGTGGGGGCAGATCTGGGGTTGGGGCCTGGGGGCACCCGCCCCGGCAGCACTCGGGGCCCCGCAGCATGACCGGCAGTGTAGAGGGGTGCACCATGCCCCCTTCCCACATGGGGAGGGCAACTAGCCACCCTCCCCGGTTCCTTTTCTCTGAACCGCCGCGTGAGAAGGCGCGGGCCCGGAAGGGTCTGTGATACCAGGGAGCCGTAGGCTGCGGGCAGAGCCGGGCGAGTCGGCCTGGCTGTAGGACGGAAGGGGCTCGCCCGGGTCCACCGCTCGCTCAGAATTTGCCCCGCTTGGCACGGAGAGGTTCCGGGCGCCCGGGGAGGGGCACCCTTGCAGGGGACATCTGAGAACACCTTGGAAAGCCACACGAAGTTTGTGTTTATGTTAGGGTGCGCGAGCTGGGTCCTAGAATTTCTCTATAAGAAGAGGAGGTGCACCCTGCTGAGCACTCTTCCACCACTGCCCCCGTGAAGTCCCCCATGTTCTCCCTCCCTGAGGTCTCAGGCCAGGGATAAAGCTGTGCTCCTGAAGTTTACCCTTCACCCGGCATGTGCCACCTGTGGGCCTGGCACAGTCTGCAAGGAGGGCGCTCCCTGGGCTGAGGGGGTGACTGAACTGGGCTGCCGCCTCCTCCCCCGTTCCAGGCGGAGGGGCCTGGCCTGCTGGGAGGGCCGCCGGGACACGCCTGTGTGGGGCAGTGGCATCCTTCAGCCTCACCGGACATAGCCGGTGGCTGGGGATGGACTCTGGGTCCCCCCAGCGTGGTCGTGTTTGGGGGAGTGATGTCCTGAACACACCCCACAAATAGGTTTTATGGGCCCCGTCCCTCCCCGTTGACTCTTACTGTAAGTGCGCAGGTGAGGACGCACAGTCAGGCAGCCCGTCACGGCGGGGGTACCCTGTACCCCTTGTGGCTCAGGGAAGCGTGTCCTGCCTTCTCGTGGAGGTGGGGATCAGCGGGGTTGCGAGGCTTGTAGAGAGTTTACCCTTTACCTGGGCCTTCAGCCCCAGAAGGGACCCCAGCTGCTGTTCTGAGGCCTGTGCCCAGGGGTCCGGTGGACAGACCTGGTTCTGCTTCTGGGAAGCTACTGGCACCTCCTGCCACCGCCCCCAGCTCTGAACTGGGCCGTCACAGCGGCTGGGGTTTGTGGGCTCGACCCTGCCCGCACCGCGCCACCCACCCGCCTCGCCTGCGACATCTTCACGGTCCAGACTCGCTCTCGCCTCAGAAGGGGAAGGAGAGGGGGATCCCCAGGGAAGTCCGCCAGGCGGCATCTGCCCTGTGCCCTTGTCCTGCCGACGCCCGGCCCACCTCCTTCAGCCCCTGGCAGTGACCCCCCTCCTGGGGTGTGGGCCCCATCGGGCACATCCGCCGCGGCTGCCCCCAGGCTGCCTACACCCTGCGCTGGCCTGGGCGCCTGCCAGCCGCCAGGCCGGCCCCTGGCTGCCTGAGGCAGAGGCTTCTGGGTGTTTCCAAGGGGCTGGCAGCTGAGTTCTGAGCTGGGAGCTGAGTGCTGTCGCCAGGCTGGTAATTAGCGCGGAAACCACACTTTCCCGGCCAGACATGAAACGGCTCCCGCCTCCGGGAGTCACGCGTCCCTTCACGGGAGCGGAGGCCCCTGGGGTCCTTCAGGAGCATGTGACCTGGGGGGGGGGGCGCGGCTGACCCTTTATCCCTGGGTCACGGACCCTTTTGATAATCCGCTGGAATGTGCAGACGGCCCCAGAATGCGCACCAGCTGCCCCGGCTCCGCAGTCACCGGCTCCCGGACCCCGCCCAGGGGGTGCCCCGTGACGGTAGAAGCAGACCTGGGCTTTCAAGCTCTGTTGCCAGCTTAGACACGAGCTCTCACTTCCTCGGCCACTTCACAGCTGGGGAAACCGAGGCAGAGGTGGGCAGGGAGCCCTCTGGCATCAGGCTTGCGAGGACACGTGTGTGTCTCTGCCAAGGGCGGCAGATACAGGGTCCGGGGGCTTCGGTTACCACATCTGCGTCCTCCTGGCCTGGGTGGGGCCCCTGAGGACCTCAGGTTCATCTGTCCCGTCTTCTTGGGGCGCGCACCTCCCACAACTGGAGAGCCAGGCTTTTTCATAAAGCCCGTGGGATGCTTTTTAGCTTTCCAGGGAGACTCCAGCGGGTGTGGGGTCCCTCAGACCTGCTCCTCCTGCCCTTCCCCGGTGCCAGCCCCTCCTGGTAGGGGTTGCCTGCAAGGTGAGGAATCAGCACCACCCGCCCCGCTGCTCCTCGTAACCCGATCCCTGCTGTGTGGTGCCCTGTGCCTGGTCCCCCTGCCCTAGGTGCTGACCTCTGAGTCCTGTGAAGTGCAGTCGCGCAGAAGGGAGCCGCTGCAGGGCCACAGGCTGTGGGCCGGGTCGGCTCCTCACGGGGACCTGCTGTCAGCAGAGCCCGACTGGGGCGGCCGACTGTGCCCTTGGCCTGGGGTCAGATTCCCCCTGGCTTGTCTTTAATCACCAGGAGCCCGGTGGGGACCAGGAGGGACCTGCAGAGGGGGGCCAGGTATGGGAGGGGCTGACCGATGTGCCCTGGGGCTGGGGGACGGGCAGGGGCAGGGCCCGGGCCGAGGGCCAAGGTGGGTGGCGGTGGCGGGCCGAGGCGCACGGGTGAGGGTCTGTGTCCAGCCTCCTCCCATCCTGTAGTCACAGGGACCGGGGCTCTAAGCAGGGGGTTCCGGCGCAGACTCGGGGTCTCAGCCCCTGCCATCCTCCCGGGAGGGCCCGTGCTCAGGCTGGCCGGGGCCTGGGGCAAGGTGGTGGGAGAGCACAGGTGCCGGCCTGGCGGGGGGTGGAGGGCTGGGGTGTGAGGGAGGCGTCCCTGTGGCGGCGGCCACCTCGCAGGCAGCGTGGACGCGCATGGCCAGGCCGCGAGCAGCAGCAGAGAGGAGGGGTGGCCCTCCTGCGGGTCCTGGCAGTTTCCGGGGCCGGGACCCTCCGGGACTCCATTCTCCCGGACTGTGTCTGAGGGTGGGGAAAGTGGGAGGAGGCCGTCGGGGGCCCCAACCTCAGCTGACTTTTGACTCTGCCTTCTTCACCGTGTCTCGGCTGGCGCGTCCCATCGGGTGCTGGCGGCGCTCCGGCCTGGGCCGGGGAGCTCGTGGGGCTGCCGAGACCAGCCCCGTCGCCCGGGAGAGAAGGCGTCCAGGCCGTGGCGGGGCCAGGAGAGCTGACCCGCGTTAGTCATTTCCTCCTGCTGCAGACCCGTGGCTCAGCAGGCGCGGGAGAGGCTGAGGCTTCCCTCCTCCTGCCCTGGGGTTCCCCACCGGCCACAGACCCCCCCCACCCCCCGCAGGATTGGCTCCCTCTGCAGACCCCCCCCCCCCCCCCCCGCACAGCGGCGCTCCTGGGACTGCTTGATCTTCCTTCAGTCTCACAGGCGAAGGTCCCGGCGGTGGCCGGTGGGGGGACGTGAGCATCCCTGGGCCGCCCCTTCCCTACGGCTCGGCGTTCTTGGGCACCGGCACCGCTTCCTGGGCCCGAGGAAGGTGGGTCCTCCTGGGGCTCATCCCCACCCACCTGCAGCAGGTCCTGAGCCCTCACTGGTGGGAAGGGCACACACCAGCCCCCCGCACCTGCCGCCAGCCTGGTAGGAGACTGTTCGTAACGGGTGGGAGCTTTTGTTGTAGAGCAACCCCTATACAAAACGGGGTGCCTGAATGTGGGTCCTCACCCGCGCGCTTAAAAGGACATATCAATGCTCTGCTGCAGGCGCACGCGAAAGGTTAATGAAAGGTTTATTCACAAGGGAAGGGGAAATGAGGAGATGTACAGCTCAGGGAGAAAAGTGGGAGACCAAGTTTTAAATGCATCCTACCCGATCTGCGGATCTGGAATCCCAAATGGCGCTCTGAGAGCTGGCCGGGAGCCAGGAGCCATGAAGCCAGGAGGCGAGCGATAGCGAGCCCCCCAAGGCCCACGTGTTGGGTTTTTATATCCAACCTGGCTGCCCAACTCCACCCTCAGGTCCCAGCCACCCTCCCTTTGGTGGTGATGGGATTTGTCTTTCCCAATGTCTTGATGATGGCTTTGGTCTGGAGTGGGGGTGGCGTCCACAAAGCCTGTATGGGATTAGCTCGGGACATCATTTCCCCCTAACACTTTCAAGGCTGGCAATGAGAAATGCAGGGCCCGGGGGACACCCCAGCCCATGGACATCTGGCTTAGAGCGGAGGGGGCTGCTGATCCCAGGCCCCTGTCCACCGAGCACCCTGGAGCCCTGTGTGACCCCTCAGGTGGGGTTGGCAGAGGCAGGAGAGGGCCTCTGGAGCCACTGGACTCCTTCGGGGCAGCCCCCCGGGCCATGTCTGCCGGGTCCTAACACCTGAGCAGAGTGGCCCCAGGGAAAGGCGGTGGCCCATCTTCCCGGAACCAGCGCAGCCCCTGCCACATCCTCTCCTGCCCCGGGCCTGGCGATGGGACTCTGGGTAAACTGAGGCTCCGGTGCTCATGGCCTGGGTCCCAGTCCTCACAGCCAGCTCCCTACGGCTGGGCCCATGAGTGTGAAGCCACACTCTCCCGGGGCGCCCAGACTGGCCAGGCCTGGGCCTCTTTACCCAGCGTCAAAACCCTGCCAGGAGCACCTTGTCAGAGCCTGGCTGGGGGAACCCAGAGTGGCTGGGACTTCCTCCTTAGTCTGCAGGCTGGGTGGGACCCGCTCTCCGCCCTCCGTCCCCGCCCATGTCCCCAGTGCGGCAGGGCCGGCACTGCTGGTTATCGGCACCCATGCCACCCAGGGCCTGGTGACACCCTGCGGGCTTTGCCTTCAGCGGGGCAGCGGCTTTGGTGGTCTGCTTTGGCTGCTTTTCTGTGCTGGGTTTTTTTTAAGGAAGACAGGCTCCCTGGGCCGCTCTCCTTGGGGTGCCCCACGTGGCCTGCCCACAAGGACTCCAGGCGCCGCTGTCCTGAGGTCGCGCGGGAGACCCCCCACCACGGGCGCTGGGAGCCCCTGCTGCCGGCTGGGGGGCACCCTGTAGCCAGAGCAGGCTGGGGTGGACTCCCTTAAGGGGACAGGCTCTGCTCAGCCCATCCCGCTGCTCCCGCCTCCCTCTGCAGAGGCACAGAGACCCGCTGTTCCCCGGGGCCTTATCTCTGGGACCCCAGCTGTCACCCAGCCAGAGCCCAGCCATGCTTATCTGGGGGTGCCAGCATGGAGAGCCCCCGAGAAGCAGGCCTGGGGTGGTGCCCCGTGTTTACCTGCTCTTCCCCCTCGGCCCAGCAGAGAACTTTCTCCAGAGTTCCTTTGGGGGAGGGGAGCGCTGGCTCCTCCCACTACCAGCAGCTGAGCCGCCCTTCCCGCCAGTGCGAGGCTGCTCCCCTGCCCCTCCCAGCCTGGGGGGGGCGGAGGTGGAGGACAGCGCCCCCATGAATTCTTCTTTGTTTAAGATAACGTCCTACTTTGATATTTAAAAAGGAACTGGGTGGACAATAACAAAGAGTCGCTTGCTCTTCAGCCAAAGCCCCTGAGCGGCAAACTCCATCCCAGTCTTTTTATCGGAGAGCCATAGTGGCCGCCTTTGTCCTGCACCCCACGCCCACCCCAGAGCGCCGGAGACAGGGCGCCTGGGCAGGTGCCCGGGCTCGGGACGCAGGGCGGGCCCCCTCGCTCCTGGGGGGGCTCCCCGCCATGCAGAGACCCCCGAGGCTTCCTTGGCCGCTCAGCCCGCAGCCTCAGCCCTGGTCGGCCGGCAGAGGGACCCCCAAGGCGCTGCCGGCGGGGCTGGGCTCGGGCGGGGCTGGGCTCGGGCCTCGCCCACCCGGCCTGCGTGATGCAATCTGCCAGCTTCTTGCGGCAGCGCGGGCAGGCGGGGCTGAGGGCGCGCCAGGTGTCCGCCTGGGCCGAGGCCCCCAGAGAGTCTCTTGGGGCTGGACTTTCTCGGGCCTCTCCCCACCCCCGCACCATGCTGGGGGTGGGTCGTGGCCACGCCTGGGTCGGCGCCGGGGTCTGCCGCAGCACCTTGGACAGGGTCTGGGCGGGCCTGAGGGCAGGACCGCCGGCGGCCCTCCAGACCCTTTGACCCTAACCGTCTCACCCAGGTGGAGGCGCTGAAGAGAGCCGGGTGGGGCCGCAGTTCCCAGGGGGATGGGCTGCGGGTGCCCTAACCCAGAGCACGTGGGGAGCTTCCTGCTCGCCTCCTGCCTGGCGGTCCCCGGGCAGTCAGCGTGGGTTCACTTAGTCCCAGGCCCAGCCTTCGAGTTGACATCACAAAGGACACATGTAGTTGGGGGGAGCCCCCAGGGCCACCTGCCTCAGCTGGTGGTGTGGGAAGAGCAGGGGCCTCCCAGGCCCCTTACCTGCGGCCGTCCCAGGCAGAGCCCTCCGCTGGGCTGGCTTCCTGGGGGGTTAGGCCCTGGGCTGCTTCCAAGCATCATGGTGCTGCATTCAGGGAGTGGGGTTCTGGACCCTGGGGGCTCCCCTCCAGCTGCGGGCCAGGGAGAGGGTGGCGAAATGGGACAGGTCAGTGTGGGAGTGACCAGCGCCTTATTTTCAAGTCTGCCTTGTTGTGAGTCCATGGGGTGTCTGTGTGAGCAAGATGCTGAACACTGTGGGTCTCCTGCACACCTGTGGGCCCCCCCCCGCTTCCCTTCCGGTGCACACCAACTGTTGTAGAGCAACCCCAATACAAAACGGGGTGCCTGACTGTGGGTCCTCACCTGCGCGCTTAAAAGGACTTATCCATGCTCTACTGCAGGCACACGTGAAAGGTTAATAAAAGGTTTATTGACAAGGGAAGGGGAAATGAGGAAATGTACAGCTCAGGGAGCAAAGTGGGAGACCAAGTTTTAAATGAGTCCTACCCGATCCGCCGATCAGGAATCCCAAAATGGCGCTCTCAGAGTTGGCCGCCAGCCAGGAGCGGTGAAGCCAGGAGGCGAGCGATCGCGAGCCAGAGAGAGCCCAAGGCCCACGTGTTTGGTTTTTTATATCCAACCTGGCTGCCCAACTCCACCCTCAGGTCCCAGCCACCCTCCCTTGGTGGTGATGGGATTTGTCTTTCCCAGAGTCTTGATGGCTTTAGTCTGGAGTGGGGGTGGCGTCCACAAAGCCTGCATGGGATTAGCTCAGGACATCCTTTCCCCCTAACACCATGAGTCCCCTGGGTCAGGGGAGGCATCTCTGTTGCGCTGGAGCTGGTGCTGCCTGCGTGGAGGCTGGGCTGGGCCTCAGGTGGCCCACTTGCTTGGCAAGGGAATTTGTGCTAACAGGATGTTCCTGTTTTCTCTGGCTGTCTGGAAGGTTCTCTGCAGCAAGGGCCCCTTCCTCAGCTGGGCGGGCGAGGTGGGCGGTGCAGGGCCTGCCTCCTGGGGATCGGCAGGGTGCCGGTGGGAGGGGAGGGGGCTTCCTGGCCTGCTCAAGAGGCTGAAAGACCCTTTATGACGCCTGGGGGCACCTGTGGGTCTCGGCTCTGACCCTGGAGACCAGCCCCTGGGTAAGAGGAGCCCCAGGAAGCCAGAGTCCTAGAAGGAGCTAAGGGCCCTGGGGGTGTCGCCTCATCCCAGGACCTGCTCCCCGCTGACACTGACCCCCTCTGCCCTGCTGTCTCCTCAGTCCTGCTCACGGCCGTGAACTGCTACAGCGTGAAGGTCGCCACCTCGGTGCAGAATGTCTTCGCAGCTGCCAAGCTGGGGGCGCTGTCCCTCATCATCCTGCTGGGCTTCATCCAGATCGGGAAGGGTGAGTCGGGGTACACGGGGCGATGGCTGGGTTGTGGTGGGGAGCCTGGGACAGCCTCCTTGCTGTCTGGACCCGGTGCACCGGCTCTGGGCAGAGGTGCCTGGCGGGCGGGGGCGCTCTCGGTTTTTGTGGCACGGCCTCTGGAAGTGGCGTGGCTGAGGTGAACCATGGCCCCAGCGGGAGAGATGATCACCTTGAGGACACAAGAGCACCCCTCAGTCTCCCTGGGGTGCAGGTGGGACAGGGGTCTCCATGGAGCCTCTCCCAGTGGGCCCTGGAGGCTGCTCCTGTGGGGGGCCACGTGGCTACAACCCACATGGGCACGGGGCTGGCAGGTCCACCCAGCAGGCTGGCCTTCAGCAAGCAGTCCTGGCCAGACAGCGGCCCCTCCCCATGGCTGACCCTGCCCCTCGCACGCCCTGGGGGCCGCTGTGCCCGGTGCCCCCACATGCACATCCTGGGGTATCTGCCTATGACATCCTTGCAGTTTTGACTGCTCTGCTCTCCCCACCGCACCCACCCACAGGCCACACAGCCACCTCACATAGGCTGTCGGGGGCACTCATGGTTCAGAAGAACCGGGTGCACGTGGGGCTGTGGAGGCTGCCAGGGTGCCTGCCCTCACATGCCAGCTCCATGGGGCTGGTCTGCACTGGCCTCTTAAAGTCGAACCAAGAATCCAGACCATCTGGGCAGAGGGTCTTGATCCCCTGTGTAGACTGGTGTGCAGCCTTGAGCAGGCTCCCGGCCCTTGGGACGAGCCCAGCCCCTTCCAGCTCTGCTCCACCGCACCCTCGGCCACCGCATCAGCCAGGGGCTGCGCCTTGGGCGGGAACAGGCAGACCAGGGTCCTCAGGGTCCTGGGATGTCTTGGGACACCCTGGCTCGCAGTGTGGAATTGGTGACCAGCAGCCAGGAGGTAGTCGGGTCTGGTCACCCCCATCCTCACAGGGAGTTCAGCTCGTGAGGACCCAGGTCCGTCTGCACCCCCCGGCCTCGCCCTCCAGCAGGTTGCCTTGGGACTGTCCTCTTCCTGCCAGAGGAGGAAACACAGGGAAACCTGATTTTTGTAAAAACAAATTTCAGTCAGGACAGCAAAGAGCTTTTGTTCAGCTTGAATCATAATGTTCATAATTCTGTTGCTGCCGGAAACACCCGTGTCCCCTGCCCCCCGCAATCCCTTTCTGAACTCGGGACTCTGCAGCATCTGCAAGATTCCTGCTCCAGTTTGTTCTCGGGTGAATGCCCCCCTCTGGACACGGCTGCTCCCCTGCAGCGTGGGCTGCCTCTGTTTCCCTCGGGCAGCCTGCCCGGCCCCGTGAGCCCCGTGGGTCCGGTGCTGGAGTCAGGGCTGGGCCAGATTGTCCACCCAGGGCTAGACTGTGCCTGGACTGGCAGCCGTCCTGCAGCCTGGACCTCACACTGTCCCCCTCAGGCTCCTGGGGTGGCCACCCTGTCTTGACTTTGGACCACTCCCCCTCCTTGGCACCAGGGGCAGAAGGAGTGAGGGCAGTGGGGGGAGCTAAGACTGCCCACCTGGCTGGGGGCCAGGCCCCGTGTCTGGATTTTCCCGCCCTGGGGAAAATGGGCGGGGGTGGGGGGTGGGGGAGGTGGGTGGGGACCCATTGGCGTTTCTTGTCCTGGAGCCACCACACCAGCTGGGGGGTGGGGCCCGGGTGTGGGTAGCTGTGTTGGCCGGGTTAGGCCACAGAGGGCTGGATGGGTGGGGACTTGGTGGTGGATGTGATGAAGGGGCCATGGGCAGAGGGCGCTCAGTTGCCCAGGATGTGCCCGCCGGCCAGCTCCCCCAGCTTTTGTCCCTGTTCACACCGGAGGGCGGGAGTGGGGTGTGGACGGCCTGTCCCTGTACCCAGGTCCCTCTCGGGACACACAATGGGGCCCTTGTGTCTGCTGGAGCCTGGGCGTCCGGTGGGGAATTGCGTGCTTCTCCTGGCGTGGTGACGGGCGTGCAGATTAAGACAGTTGCGCAGAAACTCCCCACCCCCTGCAGGCCTGGAGGAGAGGGAGCCTCCTGCCCCTGCCCAGGGCAGCCCCAGCCCCCATCCGAGCCGGCCCTTCCACGTCAGACCCGGGTGTGGGCTGCATCCCCAGAGGCTGCATCTCCTGGCCTGGTCCCCAGTGCCGGGGCTGCTGAGCTGGCCAGATATTGGGGACTCTTCGCCTGTAGCTGGGAAGCGCCTCCTGTCTGGCTAAACTTGAGGCCCAGGGGCCCCCCTCTGGGACTTTGCAACAGATGACAGGGGCCTGTCTTGGAGGGAGGCGGCCCTGTTGCCATCCCCTGACAAAAACGGCCCCAGCAGCTGGCTGAGCGGTGGGCTCGGGCAACCCCTCTGAGGGCAAGGCCTGAGGCCCGGTGCGCCCGAGGACCTGCTCGCCTGGCCCGTGGTGGAGCGGTGAGGCCCAAGGCCGTGTCTGCCCCATGTCCGCCGTGTCGGGGGGCAGAGCGGAGACTAGAGGTTCTGGCCCAGCGCGGGGAGACCTGGTCTGTCTGCAGGAGTCCTCCCTGCAGACTGTGGAGGCTCCTGCCGGCACCTGCGGCACCATGACCCCGTGTGCTGGGCTCCGGGCCTGCCCCTCTGCTGCCCCCGGACTTCCTGTGGGCCGAGCGCACCCTCCCCCACTGAGCCCAGGTCGGGCTTCTCGGCACCACCGCGCGGTCCTTTTCAGTCACGTCAGATTCTGAGGTTCCCAGGGGACATGAGTTTGGGGGACACTATTCAGTGCGCCCCACAACATGAGGGACCATGAGGTGGCATCTGGGGCGTTGGGGGCCATGGTGGAAGGTCGCAGTGCAGCGGACACCCCCCAGTGTGGGAACTGGCTCGTGGTCCACGTCCTGAGCCCTTCCCCGGAGGGGCTGGAGGACTGGCCAAGGGGACAGCATGGGGCAGCCAGTGGCCCGAGGCTGGGGGTTGTCACAGGGGTTGGGCTCCCCCGGCCTGGGGCCCAGGGAAGCCTGGAGGAGCCCCTGCCCAGCCCTCCCCGACACAGGCCAGGCGAGGTCCGGGGACGGCCGGCGGGGCCCCTGTGGTGAGGGACGGTTGCAGGGCCCTCGGGCCTGTGGTGGACGGTTCACGGGGGCGGGACCCCCTCCCTGGGATTGGAGGTTTCCAAGGCGGTGTCTGCGTGACGCAGGCCTCTGGGCTGTTTCCCTGAAAGCGGCTCCCTGGGGGCTCTGCACGTTCCCACCCCAGTTAGCCGCGGTCCCTGGGCCCTGCCAGGCTGCCAAGGCAGCCGAGGCCCGCAGTTGCGAGGCTGCCTCCGCGGTCGTGGCCGGGGGGCCCGGGCAGGGCCTGTGCTCCCTGCACTTCAGGGCCAGGAAGGGACGCACAGGCAGCGAAGGGGCGCGAAGGCCTCTGAGGCTGCTGCAGGGTGCTTGGCCAGGGCCACCCAAGGGGTCTGCGCCTTCTCTTCTCTTGGGCAGCAGGTGTGGGGGAGGCTTTGAGTCTTCTTCGGAGGAGGCCTTGATAAGGGGGGGTGACATGGGGTCCCCATACCCGGCCTGATCCTCCTCATCTGCTGCCTCCCAGTGTTAGGGGGAACCCGTTTAATATCGGGGCTGCTCTATAACACCAGGAGAAAGACGCAGCTCCCCTGGGGCCTGCCCTTCCCGTCTGTCCACCCGACCCTGTCCTGCCGCCCCCCTGGGAGCCCGGGTCCGGGGAGGACTGAGGCCCTTCAGCCCTGGCCTGCTGGTGCCTGGGGCCCTGGTGAAACAGCGGGAGCGGGGCTGGATCGGGGGAGGGGTAGCCCCGGCCCTTGGGGAGCAGGCACATGGGTGGTGTGTTTGCCATCAGCCCGGGGCAGGTTCCCGTCTGGGACGACCAGCTGTGGGAGCTGCCCCGGGCATTGCACCCCAGCCCCCACCCCCACGACAACCCCAGGGGTCTACAGAGTCTGTCACTGTGTGCTGGTCGCAGAGGTTGGGGCGGCTGCTGGAGGAAGAACACAGGGAGATGGCAGGGTGGGCACAGCCCAGGGGAACGTCTGGGTTGGGGGAGGGCACAGAACGGCCTGGGGCTGCCCGCCACGGCCTCCCCATGGCGGGAGTAAACAGGCCTGGATGTTGCTTTCCTCCTGGGACTTCAGAAATGAGGCCCAGGCACCCCAGGGAGACCCTGTCCCCTGCGCGGAGCGGCCTGTGGGCTGGGGCACCAGCCAAGCCCTCGCAGCCCTGGTGGAACCGACGCCCCTGCAGCCGGCAGCTGTTTCCTGAGTTTGCGGAGGCCATAAAATGGAAGGACAGAGCCCAGGAAGGGGGCCGGGGCAGGACCCACAGATCAGCACGGGTGCCCTGGGGAGACTGCCTTCACCCGTCAGGGCTCGGAGCCAGAGACCCTGAGACCTGTGCCTCCGGCCACGCTGGGCACGCCCAGTTACCCCTGCAGCCCCAAGTGGGGGCTCAGGCCTCGGATTTATCTTCGGCTTCGGCGACGGCCTTGCCCCACGCAGCGCTGCCAGCGCGCCTGCACACCACACGCTCACACTGTGCACACCAGCTGCTGTCCCGCCGTCCCTCTGGAAATGGTCCGCAGAGGACACACCATGTCCCGAGTAAGGCCCAAGGCTGAGGACGCCCCGCGCACTGTCCGGAAGGCCGCCGTCTCCACCCTGGCAGCGCCTCCTGCGGCAGCGACCCCACCGGCACCGTCCCCTCGTTCACGCTGGGAGGGGCCGTGTCCTGGGGTGCGTCTCGGTCCTTTTGGGATCACTTTGTGCTCGCGGTAGCCGACAGGAGGTTGTGCTTCCGGGGCCTTGCACAAGTGAGAGGCCTGGGCCCGGCATCCCTGGTCCTCCTGGCAGAGGGAACACAGTGCAGACCTGGATCCCCCGGAGCTCTCCACCCTTCTCTGAGGCAACCAGTGGTCCCCCCCACCCACACCCCAGCCGGGACCTGCTGTCCTCATGTCCACCCTGTGTGCAGACAGCCCCTGGCGCGTCAGGGAGGTGCATGTTGGGCTGCTCCACAGGTGCCTTTAATTTGTCTCTGGAAAGTTTTCACCCGACATTTTTGTTTGTTACCGTGTTTCCCTCCAGGAACATTCCAGAACTCTTGGCGTGACCCTGTGCTGCTCTCTGACCCTGCATTCCTTTCTGTTTGTTTGGCCTTTGCTAGGTGGCGTCTCCAATCTGGACCCGGAGAACGCCTTTGAAGGCACCAAGCTGGACGTGGGGAACATCGTGCTGGCCTTGTACAGCGGCCTCTTCGCCTACGGGGGATGGTGGGTTCCGCTTCGGACGCATGGCTGGGCCCCTGGGCACCCAGAAATCCAGGCAGTTTCAGAGAGTGGCCATCCTCCCCCAGAGCTCCTGAGATTCAAATGCCCAGCCGCTGAGCGGATGGCCTCTACGTGACCCTTCACCCACGGGCAGAAAGCATGTGGGCTGCAAAAGCTGGCCTGGCAGCCCTGCCCTGGCCCCGCTGGCAGTGGAATGCCAGCCTGCAGCTGCTAGAAGGACTCTCCATCCCCTGGGTCTCTGATCGCAGCCCCTGCTCTCAGTCCAACTGTCCCGGGCCTGAGAATAGTTGTGTGGTGGCTGGGTCAGGGGATGGACAGGGCCACCTGCGCTCGCTGGAGGCCACTGACGTGCACACTGGGTCCCAACAGAGCCGCCCTTTGCGTCACTGTCCCCTGTTGCCTCGGACCCTGAGGCTTTCATGCCCAGGGGTGTGAGCCTGCTCAGGCCAGGCTACGCCTTTGCCTCAGAGACGGTGCTGGCTGCCCCTGGAAAGAACAGGGCTCAGGGAGGGTGGGCCCAGCTGGCGGGCGCGGTTTGCTTTGTGTGCTCCAGGGCCCAGGGTGGTGGGTGAGGGGTCCCCTCCAGCGGCCCAGAGCAGGTAGGAGGGCCCTGTGGGGGCCGCCTTCCTTCCCCCGAAGACCAGGAAGGGTGCACCACTAAACTCTGCTCTGCATTCCAGGAATTACTTGAATTTTGTCACGGAGGAGATGATCAACCCCTACAGGTATGCTTGTGAGCGGGCCTTCTCGGCTTTTCATGTGAGGGGAGGGAGGGGCCAGCCTGTCCAGGCCATCCTGGCCACTGGGCCAGCCCAGCAGCGTGCAGGGCCACGGTGGGGTGGGGCAGCCTTGAGGTGAGGACTGTGCTGGGGGCTGGATTCTGGCCCAAACCTGCCTCCCAGCAGGTCTGTGTACCCTGGAGCTAGATGCCCCTCAGAGCTGGGGAGTAGCCCCGTGTCGCAGGCAGGGCCGAGGCAGGCGGGTGGAGCCCGGGGCAGGCTCTCCCCACCACCCCAGCCGCAGCAGCTGGCAGGCCCTCACTGCAGGTGCTCCTCCTTCCGGGACGTGAGGCTCAGGACCGGGGCCCCCTCCTGGGCTGCATTTGATGCCACCCTCCATTCCTTCCAGGAACCTGCCCCTGGCCATCATGATCTCCCTCCCCATCGTCACGCTGGTGTACGTGCTCACCAACCTGGCCTACTTCACCACCCTGTCCACCGAGCAGATGCTGACCTCAGAGGCCGTGGCTGTGGTAAGGTGTCACTGCCCCCATGGCCGGGCCCGGGAGAGGCTGAGGCGGGCCCTGCGCCTGCATGCCCACCAAGGAGGCACAGCGGGCTCCCCTTGCTGAGCAGGTGCCAGTTCTTGGGCCTGCTTGCACCTGGGACGCGGGGTCTCAGAGCCAGCTACCCTGGGCCGGCTTAGGCCAGCTGGTCTGGGGGGGTCCCAGCATAGTCGTTCCGACCGGCTTGGGAGGGAGGGGCCTCCAGGGACATGGAGGTCCTGTCCCAGTATGTGAGGAGTCGGGTCTCAGCCACTGCTGAGCAGCCAGAGCGGGCTCAGAGCCCAGGGCTGCAGCCCCGAGCTCATGGCGGTGGCCGACCGAGGAGCGTGCTGGCGAGCCGGCCCTGTCTGGGGGGTGCCCTTTAGGGGCATTTCTTAGCTGCCGCTGGGCAGGGAGGTGGAGACACCCCACTCCCGGGTTTGCCTCCCGAGTGTGTCTCCCCAGCGCATTCTGGGGCGCCTGACTGATAGCACCAGCCCCTATTGGGCGCGGGGAAGCCCACTAGGTCAAGGTCACCTGGCGATGCCAAGAAAGGTGTCCACATGTGAGGGCAGCACAGGCCCTGCTCTCGGGATGCGACAGTCCTCCCAGATCCAGAATTTGCCTCTGAGGGGTCCCCCAAGGGCAGGGGCAGCCAAGCCTGTGGAAGGTCCTGGGGCAGCGGGGTTGGGGCGTGGGCACCGCCTGCCTCGGGGGCGGGGCGCTCAGGGCAGGTCTCTGCAGGACTTCGGGAACTGCCACCTGGGCGTCATGTCCTGGATCATCCCCGTGTTCGTGGGTCTCTCCTGCTTCGGCTCCGTCAATGGGTCCCTGTTCACCTCGTCCAGGTGAGCGCTGGTTGCCTCCTGTCACCGGCCCTGCGCCAGGCAGGGTCAGCGGGGTCGGCAGTGCCGCTGCTGCTGGAGCTTGCAGGTAGAGGGGCCCCCTGAGAGGGGACTTTGCTGTGTCCTCCTAGAGCCTTTGACACGTTCTGTGTGACCCTCCAGGGCTGGGGCAGGGCAGACCCCCGGGCTTCCCCCAGGCCAGCGAGGTTGTGGGGGACACAGCCACACAGAAGGGCCCCCGTGTCCGACGTGAGCTAAGAGTCTAACAAGTGGGGCCAGGGCCAGGCCCCCATTCCTGCCCAGCCTGGGGTCGCGTGGCCGGGGGCTGACGTCCGCTGTGGCCCACAGGCTGTTCTTCGTGGGCTCTAGAGAGGGCCACCTGCCCTCCATCCTGTCCATGATCCACCCGCGGCTCCTCACGCCCATGCCCGCCCTCGTGTTCACGGTAAGCCAGCGGCGCGAAGGTCCCAGGGCGGGGGGATGCGGGGGGCGGGCCGTGCACCCCATCTGCTGGGTGTGTGGTCTGCCTGGGCCGCCGAGTCGCCGGCTACAGACCGAGCTCGGTGTGAAGCGGCAGGTAAGTGAGCGCAGGCGTTTCCACCGCCCGCTCCACTGAGCGCCACAGGCCGCTGTTTATCCAAAAATAACGTGGGAGGCTGTGGGGAGATTCCGATCTGGAGCGCACGCGGGAGCAGCCAGCCCCCTGGGGAGTCCCCTCTGTGGCCAGCCCAGAGCCTCCTGGGGCTCGGGTGCGGCTGTGTCACCTGCGCGGGCACAAGGCGGCACGTCCCACGCTGAGGTCACATCGCGGGCAGTTTCCTGCACTCGAGTCACGTGCTCTTGCTCTGTCGCTATGGAGCCAATCACCCCAAACGCAGAGGCCCCGCTGGGCAGCCGGCCCTGTCCCGGGGTCCCCGAGGGGCGGGAATCCCCGTGGCTCAGCTGGGCGGCGGTCTCAGCAGGGGTGGTGGCCGCCAGCTGCCCAGCTGAAGGCCCAGCCGGGGTGCAGGGGGAGCTTGCAGCAGGGGGCCTGTCCTGGGGACATGGGCTTGCCCTGGCCTCACGGGGCGGCCCCAGCTGTGCCCAGGGCGAGGGAGCTGAGAGGGGCGGCAGGGGAAGGCCTCTTGGTTCCCTCCGTCCCCGTCGGCAGGGGTCAGGCCGGGCTCTGCCTCACGCCGGAGGCGCAGCGAGTGGCGTGGTCTGCGCAAAGCCCCTGAGCACGCAGGCCTCGGCGCTGGCCGGACACTGGGCCCTTCTGCCGGGGCTGTGCTCAGCCTCCCTGCGGAGCCCCGGGTGGGTGTTGAGCTCTCCCGGGCGACCTCCCTTGGGGTTTTCTGAGGTCGCGTGCGTTCCGGGGCTGCCCAGGCGGTGTTCCTGTGGGCCCTGGGCACCCGCGGGCTCACGGCCCGGTTTCTGCTTGCAGTGCATCATGACCCTGTTCTACGCCTTCTCCAAAGACATCTTCTCCGTCATCAACTTATTTAGCTTCTTCAACTGGCTGTGCGTGGCGCTGGCCATCGCCGGCATGCTGTGGCTCCGCTACACCAAGCCCGAGCTGGAGCGGCCCATCAAGGTGGCTGCCGGGGCGGCCAGGTGGGGACGGGGCCGGGGCGGGGAGGGGGGCTCGGGTGACAGCGCTCTCCTCCGTCCAGGTGAACCTGGCCCTCCCGGTGTTCTTCATCCTGGCCTGCCTCTTCCTGATCGCCGTCTCGTTCTGGAAGACGCCCGTGGAGTGCGGCATCGGCTTTGCCATCACGCTCAGCGGCCTGCCCGTGTACTTCCTTGGCGTCTGGTGGAAGAGCAAGCCCAAGTGGCTCCTGCAGGGCATCTGTGAGTCCGCCTCCGGCCCCCAGGGCTGCCGCGGCCCGAGTGGTTGGCGTCCATGTGGGCGACACCCACCTGGCTCTGGGCACTGGCCTCTGGCCTGTAGATTTCAGGGATAAGGCACTCAGCTTGGCACCGGCTAATTTCAGAACAAGGACTCCAGCAAGCAGGCCGCTGGTGCCAAGGAAGGGGTCCCACTGGCTGGCGCCGGCGTCAACAGCCGCTGACCCAGAAGGGCGGGGGAGCGGGAGAGAACAAGCTCCCGGGGCCCAGCAGGCCCTGCACCCAGCGGCTGTCCGCGTGGCCACTTCCGGGAAAGCCGCCCCCACCACGTCCCCCAGGCCTGTGGTCCCCCAGGATGGCTGTCTCCCCTGTTCTCGTGGGCACCGGCCAGTGGCTGGGGCCTCATCTCCATCCCCGGTCCTGGCCCCCACTACCCTCCCTTCAGAGCACAAGCAGTGGCCCAAAGGGGGATGCCCCAGAGTGGGTGCTTGGAGGGTTGTGGGCCCCTTGACGGCACCCCTGCTTCACCCTGTGGGGGGCCAGGGCTTGGCAGCCTCAGGCGTGCTCCCCTCCTCTCCCCGGGCCTGGTACCTGCCAGCTGGTGACCGGCTGCCCCAGGATCAGCCCCCAGGCCAGACTAGACCTTGGGCACTGAGGCATGGAGTGTGTGCACCCCAGGGCGACTCGCTGCACCAGGAGCAAGCCGCTATCTGCTCCTCCAGGGAGCCACAGGCAGGTGCTCCCGGCAGGCGGGGCCACCCCACCCACGGAGGTGGTGCCCCCATGACTCTGCTCTCTCCCTCCCCCGCAGTCTCTTCCACTGTCCTGTGCCAGAAGCTCATGCAGGTGGTGCCCCAGGAGACATAAGCCAGTGGCCTGGAGGCTGCCAAGAAGATGTCAAGAGACCGTTCGAGATCAACTCACCCCTCCAAGGTGAACTGCCCGTCATCCAGGCAGCTCAGCCGCGGGCCTGCCACCTACCAGCCTCCCCTGCGGGCCCGGCACCCACCACAGAAGCTGGCAGGACGCCACACTACAGCAGCATCAGCAGGGCCCTCGGCGTGCAGAAAGGGCGCTGGGCAGAGCCCGGGCAGTGCCTGCCGGCACCCGTCACGCGGGGTCTTCCCCCTGCCCTCCTCCACCCACTTGTGTTATTTTTTTAACTTAAATTATGGAGGCCACCAAGATGATTATTTTTTAAAGAATTGGGGAAGGGGGAGCAGTGGGACAATCTCCCCCAACTCCCAGTGCTGCCCGCAGCGTGAGGGGCCCCCGAGGGCCTGGTGTGGCCAGCCTGACCCTGGGAGGCGCAGAGCCCCACGCTACAGCCGGAGGCCGAGTGCTGAGCCGCCCGGCACGGGACGTGGGTGTGCGCGAGGACAGGCCCTGCCCAGCTCCTGGTGTTCGTTGCTGCAGGTGTGGGGACAGTAGGGACAGTTGCTTTTTGCCTTAAAGACCCTGGGCAGAGCCCTCCCTGGCCAGGTTGGAGCAGGGGTCTCAGCCCCTGTCTGCCTGAGAGGAGGGGCTGGCGGAGTGTGCAGTAGGGCCGCGTTCTGAGCCCGGTGTCTGAGCAGCTGGGCCTCTAGCGACCCACAGCCAGCACCGCCTCTTGGCCTGGTGGCCCTATGAGGACCCCGGCTAAGCGCGTTCAGACGTGCCGGTCACGTGCAGTCTAGAAACAGGGTGACAGACGCTACATGGCCGGGCACCCCCTGCTTCCCCTCTTAGGTGCCGTGGCCGTCTTAGCCACTGACCCCCATCTGTCCCCAAAGTGTTCTGAGCCAAGTGCTGTGCTGAGCCCCCCGCTTCACCCTGGGGAGCCCTCCCCGCTCTCCACCCTGGGCTGCATGAATGCCGAGCAGCTGGTTGAGGCTGCGTATCCCAGGCGGTGTGATGGACACCAGAGAAACCCGGCAGGCGGCTTGGGGGGCCTGGGCTAGGTGTTGAGGTACAAAGGCATCAGCCCACCGGCCTTCCCTCCTGCTCTGCGGGGCCACGGGGAGGTCAGGAGACCCAGCCTTCCTGCGTGACCACGCGCAGCTCCGCAGAGGCTGCCAGGGGTGAGCTCTGGCCCTCGGGGCCATCTCTGCCCACTGGGTGAGACCCCTGGCAGGCGGCCCCGGGAGGCCAGAAGACCTGTGCGAGACAGCTGCGTCCCTGGCTCTGCCCGGGCCTCGATTTTGTCATCTGCAAGCAGACAGCGGCTGCCTGGCCGCCTGGCGGGTTCATGCGCACATCTCGGGGCACAGCCTGCTCCTCCCCGCCCCCACCCCCCACCTCCCAGTGTTTGCTGCTCCCCCGGGGCCAGGGCGGGTGACCGACCGTGTGCTCTGCCGCTGCGGGGTGGACAGGTGCACCCGGCAGAGGGGGTCACGGTGTGTTCTCATCTGGGCTTCTTGGCCGTCCCCCCACGCAGCCTGGGGGTGCCACCTTAGAAGGCAGAGCCCGCCGGGGCCACTCCTCCCCCGTCAGCCTGCGTGTGGTTTTCGTCTCTGATGTGGCCGAGCCCGCCGGCCATCCGCTCTTGCTCGCGTCCTCCCATCTCCCGGATGCGCGCCTGCGGGGACATCGCCCAGCCGGGACCACGTCCAGCCCTGCGTGGCTTCCGTGTCTCGTCCTGCTCGTGGCTAATCTGTTACATGTGTCTGGGGTGGGGTGGGGAGCTCTGGTTTTGTTTGTGAGGCTTTTTGTTCATTTTTAAAGAAAAACAATTGGACCCTTAAGTCGTGCCGGTGCCTTCTGTTCCTCAGCCCCAGCTCTGGGTGTGGGGACGCCTCAGGGACCCACCATCAGTCTCTGACGGCCTCCTGGAGGCACAGGGGGCCAGACTCCGGCCCCGGAGAAGGACAACGCAGCTGACTGGGGACAGAGGCCAGTGGTGGGGGCCGACTCCGGCCCACCTCTCGGGGGCCCCAGAAAGAACGTTCCAGACCCAGGGAGAGGAGCCCTGCTGTGGGGCCAGTGGTGCTGCCAAGGCTTGCGGGACGTTTGTGCTTGTGTCCAGGGCGGGCAGTGGGCGTGGGGGGCACAAGAGCTGGTCCTCCATGCAGGCTCTGCTGCTGAGCCAGACCTGGAGGCAGGTGTGGCCCGGGGTGGGGGGTGCAGTGCCCAGTGGCCAGAGCCCGAGCCACAGCCAGGACAGCTGCCAAGTCAGCCCAGATCAGGGGCCCAGGCCCCAGCTGACCCCCAGATGGGCCCTGCCGGAGGGACCCCATGTACAGGTGGTGCGGTGCACGGGTGGAAGGTGGGGCTGAGCTGGCTGGAGCTTGCCTGCATGGCCTCCCCCTGCGCCCACCCTCCGGCCTGCTCAGTGGGGTCAGCAGTTCTGGAGCTGGGCGCACCTGGACAACAGAGGGCTGGGTGTGGCCTAGCTAGTCACCTGGGCTGTGGCTCTGCCTGCCCAGCCTCCCGCTGTCCAGGCCCAGAGACAAGACTGGGGGGCACCGAGTGCTCAGCTGCATACCCCACCCCCCAGTATCTGAGTTGACTGCACCTCCCAGTCTGGGCAGCCTGGACCCCACCACCTTTCCCCAAGCCCCAAAGACCAATTCCTGTGACACCCCCTCCCCCCTGCAGGCTCACAGCTGGCAGGTCCAGAGCCCCCACTGCCCCCCCACCCCCCCACCCGTCTCTTGGCAGCTGCCTGGGGTCACTGGGACTGCCCCATGGGGATGTGCTGGACCCCAAGCAGCCAGGTGACAGGCATGAGGCTGGGTCCTGCTGGAGGGACCCAGTGGGGATACAGGGGAGTACATCTGCCACCCCAAAATAAAACTTGGACCAGAGGTCTGTTTCACGGGTCCCTGAGCTGGTGGAGTCGCTTCTGAGATGACTGTGAACTCCATCAGGGCTCGCCGTGGGCTCAGGCCCCGGGGTTGTAGTAACGCTCCCAGGGAAGCTCAGCCGCAGACTTGCCCGCTGCTGCCTGGCGCTTCCAGACGCTCAGCCCTCCTGCCCAGGGCGCTCGCGGACTTGGCCACATCATGGGCCGGCAGCCCTGCCTGCTCCAGGCACTCTGGCCTCCTATGGGGACCCCATGCCAGGCCAGCTCTGCCCCAAGACTCAGCCGTCCCTGCCAGACGAGCATCCCCGGACCCCGGGTCTGTGCCCCCCTGGGCAGGGCGTGGTGAGCGGCCCTGGCCTTGACCGCTGTGAGCTGAGCACAGAGGGGCTCCTGCCAGCCTCCCGACCATGACAACGTCCAGCTCACGTGCCGCTCCCCCCAGGGCGTGGGGTGTTGAGGCGCCGGAGCCCTGCCCACCCCCACCCCGGTCCCCGCGGTCTCCGGCAGGGAGGTCTCCTGTGGGTGCCGCCTCAGGGGGAGGAGGAGGAGGAGGGGGCGGGGCTGCCCCACCCCCCAGTCTGCTGCAGGGATTGACAGCTGGGCCCTCCTGCCCACCAGCGTTGCCCAGCAGCCGCGCAGCCCCCGCCAGGCAGGTCCCAGCTCAGCAGCCTCCTCACTTCCCAAAGCAACGCTTTGTCCTGCTGGGCAGCGAGGGGCGGGGGACCCTGGATGGCGCCCTGTTCCCTCCGCAGACACCCCTGCGGCCTCCAACGCCCGGTGGGACAGTCCAGCCTTGTTCTGAGAGCCACGGGCTGAGTCCCAGCTTCTGCCATCAAAGTTGCTTCTATTTTCTTTCTGGGCTCGCTCGTCCCTGGAGCTGGGCTGAGGCCACCGCAGGTGTCGCGGGGTGGGGGGGAACCTCGTGACTCAGGGCTGCGTGGTCCGGGGGCTGGGAGCCGCCTGCTCCCTCGGGACCCTCCTCTCCGTGCAGCCGGCCTCCCCTCTGCATCCCCGCAGGAAGGCCGCCCCGGGGCCCCAGGCAGCCACACCCGCTGGAGAGGGCAGGGGTGTTGGACAGAGCCGGTGATCTGGCTTGGGGGCTGGTGTGAGTGTGGGGCGGGCAGGCGGCCCCCCAAGGCCTGGCACCAGTCTGGCTGTGCCTGCCAGGCCGGGTTCCCCGCTGAGCCCACAGCCCAGAAGCTCCTACACGTCCTGCCCTGCACCTTAGGGATGGCCTGGAAATAAAGCTTGTGCCACAGGACCCGCTGAGGAGAGGCCGCAGGCAGCAGGTGGTCCTGGAGCCAGCGCCAGCCCTCCGTTTAGGGAGGGGAGGGACACACAAGGGAGGAGTGGGTGGGGTGGGGTGGGCAGCTGGAGCCCCTGGAAGCTGGAAGAGCAGGAGGAAGCGCCCACAGAGCCTGGGGGGGCGGCCCTGTCCCCCTGGCTGTGGGTTTGTGGGGAGTGAGATTCTGTTGTTGACGGACCCCATGGGGGGGCTTTGCTGGGGCTCTCCCCAGCCTCTGGAGTATCTCCCCAGGTCCCGAGCCCCAAGTCCCTCCAGCCTCTGTGCCCGGGGGCCGGCCGCGCTTTGGGGCCTAGGCCAAGCAGCTGCCTGGGGATGAGGACGGTAGGACCTGCAGGTGGCACCTATGGGCACGTTGAGGGACGAGCTGGGGAACTGGTGCGGGCACCGGAGCCGGGCTCCGCATGGGCATCAGCCTAGTCCCCTGGCAGGCGCCCCAGACGAACCAGGATGGGCCTGTGGGCACACTGCTTTCCTGGGCCGCCCCAGCCGACGACCCACGCCGGCCAGCGCCTGGAGCAGCTGTGCTCTCCCGCACCCCCCCCACTTGGGAGTCAGGATGTGGCTTCCAGGGGTGCAGGCACCCCCCATCGAGGCTCCCGGAGGACGCTTCCTGCCTCCACTGCCCTGCCCCGTCCCACAGCTTGGTCTGCAGATGCCCCGCCGCCTCCATCCAGCCTCAGCCTCTCTTGGCGTCAGCGTCTCAGGTGGCCGCGCACACCCCTGGATTGAGGCCCCTCAACCCATGGGCCCCTCAACCTCACGGAAACTACACGGTCCCATCCGCAAGACCCATTTCCAGAGTCTCCAGGTGGAGATGAATCTGGGGGGTGTCACCATCACGTCTCACAGGGCTGCAGTCGCAGCCCCCCCCCCAGTGTCTGGGGCCGGTGGTCCCCGCCTGGGTGGGAGGGGTCTGGTCCTCTGGGAAGTCTGATGGGGCCAGCGAGCGGCACCTGACTGACATGGGGGGCACTGCAGCTGCACCTCATCATGGGGGGCCTCACGGCCACAGAGCCCTGAGGATGGGCCAGAACCAGGGGCAGGGCCCCCCACGCAGGCCCCCTGCTGGCCGTCCACCTGCTGGGCCTCCTGGCCGTGCTCATCTTGGGAAATTTCACATGAAAAAACCGGATTTCTCATTTTCTCTTTGAAAAAGTCTCAGGTCTTGTCTTTTGAGGCTCCCGGGACTGGAAGCGGTCGGCGTCAGCGGGCACTGGACCCCTCGCCGGGGCCCTGGCCTTCTGCCATCACCCTCCAGTCTGAGCCCCAAGGCTGAGGTTCTTCTCCTGGCCCCTACCACCCCCCAAAAGGAGCTCCCCAAGGGCACCTTGGGCAGAGCCCAGCCTGGGGTTATGGTGCTGGTGGTGCCAAGGGCTGGTGCGTGCAGTTGCCAGGAGAAGCGGGGAGGGGGCGGCCGCACCCAGGCGGGATGGTGGCCAGGTGGTCAACAATCACCTGCAGGGCCCGGCTTTCCCTGAGTGGGGTCCCCTCTAGGGTGTGCTGGCTGGCTGGGGGCGGGGTGGGGCGCAGCGCACGGTAGGGTGTTGGCGCCCGGGCTGACCCACTGGAGCCAGCGGCACTCCCACCCAGCCAAGAGGACCCAAAGTGCCCAGGCTGTGCCAGGCCCTGCTCACAGAAACTGAGCCCACAGGCCCCTTGGGGGCCATCAGGAGCCCCACTGACCCCGCCACGCCCGCGTGCTGGGCAGCCTCTGGGCTCCACCAGCAGCCCCAGCCCCACGCCACCTCAGGGTCTCCACTTGCCAGGCCCTGTCCCCCGCCTGCCCGCCCGCCCGCCTGCCCGCCTGCAGGTGGGTGACTCAGGACCCAGGCGAGGGCGTTGCAAGCCCTGGCATCTCCCGGTAGCATCCGGGCCTGCCAGCCAGGGGCACAGCCGGCCGTACATGTTGCCCTGTCGGGAAAGCCCCATCTTCTCGGTCGTGGTGAGCCTGGAGCCGGGCGCCGGCAGCCTCTGGCTGATGCCGGCAGCTGCGGGGTGCTGAGAGTCTACCCGCACGCCCCAAGGAGAAGTGGGGGCAGGGCCGGACCCAGCCACAGCAGTGGGGGGTGGGCGGGGACGCAGCTGCCTCAGAGCAGCCAGGCCCTGGGGCTGGGGAGGCTGCGGGCCGCTCGGAGGAGACGGGTTTCCTTTCAGGCCCTGTGGGTTTCCCCCTGCAGACCTGACCTGACGGGGTCGGGGGTGTAGGGGGTGCGGAGGGGGGGAGGGATGGGGGGCTGGGGCAGGGCAAGGGCCCCAAGAGGGCACAGATACTACAGATGCTGCCACTGTCCCTCTTTGCTTCAACCCTGGAAGCCCTGCCCTGGGCCACGGGCTGTCTGGGCACAGCTGTGGGGTGTGTCCTGCTTGGCAGCGGGGTGGGGGGGGGGTGGGCAGGTGGCTGGGAGGAGTCTCGGGGCTGCACTGCTGCTTAGCTGTGCCTCGTGGGATTTTGGGGTGCCCATCGGTGGTGAGAATGAAGAGGGCCAGGAAGCTGGGCCCCTGTGTCACAGGGTTCGGGGTTCCCTGCCTCCTGCCCCCCACCCCAAAGACACTACAAGCGGGTAACTCTGGGGGGGTGCTCCGCCCGGGGCACCCAGGCGTCCAGGTCCAGGAGGGTGACCCGGGCGTCCTCTTCCCACTGCACACGCTGTCCCCTCGCCCTTCAGCCCCGCGCGGGTGTTTGGCCGCCGCTCTGGGCCCTTGCTGGCCTGTGAGTCAGGGGGCGCAGAGGCCGCTCCCGGGGGGGGGCACGGCGAGGCCTCCACACTGCCCCTCAGGGCCCCGGTGGAGCAGGTGGCCCTGGGGGAGGGTCCTACTTGGGGACATTTCACCAAGATGTGCTGGCGAGAGCAGGAGCCAGGACCACCCGGGGCCCAGGACGGCGGGGGTGGGGGGGGTCGGGACCCTGGGGATTCCTGTAGACTGGAGGCCTTCCTGGAGGAAGAGGACTGGCAGTGTGTCTCCCTGGCCTCCCTCTTTTCACCTGCATCAGTATTACATTGCCAAACACAGCAGGAAAGAGGGGATGAGGAATCTGGGGCTATGACCGCCACCCCCTCACCCGCTCCGGGCAACCCCAGGGCCCAGGACAGGCAGTTTGGCCACAGGTGCCTGAGGGACTCCGGAGGCAGGTCTGGGCAGGGGCTGGATCCCCAAGCCAGGTGGCTCCGGGTAGGCCCGGGTCACGGGGGAAGAGGGCAGAGAGGCTCATGCTGGCGAGGGCGCGGGCACGGCTGGCACGGGCGGTTCCAGATCAGGATCAGCGGCCCAGGCGACCTCCCAGCAGTGAAGCTCAAACAGCGCCGGGGAGGCTGGGACAAGCTGTGATTGTAAACCCGCCGGAGGTCGCGTCATGTCCCAACCTGCAGCCAGAGCCGCGCTGGCACCGTCCCCCACCCCGTCCTGGCTGCCAGCCCGCCTCCGCCGGAGCCTCCCCCAGCGCCAAGCTCGGCTCGTCTCCCCCCCCCTCCTCCAGCCAGCACAAGCGCGAAGGAAGGGCCCTCTGAGCAGCAGAGATGGGGGGCCCGGATGGAGCACCTGCTGAATGGACCCTCCCGCCCCCGGCAGGTGAGCCCTTCCCAGGGCTGCCAGTACAGTTGCACGGCCTGCGCACTGCACAAAGGGGGCTGCCACGGCTTGAGGGGCCCCCTTCAGCCTGAGGCCGTGCTGCTTTGCCCACAGAGACTCCCCACAAGCCGAGCCCCTCTGAGGCGCTCACGTGGCAGGCACCTGGGACCATGTCGGGTGCTTTGTTCCACCTGCAGGCACGTGTCCCCGCTGGGGTGCCAACCTCACACCCCAGGCAACACGGGCACGGGAACATGGGAGGCAGCTTCTCGGCAGAGGGGTCGGGGTCTGGGAAATGGGTGAATGTAAAGGGGTGATAATGGGGACAGCTGGGGCACAAGGCACTAAAGGAGGAAGGGTCCCAGCGGCCAGCGCATGGGCAGAGACCCGGAGCCCAGGAGCAAGCAGTCGGTCACGGGAATTGCCTGGCACTGCCACCCTCCCCCAGCCCCACCTGCAGCCAGTTTCCCGCTCTTTGCTGGAACTTCCTCAGATCACAAACACCCTCTGCCAGATGTGTGGCTGACGGAGGGGCCCAGGGGGCGGGGCTGTGCAGACCCCTCTCCCGCCCTGGGAGAGCCCGCCCAGGTCTCCTCTCGACGAGGCTGGGCACACATGCAGACGCTGCACATCCCTACCTCGCAGTGACCACTGTCCCGCTGCCTCTCCTCTGGAACAGGCCCTTCGCACCGCCCCCACTCCCCAGCTTAGGGCAGAGTGCAGCCCCCTCCAAGCCACAGCCCTGAGGAGGTGGCCCTGCCTCCCCTACCCCCCACTCCTGCCAGAATACCCAACACCCAGGTCACCTCCTACCAGCACCCGCCGAGAGAGCTCCCGGGGGCCTCCCGGGAGGACCGTGCTTGCCATCTGGCACACGGGCCTGGCCGGCGGGCGAGGCCTAGAAGCCGTGAGTCAGCTCACGAGTGAATCCCACCCTGCGGCCTGTTTCTTGGCACAGATGTGCTGGCCAGCTCCAGCCAGTTCTTCAGACCCACAAAAGGCTCTTGGCCTCGTCTGTGGGAGAACAGAGGGGACAGTGTGCTGCGTGCGCACGCGAGTGCCCGGTCTCTGGACACTCAGTCTGCGTGTTCAGCCAGCGCAGGGAGACACCCCATGACGCCAGGGTCTCAGCCCCCGCGGGCTTCTGTGTGGTGATGGCCAAGGCGACTCGCTGGCCTCCTGCTGCCAGACCCGTGCATGGCCTCGGCTATGGGCGGCAGGGAATGGTATTTACTGACCAGGTGCCACCACCTGGCTGGCACTGTGACCGTGCACTAAAGGGCCTGCTTCCCCCGGTGGACAGCCCCGGGGGGCGGGATGTGCCTGGCCAGCCAGCAGCCACTGGGAGGCCAGCACGGGGAGCCCAGCAGCCTACTGCCCGCCGGAGGGCCGTCCCCCAGCGCGGAGGCTGGTGTTCCTGCAGCGGGAGACAAGGATCTCCCCGGAACGCCCATGCACAGTCTGCCAGGGCTGGGACGCCGTGTCCACCAGCCAAGTAGACCAAAGGCTGGTGAGGCAAGTCTGCTCCCGGTCACCCGGCACGAGTGGCTCCATGTGCTCCCCCAGGGAGCGTGCCCTGGAGACCCCCAAAAGCAGAACAAAGAGGCCCAAAGCCAATGCCCAGGGCAGGGTGGTGCTTTCTGGAGAGGGTCCCCGGGTGCGAGGCGGGCAGGGCCTCCCTGACAATCAGCGGCCATGCTGGCCACGCCCAGAGAAGGTTTCTACCTCCTGGCAGGCCTCCTCTGGGTCACGTCCGTGCACCCCACAGCTCCCTGCCGCACGGGACGAGGGCACCTGGGGTTCACCCGGCGCCTTGAGAGAGCCTCCAGCCCCAGGACCCCGGCGCTCAGGGCAGCCCCCCTGCCCCACTCTGGCTGGCTGAGATGCGCCGGGGCTGCGCTGAGGCCCAGGGATGACTGTGCGGGCCGGGCTGCAGGAGCGGCCTCCCTGCCTGCTAATCCTCGCGAGACGAGCCGGCTGGCCGCCAGCCATGCGCCATCAGGGACACCCTGCAAAACGCAGCAGAAGGGGCCCCTGCAGGAGGGACAAGCAGGTTCCCCCAGGAACAGCGGAGCCCAGGAGGGAGAGGACGCCAGCCTGGGGGCCGCTGGCGGAGGGCGTCGGAGACGTGCAGCCCGGACGAGGAATGGGCTAGAAAAAAGGGAGGCCGGTGGGGATGCTTGGGAGGGGCAGATGAAGAGGGGGAACGTTTAAAGCCCAAAGGTGGCAAAGCAGTGGGTGGGCAGGGCTGAGGGCAGATGTGTTCCCGAGGCGGGCAGGACAGAGCCAGGCACATGCCCGTGGCGGGGACAAGGGTACCGGGCACGCCGAGCGCCCGCCGTGGAAGGAGCACGTGGTGGTGCGTGTCCGCTGTGCCCGAGAACCCACCGGGACACCCGGCGCCGAGCAGATGCCGGCAGAACCCCACGATTCAAGGAGAAAGAAAATCTTTCTTGGGCCTCTGCGCCTCAAGAGCCTGGACGTGGAGTCGCGAGCGGAGCCGCCTCAGAGCCCACAGCAGTGCTTCCTGCTGAGGAAAGGCTCGGGCGCCAGGGCCCAGGTCTGAGCATGAGGCTTGGCGGCCAGCAAAGCTGGGCCTGGCCGTCAGGGGCGCCCCGGACCCCTTCCCAGAGCTGGGGAGCCGGCGGCCGCAGCGGCAGCTCCCAGACATCAGGGAGGGCTGCCGTGGGCACGGTCTCACCCGAGGAGCCCTGGCCAGCGCGGGGCTGTGCCCTGAGAAACAGAGGCAGCGGGACTTCCTCTGCCCACGCCGTGGCCAGCTCGGCCTCGCGCCTGTGACGGAGCATGGACGTGCGCCTGAGGCTGTGGAGTGGGCAGTGGGGAGCGAGGCCAGGCTCTGTCCCCTGGGTCCACGGTGCAAAAGACAAGAGACGAAGACAGGCGAGTTCGGGGGACCAGGCTGGCCTGAACCCCTCCCCCGAGGAAGCCCAGGGTGTGAGAGTGGGGTTCCAGAAGTGGGTAGGAAACGCCCAGGTGCGTGGCACGTGACACACGGCGGGGCGGGGCCTCTGGGGCGCAGGGACTCCGGTGGAGGGACAAAGATGGGGGATCAGCTTCTGGGAGGCTAAGATGGGCGGCAACTCGGCGACTGTCTAGCATGTTAAATGTGTGGGTTCTGGGCAGCGCCAGACAGTGGGCCACCGTCACCCCACGAACCGGAGCTAAAGCTGGGCTCGGGACCCCGCTCCTGTGGACCGAGTGGTGTGACCACACTTGGGGCAGGGTCCTCCTGCTGCGGTTGGAGCAACCTGGCCACCCCAGCCCCAGCAAATAGAGGCGTCACTGTCGCCCACATCCGGACAGAGACGCCAGAGTTGGGGCTTCCCAGGCGAGAGCTGCGTCTCCCAGGCCCGACTGCAGGCCTCGCCCTGATTTGTTCCCAGGATACAGCAGGCACGGCGCGGGCAGGAGAACGTGCTGGGTTTTGTCTGGGTGCAAAGGAAGCCACCCACCCCCTCTGGATTCTTCTAGGCTGGCAAAAAATCCCGCAAATATGGGGTGCTGGCTCCCTGGACAGGACCCAGGGGGGCGCTGGACCCTCCTTGCCATGCCAGCTGGTGCTGGCTTGTTGGGTTTCTATAGTGGGGATGCTGGATCCCGGGGCCCCTGAAGCTTCCTCAGCCTGGAGCACTCACATGGGCAGCCCATCTCGAGTCCCGCTCCCCCCCGGCCCCCTGCTTCTTTTGGGCTGCAGGTGCATGTGCCCCTGGAGACCTGAGAGGACAGGGACAGAGCAGCCTCCCCATGGCTTCGGTGCTTCTCCCCACTGGGCACCTGGGAGACGGGGGAGTCAGTGAGGGTGACAGATTTAAGCCCCAGCTTCTCCTTGAGAAGAGAGGACAGCAGGTCTCCCTGGAGAGCCTGACAGAGACGTTTCTGCTACAGGTAGGAACTTCTGCCAGCCCCGCCCCCGCCCACAGACTAAACCTCTTGCCTAAAAGGCATATCTTGGGGTGCCAGACGTGCTCCCCTCAGCCTCCAGCTGTGGCTAAAGCCGAGCCCCTCAGACCTCTCTGGCTGTGGGTACTGATGGGAGAAGCCACACCCCACACCTCAGTGCCTGGCTCGCGTCCCAAGGGCTCCAGCCTCACTTTCCAATCAGTGGGGTGTTAGGGTGCCCGCGTTCCCACGCCCGACACCCCTGCAGCTGTGGCCCCTGCGGCCACCAGCACATCCGTGTCCTTTGCCCATAGATGCCCGAGGTGTTGAGCCGGACCCGCCAGGGCTTGTTCTGTTCCGAGTGGGACTCGGGCAGCGGGACAAAGGCGACGGGCCTTCGGGAAATGAGCCCCGAGGGAGGCCTCCCGATTTCTGGAGGGAAGAGCTGGTGTCCAGCGCCAGGAGAGGGAGGGGGCCCCACACGGCACAGCTGGGGTGGGCGCCCGAGGGAGGGGCGCAGGCACCCGGGTCTGCCAGGGCCGCAGCCACAGCAAGACAGGCACCGTGGGTCTGGAAGATTCCGTTGCCTCTTCAAGTCCCCGCAGCACTGCCCGCAGTCCGTGGCTCAGCGGCGGCACAGGGCTGATGTCTGGAATGTAGAGGGGAGGAGAAGGCGTGGGGGGTGAGGAGACTCCTTTGGGGGGGCCGACGAGGTGGCCAGCCCTGGGGCAGCCAGGGGACGGCGCAGCCTCCAAGAGAGATGCCTGCATGCGGCCCGGCGGGGCTCAGGCAGAAAACCCAGCAGGCCTGGGGCTCGTCTGTCTTGACGGGCTCACCCCGTGGGGAGGTGACCACGGGCCGCAGGGCTGTCTGCGAGCTGCGTGCACCCCTGAGACCGCGCCACCGGCGGCCGGGGCCAACGGCCAGGTGCTGCAGAGGGGGTGCGTGCAGGGGAGGGTGCGGGGAGCGCGGGAGAGCCCGCGCGGGGGACACAGCCCCGGCATCCAGGCTGAGGGTTAGAGGGTTAGAGGAAGTCGCGCGGCCTGCGCCCGGGGCCTTGGCTGCCCGCCACGCCTGGCAGACCTGCTCCTTCTCGGAAGAGTTGAGCAAGCAGTTATCTAGTCTTTCCGTGGACACCTGGGCGGCGGGCGGGGGCGCCTGGGCGGGCTTGGGAGGGCAGGCGGGGCAGGGCTGGCCGCAGGCGCACACCCCCAAACGCCCGCCTCCCCGCCCGGCCACGTGGCCCGGAGCTGATGCAACGCCGGCTTGGCGCGCGCCGCCCCCTGGCAGCCCGCAGCGGCACTGCAGCAGAGGCCGGGTTGCGTCAGCCGGCCCGCGGGCCGCTGCGGCCACCGCTGTCCAACGCCCCCGGCGGGCCGGGCCCCAGCTCCAGGTGGGAAGCCCCCCGGGCCCTGCCGCGTGGGTCTCCTGCCCTCTGCGACCCCTGCCCCGCCAGGAGAGAAGCCGCTCGTGGCCGTGCTGCAGGGCCCGCGGGCCATGGGCCCAAGCGTCCTGAGGCCAAGAGCGAGGGGGGCACCATCTCTGCTGCTGGGTGCACAGCAGGCCCGCCCCTGGCTCCCCGGGTCAGGGGTCAGAAAGGCGCAGGGACAGGAGCAGCCCCAGGTCACATGGCCTCGTGGGTGGTGAGGGCTCACCCCCCTCCCTGTCCCCTGGTCACTAAGTCCCCACGGCCCAGGGCATCCCGCCTCCCTCGCCCCTCCCGGCCAGAGAGAATGACCCGTCCTGTTTTCACACTCAGCATTGCGGTTCCCGGCCACGGGGCTGAGACTCCAAAGTGTCCCCCTCTGTCCCTCCAGGCCCATCCCTGGGCTGGACGCACAGCCAAGGGTGCTGCCCTGCAGCCCTTCATGGGGATGGCAGGGGCTTGCCGGGAACCCCCAGCCTCTGCCAAGTCCTCCGTGGACTCCATGGGCCACACCCCCTCCAAATGTGCCAGGACGGGCCTGGCACCCACAGCTCCTGTGTCCCTCAGCTGAGCTTTCTAAATCTTCGTTTTTATCTCACATGAGTTTTCTTTCAAACGTGCCTCACTGGGAAATGTATGATCTCCAGGTACGGCCCACTAGGGTAACTAAAGTGTCCGAACAGGGCAAACATCCCCGCTCGAGCCCGTGGCAAAGGCTGTGGCGTCTTGCTGAGCCCTGGGGACGTCACCCAGGCTCCTCCGTGGTCTGTTAACAGTGCACACGCGGTGCGGGGGTGTGTCCTGGGGAGGCAGCAACGAGGGGAGAAGAGCTAGCACAGGGAGGCAGGAGACAGGCATTTCTAGGGTGCTTCTGGACCATCAGGAGGAAGTGTGTTGATGGGGCCTACTTGGTAATTTTTTTTTTTTTTTTAATTTTCTAGAGGCATGTCTTATCTATTTATTTATTTATTTATTATTTGTTTGTTTGTTTGGTTTATACAATCACTGGGTACAGTCAGAAGTGCGGGAGGGTGAGAGAATTCACCAGAGCCAGAGCGGGGAGCAGAGCAGGCAGAAGGACCGAAGGACACTGCTGAGGGGAGCAGCGGGCGGCAGGAGAGGTCTGCGCGCCATGCGGGACCCTCCTCCGGTGGCCGGGGAGCAGCCGGGGATCGAACCGGCGCTGCAGAGGCCGCGGGGATGGGGCCTACTTGGAAATCACCATCACACGAGCGGGATTGCTGGCGTCGCCCTGAAACACGCAGGTTTTAGGCATTTTCTGAGCCATTCTCTGAGCTCGTGGGCCTCTTGCATCGTTGGGTTGCACTTGTTTCTTGTTAATTGCATCATTCACTAGTGTGGCCAAGAACATTAGCATGTGGTTAGCTCCATGCCCAGAAGTTAGTTTCTAGAGTTGCTCTTCTCAGAAAGGTAAGTTTGCCTCCCAGATGGCCGAGCCCCTAGCCACATGGGGGAACAAAGCGCTTCCTGAGAACTGGGCGGCTCCCCTTTCACAGGCAGGCAGCTGGGATTTCAGCTGCCTAAAGCGTGAGTGGCAGACCAGGGGAACACGGAGCTTGAAAACTGAGCTGACTCCCGGGTCAGGCGGGATGAAAGAGCCAGGTGCCCAAACACGACGTCACAGAGCTTTCACAGATCTGTTTAAGTTAGGCGCGCTGACATTTTCGCCCACCTGGTTTACCTTTCAAGAACGCACTGTGCGTCAGGACAGGGCCTGCTGTCTTGTGCCCGTGTGCTCTGCCCAGCGCCTGGGGCACCTGCAGGATGTGGGGGTAGCTGCATGTGGGTGGGTTTAGGGTCGGGCAGGGACCTGCAGCCTGGCAGGGGAGCTGGCAGGGGCACCAGATGCCAACCACCTGCTCACCACTCGTCAGTGGGGTACGGGCAGCCACTCAGACTTGGTTCCCCTTTCTGTGCTGTTTTCCAGGCTTGCTGTCTCCACTCCTCTGCCTTTGCAATTGACGACTCATAAAAAACATCCTTGATGGCCGGGGGCTGCCTCTGAGGTCTGGTAGTAAAGAAGACAGGGAGAGGGCAAGGCAGAGGGGGCCCTGCTGAAGGTCAGCCAGCAGAAAACCCCCACGTGGAGAGTGGCTGTGTGGGCAGGGGGTGTAGGTGGCTTTGAGGTTCCCTTCTTACTGTGTCTGTATTTTCCAAACCCTACAACTTAGCACCTGTGAATGAAGGTGCTCATTCTTAGCGCTGTGACACACGGTTAGCAAAGTGAAGCGATGGTGTAAGGTGGGGGGATGTGGCCTTGCGCTAACCCTTCACCCAATGCACGGACACACGTGGGAACGAGCCCCCTCCAAGGCCCAGGGAGCCGGTGGGGAGCCAGAATCAGCTGGAAAGCAGAAACGAGAAAAGGTCTCTCACTCCTAGGTGGTAGCCGTTGCTTTCTGGGGTCTGGTAGCCTCAAAGGGCAAGGGAAAAAATCATCAATCCCGGCTGCTCCGGGTGGGCTGGAGAGGAGACCCCAGACCGGGCTGACGTCCCAAGAGCCGTGCCTGAGGATGAGGGCAGCGGGGTTGCCCGAGGGGCCTCTGGATCCACAAGGACGTCACCTCGTGTTGGGAGGCTGACACCCTGGATATACTGCACCCACATCCCAGCTCTTCCTTGGATTTTCAGCTGAGATTTCCATTCTTGGTTTGTCTGAAAAAAACTTAAGCCAGGACCCTGGACTCAGGAGGGAAAGACTTGGCAGCGTCCATGGCTGTGGGGCAGAAGCCAGCACAGCTCCTGGCTGGGACAGACGCTTCGCCCAAGTCCTGTGGGCAGCTCAGACACCTCATGCCTACAGACGGCAGTGTGGCAGCACGACCACTTGCAGGAACTGAAAGACCAGCTTGAAAATAACTGCAGGAAACAGGAAGCTATCACAAGACTGGCAGAGTTCAGAAAGAACTAGAACATTTGAAAATATACTGGGATTGAAAATGATACAGACAGGGTAAGCAGTTAATGGGGTTCATGAAGAATGCAGACACTAGTAGATAAACTGGAGGGGCCTCCCTGGTGGCACAGAAGGTTGAGCCCAGCGCTGTGAAGCTATCTGCATCCTCTGCAGTGCAGATTCGATTCCTGGCCGGCCTGGGAGAAACCCACAGGGCACAGCAGACCTCTCCTGTCTCCCCACTGCTCCCCTCAGCAGTGTATTTTGGTCTTTCTGCCTGTTTTGCTCCCTGCTCTGTCTCTGGTGAATCCTCTCACCCTCCCGCACCTCTGGCCTGTACCCTGGTTCTTGTATAAATAAATAAATCTTTAAAAAAAAAAAAACCTAATAGATAAATCAGAAAGAACAAGCCACAGGCAGCACAGAGAGAAACAGATGGAAAATGAGGGAAAGGCTGAGCGCCTGGGGGTGCGGAGGAGAGCATCTAGGGCCTCAGTGGCATTCCAGGGGAGCAGAGGGGAGGGGGCAGCGGGCCCCGGAGAAGACGTCCCTGGATGCAAGGTAAAGAAATTAATATTTAAAATTTATTAAAAAAATTATTAAAAAAATTAATATTTAAACTTATCTTAGTGAAACTAAAGGGTAATGAAGATGATAAAATCATAAAAGCAGTTAGAGAAAAAAATTACTTCCAGAAAGATCTCTGGAAAAATCCCCACAGTGTGGAAACGAAGTTATACACTTTAAGTAACCCAGGGGTCTAAGAAGGAATCAAGAGGGAAATTAGCAAGTATCTTGAGCTGAATGCAACATAGTAGCACTGTGGGATGCAGAGAAGCTGTATTTGAAGGGAAATTGAAAGCATTCAGTTCTTAGATATTTCAACTCAATGAATTACATTAGAAATAAATAACAAAAGATCCCCAGTTATTTGGATATTTAGTAGCGTCCTTGTATTGTTCTGCTGCATACTTTAACCTCCAAGAGGGGAGAATCTTGTTTTCTACCACAATGGGGTGATGAGAGGGTATTAAAACCCCCACCCCGCAGGCACCTGCAAACCTGGACAGAATACACCAACAGGCTGGATCTCATTGGTTGATTTGCCTCCTGCCGACCCCCTTCCTTCCTCACTCTACCCCCCCCCCCACTGCCCATCTCCCTGCTTCCTCCCGCTGCATCATCTGTCTTAAGGGCACAGCCTCCTGCAGGTCCGGCTTGGGCTTCTAGCAAGGCCTGGTTCAAGGCTCACACTTGCTGTATCTGGTTATGAAAAGATTGTCAGCCAGTTCCAGCCTTGGCTGCACAGCACGGAGGCTCTCTTCTTAAGTTGGTATCTTGCGCTTGACTTTTCCAAGCTATTTTATGATCTCAGTTGATTCTCCCCAAAATTCTATGTAGTAGGGAGGCTGGTTAGTAGTTTCTAGATGGGAAATGTACGAAGAACCACCTCATGTATGTGGACACTGATTATTGTGGTGAGGATAACTAGAAGCTCATCAGTTTCTTTCATAGCTCAACACAATATATTTTATTGATTTCACCTTGAAGACAGCAGAGGGCGCCTGGCCACACAAAAGGTACTTGATAAAAATTAATAAGCAGTATTAGATTGAAGATGATGCATTAAAGTTTCAAAAATGTGAATTCCACTAAAATAGGACGCTGTACTTAATCTTTTTACTATTTTAGGATTCTGATCTCATTTTAAATATTCTATTCTCTTTCTTGGTAATGAGACTCTCAACAGCTCGTAAATCACGATGACACTTATAACCCGGGAGCTTTCCAATTTAGCTTCAACATTCTTCCCCAGAAGCAAGTATGACGCCCTGCATCTCCTCATCCTCTCGGTCCCGTCGGGGACACTCTAGCCCTTCGCAGCCCTACGAGGGGATGGCTGTCAGGTGTGCCAGGCAGATGCGCTGTGTCTGTGTTCATTTTGCTCCAGGTGCTGGCCTCATGGTTATTCTCGGAAACTAAAGTTGACAGGATCGCGTTCTTAAACTGGTAGCCCACCAGTAGGAAGGAGGCTGGGCCAGGTAACTGTGAGGGTCTCCACCCTCTGACCAGCAGTTAACAGGTCCTTCTCCCCAGTCATCCGAGGGTCTTCCCGCGAGTGTACAGAGCCAGGGGCAGCCTGAACCCTATTCTGCCTTTTCTCCCCATCGTTCCCCCAAATTTCCTTCTCTGTGCTGATGGACAGGCTTAGAGCTGGCTGGGCAAGCATTCCTTTCTGGCTGCCCAGTGGCTGGGAACCGGCCCAGCTGGAATTTTTGAGGCTGAGACCCAGGCACTTCACCATACAGTACAGAATTAATGCTACTCCCCATTTATGCTTCCTCGTGGCCGATATTTGCTTGTCCGTAATTTGTTCTGTTTCCTGGATGACAAGCCCGCAGGAGGCCCCTTCTAAGTGGTGATGAGCTGCGATGGCAGCAAGGCACAGGGCAGTTTCTCTGTGGACCTGGGATTCCGGCAAAGGGGAGTCCTGGGGCCCTCAGTGGCGTTTTCAGGCTTTTAATGATCTTTCTACAACATCTGTAGTGAGGCAAAACAGGCGGGGTGGGGGGAGGGTAAGAGGGGCGCTCTCTGGATGCTCTACACAGCACACGCCCTCCCCGGCCCTCCGCCCCGCCCCACCTTCCTCCGTGGCAGCCCTTCTGTGCTCCGCCTCCAGGCTCAGGTGCCCGCTCGCGCGCGCCCACCCGCACTCCAGGCGCCGCTGTCAGGCCTGCGTGTAAGGCCAGAGGTGTCGCTCATAGATGCTCAGGCGGGAGGCGGAAAACCCTGATAGCTGACCCCACATAAGCGCTCCCGCGCTTCCCTGTCCGAGGGCCAGCACCTCACCTCCCGCCGAGGCCTTCCCCGCTTACGACCTTATTTGCTTCGGCTCTGAGGACAGCCCGAGAGCAGGCGGGGGCCGCCTCCGGGCTCGGGAAGGGGCCGCACCCGGCGGGGGGCGCCACGAGCCCGGCCCAGGAGGGACCAGGCGCCCCCGCCAGCAGACACTCGCGGCCCCGAGTCGGGAGACGGGGCGGGGCGGGCCCGGGCGTCTCCGTGGCTCCAGCACGTCCGGCACTGACACGGGCTCGGGAGCAATTTCTGAGGGAGAAGGGCTGTCCGCTCGGGGGGGGCCCCCCGGGAGGGCGGGCATGCTTGTGGGGACTGAGGCCGCAGCAATCATCTGATCTGCAAAAGCGCCCCCGGAGACGCGGGGCCGGCGCCCAGGGCCCGCCGGTCACCCCGCGGCGCGGCGCTCTGCCGAGGGCCGGGCACCGCCGGCCGACGCGAGGCCGGGCCGGCTCCCGGGCGCGGCGGGGAGCGCGGGGTGCCGGGGAGCGGCGCGCCGGAAGCAGGGCAGGCCGGGCCGGAAGTGACGCGCTCCGCGCGACGGCGCCGCCCGAGCGCACTTCCGGCGCGCCGAGCTCGCCTCCCCGGGCGCCCCACGCCGCGGCGGCCGGCCCGCTGAGCGCCGCCGAGATGGGCAAGAAGGGCCGGAAGGAGAAGAAGGGCCGCGGGGCCGAGAAGACGGCCGCCAAGATGGAGAAGAAGGCGTCCAAGCGCTCGCGGAAGGAGGAGGTGAGCGAGCGGCGCGCGTCCCCGCTCCCCGCGGCCTCCCCCGCCCGCTCCCCTCTCCCGGCGCCCGCGTCGGGGCTGCGCTGCTGGGCGGCGGGAGGCCCGGGCTCCCTGGCGCGCCCCGGGGTGCGGTGTGGGCGGGGGCGAGGGGCCATGTCGCTTCTGAGCTCACCCCACGTCTCCAGGAAGAGGGGCCATAATCCCCGGAGCAGCCCCGGGCAGGGAGCGTCAGCGTCCCTCCGTGGACCCGCGGGGCGTGCGGCCGCCGCCCCTCCCTGCCCTCCCCCAGAGCAGGCGCCCCGCCGCCCGGAGCGCCCGCCTTCTGGTGACCGGCGCGGCGGGCTCCCTTCCTGGGCGGCGGTGGTGGCTCAGGGGTGTTCGCGGCACGTCGAGCCCTGTGCTTTCTGAGCTTCCATTCTAATAACCAGCGGTCAGTGCACGTTGGCGGCTCCGTCTCACGGTGAGGAAGACTTGAGTTTTTCCTCCCACCGCTGTGCCTCGGTTTTCCGTTTGTCACTGGGGCAGTAACTGCACAGGTGCCCCTTAATCCCTGGAGTCTTTAGAGCAGTGCTTGGTGCTAGGTGAGCACAGGGTACTGTTTGCTGTTACCTGTGCTCCTCTGCACATCTCCGTGCTGAGTCTGTACCAAACCAACAGTCGGGACACAGCTGATGCGCGTCCCCCGAGGCCCCAGAGAGCAGAGCAGCCACACTTGCCCCTAACAAGACACGTGTAGACTCCCATCTCATAGGGCTGGTTTCAAGCAGGGGGGCCTGGCTTGAGACTGGTGGCAGCAGAGAAGTTAGGTGGTTTGCCTAAGTGGATGATCCCTATCTAGGGACCATGAGAGTGGGAAGGAGATACCCAGGCAACATACCCACGTGTCACATTCTGTGTCTTCAAAGCAGGAGGAACTTCTTGTGGTTATGAATGTGACAGGACCCCAGCTTGGGCAGAGTGGGACAGCTGACACTGCTTAAGAACTCCCGTTTCACGCCCATGTTTTGTCTGTCTGCCTAGGAAGACCTGGAGGCACTCATCGCCCACTTCCAGACCCTGGATGCCGGGAAGACAAAGGTGGTGGAAACGCCCTGCTCCCCACCCTCTCCCAGGTGAGTGTGCAGAGGATGGTGCATTGTAGTTTCCTGCCCAGTTGGCCTTAGACAACATGGATGTGGACAGTGAGGGTCCGTGTATGCACTGGCTTTGCTTTCTTGTAAATAGATGCCATAATCTTCCGGTGTTGGTCATCATAGTCTGGTCCTCTCCTCATAACTTCTGCTGCTTATGAGTTTTGCTACCGTTGGGCCATAGCACACAGTTCACGTCAGTAGGAAGCACGGGTTTGTTGACTCTGTGTTTCTGGAGAGGCTTCCAGTCAACAGCAGGCTAGTAATGTGTTTGGTGAGTCAAAAATTATATTCAGATTTTCAACTGTGAGGGGATGGGTGCTCTTAGCTCCTGTTTGCTCAAGGCTCAGCCACTTAAATCAGCAAACGGTGTAAGTCAGGGCGCCATGCTTCCACCACTGGCGCTGTTTTCATCCTGAAGCCCATTGTACATCAGTGCCCACAGCTTTCGCTGTCTCCGAGAGGTCGTGGTGCTCGTCAATGTTCCTGTAGCAGAGGCACAGGATGGTGGCTGGCCCCCTGCTGCTCCTCTGTGCCCATCCTGGCCACGGCCTGTCACTGGTGGGAAGTGCAAAGCCACAAGGGCTCTTTGCTGTGCGTGTTCATGACACTTCAGAATTTTTGTGGTGAAAGTGAAAATCAGGCATGAGTTGTGTAGGCCATGTAAGCGAGCATGTCAGTGGTGTGAAGAACTCAAGAACCATTTGTTGGGTTTCATAGCTGGGACTGCCCCGGTGTTGGCACAGGTGTTATTTCACGGCAGGAGGAGGACAGCACCTGCACACTGTTGCTCGGGTGCCTGTGGCTCTGCAGCCCTGCAGTGTGGTCTGTGCTCAACTGCCGCTCTTGTCTTGCAGGTTAAATGCCTCCCTCTCTGCTCATCCCGACAAAGATGAATTAATCCTTTTTGGAGGTGAATATTTCAATGGCCAAAAAGTAAAGTATACATTTTCTTCTTTTTTCCCCAAATCTCCCCGGGTCTCATTTGGGCTAAAATTAACTTAAAGCCGTGATCTCAAACAGGCACTGGGCCTCTGGCTCCCGCTGTGCATGGCTCTTAGGGAGCTAAGAGATGGTGCCGGCACCCATCCTGCAGGCCACTGTCCCCTCAGCCTGTCGAGGTTGGAAGTGCCGTGTTCTTCAGAGTTCTGAGCGGGGAGGGGAATGAGAGCTGGCTGAGCTGACCTCTGCAGAGCAGCCTCAGCTTGTGCGCATGGTCGTGAGTGAGGTGTGACTCACCTTCCCCGCACGCGGACGCCCATGTCATCTTCTTGCCTCTGCCCAAGGGTCCAGGGCCGCATGCCTGGTGTCGATGGGGTTGACGTGATTCTGGGAATCCCAGTTCCCAAGAGTGGTCCCCCGTCCCCCACATCTCACGCTGTTCCTGTGGGATGCACATGTCTGATGCCAAACTCCTTCACTCCTGCAGACTCTTATGTATAACGAGCTGTACATCTACAACATCAGGAAGGATGCCTGGACCAAGGTGGAAATCCCGAGCCCGCCCCCGAGGCGCTGTGCTCACCAGGTACGCGCCGCTGTGTGTGAGAGGGCTGGGCTCCGCCTGGGAGAGGCTTGCACCGCCTGTCATCACTCGGGATGGGAGAGCAGTGCCTGCTCGTGGGGGCCTGCCAGGCCAGGGCGGCTGAGCAGGGGGTGTCCACATGGCTCTTGCTGAGAGGAGCAGGACAGTGTTAAGGAACAAAAGCAAGTCCTGAGAGGGACACAGAGAGCTGGCTCTCAGCTGGTGGATGGCGGGCTGGTCCCCCGGCCCCTGGGTGCTCCTTCAGCCCCTCCAAGCCAGGCTGTCCTGCCCTTGGATTGTGGGGCTTCGTGAGGGCCCGCCTTTGTGCCTAACCGGTCTGCCGGGGCTGTGTGGGGGGCGCGCTCTGGCCCCGGGCGGCGGCCGCCTCATCGGCGGGCAGTGTGGCCGTGGCAGCCTGGGTGTTGGATCCCCTCGCTAGCTCTGGGACCATGCCCCACACTCGCTCCTCCTCAGTGTTGTTCTTCAGAGCACGCCCTGGATCTCAGGGGTGGTGTCAGCCCCAAGCCTCCCAATGGGAGCAGTGTCCTGCGCAGCCTGGTGTGGCCTGGCGCCTGTCCTTCTGCTGCGTGGAGGGCTGCCTCCGGGCTTCTGTGCTTGCCGTCGCCCCGAGCTTCACAGAGCATTGGGAGGCTCTGGCTGTCAGACTCCCCTTTGGCCCGAGGGACATTGTGGTTTGTGTCTCTATTCCGTTAAGTTCTGAGACCTGAGAAGATTCTCGTGGCTGGATGGCGGCGGCGCTGGGGCTGTGTTCACCTGCCCCGATGGGTTGGGCAGAAGGGACAGAGACGCGCATAGCCTCCGCTCCCTGCCCCTGGTTTGGGGTTATTTTAGCGTGACCTTGAGAAACTAGTGTGACTCTAAAATGAACGACTCCCACGAGAAGTCAAGGGCCAGCTGTCTGCCGCGTGGCTGCGTGGAAGCTTCCACTGGCCGTGGAGCGGTGAGCAGGGTGACACCGGAGACCCCGAGTCAGCTCCCCCCACCGCCCCCAGGGGGACAGGCGTCCCTCCCGCCGACTGGCTCCCTGCGGGCTTCTCTCTGGGCTCACGCTTGGTGCCTGTGGCTGCGAGCTGGGGCGCAGGCGAGGGTTGGCGACGCGCTCTGCTCAGCCCCGTGGTGCCCCCTTCCTTGTCCGTGAGTCCCCTGGCTGCCCTGGCCAGCAGGGACATCACGGGTGAGAAGGGCACCTTCCCCGTCTGAGTCTGGAAAACGCGTCTGGTGTAACCTCGTTAGAGGAGGAATTCGCGGGTCCTTCCCCCCGTAACGCTGAAGTTGCGTTGACTCGAGGTGGAGAAGGCGCAGCGGGCATTGGCTCTGCATCCTGTGTGCAGGAGCGCGCGCCCCTGGCGCCACCCTGGGGTGGTGGTTCACTGTGACGTCCTGTCCCAGGCGTCCCGCTCCACCTCTTTCCTTCACCTGGCTTCGTTGGCCTTTCCTGGCTTTTTAAGGTGGAAACTTAGATCTTATGTCTGAAGGTTTCCTCTGACAGACTCGTGGGTGCGGTAGAATCACTCGGCAGGGCGTGTGGCCTCTGGCCGCATCCGCGCGCTCCGCTGGACTGGGCCTGGGCTGGCCGTGGGCGTGGCCAGGAGCGCGGGCATTCATAGGTGCTGGTGGTTACTGGCCACTCGGTCCTGACTGGGCTGCGGAGCGCCCTGCGCTAGGCTGACAGGTTTTTGGCACGCGCCTTGTGTGCGGCAGGAGCGCCCCCGTGTTGGCTCCGGTCCCACGGCCCTGTCCCGCACATGTCACTGCCGCGCCTGCGTCCTCGCCGTGCTGCCCGGGTCCACAGTGGGCACAGCCGCCAGGCTCCCGGGCTCCAGCTGGCATGGCATGCCTTCTCCCTGCTGCGCGTGCAGAGGGGACACCTCTGTTTCCGTGGACGCGCGGGCCTGGCGGGGCTGGGGTTGCTGTGACGCCCTTTGAGGCTGTGCCCGTGTGTGCGCCCGTCTTGGACACTTTTGCGCCCCAGGACTCACTCTGGTCTTGGCGGCCAGACATCCACCCCCTCACGCCGTGTTTCTTCTCGGCAGGCCTTTAGAGAATGGTGTCCAGGACTTGCTCTTCTGCCCTAGTGGGCTCTCCAGCCCGCGGCCCCGCCCTGGGTCTGGTTGCTGTCCCCGCCCATGGACACGTACTCCTTGTGGTGCTGGACAGCCTCTGACCCCGAGGCCACAAGGGACCCCACCGGCTCGGGCCGGGCTGGGAGTTCATCCTCGGGCCCCTGACACTTGCCAGGGCGAGCTGCTGTCCCGCCAGTCCCGTGAGGCTGTGGGCCGCCCGGGCCGCCCTAGGAAGTGAGGTTAATGCATCTTGTGGGGTGTGAGTCCTGGGGCCCGTGGGCAGCCTCCGCACCCATCCCTGCCGGGTGGGCACTCTGGGCCGAGAGAGATGCTGGGCTGTTGTGCCGGCCCAGACCCTGAGCTGTGCCCGCAGGGGTACGGGCTCCCGGGGCGGTAGACCTGTGGGACGGGGCTGAGGGGCTCCTGGGGAAGTTCGGGGTGTGGCCGCTGACGAGGGCAGTGCGGCCCGGCCTGCGCGGCGGGTGCTGGCGGGCGGGAGGCTGGCACGGCGGGCGGGCACCGGTGGGGATGGCGGTGTCCCCGCCGCTTGCTGTGTGAGGCTGAGCTTTCACCCATGGCTTGCCTTCCGGTCGTGGTAAATCTCGGTAGTAACGTGAGTGGAGTTCTGTGCATGGCACACGCGTGTAGTTCGAGGTGTGCAGTGCTCAGCAGCCGGGACACGGTCAGGAGGAGCAGCTCCGTGAGCTCAGCAGGAGACTGTGGTGCGGCCCCGCCGTGACTGCTGGTAGCCCGTCCAGTAGAAGCGGCCGCTTTGCCTCGTGCCCCGGGGAGGTGTGAGCGTCCATGGAGATTCCCACTGAGGGCGATTTGCCCTCTTGAGGGGTTTACGGGATCCCCTCAAGGCAGACGGGGACTGTAGAGGGGTGCGGCTGAGACTGCCCCGCACTGCCCCGGCCGTCCCCGGAGCCACGCCCTGACCCGTCCCTTCTGTTCGCGCAGGCCGTGGTGGTGCCGCAGGGCGGTGGGCAGCTGTGGATCTTCGGAGGGGAGTTCGCGTCCCCGGATGGAGAGCAGTTCTACCACTACAAGGACCTGTGGGTGCTGCACTTGGCCACCAAGACCTGGGAGCAGGTCAGGTAAGGTCCGGGCGTGACCGTCCCGCCTGGTGCTCTGCGCCGGGCCTGGGTCTCGAGGTGCCGGTGCAGGAGAGGGGCTGTAGCTGACGGGCGCAGGGTGTGCTCACGCTCCTCCTGGGCCTTCTTGGAACAGCGGGGCCTGCCGCCCGGCATGGCAATGACCTGCTGGGTGGCTCTGGCCAGATTCACGCTCCTGTCCCGGCCCCCACTGCCTGGACTCGGTGTCCGTGTGGTTGTCATGGGGGTGCGGGCCTGTTGGGAGGGCCTCCACCTCCGCAGCACGTGGGCAGTGGCTGTGTCCCTCTGGGCGCCATCCCTGTGAATGACCGTACTCTGCAGAGACCCCCGTGGCTGTGCTACACCGAGCTGTCCCGGGCAGTGAGGGCCCTGCCTGCTGCGCCTCTGCCTCAAGCCCGTCCTGCTCCAAGGACAGCGGCCTTCCCTGCTGGCAGCCTCCCGAGGGCCTGTGCCTCCGCAGGCGCAGTGCTGGGGCGTCCTGCTGGGTCCAGAGCAGGCCGCTCCCATTAGGCCGTAGCCGTGACGCCCCAGAGGGACCGGGCAGCCGTCCCGCTCAGTGGCGCAGGATCTGCAGGGAGGACAGTCGTGCTGCTGGGGGCCCGACAGTGTGAGCGTGGCGTGTGCTGGGCCGGGAGGAGCCTGCAGCCCCGGCTGCCTGAGCCCGCCCCGTGCGCGTCACATTGCGGGCGCAAGTGGACTTGAGTGTGGGTTTCTGGGCTTCTGCGCCAGTGTAGTGGCGCGTGGGCCTGGGCACTGCTGGTGCCCCTTGGATAGGGCTCCCTGGGCCTTGACTCTTGGTGGCACTGGCAGCGACGGGCCCTGGCCCTGGCATCGGTGACTTTGTCACTGGTTTCTTGTTTAATTCCCTTGTAGTCTGAGGGCGGCCACTGGGATTCCTGTGTTTTTTATTTCATGGCAGCGCATTTGTGGCCTCAAGGTGGTCTGTCCCGGTGGATGCTGGCCGTGAGCCTGAGGGAAGCGTGTCTCCAGCTGCTGCGGGTGCCGCTGTCCGTAAACACCCTCCGTGCCCGTGCCTGGATGGCGTTGAGCTCAGTGCGCCCTCAGTGGTCTGCCTGTTGGCTCTGCCCCTCCGGAGAGCGGGCAGGGGGTGCAGCTCCGAGTGTGGGTGCAGCTGCTCCTCCCGTGCTCAGTTGCACGCTCGTTGTTAGGTGTGCATGCGGCAGGTCGAACTGTTGCCATCCTGGGGATTTCTCTTGGCCCAGGAGCTCCCTCGCCTGTCCCCAGGACACCCCTTGCTTGCCGCCCGCCCTGCCCGCCGTTCTCACGCTGCTCTCGACCCGCCAGCGGCGCCCCGTCTCCTCTTGATCTCCACGTGCCTTTATATCCGCGCGTTTCTTGTGGGCAGCGCTGAGTTGGCTTTTGTTTTGTTTTTCTTTTTTTTTTAAAAAGATTTATTTATTTATGCATACAGGAGCTGGGGTGTAGGCCAGAGGTGCAGGAGGTAAGAGGACTCACCAGAGACAGAGTGGGGAGCAGAACAGGCAGATCTACTGAAACCCACTGCTGAGGGGAGCAGCGGGGGGACAGGAGAGTCTGCTGCGCCCTGTGGGCAGCGCCCTGGCCGGGGATGGAACTCGTGCTGCAGAGGCTGCGGACAGCCTCACAGCTCTGTGCTCAACCCCTTGCGCTGCCAGGGAGGCCTGTTGGTGTAGTTTTGGGTGTTTATTCTCTTTGGCGTTCCAGCGCATGCTCCTGGGGGGCTGGTGTCTGGGATCAGTCTGGACAAATCCGCCCTCACTGGTGTTTCCGTTGCTGCGTCCTCCTTCCCATGAGGTGTCCGGTGCACGCGTGTTAAATGCCTGTGCTTGCCCTGGGTTCTCGCAACCCGTCGCCTTCTGTCTCCATCAGCCCTGCCTTTGTGCTTTCAGGGGCTCTGCAGCGATGTCCTCTGTCCCTCGGGGCGCCACCGGGCCGCCGGCGGGGGGCTCTGCTCCCCAGCCCTCGGGCTGCCAGTTTTCGTTCCTGGTGCAGCGCTGTGCCTCCGGCATTTTCACTTCGTGCTTTTGTGCTTTGTTACCCTTGCGCCTGCCCGCCCTGGCTTGCCCACGCCTCGCCCACAGCCCGGCGTTGCAGGCAGAGTTGGGCTGGGTTCCGGTCTGGAATCCTGAGTCCCGCCCGCAGGCCCTGGCGCTGCTGCGCTCGCCACGCTGTGCCCGCGCCCGTCCTCGCCAGCTGCGCCCAGTGTCCTATAAGGGGGCCTGGAGTGGGGGCCTGGAGGGAAGTGGCCAGGCTCCCTTGTAGGCGAGGGCAGGTCTTGCTGGGAACGGGGTGCCCTGGCTTCCTCGTGGGGGTCCTTCCCCTCCCCTGCCAGAAGCGCCAGGGCGTTTTTCCTCTTTGCTCTGGGCACAGGGCGCCCTCCCGAGGAGCACCTTGCAGAAGATGGGGGCCCGGAGCCTGGACGGGCAGGCCGTCCACACGGAGCCTCCACCGTGGGCCCGTGGCAGCTCAGGCGATGGCGCGTGGTCCCTGAGCCCACCCCAGGCCCCGAGTCCTTGCCTGCTCTCTCCTCGCGGCGGCCCCTGTGGGCCTTGGCGCGCGACAGTCCCATCTTGCAGGTGCGCCGGTGCCTGTCGGTGCTTGCTCAGATGAGTGCCTGCCACCCCGACACCTCTGTGGACGGCGCCCGTCACCAGAGCTGACCCCGGCAGCGCCAGCGGTGCCCGCGGAGGGTCGTTGCAGCCCTGCAGCGGTCATGGTGCTGGCCGCCACCTCCAGCTTGACAGTCACGGGAGCCTCGGCCTGTGCTGGGCTCCAGGTGTCCTCGTGGTTTTGTTTCTCTGATCGGGCTCTGGAGTGAAGTGGCCCGGCCGTGGGCGCGCGGTGAGACGCTGCTGTGGCCGTGTCTGTCGTGCCCGGGGCTCGCCGGGCGCCGTTGCCGGCCTCTGGCTCCCGTGGGCTCCCGTGGGCTCCGCATCTTCCCGAGACAGCTGACCTCCGGCAGGCTGAGCTTCTGTGTTGTTTTCCTCGGCCTCGTGCATGTCTCCCACCCCCACCCCCGCCCTTTATGAATTTTCCGTTCAGGCCCCTCTCCTGTCTCTTCACCAGGCTGTGTGTCCGCGTTAGTAAGAATGATTCCGAGCCCAGGCGTCTGCTCAAGTGCGCGCGCTTACCCCGAGGTGCCGCTTCCGCTGCAGCGGCTGGGTGGCCGGGACGTGCCCTCTGCTCCTGCGTGGCAGCGGCAGGGCTGTCTGCGCGGCGGTGGCCGCGGTCAGTTGGAGCCGCCGGGAAGCGCCTGTGAGGCGGGTGGTGCCGAACACGCTCTCCCCTCTGCAGGTCCACGGGAGGCCCTTCAGGCCGGAGCGGACACCGCATGGTGGCCTGGAAGAGACAGCTCGTCGTCTTCGGTGGCTTCCATGAAAGTGCACGGTAGGTGGCTGGGCAGGAAGGTGGCCTCAGAGCGCCCTCTGATCACAGGTGGCCAGGCCGCCCGCCGACGCCAGGGCTGAGGGCAAGGCGGGGCAGTGCTGTCTCGCTCTCAAGGCTCACGTCGTTGCGCAGGGGGCCCTCCGGCCCCCCCAAGTGGCGGACCCTTTTGTCTGGGCAGGGCTCTCGAGCCGCATTCGTGGCAGAATCCCATGGCGTTCTCATTAGAACACGGGGTGCGGGCCTCCCTGGTGGCGCAGCGGGCTGAGTGCAGCGCTGTGAAGCTGTCCGCAGCCTCTGCAGCGTAGGTTCGATTCCCTGCCGGCCGGGGGGATTCCCACACGGCGGGGCAGACCTCTCCTGTCTCGCCTGCTTCTCCCCTCAGTGTCTTTGGTCCATCTGACTGTTCTGTTCCCCACTCTGTCTCTGGTGAATCCTCTCACCCTCCGGCGCCTCCGACTGTATCCCAGTACTTGTATAAATAAAAATAAATCTTTAAAGAAAAAGAAAGAACACTGGGTGCTGCTGCCCCCACCCCCAATTTTGACTTAGTAAGCTGGGGTGGGGGCTGGGAATCTGCGCAGGAGCCCACAGCAATGCAGCGCTGCTGGCAGGACGGGGACCGCAGCCCAGTGCCGGATGGGGTCTCTGGCTGTGGAAGCTATTGGCGCAGACACCCTCTGAGCACCCCAGGGCAGCCCTGGGGAGAGGCTCAAGCCGCACAATTCAGAGTGGCTGTCGCGTCTCCGTGCTTTTAGGTGAAGCGTGCTGCCAAGAGGGACGTGGGGCGCACATGTCACAGCCGCCCGCTGAGGGAAGCGGGTGCATCCTGCCCTGTCTCCTGCTCCTTTTTACTTTTTTTAAAAATATTTATGCATACAAGAGCTGGGGTGCAGGTCAGAGGTGGGGGGTGGCGCTGAGAGGATGCACCAGAGACATTGTGGGGAGCAGAACAGGCGGATCTACTGAAATCCACTGCTGAGGGGAGCAGCAGGGAGACAGGAGAGGTCTGCTGCGCCCTGTGGGTAGCTCCCTGGCCGGGCATGGAACTCGTGCTGCAGAGGCTGCCGATAGCTTCATAGTTCGAGACCTAACCCCTGCACCACCAGGGAGGCCCATCTCCTCCTTTTAAATGGGGCATCATCACCCTTTGATGTGTCCTGCTACCGCCACTGAGCACGCACTGATCACAGGCTCGCGGCCGCACACTTCTTCCAGCGGCTGTCAGCTCGGGGAATCCGTCCTCCTCGGCAGTGTGGGGGCACATCCCCCCGGGTCGGGCTGACCACTGGTGTGTGCATTGGTCCAGTTAAAGCGATAGTGTCTCCCCATGAACAGAGAGCGTTTTATTAATTGGGTAAACACTAATTAAAGGCTGGGGGGCTATAGAAGTAGCACCCTAGTTCTGCAGAACTTCCTCTGTCCTGGCAGGCGCACCGGCTGCGCTCATGCCTCGCCTCACGTTTCCCCTGCAGTCCTCCCTCTGCCGCCCGCCGGGGTCTTGGTGTCACAGTCATGCTCACAGTCAGGCCCGCAGACCCGCGCCATGGTGTTGGGGAGCCGCGGGGCCTGCGTTGCCCTGCATGTTGCAGGGTGAGGCCGGCTCCGGGGAGTGCGGGCTTTCCATGTGGATGTAGACTCAGCAGGTGGGCTGCGCGCGGCCTTGCCTCCGCCGAGACGCTGCTCCTGCCTGGCGGAAGCTGGGCCGCCGCCGGCAAGCCCCGCCGGTGTCCCTGGGGCAGGGGCAGGAGAGCCTGGGGCAGACTGGGCTTTGCACGCGCGAGTTGTGCCCTGTCACGTGGTCACAGCAGCCTGCGGAGGCCGGGCCGGCTTGCGATGACGTGCTTGGCTGTGGTGCTGGCTGCTTGGAGGTGTCCGTGCACAGGCTCCGCCCTCCCGGGCCGTGCCCCCTGGGTGCGCGGGTATGCACCCCGTGTGCCTATGGGCTCGCACACATGAGTCACAGAGTACGCGTGGCAGAAATCTGCTCCTCAAGTCAGGTTCACGTTGTAACATCACTTCAATTTTGCTTTCGTGCCGGCCGCACCAGGGATTACATCTACTACAACGACGTCTACGCTTTCAGCCTGGACACACTGCGGTGGAGCAAGCTGGCCCCCGCGGGGACTGGGCCCACTCCCCGATCCGGCTGCCAGATGTCTGTCACGCCCCAGGGCAGCATTCTCATCTACGGGGGCTACTCGAAGCAGGTGAGGCCGCATGGGTACTGCGTCCAGTGGGTCAGCCGGCACCGCGCCTCAGTGTCCTCGCAGACCGGCTGGCTTTGGAGACTAGTGTTATTCCGACTGACATCGTGAGGATGGATGTCCTCAGAGCCCTCGGCCCGCTAGTGCTGTGCTCAGGGTGTGGTAGAGGGCAGCCTGGGGCCATGCAGCGTGGGCACCTCGCCTGGGCACGGCATTGCACTGACTGCTGAAGGCGTGTCCCTGAGGGACAGCAAGGCCCTTCCAGAGCCTTGAACCCCCGTACACGGCTTGGCCTCTCCTGTTTCCTCTCATTGTGCAGTTGACCGCAGTGACGACAGCTGCGTGACGGGGGAGGCGGCACCTCAGTCGGGCGCATGAGTGGCCTGGGGCGTTCAGAAAATACCCCCAAGACAGCCTGCTGTTGGGCCCTTGGAAGAGGCGGAGATTGGATTGATTGGGGGCGGGGGTGGGGTGTCACACCCCTCAGGATGAGTATGCTCATGGCCAGTTACGTTGGAAGAAAAATGGCTTTTCTCCCACACAGTGGACAGCACATGCGGCTGGGTTGCACACGTTAGGTCAGAGGAGAGCCCCGTGTCTGTGCCCTGCGGTCTCGGCCCGGAGCCGCGCTTGCCTGGGGCAGCCTCGGTCCCCGGAGCCAGGGCTCGGGAAATAGCAGGGCTGGGCTGCGCCAGCAGTGCCTCGTGGGGCGCTCCCAGGACCCACAGGATGGGAGCCCGGGGCCCTAGGAGCAGCCCGACGCAGGGTGTGGCGGGCCAGGGCCACGGAAGCGTCTGGACGGTGGGGTTTGGGGGATGGGTGGCTCTAGAGACCAGGGGTGCGGTCGGTGGGGGATCGGGTCAGGACGATGGCCTTGCCCACGTCCTTCGGAAGGTGTGGGAACCGCCCATGGGGAGCGCGGGGAAGGCTGGTGTGCGGTGGGGTCGCAGAGGCGCCCAGTGGGGTCCTTTGCAGCCCGTAGGTCAGGCCGTGGCAGCCTCCGGAGCCTCAGTGGCCTGGCCTCTCTGATGTGCTCGTGGCCTGCGGCGGCAGCGGCATCTCAGTCCACCCGCCTCCAGTGAGCAAGGCGGCCGCGAGCCCTGGCACCAGGCCCGTCGACGGGCGCAGAGCCTGGTCTGAGAGGAAGGGCCCTGACGGCTGGCGGGGCCAGCACTGCTCGCCCTCACTTGGCTGCTCCCCTCACAGAGAGTCAAGAAGGACGTGGACAGAGGCACCCAGCATGCAGACATGTTCCTGCTGACACCGGAGGGAGGTGCCGAAGGTGGGCGTCGCAGGCGGGGCTGGCTGGTGGGGCGCCCCACGCAGACTGACTGAGTGTGTGTGACCCTGCGGCCCCAGCGCTGCGGAGTCAGCCCCACCGCAGCCCACTGCCCCAGCTGCTGGGAGTCTGGGCAGGCTGTGGGAAGGGCCTCGGGTACTCAGGAGCCCACAAGGTGCCCTGGGCAGCCTGGGCTGCAAAATGTTGCGGGAGAGGCTGGGACGGGGTGGCAGCCTGCAGCTGTGCCTGATGGGTGCGGTCAGCTCAGCTGTTCTGGCTCAGCAGGGGCAGCTCAGAACTTTCTTTCTAAAAAGGGTCTTGAAGGAATGTGACAGCCCCCTGCACACGATGTGGTGACGGTTGTGTCCCTGGGTGGTGTCCCTGGGTCCGTCCCTGTCGACTCGGCCCTCTCTGCTCACCCTCCTCGCTTCCTGGCAGGCAGGTGGACATGGACACGGGTCAACCCTTCGGGTGCCAAGCCCACCCCGAGGTCTGGCTTCTCGGTGGCCGTGGCCCCAAACCATCAAACACTGCTCTTCGGCGGCGTGCGTGACGAGGAGGAGGAGGAGAGCCTGGAGGGCGACTTCCTTAATGACCTGCACTTCTACGATGCCACCAAGAGCCGCTGGTTCAAGGGGCAGCTGAGGGTGCGCAGGGTCGGGCCTGCGGGCTTCTGCCCAGTGGGTGGTTCCCAGCCCTGGGTCACTGGTATCTGTGTGGCCCTGGCCCCCTCTGCCTGGGGCCACTGCCCTGGGGCTCCTCCCTGTCCAGTAGGACAGGCTGACCTGTCCTGTGGCCAGTGCCCACCCGGAGGCAGGGGAGCTGCTGTCCTGCGGTGGGGTCTGGGGCACTTTGGGTTCAGCTGAACTGATCAGGTCAGTGGCCTCAGAAACCAGGTCCTGACACCAAAGCCAGGCGGAACCATCGTGGCGGCAGGGCCTGGCCCCTTTAGAGCTTGTCCCATGGGTGCCAGGGGCAGGTGTGAGCGAGAGGACCCTCTGCTGTCCGCCAAGGCACTGCCCCAGCACAGGCGTGTAGGCAACTCGGGGCGGGCAGGTGGGGTGTCAAGAGCTGCCACAGCCGTGCTTCGGGCCCAGGTTCCTGCTCTAGTCTGTACCCTGTGGCTCAGCCCCAGGCCCCTCCCTCGGTCTACACCCATGGCTCAGCCCCAGCCCCTACCACAGCCTGCAACTTGCTTCCTTTATTGCCGCGCTGTGGGGCATGGAGGGTGCCCCCACTGATCCCTGTCCACTCTGCTCCTCACCACAGGGGCCCAAGTCAGAGCAGAGGAAGCGCCGGCGGGCCCAGAGAGCAGAGCCCAGAGGTGCCGGCGAGCAGGACGGCAGGGGGGCCTGCAGCCGGGAGCCCCTGGAGGTGGTGAAGGAGGTCGTGGCAGAGGACGGCACCGTGGTCACCATAAGGCAGGTGCTTGCAGCCCCAGGCCCCGCTGGACAACCACAGTCCGACGAGGAGGACAGCCCCGAGGAAGCGGGCAGCCCCCTGACGGAGCCCTGCCCCCGCTCCAACGCCATGCTGGCCGTGAAGCAGGGCCGGCTCTATCTCTACGGGGGCATGTTTGAGACTGGGGACCGCCAGGTCACCCTCAGCGACCTGTACTGCCTGGACCTGCACAAGATGGAGGCGTGGACGGCCCTGGTGGAAATGGACCCTGGTGCGTGGGCGGGTCCCCTGGAGTGTCCCCACCTTGTGCCCAAGGTGTCCAGGCAAGCCTCACTGCTGCGCTGACGCCCGGGCCCCGGGGGAAGGTCCCCCACGGGGGGGGGGGCCGAGCCCCAGCAGGATCGGCCCTGGAGGTGGGCATGGTGTTCACCAGCCCCAGCGCGTCACCCCGTTGCTGTGGCGAAGCCCGGGCACCCGCTCCCCGACCCACCCCGCCTGCACTGATGCGGGTCCCTGTGCTTGACAGAGGCTCAGGAGTGGCTGGAAGAGAGCGACTCAGAAGAGGACAGCGGCGACTCTGAGGAGGACGAGGACAGCGGCGAGGACGGCAGCCTGGAGGCCGGGGGTGAGTGCCCCACACAGCCCTGCAGCCGGCTCACCCCCTAGTCCAGGGGGCTCAAGTGTGAACGGATGAGCCGCACGGGCTGCCAGGCGAGCTCGCCTCCGTCCAGTCTGCGGGAGGGGCACCTCGCGCTGGCCCGTGGTGGGGGGCCTCGCCCGGCAGCCTCCCGCTGAGCACCCTCTCTCCTCCCCTCGAAGGAGCAGGCGCCTGTGCCCCTGGTGATGCCCGGCCAGCGCTTCCCGTGCCTCTCGCCCAGGACTGACCGGCTGGGCGCCGCGTGCTGGGCGACCACGAGGAGGCCGTGCCGAAGCTGCCCGCACCGTGGCCACAGCTTTCTTCCAGGGGTCCCCGGGAGCTGCCCGCTGGGCCAGCAGGTAACAGAGAGGCGCGGCCCCAGCACAGCGGCGCTGTCTGCAGCGAGAGGACCGCCCCGGAGGCCATGTGTAGTGGGGCCTGGCGGCAGGCTGAGCCCACATTGCCCGCAAATGACAGCGGCCCGCGGGCATGTGCCTGTGCAAGACGGCTGGGCAGCGTGGGGCTGGGCGGTCTTCGCGTGCGTGCCTAGGGCACCCTGTACCCTGTCCCCGGCTCCCGCCCAATAAAGTGCGGCAGCAGGTGGTGCCGCTCTTGCCATAGGCCTTGCTTGGGGCTCAGTCTATAGAGTTCTTGGATTTGGCGGTGGCTGGCTCTGGGGGTAGCACCTGCATCAGCCTCTCTGGCGGGGGAGAAGCCCTGGCAAAGCCAGGCAGGGCAGGGCAGGCAGTCGCCGCCCCCGGCCGTGACCCTGCGCGGAGCCTGTCCCCGGGAGGGAAGCCGGGCTGCCTGCCTGGCCTCGGGTCCAGCTGGCCTTGGAGGTCACGCCTGCACGCTCCGTCCTTACCTGCAGCGTCTGAGCGATGAGCATGCAGGTTCTGTGGGCTTCCAGGACCGGCCAGCGTCCTGCTCCATGCCTGAGGCCCTGAAAGTGGAAACGCCCATCCCGGCAGAGCAGGCTTGCCAGGGAGGCTGTGGGGGGCACTCACTTGGAAGCGGTCCGTCTCCCAAGCCTGCCCAGAGCCCCGCACGTGGCCTGTGGCCAGCTGGCCGGTGACCCAACGGTGGTGGGCTCTCACCACTGAGCAGAGCTGGAGGCTGCACGTGGAGGGGGCTGTCCTCTTGGGGCGCTGCCCGGGACCCCCGGGGCCGGCTAGTGTGGCTGAAGGACCTACGCTGCGCGCAGCGTCCACCCTGTGCCCGGACGGGTGGGCCGTGTCTGGCGCTGCTCTGTGAGGAAACGCCGGGAGGGCGTGTTGGCCACCAGCACCGTCTCCTTACGGAGGAGCCGCTGAGCTGTGGAACGGGAGGGCGAGGAGGAGGAGGAGGGTGGTTTCACAGCCACACGGTGTGAGAAGGAGCAAGCCCGGGAGGCCCTCGCGCGCGCAGACGCCTCTCGCCGCCACCCCCGCCCAGTCCCACCGAGCTCTGGGCCCTGTGGAGTGGCAGCCACGAGGGCCAGGGAACAAGCTGTGGCGTCGCCGGGTCACGGCAGGCCGGCCCGAGGGCCTGAGCAGGGAGCAGCAGGCCCACGCGCCGCAAGGGGCTCCCTCTGCCTCTGGCTTCCGGGTTTGCTGCGCTGTGGCGGGCTGGCACCTCAGCGCGATGGTGGATTCTGCTGGCCCGGCCACCCCTGACGACGGCTTGCCAGGCGAGGAGGTAGGCGCCTGTCACTCGGGCTGGCCCGGGTCCCAGAGGTGGGGTTTTGCGCGCATGGCACCGCCTGCTTCGGGCTGCGAGCTTTGGTCCCAGGGGCCGAGCTGGAGCTTTCTCAGGTTGTGACGAGTTGAGTGAAAGTCGGACGCACACGTTATGCTCGGGGCCTTCGTCGTTCAGAGCGGCTGAGCTCACAGCGGGTCTGCCCCTCCCCGGCTTGCTGGGGGCCCGGAGGGCCATGGGACAGCCCCTGCCGCCACCCTGTCCAGGGGCAGCCTGGCTCCGCCGTGTGGGTGACAGGTGTACTTCCGGTGGGGGCAGGCATGTTGGGGGACACTGGGCGGGGGACAAAGGAAGGAGGGTGGGGCGGCGTGGCCACCTGCGTGGTGTCCCCTGTGAGCGTGCGGCCTGCACTCTCCGCCCCGGCCTGTGTCGTGGTGCTCGGGCCAGAAGCCACAGAGGGCGTGGCAGCCTCATGGAGCACGCGGGGACACCCGCCTGCGGAGCCTCGTCACGCGCGCGGGGAGGACGGACGTCGCAGGGCGTCAGGAGCTCCCTCCCGGGCGGCTCCCCGGCCATGGGGAGGAAGGGGCGTGGAAGAAGAAAACTGAGTTTAACTGGAACATGCTCTAATCTTTAGTTTATTTCTGGTTAAAAATATAGCAATCCAGTGCAGTGTAGTAAAGAAATCTGCTCGAAAGGCAGCAGAGGACAGCTGAACGTAAGCGAAGCAAGGCCGAGCCCACGACACCCGTGGCGGGCGGGCGTCACTCCAAGGCCCTCCCAGGCAGCCCCGCTGTCCACGCAGGGATGGGGCCCCGTGGCCACACGGCACACGCGAGTTCTGGGACCTTTTTATTTGGACGAGGGGAAACGGCTGGTGGAGGAGGCAGACACGCCGGGGCGCCCTTGGCGGGGGCGGGGCCTCAGAGCGGGCGCCACGACTCTGGCGCGCCTACCCCCAGGCTTGAGCCCCCCCCCCCCCCCCCCCCCGTCCTGGAGCAGACCCGAGCAGGAGGGGGGCGTCCAGGGGACACAGGAGGCAGGCACAGGATGAGACGGGGACGCGGGGTGAGGGCTGCCTCAGCTGCAGTGTCTGGGGGCCCAAGCCCAGGCCCGGCCCCCCCACGTGCTCACTGTGCCCCGCACCAGCCTGGCTCTGGCTCGGTGCCACTGCGCATCTCCTGGGGTCTGATGGGGGAGCAGGACTTGGCCTGGAAACCGGTGTGGGAAGGCAGTGCTGGGGGTCGGGTGAGACGGGGTTTCTGCTTCTTCACGCGCGCACGAACTGACCGCCGGGCCCGCCCCTCAGCCCGCCCTGGACAGGAGGCACACGGTCCACCGTGCTGGCCTCGCCCCGCCCGGCGCCTCGGCCACGCGGAGGGTCTCCCGGCGCCTGCGCTACGCCCCGGGCGGGGGGCGACGGCGGCTGTTTTGCCATTGGTTGGCCGGCATCCCTTGTCTCCACGTCAAGCTGGGGGGTCGGCGTGCTGGCCTCCTGCCATGCCACACAGCATAGTGTTATACAAGCAAAGAATTTTGGCTAAAATCCAAAAAACATTATCCAGAAAAAAAGGCAAACTGTGATAATACCCAATCACGTGGTCCTGTGAAAAGGCTCGGAAGTGCTCGTCGGCCGAGACGGGGCCTGCCGTGGAGGCTCCTCTCCGCCCCTTTTGTCCCCCAGCTGACGCTCTGCCGACGCCACAGTCTCGTCAGATGAAAAAGTTAATGAACAAGATGGCGACTCCGATGTTGAGCAAGATCACCATGGCTACCAGGATGGGGGCCGAGCCCTGCAACGGGAGAGCGGAGCGTGAGGCCACCGAGACCTGGCCCGGCCGGCTCTTCATGGCGGGAGCCCCCTCGGGACAGCTCCAGCGGCGGCTGTGCGGGACAGCTGTGCGTTGTGACCCTGAGCGCGCGCGCACCCCCACACCCCCACAGCCCCACCCGGAAGCCCCGTGCCCGGGTCAGCTCGGACGCCCTGGGGCCGGGGGCAGCCTGCCCGGAGAGGCCCTGTTTCGCCCTGACCCCCACCCAGTGATGGCAGGGCCCTCTCTCGCTCCCCCCAGCACCCCTCCTTCCAGCAAGCTGCACCCCGTGCTGCTGCCTCTGGTCCCCTTCAGCCCCCTCCTGGGCTGCAGCCATCGCCCCCTGCCTGGGGTCCTGGGAGCCCACCGGGCACAGCTGGATGCCAGGTGCATGCCCACATTTCCCCACCCGCGCCGAGGGGCTTGTGGCAGAGCCCCCGGGAATGTCCGCGTAGCTCTCGGCTGCCTAGCGCCCTCCTCCACCCCTCCCCGCCTGTCCCCCGGTGGCCCGAGAGCCACACACGCGTGCGCTGCACCCCGCGTCCCGCGAGCTGGCGACAGGCTGTGGTCTCTGAGGCGGTGGGGTCAGGAGCACCCTGGAACCAGGCAGCAGGGATGCAGTGCGGCGCCCCAAGGGCCCAGGCATCTCGTGGGAAGGGCCCGCTGGGCCCCCAGCCTGCCCTCCCTGGAGGCGGGAAGACCCAGGTCGGGTGGGTGGCGGTCGGCACCCCTTACCGTGCTGGCCTTGAGCTCCTCGCCGGCCTCCTCGTCTGACTCCAGGGCCACGGGCGACGACTTCTGGGGCGGAGAGAAGGTGAGGTCCCAGCGCAGCAGCCGGGGCTCGGCCCGGTCCCCCCGCCGCAGGCTCTCCAGTCTCTGCACGGCGGGCTCTGCCGACGAGGCCGGCCTGACGTTCTCCTTGTTCTGCGACCTGCACCTCAGTCTCTGCGCCCCCGCGACCCGTTCCTCAGACCGGTGGTCCTCCCCCAAGGCCCGGCAGGTGCCCCCCTTGCTGTAGCGTCTTTTCTGGGGGTGCGTCTCCTGCGTGGCCGCGTCCACCCGCAGGAGGGGCTTCATCTCCGTCTCGTAGCTGCTCAGCTTGTCCTCGTCCAGCTCCAGCAGCCGGGGGCCCGCCGCGCCCGGGTGGCCGGCCCGGAGGTGCGAAGTCCAGGAGAAGGTGGGGGGCGACTCCGTCCGCCGCTCCCGGGGCTTGGGATTGCCGGGCGGCTTGTGGCCCGAGCCCCGAACACGGCAGTCCTCCGCGGGGTGGCCGCTGCGGAGGGCGCCCCCGCGTGCGCCCCTGGCACCCCCGGCCTTCTCCTCGCCCCAGCTGTTGCGGGCATAGTCGCCGCCCCCGCCCTCCAGGAGCATCTGGATGTCCCCACGCTCCTCGTCCACGGACACCTGCCGGGAGAAGTGGGCCACCTTGTTCCTCGGGGCGGGGGCGGGGGGCGGGCTGGCCGAGGGGCTGGCGGGGAGGCTCTGCAGGGGGCTGTCGTCGGGGGTCAGGTCGGAGGGCGTCGTGCCTTTGCGGTACAGCTCCGGGCTCTCCTGCGGCAGGGGCGTCCCGGTGGAGAGCACCTCCATGTCGTCGCTGGAGAGCTGGTGCTTCGGCCGCGGGTACTCGAGCCCTGGGGGCAGGAAGTCGAGGGGCTCAGGCTGGGACTGGGCTGCCAGGCGGGGCGGGGGCCGGAAAGCCCCCGCCTGCACCCCACGCCCCTCACCCCATGGCGCCTCAGCCCAGTCCCCGCCTGCAGGACTCCGGGCGAGCACAGCTAGGGGCCCGCCCCGATGGCCCCTTCCGGGCCTGAAAGGCGAGCCGTGCTGGGTGACCTGCAGGGGCTTCCCGGGCCTCAGGGGCCGGCAGTGCGCTTCCCTGCTCTGGAGACCCTGGGTTGGGGCCAAGGCGGGTGTGACCGGCCACGCGGCTGTCCTGGGGAGGGGGGGTGGTGCTCGCTTTCCCGCTGTAGGGGAGTCTGTGGCCCGGGAGGGCGTGAGACCAGGAAGTGGTGAAGGGCGGGCAGCTGAGTGCACCCCGTCCGCCTAGTCCCCTGCCTCACCCCTGTGGGCACAGGACGGGCGGCTTCCCAGCTGGCTGCAGCCGCCCCTTCGAGCAGAGAAGGGGGGTCCCTGCGCACTGGGTGGGGGGCCCAGACGGCCTCTGGGGGCGCGCCCCTTGCCTGCCAGCCACAGCTCTACCGCAGCCCCAGAGCTGGCGGGCGAGGGCCCGCCCCCCCGTGGGAGGCCGTAGCGGGCCGGGGCCGTGCACGCAGCCTGCCTGGGGCCACATCTCCGCCCAGAGGCGGGCACAGGTGGCCAGTGTCCGGCCACGTGCGCCGTCGCCAGACCGTGCCTTCCAACGGCGGGTGCCGCGCAGCCTGGAGGGCGGGCCGCGTCCTGGGGCGTCCCCAAGCGTGCCGGGGACCCACCGTTCTCCCTGTGCTGGAAGGAAGGGGAGAACTCTTTGGCAGTGATCCTGGCGATCCGGGCTTCCTCCTGGGCCTTCTGGGCGGCGGTGAGGGCGGCCTCGGCCTTGGCCCGGGAGTGGGAGGTCCTGTGGGAGAGACGGGAGGTGAGGGCCGAGCCCCGCGCTGCGTCTCCTTCAGCAGACACGGGTGGCGCCCGGCCCATGCCGCAGCCTGGGCTCTGTCACGGCGCAGGGCCCGCTGCAGGGCGAGCCCCTCCCTGGGTCGTCACAGGCACAGCGCGGGCACCAGGAGGCGCAGGCGTGTCATGGGGGGCAGGTCTTCTGCGTGGGGAGGCCACGCCCAGGCCCCAGGGCCCAGAGGTTGCCTGGGCAGCAGCCCCAGGAGGGAGGGGAGCCGTGTTGCTCGCGGGAGAGGCTTGCCGGCTGCCCTGGCCACAGCGACCTCCACGCTCAGGCCGGGGCAGCGACCGGGCCCTGCGGGAGTGGCCTCCCCTACCCCAGCCGCTGGCAAGCTAGCCTGCGCCCACCTGTGCTCGCGCGTGGGCTCCTCTTGGGGCCTCAGCCTGCCCTGGAGCGCCGCGTGTGGGCAGGGGCCCCAGCACGGGTCGGCGTGGGGACCCCCGCGCCGCACCGTGTCAGGCCTGTGCCTGCGCCGAGGGCTGCTCCCCGTAGGGGTGACCTGCCCCAGAAGCTTCCGCAGGGTGACGTCCCTGCCAGAGCCCGAGTGACCCTGACACAGCACCCAAGGACGGCTGGTCCCCACCAGGCACCCCTCCACCTGTCCCTCATCGAATGCCAAGGCCCGGGCTGGGGCCTGACGCACCACCACTGTCTCTGCGCTGGCCTGCGGCAGGGCCTGCCCCCCAGCACCCATGGAGTGGGTGGCGGCACCACCCACCGTGAGGTCCCCAACCTGGGGGTCGGCAAAACCGGGGTGTCACAGAAACACGGGGTCTTGCCTGCCCACTGCACTCGGCCCAATGGGCCGGGCCTTGCAAGGGGTGCCTTGCACACATGGGCCCGAGCCCCGGAATGGCCCCGGGGTGACCACTGGTTGGGCGTGGGGGGGGCCGGGTTTGTGGGCTCTGAAGCTGTAACATGGGGGGCCGCCTTTGAGAGAACATGTCCTGGGATATCTCACAGGTGGGGGCTGGGGCCAGGCTTCCAGCTGGAGAAGGGCAGGGAGGGGTGCAGGTGCGGGAGCAACACCAGGGATGAGTGTCAGGTGTTTTCCGCAGCCGACTGAGTCACGCCCACCTCGAGTGAACCCCTGTGCAGCCCCTCCCCGAGGGAGGCCGGGACACACAGGCAGGGCCCCAGGAGCCGTGGCTGCTGGACACTGCGAGGGGGGCCACGTGAGAGCTGGTGCCTGGCCCTGGCCGTGCCCCCCGCAGGAGACGCGGGTCCCACAGGCTCCTGGCCCTGCGTTTGCGTTTGCGTTCAGCACAAACAGGAGGACGTCTGCCCGTCACGCGGATGCGCTGACCACAAGGCCCCCTGGGCAGAGGCCAGACGGCACTCGGCCGTCCCCACCAGGCCATCGGCTTCCCGGGGCCACTGGCTGTGGGGCTTTCCCGCTCCGGGCCCACAGGACCTCCCTCCACCGACAGCCACTGAACACCGAGTACCTGTCCCCACCCAAGTCAGACGCACGGCTGAGGTCCACGTGTGGCCTGGCCACGGCACCCACGTGTGCCCAGCTCCACGTGGCAGGCTGGGCAGCGAGGCCAGAGATGGAGGCCTGGGCTTTCACCACGAGTGCTGCTGCCACAGTGCCAGACCCTGTGCCAGGGACACAGGCAGAGACCCGGGGCTGGCCCGGGGGGTGCCTTGGAGGCATGAGGGGCACCCAGTGCCCGCTGCCACTCACTCTAACGCAGGCATGCTGTGGACGGCACACCTGGTGCAGAAAGCACTCCAGAGCAAACCCCACCGGCCCCCCCTTTCCCCTCATGAAGCAAAGAAAAAGAAGGGGAGCCCCCTCCCAAGAGACCAGAGGCCAAGGGGACCACCAATGGGGCTGGAAATGAGGGTCCACTCCCCCACCTGGGGTCCAGGGCCAGGCCACACTGACACCCCAGCCTCCGCCCCGTCTCCCTGCGGCTTCCCCAGGGCCTGCGTCCCTCCCCCTTGTCTCGTAGGGACCCTCATCACTGGCCGCGGCCTGCGTGGGGCCCATGTGAGGTTTGGGGCCACCATCCACCCGGCTAGGGGGGCTGATGCCCCAGTCCCTCCAGGACCTGCTCCCGGACAAATGTTGCCCCAGGACGCGTCTGAGCCCACCCTCGGGCCAGGGGCACCTGGGCTCCCTGCACCAGTGGCTGCAGGGACGGGGTGCGGGGCTGAGCCCTGCGCAGAGGGAGCTTTTCGCTCTTCAGCCTGGGGGCGGCCTGCACCCCGTCTGCCTGCTCTGTGCGGCTCTGCCCTGCGCTGTGCTGTTTCGGGGAGCGACCAGGGCTGTGGGGGGCCCAGGGCCGGAGAGGCTGCGGCCCAGCCCCAGCCCGCCCTGCTCTCCGCAGCCAGCGCCGCTCAGCTCCTTTCCCTGGGGCCTCCCTGAGTTACAGCTTTGACAAAACCCTAGAAAATCACCCTCCTGGGAACGGGGAGCCCCGGGGCCTCTGGAAGGCGGGGCCGAGACAGGACACCCCTCAGCTCTGCTCCGCCGCCTTGGCTCCCCCGCAGCCCTGACAGACACCCACAGGGTCCAGGCCCCCCCTCCCCACTGGGCAGAACCACGATGAGATCTGGGCCTGGACAGGCCCGCAGAGGCCCTGGGGCAGGGGAGGGCGGTGGTCTGCCTGCTGGGGGGCAGGGGGCGTTGGCAGCGACGCGGAAGAGGGGCTGATCGCCCTCCGCTGGGGCCGCGGTGGCCGAAGCTAACGGTGCACGAAAGCGGCGAGGACTCCCGGGGGTGGAGCGCGCCGCTGCCCTGCGCCCCACAGGGAAGCGCCGTCCCCGGTGGGTTCTCCTCACGCGCAGGCGGCACACGGTCTGGGGACGCCCCGGGGCCGGGCCGCGGGTGCCTGTGAGGTCCCCTGCTGGGGCGGGCCGGCCCCGGGCCTCCTCCCGACGCCGGCCCTGAGCTGGCCAGCGGCTTCCCGCTCCTTTGAAGGCGGCGTGTGCCAAATGCGCGGAGCCGGGCCCGGCCGCCGGACACGGGGCTGCTGCCCTTCCCCGCCCCGCGCCGCGCCAGGGGTCCCCGGGCGCGGCAGGGGCGGGATCTGTCTCCGTGTGGGCGCGGGGGTGAGGGGCTTCCCCTGTGGACTGGTCAGCGCCGGCCGACTCCGGGCTGCGGATCCCCCACTGCAGACAAACCTCTGGGCGGCTGGCCTGTCCCTCTCTGGTTTGTGGGGGTGGGGTGGGGTTCACCGGTTGCCATGGCAGCCCCCAAGGTGCCGCTTCAGAGGAAGGACTCGGAGTCGACTTCCAGTGGCGCGCGCCCTCCTTGCCGCCGCCTCCCCCCGCTGTCTATGTTTAGACCCGTGCCCCCTCCTCCCGCACCCCGGGCCCCCGCGCACCAGGAATAGCAGAGAACCGGGCCCCAAGTAGCCGCGAGCGCGGAGCCTGAGCCGGGGCTGCCGTCCCGCTGCCAGCCCCGCCGCGGGGGCCTCCGGGCACCGCCAGGCCTGCGCATCCTGGGCGCCCAGGGGCTGGATGTGCTCGTGCCGCTGTCTCAAGGGCCATCAGGACCCGGCCCTGGCACTGCTGTCCTCTAGGGCTCGATGGGGCTGGGACCCCACTCACGGGGTGGCCGCGGGGCGGGAAGGCGCCGGGAGGGAGGGATGAGCAGCCAGGCCCACTTCAGGGGTTCACAGCGGCCGCCCCTCATGCTCACCTCGGGGGCGCAGTGAGTCTCATGAGACCCGCGATGGGCTGCTGCTGTTGGCCGACACCCCATGCTCCGTGGCCCCCTCGGCCAGGCTGGGCAGTGACCATTTCTGAGCTACGCAGAGCCCCCAAATTGCCACTACCTGTCTGAGCCATCACCCCCAGAAATAGAGCAGTTTGGGGGTGTCCGCTCTGCCTGCTCCAAGGAGGTGCCTTGTGCCCACGCCCCACTGGGCACATGCCGCCACTGCCCACCCCCGAAGCCATGCAGAGGCCGGGAGCGAGCACGCTGGCCAGGCTGGTGCTGCCCCAGGGCAGAGCCCTGGGCTGTGGGGGTCGCTCCTGGGCCTTGTAGAGGCCACAGCTTCCTGGGGTACCCGGCCTGGGCTCTCCTGATGAGAGCTGCCTCCCACGCAGCCCGAGCCTGCCCAGGGCCAGCTGCCTGTGGCCGAGCCCGAGGTCCTGGCCACTTGTCTGACGAGCAGCGGGGGCGACGGTCCCATTGCCTCTGACCGGTGCTCAAGGGCAGCGCCTGGACACGCCGGAGATGTGGAGGAGCCTCGGGCCCCGACGGCAGCTGCACCAGGCCCAAGACCAGGGGCGTGAGGCTCAAGGACCACACCCCCCAGCCCCCTGCAGGCAGGACCCTGAAGTGTCTTGGTGCCTGCTCCCCAGGACGGTTGGCCAAGCTCCGGGCTGTGGGCCCAGGGGCTGTGGGGGTGGGGACGGGGTTTTGGGCACGGCCCTTCCACACCTCCCCACTGCAGTCGGCCTGCACCTCGAGCCCCGACACAGACCCGAGCCCCGTGGGTCTGGGGTGCACGGGTCCCACGTGGCTTGTCCTCACCCCGTCGCTGTGGCACCTCCCAGGCCCGGCGCTGGCCACGGTGGACACCATCTCCCAAAACTCCGCGAGGCAGGCTGGAGGGCAAAGCCCACCCTCTGCAGAGCTGGGGGGCCCGCCCAGGCCACACCAGAGCTGACGCCCCCCGAGGGTGCCTGAGCCCGGCGCGGGGACGCTGGGCCGAACCTGCGGGGTGCAGGCTGTGGGGGCCAGCAGCAGCCGCCCTGCTCCTGCGAGACTTCCTGCCCCAAGAAGCGGAAGCGACTTCTGCCCGGGGAAAAGCTGACCCGGGGCCGGGCGACCGGGTCTTGTGGCCTCGGCCCAACATCCCTGGGGCTGCCGCCACTGGACTCCAGGCCTGAAGGGAGCCAGTGGGGCTGAGGCGCTGGTGCCCGCACCGCCCTCCCTGCCCTGTCCAGCCACCCAGCACCGTGAGACGAGGTGGCCACTGAGCCACCACCCGGCGAGGGGTGGCCACGGGCCCCGCAGCGCAGCTCCCACCCCACGAGGGCCGGCGGCTGACCCCTCGCAGCCTCCCCGTCCGCCACCAGCCTGCAGCTGTGGGAGCCGCGCTCCGGCCTCACCGCCGGCTGAGCGCCTGGAGGAACCCCTGGGGTCCCGGGGCCGGCCCCCCACCCCTCCCCCGCCCCTACCTGGAGGCTGCGATCTCCGCCTTCTGCTTGGCGATGGTGGCGGCCCGCTCGGCGGCCTCCACGGCCCGGTCCACCTTCTCGCGGATCTTGCTGGCCCGCAGCGGGATGAGGTTCTTGCGCTTGCCGCTCACGAGCGCGTTCTGCTTGTACTTGCCTTCCTCCTTGGTGCCGTCGGGGAAGGTCATGCAGCCGTAGCCGTGCCGCCGGTTGCCCGCCCACTCGCCCTGGTACTTGAGCCCGTCGGAGCGCTGGCTCACGCCCACGCCCGCCCGCTTGTCGTTCTTCCACTCGCCCACGTAGGTCTCGGTGGTGGTGGCGTCGATGTCGTCCTCGATGGCCGACAGCTCGGCCTCGGCCTCGCCCAGGCTGGCGGTGGAGTGCACGTCGCTGGCCGCGGAGCTGAGGGTGCTCATGCCCGCCTCGCTGCGGAAGGAGCTCTGCTTGCTGCGCTGGCTGGCCAGGCTGCTCTTGGACTCGGACTTGCGCAGCCGCAGCCCGCTGAGCAGCGAGCGCCGGAACAGCCCCTTCTTCTTGCTCTTGAGGATCTCGGAGTCGCTGTGCGCCACGAGCACGAAGCCGCCCCGGGACACGGCCGGGCTGCCGGCCACCGCCGGGGAGGCGTCGGGGTGCAGGGCGGCCCCGTTGGTGTGCTCGCTGCGCAGCGAGTTGATGGACGTCCTCAGGGGCGAGCGGATGACGGCCGCCATGCCGTAGGGGACGCTCTGCCGCACCCCGTAGCCCTGGCGCATGCCGCCGGCCCACTGGCCCTGGTAGGTCCCTGCGGAGACAGTGGAGACGGGTCAGCTCCAGCGGGGGCCACGGCCCCGACCCCGCCCCACCCAGGACAGTCAGCCTTGGGCAGCGCTGTTCCTGGCGCTCGGGGTTGGGGAGCCACACGCTGGGGCGCACGCTCGCTATCGGAGTCCCTGCTGGTTGGATCTGAGGCCACTTCCGTCCTGCTCCCCTGGGCGGGGCGGGCCGTCTCAGGAGGACGGGGCTGGAAGCCTGGGAGTCGACATGGGGCCGGAGGAGACGAGGTGGGGCACAGGGAGGACGCCCCTGCGAGCGGCCAGCCAGGGGTCGCGGGGCCCAGATCCGACGGCAAACCCTGCCGAAGGGGCCGCCTTGCAAGTGGCCAGCTCCCCGCTGCCAGAGGCGCGCGAGGACGGTGTGGGCGAGCTTGCCGGGGGCGCCGCGGTGCGTGGGACCGACAGTGGCAGTTTTGCCGGGAAAGCCCCCCAGCCTGTGGGGTGTGGTTCGACAGCCCAAGTCAAGCAGCACCAGAGCGAAGCAGCTCCCCTACCCCCGCCGCCCTTGGGTGGGGAGGACGGAGGAAGAGCAGGTCAAAGCCAGAGCGCTGAGGACACAGCAGCAAGGGCTGGGACAGCGGCTTCTCCCTGGGAGCGCGCTGGGGAGACAGAACCCCCCCGGGGCCGGGGGACCAGCCACCCCATGGCTGGCTGGGGTGCGGACCCGAGACCTGCCCACCTCGCGGCTGGCCAGGGCACGGGCGGCCGGCCAGGCCCTCAGCGCGGGCCCCGCCGCAGCCTGACCAAGGAACAGCCGAGGCCTCAGACACCCAGGGACAGCCTCCAGCAGGGAAGAGAGACCCAAACAAGCAAATGAAAACCGGGGACGCTGGCAGGGAGGTGGGGGGAGGGCACATGAAATGCCCGGCCATGGAGAAGCCAGAAGAGAAATCCTCGGCGAGACGAGGCCACGCCCACAAAATGAGAGGGAAACGCAGCGAGAGGGGAGCGGAGGAAAGAGCCGCTGGAGATTGGAAGTGCGGCGGCTAAAATTAAAACCCTGGTAAATGAGTTGGAAGATGAATTCAAGAATCTTTCAGAAACTAGAACAAAAAGAAGAGGTGGGCAAAGTAGTGAGGAATAGTGAGAAGAAAATTAGAATCTTCCATGAGTCATCCAGAACGGCCCCAAACCTGTACATGAGGCGTTCCGGAGAGCTCGAAGGAAAATTACCACAGATGTAAAACAGGAACCCGGCCCGACTGAAGGGCGCGGGGCGTCCAGAGGAAGGGCTCGCGGGCGCCGCACGAGGAGGCTCCGCCCCAGACGTGGTTTGGTGCAAATTCAGAGCTCAAGGAGCCGAGACCCCACACACTCCCAGTAAAGTAGAGCCCGCTGCAAACAGTGGGGAACAGGAATGACACTGAGCTGCCCCAGAGCGACGCGGAGACCTGAGGGTGAGGGGCTGCCCCCATCGTGAGCAAAGGTGACCTTCACGCTCCAGTTCTGTGCACGACCCGTGTGTCCACCAAGCACCAAGCCACGCAGAACAAGCTTCCAGGCAGCCCTTCTCAGGACGCTACTGCAGGGTGCGCGTGGCCAAAACAAGGGCCTGACACAAGAAAGATGATGCCTTGGGCACCCCACACAGGGGGAGGGGGAACCAGGGAGACAGCATGTATGGGAGTGGGGGGGAGACCGCACCCCCATATGCCGTCCATACAGCTCTCCTTGCGGACAGCCACACACCACGCAACAGTCTCGGCCACCAGTGGCCACAGAGCTGACCGTGGTCCCCGAGTGCAGCCTGGGTGGGGACGGGTCGTGTGCGTGCTCTGTGATGCTGTGCAGCTGCATCACCTACTGACACACTTCCCAGAGTGTGACCCTGGCATTTCAGAAGGCAGGAAAGCCACACAAATAGAACGGGCAGAGCGCGCACAGATGATGCACACACACGTATATGTTAGTGCTACGTAACCCAGGGGGTGGGCTTACGTGGCAAGCTGCGGGGAGAGATTTTCCTGAGCACTGGGAAGGCGAGGGAAGAATCAGCCGGTGATTTAAAGACACCTGTGCTGTTGGGAAAAGGAGTCGTGAGTGAAACGCATAAAAACGTACAGACCCAGAGGCGCCGCCTGGCTGAGCAGGAAGCCCCCGGCTTTCCACGGCGCGGCGCCAACTGTGGGCTCCGCAGGAGACCGTGAGAGCTGAGCAGGCAGGGAGGGGGAGAGACCGGGCTGAGTCTCTGTCCTCCAGGGCCGGAGGGCACACGCCACGCTCGCAGTGGCTGGCGGGGAGGTCAGCATGACGCGGCCCCAGGGAGGCCCAGCAGCGGGCGGAGGGTCGGGGCCTGGCGGGTGCTGTTCGGCTTTGACCTCGCGCGCGGACAGACACCCCGGCCCCCGGGCCCACGTCCTTCATGGAGGACTCAACGCTTGATCCGGGGGCGGAGGGGAGGCACCGGCGGGACAGCTCTGACGACAGAGACTCGTACTTCTGGCCATGAAACCACCTCGGGGTGGGGCCGGCCCGGCGCCCGTGCAGGTCCACTGGAGGACGAGGGCGGTGGGGCCGGCGCTGGGAGGCCCGGGTCCAGGCTGAGAACCACAGGGAGCAGTCCTGGGGGGGGAGGGGGGGGAGCACAGGCCCACTAGGTGCGAACTTGACCTTCACGTGACCCTTGCACCCCCACCGAGTGGGGACCCCAACAGGCACGGGAGACGCCACTTAGGTGTGCCCACCGCACGCACCCCCAGGCGGCAGGGATGAGGGTGTGCATCTGTGGGGTGGGGTGGGGTGCAGGTATGCGGGACGTATGGGGTAGGGTAGGGATGTTCAAGCATGTTGGGGTGTGGGAGGCCCCCAAAGGCAGGGAGGGGGGTTCCAGAGGCTCACACCAGCCCCCAAGGCCTTTCCACGCTCCACGTTCACTCACTGTGAAAAGGACTATTTTTCCAAGTGTTTTTTCTTTTTAAAAATAGACTATTTTTGGAGCAACACAGGGCACAGGAGGAGGGCGCGGAAGTAAGACTCCCCATGTGCCCCCACAGTGCATGGCGCCCAGGAGCGTGCTTGGGCCGTGGGGTGCCTGACCCCGGGAGTCTGCCGTGTGGACAAGAGCTGATGACGTGTCCCCACCCACTGCCGTGGTCAGGCCGTGCAGCTTCGGCACCCCGAAGCCCTGGGGTCCCCGTGCTTCCTCCACACTCCCAGCCCTGCCCTGCCTCTTTCAGAGCATCCAGAGGTCGGGGTGCCCCCCTTGTGCACCCACAAGCCGTCCCACTGCTGGGGGCATCTGTTGCTTCCAGTGTTGAGCCGGATGGCAGGATGGAGGCTGCCAGACAGCACCGAGTCACCCCCGAGCATAGTGCAGCCCCCGGGCCCCATGAGAGGCTGGAGTGTAGCTGGTCCCCCCAGTCCCACCTGGAGGACTGGGAGGAGGCCCAGGGGCCGCGGAGCCCCCAGGCGGTGTCCACTTTCCTCCTCTGTGGGCTCTGACTTGAGGGCCAACATCTAGCTGCCTTCCGTCCCTACCCCCAGCTCCCGGCTTCCCCCATGGGTGCTCCGCGCCCCTGCCTCACTCCGCCCCAGGCCTGCCCCTGAGCCCCGGGAGCCCTGCGTTTGGGAGGGTGCAGGGTGGTGGACATGGGTGCCCACACCCGCCACCGAGCCCAGGGGTCAGCCCGTGAAGGCTGCTGGGCCCGGGAGGTCTTCTCTTTGGGATGCTGGGCCGAGCACCAGGGGGCAGCTGGGGAAGCCGGGCAGCGAGTGGCCCCCTGGACCGGAGGGAGTCCAGAGCGTGAGGCTGGTCCAGCACCCCCATCCCCGGTGGCTGCAGCCCCTCTACCCAGGCCCTGGGCCCGGCAGGAACTCGCCCTCGGCTGCTCAGTGCGGGAAGCCACCTGTGCCCTGCAGACTCGTGAGCCGGCCCGTGCTAATGCAGGAGGCGGGCAGGCGGGCGGGGCCTGATGGGGGACCCCTGGTGTGCATGTCAACTCGTGCCTTTGCACACCTGAGCCCACAGGGCAGCGCTAGAAGGGCGGCTACAGGAGGACGAGGGCTACAGGAGAGGCAAGGCTGCGAGAGAACGCCAGAGAGAGCCCTGAGAGAGTGGGGGCTCATGGGGGGCTGGGGGTGCCGTCACCGGCCTGCCTCCCAAAGCGCCCTCCCCCTCCTGGCCACGCAGCGCTTCCCCGAGAGAGCATGAAAGCCCGAAACCCCCACCGCGGGCTCTGGCTCCCCCTCCTGGCAGGTGTCCCAGCCCGACCCCAGCGTGAGGACTTCCAGCCAGGAGCCCTGTCCAACACCCCCCAACCTCGCCAGCTGGGCTGTTTCCAGGCTGCACCCCAACTCTCCCAGAATGCCCAAAATCTGCCCAGAGGACCCAGGTGAGCCGCAGGAGGAGAAAGCCTGGGCCGGGGCCCCACAGAGCACGGGAGTGGAGGGTCAGAGTTCAGGTGTGAGGCTGGCGCCCCAGGGCCCTGCACAGAATCAGGGTCTGGGGGAAGGGGTGACATCCTGGCCTCCCGGGGTGCAGGGCTGAGTCTCAGCGCTATGAAGCCACCGCAGCCTCTGCAGCGGGAGTGCGGCCGGCCAGGGAGTGACCCCCAGGGCGCGGCAGACTCTCCTGTCCCCTGCTGCTCCCCTGAGCAGTGTCTTCAGTCAGTCCGCCTGTTCTGCTCCCCACTGCCTCTGGGGAGTCCTCTCACCCCACACCTCTGGCCTGTGCCCCAGCTCTTGTGTGCATGAATAAATCTGTTTTTAAAAATAAAGGAAAAAAGAAGACCAGTGACATCCTCACCGGCCTAACCCCGACCTGAGGCCAGAAGCCCCACATGGCGCTCACAGCGGAGCTCGCCGGCCTGCGCCCGGGCAGCCTCACGGCCCCCACGGTGACCCCGGCATCCTAGCCCTAGCCCAGGCGTCCTGGGTCAGCTCACAGCCCCCCAGAGTGGCCAGTCAAGGGGGCAGGAGCCTACTGCCCCGCGGCCACCCCAGGACACGGCTGCCCGGGGCAGGGAGGGGGACGCCCCTGGAGGACAGCCTGGACAAGGGGGGAGTCTCAGGGGCCCAGGCCAGACCCCTCCCCCAATCTCCTCCCCCCTCCCCCGCACCGGCCCCTCCCGTCCCTGCCCTCCCCCGCTGCCGTCCAGCTGCCGGGACACGGGTCAGCGTCCCCGCGGTCTGCCAAGGGAGCCCTGGCCTCTGCTCCACCCTTGCCGCCCTCGGGGGCAGAGCCACCTCCCCCCGGCTTGCCCTGCGCCCATGGGCCTGCACCCCCAGAGGCTGCACCCGGGCTCCGCGGCCCCCGGGACGAGGTGGCTTCTGTGCAGGCCCAGAGGGCCAGGCAGCTGCGGGCCCAGGAGGCTCTGCCCGCGGTCCCGGGGGGTCTGCTCCTTCTGCTCCGGGAGCCTCCGGAACCCCAGCCTGCCCTGCACCCCAGGTCTCCATGGGCGGGTCTCCCCCACAGGCTTTCCCAGACGGCTGGAGACGGGCCACGCGCCCTCATGGCCCTACGTGCCCCTGCCCCGGGACCGAGAGGGTCCCCCGTTTCCCAACAGCACCCACGGCCCCGGGTCTCTGTAGTCACTGCTGCCCGCGGGCCAGCGCTCAGCTGGCACTCTGCACCCCGAGGGGCCCCAACTCCGAGCGCCCACGGAGCGTCCAGTCCGAGTGCCGGGCAGAAGGGGCCGCAAGAGCCCGTTCCCGGAGCCGCCATCCCGGCAGCGCTGGGCGGGCCGGGCGGGAGACAGCGCGGGGCCCCAGCAACACGAGGCCCTGGCCCCAGCTGAGGGGGGCGAGGCTGAGCTGACGCCGCCGCCCCGGCCCTCCCCCACCACACCCTCCCGGCAGGACGTGGCGGTCAGCAGCCCCGGCCAGGGCGGGTGCGGGGGGCGCGGCCGCTGCGGGAAAATCTGGCAGCGGCTCAGAAGGCGACACGTGTCCCCGCACCCCACCGTGCCCCAAGGGGACTGTCCACGGTGCTCGCGGCAGTTCCACGGATGACGGCTCAGCGGCGGTCGTCATGGGTGGACAGTCAGCCCGCGTGGGTGGGGTCTGGCTGCAGACGGGGGACCCGGAGACTGCGGGGTGACGGGAGGGGCGGAGGGCCAGGCCTGGACGGCCACTCCAGGGACACGCACGCAGGTCCTGGGGCGGGGTGGGGGGGGACTGGGAACGGGGCTTCTCTGGGGGCGATGGAAATACCCCAGGGTTGGGCTGCGGCGGCACCTGAGCCTGCCCGGTGACACGCTGAGGCCACCAGCCGGCTCGCTGCGGAAGGGCGCGGGTCGGGGCGTCTTGGGGCCTCCTGACGACCCCCAGCAGTGAGTGGGTCAGTACCGGGCCCAGAGCAGACCGGGGTGGAGACCAGGGTGGAGGCGCCACTCCGAGGACGCCCGCGAGGTGTGTGGGGTGGGCCCCTGGTGCTCGGGACGGTCCCCGACCTCCCTCAGAACCCGAACCCCCCACGGAATACCCTCCCGTCTCCCTGCATGAGCCCCCGGCCTCCTGAAGAGCTCGTCTCCCCTGTGAACTGACTTCACCCCCCCAAGGCAGAGACCGGCTGGGGGCAGCCGGCCCGGGACAGCGACGGGCAGGCGGCCGCTCTGCTCCTGGCTTGTGCCCTGGACTCAGGCCGGGACCCAGCCGTCCCCCGGCCCCCGCTTGTTTGGGGTCTTCCACACGCAGTGGAGTTGAAGACCCGGGGGTGAGGTCACGCTGGCGGTGGCCCTGCACCCAGGGACGGCGCTCGCCGGAGACGGAGGAGGGGACACCGAGGCTGGGGGCCGCGGGGGGCACCCCACCCGTCCCGCCCCGCGTGTGCCGCTCGGGGGCCTGTGGCCTGTTTGACCATTTCCAGCCAAGCCCGCTCCACCCGGTCCCCTGCCCGGAGAACGCCGGGTGTCAAGCCGCGGCCTCAGCCCCGCATGGCCACACAGCCAAGTGGGGCCCCGCCCTCCGGCCTCACGGGGTCCCCCTGAGCAGGCCCTGAGTCCCCTGGAGGGCGGAGAGGACCCAGCTCCTGGGTGGCCTCGCTGGCGGGCCCGGCATCAGCACCGTCCCTGAGCCTCAGGGCTGGAGCCGGAGCCACGCGAGCCCCCACACCCCGGGCTCCCTGCCGGGGGCGGTCACGGGAAGAGCCGGGGCCTGAGGCGGGACCGTCAGCCCGACAAGGGTCAGCGCCACCTGCACGCCCGGGCGGGGCCCGCGCTCTGTGACGCGTGTCCCAGGCGACCCTGACGCGCGCCGCTGAGTCTGGGGCACTGGCCAGGAGCAACGGGCAGTGGAGCCCGGCGCCCTCCCGGGCCAGCGGCAGACCCCCACCATCCTTGGGGAGCTCCCCGAAGCCCGGGGCTCCCTGTGTGACACTCCTGGGGGCAGGACGAGCAGGACAGGCCTCCTCAAAGTCACAACCCCAGTCTGGGGGGACAGTCGCCCCGCCCCGCAGGCTTCGCCCAGCGCCCCCTGTCCTGGGACGCTCAGCCGCCCCCTCCCTCCTCAGACAGCCGCCCGCGCCGGCTCGCCCGCTTCGTCCCTCGTTTCCCTTCCCCCGGCCGGCTCCGGTCCCGCGGCGCCAACTGCACATTCGGCCTCGCCGCCCCCCGCCGCACATGGTAAAATCCCGCCCCATGTGGGGTCAGCAGATGGTGTTGCCGGCGGGTGGGGGGGCGCGGGTGGAGCCCCGTGCCTGGGATCTGTGCCCTGACCCCAGAGGGCCCGCGCGCCCTCCTGCGCCGAGATCCAGATGAGGACCCGCGTGCACCGGCTCCGCCGGCCTCGCCGCCCGCCCGCCCTCCCGGGCACCCGCCCCCCCCCCCGCAGCCCGCAGGGCACACAGCCGCGCCGCGCATGCCAGGGATGCCCGTCGGGGCCCTGAGCCACCGTCTCGCCTGACCGCAGTGGGGAGCAGCAGCATCTCCAACGACCGACTCGGGAGGGGCTGGTGCTGCGCTCGCAGGCGCGTTACGCGGTGGCGGGAGGTCAGGGCCAGGGTCAGCCCCTGCTCCCGTCCACGCCCTGCCTCTCGCTCATGCGAGGCGCCTGCCCGACTCACAGCCATGACGGAGCCATCAGACTGGCTGCTCCGGGGGACACAGACGAGGGAGTGTGACAAGGGCCTGGGGACCCAGGGAACGTGTCCCCTTTGCTGTCCAGTTCCGAGTCCGGGCAGTGAGCCCAGGCGTAAGATGGCGGCGGAGGACGCAGTTACCCGACGCCACTGCCCTTGCTGCTTGGTTCAGCCCCCACGTGCGGGCTGCACGCGCTGGACACCAGGGTGCCCGGCGGCGCCTCCTGCGGGGAGGCCGTGAGTTAGCCGCTGTCGTGGCTACTGGGCCTGGGCTGGGGCTGGGAGGCTGGGGCCGGGATGCTGGGGCCACAGCTCTAAATTCATTGTGCTTGACTTAGATTCAGATTCAAAGAGCCACGGTGGCCAGTAGCCACCGCCGTGGGCAGGGCTGGTGTGGACCGCCCACCCACAGGTGCCGGTTTAGAGGGTGTGGCACTGGCCGCTCCAGACAGACCCTGCCTTTGCCTGCCTGGGCGGTGCTTGTGTGCCTCAAAACGCCCAGCCCACGCCGGCCAGGCAGAGCAGACCCCGGATCTCAGAGCGGCTGTGCATTCTTGCTGGGGGAGCCCGCCTGGAACCGCCCCTCTGTCACCAGGAGGCCCTGCCTCTCTGGAAGCCTGGCAGCTCTGGGGTGAAGGCGGGCGAGCCCCCGGGGTGGCGTGTCTGGAGCGTGGAGCCTCGCACTGACTGTGCGTGGGGGCCGCGGCTGCTGAGGGTGTGCGGCAGGGCTCGGGCAGAGGCCAGGCCCAGGCGGGAGGCGCGGGACAGAGCCCAGGGCCCAGGGCCCGCCCCACCCAGGCCGCAGCCGCGCGGGCGCTCTCCACGGTGCTGACGGGGCCTCCCCTGACGGCGCAGGCCCCGGGCAGGGCTCCCTTCCCCCGTGGGGTCTCTGCGCTGGGACGAGCCACAGGGAACTTCACCGCCTCGTGGGCGCGCGGGTCTGACTGCCCTGCTGCCATCTAGGGACACGGTGTCGCGCACACGAGCAAGAGCGCGGAGCTGATGGCCGGTTACGCTGGCAGGTGCCAAGGCCCGGGGGGCTGGCAGGTGCCGAGGCCCGGGGGAAAGCGAGGAAGAAGCAGGCGCCAAGAAAGCAGCAGAAGGCCCTGCTCCCCCGCGCCCCAGCGCACTGTGCCCCGCTCCCCTCTCCTGCGGGGGTCCTGGGGCCGGCCGGGCCCCCTCCTGGCCCCGCGGTGCCGGTCTGATCGGCCAGGTGCCTCCCGAACCACCCAGCCCAGCCCCTGTGCCCCCACTGCGCGCGCGGGCAGGCGCTGGGGGAGGGGCGCGTCTTCTCTGCTATTATTGGCAACAAAGAACTAGTTATTTGCTTTCCCTGCTCCTTTCACCTCACGGAGCCTCTTCCCTCCCAAAGTGGCTGAAAGAATCTCTGCGGAGAGGCTTTGTCTCCTTTTGTCTCCCACAGCTCGGCTGTTTCTGGGATGAGCTCTCGCTGGCACCGCTGGGCCCGTGTGGGGGGGCGTGGGGGGCGCGGGGGAGCAGGACTTTCCTGGGATGTATTCGGGGCCAAGCCCCAAAAACGTGCCCCAGGTAGTTCGTCTCGTGCTCCCCCCGCCCCCCCGAGGCGGCAGCGCCCTCCACCTGCACCAGCACCTGCACCGGCGCGAGCTGCTGTGGGGCCGGGGTGGGCTCTGGAGCCCCCGCCAGGGCAGAGCGGGGGGCGCGGCTGCGCTGGGGCAGGTGGGAGCGGCGGGGGGCAGGTACGTGCGCCTGTGCGCAGGCGCCGGGCTGGGGAGCGCTGTGGGCGTGTGTGATCTGTGTGGGCAGCAGGATCTGGGCCGGGGAAGGAATCTGTGTGAGGGGGAGAGGCCGGGTGTGTGAGATGACTCATGTCTTCAGGGCGTGGGAGGGTTTATTTGTGGGGGGTGACTCTGGGTCCCGGGGTCCTGTGGACAGGGCCTGAGAGGTGGAGCGGGGGTCGGCGAGGGGAGAAGAGGCAGCACCGTCACGAGGCGGGGGAGCCAGCCAGTGGGCGTAGAGGAGAGGGGCGCGGGGGCTGGGGGCGCCGGGCGCACGTGGACCTCTCAGGCAGAAGCGCCCCGGCCTCTGGCCGGAACCCTGTCCTGAGCCTGGATCCTGGTCCCGCCCCTAGAGTACCGGCCCAGCCACCCGGCTTCCCGCCTCCCGCCCAGATGTGAGGACGGGAGAGTGAGCGCGGCAGCCGAGGAGCACGGGGCTCTGCTCTGAGGCTACCATCCCCGCGAGCGCGTCCGGCACAGCGCTCGGGCGGCCACTGCTGTCCCTTCACCGTCCGCGTCGTCACGTCTGGCTGCCGGCTCTGAAGTGAGCCTGGAAAGCGTGCCCGCTGCGTGCAAACTGTAATTACATAAGGAGTGGTGGCGGCGGCCGCTCGCTGCCTCCCGGCGCCTGGGCACTGCCTCAGGCATCCCACCTGCACGCGCGGTCGCCCCTCCGGAGACAGGTGCACGGACAGGTCCGGTCACTCGCCCAAGAGCAGCAGTGGCCAGACTCAGGCCCAGTGGTGGGGCCCACAGCACGCGTGCTGCCCCCACCCCCCACAGCGTGGAAGTGACCCCGGGGCCGCCCCGCGGCCGGGGAAGTGGCTCGGCTCTCCGGTGAGCAGCGTGCGCCGGGAGGACGGGCTGGAGGGGGAGCGGGCGGAGGTGCTCCCGGCTGAAATGGCCTCCACGCCGGCTCGGGCTCAGGGCGGAGCGCATCCGCCGTCCGTGCATTATTCATGAACGTCTCTGTTCCCCCAAGTCAGCACCAAGAAGTTCGGGGCCACCGCTGACGACGGCCCTGTCCCCACCCCGCGGCCCAGGAAGCGTCAGGCCGGAGCCAGGGCCCGCAGCCAGGGAGGCTCTGCCCGTGCTCCTGGACGCCGGGCCTGCCAGGCCACCGGTTGACTGGGACAGGGCGCGGACGCCGCTGTTCTGCCCCGCAGATCCCAGCACCCCCCGGCGCTGCTGCCCGCCCAGCCACTCCAGGGCAGCTCTTAAGGGTCAGCACCTTCCTAAACAGGGGGACCCTGTTCCAGAAAAGCAGCCCCCATGCCGGGGCCTGGTGACCGCAGGCCGTGACGGCCAGTTCGACTTTCTGTCTTTCACGTGGCCAACGACAGGGAGCAGCTGGCCCGGGCCACGTCCGTGTGCCTGCCTTGGTGGGTCCCGAAGAGGGGGCTCCCCGAGAGAGAACGAGGGCCCCAGGACCCCTCGCCCAGGGCCGACAGAGACGGGCTGTCCCGGGCAGGCTGCACCCAAACCCTCCACTCTCACCAAAGCCCGGGCTCCCGGCCTCACGGGCCCCCTCTGTGACGCGGACGCGACCCCGTCCAGCCCCTGGGGCCCAAGCAGGAGGACGGGGCGCGGGGCGGGTGGGGGGGTGTCAGGTGTGTGGCGGTGGCCAGGACAGAGCCCCGGGTAGGCCCTGCAGCGAGGAGGCGCCAGGCCCCGGCAGACCTGAGCTCCTGGGGCCAGGACACGCCCAGGAGCTCCGAGCTCGGCGAGGCCTGCTCTGCTCCCTGCGCCTGCCCGTGCTCGGAGCCCGCTCATGGGGGCCTCAGTGGTTGTTTGTTGAACCGAGGGCAGAATTCCACGGCGCCACAGACGTCAGGGAAGGGGGGGCCCCTGGGGGTGCCAGACTTCACGCTCACTCTGGGGAGTTCCGCGGCGAGAAGGGCCGGGCTCGCTCCCCGCTGTGGCCGTGGCGGCCTGTAGGGGCCGGGGAGGGTGGCGCCACGCCGCTCCCGGCTCTGGCACAGCTGGGGCGTCTCTGGAGGGCCCGGTCTGCAGCGCTGCCTCGCCTCAGCCCCAGCCCCGGGGGTGACAACGGTCCCCGGGCGCCCAGAGAGCCCAGCTGGGAGCGCCAGGCTGCTCAGCCGCCCACCTCAGCCGCCCACATCTGCCGCCCGGGCCTGGCGGTGCCACCGGCACGCACGCCCCCGGCCTCGCGCGCGGAGAGGGTGCTGCCCTGCCCGGCCTCGGCCCCAGGGCCGGGGCAGCTCTCCAGCCTGCTCTGTGAAAACAACAGCAGCACAGAGGAGGCCGCCTGGGGCCGGGCGGCTCGGCTGTGACAAGCAGCAGCATTATATAATTAACTGCCCCACACCCTCCTCCCTTTGGGTAACAATGAGCCCTGCCTCGCAGTTGCATAAGCCAAAATAATAATTACTCTCCAGCCCCCCTCGCTCCCGGACGAGGCCCGGGCCGGGGAGCAGGCGCTCAGCCCTGGCTTCACGCAACTTGGGCGGCCGGCGGGCGGGCAGGAGTCGCAGGCGCGCGCTCTGGGCTGACGGACACAGGCTCCCGGTGCGCCGGCCCCGGCTCCTGTCCCCCAAGCCTGACAGACGCGCCCGGGGAGGAGAGGGCGGCCGCGGGTGGGGGAGGGGTCCGGGAGCAGGTGGGTCGGGGTCCGGTTCCGCCCCCGCCTCTCTGAAGCAGGAGGGCGCCCGGGTGTCCAGGAGGGACACCGCCAGGGAACCGGCTGGCGGCGGGCACGGCGGGCGGGCGGCTGGGGCGGGCAGCGCCCTCGGACCCGGCGGTGGTGGCATTTAGGATGGAGACACAGAGACCCCCCAGCTGCCGGGGATGGTGCAGCCGGAGGGCGATGCTCTGGCCGGGCTCTGGAGCCGCGGGCGCCCCTCCCGCCAGCGCCCGGCCAACCACCTAGAAGTTTATTGCCCTGTTGTGCCGCCCGGGCTCGCGCCCCCGCCTCCCGCCCCGCGCTCCCGTGCCCTGGCCGGGTCCATTCGGGGCTGAGGAGGCCCTGCCGGCGCCGGGGACCAGGGGCGGGCAGGGGCCGCAGGCGCGCGCCGGGGGCTCTGCCGGGAGGGGCGGCGCGGCCTCTGCCCCGGGCCGGGCCTGCCCGCGGGCTCGGCCTGCCTGGGGTGAGGCCCCCACGCGCGCCTGGGCCTGGCCCTGCTCCCGGGGCGCCCCTCCAGCCGGCGGGGAAGGGGCGCTGCGCCGCCCCACGGGGAGGGGCAACCTGTGGCCAGGGCCGCTGCGCCCGGGAGCCCGGGAGGGCCGGGCCGGCCGGGCCCCCCAAGCTCCCCGGGCCACCGCGCGCGCAGGGGGCCCGCGCCCCCGCCTACCTCCGTCCGAGTAGGTCTCGGTGCCGTAGCCGTCCTGCAGCCCGTTGCTCCAGGTGCCCTCGTACTTGGCCCCGGAGCCGCCGCACTCGCGCACGCCGTAGCGCCCCTTGAAGCCGTGCGTCCACTCGCCCTTGTACGCCCACTTCCCCTTGCTCTCCAGGCCCACGCCGTGGCGCTTGCCCTGCGCCCAGGTGCCCTGGTACGTGTTGCCGCTGGGCCAGGTGTAGACGCCCAGCACCTCGAAGCCGTGGCTCCAGGCGCCGGAGTACTCGCCCTGGCCCTTGGGGCCGGTGCAGACGCCATGGCCGTGCGCCTTGCCGTCCTCCCAGCCGCCGCAGTAGGACCCGCCGTCGTCAAAATTAAACCTGCCCCCACTGGACATGCATGTAGCGCGGCCCGCCGGCCCCGGCCGGCGCGGGGCGCGGGCGCGGGCGCGGGGCGCGGGGCGCGGCGGGGTCTCGGCGGGCGTCAGGCGGGGCGGCCGCGCATCCCGGCGCCGCGGCGGAGCCTGCCCAGCGCTCGCGCGCCCGCTGCAGCCGGCCGGGGAGGGGGCGGCGCGCCGGTGCCGGCGGCTCCACCTCAGCGCCGAGCGCGCCCCGAGCGGCCGCCGGGGACCTGGCCGCGCGGGCCGGGGGGCGGCGGCGGCGCTCAGGCCCGGGGCGCGGCCCCCGCCGGCGGCTGCCGCGCTGCGGGCGCCCCAGGGCGGCGGCGGGGCCCGCGGGCGGCGGCGGCACGGGCGGCGGCGCGGGCGGCTGCACCATGGCGGGGCCGGGCGGCGGCGGCAGCAGCAATGCGGCGGCGGGGCGCTCCGGGCTGCTCGCGCCCGGGCCGGGAGGCGCGCGCCCGCCGAGCACCCCGCCCGCGCCCCGCCCGCGCGCCCCCGCCCGCCGGCCCCCGCCGCCCCGCGCCCCCCGCCCCGGCGCCGCGGCCGGCAGAGGGGCCCCGCCCCCCGCCCCGCCCGCCCGGCTCCCCCGGCCCGGCCGGCCGGGATCAGGGGTCCGGCCCCAGCCCCAGCACCCCCGCCCCCCCGGGCTCGGGTTGGAAGGGACAGGAACTGCGTAACGGGAAGGCGCCGGCCCCGGGGCGCTCGGGCCCTCGGGGAGCCGCCGGGGAGGCCTGGAGGAGCAGGCCCCGCGCCCGGCCCCGCGCCCCAGCCCAGCCCCGCGCCCAGCCCCGCGCCCCAGCCCAGCCCCAGCCCAGCCCCGCGCCCCAGCCCAGCCCCAGCCCAGCCCCAGCCCGCGCCCCGCCCGGCCCCGCCCCGCGCCCCCCCCCCCCCGCCCCGCGCCCCCCCCCCCCCCCCCCCCGCCCCGGCCGGCAGCGCTGGGGAGCGCAGGGGCTTCTCGCGGGCGGACGACCCTCCCCGGGCCGGGCGGGGCGACCTCGGCGCGCGCCTCCCCGCGCGCTCCCGGAGCCAGGGGAGGGCCAGCCACGCGGACCTCGGCGTCGAGGCCCCGGCGCCCCCTCCCCGCCCTGCCCGCAGGGACCCCCGCGCGGGGACGGCCCCCCCAACCCCGGCCGTGCGCCCCCGCGCCCCCCCCCCGCCCCCGCCCGAGGTGGCGTCTGGTTCCTGCATCCCAGCGTCCTGGGACCAATTTAAAATGCATTTCCTGGGCCGCAAATCTGCAGGCAGGAGCCACGTTCCCGCTCCAGGCTCTCCAGGCTCTCCGGGAAGGGCCGCCCGAGGGGCAGGGCTGGGCCGCAGGGGGCCGTGTGGCGTGGAGCCAGGGCTGAGCCTGGCCCCCCCAGACTAGGACCAGCAGAGGGGCCACCTGGAGCCTCCGACTGGCCCGGAGCCCTCTGGGCAGCTCCCGCAGGCCTGGTCCAGCCTCTGACCAAACAGCCCCTCCAGGGAAACCCCAGCCCTCCCGGGGCGCTGGAGTCAGGCTCCGTTCCGCCTTGCCCTGGGCACCACAGCCCCCTTGCTGAGAGCCACCCGGCTGGACCAGCCCCTGCGCACCTGCACCCTGCGCGAGGACACCGGGGTCCCCTACCTGCACCCCTGCGCGAGGACACCGGGGTCCCCTACCTGCACCCCTGCGCGAGGACACCGGGGTCCCCTACCTGCACCCCTGCGCGAGGACACCGGGGTCCCCTACCTGCACCCCTGTGCGAGGACACCGGGGTCCCCTACCTGCACCCCTGTGCGAGGACACCGAGGGGTCCCCAGGCTCTGTGATGTGCAGTCACGGCGGTGGCTGAAGGGCCCCCTCCCGGGCTGTGTCCCCCGAGCCGTCCACAGGTCTCTTCTCACCCAGGCCTGGGATGGGGGCTTCGGACACAGCTCGGGGTGCACGGAGCCCTCAGACCCGGGAGCAGCTTCCTGCTCCCCTGCAGCGCCCGCTTCTGGTCCTCCACTCCCTGGCCACACTCGCCTCCAGCTTCCATTTCTTCTCCTTGCATTGATCTCGCCGGGCGTGAGATGGCAGCTGGGGCGGGGTGTGCATGTAACGGGTTGTACACGTAACGGGGTGTACATGTAACGTCGCATATTATGACCGAGGGGCGCGGCCAGCTGTGCGGCCCTGGGCGGTCGCCTGGCCCCTGGCGCTGTCTTCTCATCTGCACAATGGGCACAGCAGCGGCCCCCACGGGTGCCTGGGGACTGCACCCAGCAGGGCGGTCAGCGCTCGGGCGGTGGGAGCCCAGCCCCCGGAGAAGGGCATGGCTTCCTCGGGGGACACCAGCCCTCGGCCTGCTCCCCGTGGCGCTGCCCACGGAAATGCCGCCGCCTCGCCTGTACACGCTGCGCTGCCCCCTCCGGTCTCCTCCAGCCCGCGCCGCTGACTCGGCCGCCATCCTCGCGGGAGCCGCGCAGGCCGCTGAGGTCTCGCTGGAAGATGGCGGCCGGTCCCGGCGAGCGCTGGTCAGCACCGTCTGTCTGGGCTACTGCACAGCCTTCGAGCCGGTGGCTCCAAGTCACCCTCCTCCCCGGGGCCCCCCTCCTGCTGTCCCAGAGGCGCCAGCAGCTCAGCCGCGACGTCGTCCTCTGAAACGCAGAGATCAGAGACGTCAGCCCGAGCATCTGGAACGCGTTCTCTCGGACAGCAGGCGGCGGCCCTGATCTCCTCCTGGAGGAAACTCCAAGGCTGGAAACATGGAACCACCCAGCGCTTCCGGAACGAAGACCAGAGAGGCAAAGGAAGCTGTAACCGCCACGCGGGATTCCAGGGCGCCCCACCAGGCTCGGGCTGAGAACGGTCCCGTGTGCTCTCAGGGGTGCTGCTGGGGTGACCCGGGGCACACACACTTGCCCTCAGACACACTGACGCGGAGCCCCCTCCGCGGTGGGTTTCCAGCCTCCCTGGCCCCGGGGCCTTTGCACCGCTGTCTCCTTTGCCTGCTCCCTCTTCAGGACCAGGAAGTGTCTGTTCCGGAAAGGCTTCCCGGCCTCCTTCCGTCTCTCAGAAGCCTGTTTCTTTCTCCCCAAGAATTTAGCAGCAATACAGTTTCGTGTTTGTCTTCTTGTGTGTGCCCGCGTGCACCGCAGGCCCTGAGCGGTCTGGTGGCGCGCCCCCATTGTACCTGCTCTTCCCGTGTGATGCTGACAGGTCCAGCTGGCCGGCGGAGCAGGTGTGACACAAGGCGACTTCCGTTAGGGAGTAAACAGTGACGCAGCCTCTGCCTCAGGTGCCCAGGACGCTGGCGCTTAGAGCCAAGGCCTGGAAGGAACCCCAGGCAGCCCACGAGAGAGGCGCACTAGCATGAGAGGGGGCTCCGGACTCAGCCCCAGCTGGACGGCCAGTGCCAGCAACGTCATGCGCAGCTCCAGATGGGACACCCATCTGGAGTGTCGGGTGCAGTGGAGCAGACTGCAGCCCTGGCGCCTCCCTGCCTCGTCTTCTCATAATTTCAGTTTCTGAGACGGTTGCGTTTAGCCAGGTCGTGAACTGCAATCCGGCCCGCCCCCTGTCTTCATAGATAAAGTTTTATTGGCACGCAGTCCTGCCCGGTCATTTGCTTATGTCTGCAGCTGTTTCACTGCACAATGGCAGAGCCAGTAGCTGCCACAGAGACCACGTGGTCCACAAGGCCTGAAAAATGAACCATCTGCCCTTCCTAAACCTCCAAGCCCCGGTCTGGGTCTGCTCACGCTGCCGAACCAAAGTGCCACTGAGCAGGTGACTTAAACAGTGGAAGCTTATTTCTCACGGTTTGGAGGCTGGAGTGTGGGATCAGGGTGCTGGCGGGCGGGGTTCTGGGGAGGGTCCAATTATTGGCTTGTGGATGGTGCTCACAATTGTGGGGGTAGTGCTCTGGTGTCCGTTCTTAGAAGGCCGCTAGCCCTATAGGACGGGGCCGCATCCTTATGGCCTCATTAACCACAGTCACTTGGTTGCTCCAAATAGAGCCACGCGCCGGGGGCTTCAGTGTATTCATCTGGGGGACACGTTCAGTCCGTCACACCCGTCACACCCTGTTCTAAGCCATGAAGTTTGGGGTGTTGCAGCAGCACCAGAACATTCTGTCTGTGTGGCTACTCACCAGAGCAGCTGCCAGAAGGGGTGCCCTCCTCCCTAACGAGGTCCTAACCGCGGGAAGAAATTTCCTTACCGGGTGTTTCTTGCGGTGTAGACAGCGAGGCCGCCACCCCAGCCCGAGAGTCCAGCACCAGCGCTCGGAGGGGCCTCTCACATCTGTCCCCTCATGCTCTGGCCAGGCTGGTCAGCACTGAGCTCGGGGCAGGCCCGGTCTCCCCTTCACAGGCCTGGGCCGCGGGGCGGGCAGCCGTGCAGGCTGGGGGGCAGCAGAGGGCAGCCCAGGCCAAGGTGCCGCAGGAGACGCAGATGGTGCCGGTGCTCCCCGCAGCTCCAGTGGCCGGGCCTCGTCCTGGAGCGCCTTGGCACCTGCAGGCAGCCTTGAGGAAGGCCAGGCAGATTGCGGGGTCCATTCATTCCACATGGACATCAGCGCCCGCCCCCTCAGGCGGGGACTCCTCAAGAAAACAGTCCTCGGGGCAGCGCTTTCAACGCATCCGAAGGCTGCCCCCTGCCCCGAGTGCCAGGAACACCAGGGGCACTGCTGCCAGCTGGGTGCTGGCTCAGCCGAGCCCCTGCTCCCCTCACACCGCGTCCACCCCGAGGCGGCGCTGCCTCTGGATGAAGAGCCGCTTTGCGCCAGGTTTGTGCCGTCGGTGGCAGAGGGCGCCTGTCCGCCCTGCTGTCCAGCACCCTCTGTCCGCATCCCCAGCTGCAGCCGCGGGCGCTTAGAGACAGGGACATCCCCGAGGGGAGCTGCCCAGTCCCGGTGGCCCAGCCGATCGCACACCTGGGCTGCCGAGGGCCCCCACCCTCTCCGGCTGCCCCCCCACCTCAGCCCCGGGGGCGCTGGCCCCTCTTGAGGGCGGCGGCAGGGCCGCTGAGCTCAGGCTCCGCATGTTTGATGTTGCACATGCTTCACGTTACTTGTGTTTTAGATTTCACGATTTAATTTTTCTGTTTCTGTCTATTCTTACTACTGATTTGTTGTCTTGATTTGTGCCGCGCTCCTCTGAGGAGATCACACGCGACTGACTTTCTGTTTAGGTTGAGAATGAGACTTTTCTTTGGAGAAGTCTAGCAAAGCAAACAAGAAGCGCGGGGGGAGGACGTGGGGTGCGGCTGACTTTGAGGGTGGAGGCAGGAGCAAGACCCGGACAGAAGCCAAGCAGCGGGGCGTCCGGGCCTGGGTTTCCGGGCCCATCTGCAGTGGGTGTCCCACCCCCGTTGTCCGCAGCCGTCTGCCCCGGGCGACCCTTGCTCCGGCTCCCCGGCAGCCGAGAACCCGAGGCAGTGGCTCCCGGGCCCCGGGAGAGACATTCCGGGTGTCAGTTGGAGTCAGCCTCACTCTGACCCCCTCAGGGCTGCGGAGGTCCCGTGCCAGGGAAGGCGGCACCCTCCGGGCCACCCCACGGATGCATGTCCTGCCGGCGGCACAGCTGCCGTGAGGGAGCAGGTGGCAGAGCTCTGCAGAGGTGGCCGGCGCAGGGCGCGTCCTCACCAGGCACCGGCTCTCAGTTCCCGGATGGGGATAATTTGGGAGGAAAGAGGCGTGCGGGGAGCCCCGGGCACGAAGGGGTGATTTGAATGGATCGGCAAGTAGGAAACAGAGAAGCTGTGGCGGGGGTGGTGATGGGTGACCCCAGTCAGGCCAGGCCGGTCGGGCTCCCCCGTCTTGTGAGTGACCTGCTTGGAGCCCGGGGGCCTGGAGGACACCCCACAGCCCACTGGGTCTCGGCCCGCGCCTGTGCTCTGCAGCCTTCCTCTGCGGCGGCCCACCGGGCTCCCGCCGGCACTGCGGCCTCTCCCGGGGCCCTTTCTGGGCGACTGCCTGGCCCTGCCCCGCCCCCCAGGCCCGGATGGTGCCCCCACCCTGCGCCCCGCGCCCGACGCCCCGCACCGGAACACAGGGCGGCGGGTCCTCCTCACCTGCGCCACCCCTGGAGGCGGCTCAGGCAGGGACTGTGCTCGCAGCCCCGCACCCCGCACCCCGCAGCGCACGGCAGGAAACCACAGCAGCCCCAGGAGAAGGGCAGGCGGGCCGAGCCGCTCTCTGCGCAGGGCCTTGCAGAGCTGCCTGCCCTGCTGCCGGGCGCGCCCTCACTCCCCCGACTTTGGAAAGGCCTGAACCCACCGTGGGAGTCGGGTCACCCTCGGGCGGCCCATCCGGCCCTCCTCCTGCAGGCAGCTCCCCGGGGGCCGGCCGCCCAGCGCTGCTCTGGGCCTGCCTGTCTCCCGCTGCCCCGGGGTCCCTTGCAGCCGGCCTGGGGCTGCTGTGCCCGCTCAGAGACCCGCGCCTCCCTGCAACAAGGTGCGCCGCGCGTGGGTCCGGCCCAGTCGCCGAGGGCGCCGCCAAGGCCAGGCGGGAAGCCCCTCGCCTGAGGACACTCAGCGGCCGGCGGTGGCCCGGGGTGCCCCGTGCGGGCAGGAGCAGGACAGGATGGCTCACGGGGGGCCAACCGGGGCCGGCCTCTTCCTCCCCGGGGCTGGAGGCCAGCTCCGCGGTGGGGGACGCGGGCGGCAGGCGGCTGCAGCCTCCGCCCCGTTCTGGGAGCTTGTGCACGGAGGTGGCCACCGTCAGGTGCCCAGAGAGTCCGGGGCCACTGGCCCTGGGGTGTCCTCTCCTGGCCCCAGCCCCGACCCCCAGGTCCTGAGCAGCTCGTTCAGGAGGGAGTCTGCCCCAGCCTCCCACACGCGGGGGTCACGGGCCTCGCTGTCCCCCTGAAGCCACACGAGGCCCTGGGGTTCTGGGGGTTCTCGCGGGGCGGGGAGAAGGGAAGCAGGATTTCCAGGTCCGTGTGAGGGGGTTGTCTGGGGGCCCAGGAGGCCCTGACCAGGTGGGGGCTGGTGTCCACCCCACCAGCCGGGGAGCAGGACACTCAGGGTCGCCCACGCGCGACTCAGCCAGTTCCAGGCATCGGGGCCGCCCCTGCTCCCTGGGGAACACGCTCACAGGGCGGGGGGTACGGCTGGGCTCAGCCCCCACCTCACTGCTCTGGCTTCAGAGCCCAGCTCCCTCCTTGCACTTGCCTAGGTTGCGGGGTCCAGCGTGCGCTGGGCTGGGAGTGCCCGCTGCTCCCCCTGGGCAAGTTCTGACAGGCTGCGGGCCAGGTCAGTGGCACCATCCCTGTCCCGTGTGCCCAGCCTTCCCCGCGGCAGCGCCACAGGCCTGGCAGGGCTGGGTGGCCGGAGGCTTCAGGGGGGCTGGGGCTGCTGGTCAGGACCTCCCTGGAAGAAGCCTGGGTGCTGGGGTCCCTGCCCTCCCCCTCCACCAGGAAACCGGTGCCCCAGGCAGCAGAGCAGGCCCGGGAGGAGGGGCCGGCGCGTAGCCCTGGGGGTGGGGCCGTGGCCCTGGGCTCCAGCGCGCCCAGCCCAGCCAGCTGCGGACCTGGTGCACCAGAGGGGGGACAGCCGCTGGCTGCTCCCAGGCCAGGCGGGGCCAATCCTATGCGGAGAGGCCGGGCCTACGGCCTCCGGGCCTGCGGCTCTGCGCTGCGTGGGCCAAGGGAGACCCCGCCTGGACGGGAGCGTCCCTGCAGCCGCAGCGGCTCCCCTGCTCGCCCCAGCCCCTGCCGGCCTCCCTGCCCACCCCAGTGAGCGCAGTGCCCCAGCGCTGGGAGGGGGCCGTGGGGGTGAAAGGGGGGGTGGGGGTGGGGGGTGAGGGGTGGGGTGGGGGGAGGGGGAGTTGGGGGGCAGACTGACGGTGGGAACGCAGAGACTACAGTGGGACAGAGGCTGGAGGGGAGAAAGTCCTGGCGCGCGTGGGCATCCATGCGCACCACATGAAATTGCCAATTTCGGGCTGTTTGTACCCAGGAATGGCAGTGCCATGTGGCCGCGCTGATTCTCACAGCAGGGCTGGGCTCTCCTCACACCCTGCCCCGGACAGTGAGGGCTGCGCGCCCTGGCCCAGGCTGCAGACTGCTGCACTGGCACCCGCCCCTCTCACGTGCACGAGTGGGGGGCCCGCAATGACCCTGGGGGTGGGACGGCAGGCGGGGCGGGACTAGAGGCCACCCAGGGCAGGGCTGGGCTGCAACCGGTCCCAGGAGACAGACCCCGCCGCGCAGACGGGCTGCCGACCCCCGGCTCTGACCCTGACCCCAACCCGCGGGGGCGGCCGTGCTGTGGCCGTGAGGCCCCCAGTTCAAAGCCGGCCTTGCCACCCCGGGGGTGAGGCTTTCTGGTCCATAGCGGCCAGTGGGGGGGGGGCAGGAAAGGAGCCTGGCCTGGGGTCTTACCGTGGCTGGGGTGGGGCAGGGTGAGGCCCCACGCACGGACAGTGGCCGGTGGCCGAACCACCCGCGGCGCGGAGGGAGGGCGCAGCCGGGCGTTCTGCGTTCCTGGGCAGACAGGAGCCGGGTCAGAGTCCGCCGCGCGCCCCCCGCCGGCGTCCCCCGGACAAATCACAGCCACAGGTGTCCCACACGGCACTTGGGGACTAGCAGTGCACACACGTGAGTGCACGAGCGCCAGGCACACATGCATGAGTGTGTGCGTGTGCGCCAGTGTGTGTACACCGCGGGCATCTGCACACACATGAGCGTGCACACGTGGCGTGTGTGTACATGTGTGAGCGTGGGTGTGTGTACAGGCATGGGGGTGTGCGTGCATGAGCGTGTCCGTGCACACGATGACCCCTGGGTCTCCCCGCGTGCGCGGCTGTGGGGTGCGCCCGGCCACCTCTCCCCAGAGCATGGGCGCAGCGGTTCATTGTCAAAACACACGCGAGAGCGCAGGCTGTGAAGAGCTCGCCGTGTACCAGACACCCCTGCGCCACCCGGGCTGAACACATGTTCATCTTTTCCTTATTTGCCTTGGAGGGTTTTTTTAAGGAGATGGGAGAAAGCAGAGCTGTGCGTCCCCCACCCCACCTCCCCGCGTCCCCTCCCCCCCACCCCACCCCCATTGCCTCTGCCCCTCCGTCCTGAGGGGGCTTCTCGCCAGCCTTGTGAGTTTTTCCCTGGCCTCTGTCCACGGAACCCCATGCATCGGCGTTGCCCTGGCAGGTCCCCCTTCCCTGAGCCCGCCTCCTGCAGCCCGACCCCGGCTGCCGCTCTGCGTCCTGAGGACACAGCTGCCCCCTCCTGGGCGACCTCCCGTGTCTTAGATGAAGGGCCAGGAGTTGCCAGGCCGCCCCCTTCTCCCCCAAGCCGCCTCGGCCGAGCCCCTCGCACCTCACACCCCCCGGCCGCCCCCCAGCATCCTAGAGCCAGGAAGGAGATCGGGCCTGCTGCGTCCAGGGCCCAGGCCCAGGTGTGTGTGTCCAGGTGTGAGCGCACATGTGTGAGCTCAAGTGTGTGTGCAGGCGTGTGTGCCCAGCTGTGTGCACGTGTCCAGGGTGCTGGACAGGCTCCAAGGGACAGGGACGGGTTCCAAGGCCCCCAGTGGACGGTGCCGTCGTGGGCAGCCCCGGCTGCGAGGACTGTTTGTTCCCAAAGGCCAAGTCTAGAGTCGGGTGTGACGGGTGAACGATGAGCTTGCACACTGAGTGTGTGACCGGGCAGCGCGGGCCGCCCACAGCTGCGAATGCGGAGAACAGCTGCGAGAGGCGCGTCTGCCGTTCGCCGTCCTCTGGGCCGCGCTGACCGAGGGTTGTGGGCGAAGGGGAGCCTGGGCTTGGGGGGCTCCAGTGGGTGGGGGGTAGGGTCTGCAGGCCTGCGAGGGGCCGGTCGGGGCCCACCGTGTGCCGAGCACCAACGGGTGCTCTGTGTGCTCGCCCCAAGAGCTGCAAGGCATCGCCCCTTCGATGCCCACCTGGCCCACAAGGTGGGTCCTGCCACCCGCCCTTTTGGCCCGTGAGGGCACCGAAGTTCAGATACTGGTTTCCCGAAAGCTCCCCGTGGGCTGGAGCGGGGAGGCGGAGGCAGCCCCCGAGGCCGAGTCTCACCCGTCCCCAGGCCCCGGCTCTGCCCTGCGCCTGCTCTCCGCCCTGGGCTCTGCCGCCCGGGGGAGCGGCCTCCCGGCTGTGAGCAGAGAAGGCGCGCAGCAGGTGCGCTCCAGACCCGCCCTCTCACCCCCGCTCCTCTGGCCTGTACCCCAGCTCTTGTATAAATAAATAAATCTTGAAAAAAACATTTTGGGGTGAGTCCTTGCGGGCGCTCTCCCAGGCACCCTTTCACGGGAAGGTAAAATCCCACTTGGCCTCCCCAGTTCTCACCAGGGGTAGTGACCGCTGATGGCGACTCGGGGTGCGGGTCCGGCCCAGACCTCCAACTGGGTGACCCCATCGTGTGATGGTTTGTCCAGCAGAATGTGGGCCACCCCTCCGGGCCTGGCCTCAGAAACCGCTGTGGCCAGCCTTGCCAAGCTCGTCTGGGGCAGGGCCCGGGGATGGTCCCCTGAAGACCCCCCAAGCACCCCGTGGGAATGAGGCAGGAAGGGAGGCCGGGCCCAGGCACACTGTCTGCCCTCCACCTGCCAGGCCAGACAGTGCTCCCCCAACCTGGGCCCCACGGGCCCCCTACGGGGAGAGGTGCCCAGTCTCCCACCACTCCTCGCACCTCTGGGGCCCCCATGAGCGCCCACACCAGCCCCCCCCCCAGAGCCGGGGTGCCCGCGCGCATCGTTCTCCTGAACACGCAGCGGAAGCGCCGAGCTGCAGGCACGGCTTCGGGGGGTCGCTGCGGCTGTCGCTCTCACGGTTGCCCCCTGTGGGGTTTTAGGCCGCCCGCGGGAGGGCGGTGGTCGGGGGAGGCCGAGGGTCGCTGGCAGCGCGTCCGGCCAGGCCACCTCCCTTCCGCACGCACAGACCCTTCTGTGTCCTGGAGATGGTCAGACTCACGTAAAGGCCGGCAAAGTGCGCAACGGACACACGACACGGCAGCACCCCACGCCCGTCCACGCCGCCCCCTCTGCGAGGGGCTGTTTGGGGACATTTTGGTGCCGCCAGTTCCCTGGGCAAAGGCCAGGCGGGGCGGGGAAGTGTGGGCGCACCGGCGCCGTCACCAACCCTGGCACGGCCGACCCCCAGGCCCACACCCCCCGGTGCCCACCCTGTCCCTGTGACCCCCCAGGCCCCGCCCCCCAGTCCCACCTGTCCCTGCCCGCGCCAGGCTGAGCGGCACCGAGGCCGGACACAGGCTTGGGCACTTGAATGGCCGCTGGGCATCGCCCGGGATCCCACCGGGACCCTCCCCCACCGGCGGTGACCTGAGGGGTGACCCATGCCCCCCCAGAGGGAGAGACAACAGCACCTTCCCAAGGGCTCGGGGGGGGGGGGGCTCAGAGGGGAGCTGCCCAGCATGCGGGGCACAGCGAGTCCCGGCTGGCGTTCCTGGTGAGGATTCCTCCCTGGGGGTCTGAGGGCCGCGAGGGCAGAGCCCGCTGGCCGCGGCCTGTGCTGTGGCGCGGGGCCGGTGGCCGCTGGTGCTGCTGAAACGCCGGCCGCACGGAGGCCCGCAGGGGCCGCTTCCCGCGCTGCGGGATCCCCGGAAGAGGCTGGGGCTGGGGAAAGTCAGGAGATGGGGGCTGGGCCTGCAGCAGGGAGGGGGAGCTGCAAGGCGAGGAGCCAGCCGGACCCCCCAGGTCAGACTCCAGGCTGAGGGCCAGTCCTCTCTGAGGGCACAGAGTGAGCTGTCATTGGGCAGCACCCCTGGGCCTGGGAGCTGGAAGGGCCCCCCCCGCGGGGGTTCCCGGGCCTCCTCCGGAGCCTCGTGGGCGCTGTCAGGGCCTTGGAGGAGCAGGGACCCTCCCGGGTATGAGTGGCCCCTGGGCAAGCTGCATGCACCCTCCTCCCTCTGGCCACAGGGAGGCCCAAGTCTCCTAGGCGGGGGTGGCCCCGTGAGGACGGCCACAGGATTGTCCACCGATACATGCTCGGTGACGGGAGACTGTTCAGGCGTCACCTGTGGTGCCACAGCAGCCCTAGAAGTGGGTCCCAGCCGAGGAAGCAGGCCCCGGAGGCCCTGCCAGCGCAGCCCCAGGGGCAGAGGCGGTCTGGTCCAGGTGTTGGGCCCGGGCCTGCCCAAGGCCAGCTGTGCACGGAGAAAGCCCGGCCCCTCTCCCAGCAGGGGGACGTGGGCCGCCCCCAGAGGGGACACGAAACTGCACCGGAAGGTGAGAGCTTGTCCCGGGCACGGCGGGGCTCACGGCTTACACTTGTGGGGTGCTGGGCCCGGCTTCCCAGCCGCACAGGGGCCTGGTGAGGCTGCCCGGCCTCTGGTGAGAGGCCCACCTGGACTGGAGCGCGTCTGGATGGGCCGCAGCTCTGTGCCTGGGTGCTGCGGAGGGCGTCGGAGGACCCCTGGTGGGCACACACGCTGTCCTTCCCCGCTCACCCCAGGGCCCAGTGAACTGGGCCTAGCCTGGGCTCTTGGCCACTGGCGAAAACCGCCTGATAATGAGCTGCCTCGTTACCTTGCAGACTGCCACCCCCCTCGGCCACCATCTGCCCGCTCACCTGCCACCTGGCACTGCACCATCCTCTAGCTGGCAGGAAGGGGCAGCTGAGCAAGCCACACTGGGCCTCTGCTCTCCAAACCCTGCCTGCGTCCTGCTCTCGGGCGGGGGCCTCTGCGCTGGGGCCGGGTGGGGAAGTCGGGGGACAAGCAGCTGTCCCCGTACCTCCCCCAGCAGGCTGGAGAGATGTGTTTGCTCCGGCAGGAACCAGAGTCACAGGTGCGGGCAGCCTCCTCATGCCTGCGCCTCTCCCACCAGCGCCCACTGAGCCCACTGAGTACCCCGCGCCGGCCTTCCTGCAGCCGCAGGGGGAAGTTGAGTGCAGGTGGGGGGCTCCTGGGAAGCCATTCGGGGGGCTGCTCCTGCTGTGGCCCTGCGGAGCCGGCAGGAGCAGCAGCTGCATCTGGGTGCCCTGGTGAGGCGCCGGCCCGCCTTCCCCGCGCCCTCTGGTCTCCACGCTCTGGCCGCCGCGGCTCCTGCCAGCCGGAGAAGGGAGGGAGGCCCCCAGGCGCAGCGCCCAGGCGAGGAAGAGGCCCAGCACTACTGGCCGCCCCAGCAGGGAGGGACAGGCGCGGGTCCGTGGCTGTCCTCTCCCCCGCGGCTGTCCTGCGTGCCCGCCCTCCCGGGACCCAGGCTCCTCCTGCGCCGGGCCCGCGCGGAGCGGGCTGGCGGGGCTGAGCGGCGGCCTGCGCTGGACACCGGAGCCCCCGATTTCCGGGCACCAGCCTGGCGGTGAGCGCCAAGGGCCCTGTTGGGCCAGATGGCCGCAACTGCAGGGAGGCGCAGGGGAGCCGGGACCAGCCTGCCCCGCGGCCGGGCGGCCAGGAGGGCAGCTTCTGCCGCGCGCTCGGCCAGCCAGGCCCTGCCCCGCGCTGCCCTCCGCAGCCCTGGCCCGCCCCCGAGGCCTGGCCCCACCCCGAAAGGCCGGTCCCCGCCCCTGAGGCCTGGCTCCTCCCCTAAAGGCCTGGCCCCGCCCTGAGGCCTGGCTCCTCCCCCAAAGGCCTGGCTCCTCCCCTAAGGGCCTGGCCCCACCCTGAGGCCTGGCTCCTCCCCTAAAGGCCTGGCCCCGCCCCTAAAGGCCTGGCCCCGCCCCGAGGCCTGGCTCCTCCCCCAAGGCCTGGCTCCTCCCCTAAGGGCCGGGCCCCGCCCCCAGGCCTGGCTCCTCCCGGGAGGCCCGCCGTGTCCGGCCCGGCGGAGCTGCTTTCCGTCCGGTGGTCAGCGCGGAGTCCACCCGCCGGGGGGCTCCTGGGCCGCGGCGCCCACCCCGCTCCGGCCCCGCAGAACACCTCCCAGGGGCCTCCGGGCTGACCACTAGCCGGGCCGGCGGGTCCCCAGCGGCGCCGGCCCCGCCCACGCAGACCCCGGCCTCTGCGCGTGCGCGGTCGTGGCGGCCCCGGCGGTGCCCCGCCCCCCAGGGTGCCCCCCCAGGGTGCCCCCGCCCCCAAGGTGCCCCCGCGCCGGGTCCACGCCGCGCTGGCCGCGGTGCCTCCGCGGCCGGGGCGCCCACGCTGGGGGGCAGCGTCCGCCTGGAAGTGAGAACGACGGGCGAGGAAGGGGTGCGCGGGCAGACGACAGGTGCAGGGGGTGGGGCTGAGGGGCCCCAGGGGTGACGGCTGCTCCCGCTGAGTCGGGGGCCAAGTGCCCCAGTGCGGGGCGGGCGGGAGCGGAGGTGTGACCCGTCCTGCCCCAGCTCAGCTCCTCCGGCCCCGCGGCCCTCGAGGGCCGCTGCCCAGGGGGGTCAGACCGCGGCGACGCTGGCGGGGACTCTCCCCCCCGGGCCTGGTGCTGCCGGAGTCCTGGAGCCCACGAGGCAGGAGACCCTCCAGGCTGTTGTGGGGCGCCCAGGCCCCCCCCCCGCCCTGCCCCACTGGGCCACGGGCTGGTGGCCCGGAGGGGACAGGGCCAGCCGCGCTGGGGCGGGCTGCCAGGGCCCCAGACCTTGAGCGGGCAGCTGCGAAGACGGAGGCCGTTGCCCTGCCCGACACGCCCCCGGGCCGGCCCTGGTCGCCTGCCCACTCGGCTGCTTTCCGGAGCTGGTGGGCCGGACAGGGACACGCCAGCAGCTGGAAACAGACGCTGCCCAGCTGTGCACACCGCCCGGCCGGCCTCCGCGGGGGAGGGCGCTCGGCAGGGCCAAGAGGACGAGGGTGATGGCCGCCCAAGGCAGGTTGGCCGGAGAGCGCCCGGGCCGGGAGGGGGCACGCGGCCACACAGCAGGGCCCGGGCGCGCGTCCAGCAGCTCTCGGGGGGTGCCCTGGGCAAGCTGTGCTGGCGGTGGAGGTGCAGGGAGCAGGCCTGACCGTCCGTGCACCCCGTCTGAGGAGGGGTGACTCACGGCAGGAGCCCCCACCCTGGGGACTCTGTCGCCCCACCTGGAAATCGAGAGTGACCGTGGCCCCTCCGGGCCTGCCTGGGAGGCGCCCCTGTTCTGTTCAAGGCCCCTGGATTGACCTGGGACCTGGGCCGTGCAGGGAGGCTGGAGGCGGACGACGAGCGAGGCAGCCCCCTGGCCCCGGCGCGCCCCCGCCTCACATGCCGACCCGCGCCTCGCACACGCGGGAGCAGAGCCGGGCCCGGGCGTCAGGGCTGCCTGTGCCGGCTCACGGTCCCTGCAGACGCTGCCGTCCCTCGCAACGTTTATTCACGTGGTTAGTGCTAACCGGCTGCATTCGGACACACGCGGGGCGGTCTTGAGGCCGTGGCCCCTCCAACACTGGCTCAGCCACAGGGAGCTGCAGGAGGGCGGCCTGGGGGAGCTCCTGGGGGTTGGGGTGGCTTCGTTCCTGCCTCCTCTCCAGCTGGTTGATGGTCCTGCCGTGGCCTGGGTGCTGTCCCGCCCTGGCCACATCCGGGTTCAGCCGGGCGGAGGGGTCAGGAGCAGCAGCCGAGCTGACTGCTGCACCCTGCGAGCCCCAGCCCCAGAGCGCCCCAGGCCGCTGCATGCTGCAGGCCTCAGCCGCCCCTCAGCGGCCAGGCCCTGCTCCCGCCTGCCCACAGGCCCTCAGCCCAGCCTCCTGGGCTGCCGAACCAGGGCCCTCGGCCTGGCTGAAAACCGGAGAGCCCCCCAGGCTCTGGGGCGGAGTCCAGAGTGAGGGGCAGCAGGGCCGGCCACCCCCGAGCAAAGCCTCGCTGCTCCCTGCTGCTCCCAGGCCCCAGCACAGCACGGGGCCCAGGAACAGATGGCACCCCAGGGGGGAGTGCCTGGGGTGATGGCAAGTTGAGGGGCCGGCAGGCAGCCCAGCCTGCAGAGGAGGGAAGAACTGTGGCCTCAGTTTCCTGGGGCAGCCAGGGGCTGGGGCCCAACCCCCGCGCCAGCGGCAAACCTGTCTGCGCGGCGCCACCTGCTGGACGGTGGGGGTAGCGCGCCTGGTAGGAGGCCCTTGGGCGAGCCGGGCACCGCCGTGGTGGCGCCAGGGTCAGAGTTTGTGTGGACCCCAGACAGCTGGTCCTCAGCACGTGCGCGCAGGCACACCCGGCACTGCTCACACCGCGTCACGCTGCTCACACTCACCCACTGCCACGCTGCTCACACTCGCACACAGGCACACACACATTTGCACTAACACATGGACCCGCAGGAATGCACACGTGTGTGAAGCGTGTGCCCGAGCACGTGGGCGGGTGCTCACAGGCAGCACACGCGCAGCCCAGCACCCACACGCTGCCCCTGTGTGCACAGTCCTTCACACACGTGTGCATCTGCTCCCTCCCACACAGACCACCAGCCCCTCGCCGCCAGCACTGCTCTGGTCTGGCGCTGGCCCCACCAGGAGGGCGTGGGGGTCACTCCTCGGCCATGGCTGCCCTGGGGGCCCTGGGACCTCACCACGTGGACACCGGCTGCTTTCGTGGCCTAGACCCTTGCTGCGTCCTCAGCCCCAGCGCTGGGGCCGTCCAGGTCCGTCCTCCCGGAGGCTGCCCAGGGCGCGTCCCCGTGCCCTGCACACAAGCGTCGTCCCGACGCACCAGCTGCCCGGGGGCCTCCTCCGAGCTGTCCTCGCCCTCCACACCCTGCTGGGCCACCACCGCTGAAAGGACTCAGCATCCCCCCCCCCCCCCCCGACCTGCAAATCCCACATTTCCGCATGTTTCCTCCAGCTCCTTGGACCTCTGCCTGCCTATGCTACCGCCTGCCTCTTCCCTGGCCCCTTCGCCGGCTTCCATCCCCGACGGCTTCTGACCCGGGCCTGCGTCTTCGCTTTGTTTACAGAGACGCCTTTGGACTAGAAGTTTAGGTGTTCAAATGGCAAGGCCGGCAGTGTTTTCTTCTGCTTTGGTGCTCTGGGGACCTCGTTAAAGCCTTCCCTTCCCCAAAGTCGTAAAGATATTCCAGGGGTTTTAAGTTTATACCTCCTGCTTTCAGCAGTGGCAGGTCCCTTTGTGGTTAAGACCCAGTCCCCCCAACAAGGAAGCCACAAACGCCCCGCACCTGGGGACCCCGCGGGCCCTGCTACCCCCTCTCCCCGCCCCCACTCCCTCCCTCTGGTCCACTTCCCCCAAGCCAACTACTCCGCCATCCACACCCCACAGTGCCTCCCCCCGCCCCCCCAGCCTATCCACGTGGCTCCTCAGGGCCAAGCAAGGGCCTCTGTGGCTGCCTCGGCCCCAGGACAAGATGACAGTGACCGCTCCATGGGGCCCTGCACACGGGCCCCGGCCGGGCGGTGGGAGAGCCTGCGTGAGAGGCGGCTGGCAGGCTCACGCCATTTCTCAGCTGGACGGGCTCCCGGGAGCCTGGGTGCTCTGCTGCACCCCACTTCCAGTTGTGTCTGGAGGGCGATTCCTGAGACTGGCCTTGGGTTGGGCGGTGAGTGCAGCAGACACCTGCCCCTGCGGTGGGCATCGTCCACTGTCCAGGGCCCTCAGGGCACCAAGGCAGCAGCGGGGCTCTGTCCGTTCCTGCCCGGCTGGTGAGGTCCTGTCTCCTGCTCGCAGGCGAGACTCACAGCCTCGGACCGCGGTGGCCAGGCCCGGGGGCACCACTGGCCGTGCAGGTCTCCAGCAGGAGGCGGCGCATCACAGGCCCCTGGCCCCCGTCCTCCCTGAGCCGGCCCTCACATCTGTGTCCTGGGGCTCTGTTCCTCGAACTGCCCCGACGTGCGGCTCCAAGCCTGGACCGCGGCCTGGTTTCTCAGCCTGCTGCACACCCCGACTCAGCGCTGGACACACACACCTGCCCAGGTGACTGCACCGCCCCCGTGGGCACCGCTGAGCCTGAGCGAGCACCAGCCAGCCCCAGCCTCACACCCGTCCCTGCTGGACAGGCCAGGGGCCCCAGGCACGAGCTTGGGCTCCGCTTCTCTGACCTTCTCTGACCTGCAGGGCTGGCCCCCTCTGCAAGCCATGGGTGCACACACCCCTCTGGCCACGGCATCCAGCAGAGGAGCCTCGCCGTTTGGGAGTGCCCGCGCCCCTCCCCGGCTCTCCCCCCCACCCCCGGCCTGGTGTCGCCTGTGGGTGGCTTGGTGACATGCCATGACGCGGTGAATGCCGGGTCACCAGCAGATGGGCGTCGGCTCCCTCTGTGGCAGGGGCCTCCTCTGGCAGCTCTGGAAGGTGCCCTCCCCTACACACCGCCTGGCCCAGGCCCCCGGGTCAGCCTGAGGGGCTGGCACAGGCTGGCCCTCGCCCTGCCTGGGACACCTCCAAGGGCCATCCGGCCTGGGGCGCCCGTGGGTCAGGCGCAGCTGGGCATGCCCGGGTCTGGCCTCCCGCCCTCTGCATCCTCACCCGCCCCTGTCCCCGGGGCCCTCCGTCAGGTCAGCCTTGTCCAGCTTGCCCAGGCAGCATCTGGGAAACAGGCAGGTTCCCGCGTCCACTCCGGAGCTGGGGACGCCCGGGCAGGGGAGGGGGTCAGAAGTCAGGAGAGGCGGGTGGGGGGAGGGGCGGGAGCAGGAGGCGGGGCTATTCCTCGGGGTCACCTGGAACCCAGGACTAGGGCGCACACGGGGGGCATGCGCGGCCGTGCCCCTCCCTGGTGACGGGCAGGACGAGCTGTCCTTGCTCACGGCCGGGAGACGGGGGGCAGGGGAGCAGGCGCAGCCCTGTGTTTACACCAGAGCCGGACGGCCCATCCAGAGGACAAGCCCAGATTCCCGGCCGTGCGGGGCCGCGGCGTGGGGCGCGGAGCCAGCCCTGACAGGCCCTGGCTGACGAGGGCAGAGGGTGATTCCTTGAGTCCTGAGCCGCCCGGCCGGGCCAGCAGCTAAGCAGCAGCAGCTGCCAGGGTGCCGGCCCCCCGTGGCGCCTCCTCCTGCGCCAGGGCGAGCCAGCGGGGTGGCCGGCGGACTCCTGGGGGGCAGATCTGCCACCCTGGGGCCTCCCGGTGCCCGACGCCCCAGCAGGCCCCACATTCCCCGTTGCCACAGCAACAGCAGACACAATGGTTTCCGTGGAGTTCGGGTCTATAAATAATTTCTAGATCAGGGTTGCGCTGGGGCGCGGTGGGCTCCGCCGGCTGGGCCAGTCTGGGGACAGCCAGCACAGGGAGCCTGCCTGAAGCCGGGTGTCCGGCCTGGCCCATCCGCGCATCTGAGCTCCAGGAAGAACTTGGGACGGCACCGCCTCGCCCGCGAGTCACAGAAACACACGGAAACACACGCCCACTGCCGCGGGCAGGAGGGCGGGCGCCGGGCCCTGCAGACCCACAGGCCGGGAGACGCGGCCAGACCGCGCTGGCGAGGCCCTGCCTGCTCCCGCGCTCGGCTGGGGCTTGCGGGTTGGGGCCTCTGGGGCTCTCTGCCCCCCTGGGCCTTTAAAAAAAGGTTTCTAAGGAAAGGCTCATGCTCCCAAGCGGAACCCAGGCGAGAAGGGGGATTCCGTGGTGAAGTCATTTGAAAAGTTTTCGGGGACCTCCACGGTGTTGTCCGGGAGGCTGCACTTCCATCCGGCCAAGGGCTCGCGAGGGCTCGGTCCTCCTCGCTCTCGTCTTCCTGGCCTCACGGGGACCAGACCCTGGGGTGGGACGGCCTGACTGCAGCCAGGCTGCCCTGGTCACCACGACCCCGACCCAAGCCCCACGCGGTGACACGGGCCTGGCCAGCCCGGGGTGCCGCATGGTAAGGTTCTCGGGGCAATTCAGCAGTGGGGTGAGCCCCCCTCCCCCAGCAACAAGCAATCCTCAGACTCCACAGGGTGTTCAAAAAGGCAACTCACTTCTGACACTGTCCACCGGAGATGGGGTGACGTTCCACCCCAGTGGAACTCAGCCGCCCAAGACTACCCCCACGTCCGACACAGGCCGCAAGTCCTGGCCAAGTCTGTGCCTCTGGCGACCAAATGTCTGTATACGATGCTGCAGTGCCCCGTTCCTGCACACAGGACACACTGCGCGTGATGCACACGTTACAGGGTGCCGTACTGCACGGTATACATAAATACGCGTTGCGGAGTGCATGCATAGTTTTATATATATTGCACCTATATATGTATTTACTTCATGGGAGCTTTTTCAACTTGATGCAGCCCCACTTGCTTTTTTCACTTTCATTTCCCTTGCTGTCTGGACTGAATCCTTGCAGCATCTCTCCATCGATGCACAGGATGCACCCCCTATGCTTTCTTCTATGTATTTTCTAGTTTCAGTTCTTACACCCAAGTCGCTAATCCATTTTTAGTTTGTCTATGAAGTTAGAGTTTGAACCAGTTTCAGGCTTTTGCGTGCGGCCGTCCAGTCTCCCCGATTCCACGGGCCAGAGACTTTCCTTTCTCTGTTGCACGGCTGTGGCTCCTTCGTCACAGACTCAGGGTCAGTATACGTGGGGGCTTCTTTCTGGGCCCTCAAGGCTATTCCATTGATCTGTGGGTCTGTTTTCACTCGAGTACCACACTGTTGAAATGACTGTTGCTTTGTAAGGTGGGTTTAAGTCTGGTAATGTGCCGCCTCCATTCCTCTACTTTTCTCAAGACTGACCTAGCTATTTAGGGTCTTTTGTGGTTCCATTTTTGTTCTCTTTCCTTAAAGATATCATTGGAATTTTGATAGGGGTTGCATTTTTTAATCTGCATGTTGCTTTTTAATGACATTAATTCCCCTATCCATGAACTTAGCGTATCTTTCCATCAATTTGTGTTTCTTCTTCTATATCAGTGTCTTGTAGTTTTCTTTGTACAGGTCTTTGCTTCCTTTATTACATTTATTCCCTAGGTATCTAATTCTTTTTTTTTTTTAAGATTTATTTATTTATACAAGAACCGGGGTACAGGCCAGATGCACGGGAGGGTGAGAGGATTCACCAGAGACAGAACGGGGAGCAGAACAGGCAGACTGACCAAAGTACACTGCTGAGGGGAGCAGCCGGGAGACAGGAGAGGTCTGCGCGCCTTGTGGGTTGCTCCCCGGCCGGCCAGGATTGAACCCACGCTGCAGATAGCTTCACAGCACTGTGCTCAACTGCCTGTGCCTCCAGGGAGGCCCCTAATTCTTTTTGATGCGTGAAATATGGTTTTATCATTGCCCCAATTTTATGGGTAAGGAAATGGAGGTGAAGGTCACGTAGCTATTAAGGAGTAGCACCTGCACACCAGGGGAACTTGAGTTAGTCAAGGGAGGTCCAAGACCCACCCCCGGGAGTCCTCTCTCACCCAGGGACACAGCTTAGAGTGTCTTGGGCCACGTCTGCCGGTCATCACCCAGAGTCCATACTTCCTCAGCACTAAGCCACGCGTTTCCGTGGGCACAGTCGTTGGTGAGAACCTACATTTCCCAGCCTCCCTGACAGCTAGAGGCGGCCGCGGGGCCACGTCTCAGTCAACGGGACGCAAGCAGAAGAAAAGGCCTCTGGGCCTTCGGTGCGTGTTCCTGGGCCCGGGCTGGGGAGGAGCTGTGCGGGCAGGGCCAGCGCAGCCGCCCTCACGCTCAGAGGGAGGTGATGCCGCGGGCTGGCAGGGCGGCGCTGACAGACAGGAGCGCCGCGGTGCCCGCCGGCCTGCACCGAGCAGATCCGCTTCCATCTTATTTAAGTCATTGCTACTCGGGCCTTTGTCACAGGAGCCGGCACACAAGCCCCCTAGAGCCGCCCCGTGTGCGCCAGGTGCTGCCCTGAGGCCCAGCCCCGCGCTGAAAGAGTTACAGGCTCCCCGGCGGACGTGCCTAGGCGGGGGCCGGCTCCCGCTCCCGCCCTGGCTCCACCGGCTTGCAGCTCACACAGCTCCGCGGTCTGCCTCCCGCGTTGTGCAGACCCTACCATATATGGCAGGGAAACAGCACGACTCTTTTTCCGGGTTCCCTTCCCACCGTCCCGCCACCTCCGCCTTGACAAAGTTTTCTTGACAGGCCAAGCAGCCCTAAACCAGTCGAGACCCGCTGGGCCTCCCAGAACGGGCCCCTCGCCCGATGGACACAAGCCGCCTCTCCCCCCGAGCCACCCTGGCCAGCCCCCCACCCCAGCACACGCTCCTGACCGGCCTCCAAGATCCCCCAAGCCCCCACTCCCACCCCTGCCGCCCCCCTTACCAGCACATGCTCCCGACCAGCATCTGGCCCCGATCAGCATCCAAACACCCCCCGCCATCCCCCCCGCCCCCCCAGCGCATGCCCCGACCAGCCTCCAAGCCTCTGGCCACGGTGATTCTTTGAGGGCCCAGCCTCGCGCTCAAGTGAATCAATCCTCATGTTTTCTCAGAGTGGACGTGCGCGTGTTGGGGGTGTGCCCTGCTCTCAAGGCGGTCGGAGATGTCAGGATCGGTAACTAATGCAGTCACTGTGCTCACAAGATGACGCGCCCCAGAACCTGCTGGGATAAAACCACCACATTCTCTTCTCACAGATTCTGTGGACAAGAAAACGAGGTCTCTGCAAAGGGAGGCTCGCGGGTCTCCCTCCTTGCAGCACAGCCGTTGGTTTCCAGGGACGGCTGTCTCCCCAAGGAGAGCGGCCCCCGAGAAGCTGTACCCTGAATGAAGAGGTGACCAAAGGGCTTCCAAGGCCGAGGAAGAACGTCCATGTTACATCTAGAAGAGCATGTGCGGCCCAGCTGGCGCAGCCCCGCCCGGGACACGGATGCCTCGCGCTGCGGCCGTCTTCCCAAAGGGAGCCAGCGAGCGGAAGCCAGCACAGAGACACAAAGCCAAGAGGAGGCGTCACGTGGGCCCTGGGTCCAGCCGTACCTGAAGCTACACCTGTAAATTTTCTTTCCCAGTTGGCGATAAATCCTTTTAGCCTATAAATACTTTTGCTTTCGGGATCTGGACTGAGCTCCTGCCCCCTGCGGTGACAAGAGCTGCAAGCAGCCCGGGGCTCTGTGGTCAGTGGCACCAGCAGAAGCTTTGCTCCCCCAGCTCACCAGGGCCCGCGCCAGCCCTGGCCGAACGTGTGCTGCTCTGCAAGGTGAGAACTGATGACACTCAACTTTTTGTTGGACGTGGTCTTCAGCTGTTGCGATGTTCCCTCTGCCACAACCGCCCCACACATGAGCATTTGGAAGGTTATGGAAATGACCCAGAACGAGGCGAGGGGCAGCCCCTCGGGACCGCAGTCGGGTCAGGACACCCCCGTGGCCACCGGGGCGGCGCTGGCCACTCTGGGCCAGGGGCCGGCATCTGTCTTCCTGACGCCTCCATTTCACAGCACACTTGCAAGGCTGCCCTCACCCCATCGTGGCGAGGAGGCGGCTGAGGCGGAGAGACGCCAAGCACTGGCCCAAGATCCACACCAGGAAGTCGTGAAGCCAGACACGTGGCTCTGACGGCAGAGCCGAGCCTTCGGAGCCCGCGAGCGGGGCTGGGGGGAGTGCGGCGGGGAAGGGCGTGCCCAGCACAGCGGACCAGATGCCTGGCAGCCTGCGGGGAGGGCGTGCGGCAGGCCGGCCAGTGCAGCGCCCCTGGGCTTGCTGAGGCCCAGGAGCCTCCTGTGAGCCGTCCTCAGAGCCTCTGCAGGCTGAGGCCCCTCCAGCGGGTTTCAGTTACTGGCCTCCGCCGCCACACTGGCTCCCGCTCGCCAGCCTCTTGGTTTGGCGCTTGGTGAAGCAGACGAAAATGAGTCACACCCCATCCTGCCTGAGCGCCCCCCCGCCCCCCAGGGGGCAGGCTGCCTGCCAACCCAAAATAAGCGGCGCACGGCCGGAGGGCCCGGATCCCCCAAGACAGGGAGCGCAGATCAGGGGCTTTTGCTGCAGGACAGTCGCTCTGCAGGGGCTGGGGCCGGGGTCCAGCTGCGGTAGGTCAGAGGTCCTGGGCCTCCCACACCACGTGACCCTGGGCCGTCCCGCCCTCTGACTCTCAGTTGCTTCCTGTGTGAGAGGAGAAAACTGATCCCGCAGCACCCACCCACCCCCCAGGCTGCTGGGGAGCCCCTCCCTGCCAGCCCAGCAGCCAGCACCCCCGTCCGCAAACCAGCCCCACTTTTCCAGCAACACCCCCACCAACATGCTTGGCAAGAGTCAGTTTCTGTTGCTTGCCACCCCAAACCCCAGCTGGAGGAGGGAGCAGCCGAGCACCATGCGGCCTCACGCGGCCTCACGCGGCCTCACGCGGCCCCACGCGGCCCCACGCGGCCCGCCCCACACAGCTGCCACTGTCCCCAGGGGACCTGCGCCTGGCCCAGAGGCCGTGGCTCGGGCGCTCTGCCTGCTCCCGCCGGCGCCAGGGCCCACCCAGCCCACAGCGCCAGGTAGGGGGTCCGTCAGGCCAGGGCCCCAGGCTGTGCCCGGATCTTCCTTCCAGTCTGAGCTGGAGCTTCCCGGCCGGGCGTGGCCTCGGTGCCACAGCAGGATGTGATTAATGTGGCCGTGGGCGTGACAGCCGCCAGCCGCAGCCTCATTGTTAGGGCGCAAACAGCCCCCCGCGCCTCCCGCCTGCCTGCTCTGCCAGGCCCCCTGCTCCCTTCCAGCACACAGATCCATCCCTCCAGGCGCTTAAAAATAGCCTCCCCCGGGGCCGGAACTCCAGAAAAGGAGCGCGCTTCTCCCGGGCCTGGGTGCGCCATGGACACAGGCGGGCTGTCCAGGGCGTCCCTCCGGGGCCTCCTGCTCTGTGTGGGGCAGGGCGAGCCCACGTGGGGAGCCCCCAGCCTAGAGCAGCCTATGTGCCAGGCTCCCCGAGCCTCGTAGGCCACCACGGGCTGCCCAGGTGGCCTCCCAGCCACGGCCCCTCCTTCGCCGGTGGGTGCCCCCCACCCATGAGAGCAGTGAGGAAGGGGAGGGGTGGGTCCTGACCCCTGCTGTCCCTCCACAAGGTCACAGGCTGCTGTGACCTTGACCTCACCAAGGTCAGCGCCTCCACCGACTGTCCTTCCTCACCAAGTCACTGACACAGGGAAGCTCTTAGGAAGCCGGAATGTCCACCAACAGGCGGGCGAAGCCAGTGGGCGGAGGCGCCGGCGGCTCTCTGGAAGGGCGCGCTCCTGTCCCCCGCCCCCCGCTTCCGAGGCGAGAAAGCCCTGCAGCCTCCTCTGACCCTGACCCCGGTGCTTGGGATCCACGCAGAGAAGGGGCCAAGGTGTCGGGTGGGGGAGGGCGGTGCGGCCGCACGCTCTGACTGCGCTGGGGAGAGGCACTCCTGCCGGGTGCCCCGGCTGTGATGAGGGGGCCAGGATGCCAGGCCTGGGGTGCAGGCTCCAGCTCGCGGCCATGGATGCTGAGATGGCCTCACGGAGCCAGAGCGGGGACAGCCAGTCCCCACAGTCCTGCGCCATCTTGGTGTTTGGGCTGAGAAAGCCAGGAGCCCCGGCCCTGCTGACCAGGCCCCCCGCCCCCAGACTGGGGCTGAGGCAGGGTGAAGGCACACGTGCCCACAGGGCCACGCTGGCGCGCTCGGGCAAGCCCCAAGCCTCTGCGCAAGGAGACGCGCATCGCCGGCGGTGGGCAGCAGGGCAGCGGGGCGCAGCTGGAGCCCCCAAGGGCCAGCCTGTTCATTTTCTGGAATTAGGCTGAGAATCTGGGAGACCCCAATAAACCACCCCGCAAACATCACGAGGCCTCCGGAGATGCAGGCGGCTGTCCCCACCCCGGGAGGCTGGGGGCAAGGGAGGGTCAGCAGTCGGTCAGCTGCTGGCCAAGCTCTCAAGGTGCCAGACACATGCCCGCCGCCACGCCCAGGCAGGAGGAGGGTCCCACGGCCTGTCCCCCAGGCAGGCGAAGCCGCCGGGTCCCATGGCCAGAACCACCCCGCCCCCTGCCGGCCCCTGACTCTTGGGTCTCATGGCCTTTGGGCATGTGCTGAAAGGCACAGGGGCCCTGTTCGTTCCCACGCGGACACGGGCATTCAAGGGCAAAATGAGCTCAGGGAGGCCACGCGCCGGCCCGTGGGGACTCGCCCTCTCCGAGGCGCCAAAACCTACGCCCTCACGCGGCCGTGGCCGTTTCTGGAGAGGGTTTTGCTTTTTCCCTTGTGGACAGTGGGGGACCTGAGCTCTGCAGGGCTGGAGCCCCCAAAGATTTGATCACGGCGGCATCAGGCAAGCCCTCGCCGGCGTCCACGATGGCTGCGTGTTGAAGCCGGGGCCCCGGCACGTGCTCCTGCTCGCACCATCCTCAGGCCCCTCGAAAGTGTCGTGTGAGAGGGTAAACCGTGTTTTCAAACGTCTGGGCGACCGTGACCCCTTCCACCATCACGAGCTCGCCGCTGGAGACAGAAGCACGCGGGGCGAGGATGGTTAGACGCTGCCGGCTCCCTGTGGGCCCCAGGGCGCTGCCGTCCAGCCCAGTCCAGCCGGCCAGGAGCGCCGTGGCTCCGCGCCAGGAGCAAGCAGAGGTTCCGCCATCGCATGCTGCTAACTTGCGCTCATATTGACTTTGCTTGAATATTTTCTTCACCCAGGGTTTCCTTGCAGGAGCCTCCTTGAGGCACGTGTCTGATGTGGTTAGGACAGGATGAGCCACGCCTCAGACCACCCGCTGTCTGCGTCCTCCAGGCCGAGGGCCCCGCAAGGAAATCCTGTCCTTTCCACAGGCACATGCTGGGCGGCAACCACAGCGAGGGTGTCGCCTGCACTACCCCCCCACATCCCTCAGGCCCTTCACCCCTTCAGTCGGCGAGGCCTGTTCAGTGCACCCCATGCCACCTTCTGGTGAAACGGCGTATGTGGTCTGCTTGGTGTGGACTTAGGGGGACAGGGCCAGTGCCTGTGTGGTGTGAGGGAGCCCGGGTCTCTCCTCCTTTTCTGCATCAAATGCAGGGTGCAATGTCCAGAGCTCTGGCAGCCACATTGCTACCACGAGCAAAGGCCGCCAGACTCATGAGTACGGCCCTAAGGTCGCTGAACATCACTGCTGGCGCAGCACTGGCCTCTGCCCGTCTCTTCATTTCTTGTCATGGGAGAAAAATAAAGCCCTACAGGCTAATGTCCCTGCTTGTCCCAGCCGAGGACATTTCTCACTAGAATCCAGCAGCAACTAGACAAAACCGTCCAGTGTACGTGCGAGTGGGAGGCTGGGCTCAATGAGCACGTCGTACACCGCGCTGCAGCCCAAGCTCCAGCAACCCCTCATTCAGCAGCGCTTGTCACTGCCAGAGACGCCCCAGTGTGTGCACAGCTGTGGCCCTCCCCTGAGTGCGACCCAGGCCCTGCTAACAGCATGTCAGGTGACAGTGCGGACGGGGAGTAGTAGAATACGCAGCTGCAAAATACTGTCACACACACTATGGAAAAATTTTGTCAAGCGCACGGTCAAGTATATCAAAAGCCTGAAGATGTACTGAGTGGAATCAACGGTGTCCCGCAATACTCAGTCCCACGATGGTTGCTAAGTGACCAACGGGGCGGCCCCGACAGCCCCTTCTCTTGATGTTGACCTTCCTCACCTATGGGTGAAGAAGTGAGCCCCCGTGACCACCGAGACTCCCAGCTCAAGTCTTTCCTGTCCTCGGGTGAATGCTCTGGTCCAAGGAAATATTAACCATGCTTGAGAGAAAATCCACTTTGGACAGGACCATAATCACACAAAGCAAATCATAACCGGTAGACGAGGCGGCCCACGCATTGAGAAATTAACACCACGCCAGAACCTCTGCAAAAGAAAATGCTCCCCCAAAGGGGAGCCTTCCCCAGGAGGGGGCAACCATGAGCCAGCGAGTGATGAGCGGCCAGGAGCACATGGCGTCCACCCAGAGCGGGGACCCTGACGCCATTGAAGGTGTCCGCCCGGTACCTGCGTCAACTCCACCACCGGGGTGCACGGCGACCCACCTTCCCTCATCCCGCAGCCAGGGAGGGCTCCGGCGGCTCCAGGGTGGAAACAAGCAGGTGCCAGTGCCCAGAGCCAAGTGTGTGGACAGAAGCCCGGGCGACCTGCGGACCGGCAGCCGACACGACGGCCAGAGATGGCTCCTGGAGTCCTGAGCCAAAGCGGGGGGGATTACCTGCGCGTGCGCGTGAGCTGCTTCTGCAAGGGGGAAGGCAGAGGCCTGCCTCGCTCAGGGAACCCCTAACTTGACTGGACTGGGCACGGTGTCCTCCCTTGCTGGCTGCCGCCCCGGGCTAGTGGCCTCCTGGAACCCTGGTCTCTTTCCCTAGGAAAAAGGAAAAATGACCGTGCAAAGGGCCAGCCGGTCCCCCGCAGGTGTCAGCTCCTGATGCCAGGCTCCCCGCGCCTCATGGAAGACTCCCTCGACGGGGCCCCCTCGCCCAGGGGGGGCCTGGGCCCACCCAGCCTCTGGGGACGGGGCCGCGGCACAGCGTGTGGGTCAGGAAACCTTTGTTCTCGCTCCGCTTCCCCACGACCTGCCGGCCCGACCCACCGCCTCCCTCGCCAGGTGAGGATAACGATGTGCGGACTCCAAAGCATGGCACCAGGGCTGAACGAGGCGTGGACGTGCTCTGTCCCTTCCTGCTCCTGCTGCCAAGTCCCCAAGCCCTCCCGGGCTTGGCAGGGCACATGGGGTGAGGCCAGCCCGGGGGCCTGGCCCTGTCACTTGCTGGCTGTGTGTCCTCTGGCAGGTGACTCGACTGCTTCCCTCTGGAACAGAGGGGGCCCCGGAGGCACGAACCCCGAGGACTGCCCACCTGGCCCCTGCCCGCCCTCACGCGCGTGGCTCCAGCACAGCTCACCTGTGTTGACGCCCGGATGTGGACACACCCTGAGGGGAAGGGTGTGAAGGCAGCCCCAGGCGCCTCTCCCACTTGCAGGCGGGGACAGTCCTGCCTGTGGACGCAGGTCACAGAACCGAGTCCTGAGTGGAGCCTCCGCTACCTCAGGGTGTGGGACGTCACCGCTCTCTCCCGAATACCCGCGGAGCAAGGTCTGCCCTACGTCTCCAGCTACCTTCCCCGGAGGCCTCTCGACCACCGCGTGCGGGAGTGGGGCCGGGAGAGGTGATCCGGGACTGGGCCTGGCCCCTGACCCCTCCGGAGGGCGCCGCGGGCCGACCAGGGGGGTGCAGACGCGGGCTCGCAGAGGGCACGGGAAGCCCACCTCCCCGGAGAGGATGCGGCGGGTCCTCTGAGCACGCGGGCCGTGTGAGCAGCCGGGCACCAGCCACGGGGTCAGGTGATGTGCCCAGGTCCATGGCCCCGGTGCAGGACACGTTATTCAGGGAAGCACTGAGTGGGCAGGGCTGGAGGGAGAGTGTGGCACAGTCTCCTGCGGGGGGGAAGCGGGTGTTTCCCAGAAACCCTTCCCGGGCTGGGGTTTCGCGGTCACTCCCGGGGCAAGGGCAGCTGTGCGCAGAGGTCCTGGGTGCCGCCTCTGAGGTCCGGACAGCGAGAAGACACGCTGGGACCGGCCCGGTGACCCTTGCCTTGCAGACCTGCGGCGTCGGGGGTTCGGGCCCCGTCGAGACCAGGAGGCTCCCCAGGCTCTCGGGGAGGGTGCTTCCCGCTCCTCCACTCCCAGCGGCTCCCTGGCTCACGGCCGTGTCCCTCCTCATCGCCAGGGGCTCCACGTGGCCTGTCCCCATGCGTCTCCTCTGCCCCAAAGGACACTGTCCTGTGGGTCAGGACCCACCCCATGCGCTCCCCTTCACACGCTGCAAAGGCCCTCTCTCCAAATAAGGCCCACCCACAAATATGGGGGTGCAGTCACCCCTCAGCAGAGCCTCACTGGCCATCCGTTTATTTGGGAGGGAAGGTCAGGAGCCCATACCTGTCCCCTTGGAGGGCTGGTGCCCCGCCTGCGCCCTGTGGCCGTGGGGACACCAGGGTGGGGCTCTCCTGCCTCTTCTCCCGCCTGGCCCCAGCCGGCCAGAGGCAGACTGGCCCTGCGGCCCCTGGCCCGCCCTCAGCGTGGCCGCTCCGCTCACCCAGCCCCGCCGGCCAGCCTGCCTGCTCCCTGCTCACCCTCAGGAGACTGGCCCGGCCACCCACTGACAGGACCCCCTGGGTCCACCCCACCCCGACGGCGCAGGGGCCCCTGGGGGAGAGGTCCCCGGCCAGGCTGAGTGCGACGGGCAAAGGACTTCGCTGCCTACTTTAGGGGGGGACGTTGGCCCCAAAGGGGGAGTGGCTGCGCTGAGGGACCTTGCCGGGGTTCCCGGGGGTCGGGCACAAACGCATCACTCCGCTTGCCAGGAGCGAGGGGCGGTGCTCATTCCCGGGCCCCAGGCCGCCTGGCCCCGCCCCAGCCTCCTGGCCCCGCCTCCGCGGATGTCATGCCCCGCCCCCAGGCCTCCTGGCCCCGCCCCAGGCTCCTAGCCCCGCCTCTGCGGATGTCATGCCCCGCCCCCAGGCCTCCTGGCCCCGCCCCAGGTTCCTAGCCCCGCCCCCGCGGATGTCATGCCCCGCCCCCAGGTCTCCTGGCCCCGCCTCCGCAGCCGCGCGGCCCGGCCCCCCACGAGGCCGGAGCCGGCCGCCCCAGGCCGCGAGGCCGCTGCGCCGGCCTCTCCTTCCGAAAGGGGTGCGCGCGCCGCTGAGGCGCAGGGGCGGCAGAAGTGGGGGCCCCCACCCCAAATCCCTCGCCCCCCATCATTGTTGGCGTCCCCAGCCGCCCTCCGTCAGGCCCGGGATAAAGCTCCGGTAGCGGTCACTGCAGACCACTGACCGCCGAGGGCAGCCCCGCCCGCTCGGGGAAGGGCCCCCGCCCCTTCTCCGGGGCCCGCCTGGGCAGTGGCGCTGGTGGGGGCCCCCACGGCCATCCCCCGCCCCCCACAGGCTCCCCCCACGCCCCCCACGACTCCCCATGCCCCCCACATGCAGCCCCCCACGGCTCCCCCATGCCCCCCCATGCATACACGCCCCCCCACGGCTCCCCCATGCCCCCCACATACATGCCCACCCCACCCCACACACGTGCCCACCCCACTCTGGCTGGTCACCTGCGCAGCTGGGCCCGGCCCTGCAGACTGGGCCCGGCCACCGCCTCCTGCTCACAGGACCTTTTCTTTTCTTTTCTTTTTTTAAAAGATTGATTTATTTAGGCATGCAAGAGCTGGGGTACAGGCCAGATGTGCGTGTGTGAGAGAGGACTCCCCAGAGACAGTGGGGAGCAGAACAGGCAGACTGACTGAAACCCACTGCTGAGGGGAGCAGCAGGGAGTCAGGAGAGGTCTGCTGCGCCCTGTGGGTCGCTCCCTGGCCGGGGATGGAACTCGTGCTGCAGAGGCTGCGGACAGCTTCATAGGCTGCGTCTTAACCCCTTGTGCCACCAGGGAGGCCCTCTCAGGACGTTTTCAACGACAGACGCCCTCGCTTTTCCCCACCTACACGCAGGCAGCGCGGCCATGTGCCACAACGGCCGTCACGGGCCAGGCGGGCCAGTGGTGGGTGGGCCGAGAGCCGCAGGGCTGCAGGACTGCGTGCAGCATCTTCACACCCTCACCCGCCTGGATCGCAGGGACGCGGCCCCATTTGGAAATAGGGTCTCGGCAGATGTGGTTAAGGTGAGGCCCAGTCCCGCCCTGAACCCCCTGCCTGGGGCCGCACAGGAGGGGGTGTGCACAGGGGACAGCCGCCCACAGAGAGGTGGGAGGGCCGGGGAGAGGCGCCTAGAGCGGGCAAGGCAGGGCCCCAGGCAGTGCCAAGGCCAAGCCGGGCGCAAAGAACGTAAAAAACACTCAGCCATGTTTGTGAGTGTGGGGAAGTGACACTGCCGTTGAGAGGGCAGCTCCTGGCGCACTGGTGGGGCTGGAAGTGCGCCCCCAGCTTGTCCTGCCCCCAGAGAGGGGGGCTCAGACAGGTACGTGAGGACCAGCGCCCTGAGCCCGGGCTTGGCTCCGAGAGACAGGCCAGGGGCGACCTGCTGCTCCCCTGGGCCTCGCTGCCCTCCGACCCCCCCCTCTCGGGCTGGCACACTGCATGACCACCGCCCCCCAAGCCGGCACTTCGCGTGACCATGGCTCCGCGAGGCCTCGCCACAACCTCCAGGCTCTTCGCCCCGCTTGGGGGAGACTCAGCTAAGAGGCGTCCTGCGGTGACTTCGGCTGGACAGAACTTTGGTGCTGTGGGTGGGTTTGCCCGTGTGATTGGCGTGTCCGAGCCACAGCATAAATCAAATCTCTTCTTGAGAACCAACCTCCCGCTGAGAGTCGTTACTGCTCACGACACAGACACAGGGGAGGTGGGCAGAGGCTCGGAGGGGCCGCCCTGTGGGTGTCACGCGAGGCTGCAGGTTGGAGAGAGGCTAATCCTGACGCCGTCAAGCACAGAGGGGGCGAGGCTGGTGCGTCGCAGCTGGGCAGGCGGGGCAGGGGCCTTGCTGGCCCAGACCACAGCGCCCGCCGCGCCAGGCCCCAGCCCCACTCAGCCCTGCGCAGCGTCCCCTAGAGCAGCCGCAGCACGGCCCGGGACGAATGCCTGCACCAGTGCCCCGGCCCAGGGCCAGATCCCAGTCGCACACCCAGGGGACCTGGGATCGAGACCCGGGGAGCCTGATCGGGAGAGAAGTGGAGTCGCGTGTGCAGCAGAGAAACCGCGGCCCGAGTGCAGGGAAGTTTTCTGACCACGTCTCAAAACCCAGAGGCAATGAGATGGAGAATTTCAACTACATAAAAATAAAAGCAATTTTTTTTTCAAGGCAGAAACCCCACAAAGTCAGAGGCGGTCAACACACGGGGAGGCCGTCTCTCACCGAGCACAGGTGGCGGGCCGCCGGCCTCCCGCGTCCCAGTCCAGGGGAACAAAGACCCAGCGCCGACAGGACAGGGCCTGAAGGATCGCGAGCAGGTCACAGACACCCCGGGCCGGGGACCTGGCGCCCCGGAGTGGAGTCGGCCGCTTCTGTCCCGGCTACACGGAGCCAACGCCGCTGCTTTCGGCTTCTTCAGCCAGCGGAGTGTTTGCAGGTGCCCACACAAAGGCTGTGTGGCCTGCAGTTCACCCCCAAATCACTTCCATCTGCCGCTGGAGACAGTTTGAACAGGCGCTCGTGGTCTGACTCGTCTTGCTGTGATGTCACGCGGGCGCAGGGGAGGCCGAGCCAGGAGCACGCGCACCTAAGCCCGAGCAGCCCCCAGAATCCGACTGCAGAAGCGAGGGGGCCGGGGGGCGATGGACTGAGGTGGAAGACGGGGCTTCGGAGGCGGGCGTGGGGGGGCAACAGTCACCAGGACCCCGAGTCGCAGGCGGCGCTATAAAGCAGGATTCTGTCACACTGAAAACTACAGATTCGCTTAGGTCTTAATCTCTCGCGAAATGAAACACACGGGGAAGGCACGGCGTGTTTCGAGGCCATCCCGGTTTGGTGGCCTTAGTGATGCTGCCCTCTGGGGCGACCGCCTTGAAGGAGGGGTGGCGATGAGCTTGGGGGGCTCAGTGTGTTTGTTTAAGGAGACACCGTCGGCCGTTCAGAGCCGCGCCGCTCACCCGCCCTGCACGCTGCCTGCCGGCGGCGTCCCCCCGGGGTCTGCTGGGCGTCACACAGGACGGCGAGGCTGGCCCCCCACGCAGGACGCCGTCCGGCTCCATGCCATCCCTGCTCGTCTTTCTTGGAAACCCACGCGGGAGCCAGAGGAGGCGACTGGGTTTCAGCCCGGTGCAAAGTCCAGGCAGGCCGGGCTGCCCTTTGAAACGTGACCCGCAGCTCGCTGAAGCCGCCCGTCGCCCAGGAACAGGATGAGTGGAGTGCCCCGGGCCTCTAAGCCAGCGCCCCGGCCACGCTGGAGAGCCTCGCTGCCGGAGGGCCGGTGCCCAGGCGAGCCCCTGGGATGCAGGGCCAGCAGAAGGGGCCCCAGCCTGTGCAGGACCGCCCTATTCGGGAAGTCTGCCGTTTCCGTTACAACAGGCGTGCAGGAGTACCCGTGCCTGGGGAAAGGTGGGGCTGGCGTGGGTCACGGGTGAGGAGGGAGATTCGCGACTTAGGTTGTTCCGTGAGCTGTGGTCTCCTTGCGAGGGGCGCCCGGCACCTAGTGGTTGGACAAGTCACACGCGCCCACACCCCCCCGCGAGAGGCTGCGTGAGCGTGCCAGGAGGACTGGGAGGGACAGGTGTGACCAGGAGCCGGGTGCCACCCCGCGGAGGGGCACCAGGCCCGGGAGTGCGGGGGTCTCCCGCCGCGCCATCCTCTCAGCTCTGGGCGGGTGTGAGGCTTCCCTAGTTAGATGGGAACAAAACACACCCCGCCAGGAGCAGAACTACTCGAGAGCGAGGAGCAAGGCCGAGGACCCCACCATCGCGGTGTGGGGAGCAGAGTGGGGCTAAGGGCTCAAGGAGCAGAGCCCAGGAGCCACGCGAGCGGCCTCGGGGGCCAAGTGTCCTCTCTTGGCCCGCGCCCCAGCTGTGAGACGGGGACTCTGGGCTGCTGGGCCGGTGGCGGGTGGTCGTGACGGCTGCTGTCCGGTCCCGAGAGGGACGCGGCAGCCCTGCTTCCAACAGCAGCTGTGGGTCCCGGGGTGCAGCAGGCTGCCAGGGAGCTAAGACCACGCTCGGCCCGGGACTCTGCATTTTAAACCCGAGCCTGACATATCCCACTGGGAAAACCCCACTGAGTGGAGTGCAAGGCCTGAGGTCAAGCATAGCCCTGGGCAGGGCCCGGGGGCTCGGATTGTCCAGGTAGCCGGCAGGAGTCCAGGGAGAAGATGGGCGAGGCGTGTCCAGCTGGCAGGCGTCCCGAGGGAACGGCCATTACCTTCATGGGCTCTCCTGGGGGCCGGGGCTGGGGGCAGACTCTGGCTCTAACACGAACGAGCGGCACAGCCGGGGCCCAGGGCGACCGTGGGCCTCTGTAATGGGGGAGGGACGGCGCCTCCGGGCCTGTGGCCGCCACACCAGGCTCGCGGGCTCAGGCCCTAAGCCAGGGACCCTTCCTGGAGACCTCCCGGGAGCGGCCTGGTCCCTTACCCGTCAGGGGCAGGGACGCGGGGCCTAGCGCAGAGGGAAAATGAAATTGGGTGTATGCACCCAACTGGAGACCGCGCTGCACCCCAGGAAGACACGTGCCCCGTGTCCGCGCTCCAGCCTGCCTGTCCCAGGGGCCTCCTGCCATTGGTCTCCATCTTAAATCTCTGCTCTCATTTCCCCAGTTACAACCGGGCTCCTCCTGACCAGGGCCGGGGTGACCTCCGTCTCAGGCGGGCCCTGCCTCCTGTGGTCACCGGGACCACCAGCGTGACTGCCTCAGGCCCCCAACGTCACCTGGGGAGAGCGGATCTCCAGATTGCACTGCCACCCGTCTGGGGGGTTTGTGGAGAGCTTCAAGTCTCTCTCAAAAGCCACACGAGAATGACTGGTGCCCCTCCAGTGCCCTGGCCAGGACAGCCACCATTCCACCCGGCCTTAGACCCTGGCCGTCGGGGCCGGGGCCGAGGCCGACTACACTGCGGAGGGCACAGCCTGTCCTCTGAGACAGGCCCCCGAGGGCGGGGCCCTCTGCTGCGCCAGCCCTGGGCCCCCAGCGTGGCCCGTGGCAATCAGGGGGTGAACTTGCTGGTGTGGGGGATCCCGCCTGTCCCGACACCGGCCCACCTCCCTTTTACCAGCAGCCCCACCTCACCCCCCCGTGCCCCCACCTCCCCAGCCTGCAGCGGGTGGGGCAGCAGTGGTCAGAGCAGACACCGAGTTCTGTGGGAAGCCAGGGTGGCCTTTGTAGAGAACCGGAGAGTGAGGAGCTCCGCACAGCGACTGGCTGCCGTTTCCAGAGGGACCCTGCCCGGAGGCCACGGCTTAGGGCTCGGGGCAGCCCACCCTATATGCTTTAGACTTGAGGAGTGCAGGCCCTCAGTCCCTTAAAGTTGGGGGGCTGAGTTTCCCCCTTCTTCGGGGTCCCCAAGCCCTCGGTGGGGCTGGTCCGGCAGACGGGGGATTTAGCGTCTGCGGGCTGAATCCCTTGAGGTAGGTGAGCGGAGGCCCTGGCGTGGGGGGCGTGGCAGCTCTAGCAGCGACCCCGGTTGTGTGACAGCTTGACAGACACGTGTCCTCCCTCGGGACCCGGAGGTCGGAAGTCCGAGTCTGGACCCCAGGACTGGGCACTCTCTGGGGGCTTTGGGGGAGAGCCTGCTTGTGTCTCTGGGCTTTGGGGGCTCCAGGGGTCCATTTCCTCTACCCCTGCTTCTTCCTGCCCGGCTCTTGTGAGGCCACTCTTGCCGGGCGCCCCATCTGCGCCCGCCGTGTCCTCAGCCCCGTCCGCAAGGGCCCTGTTCCCACACGGTGACGCGCCGGGGCGCTGGGGACAGGAGCTTCTGGGGTCTGCTGGGCAGCCGCGGCCCGGCACTGGGCGAGGCGGCAGGGGGGCGGCGGGGCCGGGGGACTCGGCGGGGCCGGGGCGCGGGTGCCCAGCCCGCCGCGGCTGGAAGGGCTGGGGCGCCGGCTCCGGGGCCGGGGCGCGGCGCGGGTGCGGGGCTTCGCGGCCAGCCCCGGAGGGGCGCCCGGCGGCAGACAAAGGGCCGGGCCGGGGGTGCCGTCGCCGCTCCCCGCAGGCGCGTGGGTGGCCGGGGAGCGGGAGGCAGCGGAGCCCGGGCGCCATGACCACGGGCGCTGCTGCTGCGGCCCAGCCGCACCCCGCGGCCCTGACCATCCGGCCAACCCCGGCCGAGGCCGCCGGGCTGGGGGGCGGGGTCGGGGGCTCGGGGGGCGCCGCTCCCCCCCAGGCCCGCAGCGTCAGCCCGGCCGGGGCGCCCCGCGGGACCTCGTGGCCGGGGCCTCGCAGCGCGCGCCGGGGTCACTCCGGGCTGCGCCCCGGCCGGGGTCCCCGCGCCGGCCCCCCGCCGCGCCGGGGCGGGCTCAGGCCGGGCCGGGGCGGGGGGCCCCGGGCCCGGGGGCCCCGGGCCCGGGGGGGGGGTCAGCGCCCCGCGCGGCGGCGGCGCCCGGCCCAGAGAGGCGCCGCGGCGGCCCAAGGTCACACAGCGGCCGGGCCCCGAGCCGCGCCCCGGCCCCCGCGGCCGCCGCCGCCGCCCATTGTGACGCCCGGGCCCGCGGGGCGGCCGCCCGGCCCCCGCCCGCCCCGGCCGCCGCCGCGCCGGTCTGCGGGAACAAAAGCCGCCGGATCCGGCCCGGGTTTTCCGCCTCGCCGGCCCGCGGGTCCCGCGCCTCCCCCGGCCCGCGCCCCCCCCGGCCGGAGGGGGCGGGCCCCGCGTGATCGACAGCCCCGGGGGCGAACCGCCGCGGGCGCCCGGCGCCGGCCCGGCCGCGGAGCGCGCGCGCGGGCCAATCGGCGGGGGGGGCGGGCCCGACCGGCGCGGCTGTCGCGAGAGGCGCCCACCCCGCCCACTTGCGCCTCGTCCCGGCGCCCGGCGGCAGCGACGCGCCCGCTCGGCGGATCCGTCCGCGCGCGACAGGCCGCGGATCCCTCCGCGCCGCGTGTCCCTCCGCGCCGCCGCCGCCGCTCCGCGCCTCGGTAACGGCCGCCCGGCCCGCGCGGCGCCGCGGCGCGGCATGGCCGGGGCGGCTCCGTCGGGGGGCGGCCCGCAGTGACAGACCCTGCGGCGCGCGGGGCGATGGGGGCGGCCGCCTCCCGGGCGACGACGACGACGACGACGAGGAGCGGCCGCCGCCGCCGCCGCGCACCGGCCGCCGCCGGGGACGGGCGCGGGCCAGGAGCCGGCCCGTGAGCGGGGGGCCCGCGGCCGCTCGCCGCCCCCGGCCGCCCCGGCCGCCCCGGGCCCCCCCGGCGCCCCGCGCGCGCGCGCCCGCCGGCCCCTGGCGGGGGTCCCGCCCGCGCCGCGCGCCCCCGGCCCGGCCCGCGCGCCCGCGCCCGCCCCGCGCGCGCCCGGCGCGCCCCCCGCCCGCGCGCGCGCGCGCGCCCGCCCGCGCCCCCGGCCCCGGCCGGCCCCCGGGCCCCGCGGCCGGCGCGGCGCGGGCGGCAGCATGGTGGAGAAGCGCGGCGCGCTGCAGCGGGACGGCGTGTACCGCTGGTTCTCCGAGCTGCCCTCGCCGCAGCGCGTGGAGTTCCTGTGCGGCCTGCTGGACCTGTGCATCCCGCTCGAGCTGCGCTTCCTCGGCTCGTGCCTCGAGGACCTGGCGCGCAAGGACTACCACTCGCTGCGCGACTCGGAGATCAAGGCCAACAACCCCGCCGACCTGGGCAGCCTCACCAACCTGACGGACGAGGTGGTGCGCAGCAAGCTGCTCGTGTCGCTGGCGCTGCTGGGCTCGGAGCAGCGCGAGGCGGCGGGCGTGCTGTACCGCACGCTCACGCACATCGACTCCATCATCCACAACTACGGGCTGCAGCTCAACGAGGGCCGCACGGGCGATGAGTTCCTGCTGCTCTTCACCATGGCCTCCAACCACCCGGCCTTCAGCTTCCACCAGAAGCAGGTGCTGCGCCAGGAGCTCACGCAGATCCAGAGCAGCCTGAGCGGCGGCGGGGGCCACGGCGGCAAGGGCGCGCCCGGGCCCGGCGCGCTGCCCACCTGCCCGGCCTGCCACAAGGTGCGTGCGCCCCGCTGTCGCCCCGGCCGCCTCCCCCCAGTCCCCGCCCGCGCCCCAGGCTGTCCCCCGGCCCGCGGCCGCACCCCACGCCGAGACCCCCGTCCCAGCCCAGGCTCCCCCCGCGGCCGCCCGCCCGGCTCAGGGCAGCGGCGCGGCCTGGACCTAGCGGGTACCAGGGCCCCGGGGAGGCCTTGCGTTTCCGGAGGAGGAACCCGGGTCAGAGTTCGCGGCCGCACGCTGCCTGGACATCCCCGCTGGAAAGGCCATCAGGCCTTTGTCCCCAGTGGGGCTCTCCGGGGACAGAACAGCCGCGCGCTGTGTCACTGGGGCGTCTGCAAGTATCTGGAGCGTGTTGGCAGAGAGGAAGCTCCCGGCCAGGGGCGATGGGGGGGCCCTGGGAGCTTAGGAGACCCCGCTGCGGCCCCTCTGGCCCCGTCCCACGGGGAGCTGGGGGCGGGCGCCGCGTGCGGTGGCGGCGCACACGGAGACCAGGTGCTGGTGCGCGTCTGCAGGTGACTGTCGGCGGGGCCGGGCCGGCGCGTCTGCGGGAGCGGGTCCCGAGCCCGGCCGCTTCCACATGTCAGTCTCCGGGTTAGGCAGGAAGGGCGGCGGGCGGCACCGGAGACGGGCTTCTGAGCGCTCTGTGGCTACGTAAACACGGAGGGTTTGGGGCTCCGGCTTGTTTTTACTGGCCCCAGGGGAGCCTGGCACCAGGACGGCGCTCCCGGAGCACAGGCCTCGCTGGCCGGCGGGCAGCGAGCGGGGCTCTTGGGCCCACGGGCGGGGGCCGCAGCGGGCTTCCTGGGGGCGCGGCTCCCCAGCCCTGAGGGGAAGCCTGGCGGCGGCTTGCGGTGGCGGTGGCTCTAGCCGCCTCTCCCGGCTGCGGTTTTCCCCTGATGTCTTCCTGTCAGAAGTGGTTGTGGTGCTGCCGCAGGTGGGGGGTTTGTTCGTGTGTTTTGGGGTGCCGTTCTCTGGAGCCATGGGGCTTTTGCTGTCCCGGGGTGTGTCCTGAGCAGAACGCCGGGCCTGTGTGGACGGGGGCGCAGGTCCAGCCTCGCCATGTGGGCTCTGAGCCTGGGTGCCTGCGGGTGCCCCTTGGCCGTCCCGCGGGTCAGTGTGGCGCACGTGTCCTGCTGGGAGGCGTGGGCACCGACCTCTGCGGCCTCTCCGTCCCCTGCACCGTGCAGCCCGCATCGGGTCCCCTCCTGAGAGCAGACGGGGTGGGGGGGAACCGGGGGGGCGACCCCTGGGAGTGTGCAGCGGGCACTGTGCTGAGGTGAGGTGAGGGTGGCGCCCCCACGGGCTGGGCTGGCAGGACTCCCTTCCTGCGGGCTCCGGGGCCTGGGACTGGTGCCTCAGGAGCTTCCCTCCACCTCAGGGGCCGGCCCCCGCGGCCGCCGGCTTCCCTTAGCCGTGTTTCCCCGCGCGCCCTCTTCACGGCTGCCGTGTTCGCTGAGGCGCTTTCAAATTGTTGCTGCTCTGAGGTTCCGAGGCGGAGCGGGAGAGGCTGCCCGGGGACCCGCGGGGGCGGGGGGGGCCCGGGCTTCAGCTGCTGCCTTCGCAGGCCTCTCTTCGCAGATGGAAGGCGCGGGCCGTCGGCGGGCTCAGCTGTTAGGAACGGCTTTATTGAGATTTCATCCTCAGTCGTGAAGCTCGCCCCTCGGTGCCGCGCCGCGCGGCGTCGAGTCGGTTCGCAGACCCCCTGACTTCTGCAACCGCCGCTGCTGCCAAATTTCGAGAGGTTTTCGGAGGCGCAGGAAGCCCTGTCCCGCGTCGTCCCGCCCCCGCTCACGGCCACGGGCTGCCTGCGGACGCGGCCCGCCGGGAGAGATCTCGTGGTTTCTGTGCCGCGGCAGGTGCCGTCCTCCCCGGGGCCGGCGGGTCTTCCGTCCCGGGAGCCTCCGTGTGCCAGCGGACGCCCGGCTGCCGCGGCTGCTGGTGTCCGGGCCTCTTCCCCTCAGGGCCGGCGAGCGCCCGTCCGGTCCCCAGGTCTGACTCTGAGCACGCGGCCCCGCGTGCTGGCGGCCCCTGGCTGGGGGGGGGGCCGGGGTGGCACCAGCCGCCCCCGTGGGTCGCTGGCCCAGCGGGATTGGCTCGGCCCAGGGTGCAGAGCTGCCGATGGAGCTCCACGGCTGCCCGTCGCCTGCCTCAGGCGCTGGCGGGGGTGAGAAGAGGTGCCCCCGGGGGGCTCTCTCCAGCGCTGTGCTGGAGTGGGGCTCCAGGGTGGGGGGAGGCTCTGCCATGGCTCTTTGTGTGTGCCCAGGGCAAGCAGGGGCCGGTGGGGCTCCTGACCCCGAGTAGACCCCCCAGCACCTCTCGCCCCGTAAGCTGCTGCTGGCGTGAAGGTGCCACGCTGGCGCGTCGCGGGCGGCTTGTTGCCGGTGGGTGGCAGGTGAGGCCCTGCCTGTGGAGGCCGTGGTGGGCCTGAGGGCTGGCGGGGATCCCTGCGGTGCACCTCTGCTCCTTCACCACGTGCAGGCTGCTGGGGGCGCCTGGCTGGGAGACGCCCCCCTGCCGGGCGAAGCCTTTCGGCGGTGGCGGCCACATCATGGGGATGGAGGTCTGGCTGCGCCAGGAGTCGGGCGGTGCTGCGGATGGTTCCGGCCACCTGGCCGGGCGCTGTCCTCTCCCGGGGAGAGCTGCCCTGCGCCTCTTTATACACATTCCCGAGGGTCCCCCTTTGGGGCTCTTGCCTCAAACTGACAAGGTGGGGTGGGTGGCAGTTTGTGCCCACGCGCTCGCTCAGAAGCCCCCATCAGGAGTGGAGCTGCCGCCGGGCGTGGTGACACAGACCCACTCCTTGGCACGGGCTCTGTTCTGGGTACCGGACCTGCAGTCATTTGGGGTGAGGAGTGGACAGAGCAGGTGTCTCGGGGCGCCATGAGATGAGTTCTCGGGACCGAAAGCACCACACGTGGACCGTGGTTGGGTGGCCCGGCGGGCAGTGGTCGGGTAGCCCGGTGGGCAGTGGTCAGGTGGCCCGGCGGGCAGTGGTCGGTTGGCCCGGTGGCCACCGTGGCACGGGGTCGCTCTTGTGCTCCGGGGACGCCAGTCCCTGATAGAGCAGCCGGAAGGGGCCTGGGGTGCCTGTCCCGGGCCCAGCGCTGTGCTGGCCTCTTCTGCTGCGCAGCCGGGGGTGTCCTCCCACGGGGGCACTGCCGACTGTCTCGGTGTGGGCCCAGATGTCTCCCCGGGGACGTCCGGAGTCTGCTCTTCCTGTCTTTCTGCTCGCCCCAGTTCTTGCCCCCACGGGCCCATTACTCTCTGGTTCTCCTCACTTCTCATGGTCAGCGGGAGGTGAGTTCCTTGCCTTCCCAGCCGCCCTTCCAGCTCCCCTCTGCCCTGGCCCAGCCTCCGGGAGACCGTGCTTAGGCGGGCCCTGCGCTGCCATTGTGGGCCCTGGCGCGGCCAGCGCAGGGCACTGCCCATCCTGCCCCACCCCGCGGGAGGGTGCCCGGTCTCCCCGTGGGGTGGCTGTCCACCCGTCACCCATGGCGGGCGGGCTTGCGCCTGGGGAGGCGTTGCTGCACTGACATGGGGTGTGCCTGGCACCCTGCGGCAGGTGGGCCTGTGCCCTGGAGACCGCAGGGGGCACCGCCTTCGCCACTGTCGGGTGTGGCCTCTTGGTTGCGGTGGGGGCTGCCGGCCCCGTGGTGTGTGGCCCACGTGCGTCTCCCCAGGTGTACCTCTGCGCAGGACCCACACCCGCCCTCCCCTGCTGCCCTGGCGTCGCCTGTGGCGTGATGCAGACAGAGGGCCTCCTGGCCTGGGCCCATCAGTGATTCGCCGCGTCCCCGGCCGTGTTGCACACCCTGTTCCCTCTGCCCCGCAGCCTCTGCCGTGGCACGCATGGCTGGCAGGCATGGCCTGGGCGGCCCGGGGACGGGGCGGGCTGTCCCGTGTCCTGGTGCCTCCGCTGTGCGGCGTGGACCTGCCCAGCTGTCTGCTGTCGCCCAGGGCGCCTGGCTCCTCGTGTCCACCGGCCCTTGGTCCCCGCCTGGGCGGTGGCCTTCTCGGACTGCTCCTCGACCTGCACATGCTGCGCGCCTGCTCCAGCTCCCGTTCCCGGGTCCTGGCTGGAGAGCCTGTCCTCCGTCCTCCTCGTTCCTGCCCCGCCAGCCCCACCTTCGGGGTTGCGTCCTGAGGCTGCTGCCGGCGCGGGGGAGGGCAGGCTCGGGCCGGACAGCCGCCTCCGTCCTCGCTGTCCCGCGGTCTCCGGGAGCCCTGGCCGGCTCTGCTCTCCTTTAATGCCCCCCCTCGTGGCAGTTTCTCCCCTGGCGGATGTGGCTGCGATCCCCGGCGATTGCAGCAACTGGATTCTTATTTTCAAAAGTTGGTGCGTCACAGCTCGCGCTGGCCGCCCTCCCCCAGGTGACTGCACCACGTGTGGACGCGCGCACCCGAGCTGGGGGCGCCGCGGGCTGTGGCAGCACCGCGGCTCTGTGTGTTTTCTGGCCGTGGTGGTGCAGCGTCTGCGTGACCTTCCGTACCCCCAGCTAGAGCGAAGTTCTTGTTTCTCTGGCGGTGGGGACGGGGACGTCGGGTCGTGGGAAGGGAGTGCTGTGGCATCCTTTCCTGACTACTTGGGACTTTCACGTAAAAGGCTTAATAGAGTTACTAGAAAGAACGTAGTAAGTCCTCGGGTTCCGCGTTGATTCACGGCGAATCTAATTAAAACTCGCACGTGCGGGAGCTGCTAGCGACGTCGGAGTCCAGGCCTGCAGAAGGTGCTGTCTGAAGGCGGGAGAGCATGGATGAACGCGGAAGGAGCACGCTCCCTCCCGGCTCTTGGACATTTTGAGGTCCGCGCGCGCGGGACAGAGCGGCCCTGGCGGAGGGCGGCTGCCCCGTCCTTGGGGAGTCCTGGGGGTGGGGGCTGTGGGTGCCCCCGGCCCGAGGCTGCATAATGCCCTCTGGGCAGCTCCCCCCGCCCAGGCCCCAGCCCAGGTGCTCCGAGGCTTCAGGCCAGTTTCTGTTCTAAAGGCTTGTCAGGCGCTCGGGGCCGGCCTGCGGGGGGGCCGCGTGTACGTGTGTGTACGTGGGCCGGGGGGTGTTTGAGGGTTTATGTTTCATCATTTAGAGAGGGAGAGCGCGAGGGTGTGCCAGAGCCCGGGCTGTGTGGACCCCAAGAGCAGAGCCCCCCCCCAGGGCCCCCCGTGGGGGCCGTGTGTGCCTCGGCAGTGGAAAGTGCCCTCCTGGGAAACGCTCCCGGTTCTAGGGTCTCATTGGGTGGTTTTTTAAACCATTTTAGCTCTGACAAGCACAAGCACCGCATCGCCGCGGCCCTGGGGCTGCCCCCAGATTCCCAGTCAGTTGTCACCATTACCCCTACCCCCACCTTTACCCCCGCCCCCCACCTTTACCCCCGCCCCCCACCTTTACCCCCACCCCTCATCTTTACCCTCGCCCCGTTTTTTCTTTGGGCTTTCCAGTCGGCCTCTCCCCATCAGTGATCCGGGCAGCTCCTTGGCGTAGGGTTGGGGCGCCAGGTGTTCTCCGCTCCCTCACCCCTGGGGAGGGTCAGGCCACTGTCCCTACCTCGCCTGTGGCCCCGGCACTGCGCCCTCCCCCCCACGCGGTGTTTGGCCTGCGGGCAGCGCTCCCACCCTCCCGCCAGGCCCTGTCTCTCCATAGCGGCTCCGGTGGGGCGAGGTGCTGGGGCGGCCCCTCCCGCGGCCCTCAGCTCGGCGTCCCAGTCCTGGTGGGGCTCCTGTCCGCATGGACCGAGCCTCCCCCTGCGCGGCCCCCTCCTCCGCCTGGCTCCCCCACCCCGGCCTCCGAGCTTTGTGAGCTCCTCGTTTACCCCAACCTGCCCTCCCTCCCCCCAGACCCAGGCTGCCCACTGGCCGTCCCTGCTGACGCTCCTCTGAGCCCCCAGACGTGGCACGGTTTCCCCTGAGAACCTCCGCTGCCAACTCGTTGTTGGAACGTCCGAGAGCGTCCGGCTCCCGGGCCCCCAGAGCCGCCCCTGTGGCCCCCGGCGCCGCCGGCCGCAGCCCGTCTCCCTGTCTGCACACCCCTGCGCCCGGCCGGTGTGCGCGCGGCCGCCCCGCCAGGCCTCGTGGGCAGTGCTGGGCCCCCCGCGCTGCGCCGGTCCTCGTCTGCCGGGCAGCTCCACTTGGCTCTTCGTTCCCGCTCCTCTGGGCGCCTCCAGCCTGCAGGTCCCCTTGCACCCCATTTTCTCTGTGGCTCCTTCTGGTGTGTGTGGTCACGTGGGTGTCGCCTGGGTGTCGCCCTCAGCTGGGCGGGGGCGTGGGCTCCTGCGTGCCGGGGGTGGGTCGGGCCCCTGCAGGGCCCAGTCGAGACTGTGCGGGTCCACGTGGCCGGCTCCCGGGGCTTTCCTTTCGGGGCCCCTCTGCCTTTCCAGCCACTGTCGCCTCCCACAATCCTGGGCTGCATCTTCCAGCCAGTCACACTGCAGGGCCCGGCACGTCCTGGCCCCTCTGGGGACGAGGCCGGGGTGGGATGTGGCGTGGAGCTGCAGAAGGCAGGTCCGCCCTGTCCACCCCGGCTGCGGCTGGCAGGGGCGGGTCCCCCAGGAATGTGGCCGAGGGGGTTTCCCGTCCACAGCGGGTTCCTTGTCGCCGCGTTGGGGTCCACAGGGGCTGCCCCCGAGCAGTGTGGCCGGGCCCTGAGCAGCGCCTGGGCAGCTGGCCCTTCCCCTTGGCCCGCCGGTGTCTCCTGGGTGGGCTCAGGCCCCACTCCACACGGCTACGGAGGGGCTTGGCCTGATGCCGGGTCCTGCGATTGTCGGCGCCTGTTGACTGGGTTGGTCTCTCAGAGAAAACTGACTTCCCAGACACGCGTGTGGGGTGCTTGGCCTGGGGCCTCCATCCTGTTGGTTTCAGAAGACCCAGCGGGGGCCTCGGGCTCCCCCAACGCGTGATGGTCACTTGCCCTTTGGGGTCTCTGCTGGGCTCACCCTCTGACCCCTTGGCCCATTTCTCCCCCGCAGCCCCCTGCCCTCTGGCAGCAGCGCCCTCCGCCCGTGAGCCGTGTATGTCCAAGGCGTGTGCGTGCCGTCCTGCCGCGCCTCCTGGCCGACCGCCCCGGTGGGCCCCCCGCTACTGCCCGTGGCCTGTGCCTGCGCCCCCTCCTGCCTGCGTCTTGAGACAGTCACCCGTGTCACCTCAGGTGCCAAGCCCAAGTGCACCCTCTGCCCCGGTGGCCCCGCAGCCCACCTGACCCCCCCCCTCCTGTGCCCCCCACCCCTGCCCGCATGTCCCCGCCGCGGCTCTGTTCTGGGCGCTCCCGAGCCCTCCTGCACTTCGGCCTGTCCCGGTTGGAGCCCCAGGAGCCCCTGCTAGGGTCTGCCCTTGGTGGGAGCTGGCCGGCCCCCCACCTGGAGCCGTGCTGTGTACCCCTGCCTGGTTCTGGGGGGGCCTAGAATTGGAGTTTCTGATGTGGCCCCCCAGGGGACGGCGCCCCTTGGTGGAATGCGCTGGGGTTCACCTGGCCAGGTTCTTTCTGAGGTTCTGGGCAGGGATCGCCTCCTCTCCAGCGAGAGCAGGAGGGCGAGGGCCGTCACCAGGAAGGCCATGCGGGGCGGCTGGGGTGGCGCCGGCTCTCACGGCCCAGCCAGCACGGAGCTCGCGCTGTTGCACTGTCTCAGCGTCTCGTTCTGGCTTTGAGAGACGTGCGGTTACCAGTTTAGCAAAATGCTTACCAGTGACGTTTCTTGTTGATTTTATGTGTTTTCCTGTTGACCTGAGAGTATCTGGTGTGGTCTCCCCTCGCACGCAGTGGGCCCACGGGCAGCCCGGGTCCCTGCCCAGGTCGGTCTGCAGGGCAGCCGGGCCAGCCGCGCCTTCTTCCTGCAGCTCTTGCCCCAGGCGGGCAGGTGGGCGGTCTCTTGCGGGTGCCCCTCGAGGGCTGGGTGGCTGGGGTGGGGCGGGCACTGCTGCCCCTGAAGGCCCCCATGTGTGGGCGTCCGCCCCAGCCATGCTGCTCTTTGCCCTCATGGTGCCGCACCTGAGGCCAGGTCCGTGCTCCAGACTATTTGACGGTTTCAATTTTTTTTTTTAAAGATTTATTTATTTATTCAAGAGCTGGGGTACAGGTCAGAGGCGTGGGAGGGTGAGAGGATTCACCAGAGACAGAGCGGGGAACAGAACAGGCAGACGGACCAAAGACGCTGCTGAGGGAGCAGCGGGGAGTCAGGAGAGGTCTGCTGTGCCATGTGGGTAGCTCCCTGGCCGGCCGGGAATTGAACCTGTGCTGCAGAAGCTGCAGACAGCTCCACAGTGCTGCGCTCAACCTGCTGCGCCACCGGGGAGGCCCAGGTTGAACTTTTTTTTTTTTTTTTTTTTAATAGAGGCATGCTTTATTTATTTGTTTGCTGGTTTGTTTGTTTGTTTTGTTTATACATGCACTGGGTACAGTCAGAAGCGCGGGAGGGCGAGAGAATTCACCAGAGCCAGAGCGGGGAACAGAGCAGGCAGAAGGACCGAAGTACACTGCTGAGGGGAGCAGCGGGCGGCAGGAGAGGTCTGCGCGCCATGTGGGACCCTCCTCTGGTGGCCGGGAGCACCGGGGATCGAACCGGCGCCGCAGAGGCCGCGCGCAGCTTCGCAACCCAGCGCTCAACCGCTGCGCCACCGGGGAGGCCCAACCCAGGTTGAACTTTTAAAGAAATCAGAGAAGTCGCGGTTCTTGGAGGAGAGTTGGGACACCCCAGTTCTCCCGTCTCCCCGAGGCGGCGACTGCGCAGGGGACGCTGTCTGGGGTGCAGTGTCCGCCCCGGCACAGACCCCCCCACCGCGCTCCTGAGCGGTGCCCCACGCCGTCGCGCGTCCTGCAGTGATTCTTGGTAGGCCAGAGCGCCGACCTGGAAGGCATCTGGTCCGGCTCTAGTTCCCGTAATGGGCCGTCTCAGGTGCGCGCTGGGTCTGGGCAGCTGACCGCCCATCCCGGGCAAGCCCATCTTGAAGCAGAGGCGGGTCCTGGAGTCTGGGGGACGGAGCCCCGAGCGGGCGGCTGTGGAGCCACCCGGGGCTGTGCTCAGCGTGCTGGCGGCACCTCTGGTGAGTGTGCACGGCGGGCCTTGGCTTCATCTGTGGCTTCATGTGGGCATTTTGTGCATTTAGCACCTGCTCCTGGGGGCAGTGGCCTTCCCCAGGGGGCTGGCGGGCCTGGCTCAGCCTGGCTGCAACCCCCCCAACAGCCCCCCACCCCCCGTTGTGGGGTGAGGGTCTGGACCAGCCCCGCCCTCAGGCTCAGTGTCCAGCCAGCCAGCGCAGCAGCCCCCTGTGGCTTTGAGGGCTTTTCAGGAAACAGACCTTTAAAATCAGAAATTTTCCTCAAAAAGACCCTGGCCCCGGAGCATTAAAACAGTCTCAAGCACGCCACCTTAAAGGCGCACCTGTGACGGCAGGTCTCTCTCACCAGACATCCTGGACTAAGAAACACCTTTTTGAAAAACATTATTATCTGAGGGGTGCTGGGCGGAGGGGCCCCCTGGCCCCGGTGCCCCAGGCCGCGGCTGCCTCATCTGGGCTCCTGGCCCCGGGCCGGCAGCTGGTTGCTCTGGGTTCTGCCCAGGCCCAGCTCCCGGGACGCACCCCCCCCCCACCCCCGGGCTGGGATGGGTGTGGTTGTGACCAGGTGCTGCAGAGCCCCTGGGAGCCCCACTTGGGGCCCCTCCCCAGACCCTCCCAGTCACACCCCGCGCGGATGGCTGGGCCCCGCCCTGCTGAAGCTGGGGGCGGGGAGATGGACGCCCGGCCAGGCGGAGCTGCCGTCCAGGACCAGGGCCCACCGCGCTGCCACTGCTGTTGCTTGCTCCTTGCGTCCCTGACGTGTGGGACACTGGGGCGCCGGCTCTGTGCCTGGCTGTGGGCACCGATCTGCACTGCTTGCGGGGCCTGGAGGCGTGGCATGGGGGGCCCTGTGGGCGCCGGGGTGGCGGCCGGTTCAAGGCCTGGGCAGTACGAGACCCAGCGCCACAGAGCCGCGGCTGGAGCAGGGCGAGGGGCGGCCGTGGGGGCGGCGGAGGCGCAGCAGGTTGGGAGCCGCTGCCCATGCAGACCGGCCGGCAGGTACGGCGCACGTGCGCGTCCACTGAGGAGCAAAGCCAGGGGCTGGCGCCTCACGAGGGGCAGAGTCGGGGCGGCTGCCCCTGGCCGCAGAGGAAGGCGACATGTGGAAGTGATCAGGTCTTCCTGTGGTGTCCGTCCAGCTGACGGCGGACGCTGCCTGGGAGCGTGAGTCAGAGCATCTGGGTTGGACTGCGGGTCACGTGGGTGAGGGAAGCAGCCAAAAATAACCCAAAACAGCATTTCTGGGAAAGGCAGACGAAGATGGTGGTCAGTGTAAACAAAGGAGCAGGGTGAGCACCCAGGCCTGCTTGGCCAAAAGTGAGCTTTTGGGGCCTTCCTGGGGCGCAGGGTTAGTCCCAGCCAGGGCGCTGACCCACAGGGCGCAGCAGACTCTCCTGTCTCCCCGCCACTCCCCTCAGCAGTGGGTTTCAGTCATTCTGCCTGTTCTGCTCCCCGCTCTGTCTCTGGGGAGCCCTCACCCCCCATCTCTGGCCTGCACCCCAGATCTTGTATGCATAAATAAATAAAATAAATCATGCAGAGCGTTTGGCGCGTGGGGAGGAAAGGTGCTGAGAGACCACGAGAACAGCAGCTGCGGGCTCCCCGCCAGTGGTCACACTCAGGAGGCCTCTCCTGCATCCGTCCTGTGCCTCGAGGTCTGCAAGGGTGGCCACGGGCCCCTCCTGTCTGTGGCCGCAGCTGCTGGGCCTGTGGCTTTTCCTGTTGCTTGGTGGAGTGGTGACCTGGCCCGCGCAGGCCTCTTGGTCCTTGCTGGGAACTGACCCGCCCCGGGGGCTTCTCACAACGTGCACAGACCCACCCCCCAGGTCCTGGTGGGTGTGTGGGGCTTGGGGTTGGCCAAGGCCCGGGGCCCCACGGAGGCTTAGCCGCGGGCCCGTGCCTGGCATGCGGGCGAGGGGGCTGGCGCGGCCCAGCAGGCCCGGGACCACACCCTTGGCTCCCTGCCCGTCTTGGGACCAGGACCCTGGGCCACTCCCAGGCTCACTGCCGGGGTCCAGAGCCCACTAGGGGTCAGACCAGTGGGGCAGAATCCACCATGGCCTCAGCGCCTCTCCTGAGAGTGGTTCTGGGGGCCTCCCAGCCGGATGGCCCCTCTGGTGACAGGGCCCAGTGCAGTGTCAGGACCAGCTGCTGGGTGCAGTCTTGGTAGTTCATCGGAAGGGTTGACTTTCCAGTGGCCTTCGGGGTGGGGGTGTCCTCTGTTCGGTAAGCTCGGGGCTCCCTGCGTGGTGTGCCCCCGCCTCTCTGCGAGGCCTTGCTCGGCCCCGGCGCCAGCCCCAGCCCCCAAGTGTGCACAGAGCAGCGCCTGCCCACCTGGGGCCAAGCATGGTCACAGCTGCTCTGTGTCCCGAGAACCTCGACACATACTGAACGCTGACCAGGGGAGCAAAGCACCAGCCGCCGTGTCCTCTGGACGTGGGGTGGCACGTTCCAGCTGCCCAACTGCCCCCACGTCTGGTCTCGTGGCCCTTCCCCCTGCCCTGCCTTCCCCATTCTGGCGTCCATCTGCCCTGCCGCCGCATCCTGACCGTCACCCTGGGAACTGAGTGGGGGGAAACCAGCTGATGATATTTCTGTTCTCAGGTCACTCCACGGACCGAGACCCCCGTCAGCAGCGTCAGCAACAGCCTGGAGAAGGCCCTGCACACGTCCGCGCGGCCCCCTGAGGAGGCGCTGCCCAAGAGGTCGGCGGGGAAGCACTGCAAAGGTGAGCGGCCAGGGCTCCCGGGCATGGGCCCCGGGCACTGACTGGAAGCAGCCGCCTGTGTGTGGCCTTTCTCGTGGCAGGGGCGGGGCTGGCCCGTCCTGCTCTCTGGCCAGGGACGAGCAGCCGCACTCACGACGGGGCTCTGCTGCTTCCAAGAGGACGGGGATGTCTTTGTGGCCAGGTGTTGAGCCCGCCGGCTTGGAGACGTCAGAGCTGTTTGTTTCCGTCTGAGGAAGCGAGAGGCGCAGTGAGCTGCTTCATTGAGAGCAGACGGGGCTGAGCAACCTCTGCGCGTTGTGTTTTCTGCTTTGGCCAGGAAGGAAGCGCGTTCTTACTTTTCAGAGTATTTTTTTCCTAGAAGGTGCTATTTTTAAGCTTAAAATACCGCAAAATGAACGGTTACGGGTGTCTCCCAAAGGGTGTATTGACCCCGATGCCGCCTCACCGCATTAGGGAGGCTTCTGAGAGCGCCTGGTGCGTGAGAGGCTCCCCTGCAGATGGGTCTGTCCAGCCTGCTGCCCGGCCGCGCGCGCAGTGGCCGGTGTGGGTGGAGGCGGCTGCGTCCTGCGGGGCCGTGGGTCCCGGCGCGTGGGCCTCGTGTGGCTGCTGGTCTCTGCAAGGGGGGCGGCGCAGCCGAGGACTCGAGGCGGCAAGCCCGGCGGGTCACGTGTGCGGAGGGTCCGCTTCATCCCCGTGACAGTGCTTGCTGTTCCCTTTCTCAGTGACCGTCGAGAAGATAGACCTGAAGGGGTTGGCCCACAAGAAAAACGAAAGAAACATCGAGTGTTCCTTTGAGGTGAGCCGCACATCGTCTTCGTTTTTCTCCGGAGGCACGGGGAGGGCGTCTTACCCTGACAGGTGCTTTTCTTTAAATAAAAGCTGGGTCTTTACCAAGCCCCATCCCGGCCCCGCACGGGCTCTGGCCTGGGGGCACTCCCCCCAGCCTCAGAGCAGCGTCCACACGCGAGGGCAGGGCTCCAGGCAGCCAGGCCTCTGCCCCCGCCGTGTGCGCAGGACCATCCTGCTCCTGTCGCCGGCGCCCAGGGCAGTGGAGGGTCGGGAGCCGCGCATGTGTGTGGGGAGCTGCCCCGAGTCACAGCTCTGCACCCAGCAGGGTCCGCCTCTACGCCCCACCTCCTCTCTACCGGTCAGGCCTCAAGGGGCAGGGAAGCTCTGGCCCTCAGAGGCCGCCTGCCCGTATCCACATGCCACCCCAGCCCCCCACGGGGTGTCAGTGTCCACCACCTCCAAGGTCCCCTCCCTCGTCTCTCTGGGGAGTCCCTGAGTGTGGGGGACACCGACATGGGTTGGGGAGGTTTTTGATGCTGTGACCCATGAGCACCCTGCTGTCCTCGCGGCTTTGGGCGGCTGGGGGCTGCCTGTCTGAGAAGTGCCCAGCAGTGGCCATCCTGGGCGGGCGGCCCACCACCTGACCACCCTGGGCCTTGCTTTGCTCCCAGCCCTTGGACTGGTCGCTTGTGGCCTGGGAAGGGAGGACCCCGACCCCCTCAGCTTCGCACTGGAAGAAGGAGCCTGCCGGAGTGAGCGTGGGCGAGAGGCTGTAGGCTCCACCTCCAGGGGCTTGGGCACCCACGCCTCTGCGCTTGGGAGCCAGGCGCAGGCACTGCTTGAGGAAAGGCCGGGTTGTCTGAGCAGCTCGCGCTTTTGGCACAGTGCACAGCCCAGGCCGTGGGCGGCTCCAACATCAGAGTCCTTGAGCTGCGGGCAGGGCCTGCAGGGATGTCGTGGCCAGGACTCACCCTGGCCGTGCTGGGGGTGCTCGCGTGCGGGCACGAGGCTGGCTCAGGCCCCAGTCAGCGTCCTGAGCCTGGGGAGCGCCTCCACGGCCGGGACTGCGAGTCCCGTGCAGGGCACTTGGGCTCCTGCTGGCCGGCGGCGCCTGCGCAGGTTCTGGAGGATGAAGCATGTGTGTCTGTGTTTAAGGTTGGTTGGTTTGTTTGTGTTTAAGGTCTTGTGGTCTGATTCTTCAATAACATCAGTAACCAAATCTTCCTCTGAAGTGACTGAATTTATTTCAAAGGTAAGGTGGCGAGGGCTCTTAGTGCACCCACAGGCTCTCCTTCCCCTGACGGGGCCCACCCATCCGGGGTCCAGGGCCGGCTTCCTGCCGGACACCCCGGCGCCAGGCCTGCTCCTGTGTGCGGGGCCGGGGCACTTGCCCCCGCCTTGTCTCTCGCTCCCCGCACCGGGCCTTGCTGTCCCCTCGGCAGAAGGCCCCTGGATGTGCGCGCGCATGTCCCGCCGCCTCCGTCCTGGGCGGGGCTGGCGCTGGTGCATCCCAGCGCGTCAGCCGTGGCCCCAGTGGGGTGCTGAGCGGGGGCGGGGCTTGTCCCAGCTCGCCGGCCCCTCCGGCCTTGGGGACACTCGGCCCCCCACCCCCACTGTGCCGAGCGCCTGGCTTCGCGCCGCGTCAGGAGGGCCCCGCTGGGCCCGGTCGTGTCTGGGGTGCTGGGGCCGTGCTCACCATGCTCTGGGAGCGCTGGCCTTCCCAGATGTCCAGTTTGCTGCCCGGGGGTGTTCGTGTCCGTGATCTCCTCTGCCCGCTGTCTTCTCCTGGCCGGCGTTCGCGCACGCGGGCCTGGGCTGGCCGCCGGGTGCTCCGGCTCCTCGCCCGGTTGTGCCGTCGGTGGCTGCGGAGCCGGGGCCCCGTGCCGACCTCCTCCACTGCCGCGGCCTCGGTTCTGGCTTTTCCTCTCTCTTCCTCTGGACCTGTCTTCTGGTGACGTCCCCACCTCTCCGCGGCACCCTGTGTGTGCGTGCATGCTGCCCTCCTCCTGCGTCCGCAGCCCGTCGCCACGGTTAGTGCCCGACCCCGCCCGCGGGCTGCGCCTGGTGGCTCTGAGTGCTCCGACGGTCACGGCGCGGTGGTGTCTGCCCCCCGTGCTCTTCCTGGCGTGTCTCGTATCTGACAGAAGGTTGGGCCTCAGGTTGGGGACATGTGCTTGGGCTCGGACACGGGCTGCCTGTGTCACCAGACCCCGCGGTCCTGGAGCCCGAGTGGGCAGGACTGAGCTGGGCGGTCTCTGCTGCTGCTGTGGGGACCTCCCATGCACTGCAGGCCTCGGGTTCCTGCTTGAGTCTCCAGGGCCTGGAGTGTCAGAGGCTCCTTCCGGTGCCCTCCTGCACGCCAGTTCTCAGCTGCCCTCTGCCAGCCTCCCCAGGGACTGCTGCGGCCTGGGGGACGCGGCAGCCACCGTCTGGCTCCAGGCCGAGTCGGGCATGGGGCCTATGCGGGTGGGCCTGCCCCGCACCTCATCTGCCCGCCTGCCGGCTGTCGCCACCGTGCTTGCGTGTGGTTGCAGGCTCCTGGGCCTGGCAGGGCTTTTTGGGACCCGAAGGCTTTTGCTCTGTCCTCCTCCAGTGGCCGGTGCCGCCTGTGGCCTGCTGCCAGGAGGCCTTCCTGCCCCTCCCCCACTGGCAGGAAGCGACTGCCCTCCCGCTCCTTCCCCCCAGAAACAAGGGCCTGGCTTAGGTCTTCGGAGCAGGAGCCTTGCACCCTCCCTGGCACCTCGGGGAAGCCTCGGGCCCCGTGGTGGCCGCGCTGGGCCATGTCCACTGGCTACCTCCTGTCGCCAGCCTGGCCCCCACGCTGGACCACTGCGGCACCGTCCGTCTTCTCCAGACGGGTCCTGTGGCGCCCAGGTCATGTGGGGAGGCGCCCTCTGCGGGCCTAGGGACTGTGGGTGGCCAGGCCGCCTCCGATGCGATGGTGGGGGCCGTTGGGATGCAGAGGCAGGGCCCCAAGTCGCTGGCAGCACAGCGTTGGCAGCGTCCCAGCAGTTGCCGTGCGACCTGTCGAGGGTCTGCAGCTGTACCGTCCGGCCCGGTGAGCTGACCACTGTGCCTGCTCCCCAGCTGTCTCAGCTGTACCCCGACGAGAACCTGGAGAAGTTCATTCCTTGCTTGGCTGGCCCAGACGCCTTCTATGTAGAGCGAAACCATGGGGATCTGGAGCCCGACCTGAGGTAACACCCATGCCAGAGCCGGGGGACAGGGCGGGACGGGGCCGCCCCGCTGGGCTGGCCAGGAGGACGTGCGGCCCCACCGCCGTCTGCTTCCCCCCGTGGTTGCTTCTCTTCCCTGAGACTAAGCCTTCCCTCCCGAGCGGCGCTGCGCTGTCTCAGCGGCGTCGCCTCCTCTGCTCCCCAGGTGTCTGGCTGCCCTGCCTTCCCACGTGCTGAAGAACGACCACGTCAAGAGGTTTCTCAGCCCGTCGTCTCCTGCCCAACAGCTTCAGAGTCCAAGTGAGTGTAGAGTGTGGTTGCGGGAGCACGGCTGGGCTTCCTCTGCCTGCGGGCGCTGCCATCTTCCTTTCCAATTGCAGGTCCCGGCAACCCCCCGCTCCCTAAAGTGGGCACCGTGGTGGGCGTGTCTGGAAGGTGAGGCCAGGCCTGCGCCAGCGCCGTTCCAGCCGTGTCCGAGGCCCTGCTCTAGAGGGCACAGTCGTTCTAAGCCTCAGCCTGGGGTCAGGACTGTCCAGAGCTGCGCTGGACAAAGACAGCGCATTCCCTGAGTCCCCACAGAGGGGGTGGATCCCCAGGCCTGCTCAGGGCCACCCGGGACCCAGAGCTCTGGTGCATGCGGCTCTCAGCTCCCAGGGGGACGTGCTGGGCAGTGTCAGGGCTACTGCCCTGGGGTCCTCCGTCAGCATGAGGCTGGACGGCGGTGCCCGGTGGCGAGGGGGCATCTGAGGGATGGGGGGCCGACACCTGGTCAACGCTGTCGTTGGGCATGTGGCAGTGCCCATCAGGCCAGCAAGTCACCACCTCCTCGCTGGCCGTCAGTGAGCAGGCCGCCGGTGGAGGTGGGTCTGCAGCGCCAGGGAGGGGCCGGAGAGAATAGAAAGTCTTCCAAAGCCACTTACTTGGCCGTTCAAGATTTTGGGGCCCTTTTTCACTTGTGATTGTCAGTATCACCTCGTGGCAGAAGCAACAGCTTGTCCTGAAGTCCAGGAGTGACTCCAGCTGCAGCACCCATTTGCCACACCTGCAGCCTGTGGGTGGGAGGCAGCAGCAGGGAGGGGGGTCTGTCGTGCACGAGCCGCGTTCCGCTGAGGGCCCTGTGCTGCCCGCAGGCCTGTGTGCGGTGTGGCCGGCATCCCGTCCTCGCAGAGCGGCCCCCAGCACCACCTGCCGCACGCGGCCAGTGCCCCCGCCGTGGCCCACTGCTCCCACGCAGGGGCCTACCGCACGCAGATGGACGCCACGCCCACCATCCTGCTGCCGTCCGGCCTGCAGACCCCCCAGACGCAGGAGCAGAACGGGATCCTGGACTGGCTGCGGAAGCTGCGTCTGCACAAGTACTACCCAGTCTTCAAGCAGCTCACCATGGAGAAGGTGAGGCCCAGGCTGCTGCTGCACCGGGAGGAGCCAGGCGTGAGCTCGCGCCCTGGCCTGTGCCTCTGTGGGTGCCCGCCAGGGTCTTGCGCCGCCAAAGTGAAGCCAGGGCAGTGGGAGCAGGGCCTGGGGTCAGCGCAGGGCTGCCCGCGGGTCTGGACTCACCGTTGCGTAGCTGAGGGAGTGGACGGTTCTCTTTTCAAGCAGGAGGATGGAGATTATGTTTCACAGTAGAGAGTTTGAGGAGGGCAGAATTTCATTGTTACAGACACCGAAGCTGCCTAAGTCAGGGCATCCCTAGTAAAGTGACCCTGTGCGTGACCCGGAGCGCCCCCTGCCGGCCAGGGCGGGGCCTGGGCCAGCGGCTGACTGGTCACGGTGTGGGCCTGCCAAGGTGGGGCGCTCACGGCAATAGAAAGCACAGTTCAGTGAGTTACCCCTACTCGTTTATTTTTTTTTGAAAGATTTATTTATTTATGCGTACAAGAGCTGGGGTACAGGCCAGGGGTGTGGGGGAGGCGGTGAGAGGACTCACCAGAGACAGAGTGGGGAGCAGAACAGGAGGCGCCACTGAAATCCACTGCTGAGGGGAGCAGCGGGCAAGACAGGAGAGGTCTGCCGCGCCATGTGGGCAGCGCCCTGGCCGGGGGTCAAGCTTGTGGTGCAGAGACTGCGGACAGCCTCACGGTGCTGTGCTCAACCCCTTGCGCCACCAGGGAGACCCGAGTTGCTCCTACTCTGTTGAGGACTCGTAAGTCTCACAGGCCGCAGGCGTCACTAGTCTCCATCTGTCCAGTGTGCGGGCTGCGACCCAGCTAGACAGCCCTTGACTGTGTGGGCAGCAGCTGCGGTCCGAGGAGGCGCCATCGGGGAGACAGGTGGTGGGTGGCACCACTTTCTGGGGCACTGACTACCGACAGTCGCTTCTGTCCCTAAAATAAGGGCGACTGGGGGGACGCAGCCCTTAGCAGAAGGCTGTCCTGTCTGCAGGAGAGACGGGTTGCACTTGGGGGGGCCGGCACCCTCACCAGTCGCTTCCCGCAGCCCTGCCCTCCCAGGGTCTGGTCTCCCTGGGGGGGGAGGGGCGACCGGGGGAGCAGGCTGTGGGGATGCAGCCTGGACCCCCACAGGGCGAGTGTCTTGGGCTTGAACTGTGGGCGCCGGCGTATTCAGCGGTAGGTGCCTCCTGCACCCGGCTTTGTGCCTTGCTGTCGGGGAGACGCCCCACGTGCTTTCCTCTCAGCTCCCCAAGTCCTCAGTAACGTCGTTTCTTTCCTCTTTGGAAGTTCCTGAGCCTCACTGAGGAAGACCTGAATAAATTTGAATCCCTCACCATGGGAGCAAAGAAAAAGCTCAAGACTCAGTTAGAGCTGGAGAAGTAAGTCCGAGCTGGCTGTGGCTCTGCCCCCGAGGCGGGACGCTGGGTCCCGGTCACGCCGCCCACTGCGCCTGCCTGGCTGCACCTCCCGTCAGACGGTGCTGGGTCAGGGCAGGGCGGGCGTCCGGCCCACGACCTCTGCGGCCGCCTCACGTGCCCGTCCCATGTGTGCCGTTGCAGGGAGAAGTCTGAGAAGCGGTGCCTGAACCCCTCGGCGCCGCCCCCGGTCCCCAGCAGTGGAGTGGCCCGCGTGCCCCCCACCAGCCACGTGGGGCCCGTGCAGCCGGTGCGGGGTAGCCCCGCCGCAGGTGGGTCCGCGGCCGCGTTGCCATGCGGTTCTCGGGCCGGCTCCCCGCGGTCCCGTCCTCGGCCATGCGCAGCGCTCGGGCCACGCTGCTGGCGGCTCTCGCCCGGGCCTCACTGCGGGGAGAGCAGGGCCTGGTGGCTGCCGGCAGCCATCTGGGCCAAGACATGACACTGGGCAGCCAGCCCGGGGCGCGGGGGCTCAGCAGCCTGTCCCTTCCCAGCCCCTGCCCGTGGGCACCCGCCGTCCTGCCGGCCTCGGTGCTGATCCCACACACACAGTGGCAGTAGCGGGAGCAGCACTGGCGGGGGAGGAAACGCAGCAGTCGTTTCGGTGGTGGTTTGTCCAAAGCTCTGCTCTCAGCTCATCAGCTGGGGTCTTGGAGTTTGTGGCAGCGGAGGGCCCGACGGCCCTGTGGGGTGGGGGCGGCCCCCGCTGTGCCCAGTGCTGCTGTCCCGAGACCCCCGCCCTGGGTGTGGGGTGAGGCGCTGCCTCCTGCTGCTGGCCCCGCAGCCAGCGTTCCAGTGTGGGGTGGCAGCTTGTGCAAGGCCGCCCTGGGTGACTCGGCCTGTGTCCCCTCAGCGCTGCGGGTGGAAGTGGAGCAGCCACCTCACCAGACGGCCCGGGAGGGCAGCTCCTCTGAGTGCTCCAGCTCCTCGCCCAGCCCAATGGGGGTGCAGGCCCGGGAGGAGAGCTCCGACAGCGCCGAGGAGAACGAGCGACGTAAGGAGCTGCGGGCTCGCGTGCGCCACTCGGCCCCGCCCGCGCTGCAGGCTGACGCTGTGCTCCTGCCCTAGGTGTGGAGCTGCGCCTGGAGGGGCCCCCCGACAAGGAGAAGCCCGTCATGCTCCTGAGCCACTTCCCGTCGAGCTCCGCCCGCCCCACGGCCCAGGTCCTGCCTGTGCAGAACGAGGCAGGCTCCGCCCCGTCTAGCCTCCACGCGCTGCCCGCACAGATGCTGCCGGCTGCCCCGCACGCGGCGCCCCTGCGCATGCTGGCCGCCATGCACAAGGCCGAGCGGGGCAGCACTGACGTGAAGCTGCTGTCGTCCTCCATGCACTCGCTGCTGTCTCTGGAGGACAGGGGCAAAGTCTCCGGACCAAGAGGTGGCCTTAAGGTGGAGAAGAGCTTCGGCAATGCCGTGATGGACGTGCTGCCCACGCCCACCCCCCACCAGCCTGTGCCAGTCCTCTCTGGGCTGGCCGAGAGCAGCGCCATGTCCCCCGCCGTCTCCTTCGGCCCCCGGGCCAAAGCCGTGCATGCGGCCACGCTGGAGCGGGCGATGAAGCCGGCCCCGCCGCCGGCGCTGGTGGTGGAGACCAGTAGCGCCTCCGCGGGCTCCTCGGGCGCCGTCTTCCATGTGGCCCGGCCCCCATCAAGCTCCTGGTGTCTTCCTCTGCGCCCACGGAGGCCGCCCTCTCGGGGCAGACGTCTTGCGCCAGCAGCGTGCAGATCAGCGTGCCCCCTGCAGTCATCAGCCCGCGGACGGCCCTGTACACCGCCAGCACCAAAGCGGCCTTCCCGGCCCTGGGCCCCCTGCAGGGCAGCTTCTGTGCCAGCAGCAGCACTGCCTCCTCCGGCACCCACCCCTCCGCGTCCTTCACCAACATGGCCCCGGGGCCCGGCTGCCCGGCCCCCAGCTCCAGCCCCGCCCTCTCCTCCGGCCCGGACAGCGGCTTCTACGGAGGGGGCGGCGGTGGGGGCTCCCCTGGGAACATCGCTGCCTCGGGCCAGAACCACCACCACCACCACCACCACCCGCCGCCACCCGCGCCCGCCCCGCCCGCCCCACCGCCCGGCTGCGTGGTGTGCACTTCCTGCGGCTGCAGCGGGAGCTGCGGCTCGAGCGGCCTGACCGTCAGCTACGCCAACTACTTCCAGCACCCCTTCTCGGGACCCTCGGTCTTCCCCTTCCCCTTCCTGCCCTTCAGCCCCGTGTGCGGCGGCGGCTACGTGGGCGCACAGCAGTACGGAGGGGGCGCCTTCCCCGTGGTGCACTCGCCCTACAGCGGCGCCGCGCCCCCCGAGCCCGTGCTGAGCGGCCAGTCCACCTTCGCCGTGCCCCCCCTGCAGAGCTTCATGGCGGGGGCGGCGGGCGTGTACCAGGCCCAGGGGCTGGGGGGCGGGGGCGGCGGCTCCGGCCACAAGAAGAGCGGGAACCTGTCGTGCTACAACTGCGGGGCCACCGGCCACCGCGCGCAGGACTGCAAGCAGCCGCCCATGGACTTCAACCGGCAAGGTAACGCGGCCGCCGGGCAGCGCCCCCGGAGACAGGCGGGCCGGCTGCGTGGCGTGACGGCCGGCGCTGCGCTGTGACGCCAACCTTGACCACTCTGAACGCTCTTGGACAGCACGAGCGAGATGGGTGACGGGCTGGGACCCACACGCTGCCCAGGCCGTGGGGAGGTCCGGCTCTCGGCTGCCTCTCGGCCTCGGGCCTCCTGTTCTTCCCGAGCCCTGCCGGGCGGGCCGCAGTGTCTGTGTGTGCCCGCTGCCCGCGGCCGCCCGCCGCCTCTTCCCCACCCCAGCCCTGCCAGCGGGTGACCTCGGCAGCGTTGCGGCTGTCAGCAGGCCCCCTGTCCCGCTCATGGTGTGGAGATGGCGGCGCGGGGCTGGGCTGGGGTGGGCGTGGGCCCTGGGGGCCTCACCCCCCACCCCCGGCCCCTGGCCTTGTGCTGGCTGAGCCCCAGCCAACGCCCCTGACCGAGGTGTGGGTGGGGAGGCAGGGGGTGCCGGGGCAGGTGGACCGGGGGCCCAGGTCCCGTGTCCGACGGTGGCAGTGACTCGGGACGTAGCCTGGACAGTGCGCTCCGCGTGCGTCACGGGGACTCAGGTGTCATCTTTCCCCCCTTTGCAGGTACTTTCAGGCTGAAATACGCCCCTCCCGCAGACGGTCTGGACGCCACAGATTGATATTTTTCCCTGGCAGCAGAACACAAATAAGCCATGGAGACATACGGAAAATTAAATACACAACTGAGAGTCTAGTTGCTGTTGAGCTTAATATTTTTAATCCAAAGGTGCTTTACTTTATAGACTGGATGGAAGACCTAGCGTAGGAGTGCAGCGAACTCGGTTTATTGCCAAAATCCAGGTCGGAGCTTGATGTCGGGATGGGCCTAGCGGGCGAGCATCTCCACGAGGGCGCCCGGCCGCGGTGGTCGCCACGCCGAACCCGCCGTCTCCCGGGGAACGTCGCCGTGCCAAGTCCTTCCAGGCTCACGCGAAATTCCAGGGCAGCTACGAGACGGTCGGGAACTGAGGGGCGGAGCCCTCTGCCTGTGGGGCCGCCGCGGGCCGCGACACCCCAGCTGGGGCCTGTCACCTTCGCTGTGCTCCTGAGGCAGCCAGGCACCGCCTTCCGGCCTCCCGAGGGCCGCGCCGCAGGAGAACGTGGGCTGGCGGCCGCTCGGGCCAGCGCGGCAGAGGCTGAGTGTCCTTCCCTCGCTGAGACACTTGTAGCATTTCAGGTCTTTAATTTTTTCCCGCAAATAAAATGATACTACATTAATAGAAATAGAAATAGTCATTCGCAACAGATGATTTCTAAGGGTCCAAGTCCCGAGACGCCCTAGTGGGCAGAGCACCGAGAAGCCCTCCTCCAGGCCCCCGCAGCACCACCCTGCGTTCTCCACCCAGAGGAGCCCCCCGGGCTGCTCAGCCGATGCCGTGTCCGCAGCAGCGTGGGTGAGGCCTCCTCACTGGACTCCGTGGCCCGAGGCTGACCAGCAGGCACGGGCAAGACAGTCCTGCCTCACGGGCGGCTGACGGGAGCCGCCTCCTCGCCACTTCTCCGTGCTGGGCTGGTGGACAGTTCCGTGGACAGTCACCTGGAAACCATGCGGGGAGTGCCACGCCGCCGCCAGGGTCCATGGCACAGGCCCAAGCCAGGAGCCTGCACAGTCTGGCCTCACCGCGCAGCCCTCAGCCGCCGCTGCGGCGAGAACACCTAAGTCCAAGGACGTGCAAGGGCTGCAGGGGGTTTTCTGCCCACGTCGCCATTGTCAGTGCTAAAGCCTTCGATGTTCCGATGTTGGCTGATAAGGCCTTGCCCAGGGATCTTTCCAGGTGGATATTCATGTAAAGAATGAGACTCACAGACCCACGCCATTCTTAAAAGTGCACAATCAGCCTCATGCGAATTGATGTTAATGGAGAGAACCCCCCAGCACGCGAGGCCTCGTGACATGAAGCTTCAGATCCCGAGATCCGTCCCTGCTTCGTGGAAGCTTAAAGCAGAAAGTTGTTACTTTTTTTATAAAAGGCTTTTAGTAGAATTTTTTAGAGTTTTATTTTAGTAGAGTTTTATTTCTATGCAATGCAGAATTGACAGCTCTGTATCCCCCGGCACAGTGTTACATAGTGAAGGTGTTAGTGACGCGCAGCAGCTTCTTGGGGAGTGTCACGTGATCTGAACCACAAACACGACGAGGGTCACAGTGGGAACCGACACTACTTTGCCTTAAAGAGCACCAGACGGGACTGGCACCGCGTTCAAGGAAGACTTGGTGGGTTCACTGATGTTTACGACTAATATTTCTGAGGCCGTTCAGTGGCCTGGATATGTGCTGAAAGCCAAACTTTTAAAATTTTTGGTTTTTTTTAAACAAAGAAATATTTTAAATAAATCCTGTTTCCACACGGTGAAGTTATTGAAAACTGTCTCATGAGCAAAGGAAAGCGTTTTAGGTTTTTGGTTTCAGTGGTCAGTATTGGGGAATGGAAGTTACCTGTTACCCTTGTAACTATTTTGACAAATACTGGAGGTTAAACCCAACAGCAGGCGAGAACAGACACTTCCGCTTGGTCGTGACGCTCAGGTGGCGGTGAGGCCCCCTGGCCGGGGCGGGCTCCTCGAGGCGGCCGCCCCCGGTGGACACGGGCCCGCAGCAGCGCTGCCTCGATGGCTCCCTCTGAAAGCAACCAAAGTCCGTCGCCGGCAGCGCCCTGCGCCCGCTGGGGACCCGCCGGGCCTCAGCACGCCCGCCGCAGGCAGCGCGCCGCGCAGTGCCGGGGCTGACTGTTGAACCTCCCTTGGTTTTTTTAAGCCAAACGCTCAATTTTCTACCTTCCTTTCTAATTTTTATTTCGTGATGATAATGAAAATGGGGAAGTGTTGACGTGTTCAAATTCCTAGCTGCCGAAGAGCAGAGGACACGGGAGGTAGCACTTTCGGTGAAGACGGTTATTTCCTTGCAAGCAGATACGTGGTTGGGTATTTACAAACCAGCATCATCTACCACCGCCGGGAGACTCTGGGCGTCGGCCTGCTGCGCAGCTGGGGGTCCGGGGCGAGCTGGCCGCCATCCGGCAGGCAGCCCCTCCTAGGCCTCCGGTCTCTCCCCGGCGGCCTGAGCGCGGTACCTGCTGAGTCTTTCAGGTGGTGCGGGAGCAGGGCCCCTGCTCGACCACTCCTTCCCGGGCGGGCCTGTGGCGGCTGAGGCGGTGCTGGCGGTGTCTGGAGCCCCGGGTCCCGCAGAGGCCCCGTTGTTGGAGCGGCGAGGTCCTGGGTGCAGGGGAGCACCTGGAATCATCACTCGGGAAACTCCGCGCTGTGCGGGTGGAGGCCGGAAGTGAACACGGCCGTGCTGGGGGGCCCGGCCCCAGTCTGGACCACCAGCCCCCAGCCTCGCGGGCCCCCAAGCTCCAGGACGGACTGGCGCCGGGACTGGGGGCCTCGTGTGCTCTAGACTCCTACAGTTTCTACTGGACAGAATTTTCATTTAGCAATGAAGGAAAACTCCCCTTTTTGAGCCATTCTTTTATGTCAATTCTACAAAATTGCATGTATCTTTATAAATATTTTTAAAAGATATAGTTTTGTAAATATTTAATATTCTGCTAATTTGATTTTGAATTGTAAATGTCAAGTATTGTTTTTGGGGTTTTTATGTTTTATTATACTTTGTTAAAAAGGAAAAATTGTACATTTTTAGAATGTTTTTATGAGTAAATTTAATGTACTGAAAATAAAAACCAAAAAAAAAAAAAAAAGGCGGTGTGGTCACCAGATCTGCCTGGCGGAGCCGCGCCTTCCCGAGTGGGCCGTGGTCTGCGGGGGACAGGACCCTGCCGTGGCACAGGTGGCAGGTTTGGACCTGGGCTAAAGTCGTCCCAGCTTCGGTTCCACAGACAGATCGCGTGTCTTTCCCGTGTTTCCAGACTCGCCAACGTGCCCCGCGCCCGCCGCCTGGCCCTGCGTGGGAGGTGCGGGGCGCCTGGGCTCTGCTGAGAAGCGGCTGGGCAAGCAGGGACCGCGGGCAGACGCAGACGTCCTGCCTGGCTGAGCCGTGGGCCAAGCGCGCCGCGGGAATGATGCCGGCCCTTCTGGCCGGGTCAGGCTTCAGGTTCACCTGGTGCACAGGAAACGCCTCTCGCCCTCCGGCCCTCCGGCCCAGTGCGCTCATGCAGGCGCCTTCCAGGGCTGGATCCCCGCTGCCACCCTCCCCTGGGGAGTGCCCGGAGCCCTGACTCGGTTTCCTAAAGGCAGCCCCCAGGCAGGGCCTTGGGCAAAGGGAGGTGCCCCTCCCCCCCATGTTGGCGCTGTGCTGGGAGAAAGGACCCTCTGGGGCCTGCAAGGTGCACAGGGGCGTGTGCCCAGAGATGACCTAGAACCGAGCTCTGACAGCTCCAGTCGTGCCTTCCAGCTCCCACGCCTGGTGGGCCTCAGCGGGATGGGAGCGGCAGGGCCCTCACAGGGCTCTCAGGTAAGCTGCAGAGCACCGGGAGCGACAGCTCGCGGCGGGCTGGGCCAGAGGGAGGCGCACTTGCTGACCGCGAACCCCTGGCACAGGTGTGTGCAGCCGTGCAGAGCCCAGATGGTGGCGGGCGGGGGCCGGGGTGGGCATTGTGCCTCGCCCCGTGGATAGGGCCCGCAGGGGCAGGGGCTGGCGTTGCCGGGGAGGCCAAGGAGGTAACTCTGGACTGAGGGTGCCACTGCCTCCTGCCACTTTCTTCATGCTGAGCGCGCACTCGGGCAGGGCTGGTCGACCTCAACCGCGGCGACTGGCCTCCTCTTAAAGTGTGAGAGCTTCTGGAACGCAGCAGGGCCCACTGCAGTTGCCAGCAGGAAGCAGGGGCACACCGGGCTCCAGTGCCCTCTCGGCGTCCTGCCCCCGAAACAAAACTCAGCCAACGGCTCAGTCACCCAGAGCAGGCACGTCGGAACTCTGGGGACACAGAGCAGGAGAAACGCTACTTGCCCCCTGACCTGGGCAGCAATACCCTAGTGACCCTTTACTCCAGGCTCTGCTGAGCAGTGGAGATTTTGTGCGCAGTTGTCTGGAGCCAGCCGGGTCGGAACCGCCCAGCACTGCAGCAGAGCTGTTTCGGGTTCTTGCGGGAAGCAGCTGAGTGTCCTCAAGGCCCCATTTACCAGACGTCCTGCCAGACGTGCCTTTGGCTTTCTCGGCTGGGGCTGAAGGCAAGGGCTGACCAGCAGCACGCAGAGCCCCTGGACAGGCCTCTCTAGCGCAGAAGCCCCCCGGGAGTGCGGCCAGGTCCTGTGACCGGCAGGAAGACCGGCCTGAGAGCGGGAGCTGCGGGCCTAAGCTGGGGGCGGGGCGCTGAAATAACCGCAAGGCCTACTTGACTGGCGATTTAGAATGCAAAGTATTTTATTTTTGAACCTCTAAATTTGAAAACAAGACAGCCTAGGTGAAATGAGAGTTTCCCAACCCCGTGTGCTCCCGGGAGCTCAGTTTTTCTGCCTGCCTGAAGCACGAGACGGCTTCCTACAAGGGCGCTGCTGTGGCGCTGACCTGTGATTAGATGAGCGGATCGACCTCAGCTGCTAACATCCCTTTTTCCCTCGGTAAGGGTTTAAAAATTCTAGAAGAGCCGCGCGTCCTAGTCTTACACCGACCACTTCACGCCGAAAGTCTCCTGAGAGGCATAGACCATGTACAGGAAGCCGTCCGCATCCTTCTCGCGCTCGTACACCTCGGAGATGGGCGTGGACACGCTCACCATGCTGTGTCCGTTCACCAGCAGGAAGAAGGCCTGGTTGGCGTTGAGCTGCAGGCGTCGTCTGCGGAGAGGACAGGACACGTGCTGGTGGTCAGCACGCGGGGCCACCGACAGCCTCCCTTGACGGGGCAGGCGGGCCGGACGCTGCCCCAGCTGCAGCGTCCAAGCCCTCGCAGACCCTCTCGCTCCCAGGCCTCTCACACGCCCGCGGCCTGGCGCCGCCACCCAGCCTCGGTGGGGAAGCCGAGCAAAGCATGCACCTTCCCTTGTGAGTGTTGCCAGTTTGCTGTGCAAACCCGGCCACTGCTCTGATGAAGGGACACCACCGTGACGTCATAGCAACAGACTCAGACGTGACGCGAGGTCAGTGAAACATGGGATTTAAAGACTTTGCCATGACACGTCCAAGTTAATCTGCACAGAATTTGAGCAAACTAAGGGCATGGCCAAGCTGGACATCAGGGCAGGGCCACGGGTACCTGATGATCTTGATGAGCTCGCTCATGTTGACATGGTCGGGCACGAGGAACTTGGTCTTGTCCAGGACGGGGAGCTGCTTCTCGCCCTTGTACCTTTCTATTATCACCTAGGAGAGGGCCGGGAAGGGGTTGAAAAGCAGGCGCGGACAACGCAGCAGCAGCATCCCGGGTTGCTGCGGCACCTGGGCCACGGCCACCCACACGGGGTGAACAGAGCGCGTACTGTCTCCCACCACCGTCCGGGGAGTGGTGGTCACATGCCTGTGGCACTGGGTGGGCGGGGGAGGACGCGGGCATACCCTGCTCTGCGCCCTGACTGAGCAGAGGCTGAGGACTGCCATTCCCCTACCACGCCCCCCAGGTGCGGCTGCAGAGGATGGCCGGCGGCCACAGCAGCCGGAGGCACTGGGACGGCAACTTGGAGAGCCACCTCGCGCCTGGGTGAGGAGAGGCGGTCTTAGGGTGAGAGCAGAGAGCGCCCGCAGAGTGCCTTCCCGAACCACTCTCTCGGGAGGCGGGGCTGGCACAGGAGCAGAGGGGAAAGCGGCCTAGGCACAAGCCTGGCAGCCCGCGTGCCTCCTGCACCGTCCGTCTGTCCATCTGCTCTCAGCAAGTAAGAGCCCGACCCCAAGGGCTCAGGTGTCACAAACACGTGTAAAAGTGTGACTTCCGGGCCTCCCTGGTGGCACAAGCGGTTGAGCGCCGCGCAGGGTTGTCCACAGCCCCTGCCGTGAGGGTTTAATCCCAGCCGGCGAGAATCCCACATGGCGCGGCAGACCTCTCCTGTCTCCCCGCTGCTCCCCTCAGCAGTGGACTTCGTCGGTCTGCCTGTTCTGCTCCCAGCTCTGTCTCTGGTGAATCCTCTCACCCTCCCGCGCATCTGGCCTGCACCCGGGTTCTTGTATAAATAAATCTTTTTTAAAAAAGTGTGCCTCTCCCTAAGACTCCAGGTAGAACAAGGCCACCTGGCACTGCCAGCAGAAAGTCACGCGAGGACACCTTGGCGGCTGTGGGCCTGCCCCTGGCCTCTGCGGGCAGCGCCGGCTCACAGAGAGGCGCCCGGGGCGTCAAGGTGGAGAGCAGCCGCAGGAGAGGACACCTCCAGGAGGTCCGCCAGGGTCCCGCCTGTCACACCTGGACAGATGGGAACCTCCCCGCAGCCCCACGAAGCTGTGACCTGCTGCACGACGCCAGCCCCACCTGGCGCACGTCTGCTCCTCCTGGAGTCAGCTGCCGCTGAAGCGGGCTGTGGAGCTCGCGGACTCTGCCAACCATGCGCCTAGGACCGTGCCGCCTTCCCACCCACCCCAGCGCACAGGACGCAGCTCCCTGCGGGTCCGAGTAAGGGGCTCGGGATTGCCGGCGACTCAGGACCGCTGGCCTGAACTCGGCCTGACCCAGAAGTCCTCCTGGTGTCTCTGTAGACCCTGCGCCTCACCCAACAGGGAGGGGCAGTGTCTTCCCCCGCCCGGTGGCCCCCCCAAGGGGCGCCCGCTATTCCTTCTGGGAATAAAGCACCTAGCTCAGCCCCCGCCCCTCGCCCAATATAAACACTTCGGGTCTGGGACGCGCAAACGTCAAGACTGCAGGCTCAGCCTGGGAGCAAGACGGCGGCAACAGCTGTTGCCGGCAGTGCCCCGCGGGAAGCTGCCAGGGGCGGGCGGCTCCCGAGGCTGTGCGGGCCGGGCACGTGTGCCGCGGAGACGCGCGTCTGAGGCCACCCACCGGGATCTTGGTAGGATGCTGCTCCCGGATGAGTCGCACGTCTTCCACTCTCTGTTCTGCAACGAAAGGGAGACAGGGCGTGACTAGGGAGACGGCGCGTCCTCTGCTCGTACCGTGACTGCGTGTCCGGACGCACCGCCTGGGGGACGCAGCGGGGCCCCACCCCGCCCAGAACCCGGAGACCAAGCACGGAGGCCTCGCCGTCACGGTCGCGGGCAGGAAGGGCCGACCCGGCGGGGCCAGCACAGGACCCAGGGCTCCGAGACATCGGGCGCCCCGCACGTCTCCCCCCGCCCGTCGGTCTTCGCGAGTCTCCCCGTCGACGTCGGTACAGAAACCCGCAGCTGGCCGCAGGCTCGTCCGCGCGCTGTCCCCTGGCTACCTCCAGCCTGAAAGCAGCCGCCCGAGAGAAACGAGCGGGTCCTGCTCGGGCCGGCACTGGTCTGCTCCGCGCCCACAGAGGCGGCGGGAGGCCCAGCCTGCTGGGGTCCCTTCCCGTGTGTTCTCTCATTCACGTCTCCAACAGCCGTGCCAGACCTGAGGCCGACCTGGGGCGCACAGGCGTGGAGCCCCGCCAGGCTGAGGCGCAGAGCCCGTCAGAGGAGGGGTGTGAACCCCGCCAAGATGGCCTCAACCCCCCACCACGGCCGGGGCCCTCCACTCCCTCCAGCCACCCCCGCGCGCTCCCAGAATGCCTAGCCATGTCGTCGGCTCCCCGAGAAGGCGCCGGAGCCGCGGCCAGACAGGTTAGGACAGCGCCTCACAAGAGCGAAGAGCTGCCAGCTTTATTTTGAGCAAATGTTTCGGTAACGTTCTTCGGAAAACGCTGCCAGTACCCAGCCCCGCGATCACACGGGACAGAGGCGGCGTGATGTCTTCCCGCCCGGCACCTCCACACCAGCTTCCACAGCACAGGTGCCCCGCCAGGAGGCCGAGGTCCCGGCCACTCCCAGCGCGGACACCAGCAAGGCGCGGGAGAGACGCACAGGGGTGCGAGGGCAGCCAGGTCCAGCGCTCGAGCGAGGCGGAGACCCGCAGCAGGTGCACGTGTGGCCCTGGCGGAGCCCGCCCAGGAGTTTCCAGGGAGCAGATGCCTTTGCTGTTTGCAGCCCTCCCACCCCCGGAGGCCAGGAGAGGCCTCGCCAGCGGGGACCCACCGTGGTCAAGGCTGGAGACAGCAGTTCCAGTGATCGGTCGGTTTAGGCTGTTGGGTCGGGGGTTCTGGAAACACCCAGCAGGATGGGTCCCGAGACGGTCAGGTGCTGGAGGGCAGCGCACAGCTGCCTGCACGTGGACGCGCGCTCCGGTGCTCACAGCACTGACCTCAGGGCCCCCCGCCGTGAGCAGAGCACCGCAGGCAAGGGCTCTGTGCAGCACTGCCGTGACCCAGTCAAGCCCGGGGGCCCGGACCCCCGTGTCCTGGCTGTCAGTTTCAAATCAGGTTTCAACTGCGTGTGTGTGCGGAGGGAGCAGCGCTAGGGGCCAGGGGGTGCCCCCGGGAGGCCAGTGACAGAACTGAGTGAAGCTGGCCGCCCAGTCTGACGTCAGCGGCAGAGGAGACACGGAGAGGGGCATGGAACCTTCTGCTGCTGAGACCAGGTCCTTCCTCAGCATAAAGACCCGGCCGCGCCTGTCTCCCCACCAGGCCTCTCCACAGAGCCCCCCAGTACTCAGAGCCCGGGGCACGCATGCGCCCCGCTAGCAGATGAATGACACGTGCTCCTCAGCGCTGCCCGGAGTCCGTTTCACGTTCCAAAGCTTGTCCCAGTAAACCCAGGAGGCGTCCGTGGAAAGGTGCAGGCAAGAGGGGGCGAGGGTTTATGCACATAAACAGACTGACTTCGACGGGCCCGCCTGAGGCTTCCATCAGAAGCCAGCGCGAAAGGCTTCCTCCTCGTGTTTTCGCCCCAAAACACAGCTCTGAAGGCAGATGCTTGCTGTGGGGAGGCGAGGCCCGGCTCCCTGCATGTCTTGACAGGGCGCCTGGACTGGGCGGCCCACTTGCGTGGAAACCCGAGGATGGCAGCGGGGCCTGGCATGCTCCCCACGCTCACCCAAATGGTCCCCGGGGGTGCAGACCAGTTCCCTTACTTGGCCCGCTCGGTACAGCTGCGCTGGGCTGTCCTCCCAGCCGGGCTCGGTCACGGTCCCCCATCCCTCCACCCCCACGTAGGCCCCACGCCGAGGGCCCCGATGAAGGAGAGCTGCGGTGGGGACACACCCGCTCCCTCCTCTCCACTATCCGTAAAGCTTTGTGGACAAACACAGAAGATGTAGTTGAAGCATCAGATGTTTTTTTTTTTTTTTGCCACCACTTGCAAAGTTGCTAAGAGACTCCCCCCCGGCATTTACAGGAAAACTTCACCTACATTCTCCGGCATTTGGCTCAGCGTGAAACTCCAGCTTGCTAAACATTCCCGTAACCTGCCTCCAAGCGCTCGACAGCACACCTTGGCAGGGACGGCGCAGGTCTGCAGCCACCCGTCTGCCCCAAACTCTCTGGTCCACCAAGTGTCCTCCGAGCCATGGCCAGGTGAGGCCAGGCCGAGCCCACACCCTCCTCCACTGAGCAGACCAGTGCCCGGAGGAGACAGCTCAGGGACTAGCCTGGGGAGCCCCAGGAACACAGAGGAGGCGATGCGCTCAAGCTCAGTCCTGAGCTTCGCAAGGTTCCCAAATGTCTGCAGGGGACCCGAGCCTCTGGACTTCCAGTGAGGGCAGAGGCTCCCGGGCGGCTGGCGCGGCCAGTGCTCCGGCCCAGGCATCGCAACTAGGTGGACCAGTCTTCACCTCTTGCACCCCACCCAGTCTCCTCAGCTGCAACGGGAAGGGGTGGTTTGGGGTGAGCCCCAAGGTCCGTTCCCACCCTCTCCGGCCGGGAGAAGACGGCGGCAGAGCCACGGTCAAGGGTGAGGGAGCCCAACTGCTCACGCTGGATCAGACACGCTCTACACAGAGGCTCTTTCCACAGAGCGGGGCCCCTCTCCTGCGCTCCCGGCCTGAAGCCTCTGATGTCAGCGTGGCCCCCGAGCCGATGCTCTTCTGCAAAGTTACTACCAGGGTTTATCCAAAGGCAGCGGGGGGCAGGAGGGCTGGTCGCACCCGGGCCCACCTCCAGGGACCTGAGGTCCTGCTGCTCCTCTGAGCACCCGGGCTCACTTTCCTACTGTCTCCACCTACTCTCTCCCGATTCTTCCAGAATAACCTAAAAATAAGCAAAAGGCAGGCAAGGACGGCCTCCGGCACGGGACACGGGCATCGCCGCACAGAGGTCCCCGCAGCTGTCAGGGCCAGGCCCGAGGAGACACCGGACGCGGGCGCCCCGAGCGCGGCCCCGAGCGCAGCCCCGGGGGCCGGCCAAGGTCACGGGCCCCGCAGGCCGTCGGCGCGAACCCGCGCGGCCCCGGGGCGCCCCTAGGGCAGCGGGGGCCGGGACCCCCACGGCGCCTGCGGGGCGAGCGCGGCCGGGCGGACGCGGGGCTCCCGGGCGCAGGAAACTGGACGCCGGGGACGCCGGGCGCCGGGGCCTGCGCCGGACTCGGGCCGCGCTCCCGGGCCCCGCGGATGCCGGCCCCGCACCCCAACCGGCTCGCGGCCAGCGGGGAGAACCGACCGCGGGCGGCGGGGGCGCGGGGCGCCGCCGGGCGGGGGTCCTGGGGCGCGGCCGCCCACCGCGGCGCCCCCTCCCGCCCAGAGCGCCCCGCGGCGCCTCCGTCCCGCCCGCCTCGCGGCTGGGCGACCCCCACGGCACCCGGCCCGCCCGCCCGCCCGCGGCCCCCACCGAAGGAGCGGCGCTGCTTGAAGGTCTTCTCCGACGGCATGGCGGGCGGGCGGGCGGGCGGCGGCGGCGGCGGGCGGGGTCCGCGGCTCCGGCGGCGAAGGCGAGGTCCGACCGCGGCGACGGCGTCTTCCCTTGTGTCTCCTCGGCCCGCAGCCTGGTCAGGTGACCCGCGCGCGTCATGCCGGGGGCGGGGCCAGCCCGGCCGCGGCCGCCGCCATGGCGGGCGTGGCGGAAGCCGGGCCGCACGCAGCGCCGGGGGCGGGGCCTGAGGGCCGGGGCGCGTGCGCACTCGGCGGCGGGCGGGGCGGGGCCTGCGCACCAGGCGGCCCCTGCCCCGGGGCCCCGCCCCTCAGCGCCGCGCCGCGCCCCTCAGCGCCCCTCAGCGCCTCTCAGCGCCCCTCAGCTCCTCTCAGCGCCCCTCAGCGCACGGCCGCCCCTCAGCGCCCCTCAGCGCCTCTCAGCGCCCCTCAGCGCCCGGCCGCCCCTCAGCGCCCCTCAGCGCCCGGCCGCCCCTCAGCGCCTCTCAGCGCCCCTCAGCGCACGGCCGCCCCTCAGCGCCCCTCAGCGCCCCTCAGCGCCTCTCAGCGCCCCTCAGCGCCCCTCAGCGCCCCGCCGCCCCTCAGCGCCCCTCAGCGCCTCTCAGCGCCCCTCAGCACCCGCCGCCCCTCAGCGCCCCTCAGCGCCCCTCAGCGCCCCGCCGCCCCTCAGCGCCCCTCAGCGCCCCGACGCCCCTCAGCGCCCCTCAGCGCCCCGACGCCCCTCAGCGCCCCGACGCCCCTCAGCGCCCCGACGCCCCTCAGCGCCCCGACTCCCCTCAGCGCCCTCAGCGCCTCTCAGCGCCCCTCAGCGCCCCGCCGCCCCTCAGCGCCTCTCAGCGCCCCTCAGCGCCTCTCAGCGCCCCTCAGCGCCCCTCAGCGCCTCTCAGCGCCCCTCAGCACCCCGCCGCCCCTCAGCGCCCCTCAGCGCCCCGCCGCCCCTCAGCGCCCCTCAGCGCCCCGACGCCCCTCAGCGCCCCTCAGCGCCTCTCAGCGCCCCTCAGCGCCCCTCAGCGCCTCTCAGCGCCCCTCAGCGCCCCTCAGCGCCTCTCAGCGCCCCTCAGCGCCCCGCCGCCCCTCAGCGCCTCTCAGCGCCCCTCAGCGCCCGGCCACCCCTCAGCGCCCCGCCGTGTTTGCGCAGCGGCCCCGCGGCTTTCCCGGAAACGCGCCCGCGCTGGTCGGCCCGTCCTGGTCGGCCGGTCCTGGTCGGCTGGTCCGGTCCGGGACGGAGCCGCCACCGGTGAGCGGGGCAGCCGGGGCCGAGGCCCGCCCGAGCCCTGCCGCGGGGACCCCCCTCCAGCCCCGGCGCCCCCCGCCCCCCGCCGCCTGTGCTCCTCAGTATCGAGCCCGCGGGCGCCTGCACCCGGCCCGGCGCCCTGGGGAGCCCGTGCGGCACCAGCCCCAGCCCCAGCCCGCGGCGACAGCAGGCGTGTGCGGGGAGCACCGGCCGGCGCCGGAGGCCTCCGGGTGGAGACGGGACGGCAGGTCCTGGACGCGCCCGGCCGCGCCTCCCGCCCACAGTGCCGTCCGGGGAGCCCGCCCCGGGTTGGGCGCCCGGGCTGGCGGCGCCACGCGGCCCTGCGAGGGACGGCCCTGCCGCGGCCACTCTGCCCCTGGGGGTGCGGCGGAGAGGAGAGCCAGGTCCCCTCCCCGGGCACCCGCGGGGCCCCCACTCCGCCCGGCCCGCGGGGCCTGCCGGACCGCGCTGGCGCCCCGCTTGGTGACGCCCGCCTGAGGCCGGCCTTTGCGGGCCTCCTGCCCCTCCGGGAGGGCCCGCTGGGGCCCAGAGCCCCGAGGTTCCTCAGGAGATCACCCCAAGACGTGGCGCGCAGCCTTCTCCGGAGCCGACCTCCAGGTGAGGGTGGGTGGCCACGGAGCCGCGAGTTGTTACCTGCCCTCCGGCACACGCAGGGAGCAGGGCCGCGTGAGCCTGCGCGCGGGGGGTGCTCCTGCACCCCAGATTAAAGTTCTCTCCCTGTTTAATGTGCGGAAAGTGTTACCCCCCTGCAACCCGAGGGCTGCCCCAGCGAGCTGGCGTCGCGAGCGGCGGGTCTTGGAGGCAGGGCCTGCCCTCGAGCCCGCCCCGCCGTTGGGAGGCACAGGACTCCCCCTTTCCCTGCGGTGTACCCCGTGCTCTCCGGAAACCTCAGGGTGGTTTTAAGCTGCCGAGGATCTTTCTAGAAAGGTCAGCGGTACCCCCTTCCCGCTACTCCCTTCCTGCTCCCTTGCTCGCGGCGTGAAGGCGGGAGGCGGGAGGGCGCTGCCGCCCTCGAGCTGCTCGGGGCGCACTCGGCGAGCCCGCGCTGCCGCCGCTCTGGGGAGGCTGTCCGGGCCGGAGCTGGGGGGGGGGCACACTCCGCTTGGAGGGAGCCCGGGCCGCGAGCGCCCCAGCCGCCGGCGCTGCCCCACCTCCGCCCCTTCGATTGGAGGAGCCGCTCCGCCCGCCCGTCGTGGGCGCCTGCGGGCCGCCCGGCGCCGCGTCCTCGCTGCTCGCGGAGCCTGTAAACAAACACGTGTCGCTCCGGAGCGGGGCGGGGCAGGGCGCGGGGAGCCGGGAGGCCTGCGGGGGGGGCTCCAGGGTTTGGGACGGTCTTCCCGGAACCGGAGGCGCGGCGGGAGCGGGGAGCTGGCTCGGAGACCGGCGGGGGGCGCACCGGCGCCCCCCAGGCCTGAGGCGGGTCTCCCGGGAGCCCGAGCCCGGCAGGCGGCCCGCCCCGGCGCTGGCTCGGCGCCCGCTCAATGGAAACAGACTCGGAGGCGCGTTTCCAGCGCGGCCCACGGCCGGCCGGGGCTGGGGGGCTGAGGCGCCGGGGGCCTCCTTTGTGCCTTAAACCGTGCGCCTTTGCTTCCACCTTGGGGCGTCCTCCCGGCGTCCCCACCCGCGACTGTCCTGGGCGGGGCCGGGAGCCGCTCTTCACGCCGGGCTCCTCGCAGCGCTCCACGGGCGTCGCCCGGCCTCCTCGGGTCGGAGAAGTGGGCCTTGCGGGACTCGGGGCGACCCACTGAACACACGCCCGTCTTCCCCCCATTTCCCTGCTGCTCTCAGCGCTGCCGAGCTCTCCCGGGCGGTGAGGACTCGGCCTGCCTCCCGCTCCGCGGGAGGGAAGGCCCCCAACCGAGCCTGTGCCTCCGCTGCGCCCACCCCACCCGCGGGCCGCGGCGCCCAAGCCTCCCGCCGGCCCTTCGCCGCTTGTGCCGCTGGCCCACGCCACTCGCTGGACTCCAGCCCCGCGGCCCGCGGCCCCGTGCACAGGCAGCTCCGGCCTCCCGGGCGACGGAAGCCCCGCCGGACTGTGCGCGTGGCGGTCAGCTCCGTTCCCCGAGGAAAGCCGTGTTCCACCAGCACTTCCGCGCCCAGACCCGAGTAGGCGCCTGGCAGGGCGAGGGCCCCGCGCACACAGGCCGGCGGCGGGTCGTCGTCCCGGTGCCGGCCCACGGCGCTAGGGCCGCCCAGGCGTCCTGCCAGCGCTGGGGGCTCTGCTTTTGGGGCCGCGTCCCACCCTGGCCCCAGGGCCGGGGACCCTCCGGGCTTCTGTGCTTGCACGTCCGCTGGGGCCCGCTGGGTCGGTGCTCCCCGCCTCTGAGCGCGTGTATCTGTCCCTTGTTTCTCGGGCGCCGCGGCGGATCCGCAAGCAGTCGCCGTGCACAGGCGCCGGTGGGGAGGTGTGCTGGGGGTGCGCTGCGGGTGTGCTGGGGCCGGCACCGGGAGTGTTTGCCCGGAGACAGTGCGGTGACAAGGGACCTCCTTCCCGGAAGGGGCTCTCTTCGGGGCCAGAAGGAAGGGGTGGTGGATGCGGGCACCGACTCTGGGGCCATGCCGCCCCGAAGGCCCCGTCCCCACCCCGCTGGGCACAGCACAGCCTGGGCGGCCGTCCTGGGGGGCAGCTTGGGCAGAGGCACAAGCATGGCCAGTGACCGGCTGAGGCATCAGACGGGTGAAGGCCGTGGGCCGGGGCCACGGCGCCAGGCACTGGCCCGACAGGAGCCCGTGGGGCCGTCAGCTGCCCTGAAACAGGTGAGGGACGCAGAGCGCCCCCCTCAAGGCAGGGGCTTGGGCTCGCAGCGTGGAGCGACAGAGTCCAGGTGCAGGGCGGGCGCTCAGGGCTTGGTCGTCAGTCACCGCGCGGGCGGGGAGGTGGCCGGGCGAGCTAAGGTGTGAGGTGTGGCTGTTCTTGCCAGGAGATGCCGTCCCTGTCGCTGGGTGCGCGGCCAGGGCTGTGTGCTCGCCGCGGGCCGGGACCAGTCTTCCAGCAGGTGGTCCTGGGCCGGCGTCAGGGCAGGTGCGGCGAGGCCCCTGCTCCCTCGGTCGCCCCGAGCCGGGAGCCACGGCTCCATGAGCTATTCCGGGCGTCGGCTGGCACAGCGCCCAGCACCCTCCGCAGCTGCGTCCCGCCCGGCGGTCAACAGCTCCCGCCCGCGGAGGCCCGGCCCGCGGTCCGGCTCCAGGGCGGCAGGAGGGGCCGGGCTCCCGGGCGCGAGGCCCTGACCACCGGCTTCGCCCACCGGAGCCTGCCCCGCGGCGAAGTGGCCTTGGCGGGTCCGGCCGGGGGTCTCCGGGCCGCCCTCGGGCACTGGGGAGGGGACCAGCGGGTGGGGTGGAAGGGTCCTTGGAGTCCTCCTATGGGTGGTGAGGGGCCCCGGGGGCCACCCCGAGGGGCGTGTGGGGTCCTGGGGGGCTGCGGAGGTCCTGGGCTCTGGGAAGCGGCGGGGCCCCTCCTCTGGCGGCGGTGGGTCCGGCCCTCGCCCGGGGCGGCGCGCCCAGGCTGCCACGCGCACGTCTGCGGGGTGGAGGCCCGGGCACCGCGTGGGTCTCGCCGGCTCCGCGGGACCCCAGGCCGGGGCGGGGCGGGGCCGGGCGGGACTCCGCCCAGGGGCGGGGCCAGGTCCACGACTCCGCCCCGGCGGGGCGGGGCCTCGGGACTCCGCCCTGGAGGGCGGTGCCTGCGTCGGGGCGGTGCCTGCGTCGGGGCGGGGCCTCGGGACTCCGCCCTGGCGGGGCGGGGCCCGCGGCGGGGCGGGGCCCGCGGCGGGGCGGGGCCCGCGGCGGGGCGGGGCCTGCTTCGGGGCGGCGTGCGCGTGCGCGGCCGGCGGCGGCGGCATGGCGGTGTGCGCGCGGCTCTGCGGCGTGGGCCCGGCGCGGGGGTGCCGGCGGCGCCAGCAGCGCGGGGACCCGGCCGAGGCGGCGGCGGCCGACAGCGGGGCGGACACCGACCCCGAGGAGGAGCGCATCGAGGCGGCGCGCGCGGGGGCCGGCGCGGGGGCCGGGGCGGCCGCGGGCCCCGCGCCGCCCCCGCGCCGCTCGCTGCTGGAGCTGCCGCCCGAGCTGCTCGTGGAGATCTTCGCGGCGCTGCCCGGCACCGACCTGCCCAGCCTGGCGCGCGTGTGCTCGCGCTTCCGCCGCATCCTGCACACCGACACCATCTGGCGGCGGCGCTGCCGCGAGGGTGAGGCCGGGCGGGGGCCGGCGGGGGCCGGGCGGGGCGCGGGGCCGGGAGGCGCGGGGCGTGGGCGCGGGCGGGCGCGGGCGGGGCCGCCGAGGGGCGCCCGAGCGAGCGGCGGGGGGCGCGGGGAGCCCCGGCGCGGGCGGGGCCCCCCGGGGAGGCGGGGGGCGCAGAGCCCCGGGCGGCGCGGGGTCCCCCGGAGAGCGGTTCCCAGACCAGCCCCGGGAAGCTGTGCCCGGCCTGGCGCTCCGGGCTCTGCCGAGGCGGGCGGCTCCCCGGTGTCCGTCGCTGTGTACTGGGGAGCAGGGGGGACCCCAGGCAGCCGGCGAGAACCAGGGGCGTCTCGCCGCAGCCCCCGGGACAGCGGGGCGGCCGGGCCGGGCCGGGTCGCGCCGCGTCTGGACCCGGGGCGGCTGCTCTGCGAGGCGCGGAGGCGGCCCACGGCTGCAGGGCCACAGGCACCCCGCGGCCGCGCCGGTTCCTTGTCCGCATGGGGGGACCTCGGCCCGCCGCCCTGGGGGCCTTCCCGAGCTCGCGGGCCTTTGAGGGCAGCTGGGGCTACGTTCCTAGGGTCTGCTTCCCGAAGCGGGCTGGTGGTGCTTTGGGGACACAGCAGCTACCCTCCCGGCTGCTGGGGTTTGCACGCCCTGGAAGGCCGCGTGAGATGGGCTTGATCCCCAAATCCTCTGGCGGGGAGCGGGGTGCGGTCATTCCCTTTCTTAGAGCCCAGGGGTCAAGACTCTGCATTTGCGGTCAGCAGGCCCAGGCCTGTTTATCTGCTGGGAGAGGCTGGGCCTTGGCCGCCAGGTGTTCCCGGAAGCGCTGAGGCCGACGAGGTGGGAGATGGCCGAGCAGAGGCTTCTCCCCACCCGCCGGGCGGGCGCTGGGTTGTGAGGCTGCTCGGCCACTTTCCTTTCAGCTCCTGTGGAGAACCGAGCGTCTCTTTCCTCCGGAGTCCGCCTGGCAGTCGTGTGCGACCTCTGAGCATCAGGGCCTTAGCGTGGCAGGTGCATTTCTTTCCACATCTTGAAGGGAGGCAGAAAAGCTGTTCCTCCTCCTCTGTGATCTGCGCCTTTTCCTGGACTTTGCGTTTTGTTTGCCTGTGAGGCCCCGCCCGGCACAGGCCGCCACAGTGCCACAGTGCCCGAGGCGTCTCAGCCCAGCCCCCCGGGGCCTGTCTTTGGGGAGCTGGAGGGTGTGTAGCAGAGGCTGGCGGGGCTCCACTGTGTCGGTGAAAGGCTCTCAGACACGGCGCAGAGGGAGAGGCACGGAGTCCTGATGCGGCGAAGGCCAGAGTTGCCTATAAAAAGTGCTGACGCAGGTGTGGGGAGAGGTTGGGCGCTCGGGGAGGTGTGTGCCCGGCGGTGGCCTGGGACAGCAGCGGCCCCACAGGAGGCCCTGGGCCTGCGCCAAGGCCCCCTGACCTGCAGTTTTCCTTCTGTGAATTAAAGACCTGGGAGGTGCAAGTGAGTAGCAGACAGAGCTCCGGTCACCCCGACAAGGACCTGCTAGCCTTTTCTCATGCCTGCTGGGCGCCTCTCTCCTTTTTTTCCTTTTTTAAAAGAAGATATCTCGGCCTCCCCCGTGGCGCAGTGGTTGAGCGCTGGGTTGCGAAGCTGCCCGCGGCCTCTGCGGCGCCGGTTCGATCCCCGGCTGCTCCTGGCCACCGGAGGAGGGTCCCACATGGCGCGCAGACCTCTCCTGCCGCCCGCTGCTCCCCTCAGCAGTGTCCTTCGGTCCTTCTGCCTGCTCTGCTCCCTGCTCTGGCTCTGGTGAATTCTCTCACCCTCCCGCGCTTCTGACTGTTCCCAGTGCTTGTATAAACAAACAAATAAATAAATGAACATGCCTCTATAAAAATAAATAAATAAAATAAAACAAAAGGGTGCATTCTCCAGTTCAAAAAAAAAAAAATTTAAAAGAAGATATCTCGGCTCCCCCTGCACCCCCCAAGCGCCCCCAGAGGTCATTTACAAGAACAGATACTGTGAGCCTGAAGGAAGGTTTCCCATGTGGGGGTACAGCTCCGGGGACACCGAGCACTTTTCTGTGCGGTCTGTCTCGGGCTCTGTCCTTGCCAGCCCACGTGGGCGCTGGGTAGGGGCTCTGCACGAGAGGGGCCAGCCTCGTCCTGTCACGCGTCAGTTTCTCATCCTGCCTGGGGGGGCGGTGAGAGCCTCATCCGTGTTTCCTTGGGCCTGCCGCTGTGTTTGGAGTTTAGGGGGTGTCTCCAGCCCACGGGGGCTGCGGGGTGTGCCGCCTGCAGTCAGTGCTGCCCAGCGGCCTGTGGCCTGCCCTGTTGACTGCGGCGGGAACGGGCCATGTCCACAGCCCCTGCTGCCCTGCTCCGCAGCTTCAGGCCTCATCGAACCCAGTAGCTGCTGAATTATTTATTTGTAAGATTTATTTTATTTATTTATGCACACAAGAACTGGGGTGTAGACCAGAGGTGTGGGAGGGTGAGAGGGTTCCCCAGAGACAGAGTGGGGAGCAGAACAGGCAGATCTACTAAATCCACTGCTGAGGGGAGCAGCAGGCGAGGCAGGTGAGGTCTGCTGCACCTTGTGGGTCAGCTCCCTGGCCGGCTGGGGATCGAACTCCTGCGGCAGTGGCTGGCGATAGCTTGATCGAGCTGAGACTTACCCCCTGCGCCACCAGGGAGGCCCCTAGCCTCTGAATTCTGACTTCAGCACTCCAGCTTTCACAGTCTGTGCCAATCGGGGTGAGAAACAACCTCATTTACGTTTCTAGGTGCTTGGAGCCAGTGGGGATGAACATGTAACAGCTATTGGTGGTTTGGGTCTTTCTTACTCTCTATTTCTTTCCCTCTCTTCTTTGGCGGGTTTGAGTTATTTAATCCGGGAGATTTCTGAGAATGCAAAACATTTCTCGTCGTCTACAGTTATTTGCTCTTTTGCTTCATTATAGCACGCGAAGTCGCCGTGCTGATCTGCTGTGAGTCTTGAGGTTTGGGCCTAAGAAATGGTCTGTCACCCCGAGGTGCTGGGGACGTGGCCCGCTGGGCTCCGGGTGGCCTCTTTGGTCACTCGGCATTTGCACGCTTACCTGCTGCCGGGGCCCAGACTCCCCGGCACAGAAAGCAGTGACAAAAGTGGGATTGGGATGAGGGCCCCTCACCCCTTTGTCCGACTGTTTTAAAGAATCGGGGCGTGGCTGACGTGCAGGTGGGAACACGCGTGTGTTTTGAGTTCTTCCCAATGATAGGATCCGCTTGGGGGGGCGGTCTGTGTGGAAACTTGCAATGAGGTGTCTTGCAGCGCCGCGTGGCTGCGGGATGAAAAGGATTCCTCAGTGTCCATGTGCAGGACACCGAGAAGCCGCGGCGACCCACCACGGAGGGGCGGCCAGTCTGTGCCCGCTCTCAGGGCCGGCGGTGCGGGTGGACGCCGGACGGTGCTCGTCCCCCTTCCAGGAAGCCGCCCAGCCCTGCCTCCCCGCTGCGGGGCCCGGCCCTCCTGGCCAACTCGATTTTGATGCTGGAGTCCTCTGGCTCCAGGCCTCCTGGGCTCCTGCGAGGGGCTATAAATAAGTCAGCACTCTGCGGCCCGAGGGTGGACGCCCAGCGCCGTCCTCTGCCTCTGACCCCGCCACGCTCTGCTCAGTCAACACGTCACCTTTTGGCGGGTGGATTTGGAAACATCAGTCCCCCTGCACTGTTCATTCGGCCGTGTTCTGTGAAGGCGACCGAAGGCTCCTGAGTGTTAAAAATTCAGACCGTGGTTGTGGGTGAACTCACTGTGGTGACTCCAGGAGGAGCGCCGAGCAGCCCCGGGTGGATTTCTGCTGCCCACGCTGACCCCACAGCGCCGGGATCCGAGGCCTCCTGGGCTCCAGCCTGGTGGCTGCAGGTGTCAGGGCCAGAATTCGTGTGTGATTTGCCCATTTCTTCCCGCGATGGCAGTGGAGTCTGATGACAGGCGGCGTAGTGCTGGCGGCGTCTTGATCAGGTGTGGGACTCGGGGCTTCCGTTCCGCCAGAACTAGAAACACCGTCTCCCGTGACGTCTCACTTTCATGACCGAAACGCGGTTAGACACCAGCGCTGCGTTTTGTCTCTGCAGCGGAGAACACGCTTGCCGAGCGCCAGGCCTGCGAGGGGGCGCGAGAGGCGGGCCTGGGGGCGCGGGCAGGGGCGTCCTGGAGACAGGCAGGTGGCCGGTCGGAAGCGCCGCTCGCTCGAGGGTATTTGGAGACTCCTGAGCTGAGCCCACCGGAGAGCCCCAGCGGAGGAGACCGGTGCGCCCCGCCTGCCCACTGGCCTGGGCTCTGCAGGGGCCGTGGCTTCTCCCCTGCTGCTGTGCGAGCTCAGGGACTGCAGCCGTCTCTGGTTTTGGAAATTGACTCCACTGTGCTGCCTTCTGGAGCCAGCTCGGCCCCTTCGATGGGCGCGGAGAAGGACAGCGCAGAGGGGAGCGGTGCGTCTTCCGGGGATGTTTTCAAGGCTCTCCAGCCTTAACAAAGCCCGCCAGCCCGTGCCGCCGGAGCCGGGCCGCGCCGAGGGCAGGTTCCGGCTTGGCTGCTTCAGCTGCACAGGTCCTGGGGCCAAAAAGAGTCGATGGGTGGTTTGAGGGCCAGGCCCCGCTGTTTTCCCGGCGCGCTGTGTCCAAAGTGATGACGCAACGCGCTTGCGGACCTGGGCCTGTCGTTCCTGCTGGCAAGGGCGTGCAGACTCAAGGGCGCCGGCCGGGAGGTGGCCTGGGAGCCTGTGCCCGAGCCCACGTCCCGTGCCAGAGCAGCGTCCCTGTGCTGCCGCCGTGGCGAGCGGGCTCGGGGGGCAGCAGTCTGTCCTCGGCGGGGAGCGTCTGTGGGGTGGGAAGGGGCAGGTGGGCGCGTGCCCGTCAGACCCGGGGTCACAGGGGCTCTCGCACCCGGGACGGATGGGGGAGGGCTGACCCAGGTGCCTCGGGGAGGGGGTGGCCCTGGGCCAGGGTGCAGAGGGAGCCTGCCGGGTCAGGAGCCTCCAGCTGGAGGCAGGGCCGCCGCCCCCGCTGGCACCAGGCCGGCCAGCTTCCATCCCCGCAGAGACGAAAGACGGGCCTGTCGGGGACGAGTCGCACTGACGACGTGGGCGGTGCCAGCTCCAGGGACTGCTTGTTCAGCCCCGAGTGTTCTGGGTGTTTCGCGGGGACACCTATGGGCCGTGTCCAGGTTTTGGTCTCCACGTTCTTCCCGGCTGCACGGGGCTTTTCCAGATGATTCAGAACAAGTGTTTTGTGCAGCTACCGCGGCAGCTGAGAGCAGCCGCCGGTTCTGACATCAGCAGGCTGGTCTTCGGGGGCCATGGGGCTGCCGCCCACCCCTCCTGCCCTCCCCTCTCCCTCCAGCCCCCCATGCCCTGAAACGTCTTTCATTCAGCTGGAAGTTAAAGGTTTCCCCATATTGTATTAAGGGTTATAATTATCCCCTCATCGAGTGTAAACAAAAATGCCTTCTTTCTGATCAGCGTTGCCTTTGAGTTTTATTTAGAAACCATGAGTTGGGAGCATCTCGCGTCAAAAATGAAAGAAGTCAGGAAAGTTAAAAATCAGATTGATTTATTTATTGTATATATATATATATATATATTTTTTTTTAAGGTTTATTTATTTATACAAGCACTGGGCACAGTCAGAAGCGCGGGAGGGTGAGAGAATCCACCAGAGCCAGAGCGGGGAGCAGAGCAGGCAGAAGGACCGAAGGACACTGCTGAGGGGAGCAGCGGGCAGCAGGAGGGGTCTGTGCGCCATGCGGGACCCTCCCCCAGTGGCTGGGGAGCAGCCGGGGATCGAACCGGTGCTGCGGAGGCTGCGGGCAGCTTCGCAACCCAGCGCTCAACCGCTGCGCCACCGGGGAGGCCCAAAAATCAGATTTAAAAAGAAGAAAAGACACCTGTGAGTTGAAGTTCACGGGAAGCCAGCCCTTCCCCCTCCCTCCTCTCCGCTACCCCGTCTCAGTGGTGCCCTCTGCCCCGCGCCTGTGCCCAGTGCCTGCCCTGCCCGCTCCAGGCTCCTGGCTCTGTCTTCCCAGGAGCACAGCCCCTGCAGGTGGCCTTGGCCAGGAGGGGCCGCAGACCCTCCCCCGCTCCCAGCGGGGCCTCGTGAGGGTCAAGACTGGACATTCTTTTCTTTATTTTTATTTTTAAAGGTTTATTTATTTATGCATAGAGGAGCTGGGGTGCAGGCCAGAGGTGTGGGGGCTGAGAGGACTCCCCAGAGACAGAGTGGGGAGCAGAACAGGCAGCTGTGCTGAAACACACCGCTAAGGGGAGCAGCGGGGAGACAGGAGAGTCTGCTGCGCCCTGTGGGTGGCTCCGTGGCCGGGCTCGAACTCAGGCCACAGTGGCTGGTGATAGCTTGATCGTGCTGAGATTTAAGCCCTGCGCCACCAGGGAGGCCCAAGACTGGACATTCTTGGTCTGCCCCGAGGCTGTGCAGCGGGGGTGCGCGGGCCTGCCCCAGGCGGAGTGGCGGTGGGGGTGGTCAGGCCCAGCGCCGGCGGGGGGGGCTGCCGGCTGCTCCGAGCTGCCCCCGCCTGGCCTTGTGGGAAGCGGCCCGGCGGCGACTGCGCCGGCCTGACCAGGCCACTCTCCTGGCTGTTTCCCGCGTCCCCGACAAGATGGCCCTGGGGGGGTTTAGAGCGCAGGACTCCAAGGGCAGGTTGAGTTTTGTGGCGTGGCAGGCGCCGTGAAGTGGCCTTCCCGGCCGAGTTCCCAGCACCGCCCTTTGGCACGCAGCGTGTTTACACTGTTCCCTCGCCCCAGACAGACTGTTCCTGCGGCCCCAACCTCGCTGCCCCCCGCCCCCCTCACCTTGGGGCCGCCCGTCTGGCCCGGCCGCCTGCGGGGCTCGGTGTTCTCGCCGGCCTGCGCCCCCGGAACCCCTTGCTTTTGAAAGCTGAGCAGCCGCACTGCGGACACGAGGCAGCCCCGCCTCCCCCGGGCCTGGCCCGTCCCTGCTCCCAGCAATGTGGTGTCGCCCCCCGCTTAGGGTTTTTGAGGAGCCACCGTGCTCCCCACAGCACGACTGTTTACTTTTACGCATTTTCTCAAGTCCAGCTCGCCTGTCCCCTCCCCCGCTTTCCCTTTTGCCCGTTGCCATCTTTGGGGTAGACGCTCTGGAAGAAGAATTCCGCCAGCTTCCTCGCGTGCCCGCCTCAGCAAGGAGCCCCCGAGCGGGCCCGCAGCCAGGCCGGGACCTGGGAGGCGCGGGGCCGGTGCAGCCGGGGCTGGCTTGTTCCCCCTGGAGGGACGGAGCTGGGTGCTGGCAAGCGCTCAGCCTTCGGGCTATTTTAAGGGCAGTTGCCCTTTGATGACTTCTGGAAGGTTTAGGGCAGTAAGAGGAAGTGGGATTGCTCTCAGCCGCTATTTAGGACAAGGATTGTCCATCGTGTGGAAAACGCCAAGCCTTTCGCGCGGGAACGGCCGGCTCAGCGCGACGTTCGTTGTTCCGCTTTGGTGTTTATTACGGCCTGCGGGCGCGGGCCCCCCTCGCCGCCGAGATCTCCCTGTTAATGGGGCTTTGTGGGGGCTCGGCTGGCCGTCCCAGCTCACCTGTGAGGTGCCAGCGCTGCCCGGAGCCGCTGTGCGCACGGGCCTGGGAGTGTGCGGGTTCTCTGCAGCACGCGTCTGTGCCCGCGGAGGGGCTGGCATGCGCGTCAGAAGACGGCAGGCGCCGTGGTGAAGGCCGCGTGGCCCGTGGCTCTGTGTGGCGTCTTCCTGCCGGCCACGTCGGGGCCCTGGTGGGCTGCAGGTAACCGGTGCCACGGGAAGCGAGAGCGTGGACGTGGGCACGCCTATCCCAGTGTGCAGGGCCTGAGGGTGCCACCTCCAGCCCCCCGGGGGGAAGGAAGACCTGGGCCCTGGGCCCCATGGGCACGGCGTCAGCGTGTGGCCGTGGCTGCCGCGCCCGTGGCCCATGCTGGTGGAAGCCGCCTCGCGTCTGTCGCAGGTGCTGTCTGGCCGGGGCCCCACACGGCAGCTGGGGCCCTCGCGGGGTGTGCTGGCCAGGGCACGCGGGAAGCGCCGGCGCCGGCAGCACAGCCGGCCCCTGGGGCTCGGGGCCCTTGTGAGCCCGAGGGGCTGTCAGATTCAGGGTTCGTGTTCTGAGGCTTCTAGCGCTTCCGCGGGAACAGTGCTGAGGAGCGTTTCCTGAGAGTGACGTTCTCTGGAGTAGAATAACGGCCCCACCGGGGCTGGGCGTGGCCTGACCCCCGGCTGTGAAGGGGAGCCCCTGCCCGCGCCGCCCCGCCCTTCTCTGTGGCTCCCGACCCTCCAGCCTCCTTCCCGTTGCAGAGTACGGTGTCTGCGAGAACCTGCGGAAGCTGGAGATCGCCGGCGTGTCCTGCCGAGACGTCTATGCCAAGCGTGAGTCCTCCTGCCTTTCTCCGCCCTGGGCTCCACGCCGGGCCCTCTTCCTGGCCCGCCTGGCCTGGAGGCTGCGTGGCCCCGAGCAGCCAGGCTCCCGCCGCCCAGCTCCCCCCTTCCCGGGGGGTGTGCCACCCCAGCCCCTCTGCTCCCCCGCTGGCTGGCTAGGGCGGCGTCCCCCTGGGCTCAGCGTCCCCAGCCCCAAACATCCCCTGGCCCTGGCCTCGACGGCTGCGGGCGGCTATGAAAGGCTCCGGTCCACTGCCGGCCAGGAGCAGGGCCCGGGTGGCCCAGGGGCCCATTTCTCTCTGGCTGGAGTGGACCTTCTCACCTCTCAGAAAACCCCCGGATCCTGCCTCTCACCATCTTTCATCTCTCTGCCCGGTTCCCAGTGAACTCCTGAGTCAGGTGCTCCCTCTTCCCTGCCTTACCCAGCAGTGGGCGCCTCGCCTGGTAGTCCCTGTGCTCCAGCGCCTGGTTGGCCTGCTCAGGGTGAGCTCGAGTGCTGGAAGCTTCCTTCCCGGACGGGGGGCTCACGGAGCGGTGCCCTCCCATGTCCGCCTCCACGAGCCTGGGGTAGGAGGCTGGCTCTGTCCTGTCTGCCCTCCGGTCAGTGGGCGCCTGGCCCAGCCCCACAGCACTGGCCCTGGTGTCTAAGCCCCGAGAGTGTGGAGTCGGGGAAGCTGCCTGCCGGTGGCGCGGGGGCTCGGGTCGGGACCTCAGCAGGCTCCGCAAATGCCTGCAGGCTCCTGGGAGCGCCTGCTCCGGGCGCTGTCTTTGCGCTGCCTCTTGAGCTTGTCGGCCTCCTGACGATGGCTTCTCGGAGTCGTGACTGCTCAGAAGAGAGGCAGCTGCTCCCGCTGCAGGTGCTGCGCCGGCCCAGCGCCCCAAGGTTCACTTGTGGGAACAGGCCCCCGAGCGCGGCTCAGCTGGGGTGCAGGCTTGCCTGGGCCCGGCCCCGCTGTCCTGTGGGACCGGGGGAGGCGGGCTGTGGGGCCAGGCCGGGTGGACTCAGCACCCACCGGAGCCAGCACTGGCCCAGGAGGATGCGTGGAGACGGACTGGGTCCTGGCCCCGGGAAGTGACGGCAGAATCCGGAGGACGCTGCTGCCTGTTGCTCTGCCCCAGCACAACGGGAGCGCCTGCCTCGTTCCGCTCAGGACCCCGGGACTCTGCGCGGACTCCCACCCAGGAGACAGACGCGCTTGCTTCTGGAGTGGGTGGGGCGCCATCGGCCTCGGCCCTGGGGCCAGGTCCAGCAGCCTGGGCGCGGGCAGGTCTGCGTTCGGAGGCAACGGATATAACGAAAGACTCAGAGCGACTCAGAGCCGAGGCGGAGGAAGAGTGGGCGTTGCCCGGCCGGGGTCTCGCCCCGAGGGCGCCAGTCGAGGGAGGAGGGGTGCCTGCCCTCGGCTTTCCGGTGTCCTGTGTGGCCAGAAGGAAACAAGTCCCTTCCCCTTGGAGGGCCGGCCCGGGCGCGGGCGGCTGCGGGAGCCCCTCCAGTCCTCCCCCCGCTGTGTCTGTTCAGGTGTAAACCCGCGCGTGAAGTCGGGACATGTCATGAAAATCCTCCCCGATCACGAGCACATGGAGTACAGACGTTTACACCTGCCGTCCGCACCTCTGCGGGCGGGGCTTGGCGTACGCCGGGCTGCATGGAGAGGCCCCAGCGCCCTGCGGCGCCCGGCCTGCTGCCCCGCCCCGTTGCCCTCTGGCCCTGGGCTGTGTCTGGCCAGGGCGGCTTGCCTGGGGCCGGCGGCCGGCCGGGCTGTTTCCGCGGAGGTGCGGGGCTTGGGGTGTTCCGTCAGGGCCTCTGTTGACGGCGCGAGTTAGCGCCCGTCATCCACCGAGGTAGAGGGACGCGCCGGCAGCATGAGCCCTGTAGGCTTTGCCCGGCGGTGACATTTTAATGGTAAATGTGAATTTAGAAAGCGGCGTCCCCCCAGCCCACGCTGGCCAAGGACGCAGAGGCTCAAGCGTTTCAGGATCTAAGCCTCGGTCGATGGTGTCCCGTGCGCCCTGGAGATTGCCCCGAGCTGCGTGCCAGGCTGAAGAGGACCAGCTCCGTGCACGATGTCAGGGTGATGCCAGGGAGAGCGCCCTTTGGTCGCGGGGTGAAGGCTTGGGTCCTCGCTAGGCTTCTGGAGAACGGGCCGCCCGCCCGCCTGGGGACCGCGTTGCCCACCTCCCTGCTCCTAGCAGAGCCGCCAGCAGGGGAGGCAGCGCTGTCCGTGGACTGACCCCAGCCCGCACACCCGGGCATGGTGAGGCTGTGCCAATCCTGCCTCAAACCCCTGAGGTGGAAACGCCCCTTCGTCCGGCAGCCCACCCTGGTGCCTGCCCCAGCCCCAGGACCCAGCACCACGCACCTGCCCACTTGGCGCCGGCGTGCGGTGATGCCACAGCATTGCGCTGGAGGGTGGCTGGACACGTGCTGGGCCGCAGAGCAGGGTTGCACGCCAGGGCTGGCACGGAGGTGCAGCGAGGCTGCCGGGAGCACAGCAGGGCCTGGCATGCCCCATGCCTGAGGAGGCCGCGAGTCGGCTGGCGCGGGAGCCGGAACCCACGGACGCCGTCACTGGGCAGGGTCTGCAGCCTAGGGCGACGTGGGAGGCGGCCGGCTGCACGCCGCAGGGAGGCCGTGGAGGGCTGTGGGCTGGGCTCTGGCTGGCACCTGAGTGGGTCGTCTCCTTCCATGGCGCGAGCACAGCCCCCTCTGCGCTGCACGGGCCAGTGGGCCCTGTGGGCGAGCACTGTGGGGAGCCGGGGGCCGCGGGGAGAGCCGCGTGCTGTGCTCTCTGTGAGCCCTGGGGCAGCTCCTGGGCAGGGCGAGCACTGACCAGAGGGAAGGGTCAAGGACCCTCGATGGATCCTGGGGCCCTGCAGACGAGGACCCACCTGGTCGGCTTTTAAACACGGATGGACATGTCGGGGCCACTGTGCTCCTTGGGACCTCAGCCGGCGGGCACTGGTGGAGTCCAGCCTCCTGCAGGAGGGGTGCTGCGCTCCCCAAGGACTGGTTGGGGCTTCCTGGAGCCACTTCCAGAGCATCCAGACTCGGGCCACATTTGTGACATCTGCCCAACCGCCAGGGGCTGGCGTCTGTCTCGCTGAGATACGGGCCTGGCTCTGGAACAGCTGTCACATGAAAAACAGGGAAACCGGTGAATGTGGCCAGATGGATGCCTCGGTGGGACCGCAAGGGTCTGTCCCTCCACGGCCCCCAGGACCCCAGGGAGAAAAGCTCACTTGCATGAGAAGAGAAAACTGCAGTGACCAGTCAGATGGGCCTGGCCTGCACCCGCCAGCTCCTCTGACCTGGGCCGCGCCTCCCAGGGACGCCCGGCGGCCGGGCCGAGGCTGGTACCCGGCGCTGCCCCGTCTGCCAGCCACGCGCCACTCCTGGGCCCTGGCCCTGGTCCCTGCTGTCCTCGGTGTGCTCCTGCCGGGGAGCTGTCCAGCGAGCGCAGCGGCATCCCGGGGCCGAGCGCCCGGCACATGGACCTCCGCGGCCCGGTGGCCAAGCTGCTGGGGGTCCCGCCTCTGGCGCCCTGCAGTTGCTTGTGGCAGGGAGGCGCTGGCCTTGATGCCTCGGATGTGCTGTGCCCACTGGAGGCTGCGAAGCACTCAGTGACTCCTCCGGGCCTCGGGTGTTGGGTGCCGACCCGAGGGTGCTGGCGGTGCGGGCGGCCGGGCCGTGGGCTGAGGACGCAGTGACGGGCGAGTTGAGCGGGGAGCCCTGCAAACCTCGTGTGCCTCGTGGGGCAGGGGCGCGGGCGACGAGCTGGGAGGGGAGACTGCCAGGCCCCTCGGCCTGCCGGCTGGTCACCCCTGCAGTCTGGCGCACTCGGCAGCCACGGGGCTCAGAGGTGTCCATGGCCCCCACTGTGCTGCCCGGGCCCTCCGGACCAGCGGGGCAGCTTCCTCACACAAAGAAGTCGCTGCCAGGAATCCGGCCCCCACCGTGGAGGCTGCACGCCCCAGTCTGTGGCCGGAGGCCCCGGGGAGCGATGGTGCCATTTCAGACTGAGCAGGCAGGACCCAGCCAGGGAGGAGCCTGTCCCAGCCCCGCAGAGCGAGGCGGGAGGAGGCTCCTTGCTGGCCCGAGGGCGGCCTCCTGCTCCTGCTCAGGCCTCGGCCGTTGCGCGGCCTGCCCCACACAGCACGCCGTCCGGGGTCCGTCTCAGCCAGAAACCTGGGGCTGCAGTGCCACGTGGGACCGAGTGTCTGGGCGCTGCCTGCCCCCGTCTCCCCGGGCACCTGCAGCCGGGCCCGCTCCCACCTCCTTGGAAGTTGGCCCATCTGTGGGCTTGGCGTTGAGGCTCAGCAGCGCGCAGAGGAGGTGCACATGAGGGCGTTTTCCCGGCGTGTGTCAGGAGCCTCGTGTGTGAGGGCGTTTCGGGGGCCTCTGGGGTTCTTGTTCTCCAGCCGCATAAGCGAATATGGGGTGCTGCTGTTGAAATGGGGGGCGGCATAGATCTTACTGGACGGTCCCGCGGCGCGTTGGGCCTGCCGCACCTGGGCTGTGCGGACCAACCGCAGGCTCACCCCGGGTGTCACGTGGGCGGCAGGCCCCTACCGTGGAGCTGACCACGTCCCTCAGGTGCAGGAGGGTCCTGGTCTCTTCACGGCTTTTCGTGACACCCCGTGCTTAGGAGTCCTCAGGAGCCAGGAGGGCGGCCTCCCCCAGCATGGCTGCTCAGGCGTCACCGCCCCCACGCTGGGCCCGCCCTGCCCCCCACGCTGTGTCCGCCCTGTCCCCACGCTGTCTGCCCTGCCCCCCATGCTGTGTCCGCCCTGCCCCCCACGCTGCGCCTGTGCTGAGGCCGCTCTCTCCTGCAGTGCTGCACCGCTACAGACACATCCTGGGGCTGTGGCAGCCGGACATCGGGCCGTATGGAGGGCTGCTGAACGTGGTGGTGAGTCTGCGGGGGCTGCGCGGTGGGAGGCCCGCGTCCGTCCTGCCAGAGACAGGCTGCCACCGAGTCTGTCGGCACTGTGCCCTGTGCTCCGGCGGCACTCGGGGAGTCAGGCCCTTCGCCCCGACAACTTGGTGATGCGCCCATGAAGAATTGCTTCGCTCCAGTCGCCCCGTGGGGTCGAGCCCCCAGCACAGTCAGGGAGGGGGGCTGGCCGCTGAGGCAGGTGGCCAGGGGGAGGAGGCCCGAGGGCAGTGCTGACACGCTCTCAGCTCAGGCCTGCCAGCCGCACTCAGGCCTCCCCTGCTGCCAAGCCCCGGACCCAGGCCCTGCCGGGCAGACCGGCTGGCTACTACGTGGGCCTGCAGGCCGCCCCTGCTCATGGGTGCCACCCTCGGAGAGCCTGAGACAGGGACACAGTTCCTCCCACTACCGTGTCCGTGTCACCCACGGTCCCGCAGCCTGGGGCATGCGGTGCGGCGGGTCTCCCACGAGGCCTCGCAGGTCCTGCAGCGTTCCCGGCCCGGCCCGGCCTTCGTCGAGTCCTGTCTCCCTGCGATGTGGGTCTTTTCCTGCCGTGTCCTCGCCCGGTCACCCGGGCATGTGGCCGCGCCCAGCCGTGTCTTGGGCCGTGCTGGCCCGACCAGCGGCTCTTGTCCTGCCTCCCAGGTCTCTCCCCAGTTCTCTGGTCAGCTGCCCCCCCGGGCGTTTCACTTGCCAGATCATTCTGCTGTTTCTCTCTGACCCCAACCCTCAGTTTTCCCCCACGGAAAAGAAGGTTGTTCAGTCTCACTGAGGTGCCGCTGACAACGCCGTGAGACCACGAGGTGTAGTGCAGGGCTCATGTACGCCACGGCGAGCTGCCCCGTCTTTTTAACTCCCACACCCCTCACCTCGTTTTACATCCTTTTTGAGTGAGGAGACTTAAGTTCCACTCTCAGTGGATTTCAGTGCTACACAGCGTCGCCAGCCAGGGCGTGTGGGGGGCGAGGCGCCCCAATGTGGCGCCCCACATGGCGGGGAGAGGCAGTGGGCAGAGGCGCCTCCGTCAGCTCGGCCCCCGGCCCCTTCCCATGCAGGTGGATGGCTTGTTCATTATCGGCTGGATGTACCTGCCGCCCCACGACCCTCACGTGGACGACCCCATGCGCTTCAAGCCTCTGTTTAGGATCCACCTGATGGAGAGGAAGTCCGCCACGGTGGAGTGCATGTACGGCCACCGCGGGCCGCACAACGGCCACATCCAGGTGAGGGGCGGGCCATGGTGGGGTGGGCCAGGCCCGGAGGTGGTTCGCTGTGGTCTTCCTGGCAACAGACCTGTCCCCCCGCAGGTCACTGGGGATGGGGACGGGCCCCCGCCCCTTCCCTGCTCCTCCTGCCTCCATGCTGGGATGTGACTCCTTGGAGTCCCCACTGCAGCCCAGTGCAGTCTCCTCGCGGGTGGAGCGTTTGTACTTGGCAGCCACCACGCCCACTGTTCCTATTTCTCCTCGGTGCAAGGACGCCAGCTTGCATTCAGAGGCCCTGCTGACCGATACTGGTCTGGAAATGCCACCCCGATAAGCAAGTGTGTGTTCAGTTGTACCCCAGAGGTGCCAGCCCCTTTGTGCTGCTCTCACATACCCCCCGGTTAGCACACAGGACTCTTAGATGCACCTTCTGAGAAGGAAGCCACGGTGTGGCAGCGTCTTAGGCTTCTGTGATGAGTATGGTGTGGGGAGCAGGGAGGGATGGGGGTGCAGCCTGCTGGGGGTGCTGCAGCTGATTCTTCCCCTTTTCCTTTGTCGTCGATGCTCAAGATCGTGAAGAAGGACGAGTTCTCCACCAAGTGCAACCAGACGGACCACCACAGGATGCCTGGCGGGAGGCAGGAGGTGTGCTGGAGCGCTCGGGGCCGCCCAGCCTGGAGGTGCTGGGTGGAAGGGTCGGGAGATGCTCCAGGTTGAAACAGGACTAACCTCGGGGACCCATTTGACACTGTTGGTGGGTTCTCACCTCCGTGTTTAGGGATACGGGAACCCCAAATCAGACACATGGTGAGAAACAGCAACTAGAGGATTTATTTACACAGGGAGTGAGAAAAGGGAGAACACTTGAGAGACATAGTTCACAGGCTGGCACGGCCCGGAGGCCGTCTGTCCTGCCCCAGACAGCTTCCGCTGAGCAGAGACCCAGGTCCAAGCTGAAGCCACACGCGGCAGGTTCGCGGCTTCTCCACAGACCTTCTCCGCTGCCTGCACCGCAGCAGCTCAGCTGCTATCCCAGCAGCACCTGCGCAGGGGTGGCATCTGGGAAGCTCCACCTTTCACCATCGAGTTGCTGTGCATGCCACCCCCCTGCCTTGGGGGTTGCTCCTCGCTGTTCTTCTTCGATATAGTCACTTTTTTAATGATTTATTTATTTATACAAGAACCGGAGTACAGGCCAGATGCGCAGGAGGGTGAGAGGATTCACCAGAGACAGAGCGGGAAACACAACAGGCAGACTGACGAAACACACTGCTGAGGGGAGCAGCAGGCGAGGCAGGAGAGGTCTGCTGCGCCATGTGGGATTCTCGCTGGCTGGCTGGGATCGAACCCGCACTGCAGAGTCTGCAGACAGCTTCACGTGTGGCGCTCAACCGCCTGCACCACCAGGGGAGGCCCTCAATATAGTCACTATGCTGGTCCTCCTTCGTAGCCCTGCGGTGGGGAGCCATGGCCAAGCCCTAGCCCTGACCTTGGCCTCAGGGGCAGGGGTACAAGACTGATCAGCATGTGGACATTGGATTAGCTCTGGTTCTGCTGCCCACTAGCTGCGTGACTTTGGAAAGGTTTCCCAATGCCAAGCCCCAAACCTCTAGAAAGGGCAGGTGCCAGCGCCCATCTCCCGGCAGCTGCGCAGGTGAAAGTTGATGAGGGGTGTGCTGAGCCCAGCCCGGGAGCGGTCAGTCAGCCCAACTTCTGTGCGGAGCACTGGGGTTTCTCCTGCCTGGGTCTGTGCGGTAGCGTCACAGCAGATTTATGTCCAAGGTCTTTCTTCTGAGTGATTGGGTCTGGCTGGCATTGCTGATGGCGCTGACCTTTCCACTCGGGAAGACCATGACCGTTCCCAGGCCCACTTCATGCCCTGTGTCTCGCTCGTTGCTTGCCGTGGCAGCGTGACAGCCCTGCGCTAACCTCTGTTGCGCCCTCTTACTTGTGTGAAGTTTCTGGGGCTTCTCCTTCATGAGTTCACCTCATGGCAAATAGTTCTCAAGTTTTTCTTTCACGCTTACAGCTTTGCGTGTCCTCCGGCGCTTTGCCGCTCCCACGGCGCGCAGGTGTTTGGTGTGTTCATGCGCTGTTTGGCTCTGTGACCCGTTGTGGATTATTTCGTGTGTGGCTGAGGTAGGGACTGGGCCTGTGTCTCTGTGGGGATGTCCAGTTGTTCATACGCCTTTCATGAAGGTGTCCCTCCCCGCCGGGAGGCTTGGATGCCTGGCTGACGGTCAGGGGACCTGACAAGCCAAGCCTGTGTCTCTCCCTGCGCCAGGCTGCGCTTGCCAGCCGGCCGGCCACCCCTTCTTGACCGGGCGAGTTTATCGTAGTCTTCACGTGAGCTAGTGGGCCCTCCAGCCCGGCTCTGCTTTTTGCGAGGTTAATTTCGATCTTCTGGGTTCTGTTAATTACCACGGGAATTTTGGAACCATCTTGACGGTTCCTGCAGAAAGCCTGGTGGGGGTGTGCTGGGCACGGCGCAGGCCCTGGGGGTCAGTTTGGAGAGAGCTGCCGATGAGCACCCACCCTCCCGCTCCGTACACAGCCCAGACCGCGGTGCAGACGTCTTCCTTCCTTCCCGCTGTGTCTTGTGGTTTGCCCTTGTGGTGCAGTGTTTATTTCGAAACTCTGTGGTTTTGGAGTCTGCTGTAAGTCAGATATAAAAACTTTCATTTCCCAGTTTTGCGTGTGGGAGGTGCTGCTCGTGTGCAAGCTCAGCTGGTTTGTGTCGGTGGCGGTCATGTGTGAGTTGCACCCTGACCTGTTAGCTCTGAGAGTTGTGTAGTCGGTCACGGTACTAGTTTGGGCAGCGACGATCAAAACAATTGGTGGATGCGGCTCTTGGTTTTTTGGCAAATTGCTTTTGCCTCTGTTCGTGGAACTAATTCTGCATAATCATTAGAAACACTGTACTGAGTGAGGAGTTCGGGGCTCTGGATGAATTACGTTAAATGTGCAGAATGGAACTATTGAGCACCGAATGTCCTTCCTCTGTTTGATCCCATAATGGGCTTTTGGGCTTCAGGGACACGTTGTCCATAAAAGCTCCTTTGTGCGAAGATGCTTGCTCAGCACTCGCCATGGCCGCGAAGATACGTTTGAACAGGAAAATGAAACCCAGTCTCCGCGCCGGTGCAGACTGTGTTCCTGGCGGCAGCTGCACAGGACAGCTGGGGCCACCGACCTGCTGTGTGTCCACTCCTGGACGCCCCGGAGCCGCTCTGAGGCTGTGTGGTGTCCTGCCACGCGGGCCCAGTGCGAGGCCCCACAGCTGCCGTCCTGGCTCCAGGCAGCTCGCATCCCCGCCGCCTCTGCGGGGCCTGGGCCTGTGCTGCGGGAGGCGGCCCAGAGCTGCGGCCTCGGTGGGGGAAGGCAGGACACGGGCCTGGAGTCTTCTCCCGTCGCCGCCTCGTGAGGGCCGCGCTGCTGGTCTGCCCCCCGCAGCCACGGCCCTGCCTTCTCTTGAAGGAGTTCCGGACATGGCTGCGGGAAGAGTGGGGGCGCACGCTGGAGGACATCTTCCACGAGCACATGCAGGAGCTGATCCTGATGAAGTTCATCTACACCAGTCAGTACGAGTAGGTGCCCAGCGCGGCCCTGTGGGCCTGTCCCCTCCCACCCTGGCACCTGTTCTCTGTCTCGCACCACTCTCGCCAGCGGCACGCTCGGGGCCGGGGTTGTGTCCCAGCGGGGACTGCTGCTCCCCTGCCTGGGGACCTTGGCCTCTGTCCCTGAGCCCTATCTCCCCAGGGACCCCCGAGCACCCTATGGGGCACCCCCTCGCAGGGGCCCTGTCTGGGGTCACGGCAGGGCTGGCTTCCCTGCCCCACACTGAGCAAGGCACCTGCCGTGGCCCTGTGTGCGTGCCCCGGTACAGCTCTCTGGACTCTGACGCCACCCGTTGCCCTGCAGCAACTGCCTGACCTACCGCCGCATCTACCTTCCGCCCAGCCACCCTGACGACCTCATCAGGCCCGGCCTCTTCAAAGGCACCTACGGCAGCCACGGCCTGGAGATCGTCATGCTCAGCTTCCACGGGCGGCGGGCCCGGGGCACCAAGATCACGGTGAATCCGGGCTGCCCCCAGGGCTTTTATTCATTTTAGTCCTTCAGTGTGACCAGGCCGCGCTGTGCCCAGGCCCTTGCTGCCAGTGCAGAACCAGCTGCCGGCCCCCCTACCACCACCCTGGCCTCTGTGCGCCTCTGTCCCAGGCCCATGGATGCGGCACGGCCTTGTGGGCTGACCAGTGAGCGTGGGGGCCGGGGCACTGGTGGATGCTGCCCTGTCAAAGAGCCCTCCCTGATGGGCTCCCTGGGCCCTGGGCTCTGCGCGAGGGGCTGGGAGCCGTGGCAGCGTGGGCCGAGCATGTATGGCGAGAGGCGGCTGCTGGCTGCGCTCCGCACTGACTGCCAGCCCTCACTCCTCAGGGTGACCCCAACATCCCCGCCGGGCAGCAGACCGTGGAGATCGACCTGGCCCGCCGCATCCAGCTGCCGGACGTGGAGAACCTGCGCAGCTTCAACGAGCTGTCCCGCATCGTGCTGGAGGCGCGGGAGCAGGCGCGGCAGGAGCAGCAGCAGGAGGAGGCCGGGCCCCAGGATGGCGAGGGCCGGGGCACTGCCCAGCCCGGCGCGGAGCTGCTCGCCAAGAAGGACGAAGCGGCTGCGGCCGAACAGCCGGCCCAGTCTGGGCAGGGGCTGCCTTTCGTGCTGCCTGGGGGCGTGAGCTCGAGGAATGAGGACTACCCCCGCACCTACAGGGCCTGGTAAGGGCGGGGCGCCGGGGAGCCTGCGCTGGGGAGCCTGCGGGGACGTGGCTGTGTCCTGACGGCCGCTCTGCCCAGGCTCAGGCTCACGGGGCCCCGTGTTCACCCCGGGGAGCCTCAGATCCTGGTGATCAGGAACGCCAGGTGCAGGGGGTCCTGGCATCGCAGCCAGGATGGTAGAAGGTGGCGAGGTCAGGCCCTGGCTCCCTCGGACACGGCGGTGGCCAGGAAGGACCCCCGAGAAAGCTTTCCCCCTGCTCCTGCTGCTGCCGGAGCTGGGGCCCACCCACCTGTGGAGCCCACACTGCCTTCCCGAAGTCTCTGCCGCCCAGAGAGGGCGTGGGAAGGGCCGGTGTCGCCACTCCCTGTCCAGCAGGGTCCCTGAGCTGCGACGCGGCCGCGGCCACCCTCCCCTCCCTGGCTCTGTCCTGCCAGTTTGGTCTTTGCCGCGCCCTGCGGGCTGCTGTCTGGGCCGTGAGCAAGACCTTGGCCCAGCTCCCAACCTTGGGGCTGTGTTAGCTGAGAAGGACTAAAACGAACAAAAGTAGAAACTGAGGTCCTCAGGCTTGGGACTGATTTCAGGCGCTCCATGGCTACTGTGTTGGACAGCACAGGTCTGGAACATTCCATCAGTGCAGTCACCCTGGGGGCAGCAAAGGGAGCTGTGTCAGGCTCCTGGCATCCTGGCCTGCAGGGCCTCTGGGCATCCAGGTGCGCCGTGGAAGGGGGTGGCATGCCCAACCCCCTTAGGTGCCCACACAGCTCAGCGGCTGGGCCTCACCCCTTCACCTCACGCTGCACAGCTGCAGTGGAGCAGCTCTGGCTTTCAGGAGAGGCTGTGCAAAGGGGTCCTCACATGGCCCAGCTGGTGCTCCCTCTCAGCAGCTGTTGGCCCACAGATGGCGCCTCTGGGCCTCCCCAGCAGCTGAGAGCTGGTAGCGCCTTGCCCTGGCCTCTGGCCTGCGTCCTGGCCTCGCGCCACCTGCTGAGCAGGGCCCAGAAGCCCTCCATGTGGGGTGCTGGTCTCTACTCAGCAGGGCCGCGGTGCTGGGCCTGAGCGCCCTCCTGGGGTTGTGAGACTCAGGCCGGCCCCTGACCCGGAAGTGCCATCTCTGGGAGGGGTAGGCGGGGCCTTGGCCATGGTGGCATGGCTGTGCCCTGCGGGTCCCTCTTCCAGCCTTTGGGACCTGCCACCTGGGCCTCTTGATGGGGACGGAGCCCCGCCCCTTAGCTGGGTGAGCTGGGTGCTGCGGCCAGCTCTAGGTGACCCCTGCCCACGCAGGCGATCAGTGTGGGACATTGGAGGAGCAGGCAGGTCTCGGGGCATCCTTGTCTGCCGAGCCGGCATGAGGTGGGGTGTGGGGAGCCCCGCAGATGACATGGGCTGGATGGGGCACCGCAGCCCCAGGCCTCGCTCACCCCCACCCCCCACGCCCTCCTTCCTGTCTGCCCAGTTTCTATGGCACAGGCCTCATCGCCGGGCACGGCTTCACCAGCCCTGAGCGCACGCCCGGGGTCTTCATCCTGTTCGATGAGGACCGCTTTGGCTTCATCTGGCTGGAGCTCAAGTCCTTCAGCCTGTACAGCAGGGTCCAGGCCAGCTTCCGGAACGCGGCCGCGCCGTCCCCGCAGGCCTTCGAGGAGATGCTCAAGAACATTCAGTCCCTCACCTCCTGATGGCCCGGGCCTGCGGGCCAGAGCAGCATGCACTTTGGAGACTGACCAGACCCCCCTGTGGGCAGCTGCGGCCCCGCCGCGGCGCGGTGGAGACGGACAGCGTGTCTCTCACACGGGACCAGGCCAGGCCCGTCGGGACCGGCCGTGGCTGTGTCCGTGATCGAGTAGCAGATGCTGGGTCTGTCCTTGACTGGTGGCGTTTGTCCGGCAAACAAAACCCTCTTTTAGGGAAGTTCATGTTGTGCTAGAGTCTTGCTGTGGCCTGAGGAGAAAGGGGTGTGCGCGCGGTGTGCGTGTGGCTGTGTGCCTGTGTACACACGTCTGTGTGTGTGGCTGCGTGCTCATGTGCGTGCGTGTGTCCGCATGTGCCGGCTGCACGGTCCACTTTCCGGGGTCCAGGGTCAGTGACCGGCGGGTGGAGAGGGAGCTCCCAGGAGCCGGGGGTGCTGGACTTGGGTCCCCGCCTGAACCCTGCTCCCTACCCGCCCACTTGGAATCTGGAGCAAGTGCTGCACCCGGCCTGAGATCGCCGCCGAGGCGGGGGACACAGGTCGGTGCAGGCCTGGAGCGGGGACGCCGCAGCATTAGAGCCAGACCTTGCACGGCCGTCCCGCCCCTACCCTGCCCTCGGCCGGCCAGAGCCGCGTGGTCCGTCCACACGCCGGTGCCGCGAGTGTCATGTGCCCGCGTGGCCGTGTGGGGGCCCCGGAGGCTCGTCTGCTGGCGAGAGCGCAGCTCTCCAGAAAGGTGGCCCACTGGGGATGCCCGTGGGGCCCGGCTCTAGCCTGGCGCGGGTTGTCCTGCGCCGCCCCCACGTGTAGAGCTGCCTTGCGGCCCTGCCTGCTGCAGCTTCACTGTGCCCGGGAGGCTGCGCCCCCGCTGGTGCTTGTCCTGCGGGGCAGGGGCCCTTCCTGGAGGCCAGCCTGGGGCCCTGATGGGTGCCCGGTGTGCCGACCCTTTCTCCCCGACTGGCCTTTCAAAACGGAACATCCCCGGGCCTGGGCTGCGTGGTGGCCGGCGGAGGGGGGCGGGGGCTCCTCCAGCAGGCCCCCTGCAGACCAGCCTGAGTGCTTGGTCGTGCCCAGCTGCCTGGCCCCGCAAGCAGCGTCGTGGAAGGAGGGGGTGGAGGCAGGTGTGTCTGCCCAGGACGTCCGGGGTGCCAGGCTGCCTTCAGCGCCCTGGAAGGTGAGCCGCTGACGAAAGCTCCATGTACGAGCAGGCCAGTCTCGTGGGCTGGCCGGGGCTGTGGGTGGTGTCCACGTCGGTGCGGGGCTGGGGCTGCAGGCTGGCCAGCAGCGGTGAGGGCTGAGGCTCGTCCACTCCTGAATGTGCCCTTGGCCGCTGGCTTCCTGGTGGGCAGGGGCGCGGAGGGCCTGCTCTTCCCTGGAGCAGCCCAGCGGCCTCCAGTGTCCACCGTGGACACCGCAGGTGGGGCTTCCAGATCCGCTGCTTGTGTGGAGCATGAGGCGACCGGGAGCTGGGTAAGTGAGGGCGAATGACCTGATTTAGGGACCAGCTGCCCTGTGGTGCTTGCGCGGGGCACTGGCAGGTGGAAACCTGAGTGGGTGGGGGGGGCTTGGGACCTTTCCCTGCTCTTGGCACAGCCCTTCCCGGCCCCTGCCTGCGACAGCCAGTCCCCTTGGCTTTGGCGGGAGGTGCTGCAGCGCGGCATGTCCACCCTGGGCCACCCAGGGGGCAGAGTGAGCTGTGTGGGCTGGGGTGGCCCTTCTGCAAGGCTGAGGCCAGTGGCCTCGTTTTCCTCAGCCCTGTGATGGGCTGGCGGTGCCCGCGGGCGTCCGCCTCCAGGCAGGAGCACCCCATCCCGCCTCCGCCCGTCTCCCTGTGCAGGTGGCTGCACGCGCTCTGCAGCTGCCCACCCGCTGCTGTCCCAGGAAGGCCTCCGGGCAGACCGTTGTCCAGGTGCAGGCCAGCAGGGGGCTCGGAGGCCGGCTTCTCAGGACAGGCAGTCCCCGCCGCCGGCACCGGGCAGAGACCCCTTGAGCCACCCGGCCGTTGCTGACGGTCTCCTGCAGGGAGGTGGGAGCAGAGCCGCCCCGTCCTGGCGCCTGTGCCGCGGCCCGCATGGGCTCTCTAGGGCTCCGTCCTGCCACCTGCCCTCCTGGCCTGACTCCAGGGCGCGTGTGGGTGGGCGCTGGTGTGGCCAGAGAGAGGCCCCTGAGGCCACGTCAGCCAGACTTCCCCCTCGGGGCGTGAGCTTGAGGAGCGGCACTCAGCGGGCCTCCACCACAACCCCATTGGCGTGAATGGGGATCCAGTGACAGCGTTGCCAGCCTGAGGCCGGGTCCTGCAGGGCTGGGGACTCGGCAGGGAGCCAGGGTTTGTGGGCCCAGGAGTGCGCTCTGGGGGTGGGCGGGTGCTGGGCCCCACGCCCAGGAGAGCTGTCCTGGCTGCTGTCAGGCAGGTGCAGGGAAGGATAGGCCTCCGGGAGCTGCTGCGTGACCGGGCGGCGTCTGTTCTCCATAGATCAGCTTCTGAAACCTCTTGTGCTGGTGCTCTGTCTCCTGGGACGGGACCCAGGTGGGGCGGGTCCTATGCTGCAGGCTGTGGATGTGGGAGGGAGGGTCACTGGGGGATCAGGGCGGGGGCACGTCTCACACTGCCAGTGACACTCAGCCTTCTGTTGGCCCCGCTAGGGAGCAGGGTGTTGGGTGGCCCCTGGGGACCCCAATATCGACTCCCTCACTGCCCCCTTTGAGCTCCAGGTAAGTGTCCCTGTCCCCAGCGCAGCTGAGTGGGGTCGCAGAGACGCCATGTCCCCCAGGTGGGCCCTTCCTCCACCTGGAGGTCACTTCCTGCCGGAGGCTGTCTGGGACCGCGGCGCCCCGGACGCTGGTCCGAGCTGTCTTTGCAGCCTGCCCTCTAGTGGACATGCCGGGTTACTGCCCACGTGACCCGCCGGGCGCCCAGCCGCAAGGGAGCTGCCACCGGAGGGTACCGGGGCAGGTGATTTTGAGCAACTGCCCGGGGTCCCTCGGTGAGAAAGGCCGTCCTGAAAACTGGGCGGGTACCGCCTCCTGTGCGCGCGGTCACCTTGTAGCAAGCGTGCCTCTTGTGCTGAGCATCCGCGGAGGGTGTCACCCAGGCGCGCCGGCAGCCACAGGCCCTTCCAGCCCCCACGGCTGCCTCCTTTCCAGGAAGCCCCCGTGAAACGCCACATCCCAGCAGGTGGCTTACGAGCCGGTGCACATAGGTACTTGGGCCTGCTTCGCTCCCAGAGCCACGCCTGCCACGCCAAGTGTGCAGAGGCCCGCCCGCAGCCTCCCTGGGGTGGGCACACTGCCTGCACTCCTGCTGTGGAGGTTGGGGCTGTTCCCGGTGGAGATTTTAAACTGCTCTGCTAGGCCTCCTTAGTGGCTTAAGGGGTTAAGACGCAGCCTGTGAAGCTGTCTGCAGCCACTGCAGCATGAGTTCGATCCCAAGCTGGCCAGGGCGCAACCCACAGGGCGCAGCAGACCTCGCCTGTCTCCCCGCTGCTCCCCTCAGCAGTGGATTTCAGTAGATCCACCTGCTTTGCTCCCCACTGTCTCTGGTGAATCCTCTCACCCCCCCCCACCTCTGGCCTGTACCCCAGCTCTTGTATGCATAAATAAATCTTAAAAAAAAAAAACTGCTCTGCAGGTTTTGTGTGTGGACAAGATCTTCATTGCTTTGAGGCCAAGAGGGGCTGTGGCTGCCGGTTAAGGGGCTGCAGCAGGAGGCGGCTGGGGAGCTGTGGCACTGGGAGGGGCTTGGGTGAGAGCTGGCAGGGCCTTGGACATGCTCTGGACTGACATTGGTGGGGAGTCCTGGGCGGGGGTGGGAGGACAGGAGAAGGGGGGGGTGCTTAGGTCTGACTGCTCTTGTCTCTGGGTGCCCCAGGCGGTTGGCTCTGGGGGTCCTGGCTGCTAGGTGCTCCACCCTGGAGTCCACGTCACAGCAGCCATGATCACCGTGGACAGCAGGCAAGGGCGTGCAGGGCCACAGCTGTGCCCCCCGGGGAGCCCAGGAAGCAGAGGAGAGGTGCACCCTGAGGCCTCCTGACCAGGCCCAGGACACCCTCACCAGACCCCGCCACCCTCAAGGCTCTGGACCTACAGGAACCAGGATGGGGGCAGAGGCTGCCTGAGCCGGGGGGGTGGGGTGGGAGTGGGGGGCTCATCACCACGGAGCTTCTCCCCTCTGTCCCAACATTCCACGGTTCCATTGGAGGCAGCTCCCAGATACGAGAGCCCCTGTCTTCTCTGGCTTGCTCTGGTGCTGGCAGGGGAAGCCGTGGGACAGGGGCGCGGGAGGGCAGTGACCCGCTGCGGTGACAGGCTGGTTGCCTGGCGCTGATGACAAGGAGGGTGATGGTGACATCGTGTCTCCCACAGATTGTGGAAGGACGCAGAGCAGAGGGGAAGGGAGGCCAGGGCGCTCAGCAGAGAGCTCGGGAATGCAGCGGCCTGAGAGGCAGGTAGAGTGCGGGATGGCGAGGAGGTCCGTGGCCCCGCGGGGAGGGGATGGGCTGCAGAGTGGCGCCCCCCAGTGGGGACCCATCACGGGACACTCCACGGGCTGTTCACCAGGAACACGGTGTGGGAGTGCCTGGCCCAGAGTGTGGGTCCCCGGCTGGGAAGGGACCGCACCCCTCAGAGACCCAGGAAGCCCCTAGGGACGTGAGATCCCAAAGCGAGTGTGTCAGATCCCCGTGCGACACTCACTCCCACGGCGCGCGGGCGCGTTTGCTCCCCCCCGGCTCGGCACGGGGCTGGGCTGGCCGCCTGCTTTCGGGCCCGCTCTGTAAGGCCGGGGGAGGCATGTCGGGGAGCGGGAGGCGGCGGCGCCCAGCGCGGTCCCGGGGTGTCGCTGAGGCCGCGCCCCCCAGGATGACCGCTCCGTGCCTTGTCCACCCCAGGGCTCTGGGTGGGGGGTCGCCCGCGGCCCGGCCGGGTCACGACGGGCCCCGGGATCTCTGTCCTGCGCCACGAGGCGCTTCTCACCCGCGCGGGGGTCCGGCACGTCCGCGGCCCCCACGGCAGGGCCCAGCGGGCGCGGCGTTGCTGCCCACGGTCCTGACGGCCGGGCCCTGTGCTCCTCGGAGGCGGGCCGCCCCCCGGGGCCCCGCTGCTGGCCGTGGCGCGGGCCGAGCTCCGCCTCACGGGCGTGCGGCGCGAGCGCGAAGACACGGGCAAGGGGGGGGCGCGTCTGCGGTAGCCCCGCGGCCCCGGGCGGCCGCACGTCCCGTCTGCGTTCGGCCTCGCCCCGGCGCGCCGGTGGGGGTGCCCCCCGCCCCGGGGCGCCCCCCTCGTCCCCGCCCCACAGCCCGCGCGCTCGACGCCCGAGCGGGGCCCGCCGGCAGCGCCAGCCCAGACGCCCCCTCCCGTCGCACCGCCCACCCCGCGGAGACGGCGAATCCCCGCGCGGCCCTCGACGGGCGCGGCCCCGTGACCCGGCAGGGCCAATCGGCGGCCACTCGAGCCCACCTGGCTAGACGGCGGGAGTCTATTGGCGGACTCCGGACCAATCATGCGCGCGGCGCGGCGCGGCGCGTGCGCAGAGAGGCCGGCGAGGAAGGGGCGGGCCCCGGGCGGAGGGGCTGTGACGTAGCCCCCGCGCCCCTCGGCGGCCGCTGTTGTCGCGACCGTCAGCGTCACCGTCCCCGCGACGTTGTTTGAGCCGCGGCGGGCCCTTCGGGGGCCTTCGGGGTCCGTGCGGTCTGTGGGACGCACCCACAGCCCGAGCACGTCATGACAGGCAAGGGCACCCCTGAGTGTGGGGTTCGGACACGCCCCCGGCACCCCGCCCCCGAGTCACCCGGGGAGCCCCGCCCCCGAGTCACCCGGGGAGCCCCGCCCCCCCGCCGCCTCCGGCGCTCCACCCCGAGTCACCTGTGCCCCCTGCAGCTTGTGCCTCACTGGCAGGACAGAAGCCGCCCGCGGGGAGCGGTTCCGAGCAGTCCCCGCTCAGGCGCGGCCGGGGGCGCCCAGCCCTGCTGTCCTCACCGGGTCCCCCTCGGGGTGAGGCCTGCCGAGACCCCGAGGCCTGCAGCCCCCACAGGACAGGGATTCTCTTTCCCTGTTTCAGTCCTGTCCCCACTCGAGTGTCCTCGCCCACTGTGGGGGCGCCGTTCTGCACCCTTGAGATCAGGGGTCTTGCTTCCAGGCCCGAGCAGGGGCTGCCTGGGAACGAGATTCCACCCACAACCAGAAAACCCTGGGGCATCAGCAGGGCCTGGGACTGGGCGCAGGGCTCAGCCCGTCCTCAGCCCGTCCTCTGTCTTCAAGCCTCGGCTGGGGGTGCTGGCCCAAAGCTGTCCCCTGGCAAAGCCATGGCTGCAGCGTTTCCTGTGACGCGGGAAGCCCAAAGGCACAGCGTCGCCCTGACAGTTACCATCACCCCGACCCGGTGCTTCCTGGACACTGGCTCAGCTCCATGTCCTTGGCCTGGCCAGCGGCCCACAAGTGGGTGGGGGGAGTTTGCTGCTGCAGAGCTGTAGCCTCCCTCGGGCCTTCCCAGCAGCCTGGGAGATTGCCCTGGCTGGCGGTGCCTCGGCTGGCAGTGCCCTCTTGGAAGCTGTCGGGTCAGCCCATCCCTACACCCCGGCTTTGGCTGGGGTGTACCCCAACAGCTGCAGCTCTGGAACCCCAGGGCTGGCACGGAAGCACACACCCCTGCTTCTAACGTCACCCTGCCCGCTCTTTGGCTCAGCGGGGCAATCCTTTACAGCCCTGGAGTTGAAGGCTTGTGCTCCTGCCCCCACTTGATTTATTGCCTCGCTGCCCTTCCCCCACTTTCCAAACTTTCTGTTCTTTTCTAGGAAGAGCTCACCTCAGACCTCTGGGAAAGAAGAGTTCCTCACTGACCGCTTGGTGAGGAGAGCAGACTCTGCGCCGCTCTACCCCAGCCCACCTTGTGGGATGGCGGCAGCAGGGAGTGTGGGTCTAGAGGCGGCAGCTTGTGAGAGGATGTGCCGGACACAGGTGTCTGTGGTTTAGGGGGCCTTCCCTGGGCCTAGAGGTCTCTGTGTGGGGTCACCCATCCACCCACTAACCCTCACCCCAGCTACTCAGGAGACCTGGGAGAACCAGCGCTGCCCACAACATGCCTGCTCTGGGCATCATCTCTCCCTGCCCAGGGAGCTCGCCTCCCTGCTCCATCCCACCTGAGTGGATGGGGAGAGTTGGGGGGAGACCCCGCAGGGTGGATGGGGAACCCTTTTGTGAGTGAACAGCGCCTGATCCACACACACAACTAGCAACGGCGCGGTCTCCTCCCCTTAGAGTAGGCCACACTTCTGCAGTGACGAGGGGACCTGACCCATGAAGGCACCTTGCTGTGAGTGGTTGCGAGTCACAGCGCACCTGGTGGGGGCTCTCCCGGTCCCCTCTGTGGACCCTGGAGGTGCCTTCTCTTTCTGAGCTGCAGCGGGGCCTTGATTTATTGCCTCCTTGCCCCAGACCGGCCCTGGACTCGCTGCAGCAGTGGCTGACCCTGTCTCTCTGCTCTTGCTCAGATGTGCCCCATGACCAGCACTGCTCACCGCCGGCCCGTCTGCTGCGAGTGCCAGGCCCGGTTCCGGGGCCGACTGCCTGTGCCCAGGGCTGAGGCAACGCTGCCTTACTGGGTCCCTCTGTCGCTGAGGCCCCGCAGGCAGGTAAGTCACTTGGCCCAGGGGGTCTTCACCTGGGTTCAGGGTGAACTTCAAGGGACCGGGCACCCCTCAGAGCCATGTGTTATGTGGGGATGTTTTGACATCTCTGGGAGGCACTTTGGATAGACGCGCTGTCTGGCTTTCCCTCCCCGCGGCATGTTGGGGCTCGCCCATGTGGTTGCGGCCTGGCGGCCCACTGCTTTCTCGCAGGTGGTGCTCCCAGCGTGTGACCAGCCCACGTGATCCGTCTGTGCAGGGAATGGCATTTGGCGGTCCTGGTTCTGCTGCGCAGATGCAGCTGCCGTGGACATCTGCGTGCTGTTCTTGGCGTGAGCCTGGCCCCGTCGCTCTCGCGTGGGTGTGGGGCTGGAGTGGCCGGCTGAACTCTGTGAGGCTGCTCAGCCCTTCTCCAGGGGGCCCGCGGCAGGGTGTCTCGCTCGCTCACACCCGGCCTGCCCAGCCTTCCCGGGCCTGTGCAGCGGGTGTCTCCGGGGTGACCAGCAGTGGCGCAGTCTCCTCACATCCTCCCACCGCCTGGTGTCTTGCCTGACGTGTGTCTGCTCAAGTATTTTGGTCACTTAGAAAAATCAGGGTTTTTATTGTTCATTAACTTTTGAGCATTCTCCGCCGATTCTAGACGGAAGTTCTTCCTCAGAAACCCAGTTTGCAAATGTTTCTCCACGTCTCTGGCTCATGTTCTTATTCTCTGATCAAAACCCTTCAAGGAGTGGAAATTCTAAGAGTTGACGACGTGCAGCTGCTGGGCATGGCCTCCCCCTGACCTCGCTCCGTGGGCCTGTCCCCGCGCAGCCCGAGAGGTCTGAGCTGAGGCCGAGGCCAGAGGCTTCCTCTGGAGCTGCTTACAGCTGACGTGTACGTGGGTGCTGCACTGTGAACTCACTGTTGCATTGGGCTCCTGATGCAGTTTGGGGTTCGCGCCTTCTGTGTTTGCTCTAATCCCCTCATTTCTCTCGACTCACCTGCCCCTGTGGTGGGCGTGGCTGCCCGCATCCTCCAAGGCCTGCAACAGGCATGACTGCTCGCCCGCCTCTCCCAGGCCAGCCGCTGTGACCTTCTCAGAAAGCCTCCCCTCCCTGGAGTCTTCTCTCAGCAGCCTCTGCTCCCCCACTTCCTGGTGTTTGTCCTCTGGCCCTCGGCAGTGCTGGGGGTGGGCAGGGCGGTCCGGCGACTGCCAGAAGCGCCGCCCTGGGGTGGGCCCGGCAGATGCTGGTGAGCTGGGGGGCGGTCACCGACTCGCAGGCAAGCCTTGCTGGTGGTGGGAGCTCCAAAGATGGAGGGGCCGCCTCTTCCTTGGCCCAACCTCTGAGCCCCCTCCGCTGGGCCTGGAAGCCCCTGCCGCAGTTCAGTCCTCCTGCCTTGTGGGTCCTCTCACCCCTTCTCAGGCGTGGTGTGAGCACATGGCTGGGGTCCAGCGGCACAGGGCGCGGGGAGCACGATTCAGCTCCCCCCCTTGTGGGATTCGCGGTGCGTGTTTAGTTGCCCCAGTGCTGTCACGCTGGCCTGCGGTGACCGCCGCTGTTCCCGCTGGCGTCTGAGGGCGAGGTGCCAGGCCAGGCCGGGCTGCTTGGCCCCACGTGTCCCTGACCTGGGGGCGGAGGGCTGACCAGGCATGGTCTCTTCTTGGCGACACGGAGGTGCGAGAGCGGCTGTGGCCGCCCAGCGAGGCTTTGCCCCGCTTCCTCCTATGGCGCCGGGTGGGCGAGGGCCGGCCCGGGAGGCCCTGCAGCTCTGCTGGGAGGGATCAGGGTCGGGGCCCACGGCCTGCCCACTCATGGCCACTGCAGCGTCCTGTCCTCACAGGCTGCGGTCCCGCTTCGCACCCCTCTCTGCTCGCCCGTGTCATCTCTGACAGGTCGTCCTCGTCTTCCGCAGAGGCGCCCCAGTTCCCCCGGGGCCCAGGTCCCATCCTTTCCCGCGCCCTCCTGTGGGACGTCAGCTGCGGTGCTGCAGGGAACCTTCTTATGCTGGTGTCCCGAGCAACGTTCCCTGGGGCTCTGGGATGCAGTGGGGGAGTCGCCGGGTCAGACTGCTTGCTCAGAGCTGACCCATGTGGGTCAGAGTCCTCTTCCCAGCCCAGAGCTGAGGCTCGGGGCAGCGTGTGGGGCCTGGGGCCTCCCCCGGACACAGCCAGGCTTAGGACAGAGCCTGAAGGTCCCACTGCTGGGGCGCATACAGGGGTAACAGGCCCAGGCAGTCCCGGCACCACCGCCCTGGGAATGTCACCACGGGGAGGCCTTGCCCCTGCTCCCAGCCCAGCGAGTGGTTGGGGTGTGCCTGGGGGGGAGTGGGGGTGCTGCAGGCTCTCCCCTCGGGGCCTTCTCCTCTTCCCTCCGTTAGGTCCAGAAGACGGTGCGGTGTCACGTCTCCAAAACCACCAAGGGGTGCCGCTGCCCCTGCCACCGCTTCGGGGGCCGCCTCCCGATGCCTAGGGGGCAGGCCGCGATGCCCTACTGGGTGCCTCCGGTCCTGAGGTCGCCCAGGAAGGTAAGAGGGAGGCCTGAGAGGGGCCCAGAGGGTGGGCGGGGTGCGGGGTGCCTTCCCTGCTATGGTCCTCAGTGATGTAGGGAAGGGGGGGGTTGCAGTGCTCTGAGGGGCCAGCCGCCCCCTGCCCCTGCTTCCTCCTCTCTCTGCCTCCCCCGCGCTCGAAGCCCCAGGGAGGTGGGGGGGAAGGCCTTCGGCCTCGGGCCCCGTCCTTGCTCCCGCGTGTCCTGCAGCCGTGCGAGGCTTCCTGCTCCGTGTCCAGTGCTGGTTTTGCCGTGAAGGAAGACCCAGCCGGCTTGCGCCATGGGCCACGGCCCCTCCCCTAGGCGTCCACGCCAGACCCCGGGGCCCTTCTGCTCGACCTCTGGGCTGACCCCGTCTGCCCACCTTCTCTCTTCCAGGCAGTGAAGAGGCAGCAGAGTTTTAAAGACATCCAAGGTAACTCAGCGCCGTGTCTCCTCCTGTCGCCTCCCCAGGAAGGTGGGGCCCCGCGGACACAGCGTGGGCGGGGGCTTCTCTTCCTCGAGCACGGCCCGGAGGGCGCACGTCCCAGCCCTCTCTCGCCAGGCAGTTCCACTCGCCCACGTCTGTCCCAGTGACCCCAGGGGGCCCGGGCTCTGCTGCCGGGCTGGCCGCGCCGCGGGACGTGTGTGCTCGCGGCTCCCTTCTGTGGTTCGCGGCACGGTGTGCACATGGCGGGCGTGGGGCGACACGCGTGTGCGCTGCGGGCCTGTGTCCCTGCCTGGAAATATGGGCTCCGTGACGGTCAGGCAAGAGGTTACTGGGAAGGCAAGTGAGGACTTGGGCCGGAGGCCGCGGATAGGTTGCCCCGCGAGAGCTGTGCCGCAAGTGCGAGTTGGGACGCGGCAGGAGCCACAGGCACAGGCGCGAGGACGTGGTTGTCCTCGACGGGGCATCTGGCTCGGGGGGTCCTGCCTGCGGTCTGCTGGTGCTGGCGGGGCCGGCCGGGTCTCCTGGCTTCCCTTCTGGAGTGCGCGAGCCGAGACTCCCCGGTGGGGTGTCTGCGGCTGTGGCCCCTTTACCTGGCTCCTTGGTCAGCAGCAGGTGGCTTTGCTCTCTTGCCTGCTAGATGGGGGCGCCCCAGAAAACTCTGCCATCACTTCCCAGCCCGTGTGTTTATAGAAACACGACGCCGTCCACATTCTTCCGTTCACGCATTCACAACGCAGTCTGTGCTCGTGACGCACACACTTGACACACGCTCAGCACTCAGTGTGTCCCCCCCTTCCTGTTCGTGGCCCAGGACACGTGTGCCCACACGCTCGCACATGCACGGCGCGGTCCGTGTGGGCAGACTGCTTGCGTGCTGACGCGCCTGTGTTCCCGCGGGCGCCGTGCTCAGGCATCACGCGAGAGGCCTTTCCTTCCTTGTCTCCACAGCGAGCAGGGGCGCTGGCTCCGGGGTCACGTCCTGCCTCCGCCGCCGCCAGCCACACGCCTGCTCTCCCTGCATTGCATGTGGGTGTGGCTCGTGGGCTCGTGTCCTCCCCTGGGCCTGCTGGGCGCGGCTCTGTGTAGCGCGTCCCTGTGGCAGGACCCGAGGGGGTGGACGGATGCCAGAACGGATGACGGGCATGGGGCTTGAGAGCACGAGGGACTTGAGCCCTGAGCCAAGGGGCGTGGGTGGCCTGGGGGTGCGTGGCATGAACCCCACCGGCCACACCCACCTCGTCACGCTGCTGTCCCGGCATTTGTGGGCTCTGGGAAGGTTCTGTCCCCTTGTTAATGCACGCGACTCAGGCCCAGCAGACCCGCTCGTGGGTGTTGTCTTGGAGACTCCACCCCACGCCCACCACAGCGGGGACTCCACGGCCACAGATCGGAAGCACCATGTCTCTCAGTGGGCAAGTGGGCAGAGTGGGGAGCATTTTGGACACGGCATCTGTCACTGCGTGGACACTGCTGCTAGACACCGTGCGTGCACCAGCGGGGTGACTGGCAAGGTGCCTGGGGTGCACGGCGTGGAAGGCAGGCGCCACAGAGCTGTGACGGGACTACGGTTGGGCGCCTACAGGGCCCAAGTCCCGTGTCGGCGGCACATGTCTGAGCTGACAGACGCAGGGACCTTGCAGGCCAGGAAGGGGTGGTAAAGACCCCACAAAGAGGGGGTGTGGGGTGCTTCATGACCAAACAGAAGCAGGAGCTCGTGTGTCGGGTCGGAGCCGCCCGTGATGGTGTGCTCCTGCCGGCGACCCTGGGGTGTGAGTTCTCTGGGAGGAAGAGCCCGGAGCCCGTCGGCTTCTTGCGGAAGCGCTCGCCGGCCTGTGCGCTTTGGAGAGTGGGGGGACCGTCTGTCCCAGCGTGGTTTCATCCTGCAGGCGCTTCTCCCGGGCTGTCTCAAACCGCAAACCCGCACAAGGTTGTGCAGCCCGGGGTTCGGGCAGGGCCCACGGTCCCGGAAGACTGCGGTGCCCTCCCGAGCTCACGCGCGTCCTCCGGCTCCAGGAGACGGGCCCTTCGGCCTCCGTCTACGCAGACCCATGTTAGAGAGAAAAATCTGTATTTCTTTTATCTTCGTTATAAACAGGGTGTACGTCCTGTCCTCTCTATGCTTTTGTGGTAGAATTTTTATTTTTCTGCAAGTCCTATGGTTTTATTTTCTAATTTCAAGACAATGACGATTACAATGATTAGCTCAGGATGACACGCGCAGGATTCGACCTGGGTTACTCACTCAGTCATGCACTCGTCAATGCGGTAGTCCGTTCATTTTAAGATGCATATTTTGGGTTTCCGTTTTATCATCTTTGGAACCGGGATGGTATGTTTAAGGACGCTGTTTTTGTTTCTTTTTTTTTTTGATAAACAGTATAAGGTACTTTTTTTTTTAGTGAAAAAAAATTTTTTTTTAATTTTTATATTCCTCGTGCAATTGCAACCCCCTGATTTTGACCCCAAGCCCTCCTTTCCCCGCCCCGCCCCCCCCGTGGGTCTCTGGTTCATAGTTGTTTGTTGATTTTTTATATTTTCTTTCTTACAGTTGTTCTTTTTCCTGGTCCCTTATGTAGGTTTTCTAGAGTCCTGCTCTGAGTGAGACCAGCCGGTATTTTTCTTTTTCTTTCTGGCTTGTTTCGCGGAGCATGATCCCAGCCAGCGCCATCCGCGCCGCTGCAGACTGCATGTGCTTGTCTTCTCTGAATGCTGAGTGATACTCCATGGTGGATATGCATGTGGTAGAATTTTTTAATAAGGGAAATACCTCAACAGCGCATCTTCGCTTCAGGACGCCCGGCGTGGGCGTTTGCGCTCATGGCGAGGAGCCCCCGGCGGGAGGACAGGGCCGGAGGACGGGGCCGCAGGAGGCGACGCGTCGGCCGGAGCGGCCTGGAGCCCGCTGGGGGTGGGGGCGCAGACGCCGGGGCCGTGTTGGGGTGCTGCTGCCTTTATTGGCGGGAACTTTCAAATGCTCGGATCCACCCCAGCTCCCGTCACCTGCTCCGTCGCATCAGCTCCGCCAGCCTGACCTCTGGCGCGCCCTCCGCGCCCCACGCTACACAGAGACGCTCGTGGAAGTGGCGGCCACGGGGGCTCTCGGGGAGGAGGCGGAACCACAGCCCCGGGCCAGCTCGCCGTCCTGTCCTGGGCTGTCCAGCCTCACCCGGGCCGCCCGCCGCCTCCCGCCTCCTCACGGGCCTGGGTGGGGGCAGACGGGGGCGGCGCTGTCGCCCGCCTTGCTGACTCCTCCTTCCTGCCTAGACCGCCTGGACCAGCGCTCCCGCTACAACCGCTGGCGCGTGTGCGCGGCCGGGCTCCGCCTGAGCAAGTGGCGGCAGCTGCAGGCCCTCCACCAGCAGGAGCCGCCCGCGCCAGGCTGGGGAGCCAGCCCCCGGCCCGCGGCGCCCCCTCGGCCTCAGCCTCCGGAGCTTCGTCCAGGCCATCCTGAGGGTCATCGGCCATCCGGCGAGTGGGCGCCTGGCCCCGCTCCTCACCCGGGGGCGGCGGGCGGCCGGAGTCCGGGCCGGGGAGGCCCTGCCTGCGGTTCAATAAAGGGAGCGAGCCGGGCGCCCCGGGACGACGCTGCCGTGTCCAGACTCTTGCTCCGCGCAGCGCCACCGGAGCCCCGCAGACGTCGCGGATGGACAGCGGCGGGCGGGGCGGCTCCTGGCCTGTTCCCAAGCCCCACATCGCCCTGCCCCCAAGCGAGAGCCGCTCCCGCGTCCACACGCTGGCCCGCGTCAGGGCTGAGCGCTGGGCGTTGAGCCCCCGCCGCGCCTCTGCGTGGGGAAGCACGACCTCGGCCAGGTCCCACGTTTCCCACGTGTGCCCCTCCTGGCTCCTCCATCCCCACAGAGTGCCAGACCCGCCCCCTGGGGCCGCCCCTCACCTGGCTGCTTCCTGTTGCGTCCGTCTGGGTGACAGCTGGGAAAAGGCCTTCCCGCCCACCCGCCCTCGCCCCCGCCCGGCCCGCCCCGGCTGCCTGCTCAGGTGCCCAGACAGTCCGGACCCGTGTGCCCGTGTGGCTGTGAGGGGGCGGTGGGGCGCAGACACCGGCCCTAGCCTGGATAACGGCGGGAGCCTGCATAGCTTGCCCCGTGCCGAGTGTCTTCTCTCCCCCACAGTCCTCAGGGGACTGGTCCAGAAAAGCCGCTGCAGGGGTCTGTCCAGTTTTCTAGTCATTCTGGGCGGGAGGCAGCTCGGCCTTCCTCACGGGCCCTCCCCTGCATCGTGCGCCTCTTCTCCCCGCCTTGGGCAGCGCCCCCTGGGATCCGGCCCCGGGACCAGATGCTGACCGTGCCCATCACGGTGTGGCTGGCAGCGCGGCGCAAGCTTTCTCCAGGGGGTGCCAGGGAGGGGCCGGCCTGTGCGCGCGAGCGGGGCCGTGGGCGAGGTCTTTGTACACTGAAAAATGGCCGAGGTGGTCGGCGTTATGTGTGCGCACCTTGCAGTAAAGAGCAGGAACGGAAGCAGCAGGTCCGCTGCCTCTGCCGTGGCCTGGACTGTCCGCATGTCCGCAGCGCGGAGCGTGGCGCCCGCGTCCCAGGCAGCCTCGGGTACGGCGGGCTCTGGGATCTGCGACAGACGCCTTGGCGGGTCAGCTGATCTCTGGGGCAGGGGATTCTGTTTTACGAGGTGCCTACTACGTGCTAGGGAATGTGCCAGCCCCTTGTGTGGTTCCAACACCCAGAGTGAGGCCTCTTAATTGGTTTCAAACAGAGTCCTGGTCTTCCCGCGCCACTTAACAGCCCCGGGTAATGAGCTGTCTCGGCCTCGGTATTTCCTTACTGCTTTGTTCCCGGGCACAGAGCAGCGGCAACTGTAATTTCAGGGGAACCTCAATGATGTGTGTGTTTGGTGAAGTTCCCAGCTCCTGACCCCGAGGTGCCAGATCTGTTTGTGACTGTGTGAAATGTTTTGCGTCACTTGCAAGAAAGAAAAAGGTGTTTCTCCACAGAAAAAGCAGAGGCGTTTCACAGCCCGAGCTTACTCTCGTGTGGAGCTGTGGTCAAAGACTGCAGAAAGCAGAGATGGAAATTTCCAGTAGTTGTCCTAAAGGAAGGAGGCAGCACGTCACACGCAGAGCAGCGATGCTGCTCCCCCTCCGCTCATGTGTTCATCTGTCAGCCAGTGCACCTGTGCACTCACCTGTCTCTCTCACCATCTCCCCACCCACTAGCCTGTCCGTCCGTCCACCCACCCACCCATTACTCATCCATCCATCCACCCTCCGTCCAGCCATCCTCCTGTCCATCCACCCACCCTCCGTCCAGCCATCCTCCGTCCGTCATCCATCCGTCACCCAGCTATCACCCACCCTTCCACCCATCCCTGACGCATCCACCCACCTGCTCCCTGTGGGCGACTTATTCTAGACACTGTGACATTTTGGCTTTGGATCCCTGGGGCTCCCCTTAGGGCCCAGGTTCTGTGGGCGCACGTGGGAGGAAGCCAGAGGCGGTTACGTTCTGTCTCTGTAAAGGGTTCAGAGATTAAAATCAAAACCACTGCCCCTCCATTGCCTCCTTTCCTGTTTAACAGCTTATTTCCTTCCCCGCTTCTCACGCCGAGGTTGTTGAACGTTTCTAAACTTTCCTTCTTTCCGTCCTTCCACGTGAGAAAAAAGCTGATTAGACCTGTGCAGGCCCAGGCGGCCCCCGTTTGCACAGTCCCCAGCTCTTCCTTCTGAAATGAACCCTAAGGACACCTGAAGTGACTGGCAGGCCTGGCCGCCGACCTGATTCATGGCAGAGGTCCTGAGATGCGGGGGAGGCCCAGCCTGCTAATGCGCAGGAGTCGCTGCCCTGGGCTGGCGGAGGTGTTCACACCGCGGGTCCCGGCGGCCATGACCCTGCAGCTCCTTGAGAGCCCGGTGTCAGCGAGGCCCTCCCCTTTGCTCGCAAGCCCCGGCTTCCTGGAGCTCACTCCTGCGTGAGGGCCAGTCTGTGACCGGTAATGTCCACAGAAGTGGTGCTCCCTGGCTGCCCTCCCGCCCCCCACCCACTCTCGTACCCCAGGGAGGCCAGCTGCCGTCCAGGAACAGCTCTGCGGCGGCTGCGTGTCAAGACTCAGACCTCCGCAGCCACCCGAGTGGGTCTGGAAGTGGGTGCTTCGGGCCCGTCTAGCCCTCGGATGCCCATGGCCCTAATGGTCAACTTGACCGCAACCTTGTGAGCCACAAACACCTGGGTTAGCCGCTCCTGGATTTCTGACCAGCAAAATCTGTGTGAGAAAAAAAGCACTTACTGGGGCCTCCCTGGTGGCACAAGGGGCTAAAGTCTCAGCACTATCAAGCTGTCGGCAGCCACCGTGGCAGGAGTTCCATCCCCGGCCAGGGAGCTGACCCACCGGGCGCAGCAGACCCCTCCTGTCTCCCTGCTGCTCCCCTCAGCAGTGGATTTCAGTGGATCCACCTGTTCTGTTCCCCGCTCTGTCTCTGGGGAGTCTTTTCACCCCCTTCACCTCTGGCCTGTACCCCAGCTCTTGTATGCATAAATAAATATATATATGTATACACACACACACACACACACACATTTTGAAAGCACTTACTGCCTCACATGGCTGAGTTTTGGGGTGATGTGTGGGCACGTGGTGTGCCCACAGAAACATGTCTTGGGTCTGGTGAGGGCTGAGGGGGGTCACGATTATGTTACAGACCAGGCTGTGGAGACATGAGCTGCGGCAGTTCACCACTTCCTGTGAGCGCTGGGCCAGACATCTGCATCCAGGGCTGGATTTGTGTGTGTGTGTGTAGGTCTCTGCTTGAGAAGACAGCCTAACTCTGTTACATAAAGGACGGGATGTGGGCTGCAGCGCGCCCGGACCCCGGCAGCAAGCACTCCCCGAGCACTGCTGCCCGCCAGGCGTGGCCCGGTGCCGTCCAGGTGCGGCCTCGCCGTGCTGTCCTCAGGACGCCGCCGGGAGCCCCGTTCTGCAGAGGTGTGCGGCTGGTCAGGGAGACCAAGACCTTTGCGCTGTTTCCTTGTGTTTCCCTCCTACGCGTGTTCTGTGCGCTGCAGGACGTCGGCGTCCTGTTTTTAGGAAGCAGCTAATGCTGTTGTCTGGGCTGGCACATCTCCCGTAGACACGCTTCTTCGCTTCTTGCCCCGTCGCCGTGTGAGAGCTGAGCAGTCTCCTGCAGAGGGAGCCCCCTCGGCCGTGCTGGTGGTGTGCATTTTCTTCCGCACATGCTGGAAGTCCACAGTTCTTGGCTTCTGTTTTTGCTGTGGACACTCAGTAGTTTAGTGGTTTAAAAGGTCTTCTATACTTTACTTCATTTTAACAGTTTCCAGAGCAATTCATTTCTCTGTGCAGCTTCTTTCTGGTTTCGTATTCCTTCTACCTGAAAAACGTCCCGCGCCGTCTTGCCCCGTAGAGCTGATTCCCTGCAGCGCGGCCGGAGGTGATGGCGCCTCTGCTAGTCAGGGGAGAGGGGACGCGCGCCCCGCGCCAGCAGGTGGCGCCTGAGCCCCTGGACGGTAGACGGAGGCGCTTTCCAAACGCCGCTCCCCGAGCAGGGGCTGATGGAAGGTGGAGCGGCCTGGTCTTCAGGCAGTTGAGCTCTGGGCTTCTGACAGATAAACCGCGGGTGAGGGGGTGTCTGTGGAGAAGCCGCCATATCAGCACCCGCGGCTTTGGCATGGACCTCGTTCTCTGCCCGGCGGCGGATGCTGAGCAGTGTGGACAGCCAGCATCTGGCCGTGTGCCCGCCTGTGAACACTCTCTCCCGCCCAGCGCTCCCTTTTCTCACTCCCTGTGTAAATGAACCCCATTCTTGTTATCTCCCCGGGGCCCTGCTTTTGGGGTGGTGTCCTGTGTTCCGCAGGTGAGGGTCCGCCACCCGGGTCAACCCTGGTCTCCTGGGTCTGTCGTATTTCAAGATTCTGTTTTTCTGAAACATTAAAAATTTTTGCTCTCACTAGGAAACGTCTTTTCCCCGGGGGTGGAATTCTGTGTTGAGTTATTTTTGACTCAGCACTTTCAAGATGACAGACACTTCGCGCTCTTCTGAGCTGTGTCGTTTCTGCCATCTTTACGCTTGTGCCTGAAGCGCTCCTTTAAGATGTTCCCTTTGTCAGTGTTTTAAATATGATGTGTCTTACTTTTTTTTCTTTTATCTTTTAATAAACTCGCTTGGGGTTCTCTGATCTTTTTGGGTTTAAGGCTTGATATCTTGTGAAATTTTACTTTTGTAAAATTCCCAGCCGTCTCCTCCTAGTGCTGTTACCTCTCTCCTTTTCCTCCTGGGGTCTCAGTTACACGCACCTCACGTTATTTGTGACATCCCAAGTGTGCTTGAAACTCCTCCTCGTTGTCCTCGTCCCCCTTAAGCGCTCCCCAGTCTTCAAGTGCACTGACACTTGTCCCCGCTCTGTGGAACCTGCTGCTCTGCAGCCGCGCGCTCACCCCGTGGGGCTCCGCCCTTTTCCTCCCTCGGGCGTGACTCTCTCACGTTGCAAGGCGGCGGGATAAACCTGATGTCTGTCATCACGATCTTCTCTTACCGCAAACGTGTGTGTCTCTACGTTTGTAGTTTGTGTTTGTAGCCGGCGCTCGCCGGAGTCCCGGCTCCGCGGCTGAAGGTGGCGTGTGCGCCTCTGTCTCGAGGCCAGCGCTGACAACGCAGCAGATACGTTCTCCGCCCACGGGTCATCGGAGCTTGCACTTGACGCGCCTGAGCGGCCCGGGAGTCGCCCACGTGCCCGTGGGTCCCGTGACTGCGGACCTGGGGGCCCTACGGAGCCGGCGTCGCCTCCTCTCCAAGCTCCGGTCTCCTCACATGTGAAATGGAGGAAAGGCTGGTTGTGCTGGGAATAAAGGCAGATCCCTCTCTCCCCTGCACCCCACGCCTGGCTCAGGCTGTGGGTGCTTATTTAATGCTCCGGTGACCGGGTCCTGCTGGTTCGTTAAAATAAATGAACAATCCGAAACCATTAATTCCATCCCTTCAGATCCTCTTTCTGGAAAATTCTTGCCCCCACACCATCTTCACCGCCTTCCCTCACCCAGTCTCTGCTTTCTGCAGTCAGCTTTCCCAAATTAATTGGGATATTTTGATTTCTAGAAACGGCCATCTCACACAATGCCGCGCGCCCCCTCTTGCTGTGAGCGCTCAGCCTTCAAGACCCGGGAGAACCTGACCAGGTCGTGGGCGGACCCCCGGCCAGCGTGGCCTCTGTGGACTTGGCCAGCCCTCGCTTTCTCCTGACCCTTGTGTCTTTGTGGCGGAGGGGCCTGGCGATCGGCGAGGCGGCGGCGCGGGCGGGAGGCGCTCTGCCAGCACTGAGCCCCCGTCCTCCCCTCGTGCCCTTGCCCCTGCGCCCCGTCCCGCAGTGCAGACCTGGCTGCCGCCGACTCAGGCCCCGGAGGAGGGGCGGGTGGAGAGGGGCCCTTGCTCGCCCTGAGCCAGCACTGTCCTCCCCCTGTCAGACGCGGCCCCTCTCCCCAGCTCCCGACGCCTGGAGTCTGACTCACACCAAGGGGCGGGTCCCACCCCTGCCCTGCACTGTGGGCAGCGCGAGGCGTGACTGAGCAGCGTGGACTTCTCAGGCCACCGTTGGCGACAGCGAGTGGGTCTCTGGGACCCCTGAGACTCAGTGTGTGGCCTGTGGGCCAGGGCACAGCCCCCCAGGCCGCCGAGTCAGGGCTGCCCTTAGCCGGCCCTCTTCGCTCCTGGGGACGTGTGCGTGGCAGGCAGGGGTGTGTGCGTGGGGGACGTGTGCGTGGCGGGCAGGGGTGCGGGCGCCCGAGCGCCAGGTGGCAGGGGCGGAAGGCCCACGGGAGGGGGCCGGGGTGGCTCCGTGCCCGGAGGGGCTGTGCCGACGGCCCCTCCCACCGCTCCCCAGGAGGGTTCTCTGTTCGCTGTTCGCGTGTGTCCTTTGAAACGTCACATTTTGATCAAGCCCGACTGTCGTTGCCTGCGCTCTCGGCGGCCCCGCTCCAGCCGCGGCAGCCCCCGTCGGCAGGCGGGGCTCCCCTCAGGCCTCGCGGTGGTCGTCCTGGCATCTGCTGGGGTGAGGCCGGGCCCGGCTTCATTCTTCCGCGCGCACCGGCTTCCACCTCCTTGTTAAGGGAATCTCGGGCTGTGTGTGGAGAGCAGACCCCAGAGCAAGCAGAAAGAGGGGGTGATGTCCCGCTGCGGGGAGACCGCCTCCGTCAAGGCCTGCAGCGTGCCGGCTACAGGGGCAGGCGGCCGGGACCCCCCACCCGCGGCGACCAACTCCCTGGTCCTCTCACCTCTGCCTGTGCTTAGCGCCCCCCACTTCCATGGGGCGCTGCTGCCTCACGTGCGCCCGGCACACCCAGAGCGGCTCATGGGTCGGTGGGGGCCGCCCCCTGCCTAGTCCCCTGCTGGGCAGTGAGGGGGAGCTCTGCGCCCCCCAGCTTTGCGGGGTCGGGGTCACTTGGGCCTGGCTGCCGCCCTCCTCGGGCTGCCTGGGGCGGCGGCCCAGCCTGACTGCCCGGCAGGTCCCAGGGCTGCCGCGCCCGGCCCTCCCCGCTGGCCGCCCTGCGCCCGCTGGCCAGCAGGTGGCGCTGTCCCCCCGCGCCGCGCCTGGAGAGCCGCGCGGTCCGGTCCGTTTTCTCCCCAGGCAGGGAGTCTGGTCTTGCCTCGCCTCGGGGCCCTTGTCTGGAGACGCGCTGGCCTCCGCTGGGGCCTGCGGCAGGTCTGGGCTCCGCGCACGCGGGGTACGCTGGAAAGGGGATTTCGTTGCGGTCTGGAGCCTGCAGGAGAGGCTGACGGGGCTGAGGACCCGACCAGGTTCCTAGTGACCAGCTCGCCCGCCGGCTCTGTGTCCTCCGAGCCGGTCTCCTGTGTGAAGCCCAGATGCAGGTCTGATGCCCGAGGAGGGCTTTACACCCCGTGGGGCAGGTGGCCGCCGACGCCGTGGCCGTGCGACGTCATTTCACGCAGGAGTCCGGGCGCTGCTGGGAGGGCTGTGGCCACCGTGGGGTCTGCAGAGGAGCAGCGGCCGCGTCAGTACAGGTGAGGTCCTTGCCGCCCCCACTCTGGGCCCTCCATAAGGACCCGAGTGCCAGGTTCCTGCCCTGGACCTCTGGGGCGATGGCAGACCCGGTCCAAGCTGGCGGCACGGGTTCCTGGACTTCGGGGCCCTCCTGCGTCCACGCTGCGCACAGTCAGCGCCTGTACCTGCCCGCAGCTGTGGAGGGGCGCGAGGGCTGGGCGCCTCCCTTGTCCAGCAGGTGCTCTGCTGTTTCGGCACAACGAGGCGAGGGTGGGGCCGCCTGGGCTTCGGGGGAGCTGGGTGTGGGGCGGCTGGTGCCTGCAGGGTCCCAGCAGGACGCGCCTGTCGGCCCACCCGTGAGAGGGGTCTGCGGGAAGTCGGGGCGGCGGAGGTGGGGGTCTGCTGCCGGCAGCGGGACGTCCTAGGGGCGAGAAGGGGCTGGGAGCTACAGAGGCTCCCCCGCACAGCGTGCTCTCGGCCGGTGCACTGCCGCCCGCCGCGGGACTCGGGACCCGGGACCCGGGCCAGCAGGAAGACCCAGCCCAGGGCCCCGTGTGTGGACCCCGGGCACAGCTCCCCGCCCAGGTGACTCCCACCGGCTGCTCCTCCCGCGCCCGCAGCTGCGGCCGGTGGGTCTGGGCTGGGGCGGCGTTTCTGAGCCTCGCACCCCCATCCCGGTCAGGGCTGTGGGGTAGGCACTGCTGAGAGCACGCGGGTTCGTGTGTGTGCCCTCCTCGGGCTGCTGAGAGCCACCCTGGCTCCCCCGGCACAGCCGCCGCCAGCCGCAGGGCCCAGAGGCCGGCACTCGCCAGAGGCCCAGCCCAGCCCAGCCCAGCCCGGGGAGGCGGGCGTGCTGCTGCTGGGGCCCGGCCCTCGGCCGCTGGACTGCGGGCGCTGAGTGTGATGGGCCTCGGCACTGAGGTCTGATCGCTGGAGCCAGAGTGACCCCACGAGCGGGGCCGGCGAGCCCACAGGCACTGACCGTGCGGGGGTGCTGGGGCGGCCGTCTGGCAGGGGTATCTGCGCGCGTGCACCCGTGCGTGTGTGTGAACAGAAACACCGGGTGGACGCTGGGTCCCGCTCGCCTGAAGCCCGTGGCCGAGTGTCCTCTGAGGCTCGCGGGCACCTGCCGCCGTGGAGCAGGCTCTGCAAGAGTGAGGGGCGGCCACGCCCGCCCGCCCCCGGGCCCTGGGCCAGGCCCGCCTGCGTCCTTTGGGCCTTTCCTCCTCCAGCTTGAGAGGCAGCGCCGGGGCGCTCTGGCCCCCAGCTTCCTCCGCTGTTACTCGCGAGGGCGTCAGCGCTCGTCCCCCTGACTGTCGCGCGGGTCCCCTCCTGAAGGTGGGGGCCGTGCTGTGCTGCGCCCTCCTTGCAGTTTATTAATGTGAATTTCAAATCATCGGCCTCCGAAGGCTCTTCCTAAGGGTTCCTGAATTCTTATGATTTTGTCGGGATTAGTCACGCGTGAGTTTCTTTCCTCCCTGTCACCTGAGCCTGACCCGCGTTAGCTTCCTCCTGTCAGAGGCCTGTGGGTCTGGACCGGAGTGGCCCCCCGCCCCGCCCCTCCTGGGCCGCGAGCGCGTGCTCAGGGCATCTCAGCCGTGACTCGGGCGTCCCGGACAACTTCTTGTTTTTCTCTGAAACAACCATCCTGAGGCGTCCGGCTTGTTTCCGCCTGTCTCCTGCCAGTCTCCTCACCACACGGAGCCCCCAGCTGCCAGGACCAGGGGAAGAGGCGAGAAGGAGCGAGGCCAGCGGCTCCCCCTGTCCCGGGAGGGCCGTGCGGAGGCTGCTCGCCGCTGAGGCGCCGCCGGGTGCCGCGTCAGGGAAGCGCACTTTCCTCGCTCGTGGAGCCAGCAGCGCACCCTGCGGGCGGGCGCACCGCGCTGCTCAGAGGAGGCAGAACAATCAAACTTCCCACAGCCACTTTGGAGAGTGAAGGGAAACCGACTTTAATACTCTGTTTTGTTCAACCCAACGTGGCCAAAATGTTCACCTTTCAGCCTGCGATCAACTTTAAAAACGCCGATGGGCATCATGGGCCGCATGTTTGTGTCTCCCATTTCCCCAAGGGTCTCCCCCACGTGGCGGGGTTTGGAGGTGCCGCCTTCGGGAGTCGATCCGGCTGGAGGAGCTCGTGAGGGTGGGTCGCAGATGGCATTAGCGTCCTTGAAAGGCGGGGACAGCACCGAGTGCTGCTGCCTCTGTGTGGGCCATGTGGGGACTTCGGGTGCCCAGACTGAGAAATGGGCATCTGCCGTGTGGGTCTGCGTGGCCTGCCGCGTGGGCGAGCTGTGCCTGCTGGCTCCAGGCCCGGGGAAGCGCCCGTGGAGCCTCACCTCGCTGGGCTCTCTAATGGGGACTTTTGAGCCTCTAGAAGCTTCCATCAGTTCCAGGATGGCGGGGGGCCTTTGCTTCCTGTGGGCCCCAGGCTCAGGGAGATGAGCGGGACTCAGAATCTAGCCCATGGAGAGGCGGGGGTGCCAGTCGCTCTGTCCAGGCCCCCCTGCGCTCAGAACACGTCGGGCAGCCTGGGAGACAGGGTGCAGAGGCCCCGGTGCCGGCCCGGCCCTGCAGAGCAATCACTAAAGAAACGGCGGCCACTGAGCCCTGGCTCTGACATCGAGGCGCCGTCTGGGTGGAATTGGCTGGCCCTGGGTGTACCCCATCACGAGCTGGGTGCCCACGGGCTGCCTGGGGTGTGGCCTGCGTGCAGCCTGTGCACTCTGTGTCGGCGGCTTGACGTCAGCCGCCGCGGGAGTTTACACCCAGGCGGCTGGCAGTGGCCTCGAGCCGGGCTCCCGGGAGGGCGGGCCTTTCAGATGCCTCCTGTGCCGCCGTCCGCGGGGCTGCGTGGGCTGAGCCCCCGGACTTGCAGGGAGAAGCTGACAAGTCCAGGTTCGGCCGGTCCAGAATGGTTTTGACACGTTTTCATCATCCAGGAGGTAGAGTAAACCTCACGCCCTCCCTTCGTCGACAGAGGAACAAGTGGTTTTACAGGCCCTTCGGCTCCGGCTTCTACTTGCTTAAAGTGACTTTTGCTCTCTAGAACTTTATTACGTATTTTAATAGCAAAAATATTACGTGGGAACGATGGGGAGATATTGAAAGCAGATTGTGAAAGCGCCGCGGCTCCCGGAGAGGCGATGTGCACACGTGTGCTGCAGTGGCGCGCGTAAAACGGACAATATAACTTTATTGTTTTCGGTGCTAATTAAATACGTCAGTCACTGAAACCCTTTTTATTTTTTTTAAACTTTTTTTGTTAAGATTTATTTATTTATACAAGAACTGGGGTTCACGTAGAGGCGCAGGAGGGTGAGAGGATGCACCAGAGCCAGAGCGGGGAGCAGAGCAGGCAGAAGGACCGAAGGACACTGCTGAGGGGAGCAGCGGGGAGACAGGAGAGCTCTGCCGCGCCATGTGGGATTCTCCTGGCCGGCGGGGATCGAACCCAGGCTGCGGGCAGCTTCGCAGCGCTGAGCTCAACCCGCTGCGCCACCGGGAAGGCCTGAAACACTTTAAAAGAGAGCTTAGTCCTTAGTGTGGATTCACTTTGCCTCACTTGCTCCGTCTGGACAGCGAGAGGGCTGGCGGGCTGCGACGCTGGTCTTCCCGGCGCCCGTGACGAGTGGTCGTCCCTGTGCTCCACGGAGCTGCCCGGAGGTGCTTGTGTCACTCCTGAGCGCGGCCCGGGGCCGGCAGCGCCCAGACCCTGCTCCTGCAGCGCCCAGGCCAGCGGGGCTCAGGAATACCACCGGCCCAGAGTGGCGGGGAGGTGGGGTGCCGGTGTGTGCGTTTGGAGAAGGGGCCTCCGCTGAAGGTGCTGGTGGACCCCGAAGGAGGGAGGTGTGAGTGGGTGCCGGGTGGGCCGTGCCCGAGCAAGCCCCGGGGTGGGAGGGGCTTGGGGGCGTGACCCGGGATGCCCAGGTGTAACGTGGCGGGAGGCCCCCTGTGGGAAGGAGCCTGCGGTGCCCCTCCCACCCTTGCCACGCGTCCGAGGCACCTGCCGGCGGGGCCCGCAGGAAGGGACAGAGGGGCCAGGCCATCTGCAAGGAAAAGCGCGAACTCGACATCAGGACAAAGGCTGCCACTGCCGGGCTCCCCGCGGGCTCTCCCCAGTGTCCGTCTCTGCAAGTGTCTCCCGCCGCGTCCCCGCGTCCCGGGCCCAGGCCGAGGCCGAGAAGCCCGCGCGCGTCTTCACGTGTCTCTCTCGCCACGCGCCGCCTCCGGCCTCCTCCCGGCTCCCCGTCCTCCTGCTCCCTTCTCCAGCCTCCTCTCCGGCCTCTCCTCCCTGCTCGGCTCCACCCCCTCGGGTGGGGCCTGGGGCCCGGAGTCCCCTCTTTCCCTGGCGACCCCCCGTTACAACTTTACATTTGATTTTCTCAGGTGGGGGCCTTTCTTTGTGTGGCCTGCTGTGTGTGGCACGTGTGCTCATTATAGAAAGGCGCCTCCATCTGAAATGCACTGCCAGGTACACCCCAATAGATGTGAAGTACCCCTGCAGTGCATACACCCCTCTTCCTAGTTTGCTAAGTTTAGTTTTGTATCTGCCTTCCCCCTGCCTTCAGCATTTCCTCAGATGTTCACCGCCTTTATTTTTGTTGGCTGCGTAGTACTCCGCTCCCGGGGGCTGCGGCTCACTCACGGGGGGGCTGCCCCAGCTTTCCACATTGTCGCCCAGCACAGGAGGATGGTGACGAGGAACCACCCTGGCCCTGCGTTTGGAATTGCTTTCTTAGGGACAGAGCCCTGAGGTGGAATTTCTGGGTCAAAGGGCATTAATATTTTCAAAGCTCAAGGGTAACAGCAAGAATGAAAGTAACAACTTGCACGCCGGGGCCTTGCAGCGTTGACTTGTGGCACTTTCACATGCCCCTGAGGACACCCTGGGGTCCCTGTTCTCAGGTGGGAGCAGAGTAGCCTCAGCCAGGACTGCCAGCCTCTGTGGGGCCACTGCATGGTCCCAGGGGCGCCATTTCTGCCAGACCCCAGCCTCCCGGTGTCTGGGGCTGCCAGGGGTCTGGAGAGCAGGGCGCTGGGCAGTGCGGGGCCTCCTCCCAGGCCCTCAGCAGGGGAGCAAGGGGTGGGCTTGTGTTCGTTCGCTGGGGCGCCGACCACGTGGGGACCGTCACACAGCGGCTGTCAGCTGCTCTGGCCCAGGGCTGTCCCCAGCTCTCCAAGCGTGTGGCCGCGTCTGGCCAGCCCTGCAGCACCGGGGTGGGGGAGGGTGGGAAGGTGGGGCGGGGGTGGCATGTCAGTGAGCTGTTTGCAGACGCGTGTTGAGGCGCCTGGCCCTGGCTGGCTTAACAAGGAGGCCTTTGTTCCTTGGGGGCCTGGAGGGCTGGGATCCCCGCTGGCTGTGAGGATGCCGGGGGACCTCCTGTCTCCCTCTGCCACTGCAGGATGGCCCGGCCCTCTGTCAGTGTACCCAGAGGCTTCTCACACCGATGATGTCCTGTGCCGGGGGTGCATCCAGAGGCAGACTCGGGCTGGGGTGGGGGAGAGTAGACCAAGGTGCCCTGGAGCCGTTGGCTGGAGCCATCTCAGGCTGGAAGGGACCAGCAGCTGCCCCTGCCTTCTCTCCCGACCTGGAGGCCGGGGACTTAGGAGGAAGGACTGTGGCTGCGGGAGGCTTCAGAGTGCTGTGGGGTAGGGTCCTTAGTGGGTAGCGGCATCCCCAGGAAGACGGGGCCTCACCCCAGGGTGCTGTGAGTGTGCCCTCCTTGGAAAAAACATGCTTGCAAATGCAGCCATTAAAGGTTTTGGGAGACGTCTTGGGTGCACGCTAGCCCCGGTGACAAGTGCCCCAATCAGATACGGAAGGGGAGGGACAAGAGAGCCTTGAAGACCAGCCACGGGCACCAGGGGTTGGGGGACCAGCCCGGAGCGCCAGAGGCGGGGTTGCAGTGTCTCCGGAGCGCTCGGAGAGGCGTGGAAGCGGGTGCAGGCCGCCGGCTGGGGCGGGAAACAGGCCGTGCTCAGGGGCAGCCACACTGGACACGTGTCCACTAATTGCCAAGCCCGACTGCCAAGGGCCCTCGCCCCGGAGCTGGACGCGTGCTCCAGCCCAGAAGGTGGCCCAAGTGGGGCCTGTGGCCGCGGGGCTCGTGGGGACTCGGTCTCAGCTGCCAACGCAGCCCCGTGGAAGGGGAAGGGGGCGGCGGGATTCCAGGGGCCTGAGGGGCTGGCCCCTCGCTCGTGGCCTGCCTGGGCCTCCGCCCCCAGCCGGGTCTCTCCTGCTTTATTTTCTGCAAACAGGACTGAGAGTGAGCCGGCCCCTGGAGCTGTCCGCTCAGTCCTGGCCCTGGGCCCGGGAGAGGACCTTGCTTGGGAGCAGGGTCCACGATCAGGTTCACCTGAGATCACTTGGGCAGCTGTGATCAGTGTCCATCTAAGAGGAGGGGACACTGTGGGGGCACTGAGGATGGGGCAGGGCCTGAGGGGTGTGGCCACAACCAAGGGCCTGTGGCGCTGTGTGAGGTGAGGGGCAGCAGGCGCATCTCCTGCAGGCCAGAGAACGTGTGACCGCTTACCCCGTGCTGCCGCGCTGGCCCCGGCGCTGTGGGTGCGGGGTCTGTGCTTACACCGTCCGTGCAGCCCCGGAAGCACCCAGATCAGCCGTAGCTAATACCGCCGTCTCTGCAGGTGGCACTGGCGCGCTGTGGTGATCTCGTCCCCCTGGGTGGGCCTCGGTGCAGGCTTCCAAGGAGCGGACCCCAGGCCTTGTGGGCTGCACGTGGGCGGCTGGAAGCACCGTTGCGGGGGGCTGCTTCACCGTTCTCCCCAAGCCGCACGTCCCTGGACTATCATACTCCCCCGGCCCTTTGTGGAGACTGCGGCCGGGGCTCCTCTGGCCACATTTGCTCTGGGTTACACACATGTGCGTGGGGAGCCCCCGAGAGAGCAGAGTTTGGGGAGACACCCCGGGAAAGGGGTGGCGGGGCATGTTTGTGACGCATCAGGAAGAAGCAGTGCTTCAGAATGAAGACACCAGGTCGGAGGGGCGAGCACGCTCACCTGGCAGGTGGGCCCCCGGGGGCTGGGCAGGGAAGGGCGTGGTGGGCTGCTGGATATGGTCAGCTCCCCAAAGCAGCCTCCCTGGGGCTCGTCTGCTGGGTCCTGGGTTTCCTGCAGAAGCTCCCGCCCTGTAGGGCTGGGCCGCTGCCCAGAGGCCGTCCTTGAGTCCACCCGGGCCTGAGCCCCAGTGCAGGAGAAGGAAGGGTCCCCGGGCCAGGGTGGCAGTGTCACGGGGGTCGCAGTGTCACATGGGGCGCGGCCCCCAGCCCGCTCGAGTCAGCCACTCCACAGGGCAGCTCAGGAGCGTCGTGTGCTGTCAGATACGCCTTATGGGCCTCCTGTGCCGTCTGTACCCAGTCCTGCGAGGACTGGTCAGCCCAGCCCGCCACGTGGGCTTCCTGGAGGCGTCCACTACTCGCTCCGCAGCGCCTTCATTGCTCTATGTTCAAACTGGAGCCCACAGCTGCCTCCGCACCCAGCTCGCCAGGCCTCAGGCTGCTGCACCAGTGCTGGCCTGACGTGGGGCCTCTGACCTCAGACGGGACCCCTGGCTTCGGCCCAGCGCCTGGCAGTAGCCCAGCCTCGCCGCTGTCTGGATGTCCGGCCGTTCCCGCAGACGTCCCGTCCACCCCTGGGCCCAGCTCGCGGCAGGGAGGGCGGCATGCTCGCCTTCGCAGCGCCTGGCCGCCTCATCCGGAAAGGGGGGGACGGTGCCCCCGGGCCCTGGGCGCCGCCCACAGCGCGAGGGCACCTCTGCCCTGGTGTCAGCTTGGGGAGGCCCAGCCCCGTGGTGCAGCCAGAGGCACGCGGATGGAGGGGCGCCCCCGGGAAGCTGGTGTCTCTGTCCCGCGCGCTCCATCCCAGCCCTGGCGCGGGAGGGCCCTGCCCCGCTCTCGAGCAGCGGCTGGAGCCGTTTCCTCTCGGGCTGTCACATAAAGCCAGAGCCTAACCCCATGCCAGGCCGGCGCGCGGCTCGGGGCAGTCGGGTCCGCTGCGCGCGGCGGTTAATCCTCCTCTGTGGAAGCCGACCGTTCCCAGGAGCAGGGCAGACAGGCAGCCTCGGAAGACTCAGCAGGCGCGAGATGTTTTCCCTGGACCCCAGTCCCACTCCCGATGAGCCGAGTCTTCAGTCCGCCCGAGAGTGCGCTCACCTGCCGGCTCTCACCTGGGGGGAAACAGTCCCAGTAAAGTCTTCCTTACACAGGTCCACCCGCGCTCACCACTAAGATGATCTCAACATGGTGCAACCAGCCGCTCTCCACGACACCCAGAAAACTCGTGTTCTAGACCCCAAGCCCGTCCTGTGGCCCCGATTCCAGGGAAAGCGCTGGTTCGACAGGAGCGTTTCGGCGGACGCCAGCGTGTGCCCAGGATGCCAGCGGGCGGCGCCGGCCAGGCCCCCCCCACGCCACCTGCGGAGCTAAAGGCTGCATTAGCTGCTCAGCTTAGGGGGCCGTCTGCTTGCTCTGCTCGCGGGAGCCGGCTCCGGGAGGGGCCGGGCTGCATCTCGCGGCAGCTCCAGCCTCCGGCCTGGGCTCCTCTCCTTCCTGAGGCCCGGGCCCGGGCCTTGGGGCTCTGCCGGGGTCAGTCTTTCTCTCTCTTGCTCATGGAGCCGCCGCCCGTGCCGGTAACGGAGAGGCGCTTGACCAATGTTTATTGAAAGGAAAAAAAAAAAACAAAACCAACTTTGTTGCATCAAGAATTTCCTAAGCCTTCGCTGCAAAGATTTTTGGAGTTTTGGATCATCTGTCTTACCCCAACAGGTATTTCTGGACACTCAAAAGCGCTGCCCCTTTCACTGGGGGAAAAATTGTTTCAAATATTGGCTTTTGTTTTTATGGAACATGGTGGAAAACTTTGAGGGAAAACCACAGAACCCTTTGCTTTTATTGAAAGCACAAAAATTGATTAAAAATTTTTTTTGAAGCCAACTTTTGCTGAGGGCTGACGTTTCTTTGAAAGGCTCTGCCTGACTTTGCTTTTTTTTGCACCGTCTCCTGAGAGCCTAATGAAGGGCCTTCTGTTGGCCGAGCTGAGCTGGGCCCGGCGTCCACAGCCGACACAGGCACAGCTTCTGTCCCTCTGCAGACGCGGGCTTCTCCCTCCCTGCTCCCCAGGGGCCGCGGTGCCCGAGAAGTGGCCTAGCGCCCGCGGGCACACAGTCAAGTCGCGGCCGACGCTGCATGGCCGGTGCCTCCTGCACAAACGGAAACCAGGCAGATGTGGCCTCTGCCAGCGGGCCCGGAGAGCGGTTTGTGATCTCAGTGGCCCCCACCGTGGCTGGTGCGGCTGTCTCTCCCCGCGGGAGTCTGTCCTCTGCCCCGCGTCCCCTCGCCCGCATGGAGCTTCTCTCAGTACAGGGTCCTGGGGTGCCGCAGCGGGCATTGGGGTCTGGTCTCCGGGACAGATGGTTTAGTTCTAGTGCAGGTGGGTGGGTACAGGGACCAGAGGCCTCCCGGGGACCTCTGGGGAACCCCCAGCTGCTCTGGGGCACCAGGCGGGGCAGGTCCCGCCCACCCTGCCGCTCTCCAGGAAGCGACTTCCTGGCCCCGGCGCTGGGCCGAGGCTCACATCCCTTGCCGGCCACCAGCCCGCAGGCCCTGCTGTCCAGCTGTCATGGTATGAGCATGGCACTGACCACAGAGATGCGTCGGGAACAGAGCCCGCCGTGGCCAGCACATGGGCTCACACTGCCTCGGACTCGAGCACACTCGGGACACTTCGTCCAAGTCAAGGCAAGAAGTTGGTTCTACTGCCACTGCCCAGGTCGGCGTGCACCCGCCCGCTCTCGCCGCGCCGCCAGCCTGCTGGCCCCTCGCGGGCAGGGACCCCAGGGCCTGCAGAGACCTGAGCCCGACCTGCCCGCCTGAGGCTCACCAGACGCTGAACTAATACCGTCCCCAGACGCGCGTGCAGCCCAGGGCGGCCGAAGGCGCGGAAGGAGCCGTTGGGACTTGGGGCCCGGGCTTTGCTCTGCTCTGTCCTCGGGGTCAGCAGAGACCAATACAAGAGCCGACCCATTCTGCACGCCACTGGCCGCTGGGCCCTCTCCTCGACCCATCGCCGCTTCCGGCCCTGCTCCCTGACGTGCTCGGTCAGAAGGTCCTCGGCCCCCAGCCCGGCACCTCCGGCCCTCTCCACGTCCAGCTGTGGCCGCGCCGAGTTAGCCGTGTGCAGCGTTACATGAAGGCAACACCCGTGAGTGATTTCCTAGGGCACAGTAAGATGTTACGGCAGCTCAAAGGAGAGCGTGAGGCACAGGCCGTCTCTGGCCGCGGAGGGTGAGAGGTGTTTCTCGCCAGGCCACGCTGGTTCGCAGGCACAGGACGCTCGTCCCTGCCGGCCGGGGCTCTGCTGCTCCTCTGAGGGCTGGTCATGTAAAGGCCTCGTGTCCACAGCACACAGTCGGCCCCAGAGGTGGGGGCCCCGGGGGTTGCCTGGACACGCGACAGGAGGTTCAGGCTCGGCTCTGTCTCTCGTGTGTGGGGTCGTGCTGCCGCCGTCCTCTCGGCCCGTCGGGGGGGGAGGTGTTCGCACATTTTCTAGGTAGTCACGTGGTGCTTAGAGCTCCCCGAGTCTTTTCAGGGCTGCTGCTTCCGAACCCTATCTCAGGAGCAACTGAGGAGGCAGCCCAGGGCAGGCGCCACCTCTGCCTCAAGGCATGTCTACGAGTCACAGGTCAGCCCAGGAGTCTCTTGACTGGAGACTTCCCATGGCTCCCTGAGGCTTTGTGGTGATTCCGGACATGCCCACACGGCGTAACCTGGCCACGATGTGCGTTTGGATCCTCAAAAGCATTTGGTGGGATGGGACGCGGCAGCAGCTGTTGCAACGGCGCCGACATGGAGTCAAGAAGTAGTAGGTGCTGCTGAGGGTGTGGGGAGAAGGGGCCGGCGCACCGCTGGGCACAGCCCTTTGGGAGGTGGTGGGGGGCCCTCAGGACACTCCGTGGCCCCTCACCCCACTTCCAGGAACTTACTGCAAGACACGAGAACACTAACGTGCGCATGTTGCAGCGCTGTTGGGAATGCCAGAGGCAGAGGACGCCCAGGACGGGCGGCGAGCGAGGGGCACACAGTGCTGCGTGGTGGGTGCCCGCCTCGTGCGTCGCCAGTGCCCCCGCTCTTGGCTCCGTGGGCTCCAGGCGCTCCTGTGCCTGCTGGTCCGGGGGCTTTACTGAGACCCACTTGTTCCCCAAAGCCCAGGGAACAGGCCCAGAGCTGCCCCCGGGGCCCAGGGCCCGCGCCCTCCAGTCCCGGCGTGACAGTCCTCCTTCCGCCACTCCACGCAGCCACACAGCCACGCAGCGGCCAGCAACAAAGGGGCTGCTTCCCCCTGGAGCGCAGGCCCGGGGCTCGGGAGGGCTCTGCAGAACTCCATAAAGAGACAGGCCGCCCCGCAGGGCAGGGCCTCCACACACATTCCGCCCAGGAGGGTGGGACTCGTGGGGCTGGGCTGGCCTCACGTCCCAGGGGCCCAGGCCAGGCGGCCTCGCGAGCTTTTATGGGCGTTGACTTTCCATTCGGACCCGTGCGACTGCCCGAGCTCCCCTCCAGCGGGCGCTGGCTCCCCCCAACATTTACACCTTATAAACCGCCGGTGCCGCCGGGGGCGGCTCTGGGAGCGAGGCCTGGCCCCCAAGGCAGAGCCAGTAACTCGGCGCCCTCCCGCGGCCTCCAGCCCTCTCCGTCCCAGAAGAAATAAGGCCGCGACCTCGTGGGGTCTTTAACCCGCGCAGCAGCGGCCCCTTTACAAGGTGTTATACAGAGTCCGCGTAAATCCAGACTCCGCAGTGGGGTCCGTGTTTCCCGACAGGTGCGGTGGGTTGGGGGGCCACCCCTCCCCCCGCCTCCTGAGCAAATACAGCAGCAGCGGCCTCTCCCCGCACGCAGCCCCTCGCCCGCAGGCAGCGGAATACCTGCTGGGAAGGGGTCGCAGAAAGCCAGCTGGGAAGAGGCCAGCGGCAGTGCGCTTTGCCCAGCGGAACAGTGGAGCCCCCAGGCAATGGCCCCTGGTCACCCGGCCTGGCTACCTCCCCAGTAACTGCTCCCCCCACTCCCAAGCGAGCCCCACTTTGTACTGGGTGCTGATATACAGCGCTGCCGCCCGCGAGGGGACCCCGAATAGCCGGCAGAGGGCTGTGTGGGGTGTGTCTGCAGGGCGAGGTCCTGGAAGGAGGCTCCCGGGCGAGATGCCCTCCAAAGAGACCGTCCCTCGCCCAGGGACCAGGCAGCCGCGCCCCAGCTCCGCCTAGACTTAGGGTCCGTCCCTCCCGCGCCATGAAGCGGCGGGAGGAGTCGGGAGCACAGACAATAGGTCATGAGTGGGACCAGGCCCCGCTGGCTTTTCTGCTGCTTGGTGGCCAGGGGCCCACGCCACCACAGGGCAGGGCACAGCCCAGCAGCCCGTGGTCCGGACGCTGCCCCCGCCCTGGCCGGTGTCCTGAGCTGGCTGCCGGAGCGGCTGCTTCTCGGGGTGCATCCAGGTTCTCCTGATGGCGAGACTCCTCCCTCCTCCACAGCGGCCATGCCTCCCGCCCCCCGCCCCCCCCAGTGAGCTGGCCCGTTCCTCGGCCCTGTGGCCCGGCTGCTGGCGGCCTCGGCTGCGCCAGCTCTGCCAGCAGGAGGGGTCGGGGCTGCGGCCTGGGGCTGCGGCCTCTGCATGTGCAGGGGGGCCGCCTCCCTTGTGGGGCAATCACCGAAGGTGGACATGCCCTTCAAGGCTGTGCCCTCACAGCGGCCCCCAGCCCCCGCCGTCTCCGGAAGGCCACGTTGGCTGTTCTGTGCAGACGCGGGACCTGCCCTTTGGTTTCACCCTGAAAAGGTCTGTGACAACTGGTCGGCGCGCGCCCTGTTGGGAAAGCAGGTGCGACCTGCTCAAGAGCCCAGGCCGGGGGAGGGGCGGGGAGGCCTCCGGGAGCGGGACCCAGGCCTCGGGAGGGCGGCCCTGGCGCCGGGGATCAGCCCATTCCCAAAGGCTCGCTGTCGGGAGACGTTTGTTCAGAGAAGAGCCCGGCGGTCGGGGGGCCGCGTGGGGCGGCTGCGCGCTTCCTGTCGCGGCGCCCGGCAGAGCCCTGTGCAGAGCCCGTGGGGCCTCCGAGCCGTCTCCATGCCCAAGCAGCCAGCCGGGGTTCCCTGCCCTCTCTGCACGCCTCCCGGCCCCCCGGGGCGGCGCCTGCCCCGTCCTGCCCTGGCCCGGGCCACGCGCTCTGCACTTGCTCCGGTGCGGCTTTGCCGAAGGCGGGGAGTACTGTGGTTTTATGGCATGGGGTTGCCTTTCACCTGCTGTAAAGTAAGCGAGCTGGTTTTAAGGTGCCGTCTTTCATTTAGCGTGCCGTACCGGAGTTCACTGCCCTTGCCTGGTTTTGAGCACGGCTGTGTGTTTCCCCGTGTTGCTGGCCCGGGCTGGGGGGGACGGGCACCCCTGCCCTCCTCCAGCCCTTGCTGGGTGCGCGCCTGTCCCAGAGGCGGCACAGCTCGTGTCCCGGGGCCGCCCCCAGGCTGCGCCCGCGCCGTCCATGGGCACTGGGCCGGGGAACGCTGGGTGCCACTGCCAGCCCCGAGCCTGCGGCCTGGAGGACGGCGCAGAAGTACTGCTGTGCTGCCCCAGTCTCCCCAAGAATCGGAGGACTCCAGGGAAAAAGCTGGTTTGCCTGGGGCTTACTCCCGGGGGCCCTAGAGGTGGGCGCCTCCCTTGCCCGGGGCTGCCGCGTGGGCTGGAGACTGGCCTCTGTCTCTGCCCGCTGTGCCCAGCCCAGGTCACGGCGCCTCTAACTGCGCCCTTGTGGGGCGGTCGCAGGGCAGCAGCCGCTCGCCCCGCCCCAGCCTCGCTCTCTGCAGACACAGGGGTCAGTCCTCTGGGGCCCCAGGAGCTGGGCGGCCCGGCACATGCATTGCCTGCCCCTCGCTCTGCAGATCTGGGCAATGGAAAGACGACTCGACAGACGAGGCCACGGCGCCAAGGATGATGGCGTGGGCGGGTGCTGGCTTGGTCAGGCCGCGTTTGAGGGGCCGGGGTCCCGCAGAAAAGGGAGGCGGCAGGTGGGATTGGGGGGGGGCCCTGCGGTGGCACGTGAGGCAGGATGGCCAGATGCCGAGAGCACTCGGGGTTCCCTCCTGCGAGGGCTCGGGAGAAGCCAAACGCGTGGGGGCCGAGGACGGGTGGTCGCCGCCTGCTGTGTGTGGAGGGAAGGGGCTGTGTCCGGGGGAATGGGTCCATCTGTCATCCGTGTTGCTGGCAGCAGAGCACCTGTCCCCAGGTGTGGCCCTGCTGCGGGCACCCACGGGAGGCCGGGCAGAACCCAGCTCTGCCGCCTGCTGGCCGCGTGGCTGTGGGCAGCGTGCTTGGCCTCTCTGTGCCACATCTGTGACGTGGTGACACCCTGTCCCGGGGCTGCGGTGAGGCTCCCGGCTGGCGGGAGGGGCTGGCTAGTCTGCGGGTCGCAAAGGGCATCTGGAGCAGGGAGCCTCCATTCTCACCGCCAGACCTCACTTGGCCACCCCCGCCCGGCGGTTCCTGGCTCCTGCGCAGGACCGGCCGGCCAGCGTGGCAGGAGGAGGCCAAGCCCTGTGGGGAGGGCGTGGGGAGTGGGGGGTCGTGGGGGGTGGGGGGTTAGGGGGTGGGGGGGCACGGGGGGCGGACCCGCCACGTCTGTGCCGACCGCGCCTTTCACTGCCTGGTTCGCTGTGATTCCCTAGATGGGGCTTCGCAGCGGGCTCCGCGCGGTCAATTCTGGTGGGTAAGTTGGCAGCGCTTGCAAGTAGACGCGTGCAGGACCCGCAGGGCCGGCTGTAAACTCCCTCGCGCGGCCTGGGGCCGGGAGTGGATCTGCTCGTGTGGGTTCCAGTTGAGTTTATCTTGTGAATTTTTCTTTTCCTTTTTTTTTAATATCCAAAGAGCTGCAGAACGGGCTGTGGGCAGGAAGTGGGCCAGCCGCAGTCTGTGCCACGCGGGCGCCCGAGCCCTGGCACGGCCTGAGGAACCCGATCCCGCTCGGAATGTAATCACTTTCCACCTGTGACGATGCCCTGGGGCAGTAGTCAGCGGTGGTCTGTGTCTCTGAACTTAGGGAAAAGCTTTTCCCTCAGCCCGTGAGGACAGGGTCGTGTGAAATCGGACTCAGCGCCCCCGGCCCTGCCGAGCCCTGCGCCCCAGTGGCCTCCTGGAGCTCTGCGGAGTGTGTGGTGAGCCGGCGGGGCCAGGGCGGGAGGGCCAGCGCTGTGCCGACGTGGCCACGGCGACGGGTGTGACCGTGGCGCCCGTGGGGGCGGCGTGTGTTCCCTGCTGGTCTGGCACGTGGGTCGGGGAGACAGGCCCTCTCGGATGACTTGCCGGGACTGAGTTCTCACAGCGACCCCCGGCACCCCGATGTGCCCACTTTGTCCTGTGGTTTGTGCCTCCACCTTTTGTTGAAAAACTCCTTAAAATTTGTGAAGGCCGTCTTCAGGCGTTTCTTCCAAGCACTCTTCTGTCTGGGTCTCCATGCGCCGCTTAGACGTGCGTCTGGGGGCTGCTTTTGCCCCTGAGGGAGGTGGGGGCTTAAGTCCCTTGCGTGGTGGTGGGCTTCCTGCTGGTTGCTTCCCCAAGGGTCCTTCGGCCTTCCTGACAGGCCGGGGGGACTTGGAGCATCGCGTCCCATACCCTCTGGGAGGTGGGGACGGGAGGGAGGGAGGGAGGCCGTGCTGGGGGTTCAGCCCAGGGAACCCTTTGACAGCTGCATTGCCCTTCAGGCTGCCTTGGGCCGTCCGCCCTGCGCCCGCCGTGGCCTCACTCGGGAAAGCTGTGGTGTCTTCTCCCTGAAAGCAGCGTGGGGCGCCCCGCTCCCGGGCTCCTGCTGTCTGCCCTGCCCTGCCCCTCCAGGGCCTCGGGCCCCTGCTGTTCCGCATCTACGCTCCTTGCGGTCCTCGAGCTCTGCATTCTCCTTCGTGAACTTTCTTCTTCGTGAACTTTCTTTGCTGTGTCTCACCTCCCGGGCCCCAGAGCAGGGTGTCTTCGGGGGCAGTCACCACCTAGGCGTCCTCCAGGGCTTGGGGCCGGCCACCTGCACCCGACACGAGCACACACGTGCACACGTGCACACACACACTGCACATCCTGGGCCCCGCAGAATGCTGCCCGCCAATGGAGGAGGTTGGGTCGGAGGTGCGGGTCGGCCGCTGAGACCCCTCCCGGGCAGCAGACACACTTCCCCGGCCCCTCCCGCTGCACAGCTGCCGGGCTTGGGCAGAGCCTGGGTGGGGTCAGGGGTCTGAGCCTGGCTCTCCTTGGTTCACACCTTGGGTGGCCTGGACCGGGCACCACCTCCACCCACCCCCCCATTTTATGGATGATGCCTCGAGCCACTCTGAGCTTGGCTTTCCCCAAGGCCCCTTCCAGAGCGGGTTCCCACCTTCTCTGACTCCTCATTAACAGAGATTTGCATTTTCCAGTCCACATTCCAGCTTCCTCCCTGGTGCCTACCCCTCGGGCAGGGGCAACTCTCGGAAGCCCCAGAAAGTCTCCCGCCCCAGGGCCTGTGTCAGCCTCGAAAAATGCCTGGGGCCGAGCTGGGGAGCCACCCCTACACCTGTGACAGCCGCTCACGGGTGCTGGGCCCGGCAGTGGCAGCGTCCTCCTGCCCAGGCTTGGGCAGATGCCCGGAAAGAGGGGCTTGGAGCCTGCGGCGTCTTCCCAGCTGCCTGGGAGGCTCTTTCCAGCCCCTTGGCCGAGGGTGAAGGGTGGAGGGCGGAGGGCGGAGGGGTTCTGGTCGCCCTGCTGCTGGCACGAGGCAAGAAGAAGGTTCTGGAGGCCACAGGCAGGTGCATGTCCCTGCAGCTGCTGAGGCTGCGGCTCTCCCGCCCGGCCCTGCGCCCAGGCCACCTTCGGGGTGCTCTTCACCCCCGGCAGGGCCCTGTTTTCAAGCAGCCGCTTTCTCCCTGAAGGGTCAAGAAAAGCTGTAAGTCAAGACTCGGCCGCCTGCTTGCTCAGACCGGCTGCCTGGCTGGCTAGGACGTCTGCTGGCGGCCGCCCTGTCCAGAGGGCACCCACCCTGTGGCCCGCCCCTGCCAGCGCCCACACCCTCCTTCCCGCCTGCCCCGGGGCCGTCCGGGCCGCACCTCTGCCGGTGGCTGGGGCCAGCCGCGGGACTCGCCAAGGCTACCTCCACCACGTGACCGTAACCCCAAGGTCTTGGCTGGCGACGGCTTTAGCCGGCAGGGGGCGAGGAGCAGGGGCTCGGGCCCAGCAGCCACGAGAAGGCAGACGCCCGCTGCCCCGGGAGCGGGTCTCAGGCCAGCTCTGGCTGGGTTTGTTGCGTGATGAGAAGGAGCTGCGCTCCCTGGGATGGGGCGCGAGGGCTCAGCTGCCTCTGCGGGCCCAGCAGGCGCGCGGGCGGGCGTGGCTGCCCAGGCTTCTAGGCTTCAAGGCATTTCCTTGCTGATGGGGAAAGGAATGGTTGACCCTGGTTTCCTGCCCGGGGAGCTGGCTAGTCGCACAGCCCTGGCTTCCGCCCACCTCCCCCAACACCCTCCCCCTCCCCCCTCCCCCTCCCTCCCCTCCCTCCCCTCCCCTCCCCCCCTCCCCTCGCCTCCCCTCGCCTCACCTCCCCCTCGCCTCCTCGCCTCCCCTCACCTCCCTCCCCTCCCTCCCCTCGCCTCCCCTCGCCTCCCCTCGCTCCCCTCGCCTCCCCTCGCTCCCTCCCCTCCCTCGCCTCCCCTCGCCTCCCCTCGCCTCCCTCCCGCCCTCGCCTCCCCTCCTCCCCTCCCCTCCCTCCCCTCGCCTCCCCTCGCCCTCCCCCCCTCCCTCCCCTCCCCTCGCCTCCCCTCCCCTCCCCTCCCCTCGCCTCCCTCCCCTCCCCTCCCCTCGCCCCCTCGCCTCCCCTCCCCTCCCCTCCCCTCGCCTCCCTCCCCTCCCTCCCCTCCCCTCCCCTCCCCTCCCCTCGCCTCCCCTCCCCTCCCCTCGCCTCCCCTCCCCTCCCCTCCCCTCCCTCGACTCCCCTCCCACCCCTCCCCTCCCCTCGCCCCCCTCCCTCCCCTCCCCTCGCCGCCCCTCCCTCGCCCTCCCCTCGCCTCCCCTCCCCTCCTCCCCTCGCTCCCTCGCCTCCCCTCCCCTCCCCTCCCTCGCCTCCCCTCCCTCCCCGCCCCTCCTCCCCTCCCCTCCCCTCGCCTCCCCTCCCCTCCCTCGCCTCCCCTCCCTCCCCTCCCTCCCCTCGCCTCCCTCCCCTCCCCTCCCCTCCCCTCGCCTCCCCTCCCCTCCCCTCCCCTCGCCTCCCCTCCCCTCCCCTCGCCTCCCCTCCGCCTCCCTCCCCTCGCCTCCCCTCGCCTCCCTCCCCTCCCCTCCCCTCCCCTCCCCTCCCCTCCCCTCGCCTCCCCTCCCCCTCCCCTCGCCTCCCCTCCCCTCCCCTCGCCCCTCCCCTCCCCTCCCCTCCCCTCCCCTCCCGCTCCCCTCGCCTCCCCTCCCCTCCCCTCGCCTCCCTCCCTCCCTCCCCTCCCCTCCCCTCCCCTCCCCTCCGCCCTCCCCTCCCCTCCCCTCGCCTCCCCTCGCCTCCCCGCCCCTCCCTCCCCTCGCCTCCCCTCCCCTCCCCTCGCCTCCCCTCCCCTCGCCTCCCTCCCTCCCCTCGCCTCCCCTCGCCTCCCCCGCCTCCCTCCCTCCCTCGCCTCCCTCGCCTCCCCTCGCCTCCCCTCCCCTCCCCTCCCCTCCCCTCCCCTCCCCTCCCCTCCCCTCGCCTCCCCTCGCCTCCCCTCGCCTCCCCTCCCCTCCCCTCGCCCGCCCCTCCCCTCGCCTCCCCTCCCCTCCCCTCGCCTCCCCCTCGCCCTCCCTCGCCTCCCCCTCCCTCCCCTCGCCTCCCCTCGCCTCCCCTCGCCTCCCCTCCCCTCCCCTCCCCCCCCTCCCCTCCCCTCCCTCCCTCCTCGCCTCCCCTCGCCTCCCCTCCCCTCGCCTCTCCCTTCCCCTTCCTCTCCCTCCTCTCTGGGCCTCCTCTTGGGGCATGTCCTCCAGACCCCGGTTTTAGCAAGAACCCTGCTAAGTCGGTTGGGCTGGACCCCCTCATCCCCTCCTTCCCCAGACGTAGGGGGCCAGGCCGCCTCCAGCAGGAGCCTGCTCCGTGGGTGCGGCCGGTACCCACCCCCCGGCTTCCTCCCTCCCCATCTCCCTCCATGACCCCTGCCCCTGGCTGCAGATCCCCCCTTTGCCTCGATGTTCAACTTGAGCCCAGTCTCTCCCCCGTGCAGCCTCACGGCCGTGGCCTGTGCTTCCTGAGTTGAGCCCCCTCACCCTCACCCGCCATCACCCCCCTTCTCGCGCTCCCGTGGCGTCACATGGGTGTCTGCAGGGGGCGTCTCTCTAGGGGCTGGGGCGGGGCCCAGGGCCAGGAGCACCATCGGACCTGGGTGGGGACCCGCAGCCTCTACTGCCTCCGGGCTCTTGCGGGCCGGAGCTGGGGTGCACGGAGAGGTGGCCCAGGAGGCCCAGGGTGGGGGGAGTCCAGCCCGGTGGTCCCTCGGCGCTGTCCTCGTCCTCCATGAGACACAGGGAGGGGGCCACTGGCTCTGGGGCGAGGCCGGGCTTTGGGATGGGGCAGACATGGGTCTGAGTCCCAGAGGCTGTGCGGGCGGCATCACAGGCCTCCCTGGGCCCGGGCCCCGCTGAGTGGCCGCCTCCCTGCCCTGTCCGGCTGGGGCACTGGTGGGCTTCGGCTCCGAGGGTCAGGAGCTGAGACCACCTAAGTCTCCTGCTCCTCCTCCTCCCGTGCGGCCCCCACGCGCGGCAGCTCAGCACATCACACCCCTCACACCCGCCCCACCCCCTGCAGCCCGTCATCTGCCTCCCCCAGAAACCGCTAGACCATGTCCTCCCGGGGAAGCCGCTTCCTTCCTCCTCCAGAAGACGCCTCATGATGTCAGTGGAGAAGAATGAAAACCCAGGGCTCTTGGGGGCCAACCTTTGCCCCTGCCGGGCTGGCTCCAGGCCCTGTGAGAACAGCGGCCCAGCTACCTTGCCGCAGGCCACCCAGCGTCTCCTGCTCGCCGGAAGGCTGTGGGTGGGCTCGCTTCCCTGGTGACCCTCCGGCTCCTAATCCTCAGGGGAGTCAGGAGGGCTGGGTCCTCACCCCGGCCGCCGTGGGGCACCCACTCTTCTCTGCAGCGAGGCCGCGGCCTGCTGTGAGCTGGCACCGGCTAAACCACTCTTCCTCCCGCGCCGGGCGGCCTCACTGCACCTCCCAGGGAACTGCCCATCCCGCGCCCCCACCTCCTGCCAGTGGCACTGAACTCACTTCAAGGACTTCTCTTCCCTGCCCGTCCCCCTCGCCCCCAGTCCCCTGGCGGAGCGGGCGGGAGACCCAGGGGCGGCACCTTCCTGCCCATACACTGCTCGGAGCTGACCTGTGACCTGGACGAGCGCAGGGAGCCCTGGGGGCTCTTCTGCTGGAACATGGCATGGGGCTGCCAAGGCTCCTTGCTGCCCTGTGCGAGGACCCTGGAACCGTTGGGGGAGAAGGGAGAGGCCGGGAGAGACAGGCCGGGAGCCCACGTGAGCCTCTGGGGCCGAGCGTCCTCATGCCGCTGTTTGCATTCCCTTGGGGACGAGCCTCAGTTGCTGGGAGATGTGGCGCTTCTGTGTTCAGCCTTTGGAGGAGCTGCCACACTGTGTCCCAGGGAGATGAAGGCATTTCATGCCCCCCATTAACGGACGTGGCTCCACTCTCTCCAGCTGCCGAGGTCCTTGTGCATGTTCTGCTTGAACCCTTTAAAGCCTCATAGCGGGCCCAGCTGATTTCCTTCAGCATCCGGGGCATCTGGGCTGCTTAGGCTGCTGAGCACAGTTGCACAGGCTGCGCACTGCACAGCCCAGGCACATTCACAGGGCAGCCTTCGTGGTCTTGTCTGTCAATCCCATGGAGTTTGTGTGACTGGCAGGGAGGCTTCTGTTCTCATTGGCATGGAGATGCCCCTCTGCACTATGCAGCCTGACCCCCAGCTGTCCCTTCCTTCTCCTGCCCTCCCCCTCCAGTTCCACTTGGCCTGGAGCCTGTGCCTTTGGCCACCCACATCTCTGACCCCAGAGACTGTAGTGGGCCTTGACCTGGTTTTGAACCCTGTGTAAGTGGAATGCACATGAGCTCTGTGATGTTTCTGCCAACGCCACCCATGAGATTCCTCCATGTGGCTGCCACATGCCTAGTGGTTGCTCATTTTCTGGGCTGCGTAATATTCCATCGTGCCGCGGTACGTTCTGCTGCTGACCGTCACGGGGTGGGTTAGTGTTTGCCAACAATGGTGCTAGGGAGATTCCTGTGTCCTGATGCCCCTTGATGGAACCCCCGGACTTCCCAGGGCTCATCCACGAGGGGGTGGAACTGCTGGGCCGCGCCTCCAACCTCAGATGATGACGGGCCCTGACACACTTGTGGAGGAGTGCGCTCTTGGGAGGGGCCAGCAGGGCGCAGCCCCGGGCGGCACTGCCGTGTGGCAGGTCACTGCTGCTGCGCCAGTACCAGCTCGGGCTTGAGCTGACCAGAGACGGTCTCTGTCGTTTGCAGCTAACAGCTCCTCCCGGAAGGCAGCTGTGGCAAGATGACTCACGCCCCTTTCCTCTCCCTGCTCCCTGCGCTGGGCCCTGATCCGTCCCGGCGGTGCTGTCTTACCTGGCTCAGCGCGTGACCCTGGGGCTGCCCCGCGCCTGTCTCCGCCCTCCCTCACCCGCTCCCTCGCTGGTTCCCGGGCGCGGGAGAGGTCCTGTGCCGGGGCGAGCCGAGTGTCTCCCGGGCCTGAACTTTCAGCCTTAGCCCAAGCAGGCATCAGAGCCCGGCTCAGCAAACGTGGGCCGGGGGACTCGGAGGGGAACAGAGAAGCCAGGCAGGGGTTTGCTGGCTCCTAGGGAGCTGGGCGGGGAGCTGGCTCTGGAATCTGCTTATCCCCGGGGCAGTGTCCCCAGTGGGAGGGAGGCTTAGCTGCAGCTCCGTGACCCCGCCTCACCTCAGCTCAGGGCTGGGCCCAGGGCAGCAGGACTGGGGGTCCGCCCGGAGGAGGGGTGAGGGGGCACGTGGATCTGCCGGCTCCAAGCAGGCTGCCCGTGGAGGGCGCCCCGTGCGCCTCTGAGTGATGATGGAGCCGCAGCCCTTCCTCGCCCCAGTGCTGAGCCGGGCCCTGCTCCTGTGCGTCCTGCGGGCTCTGGAGGGACTGCCCAGATTGTCCCAGGGACACTCTGTGCACCTGCGATCGGCACCCGACACCCTGAAAAGCCACGGGGGACTGCGGGGGTGTTCTGCCGGCCCTGAGCCCGGAGCTGGCGGGTGGTTCTGGTTACCCCCAGGTCTGCGTGCTCAGTCAGTCAGCACCCCGTTCTCTGGTCCCCTTGATGCCCTTAGTGCTGGCACAGGTCGTCCTTGGTCCCACTGTGACTCCTGGAGAAGGGGGCCCTGGGGAGCTGCAGAGCCGTGGGGTCCCGGGGTGCGGGAGCACGACCTGGCTGTTGGTCCTGCCCTGCCTCCCCTGTGCTGGGCTGCGCCGCGCCGGGGGCAGGTGGGAGGGTCCCAGCCAGCAGTTGCGCAGATGCTTGTGCGTGCTCGCGGCCACGCGAGGACTCAGGCGGGGCGCCTGGGGGGCACGCCTGCCAGGAGGTTCCACTCCATCAGCAGGACCAGCCCCGCCTTGAGTGACTCGCCCTTGGGCGGCAGGGGTGGGGACAGGTCCTGGCCACGGAGCCCACGAGGGGCGAGCCCTGGCCTTGCACCCCGCCGTGCAGCCCCACAGCCTCCCCGAGGCTGGCCCTCACCTGAGACGTGGAGGCAGGAATCTTCCCGGGGATCGCGAGTGAAAGCCACGCGGACGTGCGGCCCTTCCCAGCGCCAGCTGGCGGGCCCAGGGGTGGACACGGGTCCGGGTGGTCCCAGAGGCTCGGGTGTCGGCACTGGCTGATGGCAGCAGGGGACGTCCCGCCCGTCTGTCTGCGGGGAGTGCGGGGAGCGGTGGTGTGAGGAGGTCGCGGGAGCTCATGCACCGACGGGAAGTGAATCCCAGCGGACCCGGTAAGGCCGTGTCCTGGGGCCCAGTCCACGTCGGTGGCCAGTCCCGCGTCCACCAGCTGCATCCTTGTCCTTTCTGCCTCGGGAACTTCTCCAAAGGACAGAGGGGAGGGCAGGGAGATGGACCCCTGGGAGGTGGCCTTGGAGGGAAAGGCGGGCAGATGGGGCAGGTGCCGGCGCTCCCACGGGCGCGGCTGGCAGAGGTGAGGGGTGCGGCAGGTGCCCGGGCACTGGGGCATCTCCAGGGTCTCGGGGTCGGTGGTTCTCCGCCTGAGGCAGGGATGCACTTTCTGCGGACAACCACGGTTCCAGGCTTCCTTCCAGACACCCGCTGCGGCTCAGACGGCAGTGGGGTCCCCCCCACCCTGGGGCCGACGGGGGGCGGGGAGGGGCCAGGCGGCCCGTGCCCTGGAGCTCTGTCTCAGGATGAAGACGCCGGGGAGCAGGGGACGCAGGCCCGGCAGAGGTGATCGGGCCCCGGAAGCGGCGAGTTTCAGACGCGTGTTCGCAACAGTAAGAACAGCAGCGCCTCGGCAGGGCAGTGGGCGCTCTCAGTGTTAAGTGGCCGACGTCCTGCTGGGGTGGCGGGGGGCCCGGCTGGGGGTCCCCCCGCTGCGTGCGCCCGCCAGTGCCGCGGGTCCCGGCTGGACTCCCTTTGATCTCCGCCCGAGGGCTCTCGCTGACGTGCCCACAGGGCCGCCCCAGCGGGCGCCCCCCCCCCGGGAAGCCTCCCTGCCCAGCCAAATGGAGGTCACGGCTGACACGGCGGGTTCCAGAGAGAAGCCAACCTGCGTCTGCCGGAGCATCAGGCGTCGGCAGTGGCCCCCCACCGTGAGGAGCCCTCTCATCTCTCGCCTGTGGTAATGGCGCTGGTCAGCCCCGAGAATCCATGTGTCAGCTGCCCGCGGCCCGCGATCTCAGGGCCGTCTCAGGGCCGTCTCAGGGCCATCTCAGGGCCGTCTCAGGGCCGTCTCAGGGCCGTCTCAGGGCCTCTGATGGCCGCCGCGCGGCTGCCGGCCTCCGACGTGTTTTCACTCCATGTTTTCCCCTGATGGGTGTGCAGGAAGGTAATTAAATTATTAAAACCTTAATTGCCTTCCTGTATATAATCATCGCCTCCAGAAGGACGCGCTGTATTCACGGGCTGGAAGCCCCGCTTTCTCCCCGCACGCGCTCTCGCCAGGAAGGACCTTGCTCTGCTGCTCCGGGCTGGCCACACGCCGCGGGGGTTGTTTTTCTGCCCGTCACGTTGGTCAGTTTGAAATGCTGCCTTTTGATTTCGAGGGTGCAGGCGCTGTTGTTCTGTCCCCCCAGCCCCGGCCTGTTCCTGGAGCCGATCGCCTGCTGCGCAAGGTCAGCGCAGACGGGGCCCGCCCAGGGCTCCCGTGCAGCGGCCGAGGCCTCCGACCAGGGACTCACATCCCCTGGGTGGTGCTTTCGCCTATTCCACGCACGTCCTCCGCTTCACAGACAGGAAAGAGCCCCTCAAGGGAGCCCGGCCTGCCTGGGCCTCAGGTGATGGCGCGGCCAGGACTGGGGGCCTGGAGTGCTGTCGCTGGCCGTGCTCGCCCCAGCCCAGCCCCAGCCCAGAGCCGCCGCCTCCGGGGATGTCCCGCCCCCTGGCCACTCTCACTGGGGTGCGGAGGGGCGGGGTGAACAGACAGGGCCACAGGTAGGTCCTGTGACTTCCCTGAACTTTCTGCCCTCCTTGGCGCCAGGGACCCGAGTCCAGGTCTTCCGCCTCAGGCCAGCGCCCCCTCTTATGACCACGGGGCTGCCACACCCCGCTCTCGTCCTGCAGTGGGATTCACGCGCTGTCACCACCGACAAGCAGCTCCGCAGACAGCGCCGAGTCGCGGCAGGAAACGGGACTGTGCCCCCGTACCCGGGCTCGGCCCGCCGGCCAGTCAGGGGGCGAGCGCGCTCGGAGCACCCACGCCCGGAGCCGAGCGCTTGATTTCCGAGGGCCCGAAAGGAAGAAGAGCAGGTTTTGCTTTTTTTCCCGTTGATCTTCCACATAGATGTTAAAGGCAGCGGAGCAGCAAGAGAACCGGGGGTTAGGAGCTGTCTCTCCACCCTGCACGCACTCGTGCACACACACGTGCACACCCGTGTGCACACACAGACCCCACCCTGGTCTGGTTGTGCACTCCTGGGTCGCGAGCCAGGCCGCCCTGTTCAGGGGCGCTCTGTGCGGGTGCCCAGGCCGTGGGGCTGAGGGCCAGGGGTCTTGTGGGGGCTCTGCGTGCTCTCAGGCCAGCCTGGGGATGACAGCAAGGCCACCCACGTCCCTGCTGAGCCCGTCCCTCCCAACCTGGTGCTGTCCTTGGCCTGCCCCCAGCACCTCCGAGGCCTCACGCGGGTCTGTCCCACAGGCCCTGAGCTTCCGTGCGCGCTGCGGCCTGCGGGGTGGAGGGCTGTTCACAAAGGGACCCGCCAGAGAGGAAGTGCCCTCCACAGGCCCCCGGCCTCGGGGTTCGATTTCAAAGGCCCCTGTTTTGAAATTACAAGGCCACCAAAAAAGCGTGCTGGGACCAAAAATGACTGTAAAGGTAATAATTGTTACTCACTCGGCGTCGGCCGTGCCTGCGCAGCCTGGTGTGGCAGGCGGGAAGGACCACGTCGTGAGCACATAGGAAGGCTCAGCCCGGCCCGTAAACCGTCAGCCGCGCCGTAACTAAACACTGAATGTGCGTCTCTCGTTCAACGTGTGGCTTTGATGAGGTCTTTGCCCCCACTCAGGGAGGAGGAGGGCGCCCGGCTTGGGCACCGCTTCTCTGCGCCCTGGGGGTTCCCCTCCGGGTGCCTGGGTTGAGCTGGGGGCTTCCTGGGTGCCTCGGGACATCTTTTTTTTTTTTTTTTTTTAAAGATTTATTTATTTATTTTATTTATTTACACAAGCACTGGGTACAGTCAGAAGCGCGGGAGGGTGAGAGAATTCACCAGAGCCAGAGCGGGGAGCAGAGCAGGCAGAAGGACCGAAGGACACTGCTGAGGGGAGCAGCGGGCGGCAGGAGAGGTCTGCGCGCCATGTGGGATCCTCCTCTGGTGGCTGGGGAGCAGCCGCGGATCGAACCGGCGCTGCAGAGGCTGCGGGCAGCTTCGCAACCCAGAGCTCAACTGCTGCGCCCCCGGGGAGGCCCCCTCGGGACATCTTTAAGAGTCGCTGCGTGGTCAGAAGGGGTGACTGGCAGGACTGTCCCCAAGGCCCACCCCCCACGTCGGCAGCTGGCCTGGCCGCGTAGCCTTCACCTGGCGTCCGTCCTGGTGGGCCCCAGGTGCCAATCAGAGCCGGCCTTTCTCTTGCTTCCAGCGCCCGCCGCAGACCCCACATGCAGACCCTGCAGCGGACTCCACCTGCGAGGGGTTCTGGAAAGAGGGGCTGCCCCTGAGGTGGGCCACAGGACAGCCTTGACGAGGGCCACTGTCCCACGTGTGCTTTCTGCTCTCCAGGGCCTGTCGGTGGCTTGCGGGATACGGCTGCCTCACAGTGGGGTGGCGGGAGCTGCTCGAGGCCACGCAGGCGGCACGTCCCGAGGTGGGTCTACACCAGGTTGCCTGGGCCCGTGGTTCACCCAGTCCCGTCAGGTCCCAGCTGCTTTAGCCCGCCCGCCAAGAGCGTGCCGAGCGGCCTGCGGCTCATGGGCTTACTGGGGGGTGGACGGGGTGGACGGATACACGGATGGTGGGCAGAGGGTAGGCGGCAGGGCGGGTGGCGGAGGCGGGGTGTTAGCGCTGGGCTGCGTTGCCAACCGTGAGGCGCTGCAGGGGTGGCGCTGAGGCTCCACGCTGCCGCGGGGCGCTGCTGGGCAACAGTGCGGTGAGGACCCCGACCCTGCGCTCCCCTGACTGTGCTGCGGGCAGGCCCTCGGGGCAGGGACACAGAGAGGCCTCAGGCAGCCACGCCCCTTCCCGGCACCGGGGTGGCCACAGGCAGGGAGCCCCGAAAGCGGTTCCTGCAAGGGCTCTGGTCAGCGCGGGGCAGGCGCGGCCCTGCCCTCCTGGCCTCGCCCTGGCCCAGGGCCCAACATGCCAGTCTGTTTTCCAGACAGGAAATATGAATCAAAATAACGTGACGTGCTCCTCGTAATTAGTGTTGGGTCGTGAGGCCGAGGAGTTAATGAGGAGCAGGCCGCCAGCTTCCTCCCTCTCCCCCGCCCCCCGCCCCTGTCCCTCGGCCCCTCCTCACCTGAGAGGCAGAGGGCAGAGAGGAGGGGGTGGGAGGGGACAGGACCGTGGGGGGCCTGGGCGCAGCTCTGTCCTGCTGGGGTGCTGTGAGCTGGCGCCCTGGGCTTTCCTCCACCAGCCTGGGGAAGTCCCGCACGGGTCTCTGTGAGGGCTGCCCGCTCCTCCCAGCTCCCTTGCCGTGCCTTTCCCGCCACCGGCCCCTTGGTCTGCCCCCCTTTGCTGTGTCTCCCCCGAGGGCCCCCCTTTATGTTCTGTTGCTTCTGTCCGTCCGCTCCTCCGTGTGTCCTGGCCTTCCACCCCCCTGGCCTCCCCAGCAGAGGCACTGTGAGAAGCAGGAAGCCAGAGGCTGAGGGACGACCCCCCAGAGGCCCCGGAGCCCACCCCTGCCTGTGACATCCAGTGCCCCCTCCCAGAGACCCCCCAGAAGCGCCCTCCTGGAAGTGCCCTTGCCCCTGCGACCCCTCGCCGGCTGACCTCGCTTCCCTGGTGGTCTCCGTTGGTCAGCAGGGTGAGAGGTCACGGCAGCGGGAGGAGGACTGGGCCTTTGAGGGCATCAAACTGGGTGTTCCCCACTGGGGGTTCCTGGCGCCCGACGCTGGGGTGGGGGGCGTGTGAGCAGCAGCTCCCTTGTCCTTCCCGCCCTGCTCCAGGTGCGCAGGCGCTGGCCTCTGCTCTGCCCGGGGGCCTCTGCTCTGCCCGGGGGCCTCTGCTCTGCCTCTCCTCTGTAGCGCCACTCGGGTCTGCCCGCCCAGCCCGGGCCTGGTCACTGAGCGCCTGCAGGCCTGTTCTGCTAAACGGTGACTGTGTGGCGCCCCCAGGCCTGAAAGAGGTGCCCCCAAAGGTGCTCATGAGGGACTCCCGGGTGGTCATGTGGCGTGTGTGTGGCCAGAAGGCCCCAGCCTTGAGCGTGGCACACGGCCCTCAGTGCAGGCTGCCAGCAGCTGGGTCTGCAGGGACTCCCGCTCCGGGAGCGGCTCTGGGCAGTGGAGCAGCCAGGGCACGCCCAAGACCCCCACTAGGCCTTCACGGTGTCCACAGCGGGGCAGCTGCCGTCACGGGTGGCCCTTGGAGCTGTGGGGAGCCTGGCCCGGGAGACTGTCACGTGGCCCCTGTCTGCCAGGCCTCAAGGGTGAGGCTCAAGGGCGAGGTGGCCTGTGGGGGTCCCGCTCACTGCGGGTGTCGGGGCAAGGATGCTGGCACACGTGGCAAACCAGTGCAGCGTGTCTCCTGGGTCTGCAGCGGCCCTGCGTGGTGTTCCGTCCATGCTTGGAGGCCGCCCACGTTAGGCGTTCGGTGGAGAAGAACAGGTCCTGCCTGCGGGGTGTGCGGAGCCTCAGAGACACGCTGCCGGGCCGGGGGGCCCAGTACGGGGGCCCGAGCGCGGGTGGGCGTGCCTGAGTGACCAGCGCTGAGGCCCGCTGGGGCCGCCGTCGCCCGTGTGGGCGAGAGCCAGGCGAGGGCCGCCCGGCCTGGGTTTGAATCCCACCACTTCATTGCTGTTTCCTGGGCCCCGAGCACCTGGGACTTGGTTCCTGCCTGTCAAAGGGTACTGCCGGTCACTGGGGGCCCCGGGGAGAAGCCCTTGGTGCCCCCGGCTCCTAGACGCTTGTGTCTGCACGGCCCAGGCGGGCGCTTCTGAGCAGACTCGCCGTCGGGGGAGGCACGGGGGAGCGTGGGTGCAGGCGGGGCGGCTGTGCCGTGTGGGATTGGGCAGGGGCGCGCGGTGCGCTGCTTTGGAAGAGGATCAGGCGAGAGGCAGGTTCTATGGGCCGGGCGCAGAGACTGAGCCGATGTCTTGGCGCAGCCCCCCGCGGAGGAAGCAGAGCCGGCAAAGACGGGTCGTGGGCCGGGAGATCTGCCCAGAGTGGCTGTCGCGCTGAGCGCAGCGGCCAGGGAGTCCTGGGGCTCTGGCCCTGGTACTCGTCCTAAGTGAGGGCTGTTGGCAGGGGCAGGGTGGCCCGGGCAAGGGGGGCTGTGGGGTGCCGGGGCAGCTGGCATCTACTCCGAGGGAGCCCCTGGGGGCCGCGGGTATGGGCCGAGAGGCCAACCCTGCCTGGCGGTGTTCTCGCCCTCCTGGGTGCTCGCCTGCAGGCGCGGCGGGTGGCGCCGTCCTGTCTGTTTCCAGCTCCCGAGGGGGACCTGACCCTGGGCTGGGAAACTGAGGCCTGGCCCGGCTGGGAAACCGGAGTGGGTGGCTGGGGCGGGCTCAGAGCGGGAGGGGCCCCGGCCCGGAGGGTCAAGGGCCAGACGGCCTAATCCAGCCCTGCCCGGGCAGCCTCGTGGCCGCGTGACCTCCGTGGGGCTTAATTAAGGATGTTTAGTCTGGGCAGGCTGCACTTGACTCGAGGTCACGCGCACGGCCTGCCCTCCGCCCCCAGCCCCCAGACGGCGGGCGTCCGGGGCGTCCCCCGGGAGGAAGGGGAAAGGGAAGCGCCCACTGGAGTGCGCCCCGGCCGGGTGGGTGTGGGCTGACCCCAGGGCACTGGCGTGGGGTGGGGAGCCAGGCACCCCCGATGTGGGCCGGTGCCTGGGCGGGGCTTGGCCTATACCGCAGACGAGGCCTGGCCGTAGGGTGTGTGCGTCCACACCTCCTCCCTGCTCGTGCTGGAGGGCGCAGACCCGGCCGGGGCCCCGCACTCCCAGCAGAGCGGAGTGTGGAGGTGGCGCTCCCCGCGGGGGCCCGGGGGCAGAGAGTAAAGGGCCAGAGAGTAAATGTTTTAGGCTTTGCTGCCTCTGCTGCCGCCGTGGCCAGGGTGGTGTGTGGCGAAGCAGCCGTAGACAAAATGCGAACGAACAGGCTTATTTGCCAAATACGTGTGTCCAGTTTGGCCCGAGGGCCCATACACAACTTTCTAGAACCTTCTAGATGAAGAATGCAGACACGCTGCCTTCACCCCTGTGAGAACTCGGCGGCTGCCGCCCTCTGAAGCCCCTTCCCCAGCAAGCTCAGGTCTTCCTCAGGGTTGTGGCGCCGTTTAGGGCTCCTGTCGTCGGCTCCATCGCGCGTCCCTGATGAAAGTTTGGGAGCCGAGCTCAGCCCACGTTTCCTTATAAGCCTGTGGTGCTGTTAGGCGGTTTGGCAGAGGGCGGGGGTTCAGCGAGCGGAGAGGCGGGCTCTGACGTGCGCTCCCCACACCACCCCTGCGCGCTGTAGCCACACGGGCGAGGCTTCGCTGCGGCGACAGGTAAGCCTGGCGTCACGTCAGCCTCAGACTCCCTGGTCACGTCGCTCTGGCGCAGGCTCAGGTCAGGGACCCAGCTGCTCGTCGGCCGCCCGCCCTGGCCAGGGGGCCGCCAAGGTCACGCAGCGGGGGAGAGAGCTGGGCCCTGTCGGGGGCGGGGGGGGGGGGGCTCGGAGACAAGGCCGGGGAGGGGCTCGGGACCCTCTGCCCACACCCCATTGGTCACAATCGGTCCCATGGGCCCCCTCGCTGCAAGGGAGCCTGGGAAATGTGCTCTTCTGGGGTGGGGTGGGGCACAGACCGGCCCGCTTGCTGCAGTGTCTCTGTCACCCCCGCCCACCCTCCCAAGCCGCCTGGCGCTGCCTCTGTGACCCGCAGGAGTCGTGTCGAGGAGCAAACGCAACACTGAAAACAAACCTGGGGGCAAAGGAAAGGCAGTCAAGGCCGTGTACCGCGTGTCCCGGTGATTCGCGCCGGGAGCCAACAGCAGGCGTGCAAGCGGAGAGAGCACGGGGCGGGAGGGCGGGCCGCTCCGGCAGGACGGTGCCCGGAAGCCTCTCTGAGGTGACATGCGAGAAAAATCTTGAGAGAGATTCGGGAGCCGGCGGGAGCCGGGGCGAGAGACTCTCAGGCAGTGCGGCGGTCCCAGGGCCTGGCCCCGCTCCCGGTGTGTGGGGGTCCCGCTCCCCAGGCGGTTCTCTCACCCCGCTGGGTGGCCTGCAGGGCGCCCAGTTCCCACCCCTTCCTCGTGGAGACAGCGCCAGGTCCCCGGGGAGGGCTGGTTCCCTGCGCCCCAGGCGCCAGCTGTGCGGTTCCAGGGGTCACCAGTGCTGTGCCTGGACTTGCCCTCGACGTCTCCGCCACTAGTGGGTCTGTTCATCGGGCGCGGACGTCGCTGAGGACGGCCAGGTGGAGGAGGTGTGGGGGCGGCAGGACTCGGCTGTAGCTTCAGCCTCTGACCCCGTGGGGGGGAGGGATGAAGGCCCACGGCAGCCAACCCCCCGATTTCCAAAAGTCACTGTCACTCCGGCGGCCCCAAGGGGAGCTGCAGGAGCGTGGAGAGGCGCGGAGGCAGGTGTGACTGTCACTCTGCACGGTGGCCGGCCGAGCGGGCCGCTGGGCGTCTGGTGAGCGAGCCTGGAGGCCGCCCGCCCAGGCCTTGCGAGTGTCCCGCCTCTTCCTGTGAGCCCACACGGGCCCAGGTCGCCCCGCTCCCCCCGCGCCGGCCCCAGTCCCCGGCAGTGAGGGCGGCTAGCCACCGCCTCCCAGGGTCATGGAGCTGAGAGGAGAACATGTGTGTGCACACGTGCGTGCGTGCGTGTGTGTGTATGTGCGTGTGTGTGCGTGTGTGTTGGGAGTTGCAGCTTCACTTGGCGGTGATGCAACGATGGGAGGCTGTTGGGGGGGCCTGGGGCCCTGGCTGGAAGCCCCGTGTCAGGCCTCTGTGGGGACGGCGCCCCCCACGCTGGGTCAGGACCCTGGCGGCCGACGGGCGGGGCGCGGGCCGGTGTTGCTCCTCTGGGGGAGGGGCAGGCTGGGAAGCAGCACATAAAGAAATCGATGTGGACATTTACTGCTGTGAGGGCAGTAAAAGCATCCCATGGCTTCCTCATAAAAAGTCTCAGGCCTGTTTACAGCCCGCGTTGCTTTCCGGTAATCCAAGCCAGCGTTCTCCCAGCCCCTGTGTGCTCACGCCGGGCTGGGGGCATATTTGTTTGGGCTCCCCTGTTTGTTATACGGATTTGGGGCCCACGCCTTGGGTCCTGGTGGTCAAAAGCTGCAGCCTTGGCATTTCATGGGCAAAGGCAGGGAACCTACGCTCTGGCCACAGCACCTACTGCCCCAGCCGCCCCCCCAGCCGCCTCTCACGTTGCCCGGCCACTGCCAGCCTCCTCGGACTGCGTCTCCCTCAGCATGAACCAGGGCGCCCGCCAGGGGAATGGGTCCCATCACGTGTGGCGATGACTCCTGTGCCTGCTGGCCTAGCAATGTCGCGTCTGGGAGCCTCCCTGCAGGGGACTCACATGTGCCGAGGGCTACGGATGCCAAGAGGAAGGGCGTGCACCCTAAACACTCACACCAGCCCATGGAGTCATATCCACCACCGAGAAGCCAACAGGCATCGAGAGGTCTGTGGGTGACTGACCCACAGTCACAGACGAGTTCTGACATGGGGATTTAAGGAGTAAAAGTCGTCTGGTGATAAGGGAAACTGAAGATCTTTTTTTTATCTCTTATTTTTTAAAATGCATTTATTTTCTTACATTGCTGTCAATTTTTGGACTGCACTGCAGTGCTGTTTATGACAACCGAGATATGAAAACAATCTAAATGCCCCCAGGTGAGCGGATCTGAGGTGAGGAGCCGCACAATGGAATACTACTCAGCCATCAAAAGGTGCAGCAACATGGATGGAGCTGGAAAGGGTGATGCTCAGCGAAGTAAGTCAGAAGGAGAGAGACAAATACCAGATGGCTTCGCACATGTGTGGAGCACAGAGAAACTGAACACAGGGTCAGGGAAAGAAACTAAAAACCTTTTAAAGAATTTACACGCATGAGTTTTTCACTGAGAAGCACAGTGAAAGGTGTGCGCCCCCACAGGCCACCACCCGGAGGGCAGCCTCCCACACCTGATAGCCGTGGCCGCACTGATGGGCGAGGGGTCTGGGCGGCTCTCGGCTCCCGGTGGCCGGGTGACAAGCGGCTTCTCGTCTGCTGGCAGCGGGGAGAGGCTTAAACCCGGCAGCGCCTCTGACGGCGCCTTCTGACAGTGCGTCAGCCAGCCGGCCGCAGCTCTCCTTTCTGTGACGCAGGCCTTGGCCTTCCGCTTCTGGTTTTCATGGTCGTGGCAAGGAATAGAAGCGAACTCGGGAAACTTCAAGAAAAGCGAGCAAACAGCACGGGAGGGTCTGGGGGAAGCAGGGGCGCAGCTGAGCCGTTCCGACTCGGAGAAGACAGGACGGACGGGGAGCCAGGGCGCACGTGCCTGGGCAGAGCCGGGGCCTGTCACTCGGCCGCTGTACTGAGTCCCAGGACAGAGAGGGCGCTGCCGGGGACCTTGGCGCCCTGGACCCGCCCCCTGGCTCATGGAGGGCGGGGCATCTTGATCGACAGGAGGGTGAACTAATGAGAGAGGAAGGAAATAGACGCGTGGAAACCAAGAGGCGCCGTGGATGGGGAGGGGCACGATGAGCCAAAAAGACGCAAGTCTGAGGGCGCTTGTCTACCCTCGGCCATCGGCTGTGATGAGTGGCCACTGTCTCAGAGGCTTCGTGACTGAGCGTTGACCTGTCCCCCGTGTCCTGGCCGCTGCGTTTCTGCTCTTATGAATACGTCAGCGGGCATGCGGGGTGGCAGCTTTAACGCACCGTGTTGACGCTCCACCAGGGTTTCAGGAAACAGAGGCATAAACTCTCAGTTGTTTGCTGCCTGCCGATTGAGCTAGAGACCGTCTGAGCGCCGAGCATCGCCCACAGAGGGAAGTGCTCGGGAGGGCGATCTCCGGGCTCCGTGCAGCCTGGAGGTTTTAAGATGGCCGTGCCGTTGCTCCTGACCTCTGCGCCACACGGCCCCTCGGGGACTCGGGCTCCGTCTGCGTCTCCACGGGCCCTCTGGTCTGGCCGGCAGGGACGCGCTGGCAGAGGCACAGCTCGGTGGGCTGGGCCTGGTGTGTGGCCGCCGCTGGGGCGCTGTCGCCAGGCTCAGGAGGGGATGGGAGGACCCGTCGGGACACGCTACGTGGAGAACAAGTATATGACCTTCCGGCCCCAGGCTCCCCGGTCTGCCCGTCACCCCCCCCACCCCCCGACTTCATGTTCTTCATCTGGAAAAGGAGAAGGTGGAGAAGACGTACATTTTTAAACTTTTCTTTGCCCCAGATAACTTTCTCCGAGTGAAACCCATCACAGAATCTGATATGAAAACAAAACAGGCAGCTGCAGCTGTGGGGTGCGGGGGGTCCGGCGTCCTTGTCCTCACGGCCTCCCTGCCCCGGCCGCCCCGCCCTGGCCTGCTGGGCCCGGAGCCCCACATGCGGCCTGCTCGGCCTCCACGGCCTCCAGCTAGGATGTGATCCAGCCAGTCCCCCGAGTCTTCAGGGAACTTTCAAAACTTTGCTTTGTTCTCACTTTGGAAAAATCTGAAGACATTTGAAACCGCCCCTCGGCCCCTCCCTGGCTGCCCTGGGCCGGGCCTGCTCGCTCGAGCCACCTGCCCCGCGCTCCGGTGCTTCCTCCACCACAATTTATTTTTTTAGGGAGGGGAAATGTTTAACATAATAAATCACACGGCCCCAGTGTTCCCGGAACCACTGCCATGGAAAGGGGTCCCGTGCTGGCCTTTGGGCCAGGACCCACCTGGTCCCGGGGCAGAGAGGAGAGGCCGTTCTGGGTGAGGCCCTGGTCCCGGCGAGCAGCCTGTGTATCTGCTCAGGTCAAAGGGGAAGGCTCGAGGGGCCAGGCTGTGCAGGGCGGGGGCCAGGCAGACCCCTCGCAGTCCACGGCCACACCAGCAGTTAAGCAGTAGGCGCCACGGCCCCGGTGGGCGCCCAGCACGCCCTTACTTCCCGCTGTCCCAGAAGTAACAGCCTCCCCTGAAACTGCCTCCTTCCCCGAGCAGAGTAGTTTGACAGCTCGGAGCAGAGAGTGACCACGGCCCCCCGCAGCCCCCCCTTTCTCCAGGAACCTTTAACTGCTCCCTTGATTGGACTCAAGGATGTTGCTTTCACTGAGAGCAGCAGTTAAAGCTGCTGAAGTCTCCAGCGTCCCCTTGAATCCTCCAAACCAGTCGCTGGTTTGTCCTTGTCGACGTGGGATCCCCGGGAAGGTGCCCCACGGGACCCGGGACCCGGCTCTTTAGGATCACCTGCTTAGAACGGGCCAGGGATGCCTCTTGGTGTCCTCAGATACCTGCATCCTGCCCAGGGATTGCTGCCGTTGGGGCTTGTCCTAAAGCCAGGCGAGCCCTCACGCTCCCTTGGCCTTGGGGCCCCAGGCCGGGGTGAGGGGGGCGGCGGGTGCCGACTCAGACCCGAGGATGCAGCGGCTCGGGGCCCTTCCTGGACGAGTGTCTCTGCAGCCCCCACCCCTTTGGGTCTGCGCACGAAGAGGCTCCGGGGCGGCCATGGACCACTCTGGCTGGGGTCTCCACCGGAAGTCAAGTGTTAAGACAGGTCCTCGGGGGGAGCTGGGGACCTGAATTTAAGTCCCAGCGTGCCTCTAACTTTCCCTGTGAACTTGGGTGCAGCAAAAACAGGGTCCTCTTGCCCCGTAGCTATTCCATAAGGCGATGAGACGCAGGCGTGTGCTTGGTGGCGGGACGCCAGCCTCTGCTACCTGTGAATTGGGGTGTGGGGGGGTTCAGCAGAAGAGGGGCCCTCAGGGGACTGGGCGCTTTCCTTCCAGGGTGAAAAAATACAGGCGCAGAGAGGTCAGTCCCCTGCCCCGGGTCACACAGCTTTTAAGTGGCCAACTTGGGTTTTGCCCTGCCCTGCCCGCAGGACACGCAGCTCCTGCAAAGTGACCCAGCCCGTGGTTTGGGCAGCTTTATGGGGCTGTGCAAAGCGGGGCGTCATTTTGGAGCAGTCCTGTCACCTTCTGCAGGCCCTTGGCCCTCTGCCCGCCCAAAGCAGGACTCAGGGCTGCTCCGGCTCGCCTGCCCCGTCCCTGAGGTGTCCCGGCCCGTGGCCTTGCGCCCATTGTCTTCTCTGCCAGTGGCCGTCGGCTTCCGCCGTGTGGCCGCCACGCTCTGCTCGCCCACTTGCCAGCTGGACTTCGGGGCAGTTTACACCTGGTGGAAATGAGCTCTGTGTTCTGGAGGGACTGTCTGCTGCCCCCTCCCTCCTTCCCTCTCCCTCCTCTCCTTCCCTCCTCCCTCTCCCTCCTCCCCTCCCTCTGTCCCTCCCTCTCCCTCCCTCTCCCTCCCCTCCTCACCTCGCTGACCCAACTGCAGCTCCATCCCAGGGTAGAGAGGAGGTGGCCCCGCCCGGACCACCAGGGCAGCCTCAGCTCGATTAAAGCTGTTGCCCCGCGGGGGGGAGCGCGAGCTCAGAAGCAATGAAAGCAGCTGTCCCAGCCCCCCTCCTCCAGGAGACTCGTCTTCGGGGTCCGGCATTTTCGCCCCGCTGGACACATCCCCTGTGCCCTGCCGTGCGGCCTGACCACACGCGGAAGGCCCGGGCCCTGGGGGCTCCACTTGCCTGAGGGTCGGGGGCTGGGGATTCCAGAGGGGGCGGCCGAGCGGCCTGGCCAGGGCGGTGCTGGCTCACTTAGGCCCGGCAGCCGTGCCCGCCTCCTCTGCGGCTCCTGGGGCCTGGGCCAACGCCGGGGCCCCCTGTGACACTGCTGCGACCCGTGTGGCCCGCAAGGCTGCTGTGCTGGCCAGCGGGGGGCCTGGAGCTGTTCTGGAATCCCACCTGCTGCTTCCAGGCTGCGGCGGCCCAGGGTTAGGCTGGGCGTGCTCGGCTGCGTCAGGAGCCGGGAAGACAGGCCCTCAGCCCCTTCTTCGGAGAGGGTTCAAGAGGGGCGGTCCTCAGCGGGCCCGGGGTGGCCGGGGCGAGGAGTGGCGGGGCCAGAAGAGCGGCCGCCCGGCCCCTGGCCCTCCGATGAGAGGCGCCGCCGGCCCTGGGGGTGAGCCTCCCCGCTGCAGGCAGCTCCCGGACGGGCTGAGGGCCGCTGTGAGACCCCAGGGCAGCCGGGGCGGCGCAGGGCAGAGGCTGGTGCCCCTGGGACGTGGGCTCACACTGTGGGTGGCCGGGCGCAGGGCAGGCGCAGGAGGAAAGTGGTGACTTGCCCCAGCGTTTAGGTCGTTGCTGGCGTGGCGCGCGTGCTCCCTGCGGGCCCTGATGCATGTGTTTGGGCCTGCGTGTCCCTTCCCTCCAGGGGGGCCACCTCCCCTCAGCAGTAGGTAGGTGGGCGGTAGGTGTGTGGTGGGGGGTGACGGGGGGCCGTCGGGGGGCAATGGAAGTGATAGGTGGGTGATTGGGGGGCGGTAGGGGGAGGACGGGTGGTGGTGGCAGCTTGCGCAGCGCAGGGTGGTGGAACCACAGCCCCCGTCCCTGTTAGGCCTGTGTGATAAGAGGGGGCTGCCCCAGGGGAGCGGCTGCACGGCCCCGAGTGCTCGCCCCGGTGTGCGGCCGTGTTCTCGTGGTGGCGAGTCCCCGTGCGCCTGGGCCGCGGTCTGAGCTGTGCACTGCGGGGCAACGTGGGGCGGTGAGCCGTGTGCCGTGGGGCTGCCAGCGTCTCAGGGTGCATTAGCTGTGCACCCCATGCGGACACGCAGCTCGGAGCGGTCAAAGCCACTGCGTCCAGCCAGAGACACGCGCCTCTGAGCCACTCAGGGTGCGGCTGCCCTGGGTGACAGGCGGGGCAGCCGTCGGCTCTCGAGGCCTGCGAATCTGCAGCGTGGCGGGCTTCAGAGAGGAAAGAGGCGTCACTTATTCTAGCGCCTGTCAGACCCGGAAAGAGACTCCGTGCCCGCAACAGCCTCCAGCGGGGGGCTGCCGCGCCTGCGGGCCAGGGCCTGGGGCCGCCCACGGTGGTGGGGGTGGGATTTGCTGCAGCTGCAGTGGAAAATGTACCAGGATTCCTTGGGAAAAGAGAAAGGAAGGCCCACAGCATCCAGCAGCAGTGCCGAGGCACCGGGGGGCCCTGCGGAGGGCCCTGCCCGCCTGTGGTCAGCGCAGAGCCCCGCAGGTGGGGGGTGCAGTAGCGCCACCCCGCGGGGCTCCTGGGCAGAGACGAGTGGGCGGCAGGGAGGGGGCCTGAGCTGAGGAGTGAGCACCGGCACTCTGAGGCCCCCGAGCTCCCCAAACTGACAAATCAGCATCGAATGAGAAAAGTCAGTCCGAGAACACGAGTCAGGGGACCAGCCCGGCCGGCCAGGCGGAGGCCGAGGGAGGCGAGGCGGCTTCCCCGGTGCTGCTCCGCGCCGTCGGCGTTGGAGGTTTCCCCTCATGAGACGGGTTCAGCGTGAACGCTGCTGAAACACACCGATAGTGATAAACCGCAGGAGGCAAGCGGGCCTCGGAGAAGTTAAGTTTCGAGTTTTAAAAACAAGAAAAGACGAATCCTCATGTCTGTTATAGTCGACCCCCGCCCAGCCTCGCGCTGGGGCCGGCACACCCGTGTCTGGGGAAGTGGCGGAGGCCGTGGCTGCCCCGGGACCCCGCGAGGGGCGTGTCAGAGCCTGGATGATGGGGGCGCCCCGTGGGCCCCAGGCCCCGCGCAGGCAGAGCCCAAGTAAACACGCGTCTGACCGGCTCACGGCGGACCAGCTGGAAGGAGGCCGGGCTTCTCCCAGGGCGGAATTCCTCGCTGGACCCTGGGCCCTAGCGTCAGCCCTCGGCCCAGTGCCGGCCTTTCCATGCCTGTGTCCCTCTGCTCGGATTCTTGTCCCGGCGCCCCTCCGCTGCTGTCGCTGGGAACCCCGACCTCCCAGACTTTCACCCCCTGAGGAAAGTTTATCAAGCTCCCCCACCCCCGTTATGCCAGCCCCTGGAGAGGGGCTGCCGGGGCCCCAGGGAGCCTCTCTCCCTCACTCACACCTCAGCCCAGCGTGGAACCACAGCCATAGTCTTGGAAGCTGCCAGAAGTCGTGTCACTGAAGTTTGCATTTTGAGTCTATGAGTCAGAAGTCGGGGCAGGCAAACAGGGAGGCCAGGACGTCACCAGCATCTCGGCCTCTAGGACGCAGCCGGTCAGGCTGGAGAGAGAAACTTGGGCCCCAGGCAGCCCTGCAAGGGCCCCCCAAGTGTGTCTTTGGGCCCCGGTCGAGCCTTCAGATGGGACAGCACCCGGTCTCCATTCTGAGGTCCGCCCCCGAGACCCTGCCCGGGCCGGCTGAGCCCCGGAGGCCTGGCCTCGGGACCGCGCCAGCTGCCCTCAGTGGCGGTGGTGAGGGTCACGCAGCGACCCACGGGGAGGTCTCTGGTGCGCCGAGGGCCGCTCCCTGCTGGCTCCACGCAAGAGGGGGCGGGGAGTGGGCCCCATTCCCGGCGTCCAGGGAGAGAAGTCAGGGAATCCATGAACCTGGGTGGAAAACACCACCTCTTCATTTTCTGTAACCCTAGCTGGAGCTCGCATTCCTGACATCATGGGCAAGGCGGCCGGCAGGTGGCCCGGGGCTCTGCGGGGTCCTCCTCACGGCGCCCCATGGCCGGGGAGAAGCCGCTGGCTCCTTGGGGCCGTGTTTCTGGAGGAGCACGTCGGGGTGCGCCCCGATGCGGAGCGTCCGGTCGCGGTATTCCGGTGTCCTGTTCCCGTGGCACCCGGCGAGTGGGAGGTATTTAAAAACATTCGAAGGAGCTCTTTGGTTTCGTAAGATGTCAGAGGGATTCAAGGTCTCCCAAAGGTTCAGAATCTCTGGATTGGAGAGAATTTTTTTTCCGAAGTTGCTGATGATTTACTTTTAATTTTCAATTAAAAAAAGCTCCGGCTGCTTTAAAGAGCTCAGTTGCCTCTGGCTCCCCAGCCGAGCCCTTTCTCATTTTTCAGAGCCTGAGGCAGGGCCGGCGCCAGGGCCGGGAGCCGGGCAGCAGGAGCAGGGAGGCGGCCACCCCGCCCCAGGAGCCCGGGAGCGGGCCTGTTGTCAGTGGCGGCCTGCCCGCCTCCCAGCGCCGCGCCGGGCCCCGGGCGTGTGGGAGCTGTCCCTGTCCATGGCCCCACGTCCCGGCCCTCCAGAGGGGCCGGCTGCCCCCACCCTCGAGGCCGGCGCCCTGACTTGTGGCTCCCCCTCCTGCCCTCCCGCCAGGAGGCCTGGAGGGCAGTGGCCAGCCCGGATCTCCCGACCGCCTCCCCACTCAAGGGTGACAAGCCCGCGGGCTCAGGGGGCAGGACGGAGCTGCCTGGGGTGGCTGCCTTGGTGCCACGTCCTGCTGCCCATCTGCACGCCGGGCCCAGGAGCCCCTGCATCGGCTCTGGGACTTACATCTGTGACTCGAGCCCTCGGGGCGCCCTCTCCCTTCCTGTGCAATGCAGAACAAGAGACCCTGTGGGCTTGCTGGGGTGCTGCGCGGGCGCAGGCACCGTCAGGCTCGAGGCAGTGCAGAGTGGACGCCGCACACAGGCCCGAGCCCAAGCCCCTCTGCTCCGCAGGCCTGAGCCCCCCTCACGGGTGCGTGGGAGCCGGCGTGCTCCAGGCCGGGCTCCTGGGGAACGCCCCTGCCCCTCACCACGCACGGCTGGCCACACTGCTGCAGCAGCCTCCCCTCCCCGCCTCCCTCCCCAGGGAAGGGCCTTGGTTTGCAGGATGCCTGTGCCGTCACCGCCCTCAGCCAGGCAGCCACCGCGTGGCGGGAGTCCTGGTGGGCGAGGACTCAGAGCACGCGTGGGCGAGAGCACTGGTTTCCCTGGCGCTGTGCGGCCTGCCTTGGGGCTGCAGGCTGGCGGACTGTGGCCTGGGACTTGGTGCATGTCAGGGAGCAGGGGCTGGCCAGGTGCGTGGCATGGGAGCTGCTGCCTCTGGGGCGGTGCAGGCCCTGCCCCTCCAGGCCCCAGGTGGCGGTCACAGCGCTGTCACAAGGGGGACGCTGTCGTGGGGGGTTCGTGGCCAGGGCCACGGGAGGCTGCAGGCCGCTCACCAGCTGCCAGGTGGCGTGGGCGACCCAGGCGGTTTAAGGGAGCTGCTGTTCCTGGGCCCCCACCCCACGGTTCCACCGTCCCCCAGCCCCCGCCCCCCAGTTCCCGCCCCGGCCTAGCCGCTGTCCACTCACACCAGCCTGGGCTCTGAAAACAGCGTGTCGGCTGGCTCTGAAACCACCCGCCTCTGGTGTCTGAACGTCGGTTGAGTGGAAGGTGGGGGGGGGTGTCACCCCAGAATCATAACTGCCAGAACCCGTGGGTAGGGTCTTGTTTGGAAACGGGGAGCTCCTGCTGGGCCGGGTGACCCCAAATCCAGCGACTGGGGTCTTCAGGGGGGAAGGATGTCCCGACACGCAGCGTGGCCTCCCCGGGGAGTCAGGGTGGACGGCCCCTCGGACTCGCCCCCATTTTGAGGTTAATTTCCCCGAGGGAGGCGAGAGCTCTGCTTGGTGACGGCGGGCCCCCCCGCCAGAAGGCTCTGTCCGCCCGGTGGGAGACCTGGCCTGGGGGATGTTTTCCTTCCCGGCCTCTCGGAGACGCTCTCGCCCGCAGCGGGGAACAATGGAACGCCTTGTCCTGCCCGTGGGCTGTGGCCACAGCGTGTGCTCAGCGTGCGAGCCGGAGGCGTGCGGGCCGCGGGCGGAGGGTCAGCTGCAGCGCCTGGAATTAGAAACAGATCGCCGGGCCTGGTGTCCAGGGCCCTCCCCAGCGGGCAGCCTGGCTCGCTTCCTGGCGCAGGCTGGCGCGGGCCGGGCGCCCTCCATGCCCGAGTAGGCTCGCCCAGGGCTGGAACCCACCAGGCCGCCCTTGCCAGCACTGTCTTCAGGGCCCACGTCCAGTGCACGGTGGGCTGCCGCCCCCGCCCGTGGGGCTCACGCCGAGCTGACGGTGGAGGTGCGAGGGAGAGGCGCGGGAGAGCGGCGGCGGCCCTCTTCGGGTGGCGACAGCGTGGGTGAGGTGGGAGGGGAGGGCAGCCGCGGGTGTCCGCGTCCTTGGGGCGGGGCCTGTGGGCCGGGGCGGCCGTCTCTGCTCGGCTGCCCGGAGTCGGCCCCTCTGGCGGGAGGCAGGTGTCTGGTCGCCGAGGCCTACCCGTGGCCAGCGTTTGCGCCCCGGCGCCAGGGCCGCCGAGTGGGTGGGGCTCATGCCTCGGCCGGCTGGAGCTGAGGGGCCCCGGGCCTAGGCCAGGGCGGGGGCGGGTGCATGTTGGGCCTAGGCTCCCTCGGCACCCGGCACCCTCTCGGGCCCACCCCAGCCAGCTGCGTGCCGGTGCCTCTGGTCAGCGCTGCCCTGGCTGTGCCGTCCTCGCCTGTGGGGCCGTCGCTGCCGGCTGGTGCGGGCCGGCATGCCCTGGGCGGGGCCTCTTCATGGTGCCCGTCAGCCCGCGTGGGGCCTGGGCGCGTGACTGCCGTGAGCAGAGTGAGGCGTGAGCTGGTGGCTGTGGCCCTGCGCGCGAGGGGAGGTTGCGCAGGCAGCAGAGGGCGTGCCCCGCCCTGGGCCCGCCCGGCTCTCTGCTGTCGCCCCTCTGGCCGTCGCTGGCTGAGTGGACTAGAGAGGCCCGATCGCCCATTTTTGCAGCGAACCCGCTCTGTGGGCGGGACCTGCTGCCCCTGGGCCTGATAAACAGGCGGGGAAGCTAGAGGATGGGTCGGGACAGCCCGGGAGGCTCAGGCGTCTGCAGGGACCCGCTGCCCTCACCCAGCTCCTCTCTGCCCGCCCAGGCGTGGTCTGGCCCAGGGCAGTGCGCGGCAGGGCAGCTTCCCGAGTGCGGCGGGGTCAGCTTGTGCTTCCAGAAGATGACGGTTCCCGCCGGCCCGGGGCCGTGTGGCCTCCGCGGAGACCAGGTAAACCTTTGCCGCCGTGTCCCCGTGTCGACACATCCCGGGGGCCGAGCAGAACCTAACATGGTGCGGCTCCCCGTTGCCGAGTTGGGGCGGGCTGTGGGTGAGGGCCGGGGTGCCCCAGGGGTGATCCCGGGGCTGTGATGTGCGTCTGGGCTGGAGGCCTCGCCCCGGGAGTGGGCAGCCCGTCCTCGGGCCGCCTGGTGCACCCAGAAGCAGGGCCGCCGGCTCGGACTTGCAGGCCTCAAGCCAGCTTCCCACAAGCACCAACCTCCGAAGACGGAGCGGGCAGACGAGATGCCTGGGTGGCGGGCGCCCTCGGGACGGGAGCGAGGGGGCCGTGTGCCCTGCGCCAGCCCGCGGGGGCTCTGTTAGGCGAGAGTGGGGCGGGAGCGCGGACTCGTGCGGGCATGGCCCGTTTCTAGGCACGAGTGTGACCCTAACCCTCGTCTGTGTGGCCGTGACGGGAGTGGGAGGTCACGGCAGGGGTGGGTCCGGGGCAGCTCTCCACACGTGACGCTTTGGGCCTTCTGGAGGCTCCAGGACGGCTCGGCCTGTCCTCTCCTGGGAGCTCCGCCCTGTGCCCCCCAAGCCCTCCAGCTGGGTCTGGGGCTGCAGCCTCTGCCTGGGCTGTGCCCCCTCTGGGTCAGCATGGCCTGCTGTCCTGAGACACCCCTTCTCAGCCCCCCCCCCGCCTGGGTGCAGAGGGCACCGTGTGGCACGAGGCCTCCTGTGTGAGGGGAGCGCGGGAGGGTAGGGGCCCTCGGCCAGCAGCTGAGTCTCATTCGTCTCCACGGGAACGGCCAGGGCCGACTGACAGCCCGTGAGCCCCTCCCCAGCGCCAGGCTCAGCCGCTTCCATGTTCCAGGAGGGACGTCCAGGCCTCAGAGCGGGGTCCCTGGCTCGGTGCGTGGACGGGGGTGGGTGACGCCACCTGCAGGGGTCTGTTTGCCCTGGGGACGCCCCACCCGTGCCACTGGCTGGGCCAGGCTAGGGCTCCTCACTCTGGCTCCCGCTTGGACTTGGCAAGGGGGCGGGGGCGGGTGCTACCTCCTGGGGTCTGGCACCTGCCCCGCCACCCCCGCAGGAGCTGAGCCCCTGCTCCATTATGGGGCTGCTGCCCCGCCTGCTGCTGCCCTTGGGCTCTGCTCCCCCTCCCCCGTGGCCCCCTGCTCAGCCCACCCCGGTCTTCCGCAGCCACACAGCGGCCGGGCCAGACCCAGCCCCGAGCTGCAGGGTGGAGAAGCCGAGGGGGCGATGCCGGCGCGCAGGTGAGCGTCTCTGCACGGACGCTGCACCCTGAATGCTGCTTCTGTGTTGTTGCCCAGAGTTTGGGTTGCATTTTAATTAATTTGCCTTGAAATGAACATACTCCACGTTTTTCTTGAGTCAACCTCAAACTTTCCAGCGTGTCTTGTTGCAAGGAGCCGTGCCCATAAATCAGGGTGAATGTGGCCTCGGAGGCCGAGGGGAGGGAGGGAGATATTTATTTATGGCTATTTTACATTCTGCTCTTGAGCAAAACTTTACATATGTATTTTCTGTAAGCAGCATTTCCAGACTGGCAGCCCATAAATCCCAGGACGTTGGGGGGCGCCCCCCTGCCCGGCGGTGTGGTGGGGCCTCCGGCTGGCCGCGGGCAGAGGCCTGGTCCTGGGAGCAGCTGCGGCCCAGCCCTGCCCTCGCCAGCGGCCAGCCGCCTCCCGAGCCTCGGCTTCCTCACCTGGGGCTCAGCCAAGGCTCCCCTGGGGAGGCGGCACGGGGTGCTCGCTAAGTGTCGGGCGGCAGTGGGGCCACCATGAGCTCAGTGTCGTCCCGGTGCCCCGGGGGAGACGTCCGTGGCACGAGTAGCTGACGACGCACCATCTGTGATGAGGGAAGATGGGGCGGGGGCGCCTGGGGGGGAGGGGGGTCCCAGCAGGAGGCAGCTGACCCGGAGGTGCCTGTTTTGCACGCCGGGGGGCCCGGGGCCCCAGCTGCGCTAGCCATGCCTGTGCATGAGGCGCTTCTAGATGGCGGGAGCGGGGCTCAGCACAGCATGGCCACGGGCCACGGGCCACGGGCGCTGAGCAGAGTTGCAAACACAGGTGCCGCGCGGGCCCCCTTCGCCAGCAGGAGGGGCACAGTAGCGTCTTGGGGTGTCCCGGGGCAGAGGCCTCACCTTCACCTCGCACTGCCACGGAGCCGTCCCGGAGAGGTGAGGGCGTCAGCTTCCCTGGAGCCGACCTCGCCTGCCGCCTCCCTGTCGTGTCAGAGCAGCTCAGTCTTGCTACAAAGTACCCCACGGTTTAAGATGAGGGGGACGCTTGGAGAGTGCGTGGGGGGGCCCTCGGGAGAGCAAGGCAGGGAGAGCTGCACCCGCCGCCTGGAGACGGGCTGGGCAGGCGCCATGGCGTGAGTTCGCGGCGGGGTGGGGCCCGAGGCCCCTGGGACACGTCTGGGCTCCAAGGCCCGGAGCACGCCCGCGCTGAGGCTGCCTCTGGCGGCCAGCAGGGGCGCTCCAGGCCGGCTGTGGCCTCTGGGCTGCTCGTGGCCTGTGGGCGCCACTGGGCAGCGGGGAGCTGTGCCCTCCCGCCGCGTCTCCCCCCCCATACCTGGCGCGGGCAGCCGCGGTCCTCCCCGATGTTTCTGTGAATTTGGGAGACCCCTTCTGGCACCGGGGGGTGTCCAGGGCTTTGAGGATTTGGACTTTGTGCAGCAGAGTCCCGGCGAGAATGGCGGCTGCGCCGCACGCCTGCGAGGCCCCGTGGACTCAGAGAGGCTGGCCGAGCCCTCCGCCGGGGAGGCCCTGGCCCTCGCGGCCGCCAAAGCCAGGGTGAGGCGGGGGCCCTCCCCCGAGGGCCTGCAGGGGCCTCCGTGCAGCCCCCAACCTCGACGTGGCAGAGGGGCGGGACCCTGGCCCCGGAGGCACAGACCCCCGAAACCTGGGCGCGCGGTGCGGGGCCTCGGCAGCCGCGGCGGGGGAGGTGAGTGTCCCCCTGCGTCGGGGACTGCGGTCGCCTCTGCTCCCCGCCGTCCGCTGAATGTCCTGTGCTGATGATCGGGGCGTGAGAGCAGCAGACGTTACGGATTCCAACCAGAGCTGGCAGCGGCCCCATCGGCACACGGGGGCCAAAGCAGCCCCCCGTTTGGGTGGCCCCCCAGTGCGGGGCGGAGCAGGTGGGCGATTTTCCCCGAGTCCCGCACGCATCCTGGGTGTGCGTGTCGCGGGCGGTGTGCACGGCGTGGCTGCCCGCGCCCCCGGGCCCTGGGGGGCTGCCCTGGGCGGGTGTGGTGTGTTGGCGGGGCTTTGCCCCTGCCCGGCCCCCTGGCTCTCGCTGCCAGCACGGGGGCGATGGCGGAGGAGAGACGCCCCGCGCCGGCAGCGCTTGCTGGGGATCTGTGAGCAGCGTTTATATTTATGACGTCACCGTGGTCAACGTTCAGCCTATGTCTGTGCGTCGGTTCCCAGGAGGACTCCTAAGGTGCTGGGGCTGCGTGTTTGAACGTGAGATTTAGCTTATAAAAATAACACGCGGGCGCAGCAGAGAGTGAAGCCCCTCGGTGTGAGCAGCGCTCGGACGAGCCGCCCCTGCTGTTGTTTTGCTTGTAACTTTTCAGTCTTTACTTGCCTGGATCTTGTAAAATCAACAATTTTTTTCTCTTGTAACCTGCTTCCCCCCACCTAATGGAGCATGAGTTTGGGGGGCACGTGCGACCGCTACACCAGCTCCTCCCACCGGCCCTCCCCGCAGGCCTGTCTCCCCCTCGGCATCTGTGAAGGTGCTGGGCCCTCCGTGCCTGGACCGGGAGCCTCGCATGCACCGCACCTGTCTGCTTGGAGTTTCAGGCGGCCAAGGAGCTTTCCGGGCCTGGCACTGGGTCTGCGGGGAGGCGCTGACCAGGGGCGACCTTTCATCTGCCCCTCCCAGGCCTCCCCTCTTCTCTGAGTGCTCCTGGAAGGTGGGGAGGGGCAGTGCCGGGGCCCCAGGGCGTTGCCAGTGCTCTGGGGGAGCAGCCACTCTGCCCAGCTGGGGTCACAGCGGCCCTGGCTCACGGGGCACAACTCCCTGCAGCACACCCGCCTCTCCCCGTTTCTCCAGGATGTGCTGGGACTTGCTGCCTCAGCAAAGCGCCATGGGCTGCACCCCCGGGGGTGCCCCATTCCAGCCCCTCGGGTAGGCAGGGGAGTGGCGGGCAGGGTCGAGGGCCGAGCTGAGCCCGTCCCCTGTGTGCTGCCGGCCAGTGGCTCCCTGGGCTACCTGTTGCCTCGGACAGTCTGGGGAACAAGAGTCCCCTCCACGCCTGGGTTTTCCCAGCCAGCCCCAGCAGTGGATGCCCCGATGGCCGAGGGCTGAGAGAGGAGGCAGAGCCAGGGCTGGCCGTGGGCACCGGGCCCACTCTCCGGAGCCCTCAGCAGCCGGGCCCGGATTTCTGACCTGTGAGACCGGCTGGGCCTGGCCCCGGCGCCGAAGGGCTGGGCTGGGCTGGGGCGTGTGGCTGGTGCACCTGCGGCGAGGGGGTGGGCAGTTGTGGTGTCAGCTCCAGCTCGGCCGGTCCAGTCCTAGAAAGCATCTGAGGGGGCGCTGCTGGCGCGTGCCCACAGGCTCACTTGCTTTGCTGGGGTGCTCGGGGCCATCTGCTCTGAGCCGTGAGCCAAGTGGGTTTCTTCTGGCCGAGAGGCGCTTGGGCCAGCGAGCCGGCCCGGGCCTGCCCTCCGCTCCGTGAGCCGGCCCCGGGCTGGGTTTCTACTCACACATCCCGCCGGGCAGGGAGCCCCCGTGACCCTTCCTGGGGGCCTGGGGCTGGGCCCGCTCTTGCGGGGGGCACACAGCGCTGCGGGGCGCAAGGTGCGGCTCCCTCTGTGTGGGCGCTGCCGCGGAGAAGCTCCGCAGAACCCGGGGCTCCCGCCTCTGTCCCGTCGCCACCTGGTGGCGCCATCGCGGCCGCAGGGCTGTCCCTGATGCCCAACGCCGGGCAGGGTGTGGCCTCCTGGGGTGGAAGCCCCCGCCGCAGGCCCCTCTCTCCGCCTGGCCCTGGGTGTCCTGCGCTCTCCCCCTTTTTCTGCCGGCTCTGCTTCTCCTCTGTCTCTCCCGTCGCCCCGTCTTAGTCCCCGTCCCTGTCTCTCTCTGCCTCTGCCTCTCACTGGGGACTGGGCCGGTCTTTGGGGGAGGCCGGCCGTGTGCCCCACAACAGCAGGGACTCCCCAGGCAGCCACCCCCGGGCGTCTCTGGCAAGAAGGAGGCCCGTGGGAGGCGCGTGTGGCCGCTGAGTGGTGGGGAGGTGGGCCCTGGGGTTGGCACTGTTGGTTCTGGTGCAGACCGTGGATGGGCAGCTCCCGCTCGCCGACTTGCTGGGGGCTGCCTCTGTGCTGCCCTCCCCACTGCCCTCCTGCGCTGCAGGGCCTGGTGGGATGCCGGCTGCCTCCAGCCCCGTCCTCTGGGATCCAGCGATGGGAAAAGCTCTCTGCTTCCGGGGGCTGAGGACTGAGCGGGTGGCTGGGCTGTGTCCTTGTGCCAGCACACTCTCAGGTCCACGGGCATAGCCGGGAGCTGCGGGGCAGCTTGGGGCGTCCTCCGGGAGCACTGGGCAGCCTGGGCCTCTGCTGCCTCTGTCCCGAAATAGACAGTCACAGGTCTCAGCTCCACAGTCCTGCGTCTCCGAGGCATCTGTGTGCAGAGCAGACCCTGTCGCGTCCTTGGGCCCTCGTCCTGGCCAAAGCGCAGTGCCCCTCCCTTCCTGGCGGGGGCCCCGGGGGCAGCGTGGGCAGCCTCTGTCCACATCCATGCTTGGGGCAGCGGCCATTCCCTTGCTCAGAAGCTCAGCTTGCCCTGGAGACATCTCTTCGCCGTTTTCCGTCTCGCGCTGGGTGTCAGAAGGTGAGAGCACCACTCAGTGGCCGGCTCCTGCGACAGGCCGGGGCAGCGGCCTGGGCGGGGGCAGCAGCCTGAGCAGGGGCAGCGGCCTGGGTGGGGGCAGCTGTGCTCCGTCACCAGCGCGGCCCTTTCGCGGCCTGCTCCGGCGGCGGCGTGGTCCAGAGAGTGAAGGCCACGCAGTGGCTGCTCCCCGCGCTGGCGCTTCAGCGGAAAAGCCCTGGCTTTCCCCCTCGCTTTTTATTAGGTTAATAAAACTTGGTTTTCGAGCATTTGGCTGCCCCGGGAGGGCCGTGGACCCCACGTCCAATCCATCAAGTGCCTAATGAGCAGCTCGCAGGGCCCGGCCCGTCCACCCCAGGCTCACGCCGCCTCGTAAAGTGGGCGACGGCCGCGCTGCGGCTGCTGTGCGGCTCCCCAGACCCTCCAGCTCCACTGTCCCTGCACGTGCGGGGCGCTGACAGCCCCGCGGGGGAGCCCCTCCACCTCTCCTCGCCCACAGCACACTCGCACCGTAAAACGCCGTTTTTGCTATAAAGTGGCACAGAAATGTGTCGATGCTGCACTTCAGAGCCTTCCAGCCGCGGGCCGGGCAGGGCCTCGCTTGCAGCAGAGGGGCGCCCTGAGTGCTGGGGCGTGCGGGGACCTTCGGGGCCAAGACAAGTCCCTATTTAAAATGAATGAATGAATGAATGAAAAATAGAGGGTGTGTAGGTATGTGTAGGTGAGTGTATCTGTGTAGGCGTGTGCAAGCGTGTGCGGGTAGGGGCGTGTGTGCACATTTATGCTGGCCTGGTCTATTGCATTGTTGGTGGCTCACGCGTCCCCCACGGGACTGGACAAGGGCAAGGCCGCGTGGGGCTGGCGGCCGCTGCCCAGTGCCTCGGGAGCACGGTGGCTCACCTGGGGGACCCTGGCTCTGACCCTCCACCCCTCAAAGGGCCACCCGCGCTGGGCTTTGTGCCCCAGCTGGCACCCTGCCCCGGGCCTTCGGTGCCGCGGCCATGTCAGCGGCTCACGGTCCAGGGGCTGGGGGCAGGCGGCCCATCACCTCCCGGTGGACCCTTCAGCATTCCCCCCAGAGCCGCCCTCCCCACCTGCCCCCTTGCCAGGCCCCATTGTGCATCGGGTTGTCTTTTGAAAATGTGCCCCAGGGTTTGCTTTGTTTGTTTTCTCTCGCCCTTGGGTGAGGCGGCCTTCCCCTCGGGGCACCCTGCGCTTCTGCTCCCCAGCCTCAGGTGCAGGATGGGGGCCCACGCGCTCTTGGTTTTCCCTCATGGGTTTATTCTTGCTCAGCCCCCAAACTCGTCATGCCCCCCCCAGCTCCTCCCCCACTGCGGCCCCCACCCCTCCATGGAGGCAGCCACCTCAGGCTCCCGCGCGGCGGGCAGCGCTCCCGCTGGGCTGTCTGTTTGTTTAAACTCGCCCGAGTTAGTCCACGTTAAATCCAGCAGAGGGGAGAGGTGGAACTCTCAGCCGGCTCCCGATCAGAGAGAGGACTTTACAGAAACTCAAGATGGATTTCGGCCGGACGACGTTGTGCACTCTGTTTCTGAGTTTCAGTGTTTAGTTGATGGGCGGGTGTGTGTGTGTGTGTGTGTGTGTGTCTTTTTTCCCCTTTTGATGACAGGGAGAAAACACACAAACTCGTCTCGGCCCCCAACGTTGTGCCGGACGGGCCCTGGCCCTGGCCCAGCGGAGGAGCGCAGGGGTCGTGGCCTCGGAGCTCATGACGATGTGGCTGAGGCCCCGCGAGACCCCCTTGCTGCTGCGGGTTCCGGGAGTCACCCTCGCTGGGGGCGAATTCGGGACCCGGCCCCCCGCCACCCCAGCCGGGCTCAGAAACACGAGTGTGGACGCCTCTCCACCTGCCCAGTCTCGGACCAGCCCCTCAGTGTCCACGTGTCCCGGCCCCCTCAGCTTCTCAGCAGATGCAAACCGCGCTCGCAACGGTCGACGTTTCCTGTCACGACGGCCTCTGCGTGGGGTGGGGGCCACGGGCCTGACAGTGTATTTTCGCGGGAGAACACTCATTTCAGAGGCGCGGCAGCGACCGCCTGGCACTGCGGCCGGGGCGAGCGTCTGCCAGGCCGTCGGCCAGGCGCGGGTGCCGGGAGGGCACCTGGTTCCAGCTCGGCTGCGCCTGGGGCCCGCTCAGGTCACGGACGACCCCTCGTCAGGCAGCCTCGTGTGTTGCTGGCTCTGCTGGCGTCCAGGGAGTGGCCTGGCCGACTTCCTGACCGTTCATTCTGGGCCCCGCAGGAAAGAGGCCCCTTCCCTCTCGGAACCGGCGCGGGCGGCAGCGGGCCCGGGGCTGGACAGCGTGCGTGCCCCGGGCGTCTCCAGCTCCCGCCGGCCCCAGCCCCCCTCGCTGCAGGGAAGAGACCGCGCGTTCCCCCCCGAGCGGGTGGGGGGCGCTGACGGACGGCAGGGCCGGGGTTCATTTAAGACTCGGGAGGATATGGAGAAAGTAAACAGAAGCAGGCTGGCTTGTTTCAGGGGCCAGCAGCGGGTCCCCGCTGAATTTACCTAATAAAAATGAGCTTAAAAATTTTTCATTTTCTCATTTCGTCCCGGCAGAAAATGAGTTTGCCTTTATAATGTCCAGATCTTTCAAATTCTATTGAGTGAGAAATTAAGTTACGAAAGGTAAACACACACACATATTTACAGAATGTATATTTGAAATGAAGTAACCTATGCCTGTAACACAATAGCCACGTCTGGCTTTGGGCTCCTGGGGCATTTAAAAAAAAATTTATGGCATGTAATAAAGAAAAATAGGATTCGGTGGAAATGCTCCTTTAAAACGGGCGAGCCGCACGGCTTCCTGCACCCGAGCGTAGGTTTCACTCGCGAGCAGGCGTCTGCCCCTGCCATCGGCGGGGCCTGGGCGCGGCGCGGGGCTGTGGGAAGACGCATGCCCGCCGCAGGCTCCTCCTGCTCCTGGTCTCCCCGGGCTGGGGAGTCGCCGGACCGCGGCGCGCCCTCGTGGAAGGAGCACCCTGCCTTTCGCGACCCCGAGAAGCAACGAACGCTCCGGGTTCCAGGCGAATCCAGCGATCAGGCAGGAGCGGGAGGAGGTGGGCAGAAGGGGCGTCGCTCGAGGCCCAGACCCGGCCGTCAGGTCGCCGGCTCCGCGCACGTCGCTGGCTGGATGGAAAAGCCACGTGAGCTTCAGACGAGGCCGCTGTTTTGCTCCCGAGCCTGGAGAAGGGGCCCGGGATAACCTTTGGGTTGCCCCAGCTTTGTGCTCTTGACAACTGCAGCTCTGAGGCGCCAAAGGAGTGTGGGGGGTTGTCTGTGTGCCCCGCGCACCCCAGTCCTGTGGGGAGGGGAAGGGGGAAGCCTCGCTCCCGAAAGTCACGCAACAGAGGACTTCGTGGGACAGCCCTTCTCTTTCTTGTCTGGACCCGGCGGGCGCCGCCAGCTCCCGCACCACTGCCCTGCAGACAGGCTGCCCCTCCCCGGCTGCGGGGCCTGCGCCCTCCGGGGCCCCCCCCTGACTCTGGCCGGCGAATGTCAGTGCACACCTGGCCTCGGGGTCTGAGGGCGGAACTGAAGCACCCCCCACCCCGCGGCGACCCCGGCGCTCCAGCAGATGGCGCTGTGGCTTCTGGAGTGACCCCGGCGGGGGCGGGGCGGCGCCCGGGGCTGGAGCCCCACTCCTGCGCCCTGTCCCCTTCCCCTCGCCCCCACTGCATCCCGGGAGCCCCAAATGGGGCAGGAAGGCGGTCGCGAGGGCTGCTCTGAAGCGGCAGAGCGTGTGCAGTGGCCGCGCCCCGCGTTGCTGACCAGGGCCTGGGGTCCCCCGGCGCCCGGGAGCACAGGGCGGGTGCGGCGGCCCAGGACATAGCAGAGGCCACGTTTCCCCAGAGGTGGTCTCGAGGGGCGGCCGGGCAGCCCCGGGACGGGGACTGGGCTCCGTGGCTGGCCCAGGGGTGCCGGAGCGACGCCCGCCTTCTCCCAGGCCTCCCCCCGGTCGCAGGGGCCCGGGTGCCGCCAGCACCTGTGCAAGGGGGGAGGACACGAGCAGGATCTCTGTGACCCGAGCAGATGGGCGAGGGAGGAGTCCTGGCGCCCTCCGTGGCTTTTCAGGCGTTTATTGGGATTTTACTGGCTGCGCAGCAGGCAGGGCGCCTCCCAGCCCCCAGCAGGTCTTCACTCGCTCTGGGGTCCCCAGCGTTCTCTCGGGGCCTCTGCTGCTCTTTCGCTCCTTTCTTTCGCTCTCGTCCTCTCTGCTGCTCTGCTCTCCTGGTGTCCCGCCCGTAAAAGCCGTCTCAGCGCAGGTGAAGCCCATCTACACACGCCCAGCCCCACTCCAGGTGCCGCCGTCGGGCATCACTCAGGACCGCAGATCCGTCATCCCTCCTGATGGCGGAGGGCAGAAAAGCCCGGTGTCGTTACTACCCTCCAAGCTGCTCTCGGCTCAGGGCCGTCCCCAGGCACCATGGCAGGGGCCGCTCCCCCCACCCCCATCACGTCCGCCCTGTCATCTCGGAGCAGATCTCTCTCCCGCGTGCTGCTGGGAGCCGCGCCCGCGCCCGGGTGTCCAGCCGCACCCGGACTTAAGCCGCAGCATCGGAACACGCTCGTGACGGCGCCGCTGCTTCGATTCTCTGGCCAGCGCGACCCCTGGCCCAGTCATTGTGTGTCGGTGGTTTGACCCAACAGGACCCGCGTGGGGCCAGCCCGGGAGTGGCGGCTGCGGAGGCCGAGCCCGTCCTGGGAGCTGCGGGGGGCAGGGCCCGCCCCGCCCGGCCCCGCCCTGCCCCTGCAGCGACCCCAGCGTGGAGACCGGGGAGTCACCAAGCGCAGCGACACCTCCGGCTCTGCAGAGGGTGGTGGGGGCTGCCGTCTGCCCTCGCAGGCGAACCCCCCCCGCGTCATGCAGGACCTCGTGCTGCTGAAACGGGGGTGCTGGACCCCGATGTTCAAATACATTCTGTTCCGCTTGAGAGACGCCGCCTCTGGAGGGAGCCGTGGGCGCTGAGCGTGAGCCGGTCTTCCTGGCGCTCAGGGCCGAGGTTCTGGCCCCACAGAGCAGACACCCTTTGGCTGCCACGTGTGGACCCAGGGCGCCGGGGAGCCTCGGTCCACGTCTCCTGCCCTCGCTTCGCGGGCAGAGCTGAGGGGCAGCTTGAGGCGCACGAACGAGGGACTCAGCGAGCGGTTCTGGGAGAGCATCGGGGCGTGCGGGCTGGGCGGGGCGCCGGCCGAGCTCCTGGCCCCGCTTTCCCGGCCTCTGGCTGGCCCCGGACGGCAGGTGGCCGCGCTGCAGGCGGGCGGCGGCCGGGGCTCCCTGTGTCAGTGCACACTTCAGGGCTCAGAGCCCTCCAGCAGGGCGCTGCGGGCGGTGTGTGAGCCGCTGGCCCGGGCACGGCTTTCCTCCCGTGAGGTAAATTCAGCCGGGCGCCTGACCGAGTGCGGCTCCCACGGGCTTGTGCGGCAGCGGGTCGATCAGGCCCCCGGGACTTCAGCTGATACAAATTATCGCATTCTTGGTCTGTTGGTGTGAGTTTGTGTGTGGTGTGGGGTGTGTGTGGTGTGTGAGGTTGTGTGTCCCCTGGACAGGGCCTCAGGTCGCGCTCCCCACAAGGGCTCCGAGTGCCTGGAGACCCTCAGGGCCCTGGCGCCACGTGTGCTCCCGTGTGGCGTCTCCTGCCTTGCGCCCGTCCCAAGGACAGACAAGCTGTGGGGTGAGCGAGGGCCGGGCCTCGCCGCCCTCCGTGCTGACGGTGGACCCTGCGGCCCTGCAGCCTGCCTGACGGCGGCCCCCGGAATTGTGGGGGGCATCGGTGGGCGCACCTGGGCTGAGATGGGGCCTCCAAGGGCGGCGTCGGGCGGGAGCCACGGGCAGGAGAGCACGCGAGGGGGAGGAGCGGAAGAGAGCCGGAGGCCGTGAGAGCACGCGGGAGCCGGAGGGAGGGGAGACTCCCGGCCCAGCCTCGGCCCCACCCCACCTGCCTGCACGGGAAAGCCCCCCTCGCCGGAGAGGAGCGCCCGGGGCAGACCAGAGACGCATCCCACCAGCCCTCAGCCCAGTGGAGGGTGTCTGGGACCGGCCGTGCCCGCCCCGGGCGCCCCCTTCCCCCCAGTCCTCCGAGGGCGCGGGCGGCGGGGCCCACCTGGGCGGCTCATGTGCCGCAGCTGCGCGGCGGGGGGCACGTGGGTCTGCGCCAACAAGCCCGGCCGCGGCCCGCCCTCGCGGTGCTCTCCCGGCGTCCTCCAGGCCTTCCGGCGTCTTCCCCGCGCTCGAGAGCGGCTCCCAGGCCGGCGGCTCCGTGCGGGCAGGCGGGAGAGGTCCAGGCCGCCGCCGCGGTTGCTCGGTAAGGAGAGGGCGCGCGGTCCGGTCCCACGGGCGTGTTGCGAGCAGAGGGGGCTCCGGAGGGCTGTGGGGCGCCTGCGGCGGGCAGGACACCGCCACGCCACGCCGCCCCTCGGGGCTGTGCTCTCCCTGACGCCCAGCGCCCTGCTTTCTTGGACCCTAATTTGGGGACCCAGAGGGGAGGCGTGGTGGCTGCGTGCTCCTGGCCGGCGCGTGTCCAGAGTCCCGGGCCCCACAGGGGCTCCTGAATGGACCTTCCTGTCCCCGCCCGGGGTGAGCGTTGCTGCCCGGCCCTTGTGCTAGAACACGCCCCTCGGGTTGCCCCGGGACAGGACTGGGGCGCGGTCCTGGGTCAGGGGACAGTGGGGTGGCGGGGTGAAGCTCGGCGGGGCGGCCCCTGTGCTCGCCCTCTGCCCCCCGCAGGGCAGCTCTCCCGGCTTAGTGCCAGCTCTCGGCTGGGGCACCCACATGCTGCCGCCCCGGGTCCGTCGGGAGGCCTCATGTTCCAGTGGCTGCGGGCGCCGCCTCCCGTGAGGGCCGCGGCCCAGGAGGGAGGAGGGGGTTCGCGGGGGTGCTGCTGTGGCTGCCACGCCCCTGCCTGGGGACCCTGCAGGCTGGTCCCCTGAGGAGGGCCGTGGGTGAGGAGAGGGGCCCCTGGGATTGGGGTGCACTGGCGACCGCCATCTCAGCTGGCGGACGGAGGCCTGGGCGCCGGGCGTTGTTCCCTGGAGACTGCCGCGACCGCTTGGTTCATCCCTCCAAGGGAGGGGTGGGCTGGCAGCCCCGCCCTGGAGGCGGGTGACGGGTGGTGATGCAGGGACGTCCCGCGCGGGCGGGCCCAGCAGGTAAGGCCCCGTCTTCTGTGCTGTCTGCTGCGGCCTCGGTCACAGGTGCACGGGCCCAGGAAGAGGGTCAGGTGGGGGCACTGGCATCTCGGGGCCTCGCGCATGCTCACCTCTGTCATGCCGCCAGCCAGGCCTTGCTTGCCGCTGGCCTGTGGGGCCGGGGCTCGCTGTGGCTGGGTGTGGTGGGGGTCCAGGGCCCAGCAGTGCTGCAGGCCAGCTACCCCGGGCATCTGTGGGTGTCGCTGACCGAGGTCACCATGGTGGCTTGCGCTCAGGTCTGGCCACTCGCCCCGCTGGTTCCGGGAAACCTCGGCGGGGGAGTGGCAGGGCGAGGACGGTGCAGAGGTCACCGACTATGGGGTCCTGTCGTGGCGGGCGGCGGCAGAACACAGCCTGAGGCCAGGCACGGGCACCTGCCTCCAGGAGCCGGTCCTCCCCGGCACCGAGGCCTCGGCAGGGGCAGCTGGCCCGCGGTCTCGCCTGGCTGAGCCCGTCAGCGCTGTCTCCCCGACTGTCTCTCTAGACGGTGGGAGGGCTTTCTGGGCGATCGCGCACAGACCCCTGGGCTTACCTGGCCGCCTCCCCGGGAGAGGTCCCAGAGTGTCCATGACTCACCTTTGGGCGCTGTCGTGGGGGTTCAGCCCACGCTCTCACCTGGGGGCCGTTTCTCTGCCACAACAGGAGCTTTGAGATCCAGCTCGAGGCGCAGGGCCAGCCTCCAGGTGGGGTGTCGCTGGGCTCCCTGGGCGTCTAGAAAGGAGTTTTCAACCACCCCTGGGCCTGGGGTGGACGCCAGGCTTTGGGACAGGCTGTCCTGGGTTCTAGCACTTTCTTGACTTGAGCGCTAGGAAGAACGTGTGTGATGTGGCCACGTGCACCCAGCGTGGGAGTGGGCGGGGGAGCTGGCGGGGGAGCAGGGGTGCTCCTGGTGTCTGTGCTAACCAAAGGGCCAGGCTCAGCAGTGTTGAGCCCCTGCTAGGCCTGGCAGCCTCATCGTGGCCCCTGCACGCTCTGCTGGACCCACCCCCGCTGCGGAGTTCAGGACAGGGTCCTGTGGGCGCTTCCCATGCCTTGGAGAGGCAGGGGCCGCCGAGGAACCCCGCCACTCCCCCACTTCCCTCCCAGCGTGACCCTCGGGACGCCTCATCTTCAGATCAATTCTGGGACATTAAATCAGGTGCAATTTGAGGTTCGGCTCCACGGTGGTGTCCTGAGGGAAGAGGAGCCCTGCCCTCGAGGGGCTGTTGGGGAAGGTGCTCGCAGCCGGAGGGAGCCCCAGTGCTGGCAGGCACGCTGCTCCCCTCATTGCCCTGGGCGGCGCTGGTGACCTGTGCGCTGAGTCTCGACCTGGCCTGTGGGGTGGACAATGGCTGTTGCTCCTGGCCTCCCCGAGGCCCAGCATGGGCGGGGCGCGTGGCGGTGACTTAGCGGCTGTGACTGTTGCCACCTGTTGCCATTGCCACATGCCCTCGGGCAACCCCAAGCCCAAGGTGGGGTCCAGGGAGTGGGAGCAGCCCTGGGCCGGCTGGAGACCATGGTGGCTGGACCGCTCGCTGCCTCCCCACCTGACGCAGGTCCTCCCGGAGTGCCGGTCTGGTGCAGGCATGGCAGAGGGCAGGCCCGTCCCGGAGGCTCCCCAGGGGCTCCACATTTGTGGGTGGGGAAGGCGGGGCGCGGCACCCACAGCCACCGTGTGGCGGGCGGGCTAGAACGCCAGCAGGGGCTGGCGCGGGTGGTAGGGGTTGCAGCTCGGCATGCCAGCCGCCCTGCAGGTCACCCGGAAGCGGGTGGGGGCGAGGCGTCCCTCCCTGCGGCCAGCGGCACGGGTGTCCTCACGTCCCCAGTCCCTGCCAGCCCTGTGGTCCCCAGGGGCTGCCGGGTGGTGAGAACCTGGGAATCCTCTTATCTCTGCCCGGCAGGACGCGTCCTGTGTTGTGGCCCCACCGAGGTTTCCAGGCGTCTGATGAGCTTGCAGATCTCAGCGGCCGATTGCTCAGCTGCCCTCCGGCCCAGCTTTTGGGGGGGGGTTGTTTCCCAGGCCCCGCGGGCCGCTGCGCCTGGCTCCGTGTCCTGGCCTCTCGCCGCTACCGGCCGGCCCCTCTGCAGGCGCGGGCCGGCCGGGTGTGAAATGGCAGGGGTGAATTCCTGCCTGCCTGCGGGGCTGTTTCCGCCCATTCTTTGGGCCTGGGCAATGGGTAGGCTCCCCGCCAGGGAGGGGCTGGGGGTGCAGCGCTCCACGTGGCCCTCGGGGGCGCTGTGCAGGCCCTTGGGCGGGGAGGTGGCTTGCTGGCCACCGTGTCCAAAGCACCCTGAGAAATACGCTCTCGTCGCCGCCCCCATGGTGGAAACAGCCGCCTCCCACGCCTCCCGCCGGGACGGCTCTGCATCTTCCCTCCAGAGACGGTGCCTGAGGATGCAGATTCTCAGGCCCTGCATTTCTGAGTCGCCCCCAGGACTAGGGCGGGGCCTGGGCTGTCCTTCTCCCAAGGCCTGATCATTCTCCTGACCCTGCCGCTCGGGGTGGCTCTGGAGTTGGGCGAGCCACCCCTCGGCGCAGCCCGCCTGGCCCGCGGAGCCCCGTCCCGCCTGTCGCCTGGGAGGGGTGGTCTCCCTTATGAGCAGGGGCCCAGGGCGGGTTGTGTCTACCCCTGGGGGCCGCCAGCATCGGCTGGGTGGGGGCCGAGGCCCTGTGGCCGGCATCTTCGATGCTGATGGTCGGGTGCTCGCCCCTTTGCGTTGGAGACGTCCGCTTCTGACCACAGTACCGGGGTTCGCCTCTCTGCCGGGCCCAGGGCCCCACTCTCCACATGCTGCCATTCTGCTTGGGACTCAGTGTGCCTGGACACTCTCGTCCGGGGGGAGACCTACAACAGCGGGGCGAGCCCCCACCAGCGCCCTGGCCTGGCCTCCTGGCACGGGCCGTGAGGGCATCTGCAGGGGGCAGGAAAAGCAGGCACAAGAGGGCTCCTGGGCTGGATCCCATAGGCTCCCCGCTGGCCCTCTGAGGGCTTTGTCATCTTTGGCAAAGTGGGGGTTCACAGTTGCAGCGCTTAGAGGGTGTTGGGGGGGCACCGAGCCCGGCCAGGGGAGGCGGTGTCACGGCTTACCCATCAGAGGCCCCGGGGCAACGAGGGGTTTACCAGCCTGCCCCCCTTTGTCCACCCCACGGTCTTTTCTGAAGTCCACGTGGGGGGACCCAGTGGAGCTCTCGAGAGTTTTGGGGCCCTTCCCGGCCTGGTTGCCGTCCTCCACGCCCTGGCATGGGCCTTGTGCCAGCACACAGAGCGCGTCTGGCCCCCGAACGGCCCTGAACTGTCTGCGCGTGTCGGGCCTACTCTCCGCTGGGCTCAAGCCTGTCCCTGCTGTGCTGGCCGTGTGACCTGGGCACGCAGCTCCACCTCTGTGCCTCAGCTTCCCAGTCGGCACCAGGAGCTGAGGGCAGCGCCGGCGCTGCCAGGCCTGAGGGAGCGGGTGGCGTCTGCTGTGAACATGCAGTCGGGGCATCGCCAGCTCCCCCTCGCTGATAAGCAGCACACGGGCTGTGGAGGGCCGTGGCGGGCCATGGAGGGCCGTGGGGGGTGAGCCACGGGTCAGTGCGGGGCTCCCGGGCCGCGGCTCGGGAGGATGGGTCTAGCTTGGGCTGGACTGACAGGTCGCAGCAGCTCTGGTCAGCAGGGTGGTGCTCTGCTGGGCCCCCTGTGTGTGGCCAGGGCTGGACACAGTCTCCTGGGGCTGCCCGGCAGGCGGGCCCTGAACCAGCCCTGAGGGTGCCGTCGGGTCTGAGCTTCTGGCCTGCCAGAATTTGGCTCCTAGAACAGCCCCCACGCCGGCTTTTGGTGCCTCGGTGGTCTCTGATCTCACCAGGCAGGCCTGGGGCAGGGGCCGCACATAGGGGGGTGCCCGTTTGTGGTGGGGCACCTGCCATTTGTCAGGGGCGTGGGGTGACTTGCTGGGCACCCCTTGAAGCGCGCTTGCAGAGTTCAAGGCTGGTCGCCCGGGCACTCATTATCAGATCTAATTGTGGGCTCAGATTTCACAAACAGGGGCTGTGCAGGTGGAGGATGGGCGCAGAGGTCACACCTAAAGCGTATTAGCCGCTGGTGTGAAAGGTAAGAGCATCTGGAGGCCATTTGACGACTTAAGTGGCAATTACACCATTTGGCCGGGAATTAGCGGGCGGGGGCTTGAACTGGGCAGGGGTGGCGCGGGGGGGCGCCGGCGGGGTGGCGCGGGGGTCCTCCCCAGCGCCTGGCCCTCCCGCTCTGGCCGGCGGGAGCTCTGGCCGGTGAGCTCCTGGGCGGACGGCGGCGGGCTGTCACCGGGCAGCGCTGCCCCGGCCGCGGCCCTGATAACCAGGAACACCTGCTTTCCCAGTGCCCGGCCGGGGCGGGGGTGGGGGCAGCCTCCGGAGCCTCCCACCCAGCAATATGGAAGTGTTTAAGCGGGGTTTGCACCAGGCAGGGTAGTTGAGATCTGAACCTTTAAATTACAGCCATTCCCGGGCTGAGGAAAAGTAAATAAACAGTTCACAGCTGCAGCCGCCTCAGCCAGGCCGGCCAGCGCTCCTGATTGCCGGACAAGTAATTAAGTGGGAACGTGAGCCCTCCACGGCGGGGCGAGATGGTAAAGGTCTGGCCCCGTAAATCCCCCGGCTCCGGAGACCCCAGGTTAACCCTCGCAGGGCCGGCAGGGCGAGGGCCGGGCGGGCACGGAGGTGAAGCCCCGAGGAGCCGCCTGAGGGAGCCCCCAGGGCCCCCAAAGTGAATGCGGGTGCCCGGCCTGCGGGGCCTTGACCGAGGCCTTGGCCGCGCTCAGGACTGGAAGGCCCTTCAGAGCAGGTGCTGTCCGCACCGCTGACAGCTCAGGGCCGAGGAGGGGCCTCAGAAGCTAATGTGCTGACACCCCCACCCCGGAACGTGGCTGTATTTAGAGAGAGGGGTGTAGAAAGGGGATTCGGGTAGAACGAGGTCCCTGGGGTGGGTCCTCGTAGGAAAAGCCTGACCCCCAGGTGGACCCCCAGGCGGGACAGTGCGGCCGGTGCAGCATCTGGAGACACAGCCATGGGCGGACCTGTCCTGGGGGGCCAGGGGTGGGTGAGGCAGCAGAGAGCTGCGCCAGCTCCGGCTCCCTGCGCGGGGGACCCCGGGACACCCTAGGGGAGCGGCAGGGCCCCATCTGTCCAGGTGTTCACAGTGCCCTTCTGTTCCCGTGGAAACCCTGACCCGGAGCCTGGGGGGCTGGCGCTGCGCCCTCTCGGGACCTGGTGGCCACACTGCTTTGTGTGTCCCGGCCGGCGGGAGCGGTTTCCTCGGGACTCACCTTCCCGGCCCTCTGGCCTGGCCCGCGGCCCTGCTGGCTTCTGCGTGGGGCCCAGTTCCCGGGCGCCTGGGTCATGTGTGCCCCCCGGGTCAGGCCACTTTGCGCCCCAGAGCAGGGGTGTCTCGACCTTGGGTGCAGCCATCCTGAGCTGTGGGTGGCCCCCGCTTTCTTTGTGAGACCCTCCCTGCCCACGCTAGGAGCTCAAGCGAGGCCTGGGGTGCCGGGGCTGGGATGACACTGCAGGCACGTCCTGGGGGCCAGCGAGGGGCCCAGGCAGCACAGGAGCCTGCAGGCATTGGCACTCTGGGCTGCGCTGGGCTGCTTGGTGCCAGCGGCGCCTCCAGGCGAGGCCTCGTCAGGGTAACGTACAGGTAAAAAAACCCAGAAATTCCCTGTATTTTTCTGGGGTGTCATGACAGCTCACGGCATCGGCCGCTCCCGGCTGCTCCGACCTCCAGGCCGGGGCTGGTCCTGCCTGGCTCCAAGCCCCACGCCGTGTCCTGGCCGTCCGGCTGGGGCTGCCCGGGAGCCGCTCCAGGGGTGGGGGCGCGCGTGTGTCGGTGTCCACCGGGCGTCAGGTCGGAGGTCTGAGAACGTGCCTGTGGCCATGGCCCAGCGGCAGTGGTTTTAGTGGACGCCAAACACACACACCAGTGCTCCCCGACACGCTCACGAAGCACCTGCTTCAAGAGGAGTGAACCCGCCTCGGGGGTGGAACAGATTTTTAAAATGGCAAAGCGGCTGCCTCTGCATCCTCGGGCGCTCGCCGTCCCGTGAATGTCTGGGCTGCTCTCAGGGCTGCAGTCAGCAAACTAGCCACCAAGGGCCAGCTAGGAGGCACGTTAGGCCCTGCAGGACGTGTGGTCTCTGCGGCCACCCCTCAATTCTGCTGTTGCCGCAGGGAAGCCGCCGCAGAGGAAATGAATGCGCGCGACCCTGTTCTAAAACTTTATGTGTAAAAACAAGCAGAGGCCAGATCCGGCCCAGGGGGCCCAGGTACCGGCCTGTCTGAGCATTCGGAGTGTTGGCCGAGCCTGCTGGGCGGCGGGGTCCTTCCTCGGGGTGCTGGTATCCCCAGAGCACACTCTCAGTCGCCGGCGCCTGACCCGCCGTCGGGGCTGCTCTCCCCCCCTCCAACCCCCCCCCCCCGTTCCATGCCCACCCTGTCTTCTCTGGTGTCCTGGTGAGGCTGGGGGTCCTCTAGACTCCTATCCGGACTCTTCCTGAGTGGCCGCGCCCGCTGGGCTGGGCGGCGACCTGCCCTGGCGTCGTGTGAGGTTTCTTGGTGCTGCTCGGGCTCCGCGGGACCGGCGAGGCCTCGCCCTGCATGCAGCACCCAGTGCCCGCAGAGGAAGCAAAGGCCACGCAGGTCAGCCCGAGGGTCAGCCCCGCCCCTGCAGCCCGGTGTCTGCGCTGGCGAGGTGGGGGGCAGCCCGCGGGAGGGGCGACGAGAAGCTTCCCGTATGGATCCACAGCGGCTTCGCGCCCGCGGCTCTGAACGGTTCGGGCAGACGGTTTTCCAAAGCGGGGCCTTTGTGTTGAGACGGACGTGGATATAATCTTTCAAGGTACGAAATTTGTGCTGACTTGGTGCAAAACACGACCGCATCTGGTATGTCTGGTCTCGGCTACTCCAAAAATGTCCTAAATTCCAGACAACCTCTTGGGCTTAGAAATAAAAGTCATTAATCCTGCATTTGAATTTAATATTTGAAATTTTATCCTAATCTATTTTTTTTTCTTCCACATGAATTAACTTTTGAAAAGTTGGAAGGGAACTGGAATATTTTGGAAGGGAACATTCTTACAAAAGGGTATAAAGCGCACCAAGGTCTGCCCTCTCGGGCCTCACGCGTCCCACCTGGCCTGCGCCCTCCTGGAGAGGGGGCTCCGCAGTCTGGGGGCGCTGCGCAGTCTGGGGGGCAGCGTGATCTGGGGGCAGCCCCTCGGGGGGCGTCCTTGTGGCCCGCTGGCTGGCAGGTGGAGGTGCTGCGTCGGGGTGTGTGACCCTCGCAGGGACAGCGCCAGCCCCTCTGGCTCAGCCTCTTTGGAAATATTTAAGGCCCCCAGCCCCTGCCCCATGAAAAAATTGCACATAATTTGGCGAGAATCTCTGGTGTGGGTGGAGCGCGACCCTGAGCTTCACCCGCTTGGGGCCAGCTTCTCAGGCCGTGAGCGGGGGTGCGAGCTGGGGGCACAGCCCGGACCTCCCGAATGCTCTGGTGAAAGGGGACCTGGGGAGGGGTCCTGGGGTGGGCAGGCGTGGGGAGCCGGAGGGGAGAGACAGGGAGGTGCAGGAGTGGGGAGGAGGGGTGCGCTTGCAGAAAGGGGGCTCTGGGGCGTGGGGCTTCATGGCAGCAGGGCTTTGGGACGGGCCTTGCCTCTGTCTCAGACGGGGTGGGGGCTCCTGCAGGCAGAGGGGCTTCTCCTGCGCCATCATCACCCCTCTGCTCCGGGCCTGCAGGTCCTGATGCCCGGTGTGACCCTGTCCCCTCGGGCGTGGGCTGCGGCGCGTCCCGTGCGCTCAACAGCACCTTCGGGGGCCCTGAGGTGGCACCTTCCATGACCAGCCTGGGGGGCCCGGGAGGGCTTTGAAAGCAGCGCCGCTCGCTCGAGCTGGAGACTGGAGACTTCATTCCTGAATCGATTGTGCTCCCCAAGGCCAAGGAAGGCCGCCCCTGCCCCTGCCCCGGCCCCTCCCCCGGCCTCTTTCTGACTGTTTTTCCTTTCCAGGGTGGTCTCTGCTCCCTGCCCGGTGATGTCACTGCCCAGAAATGCCGGGTGGGAGGCGCAGGGCACTCGCTGCCATTCCCCCGCCAGCCTCGGCTCCCCAGGGACTCTCTGGCCGGGAGTTCCAGGCTCCTTCCCAGCGGAATTTATGATTCCCTTGGCCAGCGCCGCTCCCTCCTCCAGAAATAAAACCAAGTCGGCAGGGAGCTGGGGCGCAGCCCTCGCTGTATTTTTCCTCCGTGATCCTCCGGCGACCCGCGGCGGGGTGGAGGCGCCGCCTGCAGACGGGCTCCAGGGGCGGTGGGCTCCTGGGCGGGCCAGTCCTGCGCTCCGGCCCCAGTGCCACCGTCCGAGGAGGAGGGCCTGGGCAGCGGCTTGCCAAAGCGCGTCTGCGTCCCGGACTGTTTTAGGGGGTGAAGACAGGGGCACCAGCCCCCTGGCTTTGTGACTGTGGGGCTGGGCCACGGCAGGCGGGCGGGCACTGGCCCTGGGGTCACAGTTTAAGGAGGCACGACAGACCTCGGTCATCAAGATGAACACAACTTGGTGCCAATTTAAAAAAACATGAGGCAGCCGTCCGCGAGGACCAGAATGTCGCTGTTCCCAGCGCGGCCAGGCGTGTCCCCGTTGTTCTGGGCGCTGAGGGCGTGCATCTGTAGTTGGGGGTCGGGAAACACGGCCACGGCGCCGTGCCACGACGCCAGGGGGCCAGAGTACGTCCACGATGGCACGGCGAGTGTCCTAGCAACGGGGCGGCCTGGCGTGCGTGAGGGCAGAGGACGTGTGGGGACAGCCGAGGGAGGTGAGGGAGGGGAGAGCCAGGGCAGAGATCCCGGGGCCACGCACTCCTCTCCCCACGTGCAGGACGCCACGGTGCACGGGGAGCGGCCGCCCCTTCATTGACTGGTCCGGAGGGGCCTGACCTGAGCCTGAGCCGCCAGTGCCTGGGGCCCGCTGGGGCAGGAGCACGCGGTGAGCTGCGCCTGCAGCGGGGACATGCTGGTGGCCAGAGAGGGCCTGGGCCGGAGCCCCGGGGCAGCAGCCGCTGTTGTCCCTGCGTCCCTAGTCACCCTCTTTGCTGTAACTGGTGGCACTGGGTTTCCTCCTCTTAATGCAAACATGGCTTGGAGGGCCTCTGGCCACACGGGCTCTGCGTCTGTGCCCGGGGTACCTCAGGTGCCCCCTCATTTTTTTTTTTAATATTTATTTACACAAGCACTGGGTACAGTCAGAAGCGCGGGAGGGTGAGAGAATCCACCAGAGCCAGAGCGGGGAGCAGAGCAGGCAGAAGGACCGAAGTACACTGCTGAGGGGAGCAGCGGGCGGCAGGAGAGGTCTGTGCGCCATGTGGGACCCTCGCTGGTGGCCGGGGATCGAACCGGCCCAGCGCTCAATGCTGCGCCACCAGGGGAGGCCCAACCCCCTCATTCTTGACGTGCGCGCTGCCCTGGTCCACCAGGCAGCAGAGCCTGGAGCATCCTCCCCAGAGCACGAGGGTGCCGTTTGGGTCCTGCTCTGGGGGCTCAGCGGGGCGACAGTGCTCCCCGCCTTGCAGGGGCCCTGAAGCAGAGCCCGAGACGTGGATTAAAATCTGGGAGAGGGGTCCCCAGAGGCTCCCTTGGGGCAGGGAGGAGAGGCGAGGAGGGCAGTGTAGGCCCCGTTGATGGTCAGGCCCCCACTGTGGGCAGGGGCCCTCCTTTGGGGGTCTTTGGGGCTGCGGAGAGCCCGCTCCTGGTGGTGCCGACAGCCTGGCCTCTGCCCAGGCCTCTGCCCTGGCGGCTGTGACCTCCAGGCCGTCATTCGAGTTGCCCTGGGAGCTGGCTTGGGAGAGGCAAAGACAATGTGTGTGCACAGAGGCGTGCGCGGCTGGTGGGGCCTCCGGGAGTGAGCCAGGGTTGGGGGCTCTCGGTGCAGAAGCTGCCCCTTCCTGCAAGACCCCCTCGGGCCCCAGGCTGCCCTGGGCTGCCTCAGAGATGTCCTTTTTTCCGACCAGGCTCTCCAAATCCCATGGCCAGCCTTCCCGGGAGCTCCTTGAATGGGGGTGCTCTGCCGAGCTGTCTTTTCTGCGAGCCCTGACGCTCAGAGCGGGCGCAGCTGGTCTCAGATGACCCCAGGTCCGACCAGGGGTGGCGGGGCGTCACTTTCCTTGGAGTGCAGACAGACGTGTCACTCCGTAGGAATCACCTCCTGGCCACGGGTGGCAGGCGTGACCCGGTCCAGACCCCCTCTGTGCCGCCAGCCACGGGGCCCCAGCCACGTGTGTCTCCTGGTGCCTCGGGAAGGCGGCTCCCTTCTGGGGCCCGCTGCGGCCAGGCGGGCCGGGAGGGTTTCTAACAGCGCCGCTTGCGCTCCGGCTCCAGCGCCAGCTGAGGGAGCCGACTGGGGTGGGTGCCTGCGTCTGCCCCCAGGGTCAGAGCCGTGGGCAGGGGCTGGGCCTGAGGGACCCGGGAAGAGCCGGTCGGCGCCCCCCTCCCAGCGCACCGGGCCAGCACCTAGCGGGGTCAGCGGGCTGTCAGCGCCGCGGCGGCTGCAGTTTCTTGCCCCGTTCAGGGAAGCGCGGGCCTCCCGCTGCGCCCGCCTACGTGTGCCCTGGAATCAGCTACATCCTGAATATAAAAAGGTCTCCGTGCCCAGGTCTGAAGCCATTTATAGCAATTCCTGTTTCCACTGTGGATTTCAGTTTTGCTGATACGGAGGGAAAATTTCAAGCCCTCTGCTGTATAAATTTAGTTAACATTTTATTGCTCGTGACTTTTATCACAGGACTTTTGTTTCTCATTAAATCAGCGAATGAGATTTACTAATAAGCCAAGTGAAATCTAATTAGGGCAGGCCCTTTCCTGAAGGACCCCGCTCCGCCGCCCCACAGATGTTAGGATTCAGGCTGAGCGGCGCCCCCGCGCCCCCGCAGCACTCGCTCGCGCTGCATTTAGCACAAAAGCTGGGATCATTTCATAGCTTTGTTTCCTGAAAATGAATATGCGTTGCCTCAAGGATCAAAACCAAAAATAGGTGGAAAGGCCATGGGCCTGCTCCGGCAGTGAAATCCATATATTAAATGCAACTTTGCAATTCATGCTCGACGGGACTATTGTGAAAATGAGAAGAGATTTCTAGATTAATGCTGGGGTTCTGATTTCCCTTTGGTTACGTGGAAGTTCTGTTTTCAGGCTGAGCAGAGCTCACGCCCCTCGGTCACACGTGTCCTCAGAGGTGTCTCCCCCGGCGGGCACCTTCCCCTCACGGTCATGCCTGTAGGGACTAAAATCACTACTGTGCGTTTCTAGGGTTTTCTCTTGCCTACCGTCGAAAGAGAGGTGTGTTTTCTCTCCTTCCAGGTCCTCCCCGTGTCCCCGTGGGGTCAGGCGCCTTGGCTGCCGGGCCCCGCCACCCGTCCTCAGGGCTGCAAGGCCGCCTCCATCCGTCACTTTTTCCCTCTTGGGCTGAGATCAGAGGCTCAAGGCTCGGTGGTGCTGCTCACGGGGGAGGGGCGGCGGCTGGGCCTGTCTTTTGACCCAGCTGTCAAGAGGACGATGGCTCTCCAGGTGTTCTCAAAAGGTGCTCACCTAGGGACTTGTGAAAGAAAAGCCAGTATGACCTCGTAGATGGACACATAACCAGTGGGTGTTGCTCATGGAGACTTTCTTGCCATCCTCCCCGGCCCTGTGCCGCCCCCTCGCCGCCACCCGCTGCTGCCCCAGGAGCCCCGGCCCGTTTCCACGTGGGTGCCCCTCACCTGGGGCCCATCTCCTTCGTGTTCTCTCCCGCCTAGAATCACCCCCTCTCCAGGAAGCGCCGGTGTCTTAAGTGAGAAGTGGCCGCCAGACACCTTGCCTGGCCTGGGGCTCCAGAGTCACTGTTTCCGGGGGTTTCTTATGATCGACCGTGCCCCCTGAGGCCACGCTTTCACGTCTACCGCAGATTCAGGACCGTGGAGCTTTGCACCTTAGCGCCTCTTGGATTTCATCTCTACATTCGCTTTCCCGCAGTAAGAGTTCTCGCAATTACAGAAGCAGCAGCTGGCGCCCTCAGAATATGCCTCCGTTAGGGCTTTGCTCGGCCTGGCTACATGTACAGCTTCACAACACACCACGCGTTTCCGCCGCCCCGTCCCGAGAGCAGTGCTGTGGCTTTTCTGCACGAGCGATTCCGCTCTGATTGGTCTAGCGCCGCTTCGGCGCCCTCACGCATCCCGCCGTGAGCTGCCCTGCTCCCCTGAGCAATCTTAACTCTGCTAGTCAGTGCCTTGTGCTCAGCCTGGTCAGCGGCATCCCAGCCACTGAGTGTCCAGGCTCGACCCCTGTTGCCCCCTCAGGGGGTACAGCACACCCCTTCCTGAGTTCCTGCCTATTTATTACAGTTGATCTGTGCCCCCCCCCCTTTTAGATCAAATCCATGAATAGAAAATCCTTGGCTCAGAATTTCTCTCTTTGGTTATTTTAAATATGTTGCCACGTGTTTCCGGCACAAAGCCTTGCTGTCGCAGAGTATGCCGTGCGCCAGTTTTCTCACCTTGTTAAGTACCCTTTTCCCAGTGGGACAAAGAATCTTTTATTGCCCTTTTAAGTCCAGTTTTTAAAAACGATCGCATCTCAGCGGGCCGTTCTGATGACGCCGCCAGGTGTGTGGTGTGTGTGCCCTTTCGACGCCGGCGTTCACATGTTCTGAATTTCAGGAGCATTTTCTTGAATTGCAGGCTTTTGTACTGTTCTGCTTTCACTTTTTGTTTTTCTTCTTCGAGGACTTCTTTTCCATATGTTGGATCTTCTTTGCCCAAGTCAGCATTTTTCGTTTTTTTGTCACTTATTTCTTTTTCGTTTTTGAAAGCACCTCGTTTCTCCCTGACCCGTCCCCAGGCCCGTAGCCACTGACAGCTGTCACCTGCGCTTCCGGACTCGTCTCCTGACGTCGTGGCCCCTCCTGCCTCCCTCAGGGCGTTTGCGCTCCCATCACTGGTATCCTTAACGTCTCTCCGCTCTCTGGAAGCATCCAGGACGGGTCATCTCGTCTTGTCTTGGGCTCAGTTGTGTCTCTGGTGTGCTTTGTAGCCCAGTCAAGGGCCAGCGCTGCTTTTCTGTAAAGGACAGACAGGAGCTGTTCTGCCTTGTGAGTCACATAAATACTCTGCCACCTGTTATTTTTCTTTCCAACGAGTCTTTAAAATGTAAAAAACATTCTCAGCTGATGACCCAAACAGGCTGAGGTCAAATTTACACATCTAGAGTCTAATACTGTCTGATCTAGCGGCTTATCACTCTGTGCTGCTGCTGCTTTTTCCTGTAGCCGATTTATATCAGATTTTCCCTCAATACTTTCCTGTCCTTTTTTTTTTTTTTTTTAATGTGACTTGTCTCCCGCAACCCCATGGAGCTCGGCTCCCGGCCCCTCTGGCCTCAGAGCCCCCCTCTTCATCTCCTCTCCTCTGTTCCCTGTGGGTCAGCAGCTGGTCGCAGCTCCCCGCCGGGCTTTGCCTCGGCTCCTCCCTCGCCCTTACCTGCTTCTGTCTCCACTTGCCTCTTATCTGGGATCTCAGCGCCGATCCTGCCTCCGTGGGTCCTGCCCCAGAGGAAGCCACTTAGCCTGAGAACCGCTGTGGCCAGGCAGCCTGAGCCCAGGCCTCCTGAAACCACGTCCCTCGCGGGTTCGCCCCAGTGTCTGGAGTAGAAGCTCCTGTTAGGTATGATCTGGAAGGTTACTTTGAGGGCCCGGGGACTCTATGCCATTAATTGATATGTGTGAGCCCTCCTGGACCCCCGCAGCCTGCGGCCACCTCAAGTGGGCGTTCCCGCTTCTGGCGGGGAGGGGCCGCCCCGAGAGCCTCTCGGCTGCTTGGTCTGCGGGGCTCTCCCCTGCCCCGACTCTCCCGGGATGCCGCCCTCAAGTCTGCCAGGGTCCAGCGCTTGCGCTCTCTGCCACGCGCAGCTCCAGGGGCCTCTCACCAGGGTTTGCTCTCAGGAGTCCGGGTTTGGCTCTGCTTTCCACTGGCTCTGCTCTTGTGTGGGGATTTGAGATGCTTCAAATCTATGCTCCCTCACCCCCCGTTTCCTGAAGCAAAATCTGGCAGATAGAGTGGACCCCAGAGATGGGGGGGCCACCCCTGAGACGCCTCCAATTCCTGTCAAACAGCAAAGCAGAAACTCTGGGCCCACTGGGCTTGGTGTCAGGGAAGCCATGTTTCCTTGTCCTGTTTTTGTGGCTGACTCAAACCCCTCGTTTCTGCTTTGGCCCTGTCTTCTCTAAATTGGGGGCCCCGTGCCCCCTGGGGGTTGCTGCGAGGAGCAGATGTGGCGGCCTGCTAGCCCGAGCCTGGTGCTAGCCCCGGGGTGGCCCCCACTAGAGCGTGGCTCCTAAGTGGGCCCAGGAGCCCTCATTGCCCCCTGCCCGGGAGAGCGTCCGCCCTGGAAACGCAGGCCGGCACCCCTCGCTGGCCTTCCAGAAGAGCCTGCTGACCCTGGGCTAGGACCTCCGCCAGGGCGGGGCGGCAGAGTGGCATCTCATCCTCCTACTGGTTCTTTAAGACAGGTTACTGGGATGTCGGGCAAAGGGCTGTTGTCACAGAGACCCCGGCCCAGCAGCAGCGGGAGGGGCAGCCCCGCCCGCAAGTCCTCGCTGGGAATGTCCAGGCCGGTGACTGCCGGGGGCAGGGAGCGGGTGAAGGGACAGTGAGGAGTGGCTGCTGAGGAAGACGGGTCCCCTTGGGGTGATGGAATGTTCTGGATGCCCCGAATGCTGCAAGGCAGTGAACGTCATGTTCGTTTTACGTCTGTGTAAACCCTCCGCGCACGCGCTGGCTCTGGGAATGCCAAGCCAGGTGCCTGGAGGCCTGAGGTGTGTCCCCACCGACCTGTCGGCCCTGCGGCTATCCTGGGGCCCAGCTGGGCTCCTAGTTTGTGCTCAGTCCTTCTCCGCAGCCAGGAGACAGCCCGGAAGGTGGGAGCTCGGTCTCCCCCGTCCCCGGCAGGCACATAGTAGGTGGTGTGGTGGCGGGAAGGGAGAAGCCCCCCCCTTCAGCCCCTCGGTTCAGCAGCGTCCGTGGGATATCAGGGAGGCACCTGATGGCCCCGTCACTAGGGGAGGGTGGGGGTTGGGTGTCCCCCCGACTGGGCCCCTCTGCCAGCTCCCCAGAGCCAGGGCTGCCTGGGTGGACCAGCCTCTCCTCGCCCTCCCGGAGGCCCCGGGCCCAGGTGACTGGTGCGCTCACTCACCGCCCTGTCCCTCTGGGGCGGCCTCATCCGCGCAGCAGGCTCCTCGGGGCGGGGGGGGGGGGGAGCAGGGGGCGGCGTCTCCTCCCGCGAGCAGCTCCAGACTTCTGTCTCCGCCGAACCACCCACGATTCCCACACACAGGAGCTCGAAGGTGTCATGTGAACCAAGAAATATATGCCGAGGCGACCCTTTCCGCAGCGCCGCGGGGAGGGAAGGAGCCGAGGCCAGCGGCCTTTCCAGCTGGAGGCCACGCTGCTCAGGGGCGGGCCGGGAGCCCGGGGAGGTGGCCGAGCCCTGGAGGAAGGGGGAGCTGGAGGGCTGGACGTGGAGGGGGCCTGGCAGGACGTGGTATGTGGGTGAGGGGGCCATGGGGGTTCTGAGGCCCTTGAGAGGTGTGTCAGCCGTGCCGCCCCGGGGGGGAGCCTAGAACCCCCTCGAGTGCCGCAGGCAGGGGTGGGAGCCGCGTCCTCCCGTCTGTGGGTGGCACCAGGGTCTCCCCTGCAGATGGCTGCAGCGGCGCCGGTGACTGTAGCTGCAGAGACTCGGGGCCTGTCGTGACTGCAGGCGTGTGAGTGTGGGGTTTCCACGGGAGGCCCTGGAGCAGACGCAGGAGCTCAGGGTCGGCTTCAGCTCGCGCGCCTGCTCGTCCTGGCATCTCCCTCTGCCCTGGCCCTGCGGGAAGGCCACGGAGCAGCCTTTGTGGTTCACGGGTTGTGGGGAACCCCGAGCTCTAAGGCCCCGTTCTCAAGCAGCGGCTTCCTGGGAGCTCGGCCGGGTGCTCCTGCACGTGCCCGGCTGCTTCAGGCACAGCCCGCGCCTGGAGAAGGCACCCCTGGCCGCGAGGGGGTGCGGGGCTGCTGGCGGGCCTCACAGTGTCATCGCGTGTCGTGAGCCCGCCCGTCAGTCTCCATCAGACAGACCCTGGGGGTGTCCCCAGAGCCGCAGGGAAGCTGCCGCCCCCCGCCCCGCCCCCTCCCCCGGCATCCCACCCGCCCCCGCCTCGCTGCCTTGTGCAGGGCAGGACGCCGTCATCCCCTCGCCAGGCCCGGCCGCGCCGAGGCTGATGCCAACGCCCCGCTCAGAGGTGGCCCTGCGCTGAGCTGGCTGGGGAGGCAGAGCCTGCTTGCGGCAGCTTCGCCCTGGACTTGGCACACGAGGGCCACGGCGCCCGAGCAGGTTGGGGTGGGTGCGTCCTGTCCCAGTGACGCCCGTCTCGCGGCGGGTCAGACCTTCCCCGTCCACGGTGCTCCTCACATTGGAGACTCCTGGGCTGGCGGTCCAGCCCCCCACACCAGCGTTTAAAGTGGGTCAGGCTGCGCACACATACCGTTAAATCACAGCTGTCTGGATGCCTTTCCGTCCAAACGGGCCCGTCGTCTGCTGGGAAAGCCATCAGCTCCGCCTGGCCGCTCCCACCCCGGCTCCCCCACACCGCGTGTGATCCATCACCGCCGGCCACTTCCCTGGAGCGGCTCTCAGGCCGCTGCCCCGGCGCGGCTGGTGCCCACTCTCACCCTGAACGTGTGTGGCCCAGGCAGGTCCGTCCCCGCCTCCGAGGCTCAGGGCCCTTGCGGGAGCAGCGGGCGACAGGAGCGGGGTGTGGTGAACTGGCCCCTCACGCCGCTAAGGCCTGGCGCGGGCTCGATGTGCAGCGGGTGTTAAACATCTATTAATGGAAAGGAAATGATTCGCCTTTGAACCTTTGCTTCCCTGAGCTGCCATCTCTGCTGCTGAGGCGGGGACGGCCATGGGTATGCTGAGCTCCAGGAGCATGTCCTAGGAGAGGAAGGCCAGGAGGGCAGTTGTTTGAGTCCAGGGAGGTGAGGGGGTAGACCTTTTAGGATGAGTCCCCAAACGAGACCCCCTGCAACGAGAGGGACCCGTCACTTCAGAGCCCAGTGGACAGAGCTGGGCAGGAGCAGGAGGGGCAGAGCTCGCTGCCTAAGGACACGAGTGAAGCCTGGCGCTGCGGGGCCAAGTGAGGTCTAGCCCGGCTCGTCCAGGAGTATCCTGGCGGCTCGGACCTGGGCAGCAGAGGAGCCAGAGCTGGGCAACCCCTAATGGTGCACCCTGCACGCCTGTGGCACTCGGGCCCTGCCCAGCCCTGACACAGCTCCTGGCGAGCTCCGGAGATGCCGTGTTGGGGAAGCCTGTGTCGGACCTTCCCGGGACGAAAGGGCAGCAGTGCTGTGGGGAGCGGCTGTGAGCCCATACCCGGCGTCTTCGTGGAGGGCTGCCTGCAGGAGGCGTCGCGACGCCCTCCTGGAGGGACAGGCAGCCATCTGGGGCTGAGGACTGGGGAAAGCCCCCTGCAGGAGAGCACGGTGGGAGCTGGGGTGCACTGGGGAAGATGGGCGCAGGGAGTGCTCCTTTGTGCACTGGAGAGACACCGGGCAGCAGGGCCCCCCCGAGTGCTGAGTGTGGGGGTGTCTCCCTGCAGGAGGGGTGCAGCGGGGCAGGCGTCAGGGCCAGGAGCTCGGGGGCGCCCAGCCCGGCACGTTGGCCAGGGGCAGAATCTGAACGGGGAAAGCACATTCCCCAGAAAGGAGGTGCTGGGGGTATGGATGGAGGCGTGACGGGGCGCCCCGAGGCCTGGAGAGTGTGACGAGTGTGCAAGGGTGTCTGTGCCCGGCCGTTGCTGCCCATATCCTCCCCGGTGGGGACGTCATGAGACCCAGCGATGCACGTGTGCCCTGTGCTGGCGTGTGCGTGCGTGTGTGTCCCCCTTGTGCCCCTGCGTGTGCCCGTGCGTGTGTGCACTGTGGCCTGGTGCTGTGGGCAGCCGTCTGCATGTCCCAGCAGGCCGTGGGGACAGCTGCCCCCTCCCTCCTGAGGTTCTCCCCGCCCAGGTCAGGACTCAGCGTAGTCGGGACAGACTTGGGGAGAGCGAGAGAAGAAATGGGGGAAAGAGAAAGGAGAAGGATGGGGGTCAGAGCGGGACCCCGGTTCTTGTAGCCCCTCGCAGGCCAGAGCCGAAGCGGAAGTGCTCCGTGAGGGGGAGCCTGAGGCCTATTTGTGGGGGTGTGGTTGGCGCAGCTGAAACCCGGGCCCGCCCGCTGCAGCCGCACCGGCCTGCCGGGACGGGCCCTGTGTGTGGGCGCGAGGCCGGGGCCATCGGGGGCCGGGACGGGGGTTGCTGCGGGATGTCGCTGGTGGGAGGGACGAGGTGTCCGAGGAGAAGGCGGCTTTGGGGGCCGGTGACGCAGGCCGGGCTCGCGAGGTGTGTGGAGGTGGGTCTTGGGAGGGGACGGCGGGACGCGGCCACTGCTGCCCCTCCTCTGGAGGGACCCGGAGTTCAGGCTCCAGCCCTGGTGACCCCAGTGGGACGCCGAGTTCTGCCAGGTCCCTGAGCCCGCTAGCTGGACTGACATCTGTGGAGACAGAAGGGGGGCTCGGGGCCAGGATAGAAGAGGGCGGGGTGTCCCCCCCCAAAGTGGCAGTGGGTGGTTCTGGCGATGGCGTCCAGGGTCAGGCGGTCGTGGCTGGCGCGGAGGGCGCAACCTCCCTCGTGGGCGCCTTGGACTCCCGCTGGTGAGGGGCGTAAGATCGTGCCCAGCTCACGGCTTGTCACGCGGTTTCCCTTGCGCTCTCTGTGACCCTGAGCGAGCTCCTTGTAACGTGTCCCCCGCTGCCTCGTCTGTGAAACGGGGTAGCCAGAACAGACCCACCTGGCGGGGCTGTGGGTGGTTCAGACCGGCGGCTGAGCTCAGTGCTCCTGCAGCAGCCGACAGGGCGTGTCCCGGGCCAGCCGCTGTGGCCTCTGTTGTGATCCCACCCAGGTCGTCAAGCCTCGCTCCCCGCACACACCACCCCTGCTCGGAAGGCGCTTCGGGGCGACCTGGGCGGGGGTGTTCTCGTCTCTGCCATTTCCCGGTGAGGGAACTGCATCTCCAAGAGGGTGTCCCCCTTGTGTGGTGCCCCCACCCGTAAAGCGGTGGGGGGATATTCTCTGCACCCTGACTGTAGTGCAAACCCAGGGGCTGAGACACGCAGAGACTGGGGCTCCGCCATGGCCCCCCGTGGCTCCCATCAAGTAGCAGGAAGGGGAGAGGGGTGACCCGGCCTCAGCTCGCACATCTGTGAACTGGTGTGAGGTGCCGCCCCCGCCCGGCGCTCCTGCCGAGGCTGCCCCGGGCCTCTGTCCCGAGCGGGCTGCAGATGGGGCCGAGGCTCCCACCTCTCGCTGACAATCTGTTTCTCCTCCTAGACAAGGTGGGTGCCCGGCCAAGGTCGTTGCTGCTGGGGTGCTCGGGGGCCGTGAGGTGATGTCATGAAGGTCTCTTACCGTCACCGTCTCCACACAGGCAACAGGAGATTTGTTTTTTAAAGATTTATTTATTTTTATACAAGAGCTGGGGTACAGGCCAGAGGTGTGGGGGGTGAGAGGATCCTCCAGAGCCAGAGCGGGGAGCAGAGCAGGCAGAAGGACCGAGGTACACTGCTGAGGGGAGCAGCGGGCGGCAGGAGAGGCCTGCTGCGCCCTGTGGGTAGCTCCCTGGCTGGCCGGGATCAAACCCGCGCCGCAGAGGCTGCGGGCAGCTTCACAGTGTGGCGCTCAACCCGCTGCGCCACCGGGGAGGCCCCAATAGTAGATTTTCAAGCTTTCCGAAAACTGGAAATGTATTTATTGTCAAACCGCCTGGATGCACGAGAGCTCTTGGCTGTTTCTCACTTGTTTCAAGAAAGGAGCCCCCGGGTGGCGACTGCAGGGGGCACCTCTGACAGCGTCATGCCAGGTCCCCATGCCAGGCATGGCTGCGTGTGCAGCAGGGCCTCTGGGCTCACCCCCGGCTTTGGCACGGCCCCTCCCGCCCACATCTGTCGTGCTGGGCCTCTCACCCGTCTCTCCAGGCAGCCTTTGAAGAGGGCGCGGGTGTCTGCCGGCCCATCACCAGGCGGGGGACCTGCGGGGACGGCCAGGCAGTGGCTTCCCGCTGCTGTTCTGAGTGCCCCTCCCCAGGGCCTGGGCGGGGCTGGGCGGTGGGGGGGATTTGCCTGCTGATAGCCACCTGGGGGCAGGCCTCGGAGCTAATCTTGGCGTGAAGGGCTCAGATAAGGCCTGCAAACAGGGCCTGGCGGTGGTTCCTGGCAGGCCATCAAAGGCCGGCGCCCCGGGTCACAGGTGTTCCGGAAGCTGCTCCTGGATCGCCACTGGCCACACAGCAAAACAGGCCGCTTCTGTTTGCACCCTGTCCGAGGCTGTGGACAGCGAGGGCAGCGCCGGGGTCTGGAGCCAGGGTCAGGGACAGAGGAGGGCTGGCGGACCCGGCCTGCCGAGCGCAGAGTGTGGGGGGAGTGCCACAGGGTCAAGGTCCTGGGGTGCAGAGCCAGAGGCGAGACCGGGCCCTGGGATGGAGCTGACGCAGCTGTGGGGGGCTTGCAAGATCTGGCAGGTGGCTCAGCACCCCTGGCCTTCCAGGCCTCCCAGCCCAGGGGAGCAGCTCCTCACCCCACCTACCCAGGTGTGGGGCCCCCACCCCCAGACAGGGCTCTCAGCTGGGACACTGCATAACTGTGTAGCGTAGTGGCGGGTTGGGGGGCACAGCTGGCACCTGGTGGGTGGAGCTCGGGTCGCTGCTCAGCACCCTGCTCTCACCCGACCCCAAACGTGCACAGTGCTGGGGCCAGGCTCCATTGTGTAGACAAGAGCCCAAGACCTGAGCGGGGGGAAGACTTGCTGCGGCCGTGACAAAGCCAGGGCTGGCGTCCATCTCCGCCCCTTGGGTGCCGGCCCCCTGTGCCCAGCCTCCCGGTGCTGGGGTCTGCGTCCGTCCCGCTGCAGGACAGGCAGGCTCGGGGCGCAGCTGCCCTGGGGCTGCTCTGTCACTTAAGAGCCGCCGTGTCCTGCTTCAAGCCTGGGGAGGGCACCCTGGTCTGTGCGGAAAACGCGTCAGGAGCCACAGCCCTGGCTGCCCCCACCCCGCGGCGGCCCAGCCCGGCAGGGCCAGGCCTCGCACAGCCCCGCTCCAGGGAGGAGCGGCTCCCAGCGCTGCGTTCACGGCAGGTTTTTCAAATTCTTTGACAGCACTTGGAACAGCCAGGGGACGGATAAATCTCCCTGCGCCCCCCCCGGCCCCGCCTCCCTGTGGCCTGATCGGAGTCCTGGGCTGGGGGCGGCTTCCGTTCTCTCCCCAGTCGGTGGGGAGCTGGGGGTGGTGGCTGGGGCTTGAGGCCCGCTGTCCCAGGGGAGCCCGGCTCACTGTCCCCGTCTGCTGGCCTGGAGGCCGCGTGGGGACAGCAGGGCGCACAGCCCGGGCTGGAGAGTGGGAAGTCCCGGCACCTGCAGGGGAGGCTGCGGGGCCACGCGGCTTCCTGGAGGGTGTCAGGGTGGTGGGGAGGTGCATGCTGTGGGGGGCGCTGGGGACCCACAGGGAAGCCCTGCCACGGCGGGGTCTTCCTGCATCTGTTTCACTTCACCCAGGGGCGCAAAACATGCGTCCCCCAGAGCCACTGGCCGTGCAGCGGCACACGGGACGCCTGTGCTGTTCGGGGGTCGGGCTCCTCAGGAGCGCCCTGCCCCCTCCCCGGTTCCTGTAAGTGACCCTCCTTGCTGACCCGTGCAGGGGCCTCGTCTCTGTGGCTGTCCGTGGTCTGTGTGGCCTCCTGGGCCTGGCCCTCGGCCTCCTGCAGCTGGGAGGGAGCGGTGCCTGCGCTCTGGCCCGGGAGGCAGGGCAGGGCGGTGGTCTTGCCTGAGGGATCCCCTCGAGCAGGGAAGGGGCCTGCTCCCTCCATCATGGCGGTCAGGGCTTTGAGCCTGGCTGTTGATGATCACGCGGAAGAGTGCCCTGGGCAGAAGGAACAGCAGTTGCAAAGCCTCTGAGCTGGAGCAGGAGTCACTTCGTCTCCTTTCTCTGGGGGCGGCAGCTCCTGCGTGGGCTTTGGTGAACAGATGGGGTGTTGCAGGCTGTGTGGGTGCACCCTGCGCAGAGGCTTGGGGCCTCAGGATAAAGGCGCCCTCCAGGGGCGGGGGGGATCGTGCGGGGAGGCGGTGCAAGCTGCTGGCCTCGCAGGCCGTGGGCTGGAGTCTGGCCAGGGACATCCATCACCACGGGGCGGGGGCAGGTATTTCTTCTGCCCCTCGCGCGGAAGCCATGAATGGCTCCTCTGTGCTTCGCCCCACATGGCGCCCGTCAGTAACAGCGTATTTTTAGCAGCAGCCACAGCGCGAGGCAGAACCTGCCCTTGGAGGCGCAGGCGTGGCCTTGCAGCTGCCCAGTCGCGGCCTGTGTTTGGGGCGGGTCGGAGGGGGGACGGGGAGCGGAGGTCAGAGGACAGGTCACATTTGTCTCGGGGTGGGACGCAGGGACTGGCGTCTGGGTGGCCTCTTCCTAGGGGCGGGAGGCTGAGCTGGGGCCCAAGTGCCTCTGTCCCCGCCCGCCCGCTGGCCGCCCTGCTGGTGCCCCGGGGCACTCGGGCTGTGGGGGCTTGTGCGGGGGGCCCCGTGGGGGCATCCTGGGCCCACCTCCCAGGCGGGGCAGGGAAGCATCTAGCACTGTGGGTGGGCGGGGCCCAGTGTGCCGGCCCCCACCTGGGACGCCGCTTGCCCGCACTGCACAGTGTGCCCGAGCAGCCTCGTAGCCCTGAATGAAGGGAACTTCGAGGAAGTTTCCGATGCAAACTCTGAAAGAGCGGTGGCGCTCACTAGAATGTGTTCTGCGAATCCAGGGCCCCCCAGAGGGGATGGTGGTCCGTCGCCCCCAGAGAGAGCCTTCCCAGCCTCCGTGCTCCCAGTCCCGGGCGCCGGGGCTGCCTCTGCTGCGGGCTGGGCGGCCTCCCGTGGCCCCACCAGGGCCCTCCTGCCTGTTCCTCGCCCTGCTCTTAGCCCTGCTCTGCCTCCCGCCCACCCCCCAGCTGAGGCCGGTCTCTACGGTCAACCTCGAGCCCAGAGGATTCTGGGAAGGCGGGCGGCGTGGGGGAGGGGCGGGGCAGGACAATGGGGCCTTGTTTGCTCTGCGGGCAGCACCGCTGGACCCCCGGTGGGCGGGCCTGCTCCGCGCGGAGTCAGCAGTCCTGGGCGGCAGCGAGAGGCCGAGAGGGGCTCGCCGGTGAGCGCTGGCCGCACATCAGAGGCCCAGGCCTGTTTTGGTCAGGAAGCCGGGGACACTGTCGCGGGGCCAGCCGGCCGCGGCCTCCCCCAGCCCTGCCCTTTATCAGCTTCCTCCTCCCTCTGGCCGCAAACAAAGGCCCGTACCTGGGCCGGGGACACCGTGACACAGGATGTTCCCAGCGTTGGGGACGCTTCCTCTGCCGTCCGCCCGCCGGGCCTGGCGCGGCCGGGGCTCCGGAGCGGCTGTGACACTCCCCATGCACAAGCAACAAGGCCGTAAATCTGGGCCTGCCGCGGGGTGGCCGCGGGGCCGGCTCTGGGCGGGCGGGCCGAGGTGGAAGGGGCTCCACAGAACACACCTCCTGCCGGCCGGCAGGGCCGGGGGTCGGGGTTGCCGCGGGGCCTAGGAGAGCCAGGTCTGCCCGTCCCCATCCCCGTCCGGTGAGCCCGGGGAGACGCCCCCGGCCGGACTCCCCCGCTGCAGAGTGCGCCAAGAGCTTGGCTGCTGAGGATGCTGGGCCCAGGGAAGGGGGCGCTCAGGGGCCACACAGAGGGGCGTTGGGTTGTGCCGAGACTGGCAGGGCAGGACGGCACCAGCAATGCTCGGGCAGGGGTGACGGGGGTGATGGTGCCCTGCGGGCTGGTGCCAGGCTGCCCTGTGCGTGGGCAGGGACCCTGGAGGAGGAGAGGAGCAGAGGGAGGGACAGGGCGCTGGCTGGACGGCAGGCCGGTGAGGGTGGACGCAGGGCACGTGGATGGCAGATGACAGACGACTGAGGGGGAGGTCGAGGGTAGGCCATGGCAGGAGACAGAGAAACATGGCCCCTCCCCACCCCTGCAGCCCCCCGCCCCGCCGAGCTGCCACGCCCTCCGGGCAGCGGGTCCCCTCAAGGCCGAGCGAGGCAGTGGGCCGCTGAGGGCAGCACCGGCCAGAGAGCTCGGGCGCCCACAAGGGGTCCAGCCAGGTTTACTGGCCTCGAATCACAACGCTGCTTTTCGGCCGAGTGACCAGGGCCTCGGCTCTGCGTCCACCGACGCCAGCTGTCCAGGCACACCCCATCTTGATGTGGAGCCGAGGTCAGGGCGGCGCCGGGCCTTCCAGGCTTGGGGGCCACGTATACCCACCTCTCTCGAGCAGGAACCACGTCCTGGAGCCCGGGAGCAGGCCCCGGGGGCAGGAGGCGGCCGTGGGGCGAGCGGTCCCGGCGCAGGGGAGGGACACTCACTGAGGGGCAGGCTTGCCAGCTTCCCGGGGCTCTGGGACGCCCCGCCCAAGTCCTCTGGCAGCCTCCGGAGTGGGAGCCCCCCTCATCCGTGTCACCCACACATGTCAGAGTGGCCGGGCAGCCTGCGGAGGCCCAGAGGCTGGCAGGGGAGAGGACGCAGCATGGATGTGAGTTGAGAGCTGGGCTGGCTGGGTCGGAGGGGCTGGCAGGGCACCCCGACTCCGGCCCGCTTGCGAGGCAGGGCCACAGATGTGCAGGTCTCGGACTGCGGGGGACCTTCTCTCCTGCACCCCACAACAAGAGACTTCACCTCTCCCGCAGCGGACAGCAGGGGCAGGTGCTCGTGCCTGGGAAGCGGAGGAGCCCGCGCCAGCACACCCGGTGCCCGGGAGAGGCCCAGAGCTCTGTCGCCTGCTGCGCCACCCGCCCAGCCTGACGATGGGGTCTGGGCGGGAGGCCGGCCTCCCTCAGGGCCACCCATTGTCCCGACGGCAGGCCCTGCCAGGCGGCAGCTTCCGGGCACCGCGGTCCAGTGTCGCGGGTGAGCGCTGCTTGCGTGACAGGGCCCAGGGGAAACACAGTGTCTGGCCCAAGAGACCTGGCGCTGGGAGACTTGGGTTGGGGGTGTGGGGGTGGGAGGGGCCAGAGGGCGTCCCCGAGGGTCTGGCCCTGGGACAGGGAGGCAGCTGGCTCCGCCGCACCTCACATGCAGGGAGCCGGCGAGCCACCGCCCCGTCACCTCCAGAAGCGCGAGGACGGCCAGACGCGTGGGCAAGCCGTGACAGGTCAGCCGCGCACCACGTCCTCGCGTGGGCACAGCCTCACCCACAGGGGGACCAGGGCACGAGCTGCCAGCACCTGCTCGGCCGGGCCCCGGCTGCGCTGAGGATGCACTCGGCCGGGCTGAGGCGCGCGCGGGAAGACTGGAGGCCGCGTCCCTGCGCCCTGTGGGATCGGAAGGGAAGACTCCAGACAGAATTAGAAGCGCTCCAAGCGGGGAGCTCGCAGGAAGCGGGGAGCTTGCAGGAAGTGGGGAGCTCGCAGGAAGCGGGGAGGCGGCACTGCCCCAGCTCCCCGAGCACATGTGCGGCGAGGCGCTGCGGCCGTGGGCTCAGGCCTGGGACAGCAAGCCGGAGCATGGGGCTGTGATCCTGCGGGACTCCCTCCTGCCGCGGGGGGCCGGGGCCGCGTCTGTCCAGCGCACTCAGAGACTGGCCTGACTGCCCGGGCCTCAGTTTCCCCAGCTGTAGTCAGCAGCAGAGGACGGCAGGGCCCCAAGGTCCTCTCCAGGCCACAGGGGCCCCAGCACACTGAACCCGAGGAGGTGGCTGGGGTGACCTCGAGGCCGCACCGCAGGCCTGAGCGAGGCCACTGGGCTTGGCCGGGTGACAGCTGTGACCGCAGCCAGAGGTCACCGGGCATCCTGGCCAGGGCAGCAGCCTCTTACGTGCGTCCCTGCCTGTTGCTCCCTGGGACGCAGCCTCCCTGACAGCCGGGGCCCCGGCACCACGGCTACATCCTGACGGAGGGGAGATGCCGCTCCCGCCCGGCCCCTCTCTCCCTCGGCCAGTGACCTGCAGGCCTGCGCGACGGGGAAACCAAGGCCCGGCTCTGGACCCCGCATCTGGTCAAGGCTTCTCCTGACAGGCTGTGTCCTGCCCGGGGCTGCTGGCCGGCGCCGCCCCTGCTGGCCCCGTCGCGGGGCTGCTGTGACCCTGCCCCTCTCAAGGATGCTGGCGCGGCCCCCGGAGGGGAAATCTTACATAAACTCCAGGAAGAGCCGCTCCGCCGTCCCCGCTTTCCCAGAACCGCGGCTCCACGCGTTGGAGCGTGTTGACTTTGAGCCCCAGCCCGCCGTGGGCCTGGCCGTCGATCAAAGAGGGTGGGTTGTTTTTCCTAAAGTGTCGGCACAGATCAGATCAGCAGAATTTCAGGTGCTGTGAGTCAGCACTTCCTGAGCTGCTACCACCTGCCCCTCCGGCTCGCGCCCGGGCGGCCGCCGTCCCCAGGGGGGTGCCCCGCGGGCTGGTCGGGCGTGGGACTTGGAATCAGCAGCGGCTCCAGAGGGCGGCGGCTTGCAGGGACATGGGGCTCGCGGGGGAGCCTGGTGGTGTCTCCCCGGTCCTGCCGGAAGTGGGTGGGGTGCGTGGGAATGCACCCCGCACGGGGCAGTGTGGGCGGGGAGAGGGTAGAGCTGGTTCTGCAGAGAGTGGGGGCTAGGCCTGGCCTCCCCGAGCTCGCCGACCCGGGGCATGGTCCCCTGCCCCGGCACACACGCTGCTCGCTGTGAGGATGGCTCCTCGGCTCGGAGCGGGGCGATGCCAGAGCAGCCCCTGCGGGGAGAGGCGGCGGGAGGGCGGCCGCTCCTGTGTCCCGCAGGAAGCCGATTCCGAGTCCTCTGCGGTCTCCCCAGGCGTGCGCTGGCTCCCTCCTGCCCCGAGCCCCGTGTCCCGGTGTGCTGGGGACGTGCCACCACTGTGGCGGCGACCAGGCTCTGCGGCGAGGGTCCAGGCCGGTCACCTGGCGTCCTCTGCCTCCTGTGTCTCGGCTGCAGATGTGCTGCCTTCCGGTGGCTGATGGGAAGTGTCTTCGTGCAGACCTTTCTAGAGCAGCTGTTCGTGGCCGTGTGGGGGAGTCCTGCATCCTGTGTCCTTGGGGTGCTGGACTCGGGGCCTCCCGGCGTCTTCTGGACATTCTCGCCCTTCTGTGAAGAATCGGCGTCGCTTTTATAATCTAGAAAAGATGCGTCCAGAGCCCGCAGAGTTACATGCAACGCGGCGGGAGGCGGCCGGGGTGGTGGGGCAGCGGGAGAATGTAGGGGTGGGTCCAGGTGTTGGGGTGGGGGGTCCTGTGAGACCCCGTGGGCTCCCGAGTGGAATTTGGCTCTGACTCCGGCCATGGGTGTGGGGCCATCACGTCTCCTGGGCAGGAGAGGTGGGGCCGCTGCCTGGTGGCCTCGAGCCCGGCTGTGCCGTGTGCGTGGCGAGCGTTGGTTACCGTGTGTGGAGCCGGGAGGCCAGGCGAGGAGGCGCGCGGCCCCAGATGGGCACTGGTGAGGCCTGCTCTGCGGTTGACGGCCCCGCCCAGCACCAGCCCCAGGTGCAGACAGAGGCCCAGAAAGCGCTTCAAGAACCCGGAGAAGCCAGGGGCACACGGGGTGTTCTCTCCCCAGGGCCCTTGGCCAGGCCGCTGCCAGCCTCCGCCCACGGCCGGTCTGTGTGGCACGGGCCCAGGAGCCCCACGTCTGCTGTTGATGTATAAATGGCAAACAGAAACACGCTCGTGCCCGGCCTCTCCCCAGCCTGGCATTGTCTGCTTGGTCACGCCCCAAATGTCAACACACCCAGACTGCTCGGGCCCACGTGACCACAGCCACTGCTAGTGGACAGTCCCGTGTCACTCAGCAGCGGGAAGACGTTCTGAGAAGTGTGTCGTCAGCCAGCCTCACGGGGTGGCACACGCTCCTGGGCTGCGCTGCATGGCCTCCTGGGGTGCGTCCCATGTGTGCCATGTTGCTAGGTGACCCGTGACCGTGTGGCACAGCTCCAGAGCCAGGGTCCTCCTGCGGCCTCCTCCACCCACCCTCAGGCACCCACCTCCAGTCCCTGGCGCCCCCAACCTGTTCTCATCATGTCATGTTGTCACGACAAGGTTGTCACATAGGAACCCGGAGTGCGTGTGGCCCTCTGGGATGGGCTGTTCTTTTACTCAGGGTTTTCATGAGATCCGTCCAGTTGTTCGGTGTGTCAGTCCCTTTTCGTTGCTGTGTGGTATTCCACATGCGTGCACTGTAGTTAAACAGTGCACCAAGGAGGGCACTTGGACTGTTGTGGCTCCTGTCTAATTCCATGTTCCCATGTCCCTGTTTTCTAATGGGCCTTCCTGCTCTTCCTCACCCCCCTCACAGGCCCTCCCCTGCAGAGGCTGCTTTCACAGTGTAAACCACACCCTACCGCCTCCCTCAAGAATGTCTTCATACTCCAGACAGGCGGGAAAGTCCCTGCTGCGCTGTCCAAGGTGGCCTGCGTGGACCCCAGGTAAGGGTGGCCTGCGTGGACCCCAGGTAAGGGCGGCCTGCGTGGACCCCAGTAAGTACCCCAGGGCGGCCTGCATGGACCCCAAGTAAGGGTGGCCTGCGTGGACCCCAGGTAAGGGTGGCCTGCGTGGACCCCAGGTAAGGGCGGCCTGCGTGGACCCCAGGTAAGGGCGGCCTGCGTGGACCCCAGGTAAGGGCGGCCTGCGTGGACCCCAGGTAAGGGCGGCCTGCGTGGACCCCAGGTAAGGGCGGCCTGCGTGGACCCCAGGTAAGGGCGGCCTGCGTGGACCCCAGGTAAGGGCGGCCTGCGTGGACCCCAGGTAAGGGTGGCCTGCGTGGACCGCAGGTAAGGTCGTGCTGCTCAGGGCTGGGCTCTCACCCCTCAGCTGCCGTGCCCTCCAGCTGACTGAAGGGGAAGTTCATGACTCTCTCTGCACCCAAGTGATGTCCCCCAAGAATGCAGTCACTGTGGGGTCTGCCTGGTGGACAGCAGAGTGCAGGGTGACGGCACTTGGGGTGGTTGCTGAGCGCGACACCTGGAACAGTGATCCTTGGCTAGATGCCAGGCCCTGCTGCGCCCCCTGAGCGGCCCCTGCTGTCTGAGCTCCCTCGCACTGGCTCTCCTCCTCCCTCCGGCCCGCAGCTCCCGCCGACCTCGGCGCACTGGCGCACACAGCGTCCTCCTGGGAGGCTCTTGGTTTTTCCTCTTTCCCCTGTTCATGTCATTTCCTCCAGGAAGCCTTCCCTGACTCACGGGCCAGGTCAAAGGTCCTCATCATTCTTCAGGGCACCTTCTTCTCCTCGGTCACTTACGGCAGGTGTTGACTCTGCCCGTGTCTCTAGAATGCGATTTCCACAAGGGCCAGAACTTCCCACCGGCTTACTAGGTGCTCAGGGAATGAATGACCCTCACCCTTGGCAGAGCAGCTATGCCTGCCACTGCCTCTCAGCCACCTGCCCCCGCCTGTCTTCAGTGTCGCAACATGCAGGGAGTCGAAATCTGAGAACAAGGGGGGCCCTTCGTGTTGCCCCCGGGCGACGCAGCGATGTTGGCCCTGCCTCTCTGCGGACCGGCTCCTGGCCAGCGGCTTTGGGCCCTCATGCATTCAGCCCTCGGGGCTCTCCTGTCTCTCCTGGGGCCGCTGGACAGAGACCTGGAACCGCAGAGCTGCCTCTCACGCCTGTCCTCTGTGTTGTGGATGAGAAAGTCGCATGAGAGCCGCTCGAACGCCAACAATTTGGGGCGTCCAGGGCTTTCACTGTTTCGGTCCAAATCATTTTAGTTGCTGAAAAAGGAACCCCCCGCATCCATCATGCAGGTGCCCCTCCACCCTGCTTCCCAGCCCGGAAGCGCCCGCTGCTCTGTCTCCTTCAGCCGCCGCGCGCCGTGATGTGGCTCCGGCGTCTGGCTCCTGTGCTCAGTGTCGTCTCCCCGGGCTTGTCGTGGCTGCTTTGTGTTCTCTGGGGTTGCACTGGAGGCGGAACTGCTGGGGCAGCTGCTGCGCGTGTCGAGCTGTCTGAGGAGGCCCGTGCTTCCCAGATCGCCCCACGTATGGCCCCGTCTTTGCTTCCTTTCCTGGCTTCACCCAAAAGTGGCTGCTGCAGATGTCACCCCAAGCCCTGGAACGCCTGCGGCGGCCTCCCTGCGGCACCCTCCCTCCCTCCCCCCTCCCTCGCTGATGAATGAGCTGAGTGAATGTGGAGGAGCAGGCTTGGGGCCCTGCCCCCCCCAACTGTGGACCTCGGGCAGCCACGTGAGCCCCCTTGGTCTGGAAAGTGAGGGAGACACAGTACCCCCAGTGCGGCTGTAAGGAGGGCGGCGTGCGCTGTGATGTGGCCTGGCACCCACGGGTGCTCTGTCAGCCCCGGCACGGTCAGCTGCTGCTGCGTGAGCGACAGCCTCTCCCGGTGCAGAGGGCACCCCAGGCGAGGCTGCTGCCTCTCAGGGCCCTGCTGTCTGGTTGGCGAGAGCAGACTGGCCCAGGGCCTGACCCCCCGGGAGGGGGCCCGCTGTCGCGCACTGGCTCAGACACGAGGCGGCACCGCAGCGGCAGCGCGAGGCGAGCGGCGCTGCTGTGCGCGGGTTAAAGCGGGAAGCACTTCCAGGCAGCTTCCCCCAGCTCACGGGGCCCCGCAGACCCGGCCTGTCCACCCGCCCACGCCCATGCTGCCTGCTCGGCCTGCCGCCCACAGGCAGGCCGAGGCCTAAGGGGAAGGCGTGTGGGCAGGTGGCGGCACCGGAACCGAATCCAGGTTCTCTCTTGTCACGTCGGACTCGGTTCTCAACAAGCCGTCGGGCGCCCCCTCCGACGCCCCACGGGGACCCCGCTTTCCTTGAGTGGCTGCAGCGTGGGGCGGATCTCCTGGTCCCCGGAGCCCGTGCGGCTGTCTGGCCGCCCCAGCCCGGGACGTGTTTGTTTTCGTCCTCCAGCGAGTATTTCCATTCGCCCTGGGTGGAAAAACAAGCCTCCGTGTTGTTGTGACCATTTCAAAGGGACGGCCGGGCCGCAAGATATCCGCCGGAGCCCGCCCCAGCACGCCCGTGGCTTCAGATGCGTCGATTTTATCAGCTCTCGGCCCCACGTATTTGTGAAAGTGCCCAGCTCCCGAGGGCGGGCGCCCTGCAGCACGGAGGGGCGCGCCGTGGCCAAGAGCAGCAGGTCTGGTGCCCTCGCCCTGCCACCGTCCTCCCGGCAGCCACTCGTTCCGGGAACGGAGCAGAATCGGGGGGAGCCAGTGCGGGGATCTCCACAAGGCCCTGGGGTGCCAGCGGGGACGGAGCAAAGGCCAGCTCGGGAGAGGGTCACCATGAGGCGAGCGGCCAGCCCAGCTGGGTCGGGCCTCAGAGGTGCCTTCTGCCCGGGGTGGGGGGGGGGGCGTTCTTGGTGAGAGGAAGGCCGGGCGCCCAGCCTGCGGACGCGCAGACTCCTGACCCAGGGGCGGCCCACCCTCTGCGGGCAGACAGGCCCCTGCGCCCCCACCGTGCCCGCGACCTCTCCCAAGGGGCTTCCTGGGAGCCTCGGGGGCAACGCCGACTCCCTGCGCTGAGCCCGGCGGGGCAGGCGGGGAGTGAGGCGGCGGCTCTGGCCTGGGAGCAGCGTCGGCCAGAGCACCCGAGAGCGGGCACGCCTGGGCCGCCAGAGGAGGGACCTCGGGAGCACCAGCCGGGCTCCTTGTCGTGTGTGGAGGCCCCCCGCGTCCCCCACCTCTAGGTTGCAGCTCCTCCCCCCAGACCCGCTGCGGGCGGGACCCCGCGCTCCAGCCCCCGTCGCACCGTGGCCCGGCGCTCAGCGAGGGAGGCCGGGGGCTGGAGGCCTGACTCTCCGGGGGCCCACGCCGGTGCCGGCCCTGCTCAGCCGGGGTGGGGGGGCCCTTGGGCTCCCTCCTTGTCCCCGCGGGCTTTCCTCCGCCCTCCCGCTTCCCGGACCCCGGGTTCGGAGCTTGACCCGCGCGCCACCCCAGCCTCTGCTTCTCTGACTTTGGGACTGACGTGAACGGAGCCTGTGGCGGGCTCTAGGGGGTGGCCCCGCCGCCGCGAGGGCCTCCGAGCCAGGCCTGACGGAGGAAACCCGCGAAGACCCCCCTTGCCCTCTCCTGCTACGAGAGCCGCTCCAGGGTGGGGGGCTGCGGGCGCGGTGTGGGGGGCACTGCAGGGGCGATGCCGTCTGGCCCCCGGGGCTGCTCACAGCACCAGCCTCGCGGCGAGAGGGCCCTGCCGGCTGGGCCGTGGGGAGCAGCACCCATGGCGGAGACCCTCGGGGGCGGACGTGATTCCAGGGCGCCTGCCGCTGTGGGGCTTGCACCCCCGTCCTCTGGCCTGTCTGCGGGACGTGTGTTTGCCTGCTGGGACCCCTGTGCTGAGTCCCCACGGGGTGAGTCACCCAGAAACATGCCCTCCAGTCCTGGGGCGGAAGTGCAGGCCGGAGCCTTCCCGGCCTCCTTCCTGGCCTCCGTCCCCAGCCTCCCTCTGGCCAGGGCTGTGGGCGCGTGGCCGTCTCCCCTGTGCACGTGCGCGTGCACACAAGCAAACCCCCTTTCATCAGGACCCAGTCCTGTGGGGAGGAGGCCCCAGGCCATGGTCTCCTCTGACCTGGTCAGTCACTCCTGCAGGACCATCCCCACTGGGGTCATGAAGTGGGGGCCGGGCCTCCAGCTCAGGAACTTGGGGCGGACACATTTCAACCCCTAGTGGGGCGGGAGGAGGAGAGGGGCGTGTCACCCCAAGAGGACTGACACACAAGGTCAGCAGGCCCCAAAGGTGGGTGCAGGCAGCCCCGTAAGGCCGGCACCAAGGACCGTCCACACTTTCCACTCAACCTTTGAGCCTGGGATGCAGGCAGACATCACCAGGGGCTGCAGGCAGGCATTGGGGGGTGCAGGCAAGCATTGGGTGCAGGCAGGCATCATGAGGGGTACAGGCAGGCATTGGGGGGTGCAGGCAAGCATTGGGTGCAGGCAGGCATCATGAGGGGTGCAGGCAGGCATTGGGGGGTGCAGGCAGGCATCATGAGGGGTGCAGGCAGGCATTGGGGGGTGCAGGCAGGCATCATGAGGGGTGTAGGCAGGCGTCACTGGGAGGGGGTAGTGGAGGGTGCAGGCCAAGGCAGCTTCCTTCCATTCATGGTGTTGCTTTCGGTCTGGACACACCAAGGCTGGGGGGACACGGTCGCCTCCTCACCCGCTTCTGCCCTGACCGCCCGGGCACAGATCTGGGTGGCAGGTGCTGTCTCCGTGCCCCCCCCGGCCGGCAACTCTGTGCTCCCAACATGAACCAGGGCCTGACGGCCGCCGGGCTTCAAGGCTGCATCCCCGGCGGGTGGCTGCCGCCCTCCCCCCGGGAGCACGTCCACTTCAGACCCCGGGGCTGTCTAGACTTGTTATCAGGCCCTCGCTCCCGCGAGCCCGGGCGGGCAGCCGCGGACCGTCCAGATAGCAAGCGGGTGAGGTCATTGGCGTAAATCCTGAGGCAGGAAGTCGGGCCGGGGACGATGGATGAGCTGGGGCTGGTGCCCGCGCGGGGCAAGATAATGCGTCTAGACCGGCTGGCCGTTTCCTCCTCTTCCTCCCGGGCGGCCGGCCGCCCCCGCCTTCCTGCGGCTCTTCCGCGGGCAGGAGAAGCTCCTCGGGGTGGCCGGCTCCCGCCCCAGGGCCGCGGGGCGCCCTGCACAGGCCTTCCTGGCTCTGCCACCGCGTCACATCTGGGGGTCAGTGGGTCAGGGGCAATGTGCCGTGTTCTCTCGCCAGCGTCAAAGGTCAGTGGGAGGTCACGGGTGGGCCCGCGGGGACACGCTGATGTCACCTGGCCGGGAGCTTCCACAGTCCGGGGAGAGCTGAGCTCGTCGTGGCCCCCGGTGCCCGGGAGCCGTGGGTGCCCAGCCGCCGCCTCGTGTTCCCGGCGTGGGGTCTGATTTCATCGGCCCAGGTGCATGCTGGGTCAGCCCAGATCCTGAGGTCAGGAGGTCATTTGGTCCAACCCCGGCCTGCAGGCAGGCTTTTCCCTGCACAGAGGCGAGCGGGGGTCCCACGCACGGCAGTGTGGGGATGGGGTGCAGGGCAGATGGGGGGCCATCCCCGTGGCTGGGAGCCCTGCCAAGCTGCTGCGGGGGTGGAGCCGCTGCCCTGCCACGCCTGCCACCGCCATCTGCACCCCCACCCCCCTCCGAGCCACACGGCGCTGGCAGCAAGAGCCAAGCCGCGAGCAGCTGACACACGCCTGGGGCTGTCGAGGCTGTGATGAGCCCCAAGTCCCGTTCAGTCCTCCAGCCACTGTGGAACCGACCCCGGCCGAGCCCGGCTGGGACTGGCCCCGCCATGCCCACCGCGCCTGTGAGGCAGAGTCGGGTGGGTGCCACAGGCTGGGCTCTCCTGCCGTCCCTGTTCTACTCTTTCTGTCACCCGCTGGCAGGTAGGGGCGGTTGAAGTTGGCCCAGTCACCAGCTGATAAAAGGAGGAGGGGTCAGGGTGCCAATCCGCATCTTCAGGCCCCAAATTCTTCACCAGGTCCTCCTGCCCGCCACGTGCCAAGCTCTCTGGCAGAGGCCAAGGGCTCCCGCGTAGCCCATGGGGAGACGGGGCGAGTCCCCGCACCAGGGCCTCACTGTCCTGCCCTCAGCCAGCGAGGCAGATCCAGTGCCCACAGTGTCCTCGACCCCAAGCTCCACCAGTGTGAGAGGGGCCGAACCAGCAAGAGGGGCACGTCTCGAGGTCCAGAAGGACCTTGAGGCTGCCCCTGCCAAGAACAGAGCCCTGGCTGGGGCCCTGCCGGAGCAGGGCACTGGAGATGCAAGGAAGGACAAGGAGGCTGCAGTGGAAGCCTGATCGAGGGTCCTGATGGCCGTGGGGGATGCTGCCCAGTACTGCACCCACTGCAAGGGTAACGTTGTCATTAAGGCCCATCACTGCGGGTCCGTTAACTCAGCGGACAATGAATAGGGCATTCGAGGGAATAGTACGCGGCCGTGAACAAGAGGGGGCCTTTCTATAGCGACGCGGATAACCACAGAGCAGACGCGCCCGGCATGTGAGCGTGCCTCTGTGTCGGAGGGGCCTCTTCCAAAGGGACCCGCGTGTGCGTGCGTGCCTGCATGTGTGCAGGATACGTGTGTGCTCCCGTGCCCGAGGGCTCTCTGCACGCCGGCGCCCGGGAAGGTGCTGTGGGTCCAGGCGGAAGGGAGGTGTCGTTTCTGTATCTTAGATTTCCCACCAAGGGAATACATGACCTTAAGAAGGTGAGAAAGGCTCCGTCCTCCTCCTCTTGACCGGCAGCCCGGGCGCCTGGGGCTCTCCTCTCGCCCCCCCGTGTCCCGGAGCAAGCACCGGGCGCTTAGTGAGCGCGGGACAGCGCAGCCGGGCGCCTGCCCTCTCCCGCGGCCCCCCCCACAGCGGGGGGCGCTGCTGAGCCAAGTCTCCCCAGGCTGGGCCCCTGTGGTCTGAGGACGGCTGACCGCCTGCTCCCAGGCGGAGGCCCGAGGCCTGCGCGGGCAACACCCAAGGATTTATGGGCCTCCCCCGGCTCGGGGGCTCTGACCGGCCTGCTGAGGAGCTGGGGTCAGGGGTTATCTCCGGGTGGGCGGTCGGGGCCTCCCCTGCACCATCTGCTGGAACCATCAAGGGGTCCCTCCCTTCCCAGGCACAGTGGTGTCCCCTTCAGCGCCCAGCTCAGATTTCCTGCCCGCGCCCCTCCCCACGGCCAGAGCCCCAGGGCTGAGAGCACTTCCCAGGACTCGCCGGCGGTGGGCACTGGGCAGGGGGGAGAGGGACGGGCCTCGGAGGGGCGGTGGCCGGGGACGACCGCTCTCAGGGCAGCCCAGGGTCCCGGGGAAGGGTGCCCGCTGTTGGGGGACCTGTAGGAGTGGCGGAGACGGGGTTCCAGCTCCGGGCCTGTTCCTCGTAGGCAAAGGGTTCCTTTCTTGAGACGTAAGGCGAGGCCCCTGGCCGAGCCGTCACCCCGCCGCGCCCGGCCATCCCCGTGTGTGTGAGGGAAATGTCGACAGGAAGATGGCGCCAGAAACAGGGTGCTCTGCCCCCCGCGCCCCCGCCTCGCCTGGAGCCCTCAGTGTTTGCTGGCGGCCGCTGGTCTCTGTGGGTGCTTTACCTGGTCGTGGTCGAATTGTCCGCGGGGTCGACGTCCGCGGCGCATCTGCTGCTTCACCGCGCCCTGAGCCCCCGTCTGCGTCCGTGCGGCCTCCGTCCTCTCCCGGGGCCTGCGGGCGGCCGGCCCTGGCCCGGCGTCGGGCTGGCTGGGCCCGTGGCCTGGGGTTTGCGTGCGGGTCCTGTTGTTGGGTGGGTGCCCGGGGGTGGGCTGGGGTCCGGCGGGGTTCCCAGTTCTGGTCTTAACAGCAAGCCTGGCCGCTCTCACGCCGCACCCCCCAGCAGCGCCCCTCGTCCTCCTGCCCACCCCAGCGCCCGCTCACGCCGGGCTCTGCGCTGCTGCTACAGGCTCCTGCACGTCCCCGGGAGACGCGTTCCGGCGTCTGTCCCAGCGGGAAGCTGCACGGCGACAGCCTCGCGTCCGGCCTGACTCTCACCTCGCGTGCCGCGTCACGCGCGCCCTTGTTGTCCCCGGCCAGCCCGCGGGCAGCGTCCTCTCTGCAGCTGCGATGGGACGGCGCCTGGCGCGGCCATGGGGCTCCCGGGAGGCCCCCCGAGGGCTCCATTCTTTCCCAGTGAAGTGGAGAAGCCCCTGAGGCCCGGGGACCCCGAGACACACCCGAGGACCTGGGGCCCGTGGGCGCGGCACGCCGTCTGGAGGCCGAGGACGGCGAGCTGACCTCTGCCTGGGGGCCGCTGGTGTCCGTGGGTTATGTGCCTGGAGTGACCGTCGCGCACACACCTCTCTGTTAGGAAGGATTTGTCCATCAGAAAACTTAAGTTTACTCCTCTAAGATGAGCTCGCTGAGTCACAGCGCCCCTGTGGGCCTCAGGAGGAGGCAGCCAAGGTGGCCTGGACCCGCGGGCACCCCGGGTGTGACTCCTGGCAGCTCCACAGCCCAGTGTGGTCCGGTGGGCTCCAGCTCCCTGCTGCAGCCTCATGCGGCAGAGGAGCTCGCTCTCCAGCGTCTCCCTTTGTCAGGGGCGGGTGCCACCCGGGGTCCACCCGCCTGACCCCACTTAACCCGAGTGACCACCCAAGGCCCATCCCCAAGCCTGTCCCCCCGGGGCTGGGCCTCCACAGAGGGTTTGGGGACACAGGCCCACCGGAGCCGATGTGTCTGTATCCGCCCAGCCCTAGGGCACCCAGTCATCACCAGTGGGGAGGCCCTGCAGGGAGCTGCAGCCTGGCATGGGGGGTGACGAACGAGGGGGTGTCCCCCACCATGCCCGACCTGTCTCCAGCCCTGCGGTCTGTGCTCTCTGCTCCATGCCCCAGGGCTGGACACGGGGTGTTCCCTGCCTTGGGGAAGCAGTCAGCTTCCAGGGGAGCCTGCATGCCCCGTGGGGCACCCCCAGCCCCTGCGGTGTCAAGGTGGGGTGTGCTCAGTCCTGAGAGCCCTTGGCCAGGGTCGCGGGCCCCCATGGGCCCCACAGCACGGGTGCCTGGATGTCCAGAGAGGAAGCAGCCATCGCGCTCCCTCCCAGCCGGGCATGGCCCCCGGGCACTGCCCCCAGCGTCACGCGAGGCTGGACCTGTTGTCTTCCACCGGCCGCTAAGCCTTTGGGGAAGGCGTCCGGAGGGGCTCCGGGGAGGCGCGCCCTTGTGCACCCCTCAGCGCACAGGGATAGATCCTAAGGAGCCGCACCCTCCTTGGGGGCCGGTGCCCGGCCAAGTGGCGAGCGGGGACGGCTCCTTGGGGCCAGCCGGGGGCCTGACGCGCCCGCCAGCATGTGCAAGCCCGCGCGGGGCACGAGACGGCTGGGCCTGGCCGCCTTCCAGCCTCCAGCGTGCGTCGGGAGAGGTGACAAATGTCTTGTGTCTCCCCTTGCAGGCTGGATTTCCTGCCCGGGGCTGGGACGAGGGGCGGGGAGGGGGTAAGGTTTCCTCTGTCCCCTCCGCGCGGCTCCCAGGCCATCCATCAGCCCGCGGCTCACCTGTGAAACCCAAGGCTGGGAGCCACCGCGCTATTCCCTTACAAAATCAAGATTTATCGGGACCTGACAGGCCCGGAGGCTTTTATGACGTGCATGGCGCCAATCCCTCCCGCTAACCTGCTCGTCCCGCGGGCGGGTTTACGACGCCGGCACCCTCCATCTGCTCCGGAGACGCGCGTCTCGCCAGCCAGGACAGAGTGCCCGCTCTGCCTGCCCACGGGCTGGGCGGTCGCCTCAGCACGCGAAAGCCCAGCCCGCTTGGCCCCGCTCTGCGTCCAGTGAACCTGTACGGGCCGCGGCAGGCCCCGGGTTGTCTGCCCTGCAGCCCGGCCCTGCTTGTCCATCCTCAGAGTGGCAGCCACGGCGCGTGCAGTGAGCCACGGGCCTCTCCAGGGGGGCCCTCGCTGCCCAGCTGGGGGACAGCTTGGCGGCACTTGTGCTGGGGCCAGCGGGAAGTCGGGGCTCTGGGCAGCCTGAGAGCTGGTGGGTCCGCAGCCCTGGCGCGCGCCCCGTGGGCTTTGAGCCAAGGACGCACTTGCTGCCTGGTTCGGGCCTGGCTCTGGGGGTGGGAGCCGGTGGGAAGGCGCGGGTGTTTGGGGTTCCTCTGTGCCCAGTCCTGCGTGGCAGCGTCCAGACGCCGTGGAGAGGCACCCTGTGACTCTGGTCTTGCTGTGCAGCAGGGAGGCCAGGGACTTGCTGGCATGATGAAGATGGGGATGGATGCGGGGCCGGGCGGGACCCCGATGACCCTGAATCCACGTCCCAGGTGGAAGCCGCGTGCCGTGCTAGTGGCCAGAGCACGCACGTGCCCTGGCTCCTGCACAGCGGGCCAGAGTCCAGGCCCAGGGCCATGGGCTCAGAGCTGGCAGGCCGCTGGGCCGCGTGTCCTGGGCGCCCCGCATGTCTGACCCCCACTGTGGCACTCGCGTCACCTCAGCAGGCCACTGGCCCTGCGAGCCTCGGGTGCCATATCTGTGACATGGGGAGACCCTCACTGCACCCCGTTGGGCAGCCTGGAGGGCCCCGTGAGGCCGTGGCCACGGTGCTCGGCGGCCTGGCAGGCACAGACCTGGTGGTGGGGGCCCAGTGCACACCCCTGCCCCCACCAGCGAGGGCCTCAGTCCTGGAAAACACCTCCTGGGTCCCACGGTGCCCCACCCCCGCACCTCCCTGCTCCCTGGTCGTGCTGTGCGCCTGGCCCTGGGCAGCTGGAGGAGCAGTTGCTGGCATGGGGCAGCGGGCATTTTACTTGCAAATGAGAAATAAGGACTCGCTCAGGCCAGCCCAGCATGACTTCACCCCGGGCGCCCTCCGCCCTCCCTGTGGGGAGACCCGCAGGACGGGGAGGCTCAAATGACTGACCTGGCCATGACCTGAGCTAAAGTGGAGGGGATGTGGCCCGCGGGGGGCATCGTCCACGGGGAGCTGGGGTGGAATGAACAGAGCGCAGGGCCCACCCGGGCAGGACGGGGGCGGGTGCTGGGACCGCCTCCCTCGGGGAGGGCTCTGGCCTTTCCTGTCTCCCACTTCACGGGCAGGGAAGACCACCTAAGGGTGGGGGTGCTGGCGGCTCGGCCACTGGGGGAGGGCGCTGCTGTCTCTTACAGCAGCTCCAGGAGCTGCTTTTCCCACAAGCCCCTCACCCCTGTGCTCACGTTCCCCCACTCACCCCCCGGGGCACCCTGGCACTCGCCGCCTGGGAGGTGGCTACGGAGCCGGCACGGCCACATTGCTCATGCTCAGCGGCCGCCCTTGGCAGCCACAGCCACCCCGCCGGCGGGTGACACCCGGCGCTGGGGAGGAGCGAGCAGAACCTTAACAGGCGTCTGGCCGCGTGGCCCCTCTCGTGACACCTGGACAAGGTTGTCCACGGAGACGGTGGAAGCGCGGGGCGGAGAGGGCGCTCGGGTGGCGGCTCGGCTCCCCTGATGCTGTGGTGGCGGCCCAGGTCCTCCTCCATGCGTGTGAACCCCAACTGAGCAGCAGGAGAGGCTGGAGGCAGCGTGGACCTCGCATGGTATCCTGAGGCTCCCCGGGGCCTCGGCGTGAAGGGCGGGGCAGAGCACTCACTCCACGCTGGCTCCCCTTTTCTGTGCACCCCTTTTGTGTGCTCCAGCATGTGGTGTGTCCGCTGTGGGTGCCGGTGCGGCCGAAGGCCTGATGGGTGGGGTGCGGTCCCCGCGGTCGGTGTTGCCCGCCGTGCAGGTGCTTCCCGGCGTTGCTGGAGGGGAATTGCGGCAGCGGCTGCAGAGCACGAGCAGCTGACTCGGGCCTGTCCTCGGCTTGCAGGGCTGGCCTGGGTCAACCAGTGAGACGGCCTCGGGGGCTCAGGGGTTTCCCTGAAGCGAGGCCTCACCAGGGACAGCAGCGCCAGCCCAGGGCCCCAGCTGCCCTTCCTGGGCCTGCCCTGCGGATTCTGGACTCTGCCGGCTGCCCCCAGGGCTTGGTCCACCCTGGCAGTCTGTCTGTCCGAATCCATGGCCCCGGTGCCCTTCTCTGGTCAGCCCTGAGGCAAGTCACCTAACGACTCGGCCTCTGGGCTGTGCCGGGGCTGACGCCGGCTTCCCTGGTGGATGGGCACCAGGCCTTGCGCTTCCTGCTCCTCGAGCCGCTGCTTTGCCAGGAAGACGCAGACGCTCTGGAAACCCGAGGTGCGCGCAGAGGGCGGGGCTGGCGGCTCGTGGCCCGGCGGGCTCTCCTGCGGCGGCTAGAAGCCTAGAGGACCAGGGTGTCCCTCAGACTCTGCTTTCTGCCCAGGGGAAACCGAGGCTCCAGCAGGCTGCCGTGACGTGGCTGCGGCACCCCTGCGGGTCCACAGGGCAGGGCGGGGGAGGGGCGCCGGCCACCGGCCACCCCCGCATGTCCAGGGGAGACGGCTGGCCTCGTGGTGTGCACCCGGCCCCCAAGCCCAGCGCTGCCCACTGGGGCTCCCGAGAGCTTCCCAGGGGCTTTTACTAGAAACAGTGGCAGGACCGGAGGCCCAGACCGGCTCGTGGCACATTTTTCACATTCCTCCTCCGCCTGGCACGGCCCACACTGTCACTTCACGAATAATGACTCTGGCGTTTGAAATGAAAAAAATCACAGCCTGCCTTTCCTCGACTCACTTCCTGCCGTGCTTCCCGGCCTAATCGGAACCCGGCAGGCTCCCGGGCAAAGGAAGCCGCTCGCCCCCGGGGCAGAGTTCAGCGGAGGAGAATGGCGCTTTTGTTCAGGTGGGGAGAGGGCCGAGGGGTTCCCCGCCCAAGGGCAGAGCGCAAGGCCGGGCAGCAGGAAAGCCTCCCCGGCCGGCCGTGACCTCAGGGGCGGGAGGGTCCCCGCGGGCGGGGGGCGGCCCTGTCTGAGGCCGTGGGAGTGTGACTTGCGGTTTCATCTCCCCGCTCAGCTGATCATTCACGGCCGCGTCTGTCGACCTGAGCACACGCGGCCGCTGTCCAGGCCCGTTCATCCTGGGCGCTCGCCCTGCCCTCGCTGGCCGCCCTGTCCGCGCACGTCTCGGTTCAGGGCAGAGGAGGGAGATGCCCCCTGGCATGGGGGGGGGTCAGGGTGGCCAGAGGGCATGGGCTTGACTCCCCGCGGCAGCGGTCACCCGGTGTGTGACTAGGGGGCCCCGGGAGGGGCGCCCCCCTTGGCTGTGCGGGAGCCTCTTGCGACAGAGTCAAGCAAAGAACCGGCCCTGAGGAGGGCAGGCCCCGGCAATCGGCCCTCAGCCGCCTGCGCAGAGTCGGGCAGGCTGGAATAACGGGGTCACGGGAGGCCCCTCCCACCCGTCGGAGTCGGGGTTCTGTGTGGGTCTCGGTGGCCATGTCAGGGTCTTGCCTGCGGATGGCCGGCCGCCATCGTGCCCATCCCGGCGTCCCCTTTGGTCTGGATGGCGAGTTGCCCTGGGGAGTTCACAGAACCCCGTCAGACCAGAGCGCAGAAGCCCAGAGATGTGGTGAGGCCAGCGTGGCCCGGCCTGCGCCCCGCACGCCGGGGTGTGAGTGGGGGCCGTGCCCGGGGCCGGCGTCCCCCGTGGGCCGAGCAGGGCCAGGATTGTCCGCCTTCGGCCGTCCACGCGTGGGAGGGGCCGAGCCTCACCCTGGCTGGGGGTGGCTGTGGCGGGCTGGGATGGCTGCGCACGGCTCGGCGTGGCTCCCGGAGTCCATCATTTGTCCTCCGCCCGGGCGCGCGCCGGCCTGCCAGGCTGCAGCCAACGTGGCGCGTCCTGCCTCTGTGCGTACGCGGCCCTGCGGCCAAGGACCACACTGCCCCGCGCCGGGCCCAGCGCCTGCCCCAGAGACGCCCCGAGTTAGCGAGTAGGGTGGGCGCGAGGGGCTGCATGTGCCTGTCGGCGGGGGGGGGGGGGCGGGGGGTGGTGATGCCCGCGCCGGGCGGGGTGGTGAATGCGGCAGCGCTGGAGGTGGCGGTGCGACGCGGAGCACGGGCCGCGAAGGCATCTGCTTTGCTGCTTGTCACGGACACATCCGCGCCGGGGCTGGCCTTCCACGTGCAGCTCTAACTTCAGGGCAGTTTTCTCCAGAAGCCGGACGGGTGAGGTCAGCGGGCTCTGCCTGGAACTCCGTGTGAACTCGCCCGCATGGCCGGGGGTCAAACTCTGGGCAGCGGGTTGGCTCATTAAACAAATGACCTAATTTAGTACTTAGGACACCCAAAATTTACTATACTAATTTGTCAAGTCATCCGGCGCGACCGAGCCACAAACGGGGGGCCCCTCGGCTCCAATGGCAAACAGACAAGATTCAGGCTGGCCGCGGGGGGCCTCGGCTAAGGCGAGCTGACAGCCCCGTCCTGGACACCGCAGAGGCGTTTACGGGCTGCCGTAAATCCCCCCTGGCTTTCATCTCGGCCTTTCCATTTTTAGCGCCTTTCAGGAGAATGGTTTATGGAGCGGGGAGCGGAAGCAGGAAGTGCAGGGTCTATTTTGGAGTGGCCGCCGGTCAGCGTGCCCAGCCCGGGCATCCTTGGGGAGCAGCAGCGCAGGGGAAGGGCCCACCCACGGGGGCGGGCACCGAGGGAGCCCAGCGCCTTGCCAGCTCCAGCGCCAGCCGCCACCAAGGCAAACAAGGGCCTGGCTGGAGAGAGGCTCCCACGGGCAGCGAGTATCCATAAGTCCCAAGCCCTGGGGTGCCGCCGCCTCCTGTAACGGGAGTCTTGGTGATCTTCCCCGGGGACCCTGGAAGAGACCGGGGCACCCCTTCGGCTCTGCTGGTGCCAGACGGGCCATGCAGGCAGCCTGGGGGCCCACGCCGGGGATCCGGCCGTCAGCACAGCCGACGCGCTCACAAGGTGGGGGGCGGGGGTTGCCCACTCGCCACCATCTGGTTCCCCCATCAGGCCCAAGTGTGTGCGGGCGCAGGGACCGCCACGACCCCGGGATCTAGGCCGTCTGCAGAGCGCGCCGCGGGGTCATTTCCAGAGCGGGCAGGACCGCGCGTAGTAGGCCTGCAGTAGGCCCGGGGCGGTGGTGCTGACCGCAGCGCCCCGAGCTCCCCTCTCCCGTTCTGCAGGGTCCAGAGAGGGGTGTGGGGGCGGGTCCCGGGGTCTGGCTGCCCCCGCGGCCACTGCTGCTCGTCATATGGAACGGATTAGCCCCTCTCTCACCGTCGACTTGGGTGTTCCGCGCGGCCTGTTTTGGCTGGGGTCTTGGTTTTGCTTTTTATAGCGGCAGGAAGTGCTCCTCGCGGCCACATGTGGGCCGGTGGGAACGGCAGGCGGGGGCGGCGGGGACATCGAGACCCCCCCACATACCCCCCCACCGGCTGTGGGCGGCCCCGCGGGCCCCCGGGAAGCCCCCGCCGGTCATCCGCTCGGCCTCGCAGTCCCCGCGGCTCGGCGCGGCCGTTACAGCGTGCGGCGTCGCAGCTGCTGCTTGGGGTGCCCCGCAGTGCGCGCAGGAGCGGGGCGGTGGCCTGTGCGGGGCACACGGAGAGGGCAGTTAGCAGGTGCTGCCCGCAGAAGCCCGAGCCCCGCGTGTGTGTGCAGGGCTGGCCCAGCCAGAGCGGCCGCGGGCGTCAGGGACGTCAGGTCTGGGGTGGGGGTGGCGGGACCCCACGGGCCATCCCCGGCAAGCGTAGGGCCGTGCCTGAGCCCTGGGGGGCAGTCAGAGTGCTGGGCCCCCGCCCCGGGCTGCTGGGCCTGGTGGACAGCACCCCTCGGACAGAGGCGGGGCCTCGAGTGAGGGCCGGGCGGGCGGAAGGGGCTGTGCGCGCACGTGCCTGGGGAGGGGGTTGGTGTGGGGCCAGCCCCCCAGATCTGCCCCCGCTTGTTGCGGGCCCTGGGGTCACCTCTGCCCCTCTGTGCCACCCTGCACGCTGCCCCGGGGAGGTGGGGCAGGACACGTTGCTTTTCAAGGAGGAGAAACGGAGGCACCACAGGCCAGAGCGGGGGTGGGGGGAGCAGGGGGGTAGACTAGCTGGGGGTGGAGCTGAGGTTTGAGCCCGGAAATCTGACTTCAGAGCCCCCCCACCCCGTGACTGCCGCCAGGGTGCGCTGACCCCACGGCGGCCGCCTGCGGGTCCCTGCTGTGGCGCGGCTGGTCCGGAGAGGCCGCGTTGCGCTCCAGCCCTGCTCCTGCGACGCTGCGCCTCTTCCTGCGGCTTCCGCGCAGAAACAGGGTTTTTAAAGGCAGGAAGCGCGTCTGGTACCTGCGCCCCAAGTTACCCGCCAAAGGAGCCCTCACCCCCTCCCCTGACGCTCGGCGGCTGCGCTTCTCATCTATAAGCCTCACGGGGCTGCGACGCCTGGCACGCGGCTGGGGCACCGGGTCCTCCGGACCCTCGCGGGATGTAGGGGTGGCTGGGGGCAAGCTGGGCCGCGAGAGGACAGCAGGCGCCGCCTCACCCACTGCCCACCTGCGCCCCGTGTCCCCGCGAGCTCTGACGGGCGCGGGCTCGGGTCTGGTGTCACTGGCAGCACGCGGCGTCCAGAGCGGGCACTCGGGGGACCGGCCACTGGTTTGGAGGGACTTCGGGCGCTGGGGCAGGAAAGGCTGTCCCTGGAGCGCTTCGAAGGGCCCCTTCCAAGGCTGCTGTCACGGAGGGGATTTTGGCGGCCGGCGGCCCCAGACCCCACGGCGCTTGACTTGGAGGCCCCTGGGCGCCCAGCCCCCGCACCCCAGGGACGGTTGTCTCGGAAGTGCACACGGGCCCCGTTGCTTGGGCTGCAGGACCCTGAGCCGACTCCACTGCCCGCTTGGGAGGCGAGGTGCTGGCGGCACTGCCCGCTGCTGACCGCGAAGCTGCCGCGTGCCCGCGTCTCCACGCCAGCGGCCGAGCAGCCCGGCGGGCTCGGGGCCCTGCTGCCGTGCGGACACGCGTGCTTCCAAGCGGCGGGCGGCGGCCGCGCCTCCTGCTCCCCTGGGCTGCGCAGGGCTCACCTCGTGGGATGGGCGGCCCGGGCACAGGGACGCCCCGACCTGACAGCTCTTGCTGCTCTGGAGCAGGGGGCGCACGTGCGGCTTGGGCGCGGAGTCAAGTCCGGGCTTAAGGCTAAAAAACTGCTTCACAGACAAGACGGGGTATTTTATTTCACAACCTGAACTTCCAGCCACAGTTGGACACTCCATGGGACCCAGTAGGCTGCGTGTGGGGGGTTGCTGCCCCCCCAGACCAACCAGACTGGGCTGGTCACTGTGCCCCAGTCCACACCCCTCCCTGTTGTCCTGCACGTGCCTGGCTGCCGGAGGCTTTTGAATCTGTGAGCCTCTCGTTCTAGTCCCCAACACGTCCTTGAGAGGAGAAAAGGGCCTGAGGTGACTCCATGTTTCCAGGCTCATCACCCGGCCCCACAGGCAATCACCAGCAAAAGGTGGGGGTTGAGGGGCGAGCAGAGACAGAGAAGGGCCCAGGACGGTCCAGGGCTGTCCAGAGGTTCTGGGTCGAGCCCGGGGCTGCTCCCCCAGAGACGGCTGGTTCCCGCTGGCGTAAGGAGGTGGGGTGGTGGAGACGCCCAGACCCACCCTCCTCTGCTGTGTGGCTCGGACTTTTCCGATTACTGGGGTTCCAGACCGTGGAACGTGGTGGGAGCAGTCCAGGTGCCCGTGAGGCCGGGAGGGGGACCCCACAGCAGTGGGGAGCCATGAGGTCCTGGAGCAGGGGGTGTTGGGCACTTGGGCTGGTACAGCGCAGGGGGGCCTCACCTTCCTGACACCCGCGGGACTCTGGGTCCTGCAGACACCTGCGCGATGCCCAGACCTCAGGGTGGGCTTGTGTTCTACGGCCTGGCACGTGGGCGCCGGTGCTGGCGTGGTCCTGCCGGGCCTCAGCTCCAGCCCTTCCCCTTGGCTGGGACCTCAGGCCTTTCCCCCTCCCTGGTGGTCTCCAGTCTCCTTACCTGCCAGGCGGGGTAACAACACTGACCCCGGCGCTGACACAGCCCGACCACCAAGCCAGCCCAGGCGGGAGGCTGCCCTCGCCCTGGCAGTGTGCGCTGAGGCCCGCACATCGGCACGCCGCCCCTTTTCACGGCTGAGTAATATTCCTACCTGGCTGGCCCCATCCATGGCCCATGGCGGACATTTGGGTGGTGGCGCGGCTGTGATCCCCACTTGGGGCACCCCTGGGAGTGGAGACACGCGTCGTGGAGGTTGCTGCGGGCCCTCCTGCAGCTGAGAGTCCCGCCTGGCCCGCTGTGTCCAGGGCGAGACTCCCCCTCTGCCCGGGGAGAGCTTTAGAAAGATGTTTTGCTTGAACGTGGCGCCTGAGGGGGACTCGGTCGGTGGCTGTCCCCGCGCAGAGGGCTCTCACCCTGGCGGTAGCGCGTGCAAGGGTTGCAGAGGGAAGGACGCAGCTTCTGGGCCCCAGCGTCCCGCCACTTGTGGTGGGCACCATCTGGGGACGGGCTCGGGGCCCGGGTCTCCGAGGGGCCCTGGTCCTGCAGGCAGCCCCGGCGCTGCCGCGGAGAGTGTGCTGGCGTCCTAGCCTGGGTTTCCTTTGGCTCTGCCTGCAGCGGCGCCTCTGGGCGTGGGTGGTCCGGGCGCTGAGCAGACCTCCCGGCTATGGGGCTGCCGCATCACCCTCGGGCCCCACCTCTGGAGCCAGTTCCCGGTGTTAGAGAGCCTGCCGGGGCTCCCAGGCCCTTTGCGCCCTGGCCTGCATGCGCCGGGCCGGGTGCTCCTCCCTGCCTCGGCCGCCCTGCTGTCGGGGCTGCAGGAGGGCTCGCTCTGGCCCGCTCGCTCCCCTTTGGAGGCGGTGGGCGCTGTGTGTGGCTGGGGAAGGGGGGCGGCACGGCGCTGGCTCGGTGGCACTGGCCTGGGCGGCGGGCAGCGCTGCCAGGAGTCCCGCGGGCGGGCAGCAGGCTTGGCTGCGCTTTCTCCAACGTGTGAGGTTTGGAAAGGCTCCAGGGAAACCTCTGGCCCCCAGATTCAGCGCTGGGCGCTCCGGGAGGCTCTTCCACCCCCACCGAGCATCCGGGGCGAGCTCCTGCTTGGCCGCGCGGGGCCTGGGTAGAGGCCGCGCTCCACGGCTGGCCATTTGCAAGCGGTCACTCGTGGATCTGGGCTGCCAAGCTGTGCAGAGGGGACGCTGTCCTGGGAGGGCGAGAGGCCTGGCTTGTGGCCGGGGCCAGTCTGGACGGGCAAATAACCAGGGGCTCTCGCTCCCCAGAGGCTGCAGTTGCGGGGCGGGGGCCGAGGGGCTCGTGCTCAGCTGCTGAGAGGGGCGAGTGGCATTGCCCTGCTGCTCCCCACGCTGTAGCCGCTGGGCGCCTTAGGGCACAGAACCCAGTCCCTGAGCATCCAGCCGCCTCTGGTGGCCCTGTCCCCCTCCACCGTGCGCCCCGCCCCAGGCCCTCCCGGCCGTGTCTGCGTGTGCAGAGGGCCGCTCCCGCCCAGGTGTGTGCTTACAGCGCGCCTGCTGCGCGCCGCCCGGCGGCACCCCCACCTGCCACATCTGGGGCTCGTTGTGTCCACGGGACAGTTTGTTTACGTGGGATTCCTGGCCGGGACTTGAAAGGTAACTGCCGCGCCTGTCTCTAAACAGCCACTACCGTTGTACAGAAAGCAGCCGCCCCGGCTGCGCGCCCCGGTGCCGCCGCTGGGCCCCGGGAGGAAAATCAAAGGGGCTGCTGCACCCCCAAGTGAGAACCTGCAAGGTTCGCGATCTGGGGGACGGGCCGTTTCTCAGGGAGGCGGGTGTGCGGGCGCGCGTGAGCCTCGGGGGTTGGTGGAGAGGGCGGGGTGGGGGGGCGCCCCAGCTCCCGGGCGCAGCGCCAGAGAAGGTCCGTCTCCCCTCCGTGTGTGCGGTAGGAGGGGGCGACCCTTCCGGCGGTTCCCCGCCCCTCACGGGCCTTCATGGGGGTTCAGGTATCAGGCGGGCCCGAGACAGGCGCCGCGCGTCCATCTAAAGGGGTCCCGCAGCCCTTTGCGGGGGGCGGGCACGAGGCCCGGCGTATTCATGTTACCTGAGGGGAGCACGGAGGCTGCGTGTGCTCCTCCCGTGGGGCGGCGCGTCTGGAGCACGCGTGGCGTTCTTGGGGTGGCATCGCGTGGGGGGCGAGGGTGCGCGCCGCAGGTGCAGTTGTTTCCAGAGCGCAGCTCGGAAGCCGCTGAAGCCACGAGCTCCGGGCGGGAAGTGGCGGCCGGTCCCCGCGGGGCCCGCGTTGCTCCGTGACCGGGGGCGGCTGGAGCTGCCGAAAGTAAATACCACAAACTGGGGTGAGGGGGGTGTCGCCTCATCGCCACCACCGTCTCTGGCACCCCTTCTCCACGTTCCCCCTCGCCCGGCCGCAGCACCGCCGTCTCCGGCACCCAGTGACCCCCTCGTGTCGCCACCGCCCGCTCCCAGCGGCGCTCGTGTCCCCGCACGCGCCTGTCCGGCGGCGCCGGCTCCCTCGCCACGCTGTCGCCACACGCCCGTCACCACACGGTCGCCAGCCCCGTCACAGCCGTCAGCTCCTCTGCGCCCGGCCTTCGCGGAGCGCTTCCCGCGCGTCGTCCCCAGGCCCCCCGCAGCCCCGCGCCCGCCGCCCTCCCCGCCCGCCTCTCCGCCACCCGCTCTGCCTTCGCCACAGACAGTGCCCCCGGCTGTCCGCTCCCGGGGCTCCGCCGCCCGCGCCGTCCGCCGCGCCTCATCACCTCTGGCACCATCAGGGCCGCGTGTCGCCCTCTTTACCGCCAAAATATCTCCACCTCCTTTTAACCCTCTCGCCGCCGCATCTGGCCAGTGTCCGCGCTCTGCCCTCGTCCCTGTTACTCGCCACCCGCCCCGGCGGCGCTCCCGGGCGCCCCCTGCCGTCCTCACGGCCTCGCCGCGTCTGCGTCTTCACCCGCCCCCCGCTGTCTCGCCCGCTCACTCTCCCTTCACCGCCCCCGGGGCCCCGGCACGGTCTCTGGGCCCGCACGGCTGCCGCCGGCGCATCCCCCTCATGGCCACGGCGTGCCCGGCACGTGATCCTGCCACCGCAGGCGCCAGCGCCGCTGCCGTCAGCACGCCGTCGCCTCGCCACCCGCGCCGCGCCCGTCTCCGTTCAGAGGCCAGACTTCACCACCCCCAGCCCCCTACACCAGCGCGACCGCGGCTCGCGCATCTCCGCTGGCACCACGGCTTCCGCGCCCACCCCGGCTTCCGTCGCGACGCCGCGTTCCCCTCCATCGGGGCCCCCGCCGCATCACTACCCACGCCCCATGCGCCGTCACCGGGTTCGCCCCGCCACCACACCGCCTTCATCGCCACCCGGCGTTCCTGTCCCCGCTCTGCCCACGTCACCGCCCCCACCGTCACGACATACCGGGCCACCTCCGCCTGCACCAACAGCACGACCTCCACCACGACCGCATCAGCACGCCCACCGCAGGCATCGCTCGGCTGCATCCCCACAGCCTCGACACCCCCTGCCGCGCGTCTGCGTCGTGCCCCTTCACGGGCAGGAAGCCACACGCACGACACGGTTTTCATGACTATCACCACCTGCTCATCGTCACCTTCAACATCATCACATGAGCACAGTCACCTCCTCCGCCCCCACCATGGTCACCGTCAGAGATGCTGGCTCCTTCGTCCTCCTGTGCCCAGTGACCACGCTCTCCACCGTCAAGTCACAGCTGCCACCTGCATCCCCAGCAATGTCTCCACGGCCATCCCCGTCCTACTCGCCTCCCGGGCTCACAGCGCCGTCCCATCATGGGTCGCGGGACGCTGCCTGCAGAGCTGCCAGTAGCTCACCTCCCCCACATTCACTGGAGTCCTGTCACGGCACCAGCTGCCTCGCCACCACGCCCTCCTCCCGCCGCACATCACCGCCCTTGTCATGCTCGCTGTCTTCACAGCAGCGCTTCATCTACACTGTCCTCACCAACATACCTACTTGTGCATCACCGCCGCCTGCGCCCCTGAATCACCGCGACTGTGTGTCTTTCCAGGTGGCGATGGTGGCGACGGTGTCGTGGGGTGGGCGTGTCACGCGTTGGAGATGCTCCTGGTGACCCAGGCTGTGGCGCGGTGGTGTGCGTGTGGAGCTGGTGGAGTGTGATCGTGGGCGAGGTGGTGTCCGTGGCCACCTTCCTCTCCCCGTTACCGCGAGGCGCGCTGGTGACGACGGCGGGGAATGGCCCGCGTGCTGTGGCCAGGGAGACGGCGTTGCTGAATTGGCGACATGCGCAATGGAGAGGGACGGCGAGTGAGGGGGTCTGACGGAGCAGGGGGTGCGGCGGCTGGGCGGCTGTGCCGGCCGGCGGTGGCGGGGGGGTCTGTGTGACGGAAGCGGGCTGTTAGCCCTGATGGCCGTGGTGCTCCCGTGTTCGGCTACAGTGACGCCGGGGCGGGGATGCGCGTGGTGAAGGCGGCGGCGTGACGGTGGACGTGGGTTCGGGTTGGCCCGGATGTAGTTGCGGGGAGGAGGGGAAAGGGGGTGACGAGGGTGGTGGAAGGGTGATGTGCAGATGGGGGGGGGACCTGCTGCGGAAGGCGGAGCTGCGCATGTCATGGCGCCGATGAGCGCGGAGCTTGAGCGGCGCTGCGCGGGGACGATGTCGACACGAGGGCGTCGTGGGTGTGGAGCTGCGAATCCGACGGAGAAGGCGCGCTGGTGTTGCTGCGGCCGGAGTGATGCTGCCGAGGACGAAGACGTGACGGTGAGGAGGTCGGTGGTCACGTCACGAGGACAGCCAGGACGGTGCAGACTTGGATGGGGCAGAGGGCGCTGTGATGCCCACGAAGTCGGCGGGCGCTGACGTGACTGCAGCGAGGCCGGGGGGCTGAGGATGTTAGCGGCGTGGAGACGGTGATGGGGAGGCGGGCCGGGAGTAACGAGGCGGCGGCGGTGATGGGGAAATGGGTGACAGTGACGTGAAGAGGACGGCGATCACGGAGGTAGCCGTGTCTGGGTGAAGGCGGGCACGGCGGGGAGGTGCGAGCGCGCTGACGGGACGCGAGGAGGCGACGCAGGCGGCGGTGTGAGGACGAGGGTGCGGGTAGCAGTGACGGGACCCCGGTGGTGGTAATGCGGGTGGTGCCGGTGGCTGGATGAAGAATGCGCTGGTGGGAATATAGTGAGAGTCGTGACTCAGCTGTCACTCGCCTCAGCGTGACCGCGGTCTTGACCATGAGTAGCTGCACCTTCACCACCACGGCCGTCTGCACGTCAGCACGACCAGCGCCTCACCTCCCTCACCATCAATGTCCCCCGATCAATCAGCGCCGCCACAGTCGTGTCCCACTGTCACCCTCTCCACCACCAGGATGCCCACCTGTATCCCGGAACTCCACGTCACCATCATCGCCACCGTCACGGTCTCCACGTGGCCGTGTCCCCACCCTCATCGCCGCAGGAGTAGCTGTGATGCTGAGATCTGTCGGGAAGGTGGTGACGAGACGGTGATGAGGGAGAAGCCGCGGCGATGTGACGATAGTGACGGTGATGGAGGGAGGGAGACGCCGGCCGTGACGGTCCTGACGGTGCTGCAAGAGCAGTGGTCGAGCTGAGGCTGGAGGTGTCGCGGCAACAGAGGTGGCGATGGTGGGGACACGGAGAGCGCGTGTGACGAGGGTGGGACCCTGGAGTTGATGACGCGGGGCGCTGCTATGGGAAGTCAGGGTTTCGAGCGCAGTTTGAATGGGTGTGGGGGGACAGTGGGAGGGGACTGCAGCGACGGTGGTGAGGCTGGAGAGGCGCGTGTTGGTGAGGGCGCTGTCGTGGTGGTTTGTGTGTCCAGTGAGGACAGCGGTCGGTGAGGAGGGAGACGCTGTGAGGTGGTGCCCCTGAAGGCGGCTGATGCTGGTCTGGTGCCGACAGCGGTGTTGATGCAGGAGGTGATGCGGCGGGACACGGTGGTGGTGAAGGGTTTGTCGCGGTGCTACGAATAGAGCCGTTGTACGGCAGGAGAGGATCTTCCCGCGAGCGAGGGGTGCAGTGGTGTGAACATTGCAGGCGACGAGGTGGTGAGTGTGTGAGGCGAGACGGGAGGACGGTGTTGACGTTGAAGTGACGCAGGTGGCGACAGTGCAGCGTGGTTCCAGGCGAGTGATGAGGCGGGAGATATCGGTGGTTTTGAAGATGACGGGACAGTGACGGCGAGGGAGGTGTGGATACTAATGTTGGTGGCGGCGTTGGACGGAGATAGCGATGGCCGTGAAGTTGGTGATGTTGAAGGTGGCCAAGGAGGTGGGGACGTGGGCATTTGAATGCCGTGGCGGTCAGGAAGGATGACGCCGTGCGGGGATGACGTTGCGGCAGCGTGACAGGAGGCGCACGGTGCTCGTGATGGTGGTGATGAGGTGGCGGTGACGAAGGCTGAGGCGCCGAGGTGAGTGCGTGCTGGGTGAGGGTGGAGGGCGGTGATTCCAGCGCCGGCGGACGTGGTGTTGGTGTCGACACAGTGATGGGGTGGCTTTGAGGGCGCTGGCCGAGCTGATGTAAGACAGTCGTGGGAAGAAGTCTCGTGGTGACGTGTCGCGAGGGGGCGGGAGGGTCTGTGGCGGGGACGTGAGCAGTGACTCCGACGGGCGGCGAGGTGGGATCTGCGCGGGGTGGCGAGGCTGGAGATTTTAAGATGATGCAGTGGCGACGGGAGCAGTGACCGGGATGGACGTGGGGAGAGCAAGGCTGACAGCACCAGCGCCGATGGAGGTCGTGGCGAGGTGACCCGACGACAGCGGCGGAGTGTCGTGGCGGGACGTGACGGTGACGAGGCGGGGGATGCACGGAGACGGGGTGCGGCTGCGTAGGAACATGGAGGCGACCGTGACGGGCCGTGATGAGCGGCGGCGGGGATGAGCCAAGGTGGTGTCGTGTGACGTGATGAATCGGAGGTGAGGAAGGCGCGGTCTTGGGCTGGGGCTGGGGGCGGGACGGAAGCCGTGAGATGACGACACTGGGGCCGAAGGCGACGATGGAGGTTTCCCGTGGGTGGGGAGGGTGCCGGCGCGGCGGGTGGTGACAGGGACCATGTGGCCGCCATGGAGGGCCGGCGGGCGCGGGCTGGGCTGGGCGCCGTGGTCACGAGGCAGACTCACCTCCCCAGCGCTGCGCGGCGTGTGTGGGCATCACCTCGGAGCCGGGCCGTCCGTCGCCGGGCGCTGTCGGGGGCGCCTGCTTCCGAGGGCCCGGGGGCTCTTGTCGGAGAGCGAGCCTGAGCGCAGAGGCGCAGGGCAGTTCCCTTGCGTGCGGCCAGCCACGGGGCACGTCTGCGCAGGGGGCGGCGCGTGGGAATTGTCCGTATCAGAAGGCGGCTCCGTGGGTGCCCGCCCCAGCCCCAGGAGCCACGGTGGCCCAGGCATGACCTTCCCGTGAGGGACGTTCTCGTGGCCGACACCTGCCCTTCCCGCCGGCACGGAGATGAGGGCATGACGCTAGGGCCGTGGCGCCGGGGTCGGGGCCGGAGGCGATGACGGTGACCGGGGCGCAGGGAAGGTGGTGATGGCGTTGTGGTGGCAGCAGGCTGGCGAGGAGGGCGGTGCCAGCGTGACCTGACGGGGTGGCGGCGTCGTGACCGCGACGGTCCCGGAGGCGCGGGCAGGGGAGCCGCCATGCCGGAGAAGGCGCCGGCCGTGGAAGGGGCCGCAGCGGAGCGACGGGGATGGGTGGAGAGGGATGTGGGTCAGGGCGGCGCCGCGAGGACAGTGATGGTGGACGTCGGGGACGGCGTGGGCTGTGGTGGCGACGCTGGTCTCGGTGCTTCCTGTCAGGGGCCTCCCTGGGCGCTGGTTACAGCAGCTGTCGCGAGGTGGGGTGCGGGCAGACCTGGCTCATGGTCCAGAAAGCGTTGCTGTCCCCTCTGCTGTCCCCTCTTCTCTTGGGCGGCTCAGAGACGTGCAGGAAATGAAGACTCGACCTGCGCTGTGGTAGGACGGGAGGGTCAGGGAAGCACCCCTGAATACGGCTAGAGAACATCTAAATTTTGCTCCCAGAAAATTTTACCAGTTGGGTACTAGGAACAGGGAATCAAAACCTGTGTCCACGCCTCCCTGGCGGCGCAGGGGTCACGTCTCAGCACTGTGAGGCTGGCGGCAGCCACTGCAGCCCGAGCCGATCCCCGGCCAGGGAGCGACCCACAGGGCGCAGCAGACTCTCCTGTCCCCCCGCTGCTCCCCTCAGCAGTGGGTTTCAGTAGATCTGCCTGTTCTGCTCCCCACTCTGTCTCTGGGGAGTCCTCTCAGCCCCCCCCCCCCCACTTCTGGCCTGTACCCCAGCTCTTGTGTACATAAGTAAATAATAAAACAAAACCTGCTCCTCTTCCTGGGTCTTAAGATAACACTCTGTTCCCCTTTTGGGCGACAAACGTGTTCATCCCCTCCCCCAAGCCCTGCTGTCTGGAGGCTGCCCCTGGGGTGCTGCTCCCCACAAGTGGTGCCAGGGGCAGACGGGGAAATGGGGCGCTGCCCCAGCCGCCCAGTGTATTTAGTGTCGCATCAGCGCTGCGGCCAGGCGGGATGACGGGATGGAGGAGCGGCCAGGCAGGAGGAGCTGGGCCTTCACGACCGGGGTGTTGCTTCTAGCACCAGAGTCACCGCGTGCGGCTCTGCAGCCTCGTCCACGCGGGGTCCCCCCACCCCGGCCGTGCAGGCCCGGCCATCTGTCAGGCTGCCTGTCCCCATCGGGGCGGGACCGGCCTCCCAGCCCTCAGGACAGTTCAGTTTTACGTGCAGATGCGTGAGGCCGACATGGGCCCAGCAGACGAGCGAGCTGGGAATCCGGGGAGGCCGGGAACGGCGTTGGCCCAAAGAATCGCCTGCAGCGCAGCGCAGGGTGTCCGAGCCAGGTGCCCGCATGGCCGCCCACTGACACCGTTCCCGGCTCCAGCTTCCACGGGAGCCGCGCAGGTCATCGGGGCGGCTGTGTTTGGGGGTGACCTAGGGGCACCTCCCGGCTGCCCGGGTTCTGGATTGGTGAGGCCACGGGCAGCCCCCCACTCGCGGGGGTGCAAGGAGACAGCGGGCGCCTGAGGAAGACCCCTGAAAGCCTTGGGGCAGGTCCAGCCAGAAGCGCAGCGCCTTGGGGGGGCCTAAGGGCACCCGGGAGCCCTCGCAGCCCCACGGCGCACAGCCGCTCTAGCCTCTGGCAGCCCGTGTGGGCCCTCGGCGCTCAGCAGCCTGGCAGCCCTCACCTCTGTCCACTTCCAGAACACTCCATCACCCCAAAAGGAGGCCGCCCCTTGGCCACTGCCCGCCTGCCACTGCCTTCTGGCCTGCAGCCCCTCCACACCCCCACCCGCACTCACTGGGGGACCCAGTGCCTGTGGCTTTGCGGCCAACAAGCACAGAAGACGCTGGTCTCGGGGTGCCAGCGGGGCACACGACCCAGCCACATTGGGGGCAGAGCCAGAGACCCTTGGCAAGAGCGGGGTGCACGCAGGGCACAGCGCCCTCGGCAGGGCGGGGTCCCTGGTTTGCTTGGGCTGGAGAAGAGGCGAATGGGGCACCAGGTCCTCCCCGGACAGGAGTGTGGGCTCATTGGCCCTCAACTCTCGGGGAGGATCGCGACCTCTGCTCCCTGAAGCCGGGGGGAGGTGTGGGGGGCTGCGTGGGGTGGGGTGCTACCTCCCGTGGCCCACAGTGGCTCTGGAAGCAGGGGCGGGCCTGGGAGACAGGGCAGGCCCTTTGGGAGCCACTCGCATGCGGGGGCAGTGGTGGGGCTCCTGCTCCCCATGCCCGCAGAGTAGGAGCCTCAGACCTGCCCTGGCTGCTGGGGGCTCCTCAGCCAAGCGGGGCGGCCTGGGCGGGAACCTGGGGGAGCTGCGAGCGGCCCCGCAGAAACGGGGCCCAGCCAGGTCTCCTGTGCTGAGGGGGGCCGCAGGCCTGGCGGGGCCTCCGGGGGGCAGTGCGGGCTGCGCACGGGGCTCCAGCCTCCTCTCGGCCCTGGCCCCCTGCTCTGTGGAATCATCAGGGGATGAGGGTCCCCTCAGGGGCGCAAGCCTGAGACAGCGCTCTGGGGCGCCCTGACCCTCGCCCCGGAGCAGTGGGGCAGCCTGGGGGAGCCCCTGGCCCTCCCTGCCATGGGCCGCGCTGAGCGAGGCGCAGCGACCGCTGCAAGGGGAGCCGGCCTCCCACTCCCTCGGCCTCGCCAGAGCCGTCTTCGCCCGACGCCAGACCCGCCCCCCGGCTTCTCGCCTAGCTCGAGGGCATCCCGGGGCCCGGACAGGGCCCTGTCTGTGCGTGCCGGGAGGAGCCAGCGCTGCTGACGAGAAAGCCTGCAGGACGCCCCACGGCCACCCGGTCACCTGTGGGGGCTGAGCCCGGGGCAGGCCCAGCGGCGCGGCCCCGCATCCCAGGCCCTGCCAGTCCGGCGGCCGGGAGACTTCGGCCCCTCAGAGAGGCCCGGCCGCGTGCCGGGGGGCGTGGCGGTGTCTTGGGCTTCAGGGCGCCTGTGTGGCCGGGCTGGCCGCTGCCGTGGGGGGCCGGGGCCTGGGTAGCTGCGGCTCACCCGGCCGGGAGGCGGAGGGCACGTTTGTATCCCACCCTGGGCGGGCGGGGGCTGCGGGCCCTCCGCCGTCTCATTTGTCAGGAGCTTAATGGGAACCCCCGGAAGGATTCAGAAATGTCCCTTCCCGAGGACGGGAAATAAATCGGCCGCGTCTAGGGAATGCGAGCCGCGGTGCGGGCGGGTGCGGGTGCGCGGGGGGGGGGGGGGGGGGCGGCTGGCAGGGTGGGTGCGTGGGGGGCGGTTGGCGGGGCAGGCGCACGGGGGGTCCCTCCTTGCTGGGCCTCAGGCCGCTGGGCAGAAGGGCAGTGCCAAGGGCGCTGAGCCTCAGTCCAGTCAGCTGCTCAGCTCTGACCTAGTCAGCCGGGAGCCACAGGCTCAGCGTGTCTGTCTGTCTGTCTGCCTGTCTGTCTGCCTATCCATCTGTCCGCCTGCCTGCCTGTCTGCCTATCCGTCTGTCTGTCTGCCTGCCTGTCTTCCTACCTGCCTATCCATCTGTCTGTCTGCCTGCCTATCCGTCTGTCTGTCTGCCTGCCTGCCTATCCGTCTGTCTGTCTGCCTGCCTGCCTATCCGTCTGTCTGTCTGCCTATCCGTCTGTCTGTCTGCCTGCCTGCCTATCCGTCTGTCTGTCTGCCTGCCTGCCTGTCTGCCTGTCTGCCTGTCTGTCTGCCTGTCTGTCTGTCTGTCTGCCTGCCTGCCTATCCGTCTGTCTGCCTGCCTATCCGTCTGTCTGCCTGCCTGTCTGCCTGTCTCTGCCTGCCTGCCTATCCATCTCCCTGCCTGCCTGCCTGTCTGCCTGCCTATCTGTCTGATTGCCTGCCTGCCTGTCTCTCTGTCTGTCTCTCTGTCTGTCTCTCTGCCTGCCTGTCTCTCTGCCTGCCTGCCTGTCTGTCTGTCTGTCCCCAGGTGGGGGAGGGAGGCGGGGAAGGGCAGCAGCGGGCGGGGCAGAGCAGGAGGCAGTGGGATGCATCCTCTCTCCTGCTCTGGGCTTGCAGACCCGCCGTCCCCGGGGTGCCCGATGGGCTGGGCGCTGGCCTGACCCCGGGCGCTGGCCGCCCCACCGCCATCTCTACGGCCCTGGCCGTCGCCCTCATGGCCATCACCACAGTCACCATCACCGTCCCCGGCGGTCGGCACAGCGCGCATCTGACAGACGGTGAAAGTGGGCGCCAGGGCCCCCTCATCTCGTCCGTTTTGGCGCCCGACGGCGGGGCGCGGCCAGGCGGGTGACCCGAGACCGCGTGTCAGTGTGTCGCTGCCTTCTGACGTGGGCCCCGAGGGGCACAGCTCGGGGTGGCCCAGGGTGCCCGCACGCTGCCGTCTTCCCGAAAACTGCTGGTGTCGCTCGTGCTCCGTGGCAGTCGCTGCTGGCCGGGCGGCGCTGCAGACCCCGGCGGCGGCAGGACGCGCCCGCATGTCGAGAGGGCGCCCCCAGGCCCTGGCTGGCCCGCACCCCGGCTGGCACCTGTGCCCCCCGCCGGCGCGCTCCACAGCCCCTCTCCTGGCAGCATGGCCCAGCGGCCCGGCCGAGTCGCGCGCTCTCGCGAAGAAGCTGCATTTCCCACCCTGCTAGAAGGGCGCCCCGCAGCCCCGCGTTGGGCTGGCCCCGTCGGAACCAGCCGGGAAGTGGAGGCCGGGCCGAGGGCGCTCAGCCGGGCTGGGGCCGGGCGCGCGGGAAGCAGCTGGAACTGACTTGCAAGGTCGGGACAGAGGTGACGCGGCAGCGGGTACGTAGAATGCCGGGCCCTGGGCGCCTGCGGCTGTGCGGCCAGCAGCAGAGGGAGGGGCTCGGGGCCTGCGCCGCCTGACCCGCTGGCAGCCCCGTCACCGCTGACTCTGCGGCTTGTTGCAACGGTGGCTGCTGGGGGAGCGATGGTGGCGGAGCCGGGGGCGCTGCTGCAGGTGAGGACGGTGCTGGGGGGAGGGGGAGCCGGGGCGGCGCCCCACAGAGCACAGAGAAACGCCCACATCAAAGCCCCGCCGCAGCGGTGCCGCCTGCTTGTCCCCCTGACAGCGCAGATTCAACAACCTGCCTTTCTCCTGTGATTTATCTGCTTTAAACACCTTTTCCCCTGAGCAAGGAAGCCGGGCTCTGCCGTCTAGAAACGGAACGTCCGCGCTCACCGCCCCCTCCCGTCTCCGAGCGCCGAGGCCCCTGGAAAGCCGTGACCGGGGCCGGGCCTATTTTTAGTCCGTCCTGCCTCTTCCTCTGCCCGGGCCGTGGGATGCGGGCCGCGGGGAACACCCGGGCACCCGCCCGGCAGACGCCGCTCCCCGCGCGGCCGTGAGATGCGGGGGGCATCGGGGCTGCGCTGCCCGGGCCTGGGCACCCTCGGGCACGAGCCTCCCTGCCCCAGCCTTCGCCTCGCCTCGGGGCACCCGGGAGGGACCGGAGGGGCCTCCCAGAGACGTCGTAGAGACAGGCCGGGCCTCTCCCGTCCAGGCCCACCCGGCCTCCGCGGCCCTCAGCGGCCTGTGGGGCTGAGCGGAGCGCCCGGCCCTGGCCCGCCGCGAACACGACAGACGCGCCCGGTCCCGGCAGCCCGCGGTCCCCGCCCGCCCGGCCCACCGGGTCGCCCTCTCCGCCGCTGCCCCCACCGCGCCCACCTCTCTGCTGCTGCGGCGGCGCGAGCAGAGGCTCAGCCTGTGCCAGGCCCTGCACGCCCCCCCCCCCGCCCCCGCCCAGCCGAGGCGCGTCGCCTCTCCGGGGAGAACCGGCTTCAGCCGCGCCTCAGAGACCCGAGCGGGGCCGGCGGCGCGCAGCAGCCCGAGGCGGACGTCTGACCAGACAGCCGCGCGTCCCGTGGGGCTCTCGGGGCCGAGGCGCAAGGGCAGCCAGGCCAGCCTGGCGGGGTCCCCACTCCCGGGCCCCTAAATGCCAGCGGGGTGCTGGGGTGGGGAGCCGGGCAGCTCTCCGGGCAGGAGGCGCCAGAGGCCAGTGGTCTGGACAGGGGAGCCGGCGGGCCCAGTCTTGGGTCCTGGCGCCTCATCTCCCGCCCGTCCTTCCCTGTCTGCAGACCGCATGCGGGGCCCACGAGGGGCAGGGGGTGGCGGGGCAGAGCAGCCGGGAGCGGCGCTCCCCCACCCGACAGCGGACGAGCCCGGCAGGGAAGCCGAGCGCGGAGGGTGACTCCGCAGGACCCCCTGACTGTGCCTGAGCGCCGGGACGCCGCCCTACCCGAGCCCAGCGCCGGCGTTCTCGTCTCAGCCTGACGCCTCCTTCTCTCGCCCGGGGAAGCAGGTGAGCCGCGGCAGGAGGAGGTGCGGGGGCAGCAGTGCTGGGCCGGCCTGGGATGCCAGGCTCGGCCTGGCCTCACAGGCTTGCCACGTCTCGGGCTGCACAGTGGGGGCGAGGGAGTCAGAGCGGGGTGGTCCTCCCCCTCACCCCGCCCCGCATTCGCTGTGCCCCTGCTGCGGCCCCCAGACCGCCATGCGGCAGCTCGAGCAGGAGCCTGTCTCTGGGAGGCCTGTGAGCAGCCCGGAGCTGCCCCCGCTCAGCCCTGGGGTGTCCTGGGCGCCCGGGGAAGCCACCGGGGACCTGACTCGGCTGGTGGGGAGAGCTGCCCCCCCCCACCAGCACACGTTGGACGGACAAACAATCCAGCCAAGGGTCAGAAGTTTCAAATCCCCCCACATTCCTCCAGCCGTGAGATCGGGTTTTACCACAAAACACAATGCACTCGAAGGCAGCTCCATTTTCCATAGAACCTGCCAGGAGCCGGGGCGCGCAGCCCATCCCAGTGCCCAGCCTGGAGCCGGCTCCCCTTCCCTGCTCGCGGGCCAGGCCTGGCTGTGCCCGGCCCCCTGACACGGCCTCCCGGGCCCCTGGTGAGGAGGGGCTGGGCCGAGGGCCTGCTGCCCCTGCCCCCCTGATAAATGAGCCTTTCAGTGAAGCAGTCTCCAAACTGCTAAGTGGTGACCGAAAGAAGGCGGCGCTGACAGGACCGGAAGCGGCTCTTGTCCTCCTGTGTGGACTCGGAGCCCCCCCATCGGCCCCCCCATGCTCTCTGCCTCTGGTTTTTTTTTTTTATGAGTTTTTTCCCACAGACAAAAGGGATTTTTGAGCCTCCCTGGTGGCGCAAAGGGTTAGTCTCAGCGCTGTGAAGCTCCACAGCCCCTGCAGCACGAGTTCCATCCCCGGCCAGGGAGCTACCCACAGGGCGCGGCAGACTCTCCTGACTCCCCGCTGCTCCCCTCAGCAGTGGGTTTCAGTCAGACTGCCTGTTCTGCTCCCCACTCTGTCTCTGGTGAATCCTCTCACCCCCCACACCTCTGGCCTGTACCCCAGCTCTTTTGTGCATAAATAAATCTTAAAAAAAAAAAAAAAAGGATTTTCACTTTCAGGAGAAAGGCCCGCCGGGGCCAGGGGCTGGGGAAGGGTGCGGACGGCCGAGGGCCCTGGGCTGGGCTCTCCTTAGAGGAAAAAGCACCAAACGGGCTGGCAGCCGGCCCCGACAGCTGATGCGTGCGGCCAGTCTCCCCCAGCGCCCCCTCCTCGAGAAACAAAGCCTGGACAAGCCAAGGTTGGGGGGACTCACGAGAGCAGGGACGGGCCCCAAGGGCTGTCCCCACCCTGATTTCCTGCAGGTGGCGCTCGCCTTGGGTGACACGCGGGGCGGGGGGAAGGGGGGCCACACGGCCTGGGGGTGCTGGACCCACTGAGGCCTGCAGGGCGGGGCGGCGGGGACTACCTACTACCTCTCGACGACAGCGTTTCTGGAAGAGTCTCACCAGAGAGTGCATTGTCCGCTCCCCACGGGCACCCACCCACAGCCCAGGCTGGGGGCAGGGTGGTGCCCTGGCTCCCAGGGGTGCTCAGTCTCCCCGCCAGGCCGCACCCCATGCCAGCCAGCCTCTCAGAGCGGGGCCACTAGAGGCCTGCACAGCAGCCTCGGCCTCCCTGGGGGGCGTCAGCAAGGCAGACCCGGCCCCCCAGCTCTGAGGCAGAGCCTGCGTGTAGCCAGATCCCGAGTGAGCAGGTGTGCGTGTGAGTTTAGGGAGCTGCCCAGACACTGACCGGCGCCACCCCAAAGGGCAGACGGCCCCTCCCTGGCCTGCTGGAGTCTCCGTCTTGGGCACCCAGAGCCGACCGCTCAGCAGCCTGCTGTGTCCACCTGTCGAGGCCCCTGCCCCGCCCTGCCCAGCGCCCAGCCTGCGGGCGAGCTCGCTGCCTCTCATGCTCTCCAAGCGGGGACCCTGCCCCCCTGTTACACGTGGCCCGGCCAAGGCACACAGCGACTGCCAACCCCAAACCCCAAAGCAGAGCAGCACGAAGGGCCTTCGTGGCCGGCCACGGGCGGGGGACACACAGCACCCGCTCCCAGGTCACCAGGCAGCACGGCTGGGCCTTCGGGGGGCCAGGCCGCTGCCCCGGGGCCTGCCCGCGAGGGGCCGTCGCCTTTTTCTGTCTCGGCCGCCCCACCCCAGGGCCCCGTGTTGCTGGGATGGGGTCTGCTCGGCCCGCCCAGATGGCTCCGGAGCGGGGCCGCCTGAGGCTGCACCCCTGCCAGGAGCCGGGGAGCGAGGGCAGGTGTGAGCCCAGGCTCCCGACCGTCCTGGCCATTTGGCTCCCGGGTGAGGAGAGGCCCCGCGCAGTTGTCCGGCTCGTCCAGGCAGCGGCCCTGATTGATGGGCGCTTAGCCCCAGTCCAGATGCTCCGGCCGGCGGGGGGCAGCGCCCCAGGAGCGGCCGGCCCCAAAGCAGGGCAGGGGGTGGGGGCAGCGGGGGTGGGCGAGGCAGAGAGGGGCTGGGGGAGAAGAGGGAGGTGGGGGGCCGAGTGGGGTGGGGCACAGAGCGGGTGGGGCAGGACAGGTTGGGGCTTCCAAGTACGTCCGGGGATCGCTTGCGCCCCAAGGAGTGGGCAGGGGCTCGGGTCTTTCCCTGGTCTTGCCAACGACAGGTGGGGGCTCAGCGACTCTGGCAACGCCCGCCCTCGCGGCTCGGAGGGGAGCCGAGGCCTCTGTCACCCGTGGGACGAGCAAACCCTCCGTGTAGACGATGCAGGAGCTGACGCCCGACCTCCTGTCCCGCAGCTCTGCAGGGAGGGCGCTGGCACGGAGGAGAGCCCCTGCCCGGGGGTCCGGTCGTGCAGGCGGGTCAGGGTCCACCGATCCGGGACAGCCGCTGTGCTTTGCCGACGGCACGCCCGGGGAAGAGGGTGTAGCTGCCCGCAGCCTCTGCAGCACGAGTTCGACCCCCGGGCAGGGAGCAGCCCGCAGGGCGCAGCAGACCCCTCCTGGAGGAGGCGACACGGTGGCTGGGGCCTCAGCAGTCACCAGGCGCTCACCAGGCCCACGGCTGTGGCCTGGGGTCCTTGCAGACACACTGGGGTGCCCACAGATGCCCCTGCTCCAGGCTCCGGGGCCAGGGAGCATGGGGCTGGGCATGGCCAGGCCCCCGGAGCGAGCAGGCCCCTGAACCCGTCAGCAGCCGCCGCAGCACCTTTGAAGCCCGCGGCAAAAACAATCACTTGCCAGGTAGCCCGTCCCCAGAGGACACGGTCAGGCGCCGGGGCGTGGGCAGCCTGGCAGGGTCTGTCCGCCCGGGCCGGCGCGGCCCTCGCAGCCCCTATCTGCTGGGCCGTCACCGGGAGATGGATGTGGCGCTGGCTGTCCTGGCCGCGGCCTGCCGGGAGGCTTCGGGATGGCCGCGGGGCAGCGCCGCACTCGGCCGCGGGGGCAGGCGCCGGGCCCTGTCTGTGCCGCGAGCCCCTCCTTCGGATTCCAGGTCGGGAAATTTCTCATCTCCCCTGAACTCTCGACCCCGCCCACGTCCGCCCTCCCTGCTCACTGCCCGCGGCTCCGTCAAGGCCAAGGGCGCCTGCCGCCCCCCTCGGCTCCCCGGGGCCGCCGCCGCGCCCACTGTGGCCGCCCGGGGCCTGCGCAGAGCGTGGCCTCGTGTGCCTACCGGGGTCGGGCGGACACCGGCCCCCAGGGCAGAGCTGACCCCAGACACCCCTCGCCTGGTGCCAGGCCCGCCTCCACCTTTAGCCGACTCAGCCACCAGCGTGCCGCTGCCCCACGTGACTGTGCTTCTGGCTGGGGTTCTACGGTGAAGTGGGCGCTACGGTGGGCGTCCTGGAACAGGGGGTGCCTCAGAGGAAGGGGAGAGAGCTCCATGGGCCCCCCACCAAGGGAGCCGAGCAGGCCAGCGAGATGGCGGCCCTGGAGCAGCCTCCCCGCCGCACCCAGACCAGAGACGCCCGGCGGGACGCCCAGGCCCCGCAGGGAACCCTGACTTTGAGTTCTGTGACGCTTGTACGGCAGCCCCCCGAGTCTAGCCCGGCCCCCCGCCAGCGAGCAGCATGTTGCTAACCCGCACGGAGCCCGCCCACCAGCCCGCCCTCGCTGGGGTTGGGAGCGGGCGTCGCCGGCTTCGTGGTGGCTGGAGACGGACGGCCCCAAGGGGCCAAGCGCGTGTGGGTCACAGCCGAGCCCCAAAGTGACCGCTGACCCTCGTGGGCTGCAGGAGGAGGCACGTGTGCCTGCGAGACCGGGGCCTTCTCTCCCGGTCGCCCTCCTGGGCCGCGTGCGCGTGGCTTCTCGGCGCGGGCGGGTCCGACGCGCCTGGAATCTCGCCCAATCGAAGGCAAAGCGCCGCGGGCGAGCAGAGCGGGCGTGGCCCGGGGTCCCTGCACCCGTCGTGGTCTCGGCGGCCTCCCGGGGCGGAGGGGAGTGGGCGAGATGCCAGGCTCAGCACCATCGCCACGGACGCCGCGTTGCCACCACCACCAGCACCGTCACTGACTCCCCAACACTTACCCTGTGCGGGCGCCGCGCTGACCCCCACATCCCTCTGCTCAGCCGAGGCCCTGCCGCAGCCCTCCGCCCCCTCCCCACCCTCCGCAGCTGTGCTCCGTGGCCGGGGGTGGGGGCTCCCCAGAACCCAGCCCAGCGCAGCCTGTGGCCGACCGCACCCCGCGTGGCTAAGCGCCGAGGACGCCGCGACCGCATCTGCCCAGGACCCACGGCCGTCTTGGCGCTCCGGGGCGTCGGGCTCTGCGGGGAGGAGCGGACCCCGCAGCGACTCCTCTGCAAGGCCCTCCAGGGGCACGCGGGCGGGGAGGACAACCCTGAACAGAGCCAGGCTCGGGCCTGCAGGGGTGGGTGGGTGTGGCCACACGAGGGACCCTGGTGCTGGCTCCCGCCGGCCCGGACCCCGGGGTTCTGCCTGCCCCGGAGTGCTGAGGCCCCCAGCCCAGGGCAAGGGGCGCTCTGCTGAGCGCTGCCTCCCCGCCCAGGGCCCTCGCTTCACGTGGGCCCCACCCAGCGGCCGCCGGCCACCCCTGGACGTGCGGGCGCCTCCCCGCGGCGCCATCAAGGTGGCCGGCAGAGGCCGCGCCGGGCTCGGAAGGCCGCACGGGCCCCAGCCTGGGTGGGCAGCGCCAGGAACACTTGGAGCCGCGGGCAGAGCGAGCCCGGGACAGGAGCCGGCGCCCCCGGCGCACAGGGGGGCAGGGCGGAGCCGGAGCCGCGGACGCACCGCCCGCACGTCGTCCCAAGCACAGCCTCGCGCGTGGAGAAGGGTGTCCCCGGGCCGGGAGGGCGGCGGGTGCCGGCAGCCTCGGGTTTGCCCAGCACTGACGCCCACCCCTCTGCGCTGTGCGCCTCGGGGCTCGCGAGCCGCAGACCCTGGGCCGCGTGTCCGGTGGGACGCGCTGGCCAGGAACCCGAGAAAGTCGTCCACAGGTGACGTTCCTCGCGGAGGGGCCGGGTCGGGTCACTGACGGGAAGCCGAGAGCCAGCCCCAGGGAACCGCCCAGCGCATGGAGCTGCGAAGACACCCGCGGAGCTGACCGTCCCCCGCTGATCCGGCTCTAATTGTTACCAATGGGCTTCCCTCACCCGCCGCTGCTTTGTAACGGGGACGTCCGCTCATTTTCCTGCTTGGGGTGACCCCGTGTTCCAGCTGCCGCCCCAGGGGTCACTGACTTCCTGGGACAGAATTTGGGGTTTCTGTGTAAACCCCCTACTGTCTTTCTCTCTGTTGACTTTCACTCACCAGGCGCGCCGCCGCCCGCGGACGCTGTTCCTGCTGCAGCCGCGGCACCGGGCCAAGCCGCAGGAGTTTCTCCACGGCCGCGCTCTGCGTGGGGTGTGTTGTGCATCTCTGAAAAATGACACCTCGGCAGAAGAACGCCGTGTGACTGGCCCTGCCCTTGCTGGCCTTTCAACCTGCGTCGACGTAGCAGCGCGAGCTGGCGAGTGGTGTGAATCCCGCCCTGCGCCCTCTGACCTCTGGCACCGCGAGCACGTGTCGGGAGAGGGGCGCTTGCTGGGGGACCGCCCGCAAGTCTGAGCTGGATGAAGCCTCGAAGCAGGGCTGTGTCCTGAGGTGCTGGCCCGGGCCCCTGTAGGGCTGGACCGACCGCGACTCCTCAGTGTTTGCCCCTAACCTGCTCAGGTGCGGCTCAGCCATTGAGCGGAGCAGGAGACAGCAGCGGGGAGCGAGTCTCCCTTCCTTAGCCTCCCTCCCCAGCGCCTCTCTGCTTAGGGGCTTGTGTTGGCCCGTGGAGAAGCAGAGGCGTGACCGCCAGGGGTGGGGGAGAAAGGCAGGGGATGGCTGTTAAAGGCACGGGGTCTCCTGTGGGGCAGTGGAATGTTCTAGCACTAGAGCGAGGTGATGGCAGCACAGCCTCGCGAATGCGGTTAATGCCCCTGAATCATACACATTTACAGGTCAAAAGGCAAACTGGAGCCGTGCACACTCCACTGCCGTGACAGAGACGAGAGGGAAGAGAGACTATTCAGTGACTAGACTGCTGCTCTGAGAGGAGGCGCTGCACTCATGAAACAAGAACAGTGTCCTAGTCAAGTGTTTCAAAACACTCTGGGCATTGAGGCCCGTGACGTAAGTCAGCATAGATGAGGTTCAAGGAAAACAGTTAACATAAAAAGAGAAGGACACGGGACTCTCCCGGCAAGGGAGCAAGGATTCAGACTTCCGAAGCCCACAGTCACCTGAAGACAAGCAGCGGCGGTGGTGACCGCGAAGGCTTCTTAAAGACATTGATAATTAGATCCTTACGAGGCCATTTCTAACGGACCCTGAGATTTACCATCAGTGTGGAAAAGGGCCTGAAATCACGCCACGGGCGCACAGGCCGAGAGGGAACGGAAGAAAATTACCCGGATCCCAGCATGTGCTTGGTTAAGGAGATGATGATAATTTGACAACTTTCCTTCTTACTCGTCTCCTGTTTTTTTCTAAATTTCAACTGTGCTGTGTTGTTTCAGAGATAAAACAAGAGTTATTTTTAAACCACAGACTGTTCTCAAACTGATTTGTTGGGTAGATTAGTGGGAGGTTTCCAAGGAGAGACCAGTGTTTACTGGGGAGCAGAGATTCCAGGGTGTCCGCTGTGAGGTGCTAACAGCTGTCTTTTGCCCTGATGTTGCCTGGGTGACCCCAGTAGACAGGAAACGGCGGAATGAGTCAGTGGAAGCTGCTCTGGTTTTCACTACAGCGCTCTCCCCTCCCCTCTTGGAATAACTGAACTGCCCCCTACATGCACCCCTGCACACACCCCTCACACCTGCACACACCCCTGCACACACCTGCACACACCCCTGCACACACCCCTCACACCTGCACACACCCCTGCACACACACGCACTAGGGCCCAATGAGCACACAGCCGGCTTACTGCTCAGGGCCCCTCCTGCCTGTGCCCGCCGCCATGTCCTGCCCTCCGAGGACTCAGAAAACATCCAGCCAGCAGTCACCCCAACACCAAGGTCCCAACCTGAGAAATGTGAGCACACCCCCTTCCCCAGAACCTTTCCCGGCCCCTGCATGCTCTCCCCAACCGGGAGGAGCCGTGAACGCTGAGCTTTGCGCTCCAGACCCTCCCCGCAACCCCCACCCCCGCAGAGCGGCACCGGGTGCCTGTGGTGTCTGGTCTGGACGCCGCCAGGGCAGGCAGGAGGCGGCCCAGGAGGAGGGCACAGAACGTGCCTGAGCGCCGGCAACTCCCAGCCAAGCCCCGGGTGCTCCTGCTGGGGCACCGCGATGCAGGGGCCCAGACTGGGCCCTCACACCAGATGCAGCGTCTCCTGCTTGCTTGGAAGCCTGGAGCCAGCCAGGGGCGGCACTCTGGCTCCCCGGCACCCTGGGGTGTGCCTCCCTTGCCTCCCTGTGCTGGTGCCCACATGGCTGTCTTCTCAGAAGGGTGCCCTCCTGTCTCCTTAGGGGGTGCCCTTCCCGGGGCGACCTCGTCTCGCCGGTCTCACCTATGGTGACTTCCCCACCGAGCCCCATGGGGAGGCACCAGGGCTTGCACCAGCCCAGCCACACCGAGTCCCCACGCCCCGGCGCCTCTGAGACGGCTCGGAGGTCCAGGGCCCACGGGGGCTTGCGCCCCAGCCCCGTGGTGCTCCGAGGGGACCTCCCCAAAGCCCCGGCTGTCCCGGTTTGGAGGAGCCTAACGCAGCGGCCGTGGTTTCAGTTAAGGGCTGCTGGGCTGTGTGATGGCGTCACCGACGAAACGAGCGTCATAAAAAGAAATAGGTGGACCCGGGAGGCGGGAGGGCGGCGGGGGCTGTCGTGAAATCGCACTATGTCGGCAATAAGACGCATCTTAGAGCGCGGCTGGCCCTTGGGGGCGAGAGGCCCCTCCCGCCCACCTTCCCCGAGGACGGACCCGCAGCCCCGTGCGGTTTGGGGTTCGCCCGAGAGGGTGAAGGAAGCAGCTCGTCCTGCGGGTCGGGAGCCCCCCACCATGTCGCAGCCCATCTGCAGGTGCCAGGAGGCGGCCAGGCCTGGCTGGGCCGCCGCACGCCGGGGCCCGGGCTGGGGAGGCAGCTCAGCCCAGACGCAGGCCCGGCTGGCTCAGCAGACGCGTCCCCGCCGCTGTTTCCAAGTCCGCGTCCGAACCAAGTCTCGTGATCCCTTTCAACCCCACTGCCTCGCGCGCACGGGTCACAGGGGGCGCTTCCTCAGGAACTGGGGTGATCTGGGGTATCGTGTTAGTTCTGGGGGCTGCCATGCTGGAGGGACCGTGGTCACGAGGGTCATGGGCTCGCGGGAGCGCGACACACCCGGACGTCAGGCAAGGCAGCCAAGCCAGCCGCGCCCGCTCCGCTGCGGGAGGGGGGCCGCTGTCCGGGGGCGTCTCCTAACCCGTGAGGACGTCTCAGGGGACGCGCTCACCGAGCACCATTTACGGGAGCCGCGGAAACAACCCAAATGCCCCAGAACAGATGAGCGGCTCGAGAAGAGGCGTCTGTGCACACAGTGGAATATTCTCGGCCATGGAAAGAGACAAACTCAGGCCATTCGCAGCAGCATGGAGGGAGCCGGAAGGGAGGCGGCTCCGTGACATGAGCCAGAAGGAGAGAGAAAAGCAGGGGTGGTCTGGCTCACGGGGAGGCAGGCTCCACGCAGGGAGGGCGCACGGGGGCCGTGGCGGCGGTGCGGGGTGCCGGGGATTTTCTGGGGACTGCGCCTGAGAGCAGAAAGCAAGCGTTGTGCAGGAATGAGCGACGATGTAAAATACACATAAATAAAGCAAGATGACCATAAAGAAAAGGGGGTGGGGGGTTGGGAACGGGGTGGGTGTGGGGGGCAGGAGCGGGCCCCGGGGGACTTGAGCCCCGCCTGCGCCCCCATGGATCGCTCACCCCGGGCCCGGCACTCGTGGAATGGGGACCCGCCCCCTCCACGCGGCGAGTGGGAAGCAGGCCAGGCCCCGGGTGGGCCGCAGGAACCACTCGCTTTCGACCCGTTCTGATGAATGGATCCGGCGGCTTCACATGGCTCGAATCTCCGACGCACTCAGCCGCCGGCCGCCCCCAGACGGCGCTCACCAGAGTAGCCGCCCCCAATTCTTGCGCTTGAGAGGAGCTTAAAACCACAGGAGCCTTCCTGCCTCTCTTTATCCTTCATCGGCAGGTCCTCGGCCCTGACCCCGCGGCCGGTTACCCGTGGGCGGACGCGCGGACCCCAGAGGCTCTGGAGGTGTCCCCAAGAGGCTCCCTGCCCGTCAGTGCCCGTCCCGGCGTCAGCCCTGGCCGCTGCCCACCTGAGCCTGGGTCGGCTGGACGAAGGCCCAGGCGCGAGACCCCAGAGGTGGGGGCTCCTGGGGACGCGGACTCCTCAGCCCCATGGCGCCCCTGCAAGGTGGGGGGTCCTGTCAGCGCCCCTGACAAACGCCGCCCCCAGCCGGCACCATGGGGGAGGGCCTCGGGGGCCGGCTGCGTTGTGAGACCCCTAACCTGGAGGGTCCCTTTCAGCCCCTCTCCTGCCAAACAAGCGGCCCCCCAGGTGGAAAGGCCATTCCCCTCCAGACCCTTCAGATGGTCAGGACCCCGCAGCTGCGCCCCCTGCGGCTCTGAGTCCTGCGTGGTCAGACGGGCCCCCCCGGGCCTGGGTCTTCGCCAGGCCAGCTGAGCGTCCACTCGGCCCACCGGGCACGGGCAGGTGCCGCCCCAGTGGCTTGTCTCTGGCCAGCTGCCCAGGCCATGGCGCTGTATCCCAGGCGGGAAGGGCGGTGATGACCCGGGGAAACAGCCCCCCACCGCAGGCACCCCGGGGGGCAGCGTGCTCCAGGCCCCTGAGACCCCACTTGGGACTGGGCAGCAGGAACGCCAGGCCAGCCGGTGGCAGTTGGAGGCCACAGGAGCCGACCGGGAAGCTCTCTCAGCGGCCAGAAGCCCCCGGGCCCCAGCAGGCCGCCTGGGTAACAGCCGGACAAGATCGACCCCCACCGGCCTCTCCCGCGCCGTGGGCACTGGACTCGGACATGAACGGGGCGAAGGGGCAAATCTCCCCCAGAAGACCTGCAGGCAACGGTGTGCAAAGGAGGGGTGGAGCCCCCAGCGTGCCGGGCTGTGGCCCGTGGAGGGCTGCGAGTCATGGGAAATAACTGCCGGGGTGCCGCTGCGGCCACACACTGCCGGTGCCCGTCCTCCTGGAGGACTCCCCGCGGGTGGACCCAGTCTATGGGCGGATGCTCCGCGCCCAGGGCGGGCCAGGGCGCCTGGGCAGTCCCGGTGCGGCTCCTGGGGTGGGCTGGGCGCGGCGGGGGCGGGGGGCGCTGCTGCAGGGCGCCACTGTGGGTGGCTGGGGCGTCCTTGTGCTGCTAGAGTGTGGCTGGGGGGGCACAGATGCCCCTGGGGTGGGCCTGGGTCTCGCTCTGGGGGCTACACCGCTTTCACTTCCTGGGGTTCGTGGGACTTGAGAGCCGCGCGCCCTCCCGGTCTGTCTCCTTCCCACAGAGCTGGGAGCGGGAGGGGGCCGGGTGCCCCTGGCTGGCCAGTTTCAGCCTCTCTGGAGCCCGTGGGCCTCCCGCCGTCACACCCCAACTGCTGCCCCCGCCGTGGTTCTGAGGCCTCTGCGGCTCCGGGGCTGGTGCCTCGGTCCCGCTGGTGCCCCTGTCCAGGCCGGTGCCCCCCGTCCGCGCTGGTGCCCCCCTTCCGGGCCCACGGCGAGCGCGGCTGGAGCTCCTGGAGCAGGCACTGGCCACGCCGCCCCAGCCCGGCCCAGCCCGCACAGAGGAGAGCGGCGGGGCCTGTGGAGCTGGGCCGGGTCTCCCTGTGCCTCGGGGCCGCCCCACCCCCAGATGTGGCTCCAGGCAGCAGCAGGAGCCCCCCCACCGCAGGAGCCCGTCGGCGTGGCGCCCCTCCGCTGGCCGGGTGGAGGGAGGGGCTGTATTTCAAACATTAATTAATTGGTGACAAACAGTAATTAGGGGTCACATTCCTCCGGGGGAGACGCATACCTCCTCGGTGGGAGCTGGGGAGGAGCCGGGCTCTTGTTTTCTTTTAATCTGGGACGACGAGGCCCTCCCAGCGGCCCCGCGGCGGCGTGAGCTCAGCCCGGCCTGTGCGGCCAGCGCGGCCCTCCTGGCCCGGGCCGGGGACAGTCCCCTCAGCTCTGGGCTCTGCTTGCTAAGAGTCATAAATCCTGCCCGGGGCCGGGCAGCGGGCGGAGGGACGGCGGCGTCTGCCCGGCGGCGTGTGCAAGCACGCGTGGCCAGTGTGTGCGTGACCGCCTGCCCGCGCTCGCGGTGGCGTGCGGAGGGGGACGCCCGGGCCGGCCGGCGGCCTTGCTGGACGGGGGCCCGCGGGAGCGTGGACGGGCCTTCGCAGCAGGGCGCAGGCTCGGGCGCCGGCAAGGAGTGGGGACTGCCCACACCCCAGGGCCCCCTTCGGCGGGTTCTGCCGCCTGCCTCGGAGTGGCCGTGGCCTGGTGACTGGAGCAGGGAGGCGCCGGCCACCCTCCACCGTCTGCTCCCCGCGGCCACGCAGAGAGGCCCCCGCCCGCCGTGACCACCGCCTTCGGGGACAGGACCCAGCGCCGGAGGGTCAGGCCGGGGTGGGCGGCTCAGCACCCCCTGTGCTGTCCACGCGCCTGCGTAGCAAGCTGCTCTGCGGCCGCGCGGGCAGGCGCTGACCTCTGCAGGACGGGGAGCCGGGGGCTGCGTCCTTGCCCACCCCCCCCGGGGCCTGCCCTGCGTGGAGCCGGCGGCAGGAGCCTGTGGAGGCGGCGTCCTCCCTCCTGCCGGAGCCCCAGCTCCCCACTTCACACCGCGTGGCTGCGAGCCAGCGCCCCTGCGCCCCAGCCCGCTGCCCGAGGGAAAGGCGGGCGTCTGCGCACAACTGCTCGGAAGGGCCCGGCAGCCCCGACGGGCCAGTCCGTCTCCACACGAGTCTGGAAACCTGAACGTGGATGCTTGAAGCTGCCTGGAACGCGCTGGGGGGGCACAGAGAACTGCTGACGGGGCGGGGCCGGGCTGCCTTCCTGCTCCCGCCGAGCTGGAGACTAGACGTGCTGAGCGGCCCCGCCTGGCCCGGGACGGCGCCAACGGGCGGTGGGTGTGCAAGCAGCAGCTCCCCACGCCGGTTTAAAAAGTAAAGGGCACGTATCAGCCCCAGCGACGGGAAAGGGGGGGAGGGTGGGCTTCAGGCTGGGTTTGCTCCAGCAGAGGCCACGCCGCCTGGGCTTCCTCCCGCCCTGCAACAGCTTCTCCTGAATCCCCTCCCTCGGGGCTGCCCACTGCTCAGGCCCCCTTGTCCTCCTGCAGAAGAGAGGGGGGTGTCTTCCCCCCCTGTCCCCCCACACCCTGAGGTGCCCGCATTGGACTGCCGTGCATGGCAGCGCCCGCTGGGTCCATGACCGGGTCAGAGGAGGAGCCTGAGGCTGTCCCCGACCGCCCGAGCCCGCACCCCACACGACCGAGGCCTCGGGTTCCGGGGAGGGGAGCAGACGCCGGCTGTCCGAGGCGCGTGGGCGCTCCAGCTTCGGTGGGGACATGAACACCCCGTCAGCTCGCCTCTCATGGGGTGAGTCCCCAACATGTCTGTGCTTGTTGGGAGCAGAGAAACCCCTCGCCGTCGGGGCGCAGGCAGCCCAGAGCGGGAAGGGTCTTGGCCCGGCCCCCTCTCCGCCCTGAGCGGCACCCCACCATCAACAGGCGGGAACGCGGCAAGGGGGGGGGGCCCTGGGGCCGCTAGTGTGGGGTCGCCTCCGGGCCTCGGCCTGCTTGTCGCGAGCGGGGCCACCACGCCCCTGTTGCGAACAGTGACAGCGACGACGGCTCTGAGCTGGGGGCGGCCGCTGCCCACACACGTCCCCGGGCCCGCCCGCGCCATCTTGTCCGGCCGTCCCGGCGCTTCTGTGACGCAGCTGCCGGTGCCTCTCCGTGCTCACTCGTGGAAACTGAGGCACCAGCTACGGCGAGTCACAGAGCTGGGAGCAGGACCTGGCCCCCAAGCACCCGACTTGCCTCTTACTGGCCTCCCTGGGCTGGAGTGCAGAGCGGGTTAGAGGGTCTCCCCAGCCTCCCGGAGCCAGCTGGACCCTGGGGTCCTAACCCCGAAGATGGTCTGGGACACCCGCCTTCCCAGAGAGGCTCCCTCATCCCCCAGCACGAGGCTCCTGGCCCACCCCCGCAGGACCCCCTCAGCCCGCTGGCCCAGCGGGAACCCTGGGAGGGCCCCCCTCCAAGCAGGTCTCCAGAGCACCCACCCACCTCCCCCTCTCCCCGAGCCCCCCAGGCTGGAGGGGGTGCGGCGGGGACGCGGGAGGGGCAGCGGGCAGGCCCGCCATGCACCGGGCGAGGCCGCTGGCAGAGAAGCGCCCCCGACCTGTCAGGCCGCGTGCCCCGCGCCCGCTCGGGCCTGGCGCTGCCGGCTCTGGGACAATGTGGCAGCCACATGTGCCGCGCGGAGGGGCGCCGGGAAATGTGAGCACAAGGATAACAGCGATTCTGCCGGGGACGACGGCGACGGGAACCGCGCGAAGCGGCTTGAACAGGTGCCTTCCCGAGGGGAGGGCGCGGCGCATCCCGGCGGGGCTGGGGCTCATCTGGGCTCCGGCTTCTCTGCCGTCATCTTTGTTAGCAGGATTTTTTTTTTAATGAGCAAGTTTTCAACGGCCAGGGGTTTTGAATCTTTGTCTTGTTGGCGGGCTCACCGGGCGAAGTTCAGAGCGCGCGGCATTAATAAAAGCCTGGGGCGGGGGGCGGCCGGGGTGGGGGGGGAGCTGCCTCTGCCCACCCCCACTCGGGCTGAAGTTCCCGAGGTGGCCACCAGGAGGATGTCCCGGATGAGACCCTCGGAGGCTTCCCGGGTCCCGCCCGGGGGAGTGTCGGGAGGGCGGACACAGGTTACGGCCCAGGAGCTGGTGCCCGCAGCGGGGAGGGCGGACAGGCCCTCCCCCGCCGCATCTGCCCCGGGCAGGCTGGGCGCGCCCCAGGCACAGTCGGCGGGTGGGCGCGGCCTGGACACCCTCAGCCCAGGAGGCACCTTTGGGTGCGCCGTGACCTCAACCCAGCCCCCGGCATGTCCAGTCCCTCCCGCCTGGTGTCCCTGCACCCGCTGCATGGGGGCGCTCAGCCAGCGCGCCCGGAGACTTTCCAGAACCCAAACGCCGGCCGCAGTGCCCCCCTCCTGTCTTGTCCAGTGGATCAACGAGTGCGCACCCTCAAAACGACTTGGCTTGTCTTCCAGCCCGGCCGTGGGCAGGGAACACTCTAAGACCCTGGGTGGTCGTGAGGCGGGCCAGGTCCTCCCGGGAGGCAGGCCGGGCACTACGCTCCCGCGCCGGGCATGTGGGGCCAGGGCACCTGCCCTGGGGGCTCCCGCACTGTTTTTGGGCCCCGACTTTAAATGGTGGGCGCCTTCTGAGCCACACTCGAGTCCGGAAGCAGGCCCCAGGCCCCTGCCCCTCCCGGCTGGAAGGCAGAGCCGTGGCCAGCACAGACCTATCCCCACCCAGCCCCGGGGGCACCGGCACCCGCCCCCCCACCCAGAGGCCTGGCAGACTGCAGTGGGCCCTGGGGCGCCCACCTGATGCCCTCTGGGCCCGGCCTGGGGGAGGGGCTGGCTGTGCTAGGGTGGGGTGTGTGGAGAGGCCCGGGCGAGGCTCTTACAGGAAGCGCAGAAGGCCCCAGCGCGTGGGCACAGGGTGTCGGCTGCCCGCTCTCGCCCGTGGGCCGGGACGCAGCGGCCAGCTGAGGCTCCTTCTAAGTGGAGGGAGGGGGAGGGCGGGATAGCGGTTTGACTTCAGGGTGGCCTCGAGGGGCGGTGCTCACACCCCCGCCCCGGGAGCACCTCTCCACGCCAGCGGCCTCTTCCAGACGCATCCTGGCGGCGAGGGCTCCGGGGGACACCTGGGGCGCCTCCCAGGAGGCAGCTGGGCTCGGCCAGGGCTGTCCCGCGGGAGGCGCTTGCTCACGCCTGGCCCGGCCCCTGGGGCTCCCCTCTGGACTGGCGCCCCTCCGTGCCCGCGCCCAGCCGAGCCTCCGGGCGAGTCGGGGATGCGTGGAGGCGAGGGTCAAGGCTTCTGGAGCGCGGAAGAGGAGTCGGTACCTTAACCCTGAACCGTGACGACGACGAGGCCGATGCACGTTCCTTGTACAGAGCCGGGGCGGGGGCGGGGGCTGCGCCTGGGCCGCCGCTGCGGGGGGCGGCACGGGCTCCGCCGGGGCCTCTGCTGTCTCCGGGGCCCTGGGCCCACAGACCCTTGCCTCTCCTGCCCCTCGCTCCGCCCAGCCTGGGACGCCTCGGGGAAGGCGCTCAGCTCCGTGTCTGCGGCCGCCGGCGCCAAGGCCGGCAGGCGAGGAAGCCGTCTCTGGCGAGTCAGTTCCCAGCACTCGTGTCTGGTGTGACCCCGCGGGTCTGGGGGACCCCCTGGCCCAGCGTTTTTAAGGGGGAGTAAAAGGCGTGAAGTGACTTTTTGGCCTGGAAAGTGCCCCGCAGGAGGCGAGCGCGAGCTGCCCTGTCCCTGGCTCTCTCAGCGCCCCGCGCCGCAGGTCGAGGGCGTGGGGCTGGCTCGGCGCCCTGGACTGGCCTGCAGGGCGGAGCGGGTCTGGGCGCTGATGCTGAGGCCTCGCGATGGGCTGTCTGGTTTGGTGTCAGTGGCGGAGCCCAAGGGACAGTCCCGATCGGGGGCCGGGGCGGGGAACCGGACCACGCGACTGGCCTCCAGGACCCGGGCCGGGGCTGGACGATGCGTCAGCGCAGCCGGGAACGGCCAAGCCTTGCTGACGTGACAGGCAGCCCAGAGCCCCAGCCTTTGCTAAACCGGGGCTCCACCTTGCCGCCCGGCGTGTCCACGGGGGTCAGCGGGGCCTGCCCGCGGAAGCCCCTCCGGCTGCTGGTCTTCACCACCCTGCCCGGGGCCGGAGCACCAGCCCCCAGCTTCTCACCGGCCATGACTCACGGCCTGAACAGTCCCGGGGGCGGGCGGCGCGATCCTCCCAACAGCGACGGGAGAGGCCGAGATGGAGGCCACCACGTGGGCATGACCACCCCGCGGGGCCGGGTCTCTGCCGACAGAGGCGGGATCAGGGGGTCCCACAGAGCCAGGCGGCCGGTGAGCGATGCGGGGACGGGAGGGTGAGCCATGCACCCGCCTCCCCACAGCCACCCCTTCCTGTGCTGGTGAGAACGGCGGGCGGAGGGCCTGCGCTCCTGGCTCCTCCCAGCCTCAGGCGGCTGCCTCTGGGGCGTGGCGGAAAACCAGGCTGCTCGGGGCGCTCACCTCGCCTCCTGCCACACAGCAGGGCGGCACTTGGGCCCTCCTTCCTCTGAGGGGAGCCCCTGGCCGCCCAGGTCCCTGAATGCCAGCCTGGGAGTGTTGAGATGGAAAAACAAAACCCAGAAGGAGGACCTGGCTGCGTCTCTGCTGCTCGTACGCACGGACCTAAACCATCCTGCCTTTATTTGCTGCGGCGGCCGCCACATGTAGGCGTCTGGGGCTGCTCCCGCCAGATGAGTCAGCGGAGGGGAACACGGCGCCGTGTCAGCAGACATCTGAGCCGGTGCCCACTGCTCTGAAAAAACAGGCGTCCTCGCAGAGCCTGGCCGGGAGCAGGCGCGGAGCCCGTGTGGGCCCTGGCGTCGGGGGGCCGCGCCCCCTCTCCTGCTAAGGACTCGGCTTGTTCCTCGAGGATGGCAGGTAATGTTTCCCGGGGCTGGGCCACCCTGAAGATACTTGGAGAATGGGACTGAAGCCCCACGCTGCAGGCCTGAAGGGTAACACACACGTGTGCACACGCATGCGGGCATAAGTGCCCTGGGGGTGTCAATGGAAAAACGTCTGCATCCATCTCAGGCAGGAGCAGCTCTGGGAACAGAGTCGGCCACAGCCCGGCTGCTCTTTCAAGCACTGAAACTACAGGAACTTAAAAGCTACTCCCGGGAGAGGGGCCCCCTGTGACTTATTTATACTAAAGTGTGAATGGCTGGCTTCATTCTTTTGAATCAGTTTTGATCGGGCAGGGATGCTGGGCACATGCAAGATCACAGATGGGGGGGTGAGGGGAGGGCGAGAGAAGGGGGCTGAGTCTCGTCGAAATAAAGGAGAAAACGCGTAGGCAGGCGAGCTCTCGAGACCGACTTCTCTCCCATCAGACACTTGCTAAGCACTTGGAGCGCGACACGATGTGGTCTGAACTGAAACGTCTCTCCCGGCTGGCTCACGGGGCGCGAGCCTTCCCGTCGGGGGCCGGGCGACCCGCGGTCTTTGTCTCTGTTCCTCGTTTTCTCCGTCCCCTGGCCATCCCCAGACACGCCTTCAGAAGCCTATTTAGACCTCCCTCCGCAGCAGGCAGACTCCTGCTACCAAACACGTGCCGTTCCCCGACGGCTGGTGCTCATGCCGAGCACCCTGCAGAGCGGCGCGGGGGAGGGGGCTGCGGGCGGGGAGGGTGGACCGGGAGAAAAACCCCAGGGGAGGGGCGCTGGGGTCTGCGTCCCCTCGGGGAGAGCTCGCGGAGGGGCTTGGCCAGCGCGTCCGTCGGGGTGGCTTCAGTCTTTGTGCCTTTTCCTCAAATGCAGCATGTCGCAAGGCTAAGGCGCGTTCTTTTTTCCAGGCGTGGAAAAATAAATCGGGGGTTGGTCTTGGCTAATAGAACTCACATGCCGCCCCCTCTCTCCCCGGGGCGCTGGAGTCCGCGCCGCTATCTGATCTGGACGGAGCCCGACCTCTCGGGCGGCGATAGGCATCACGGCCTGTGCACGTGCGCGTGAGCCTGGCCAGGTGCCCACGTGCGAACCCGAGCTTGCAGGGAGGCTGGCAGAGCTGGGCGGGGCGGCCCCACCAGGCGACCGACCGGCTGAGACCGGGCCCCGACGGGCACAGCGAGCCGAGCCTCCCGCCTGGCCTCTGCTGGCCCGAGAGGCGCCCCTGGCGCCGGCTCTTTCCCTGCACCCTCCACTGCAGCCTCGGTCGGAGCCTGCGAGCAGGGCTGCGGCTGCCCGAGCCAGGGCCCAGCTCTCCCCGCCTCTCCGCTCCTGTCCCGCTCTCACACGCGTCCCATCCACCCCCCTGTGCCTCAGGCTCCCCATGAGCCCTTCGTTCACACTGCAGAGACGTTGAGAGCGCGGGTGGCGCTGGGGGCCAGGGAGCTCCTGTCGATGAACCAAAACCACCGCGAGTGTTTCCCGCTTTGCCCAGGGGCGCATCTAGGGGTTCCGGGAGGCGCCGTGGAGCAGGGCAGAGCACGCGCCCAGAGACCTGCCGTGTGGGTTTCAATCCTTGCCTGAAAAGCGGGGAGTCCCCGCTCCCCTGCTCTCGGGAGGACTGTGATGAGGCAGCCGCTGGTGCCCGAGCGCGGGGGCGACCACTGAAGACGAGTTTCCACCCTGGCTTGGCAGCAGCGGGTGCGAGCCGGGACCTTCACGCAGGCCAGGCTCCGTAAGCGCCGCCGGACGTGCTCGGCCATCACGTGGCTCACATCAGAACGCTTCCCTGGAAAGCTCCTATCCATCCTTCAAAGCCCACCGTGACTTCCCCTTCTCTGAGCTGTCTCCTTTGCCGCCACCATCATATCAACTAAGGACAACAGCATTTCCAGACCCGAAAAATAACCTGCCTCGTCAGAGCAAGCACGAGCATCCCGCTGCGGGTGGTGGGAAGCCAGGCGTGAAGCGGCGCTCCTGGGGTAAGAGGCCCCGGAGAGGGAAGACAGCACATGGGCAGACGCGTGTCCAGGCGTCTAGGACACGAGGGCTGGCAGCCGTCCCCCTACAAAGACACTCTGCAGATCCCCCCGGCGGGGGCCGCAGCCCAGAGCCCGGCGCAGAGGGAGGGGCAGGTGAGGACAGGTGGGCTGGGCACAGCCCCGAGTCCAGGAAGCCCAAGGACTTTGGCAGCACCAGAAGCCGCGGGTGTGGGGAGAGGGAGGGAGGGCCCCCCAGAGCCGGGGCAGTCGCGCCTGGGCCTCAGGCTCGGGCCTCAGGGGTGAGGGAGGAGAGGTGCTGCTGCTGCTGCTGCTGTAAGCTGCCCGGTCCGTGATCATTTGTTACGGAAACCCCAGAAGTGACGATCTACCCTGGGCCTTTAGCCACGAAATCTGGCAGTTTCGCTCCAGGGAACTGGCTCAACGGCCTGGTTAGCATCCGGACACGCCAGGCCTCCCAGTGCCGGGATGTGATGGGCACCGTGCCGCGCTCTGCCAGGGGCAGTGGCCTGGCCCGTGCCCCCACCCTCTCCGCCGTCCCTGAAACGCCGCCACGCCTCAAGCCACCTGACAGATGCCGGCTCGGTGGCCAGCGACAGCCTCGGCCACAGGGAGGGCATGTCCACCCCCTGCCCAACATCCATGCCCACCCTGGCCCACGTCCCACGTCTCCAGCCACACCCCGTGCTCGTGGGCCCTACCCCCGGGAGCCTGAGCGCTAGTGCCGTGGGCGAGCCCTCACAGGGTGGAACACAAGCTCCCTCTCGGGCGCCGGGGGCGGGGGCTGCCCGGGCGCCCTGGGCGTCCCCGCAGGCGCTGGCGGGAGCTGGCGTGCGGCGCGGTCCCGGCTGTCAGGACGAATAAGGACGGCAGGGGCTGAGCCCGCCCAGCAGCTGCACAAACGCCGGCTGCAGTGACGGCTGCCTTACCTGACGCCGGCTGACGCGGGACCACCCACGTCCCAGATTGCCTCCATTTGCTAAGCCCGGCTCGCGGCGGCTCTGCCCTCGCTCAGTGTCCGGGGGAGGCCTCAGGCGGGGGTGGGGCCGCCGGGCCTCTTGTCTCTGCCAGACCCTCACGTGCCCCTGGCGGCCCACTCAGCCCACCCAGCGGGGCCGGGTCAGCCAAGCCTCAGGCCAGCGCCCACCGAGACGGCCTGGCCTTTCCAGCAAGGCGCGGCCGCCAGTGCCCCCATAAGGAGCCGGGGTGTGGCCCAGCCGTCCCTGGCATGGCCTGGGCACTGGCAAGCGGGAGGCTCCCCACCCTGAGACACGAGGGTGCTCCTGGGAGCACGCTGCAGACGGGGTGCAGCGCCACCTGGCGCTGGTGCTGGGGGGCCCACGGGCGCCGTACGAGGGGCTTCTGGGGGACCTGAGCGTCAGCACGGGGGAGCCCGTCCGGGGGAGAGCAGGGGGGCCGCGCTGCCCCTGCCCCATCGAGACACGCACCCCTCCTGCCCTGGGTGCCGGCCCGCCTCAGGCTTCGGCTCTGGTCGGGACTCCCTTGCCGGCCCCGGGACCCAGTGGCTGCTCTCACCAGGGGGCGGCAGGTGGGGCCCCGCAGCCGCCCGGCCGGTGCCTGTAACAGCGAGAGGGGCCTCGACTCTCATCCGTCGCACCTGCTTCTCCGGAGGACCCGACTCTGGAGGGCACTGCTGGTGTGTCCTGCCCGCCTGCCGCAGAGGCCACCCAGTGCCCGGCCCACGCCCGCCTCCGCTCTGCTTCTGCTCACTGTGGAGTTTGGGTTTTTCTTGTAAATTGTCCTGAGCACGTATTCAGGCCTGAGATGGGCACGGTGGCGTCTTACCCTCGCCCTCCAGAGCGCGGTCCTGAGGCCCTGGCTCATGGGTGCCCAGCGGGGCTTGCAGAGCAGCCACGGCGACTACCTCCTGGGGCCAGACCTGGCGCCCACGGACACGCCTGTGCTGTTTCATGCAACGCAGGTGGGGCCTCGGTGGACACGGACGCCAAGGCGGGGACAGCGAGCCCCTCACAGAGGCGCTGAGGGCACCAGTCGCCGAGCCGAAGAAGCTCAGGTTCCTTAATCGAAAGATCAGTTCGTGGTTCTCCCCCTTTGCCAACCTGGTCTCTGGGCGGGGCTGGCAAGGCCTCCCTGAAGGCGCCAGGCCCCTGGATGTCCTGCGGGGCGGCGCCGGCCCAGATCACCTCGAGGCTGCTGCTCCCGGCGGCCGCCTGCCCTGGCGCTGAAGCGAGGGGGTCGTGGGCAGAAACAAGGATCTGCCTGGAAGCAGCAAACGGTGGAAGAAATGGCAGCTGGGCCTGCGGTGTGGCGGGGGCCAAGGCCGTCAGCCCTGCTGGGCGGGAGCGGGGCTGCTCCAGACACAGCTCTGGGGGCCTTCTCTCCGGGCACCCGGCAGGTGCCTCCCGGCCGCCACCCTCTCCTAGCCGTGCCCCGGCCCAGGGCGGCGCTGCCCGCTCACGGGCTCGGGGAGGCCGGGGGAGGCCGGGGGAGGCCCGCGGGAGGGCGCCTGCAGGAACAAGGGGCTTTTGAAGCAGAAGGTGACCAGCCTGGCTGTGGTTTACATTCTTTACCTTCATTTTAACAAGTGTTGCAGCCCCCTTGAAAATTGCTCCTCCAGAATAAACAGAGCCCGCATTGAGTGGCTGAGGGGGCGGGGCGGGTCTCTGCTCAGCTGGGGAGGCCTTAGGGCGGCAGCCGGGCTCCTGCAGAGGCGCGGGCGGGGCCGCTGCTCCCTGGCCTCCTGGAGGTGGCAACCGCGAGGCCCAGCGGGCTCCAGGCCGCGCGTCAGCGGGGAGGTTACTCCCTAGCAGAGGAGGCAGAGCGCCTGGGGGGCGGAGAGGCCTCAGCCTGCTCATCTTGCGCCAAAGCGCCCAGGTCAGCGGCAGAACAATGGGCGGAACCTGGATCCTGACTCACGGGAAGGACCAAGAGGATCCACTCACTTGCTGAGTATTTATGAAGCACCTACTGTGTGCCAGGCCTGCTCTGGGCCACGGGGGCAGCGCTGCTCAGAAATCCTAGAAACACGCCCCTTGCAGCCCGGTCCTCGGGGCGCAGCACCCGGGGAGCAGCGGGGAACAGGCTCAGGCCCTCCTGCACCCCACAAGGTCTGCCCCCTCGGGGCACAGCACCCCCAAGAGCACCCCCAAGGCCGGGCCTCGTGTGCCCAGAGGCAGCAGCCGCTTTGGGGGTGGCTGGGGTGCAGGAAGGAAGCCCCGCGGCCTCGCACACACAGCTGTTCTCACGCGAGGGCGCGCCGGGCGGTCGGGTGCCAGCCCCTGCCCCCACGGCTACGGCGCTGGGTCTGCACAGGCTGCACTCGGCGGCACGGCAGGCCCCCGAAGCTCTTCCCACGGGTCCTGGCAGACTCTGCATGGCCTGGGAGTCCCTGAGCCCCCGTCCCCCTTGAGTTCCCTCCAGCCTGACCTCTGCCTGGGCCCCACTTTGAAAGCCTCCTCCAAGCCCCCCAGTCAGGCGGCGCTTTCTCCCAGGTCCGAGTCAGCGCTGCTTGGGCCTGCCGCCCGCACCCTCGGGAGACACCAGAGGCCCCGCGGCCCCTCCCTGGGCCACGACCCCCAGACCTCACCGGCCCCTCCCATCCAGCGGCTCAGGCCCCGGGCGTCTGCCCGGCAGGCACCTGCATCACCCACAGAGCCCCTCACCCAGGAGGCCCACACCCGCTCCCTCACGCTTTCAGGGCGGGCACACGTCCGTCCCGCAACGGACCCGGCCCTCTTGCCTGCCTCCGCCTCCCCTCCCCGCCGGGTGACACCGTCACATGAGCACCCCGACAGGCCCCGCTTCCTGTGTGTCTGCCTGAGCCTCTCCCAGCCTGCCCACCCTCACCCCCCGCTGGGCAGCTGCACCCCGGACCTCACCCCCCGCTGGGCAGCTGCACCCTGGACCTCACCCACCGCTGGGCAGACGCATCCAACATCTCAACCAGGGCCGGAGTAAGAGTGACAGCACCTCAGTCAGCTCCTGGGCAAGCCGCAGCATCAAGCTGCCCCCGCAGGTGTGCCCCCACCCCACCCCGCCGGGACAGGGAGCCACCGCCGCTTTCTGTCAGGGTCCAGCCAGCCCCGCGCCGGGAACAGAGGCAGCACGTGGGACCACAGCCCCCTCCCAGGCCACCCCGCCCCCTCCCAGCAGCTCGGAAAACCTCGAAGAGCCTCGGAGGCGCTGAGAATCCACCAACTCCCACGAGGCGCTCCCTCTCCAGGTCCGCCCTCCGCTGCGGAGCCGAGCGTCTGTGGAGACGTCTAAACACAAGCACTCTAAGCCGGCTGTGAATGGAAGCCGCCGTCCAGCCCCTGCTGAGGGCGCGGGGTCAGAGCACGGAGCGGGCTCTGGAGCTGAACAGCCCCGGCGCCCGGTCGGAGCCGTGTCCCGAGCAGACAGGCCCTGTGGCAGGGCGGCCCCGGCCTGGGTGTCCGCTCCTTCAGCACAACGCAGCAAAGAGCCCCATAAACACAGGCCCCCCCGCACGCCTCCCTGGCGCTGCCTGCAGTTCCCACCGCGTTCTCTCCGGCGCCTGCAGAGGCCTGAGGATCCGCCTGCCTCCCCGGAACACCTCATTTCACCTGCCGCACACCTGGGTCAGGAGCCCGGCCCCTCCGCTAGAGGGCGCGGCGCCCCGACGCCGAGGCTGCACCTGCGGCAGGGGTGGGGGGGCCGAGGGGAGGCGGGCAAGGCGGGGGCGGGTCACCCCGAGATCTGGGCCCTGTGGCCCCTGCTGCGCTGGGCTGGCCGACCCAGAGGGGCGGGGTGGACGGCAGCGAGCAGACCCGCAGCCCCACGATGACCGTGGCGCTGCCACGTCCGGCCCCCCGCATGCCCGGCTCGGGCCCCCGCGCGCTCCTGCGCCTCTGATCTCGCCCAGGCGCTCTGAGATGGGCCTTATTTCTTTGCACAGCTCACTGGAGAGGAAGCTGAGAGAAGAGCCTGCGCCCCGCCCGCGGTCTCCCCTGCCCTTGGGCCCGTGTCCTGACCTGCTCGCACGGAGCAGGCGCCAGGCTGACCCGGGCGGACCTGGGAGGATTCTGACTTGGGATCACAAGGGCCCCTCGCAAACAAGCACCCCTTTCAGCCAAGGACGCAGGGGGATGTGCGGGTGAGGGGGGTGCCAAGAGCCTGGTCGGTGGGAACCAGAAATGTCAGATAATGTGCAAGAAACGCAAGTCCCAGATCGCCAGAAGCGCCCCCACCGTGCTGCAGCTGACCCTGGCAGTGAACAAATCCTTATGGTCTCAAGTTCCCAGAGGACAGGGCCCACCCGGGACCCGCCTGTGCCCAGCTCCCCACGGGGCCGGAAGCGTCCACACCCCTCTCTGACCCGCTCCTCTGCCCAGAGCCCCACACTCAGCTTGCAGGAGTCCGGTGTGGTGAGCAGCAGCAGCGGCCGGTGACCCAGAATGGCCCCCGCGCACAGTTCCAGCCAGGGGGTAGGACTCCAGGGGTACAGAGGGAAATGGGGGAGCCCCTTCTCACTTTTAAATGGGGTGAAGCTCGGGCCTCCCTGGTGGTGCAAGGGGTTAGGTCTCAGCACTATGAAGCTATCCGCAGCCTCTGCAGCCTGAATTTGATCCCCACCCGGGGAGCTGGCCCACAGGGCGCAGCAGACCTCTCCTGTCTCCCCGCTGCTCCCCTCAGCAGTGGATTTCAGTGGATCCACCTGTCCTGCTCCCCGCTCTGTCTCTGGTGAATCCTCTCACCCCCGCATCTCTGGCCTGCACCCCAGCTCTTGTATGCATAAATAAATACATCCTTAAAAAAAAATAGGGTGAAGCTCATTTTCATAGCTGTGACTCGAGCTGAGCTGTAAAAAGTCTCTTGTGGAGCTGGGGCCCCCAAGGGCCCCCATTTACCTGGAACCTCTCTGCTCTGCCCAGGGTCCCTCCCCGCCAGCACCCCTGCCTCGGCACACTCAGCCACTTCTGGAGTTCCAGAGCCTTCCGGACGAAGGGCCACACTCGGCCTGGCTTCCAGGCCTCCTTCCTCCAGGACAGTGCGAGCCGCGGACCCGCAGCGCCGAGAACGCACAGGACGCGGCAGGGGACGAGACGCCAGCACCGGAGACAGCCACACGGGCCGCGGAAGGAGGCCGCCTGGCCATCCCGAGGGACCCTGCGGCTGGCCCTCCACCGCCACAACCCAGGGGTGCCCAGGCACCGCGATCAGCCCTCGCTCCCTGCCAGCACCGTCTGGCCAGCTCGGGTGTCCCCGTGGGCACGTAACACAGGCCGGGCACAGCGTCGGGACCAGCCACTGTCCACTGGAAATTCATCGGTTCACAGAGCAAGTCCGCCCAAGCCAGAGCCGGCTGGGCCTGCGGGTGCCGCGTTCCGCAGGTGCCGGGTCCTCAGCACCGCCACCCTCTCCGCAAGTCCACGGCGCTGGCCCAGCCACCAAGGCCCGGGGTCACGCGGCGAGAGCGCCCAGCCCTCAGTGACCGTCACGTGTGAAATGGGCCCCACGCGTCGCCACCAACGTGGAAATGGCCGTGGCTGTTCCAGGATATGGCCTCGCCGGCCTCTCATCGACGCCAGCGCGGTGGGCAGGCCCCCGTGGGCCCCGCCACAGTGGGGTGAGGGCAGCCCTCCTCCAGGGCACCCCTGTGCCATGAGCCGGTGGCACACCCGCGGGCCATTCCCAGAGGGCGGTGGGCCAGCTGGCGTGGCAGAGCAGAGGGCAGATGGGAATGTGGGTGTCCTGAGCCCCCACACCTGCCTCCTCGCTGCGTGACAGCAAGTCCCGTGGCCTCTCCGAGCTCATGTTCTCATTGGCAATGGGGGTTTATGATCCGCTCTTCAAAGAGCTGGGCAGCGCCTAAGTGAGCAGGGGGAGAGCGGGCTGGCGCGGGCATCAGCCCGAGGGCACCGTGTGCTGCACGTCAGGTCACACATGCTCACACACACAGGGCACATGCACGCCCATGCATTCTCACACATGCTCACAAGCATGTCACTGGCCCTGCATCAGACCCTGCTCTGCCGGGTGGCGCTCCAGACGCTGGACACACAGATGTGCCCCAGCCCTGCCCTCTGAAGCCGGCTGGCCGCAGCTGGACACAGAACCCCGGCGTGAACGGGAAGCAAACTGTGTCTCCAGGCTGAGCCAGGGAGGAGGGGAAGGAGCCGAGCAAGTCTGGCTGAGGGGAGGGGGCGACCATGGGGCAGGTGCTGCGTCCACTCCTGAGTGGGGGGCAAGGGGCGCTGGCCTGAAGCTGGAGGGGCGGCCGCGCAGGTTCTGGCGGGAGAGCGAGCAGCGTCGGGGGCCTCCGGGGCCGAGGCTCGCACCCACCTCCTGGCTCAGACACCGGGCACTTGGGTGCAGGATGGAGGGCACCATGCCTGCCCCTGGACCCCCTCCGGCCCCCAGGTCTGAGGCCGGGGCTCATCGGCAGCCGGGGTCCGTGGCTGCCCCGATCCGCGTCCCCCCCGCTCTGTGTCCCCTGCTCCCCGGCGGCGGCGGCTGGGGAGAGGGAGCAAAACAAGCTTCAGAGCCGCGGTGCCCGAGCGAACGCCCTCACGGCAGGCGGGGCGAGGCGGGCCGTGGAGTCAGCGCCCGGGCACCGCGGGGGGCAGTGCCCCGGAGGCCGTGCTCATGAATAGCCTGACTTGTTTGCCGTAAAAATACTTTCTTCAGATGTCTTGACAAAACACCCCCCGCTCCTGGATTCCCAGCACGCGAGGAAACGAGGCCGGGCCCTGGGGGCGCTGGGGGCTCCGCAGCCTCCGTCCCCCATCGTCCTGCCCATGGGAGCGTCCAGGCGGGCCCCTCGGGCTGCCCCGGCCGCCCTGCCCGGAGCGCGCGTGCCCCTCGCCCAGCAGAGGCCCTGGCGCTGGCCTGGCCAGGCTCCGTCCTGGGGATGCGCCCCAGTGTCAACAGCCGTTCGCGGGCGTGTCCCCGCCTCGCTGCCAGGGCTGGGAGCGCCAGGTGGGTGATGGCCCCGGCCGGGCGTTAGGGCTTCTGCGCGCATCTGCCCAGCGGCCAGGTTGAAGCTCGTCGTGCTCGGGGCCCTCCCAGACCCGTGGAGCGCAGGGGACAGGAGTGGGGCGGAGAGCAGAGCCGGGCCCGGGCGTCACAGCGCAGCGGGCGGGGAAGGGCCAGCAGCGCAGACCTTGGGCCCGGGCGTCCAGGGGAGAGCGGGCGGGGAGGGGCCTCTGCCCCAGCTCCAGCCACGACCCCTAAGGGGACTGTGCTGGCTGGACGAGCCAGGAGCCCTCCCGCCCGCCCGCTCTGGGTGCTGCCGGGGGAGGACGAGATGCCCAGGCCGGCCGTCCCCGACCCGCCGCCCGCGACGCCAGCGGCAGAGCAGCCCTTGACCTCGCCGCGCCCTCTCCTGCACACGGCTGCCCGCTGGGGGCCGGGAGGGGATGGAGGCGAGAGCAGTGGCGTCCGCGGGACCCTGCCCGGCCCTGCTCGCTGCAACTTGGCAGGGGAGCAGCCGGGGTGACGTAGTGCAGGAAGTGGGGGGGGGTGGAGACACTCCCCTAAAGCTTCCCCCCGGGCACCCTGTCTCAGGGTCCGGGGAGGCGGGGCCTGCCCGGAGCTTGGCGTCATGGGGACCCGCTCACCCTGCAGGCCCTGGCCGAGCCCGGACGGCAAGAGAAAGGACACTCACTGACGGCCTCGCCTCTGCCCTCGGCGCCCCCAGAGCCGCCCGTGGCCCCCGCCTCGCCCCTGAGGCCACCGCAGCGGTCGGCTGCAGGCCTGCCTGCCCCGGGGCGCAGCCCAGGACGTGACCTCGCATCGCGGAACCCACAGGCCCTTTATGAGCCCACGCAAGAGCTCCCTGGCCGCCCGGCCTCTGCGGGGCCCCTTCACGCCGTCCTCCCCCGGCCCACGTGCGCCCGGGGCTCCGGCAGCGGCTGCCCAGCAGGATCGCCCTGACCCAGGCCCGCCGCGGCCTGTGCCCTCGGTGTCCAGAGCGGCCCGCAGCCTCCGGTCCCAGCGGCAGGAGCAGGGGGGTGAGGAGGGGCTGCCCCGGTGCCTGCGGCGGGAGCCCGCTCTGTGCTCTGCTGCCGAGCGGCGGGTCCGGGGGGCCCTTGCAGACTCACGGGGCGGCCGGGCTCTGATTTGGAGCGAGAACGACGAAAGCCGGGGTGGGGGAGCCTGTTCCCCACCTCCACCTCCTTCCCCGGCACGCCAGTCAAAGCCCAGGGCCCACGCGGGTCTCTTCCCGCCTGGGCTGCTCCTCCTGCCCGCCCTGGCGCCCGGCTCTCCTGCCCGGGGCTGCGGCCGCTCTGGCCCAGGGCTGCCCGCACAACCTCGGCGGCTCCTCCGGCTGGGGCCGGCGGCTCCCTCCCCCCAGCCCCCGCTGCGCCCGTTCACACGCCGAGGGTGCAACACGATAGTCCTGATCCCGCCCGGGCATTGTCTGCGCTGCTGCCTCGGACCCTTCCCGGCGTCACGCCTTTGAAGCCCGTAAGCCGACGCGCTCTGAGGGCGGAGGCCGCACCCCTCCGCATTCCTGCCGCCGGGCTGAGCGCGACACCTTGACAGGCTGGCAGCCGGCGGCCTCCGCGGGCGGCGTGTCCCCTGGGTGACCTTTTGGCTTCTGCAGGTGACACCGTCTGTCTGCAGGGGGACGGCCTGGGCGGGGCAGCGACCGCCGTGTGGCCCTGCCGTCCCCCTCATCGCCGGGCCTCGCGGGGGGAGGGCCGCCCTGAACCCCGCGCCGGGATCCCCGTGTGGTGAGGAGGCCTCGCCGCTCGGAGCAAGTGCCTGTCACATGTTTCTCGGTTCTGCTTTACGGGGCGATGCTGTGGGGCCGCGGAGGGGCTGGTGACACATTCAGGGGTGAAGCGCCTTTCTCAAAGCAAAAGCTGCCCCAGCCTTATCCTTGCCCATCCCTCACCCACCCCCTCCCCGCTCGCAACCGCACCCCGGTGTTCAGGGCTGCCGCCTTATTTTTGTGGCGCTCTGTCTGTCCGCCTCTTGGTTTCCTCCGACGCGGACGGAGCCGGCATCGCCCGACACCTGTCCGATCGCTTGTCTCACGGCACCTCCCGACTTCCTTCTGCTTTGCCGGCCCGGGCGACGCCCCGTCCTCCCTAACCCCAGCGGAAGCCGCGGGTGGACGGGCGCTCGCCATGACCCGCCGCGGTCTGAGGGCACAGGAGGGCACCTGGCGGCCGGGCACAAGCCCGTGTCCCTGCGGGGCGGGGCCCTGGGGGGCGTCCCTATTCTCTGGCAGATGCTGGAGCTGCGGCTGCTGGACCCCACCGCGACGCCCTTTAGGTTTTCGGGGAGGTCCGTGCCGCTTTCCGGAACACCGGCGCCATCTCAGCCCCTCTGCGGGCACAGGCTGCCCTGCCCCGGGCCTGCCAACGCCCGCGCCCGGGGCTGGCTTCCGCGTGCCCTTGAGCTTCCCGGCCCATCTGTCGAGTCACCGCCTAAGGCTACGGTCGCCGTCTATTCTGACAGAGCGTCTGTCCTCCGCTCGTACAGCCGCCACCACCGCCACCGCCAGAACTTCCGCAAGATCCTGGACTGAAACTCTGCCCATTAGGCACGGCTTCCCCTCCTCCCGCCCCGGCCGTCTCCATGAACCCGACCACTCCGGCGGCCTCGCAAGGTCAGTGCGTACACCGGCCGCCGTTCCTGTGACTGACTTGCTCCACCAGCTTTATCCAAGCTGTTGCACGACTCAGAGTTTCCTTCCTCTCAAAGGCTGAATGACGCTGCATCGCCGTCTGGTTGGGCCATTCACCCATCCGTGGGCAAATCAGTAAACGTTTGATGCGTGAGTGGCAAATGAATTCAAGGCAGGAGAAACGGCACAGAGGGTCACAGATGCACCACTGGTCGGGGCAGGGAGCCTTGAGCAGGTCCTCAGACCAGCACCACTGCTCAGGGCTGCCCCGTCTTGTTGCTCAGGCTGCGCACTGCACAAGGACGCCGAGCTCCGGACCAGAGGGCCCGTGCACACCAGGGCGTGCACCTGCAGCGCGGCCGGGGGGGCTCTAATGTGCACAGCGCCACGTGGCCTACGGGGGCCTGAGTCCAGGGCTGCACCTCAGGAAATGACGCAGGACAAACAAGAGCAACGGATCGTGAAGACTTATCGCGAACGCAGAGAAGAGGCTGCAGCAGGGGCCGTCCCAGCCCTTGCCAGCACCCCCAGCTCTGCCTCACTTTCCCCGAAGCTGGGCATGACTCCAGCTGCCCCGGGTGCAGGGGGGTTCACATCGCAGGGTGCCCCTCTACCACAGAGCGAGGGTGTCCCTCCTGCTTCTTGGGTCACGGAGTAGACCACCGCAGGGCGAATGGAGAGACCCAGAACCCTCCGAGGGGGCCAGGGCAGGCGGAGGGGGGACTAAAGTACTTTCTAGCACCCCCCCCCCCCCGATGCCTGCAGAACGCCTCCCATGGCTGCCAAGGAATCTGAAAAGAAACACCCCAGCCTCACCATGACCCCCGAGACCCTCAGAAGGTGGACGCTGCCTGCTGGGGAGGGGGCCCTGCTCTCTGGGCCCAGCCCTCCTCCTCCTCACCCCTCTCCCTGTGCCCGGCCCCCGAGCCCTCTGTGGCTCAGTCTACGGGCTATTCCATATTCCCAGACACAGGGCTGGTGTGGGCAGGAGGCGCGGGCATCTTCTAACCCATGCGGCGGGAGCCGGCCCCCCCCACCTTTCCTGAGAGCGATGCCCAACGCGCCAGCCTTTGTGAGGTGCAGACTGCAGACCTGTCCTCCGCAGGACAGCCCTGGCGGGTCCGTGCCCAGCGCTCAGGCACATTGGAAAGGCCTGGACGCGAGGGTCTGCTGAGTGCTAACTGTGCCAGTGAGCAGCGGCCTGCGCGCCGCGGCCCCCCAGCAGCCCCCACACAACAGAATACGGTCAAGCTCACTTTAGATGCACCGGCAAGGAAAATGGGTGTCATGTAATGTGACCACAAAAAGCACAGCCTGTGAAGGAGTGTGGTTCCACCTTTGACTATGAGCGCACATGCCTGCACACGCACACGCGCACACACGCCTCCTCCTGCGCGCTCTACCCGCTGTCTTGGCTCCCGAGCACCCCCACCCCGTGCCCCCCGCCCCTCCCCGGCGCGCTGGGGAAGTCACGCCAGCAGGAGGACCCCACTCGGCGGCGCAGGCCGGGGCTCTCAATGGCACACTCAGCCTGCTCTCGGCTCGCCAGGAGCGGGCGCGCGCAAGGGAGGAAGAACAAGCCGAGTGTTTGTGGGAGCGGTTCCGACACGGGGCCCAGGGAGGCAGGTGTGAGGGCGAGGGCGTGGTCAGCGCCCACAGGAGGGGCCTCGAGGGCACTTCAGGCCCAGCTGCAGAAACCCCTGAGGTCAGCGTGCTTCAGGATGCATAAAATGTGGATTTTTCCGTAATTATTTAAATACGTGTTAATGAGCGCCCGAGGCCGGCAGCGCCAGCCCGGTCAACGCCCACGAATGAGGACGTTGAAAAGGCGCCCCTGGAACAGTAGGGCCCAGCGCCCCCCGATTCCCACCCTGCGGGGCCCTGCCCTCCCGCCGTCACCCTGCGCCGCGGAGAACGAGGAGTGCAGTGTTTGATCCGGGCTCGAAGCCCCTCCTCGCCCCAACCTGCCGCCGCCTGGCCTGCGTGCAGTTGGCGGGGAATGGCGAGGCCGGGAGCTGCCCGAGGGCGGCCGACCTGCGTCTGCTTTCTCGGAAGGCGGCCATCGGGGCTGTGGGCGCAGCGGCCGCTCGGACAGCTCAGAGAATCCCTGGTGGGGAGCCGGCGGGGCCCCCATACGCCTGCTGTGGACGCCTGGGTCCTCCTCCCCCGGGAAGCCCGCTGACACCCCGGCTCGGCCAGGGGCCTGGGGGGGGGGCACCAGCCCGTTTGCTGCCGTGGCGGGGACGGAGGGGCAAGGAAGGGGGAGCGCCGTGGCGGCGGACGTGCGGCCTGCCCCTGGCACCGCGCCTCTTGCTGGGGCTGGTGCTCCCCAAATAAAGAAAGCAGTGATTTCAGGGTCTATTTCGGCCTGTTTTTGAGGATGTTTTGGGCCTTTCATCTCCGCGGAAGGTGTGTCACCTAATTACGTCTCTTTCATCCCGTATTCCCCGTCGGCCCGCGCCCGGGCGCTCCACATTCCAGCTGGTGCGGAGGGTCTGGGCATCTGTGAATACCTGAATAAACGCCTTTAATCCAAAAACAAACTCCTCCTGAAAGACACGGCCTGAAAAGGCCTTTCATAGAGTGTTTTCCAACTCACTGCTTCATGGTTTCTTTGGCTCCCGCCGTGCTTCCTGCTTTAATGGCCTCTGAACGCCGGCCGGGCTGCGGCCCACGGGCTCCGCGGCGGGCGCGGGAGGGCGGGCGAAGCGACACGCAGATGCTCTCTGGCGCTGCCGGCCCGGGAGCGGGGGCGGCGGGGAAGGGGCTGCGGCCGAGGGGTGTGGTCTTTCCACGATTTTTTGAAAGACAAGCCTCGCGAGGTGATGCTTTCACACCAGGGCGGCAGCCGCGCGGGGCTCGTGGGGGTGAATCCGCCGGCCAGGGCGCGGGACCGGGGCGCCGTGACGCCTTCCAGTGAGCAGACCTGCTCGCGGACACAGGACAGCCGGAGAGGAGCAGAGTCGATGCTATTGAGGTGCCCGCGGTGCCTGAAAAGCTCGCAGAGCTGCCCGTGGGCTGACGTCTGGCCCGTGGGGGGGTCCGGTGCTCAGAGGGGGGCCCGGACGCACGCGTGGGAGCAGCGCATTATAACACAAGGGCTACGCGCGGCGCCTGTCCTGTCTCGTGGGTGAACACTGGCGGCGGAGGAGCTGGGCTACACCGCAAACGTGCACTGAACTTATAAAGAAATCGCCAAGCTTTTTCCAGCGTGGTTGTGCTGATTTCCATTTCCAGCTCTGACATGGAAAAAGCTTGAAAACACTCCCCTGCGCACAAGAAAAAGCTGAATAACCTGAAAATGAGGGACTCCTCAGCCACGTCAGAGAGCTGAGATCACCGTCAGAGCCACCTGCTCGGAGCAAAGGCTGCCGGGCCTGGGAGGGCGCCTCCCTGCACACAGCTCTCAGCCGAGCGGGGACGCGCGTGTGAGCGGGACGCTCAGGCTACACCTTCTGAGTTTCACCTCCTGTGACTCCAGGTCCTCACAGTAAAGACGTGACACAGATCCCTGGGGGGGGGGGGGGGGCAGGGCATCTTGTGACATGATTATACCCAGAACATTCTACCAAAGGCCGCCCCCCAGGACGACAGGCCCTCAGACCTTCACCTCCCGGAGGAAAGGCAGTTCCTCGGCCACAGCCTGCCTGTCTCACCTGAGGGGGAATCAGGCCGGACTTCTGAAGTCCCAGCCCACCCGGAGATGGAGATGTCCCCGTGGTTCATCTAACAAACGCCCCAAACACATCACCACACCAGCAACCTCCGTGACAGACGGCAGCTACAAGAGCACAGGCAGTGGCCCGACCCAGAGAGGTCTCGGGACGAGGGCGGGGGCACAGGGGCTCTGGAGCAGGCTGGGCCTCGGGCACCTAAGGCTGGAAAAAAGAGTAGACGGCGCTCAAGGGCAGGCGGGTTACGTAAGCAAAGATGGGCACTAGCAGGGCGGTCCCAAGACAGTGGCCAGACCACCTCCCATCCCCCCGGAACCTGAGTCCCACCCTCTGATCCTGCCCAACACCCCCGGGCAGACATCCTGGTGTCCGGGAGTCCAGTGTCTTCGCGGAGTTGGATTTGCCTTTCCCGATGGCGAGGGAGGCCGCGCATCTTCCCGTGTGGCTGTGAGTCATGCCCGGGTCTCTGTAGCGGACCTGCCTGTTCAAATTGTTTGCCCACATTTGTGAGAGGGGGGGTCCTGGGGAAAGCGGGGGGTTCCTGTTTCCCTGCCCGACCCGAGGAGGGTGGAGCTGCGCGGGGAGAAGAGGCGCTGGAGAGGGAGGAGGGGGGAGGAGCCTGGAGGAGGCCCAGGGGCAGAGACGCCTGAAGACACCGCCCTGGCATCTTGTCCTGCACTGGCAGAACAGACACGGCGAGAGGCCGTGGGGAGGTGACAACCCGCATTTATCTTGATGCTGATTTTGCTCTTTTCCTTCCAGATGTGCCGGGCCACTTCCGCCCTTCCCCCTGGGCGCCCCCAGAAGGTGCTTTAGACTTGGGGCAGGCTTTTGGGCCTTGCTGTGGGCCAGCCCTGTCTGGCTGGGCATTTACCCAGGAGGGGACGGCTAAATTCAGGTGCTTGGTTTGGTAACTATATTCTTTGCTTGTCTTTGTTGCATAGTTGTATTAAAGTTCCTGTCCAAGGTCTTATGCACTAGAGTATGTTTTGTCTTTTTTTTTTTTAAAGATTTATGTATTTATTTATACATGCACTGGGCACAGTCAGAAGCGCGGGAGGGTGAGAGAATTCACCAGAGCCAGAGCGGGGAGCGGAGCAGGCAGAAGGACCGAAGGACACTGCTGAGGGGAGCAGCGGGCGGCAGGAGAGGTCTGCGCGCCATGCGGGACCCTCCCCCGGTGGCCGGGGAGCAGCTGGGGATCGAACCGGCGCTGCAGAGGCTGCGGGCAGCTTCGCAACCCAGCGCTCAACCGCTGCACCACCGGGGAGTCCCTAGTATGTTTTGCCTTGATGCAGCAGATGGCAGAACCTATTTAGGTGGTGCAGATTTGGGGGTCCTGGGGTGCCCCTCTCCCTGCTTGTTTTCTTAGGATGGAGTGTTGAGAACTACTTATGTAGTCTGGACAAAAACCCTGCATCACATATGAGATGTTCAAATATCTATTCCCATCCTGGAGCTACTCTTTTAATTCTCTGAAGGGGTGTTTTGAAGAGCAGAAGTTTTGAATTTTGATGCAGTTCACAATTCCAAACTGCTCATTCATAGTTCACGCCTGTCAAAGGTCGTGACCGATTGTGACTTATGTAAGGAATCTTTGCCTTCCACAAGGTCGGAGATTTTCACCCTTTATTACAGGAATTTCATAGTTTCTGCATATAGATCTACGATGCGTTTTTAAGGCATGGGGTACCTAGGGTGAGGTTCAGACCTCAGATCAGGATTGTGCACACGCCAACCCATTTTTGAAGATTTCTGCCTCCACATTCATGGAGGATGTTGGACTATCATATGGGATTTATTTTACTACCTTTGTCTGGTTCTGGCATGAAGGTTTCATAAAATGAACCGCACAGTGCCCCTTCCTCATCTATTTCTCAACAGAGATTGCACAGAACAGGCGTCAGTTCTTGCTGAAGTAACCGGCAGCGTTCTCCAGTGATGGCGTATCCGGACCTATATTTCTTTTAGGGAACTTTTAATATGATTTGATTTCCTTAATATTATAGGGCTATTGAAGTGATCTATTTCATATTGGGTAAGCTGGCGTAGTTTTTCTTTCTAAAATTAAGGAGGTTTCATTCCTTTCATTGTTTTCTGAGTTTCCTAACATCAGGAATGGATGTTAGATCTTGTCAAATTTTTTGGCGATCGTATGATTTTCATAGTTTTTTAAGACGATGAATGACACCGGATTGGTTTTCAGTTCGATTAATATTGCCTTCCTGGGACAAACCTTACTTGGTCATGATGTAGTATCTTTCCTATGTATTATTGGATTTGATATTCTAACTTTGATTTTTGAATTTTTGCTTCTATGTTCATGAGGAATGTTGGCTTGTAGTTTTCTTATCATTTCTTTGTCTGGTTTTGTCAGGGTAATGCTGACTCATTAAATGATTCTGGAGGGGTTCAGTTTTCTAGAAAGGTCTATGTAAAGTTAGAATTAGATACTTGGTGGGCTTTACCAGTTAAGCCGCATGAGCATGGACTCTTCTTGTGGGGAGAAATTCCACATCCCAACAGCTAGGACTATCCTGCTGCTTATCTCTTCCTGAGCTGGCCCTGCCAGTTTGTGTCTTTTTTGTGTGTCCACTTTCCCCTGGTTATCCATAGGGTCTGTAGTGGTGTCAACATTCTCGTTCCAGATGTTGACAATTTGTGGCTCTTCTCCTTTTTCCTGACAGGTGTGGCTAGACGCTCCTCCATGTTATCAATCTTCTCCAAGGGCTGGCTCGGGTCCACTGGCTTTCTCTGCTGTGTGCCTGTCCAGAATCTCTCTCCAGAGAAGTGGCTTCCCCTGCTGCTCTCCCTGTCCCCCAAGGAGTTCCCTAACAGTACCATCTCACTTGATGCTGGTCTAGGGCTGAGCTCCAAGACAAATCCATTTACCAGCTCCAGGACCACCAAGTTTCATGTGACTATTAGTTTGATCAGATACTTCAGCAAAAGCTGATGTGTAAGTTTTGAAATACTCTGCTCCTCTGACAAATAAGCTTGAGCAATAAATAGGTTTTGGGATATGATACTGTGCAGTATTCATTTAGTGACTGGGATGGTCATGACCCGATTCTCTCTTTTGCTAACCTGTGGCCTTGGGCAACCATCTCCAATCCTCAGTTTCTCTCTCTTTAAAATGGGGATGACAGTAGGGTTGTTTAAGGACCCACTGAAACGATAAAAGCAGAAGATGCAGCAAAGAATCTGGCCCAGGACAAGCATTCCATGAGCAGTTGCTATGAAAACATGACAGGAGGACTATGGCCTGGGACTCTGCTCCCCTCCTACTGGGAAGGAAGGATTTATGGTCTTCCTTTTCTTATGTTGATGTTGGAGCCTGTGTTTATTGGTTGTAAATGTTAAAGTATAAACCTGTGGTAGAAATCCACGGACTGTGCATTTTATCCTGTTACGGACAAGGGTATGGTCACACCTGGTCAAGCACCACAGTTTAGATTTCCAACACCCAAAATACACTCTAGGTGGGACAAGTGCTGCTTGGAGCGCTTGGCAGCTCTGTGGCTGTGCCTCGGGGAAAGCGGGTCACGGGTATGCGCCCCATCCACATTTCCCGGGCTGCAGTTCTGTTCACTTGGCTGGGGAGCAGCCGGGGCCGGCAGAGGTCCGCTCTGGTGGGGTCCCCTTGCTGGCTTTGGGCGGCTGCCTCCGTCCTCACAGGCTTTCTGCTCTGTGCCTGTGTCACCCTTGCTGTCTAAGGACCTTGGCATTGCGCTTGGGCCGCTGTAAATCCAGGCTGATCTCATCTTAGGATCCTTGATTACAGCTGCAAAGATGCTTAACAAAAAAGGTCATTCCCTGGAAGCGCGAGTTGGGATGTGGACATAGCTTTTTTTTTTTTTTTAATAAGTTTTTTTTTTTTTTAAAGAGGCATGTTTTTTATTTATTTATTTGTTTGTTTGTTTTTTATACATGCACTGGGTACAGTCAGAAGCGCGGGAGGGTGAGAGAATTCACCAGAGCCAGAGCGGGGAGCAGAGCAGGCAGAAGGACCGAAGTACACTGCTGAGGGGAGCAGCGGGCGGCAGGAGAGGTCTGCGCGCCGTGGGGGACCCTCCTCCAGTGGCCGGGGAGCAGCCAGGGATCGAACCGGCGCCGCGGAGGCTGCGGGCAGCTTCGCAACCCAGCGCTCAACCGCTGCGCCACTGGGGAGGCCCTGGACATAGCTTTTTAGGGGGGGTGGGATACTCAGCCTGCATTAGTGGGTACAAGTGTAGAGTGGGTGCCAAGGGCAGTTTGGACAAGAACAAGGTAAAACCGTGAGGCCCAGACTTGGGTTTCAGCTGCTGCCTCCACCTGCGGGACCTGCACCCCCAGGCTCATCCTCAGTCCTGCACAGAGGCCACCCATAGCGTTGATGCCGGGACGGGCACAGGTGGCAGACAGAAGCCCCGCACTGAACCTGGTCTCGCCGTGGGGCCGCCATGACGAGCAATGGGAACAGCCCAACCTCCAGAGAGCGGCGCCATCCCGGACCTGAGGGCAGCGGAAGAGTGTGAGAGGCCTGGCTGGTGCTTCTCTGCTCAGGCAGCTCCGCTGGGTCCACGGGAGGGGGTGGGGGAGGCTTTCTTTGCATCTCTTCCCCTGCTCCCCTGCTCACTCCAGTCTGGGTGCCAGCCCGGATGGATCACTGCTGTGTTCCCAGCGTGTCAGCCAAGGGTGAGCCTCCCCCACGCTCTGGAGACTGACGCTGGGTCTCGCTGTGGCTTTCTTGGGCAGCGGCGGCTGCCTTCTGACAGGCCCCTGCTCTCTGCGGGCGTCTCCTGACCAGGCCCTGCCCACCCCGGGGTCTCCTTGGCCCTCTCACCCCAGGGCCCCCGGGCTCTGTGGTGGACTGAACTGTGTGACCTCCCCATCTCCCCGTCGGCAACCAGCGCCCCTGGCGCCAGCCCCGGGCCCGGCAGGGGCCTGCGAGCAAGCCTGGATTAGAGGTTTGGGGTTTGGAACATCCACTCTCGGATAAAATCTGATTTTTTTTTTAAGAAGACAATTTCAGAGGAACAGCCTGAGAAGCAAAACAGCTCTTTAGCTCCTTCTCGGAAATGACATCAGCGGCCACCACGGCCCTCGCCAGCCCCGGCCGCCGGCCGTCAGCCTGTATCATTTCCCCTCTGCACCCCCACACGCTCGCTGGCTGGCCGGGGGCACGCACATGGGGGTGCTGCCGCAGGGCCCCACCCGCCCTCAGGGCCTTGTTACTGGACAAGTGCAAGCTGCAGATGAACAGGGAGCGCCGCGCGACGTGGGCTTAGGCGGCCGGTTTGCCCTGTTGGCTCCGCCCGCGCGGGCATCGGCCCTGGGTCAGCCGCCTCACTGACCCGGGCGCCCCTCGTCCCTCCCACCCCCCAGCTCCGGCTCCCCGGCCCCCTGGCCCCAGGCACTCCAGACCCCCACCCTACGCCCTCCGGAGCTTTCTGGTTGCATGGAAATCGGAGAATCTTTTCAAAACAGATTTTTGTTTAATGGAAGCAGCGCCCCGAGTGTGCTTCAGCTTAGGGCCACGTCAAGCGGTCCCGTGGAGAGAGGCCAGGGAGGGCGAGGACGCCCCCCACATCCACTCGTCGGGGCTGGCGGGTCATTTTTCCCTTCGTCCCTTCTACTCCTGCGAATCCTCTAAACTTCCCTTCCGCGGCGCGATGACGTTACGTACGAAAAAGCACCAGCGGGACCTTGTCTCGGGGCCAGACGAGCTCCTTGAGAGTGGAAAGCCGGTCTTGACGGGGCGCCAGCGGCCCCCGGGGACTGATTTCTTTGAAGAGACACTTCTTAAATATGCAGACAGAATCTGCACAGCAGAAACGCTGCCCCTCTGGGATTGCGACGCCTGCACTAGCTCGAGTGATTTACGGAGCCGCAGGAAATTTCACTGCTGGACCGAGAAGTGACTGCTTTTCCCAAGATTCCCTGGACGCTGACCCTGGGCGGGCCCTGCCCCGGCCCACATGCTAGCGAGGGCCTCACGGGGAGCCCGGGTCCGTCAGTGAGCGCCTACTGTGTGCGGCAGTGTGCCACACGCCGCCCTCCGGGAGCTCATCCAGGCGGCCGAGGCAGAACAAGAGCGACATGGAAAGGCTCTGAGTGTCACCCTCCCTGCCTGCTGCGGGCCCCGGCAGCTTCCTGGGCCTCTGAGCGCTGGTTGGTTTGACACGGAGGCGCCTGGGCAGGAGGAGAGAGGTGGGTGTTTATTCCCCAGCTTCCTCCCTGCTGGTTCCGGGGTCGGCCAGGCAGCCTCTCCTCATGGTTCTCGGCCTCTGAGTTCTGTCCCCTCAGGCAGAGCAACTCTGAGTGGGCACGGCCGAGAGGCCACCCCCTCTGACCACTCTCTGCCTTCAGGTGGGCCCTGCCGCCAGCTGTGCGGGCGACAGTCGGCAGGTGGCTCTCCTGTGCCCAAAGGGTGACACCGCTGTCAGATCCAGAGCACAAAGGGACAAGCAGCCCCCCGAGAGCTCCCCGGAGGCCTGGGGCCGTGGATGCAGATGGGGCTGAGCAAGCAAAAGCAACCAGCCCCACGCCGAGCCCCAGGCCAAGGGGCGGGAGTCAGCGAGGGCAGGGGGGAGCCTCAAGGGGGAGGCCCCCAACAGAGACTCGAAACCCCCGCGGCCTGCAGGAGAGGCCTCTGTGCTTCTCCACCCACGTCCTGCCAGGAGCCAGCCCGCGACCTTGGCCGCCCCTCGGCCAGCAAGAATTCACGCCTCTGTCCTCAGTCCCGGCCCCAGAACCATGACCGTGTGTCCTGTCTGAGCGGGGAGGCGGGTCCGCGCTGACCTGCCGCCTCCTCCCCAGCTGACTGCAGGAACGCGGGAGCCGGAGTCCTCGGGCCTGGCTCGGGCATTGGCCTCCGCCCATTGGGCAGTGAGTCCTTGCCCGTAATGCCGTTGCCCACCGCCCAGACACACCACTCCTGGCCAGCCAGCCCCGTCCTGGCTGCCTCTGCTGCTTCCAGCTCCAGCACAGCGTCCGGGGGGCGCCCCCCGCCCCAGACCCGTGTGCTGCCCCTGCCAGGCTCCCGATGAGCAGGCGCCTGGACCTCTGGGTACCTACGGCGGAGACGCGCCTGCACCCCCGGGCTCACGAGGCGGCCGCCCACCGCAGCAGCGGCCCAGGACGCAGGCCCCTGGCCTCTGCACAGACACTGTGGAGGACAGCGGGGCCGTGGTGGCTCCCTGGGCGCTGACTCCTGGCGGGTCCCGCAGTGCTGCCGCCAGAGGTCACAGATACACTTGATTCAGAAGAGAAAGGAAAGGAACGGAGGCTTCCCAGCAGGAGCAATACTGAAAATCAGACGAGACGTGATCCGGGCGCATCACCGGTGCTGGCCCCGCGCCGGGGCCCACGCGCTGCCAGGACAGACGGGCTCGCTGGCACCTGACACTCGGAGTTAACCATGTGCCCTGAGTCTGGTGCCCTCAGTGAGCGCCCACCCAGGGTTAGCGCCTCCTGGACAAGCCATCCCGACCCCGCTCCAGTTGCGGCCAGCGGAAGTTTGGGGGAGCGTCTGGGCTCGGGGTGGGGCTGGTGGCAGCAGCTGGCCAGCAGCCCCGGCCGGGGTCGCCTGGAGGCACAGCGGGCCCTGGGGGCAGCTGGGACTGGGCCTCGGGCACCCATGGCCCAGAAGAGGGAACTGTTTCCTGCAGAAGGCTGGTGAGTCCTCGCAGGAAGACGGGACCCACCTCTGCCCACCCACAGCAGCCTAGAAAGCCAGCGGGCCCCGGTCTGGGGAGGGCTGCTCGGGGCCGGCGCGGCTGGGAAAGCCGGGAATGGGCTGAGTCATGTCCTGTGGCCACTTCTCTCCCTCTCTCTCCTTCCCTCTCTCCCCACACGCAAACGCACCAACTCAGCAGACACGTGTGCGAGGTGGGAAGGGACCTCGGCGCAGGCCTCCCGCGTGGCTCCCCTTGCTGCCGCGCGCGGGCCCTGGGCCGGGAGGGGCATCCGCGGGGAGCGGGGCAGGCAGAAGGCCCTGTCCCCGCGCACGGGGCTTCCCGAACTGCGGCTGCCGGGAACCGCGCTGATGGCTGAGAGCAGCGTCGGAACCCGGGCCCGGCCCCTGCATGGAGCCGCTCGGTCCGCTGGTCACCCGCCGCTCCGGCCATCTGGCGCGGGGTCCGCGGGCGGCGCGGGAGCTGGAGGAAGCTGGGGTTCGCAGGCTGGTGGGGAGAGGCGCGTCAACAAGAAAGTCTAAGCAGTAAAACAGGTTCCCCAATAAAGAGACGCACCAAGTGCTCCGAGGGAGACGGACGGGCTGGGGAGGATGGATCAGCGGTGGGGGAGGAGAGAAGGGGTGCTGGGCGGGAGGGTGGACGGCGGCAGGACGTTGGGTGGAGGTGGGTGGGTGGGCCTGGGGCGGGGGGAGCCGAGAGGCAGGAGGTCAGCGGCGTCCTCTGCTCCCCGGTGGCATCGACGGGCCGACGGCTGCTGTCGCAAACGAGCGTGAATTGAGCGACTTAAAGCTTGTATTTTAAAAACAGCATCTTTTCTCCCATGGAAACGCCGCGGGCCCCAATTTCTCAACACCTTGTGGGGCCGCGCGCCCCTGCGTCTGCTCCTTCCCTCCCCACGTCGCTAACCGTCTAACTTCTGTAGCTTTGCGATATAGTTTAATATCCGGGAGCGCGATGTACCCCTTTCTCAATTTTCTTTGCCCAAATCTTCACTGAACTGAGAACAGCTCGTGTTCCCTGACAGCCGAGGAGCCGGAGGGCCCGGGCTCCCACGGCAGGCGTGAGGCGTGGGCAGGGCTGCTCCCCTGGAAGCTCGGGGGGTTCCATGGCCCTGCCTTCTCCAGTTTCTGGGAGCCCCCCACATTCCTCCGCTCACGGCCCCCCTCGGCTGACCGCCGCCTCCGCGCCTGCCCCCTCTGGCTCGTGACTTCCTGCCTCTCTAATGAGGCCTGTAATTGCACGGCCGGACCACCCAGGGCGCCGGCTCTGCAGCCCTCGGCTCGGCGGCCACAGGCACCACCCTGGCCCGGGGATGCTCGCGGCCTGCGTGCTCCCGTGATGAAACCGGGGCTCAGAGAAGGTGAGTAACTTTCTGGGTTCGCACAGTGGGGACCTGGAGGCATGTGGCCGGTGCTCTCCCCGCTCCGAGACGCCCCACAGCTCCAGGGCGCCCCAGAGCCCTTCGCCTTCAGAGCAGAGCGGCCCCCGGAGAGACACAGACCAGCCCGCCCCAGACTACGTGGGCCCCGCTCGGAGAGAGGCGCTCTCTTGACCTCGTCCCCCGACACCCCCGCAAACACCTCTCTGAGCTCCCAGACGCTCCGGGGGCCCCTTGGGAAGGGCCACCTCGGTCCCTGCAGTGACGCCGCTGCCCCGGCTCTCGTGACTGTCAGCGCCGGGCCTGGGCCTCCGCGCCCCGCTGTCCCTTTAAGGACGCGGAAGGTGGGGCCTGGCCGAGCTGACTGGAGCAATAAAAAATAAATCTCAGTAATTGTTGTGGAGACAGAAAGCAAAACAGACCGGACCTCAGCACATTGTAGGGAAATGCGAGCTGGAGGGCGGCCTCAAGCACGGGTGGGGCCCGCCAGGCCTGCCCCTCCCTCGGGGTTCTGGGAATGTCCCACTCGAGTTTTTCTTTTTCCTGAAAGGACGGGTGGATTCAAAGATGAAGTGGAGGCTGGAGGAGGCTCCGGGGAAGAGGCCGAAAGGAGGCCACTGTTTCCTTGGCGCCCTGGGGACCCCGTCGACGAGGGTAGTGAGCAGGGCTGTGCGTGTCTGCACGTGTGTGTGTGTGCGTGTGGGCATGCGTGACTGTGTGCACGTGTGTGTGTGCACATGTGTGCGTGTGTCCAGCCACCATCGGGATGTTGCCATCTCGGTCCCTCCACGGGCCGCCTGGCACCTCCCAGCCAGGGGGAGCGAGCAGGCAAGAGGCGAGGTTTGCGGCGTCGGGTCAGGGGTGGCCGTGGACTCCCGGCTCCTGGCCCAGCCCTCGGGCGGGTCCACGTGTGTCTGGAAGCGCCAGAGCCACGCTGGCTAGTGGCTGTTCACATCCTGATTGTCCACCTAATCGCCCTCATGAGCCACGCGCGGGGCCTGCCCTCACGCCGTGGACTGCGGGGCGAGGGGCGGCTCCCCGGGCCGCAGAGGGTGAAGGGGCTGTGCCTGAGGCGCTGGCCCCGGAGGCTGGCCCACGGGAGGAAAGGCTGCTGGCGGTGAAGGACCGACCTGGGCCGTGACCGGTGCAGGAGGTGGTCGGGGGGCTCCCCAACGATCAGTCCAGCCCCGAGGGCAGGGGCGCAGCACGGCTTCCATCTCATCTGGGGCTCGGGAAGGAGGGGCGAGAGGCCAGGGCTGGCGCGCAGGGCCCCGTCTGCGGGCACCGGTGTGCTTCCTCCCCTCGGACGAGAGGGCGCGTCACCCGTCGTGACCAGGCCTCAAATAGAACCGGGAAAGCAAGCAACGCCCCGTCCCCGCTGCGCACAGTCCCGCCTCCGCGCCTCACGGCCTCCCGGGGCCCCGCCGCCGGGACACACGGCCCGGGACGCCCGCGCGGGCGGGACGGCAGCCCAGCCGGGAGCAGGACTCAGCGCAAGCCTCAGGGGGAGGCTGTTCTCAGGCCTCCGCGCCCGGCTGGCCGCTGACAGTGGGAAGGGAAGTGCAGTCCTATTTCACATGCTCTTATCTGTGGCCGCTTGGCCCCGTCTCCAGCCCGTCTCAGCCCCACGAGAGCGGGTCCCGGGCGGAGCTGGGGCCGCGGACCGGGTTGAAAAGGCTGAACAAGAGCTGACGTCTGAGGTCTCTGCCTAGCGCCCTGCTCTGTGGGGCCCGTCTCGGGGATCCCGATGGGGTGCCTTCGAGGGCAGGGATGCTGAGGGCCTCGAAGGAGCCGTCTTCTGCCGCCAGCAGGGAGGCACCTCCTGAAGCCAGCGGCTCCTGCGTGATCCCCAGTGTCCCCAGCACCCCCCAGTCAGAGTTCTGGAAACTTGTTCTCGGCACCTGGTGATCCTGACAGCTCATGGCACCACACGTGCCCTCAGCGACCAGGCCCAGCCCCAGGACAGAGTGATGTCCAGAGCCGTCCATGCTGCGGGGCACATGCCCCACCCCCACCGCCCGAGGTGGGGACTCGCTGTTACACAGGCAGGCCTGACTCGGGCCCAGACCAAGCTGCATCGAAGTGTGTGCTTGGAAGCCCACCGACCCCGTCCTCGGGGCTCACTCCTGCCCTGTCCGTGGCCAGAGACCACAATGCACATGTGTGGGAGCTGCCCCCGGCCTCCTGTCCTGCGGGTGCACGCTGGCCCCAGCGGGGTGGGCCCTTCACCGGACGCCTTGCCCTGACCTGGCGCCCTTCCGCTGCTCCCCGCTGTTTCATCCCCCAGCTGTCCTTACCGGCCCCGCACACACTCCGGGCCTGCCCCGAGGCCCTCCCGGCTGCGTCCAGTCGCCTCGCCTGACGTGCGGAGGCTGGAGGCCCGCGGCAGCGCTCCCCGCCGTGGCCGTGACCGTCTCTGGGGTTGCGGCTCCAGCTGTGCCCGAGCAGGGCCGTGACTCAGGGAGCAAGGCGTCCACGCTGACTCAGCCGTGCCACTTCCTGCCCACAGCCTTCTAGAACTCTTGCCCTCTTGACACCGTGGGGCCCGGCCACCCCTGATTCACCAGCCTGGAGTCTGTCACATCCTGTACTTTCCCTGACGATTTTTCTGTTCCTCTGACCAGGGCCGGTGCCAAGGGGCCCGCCGGCTACAGAAAGCAGGAGTGCGGCCAGGCGGGCCCAGCACGGCCAGACAGCCACGAGGCAAGCGCGGAGGCCAGAGGCCCTGGCCGCCCCAGCGGGGAGCGTACGTGGTTACTGAGGCTGGTCCTAATGCCCTGTGCGGGCCCCGGGTGGCCTCTGGGGGGTGGAAGGTGATGCGCCCCTCGCCAGTTGTGTCCTGCGTCTGGGAACAGCCAGTCACGGCACATTGTCCTCGGTCAGGATGGTGGAAAGGCCTCCTGGAAGGTGGCCTCTGCGGGGGCCCAGGAGAGGGTTACCAAGGGCCATGGCCGCCCGGCCCCAGCTTCTCGAGCCGCTGGCAGTGTCCATCTGGGACACAGCGGGCGACTGTCTCGGCTACACAGCGAGTGACCGGGGCCACCCAGAGTGACCACTGCCCATACCCAGTGGATATAGCTAAGTCAGCAGAAGTAAGACCCCAGGTTGCGAAACAAGTTGAAAAGGCTCCTCAGCGCTGCCCTGGATGGCTGCGTGGCCGTGGACAGACACGAATCCCTCTCCTGGCCTCTGCCAAAGTGTGTCCGGGGGAGGCGTCCCAAATTCCGTGTGGTTAATCTGCAGCCATAGCAACATGCTGTAGGGTGAAACCTAACTGCTGCAGCTTTTTCAGAGCCCACAAGGATATATTCCTAATGCCCACGACTGGCTGGTGTACTCAGGTCTGCAACGAAATCCTCACGGCTCTCCCGTGACGTGGGAGGGGCCGTGGTTTCCTGCCTGCAGCGTGCAGGGAGCCAGGAGCACACACGCCAGCTGTTCGGCCACACAGAGGAGGCCCGGGCCAGCCAACACTCTTGCCGGAACCCGGGGCCTGCGGCTCGCTCGAGCCACCTGAGACAGTCACATCCAGGCCGGCAGGGAGGGACGTTCCCCTTTCATTTTCTTCCAAGCTCTCCTCCATGGATAGAGCCCGGGAGGCGCCCACGCAACTTGGGCTCGGACCCAAGTGCAAATTCTCGGTCTGCTGCTCGGCTCGCCTTACTCAGCCTGGGCGGGGGACCTGACCGCACGTCTGCAGAGTGAGGTGGTACGGGTATGGCCGGGCTCGCGTGTGCCCGCCAGCCTGCAGGGCGAGCTCCGTGCCCTCACCACCACCTGTGTCCAGCGTGTGCCCCATGTCTGCTACGGAGAGCCTGGTTAGTGTCTCTGCAGCTTGTCATCACATAAAATGATCAGATGTGGTGTAGCCGTGATGCACAGGGGCGTGCACGTATGCCGTGTGCACATGCCTGCATACACGTGTGCACATGCGTGCATCTGTACGTGGGCACACCTGCACATGCCCGCACACACACATCTTTAGGATTCTTTTTTCCAAACCACACTATACAGGCCTGTGTGACTTGGGCAGGAACACTCCCTGCAGCATTTCCAGCCAAGAAAGCTGTCCGAATCTGTTTACTCTCAAATTCACGTAAAGGGCCGCGTTAGCAGCAGCCGCGGAGCCAGCACGGCCACATGGCGGGCAGAGCGCCTGGCCGGCGGCGCGGTCATCTGTTGGGATGGATTATGGTGCTGATCAGAGGCTCCGCACGAAGCCTCATTTCCTCTGCAAATTCTTGAAATTGCTCTTCATTTTTCCGAGAGCCTCTGCCCCCTGTGCAGGTCCCTAACACCCTTGACAAAGAAAAGTACTGACATGGGTATTTTTGTAGATTAGGGCGCACGGATGATTTGATAGAAAGCAGATTCAGGGGAATCATCATGACGTGAGTCCACTCCCTGGCTCGGCGTTTACAGCTCTGGGAGCCCTGGAGGCGAGGACACACTGATTAGACGAGCTCCCTCTGACTCCGGCGCTCAAGGACGGGGCTCCCATGTCTTTGGGGTGTTTGCGGTGCTGAGGGCACGGCCAGAGCTCCACAAGTATGTGTAAACAAGTAAATAGAGCTGCACTCCCAAGCACATCCTTCCGGAAGCCGGGGAGGGCCCACGCTGTCCACATGCCCGTGCCTGCGCAGCCCGCGGGTGCAAACCATCCTGCTTCGTTCCCTCCGAGGCAGAGAAGCACCCCACCTCTGGGTCCGACAGTGGCAGGACTCTGGGCTGGGCCTTCTGTGGGCTACAGGGGACAGCCTGGTGTGTGTGTGGGTGGGGCGCCAGGGAGAGGCAGCGGGGCTACCCAGGGCCCCTGCCCCTGGAGACCCGAGCACGGACACCAACGCCCAGGGAGCCAAGCGCTTGGCTGACAAGTCCAGACAACACAGGCTCTGTCACCCAATGAACGCCGCTGCGGGACACCCACCAGAGAGGAGGCCGGACGGTGGGGATCTGATGAAACGCCAGACACAAGTGAGGGCGCACGCAAGGAAACGCAAAAGACAAGGTGTGGCCGGGGGCGTGGAGACCTGTGCCTGCGGCCAGGGCGGGGTCTCGTCCCATGGCCGTCCGGGTGGCCTGGGAAGGCCTCGTGGCTGACGGCCCGGCCCTGGCCCCGACGGCTCTCACTGTTTCACGGCGGGTCCTTCTGAAAACAGTTACCCAAGAAAGTGCTCGAAGGCTGCCCTCTGCTCAGCCTACACCAGTGGCGTTGGGCAGCTCTGGGGTAGTATTTAGGCACGAGGCATCTGCACCCCCTGCACTCCAGCTCCTCTGGGGCACACTCCCCACATGAACACAAACGCACGTGCACGTGACCTTCTGCTCAGCCTCGGGTGCCTCAGGGACCCCACCCGCTTGTCCTGGGCCACCCCTCCCCTCGCTGCAAACAGGCCAAGAGTGGATTAAGGAGAAATGCAGCTTGTGAGCCTGTTCACCACCTCCTAGGCTGAGGCAGAGCCAGTGAGCGTGTTGCTGGGACGGTGGCACAGCCGCAGTGAGCGGGTGGGGGTGGGGGCTGGGGGGCAGGATCCATGCCCGAAACCTGCCGGGGCACGGCCGAGGGCCCATTTCACTGATGAAATGCCATCAAGCTCAGCGCTGGTGGGAAAGGCTTGGAAATCGAGTGGTGATGAGAGACAGCCCCACCCGGGGTGGGGAGCTTGGCTGGAGAGACGCCCTGATTTCTGATTTCCAGAGAAAGTTCCTCACCTTGAGTTTCCACTCTCTCACCTGTGAAATAGGGAGGCGGTGACAGCACCCAGCTTGTGGCAAAGGCGCCCTTGTGGGGGGCTGCTGAGGACAGTGCCTAAGGCAAGCCCGGTGGGGGGTGGCTAGCGGGGGCCAGGGCACACCCCATGAGCCGCCTCCTGGGAGGTTTTGGGCAAGTGGTTGAAACTCCTTAGACGTCCACTAGCCACTGTTACGACACGGACACAAGACCCCCCTTGAACACGTCAGCGCCCTCTGATGCGGCAGCCACCCCCAGCCCAGCGCCCGCCGCGCCTCCCCACCTGCCTCTCCTGCTCCCCAGCCTGCGAGTCGCCAAGAGCACCAGGGCGACTGCAAATCCAATCAGATTTCCATGCAGAAACTTCCAGCGGAGTCTGTTACCTCAGGTGAGCAGGAAGCATGGCTGCCACCCCTGGGGCTGCTCCTCGTCGTCCTCCATGAGCACACGCCTAACTCCAAACGTCGGCTCACTCAGAAGGTCTTCGGCAAAGAGCCGACGCCAGGGGAAGCACATGTGCCGTTGCCCGAGTTGCCCGCTTTTAAAAACGCAACGTCATTTTCACTGAAAAGAACAAACGACAGACTAGCCCAGTTACTCAGGCCTGGATCTTGGCAGAGGCTCTTGAGATAAAGCGCGTCTGCCGCCACCGCGGGGGGACAACCGACGGCTGCTTTCCCACAGTGAAACTGAGAACTTCCAAGTGAAAATTAGTGTTAGAAAATCTGTATTCACCACTGCAAGGCTGACAGCTCCCCAGTTCCTAACGGCTTTTCTGATGATGTTGGTGTTGATATTAATGTGATTTCTTATGCGGTGATTAGTCAAATGTGTCAACAGTTGGAAATTTTGAGCAACTGTCCAATGCCCTGAGCAGGGTGTTCTGTCCGTCCACAGGCAGGAGAGCCGCTCACAGTGCCAGGTAGACCAGTGGGTTTTACTGCAACAGAAAGTACACTGATAGGACTTCACAGTCTACACTGCTAGTGAGCCTCCAGCAGCTGCCAGCCGGGCCTCCCTGGTGGCTGGCCTAGGGGTTGCGTCTCAGCGCCATCACTGAGTGGCCTGAGTGCGATCCCCGGCCAGGGAGTGACCCACAGGCACAGCAGGACTCTCCTGTCTCCCTGCTGCTCCCCTCAGCAGTGGGTTTCAGTGGATCCACCTGTTCTGCTCCCCACTCTGTCTCTGGTGGATCCTCTCACCCCCACGCCTCTGGCCTGCACCCCAGTTCTTCTACACATGCACACAAAACAGACCTCCACCCACTGGATTCTGGGTTACTACCCACGGAGAAATGCCACAATGCTCTTCACACACGTACTAAATCCTCTCCCTTCTCTGACCGTGCATCTGCGTGAGGCTAATTTTCCTGGCACACTTCATCAACCTCTACCGCAGCAGATCGAAGGTGGACACAGACAGATAAACGGAGCTGCCCTCCCTCACACCAGACACAGACAGACAGACGTGGAGGAGGTTTGCAAAACTCTAAAACTAAGCCGCTGATCACCTGCATTTTTTGGTTTGTTCTGGAACATATTGTTATTTTTCATTTTAAAATGGACACTTTCAAGGGTGGAGGGTTTACAGTTGTTGTTTTGAAATAAAGTAATAACTATTTTAAATGTCTCTCAGTTTTAAGTTCTGACACGATGACCACAGGCGGGGATAACCCCACACCCGCTCTTCGGGGCTCCCAGAGTAACTTTTAAGGGTAGAAAATGTCTGAGAATCACTGTTCAAATTAAGCATTTCCTGAGCTTTCCCCCCAGACGAAGGCCCGTCCGGAACGGCTCCCAGGGGAGCGGCGCCCAGTCTCTGCTTCCTGAGCCTCCCGCGGCCCCCCTGGAAGCGTTCGCAGAGATTTTTACAACTCTAAGAAGCGACAAGACAAAACGGGCCCATTGTTTGGATGGAAAAAACAGAGGCAGGAAGTTGAGGCGCTGCCGGGAGCCCCTGCCACCCCGGCCGGGGGCCCAGGCCCGACTTTTCTCATGACACATCCAGGGCTTGGCCCGTCTCGGCGGCCCCCCGTCATGGGAACGGCTCCGAGGATTCTGGCCCCGCTGGCTTCCGGCACCCCCGAGAGCAGGCCTCACCCCAGTGGGCGGAAACAAATCGAAAGCAATTTCAGCGACAGGACCGGAGCGAGGGAGCGAGAAGCAGGAGCCGCCACCTCGGGACGGCTCAGCTTCCGGGGGCTCAGCCCAGGAGCGGCACCGAGGCTCGAAGCGCAGGCGGGGTGGAAAGTGCCAGGCGGCGCCCTCCCCGCGTCTGCCAGCCCCTGCCTCCTGGCCGCCCCCGCCGCGGCGAGTTCCCACACACGGCTCTGAAAACGGTTCCCACCAGCAGACCGCAAGGGGCTTTTTATCTTAGCTGTCAGCTGGAATACATGCAGCGCCCAGAGCAATTACGGAAACATTCAGGGCTCCTGAACTCCCCTCGGCTGGGTTTCGCTCCCAAATAAAATGAAATGAAGCTTAGAGCTTTGGGGATTAATATAAACAAAGTTCACCAAGGCATCTAGGGGCTGGGCAGCCCGGGCTGTGAACGCGCCACCTCACTGGGTCCTCGGAGCCGGCGTCCCGGGGAAGTGGGGGCCGGGGGTGGGGAGGGGGCGTGAATATGGTTAATTCTTTTAATTAGAGCTCAGGAAGATGTTGTTTCAGCGCCCCCCCCCTCTGTCAATCTCCATCCCGAAGGTCCTGAACAGTATCAAATGCAAATGGCCCTTTTTTCTGGAGGCGGTGGTCAGGGGGTGCAGCGGGAGAGGGGATGCCGAAGTATGCACTAAGTCAACACAGCCGCGAGCGCTGGGACAGTAAAATTTCACAGCCGGGCTTTGATCTGCGTTTCAGAAAAATGAAGCCATAAATGTAGAATGTTTTATGAACCCAAAAATAAGAAACTCTTTGTCTTTTATCTGAAATGTCTACTGAGGAAAGTCAGAGGAGGATCTGCTCGGCCGGCCTGCTCTGTTCTATCCGTGTCGGGGTACAGGGGGGCACGCGAGTATTTACCAAGGTTTATTTTAACTCTAAATAAACTAAACGCCATTTTTCAAAATCTCTCTCTCTTTCAAATGGGTTTCAGTGGACAAGCCCACCAAGCCAAAGACACAGAGACGAGGGCATTTCCTTGCTGAGACGGAGACCTCCCCACCGAGGCCGCCCCGGCCTCCGGGACCCTCCCCCGCTCCGCGGCCCGCGTGCCCAAGGGCCCCGGGCTGGCGCCGAGAGGCGGGCACATGCGTTCCGGGCTCCCCGGTGTCTCCTCCTCAAGGGGTGGGGGAGACCTAGAAACTTCGGGACCAAGTGTCCCGTGGGGTCAGCTCTCCTTAGAGCCGGGCGGCCGCGAGGAGCCACTTGACACCAGCCCGCCCCCGCCCCACCCCCCCAGGAAGGAGAAGAGGTGCGGAGCCCCCAGCTGGGCTGGCTGAGTGGGGCGACCCGGCCAGTGAGGCCCGGGCTCTCAGCCCAGCCCCCCAGAAGTCCTCCCGCAGCAGGTGCCCCCAGGGCCCCTCAGCCCGTCTCCGCAGGCTGCGGGTCCGAGGCGCCCGCGCGCACGCGACTGCTCTCGCCCTCTGCCAAGAGCACAGCCGCTGAGACAGGGCAGCCCCGAGAGGTGCCAGCGCGCCACAGCCTGGCCGGCCGCCCGCGCCCCCCCACCCTGGAGGGCCTTGCTCCCCAAGCCCCGCAGCAGGGCCTGTAACCGGCTGCCGGGCACCCACAGGCCCGAGCGTCTCGTCACAGACAAGCGGCCTGGAGTACCCGACACTTGGCTCTCGACAAGCCGATCTGCAAATGCGAGCCCGGGTCCCCGAGACACACCTGCTCCCCCTCCCTAAAATGCCGGCTCCTCAAGGCCTCGCGAGCTTCCGGGCGTCTGGTTCTCGCCTAGCGACCCTCTGGGCTGGCGGAGACGGGGGACTCTGATCCGCACCTCGGCGTCTTAGACGGACGCCTGTGCACATCGGTGGCTCGCCGGGGGCCAGGCGTGCAAGCCGGGCTGTTAAGCGCAATATTAATGATAAAAACAGCCACGACGACGCCTTTTCGGCCCCTGTATTCTTGCAGCAGAGTGACCCGCCGCTGCCACGGGGCTTCTCTGCCTGCCCCTGCGCGCCGACCGGGATGGCCGGGGCGTGTGGGGTCTGTTCCTCCCTGTCTTCGAGGACCAGGATGGAAGGATGATGCTGAGTGAGCCAAGCGCGGGGTAAGCCCTGACCAGCCCCCGCCTGACCCGCTCCTGTCTCCTGCTCATCCTCCTCCTGCCCTGCGAGCCTGGTGCTGCCCTAGAAATCCCCGCAGGGGCCCCGTGGCGGCTCTGCTCTCCGTGGGCTCAGCCCGCTGGGCGGCCCGTCTCGCAGATGAGCACACGGCGGCGGGAAGCCGGCACCATGCCCAGGCTGTGCGGCCAGCACCCACCCCCCCCCCCCCGCAGGACACGTCCCTCCCCTCTGGCCACGGCCGTCTGTGGCAGCGGTGGTTGCGGCCACTCCCCAGAGGTGGCAGGAGCGGCGCCCAGGCCGGGCCTCAGCACAGTGGGGCCCCCCGGGACGCAGCGGCTGGCTGGGGCTGGAGAGCAGCCACACCCCTCTGTCCGAAAGGGCAGCTGCGCTGCACGCGGCCACTAATCAGGTGACAGGAGTTGAGGAGACCAGAGCCAAGATTCAGCTTCACGTCACTGCAATTCCCCCGAATTTGAATGTCGACCTGTGGTCCCTGCACTGGGCCGACGGCTGTGGGTGAGAAGCAGGCGGGGGGAGGACCCCTGGTCCTCCTCGGGGAGCAGGGGCGCTGCATCTCCTGCAGAATATTCAGTGTCAACAGGAGGAGCCGGCCCGCACCCCAGGAGGCATTCCCGGGGTGCCTGCGAACAGGGGAACCCGACCCGCTCAGCCCGGGAGCTGTGGGGTGAAGGTTCCTGCACCTCACAAGCCTCTCTCTGGAAGACCCTGGAGGCGCAGGGCTGGGCCGGCGAGGCAGTGGGGTTCCCCGGGACTCTGTGCCCCCTGGCATGTGTGGACACAGGTGTGGGGGAGCACGGACAGGGTGGTGAGGAACGGAAGGTTCTGTACCGGCCACCCCTGCCATCTTCAGCCCTCACAGGGAGTCAGGGGCCCCCAGAAAAGTCAAGGCATTGGTTCATGGGAAGGCGTGGTGACAGAGGGCCCTCAGGAGGGGCGGGCTGTTTAGCCGCACACCTGGGCCGGTTCCTTCCCCGCCGCGCACACTTCAACCAGAGCAGAGCTGGACTCGGGGGGCTTTGAAGACTGATGTTTAAGAACCCCCTTCTCCTGCCCCGTCCAAGTCTTCTCCAAAGAGAAGCAAAGCCACGACAATCAGCTTCCACAAACAAGCAGAAATACTCCGGGAAAGGCGCCTCTGCCCCCCAAACCCGGCCCCCACAGAGGGTCCCACAGAGAGGCCATCGGGTTCCGCGTCGCCGTGTGAAGGCCTGGTTTGCGGCTGGGCTGTGGATGTGGGGTCACTGGGGGGACCTGGAAAGTTTTAAAAATGAAAACATAAAGCCAACTTTCTCTTGATGTGACGGAGTTGGACAACCTCACGTCAGCCTCCAGGCCTCAGAGGGTCTGGAGAGAGAGACCGGAGAAGGCAGAAGACCAGGTGCTGAGAACGCCTCCCTGTCCGCCTCCGAGCCCACCTCCCTGCCCGCCTCCCTGCCCGCCTCCAAGGCCACCTCCGAGGCCCGCTCGAGGTCAGGGGAGCGGGGCCCAGCACACGCCGGCCCCACTTCACACCTGGCCATGGGCCTTGGCGCGCTGAGCTCGCAGCACACGACCGCCAGCTAATTAGAAGGCGAAAAAATGCGACTTAATGAATTCAAGCCGTGTTTACGCGGAGCTGCCAAGGCGTTTGGCCATGAAGACGTGTGATCTGGTGCACATCTGATTACAGGCGGCGGAATCCCACGGGCGGCGCCGCCCGGCTCGGATTCGCGGTGAGCTGGGTCTAGAATGCGAGCTGACCTCCGGCTACCTCGCGGGACTTCTAGGCGGGGCTGACAGGGGATTTATCATAATGATGCTCTGGCCGGGCCGCGACTGTGAGTGGGCCGCGCGTGTTCACGACGCTCTCGAGGCCCGACTGAACCGGCTGTCGCTCCCCCCACCCCCCGCCCGCCTCTGGACGACTTGCTTACAAAAACTTCCCTTTTTTCTCCCTCAAACGAATACCTGCCAGAGAGCTCCCCGGCGGGAAGGCGCCCAGCGCAGACCCACCCGACTCTCAAGAAGCTTTTGATCTGCCGTGTTCCCACCCCGCGCGAGAAAGTGCTCAGCGGCAGCAGCTCACGGCCCCTCCTGCCAGAGCCACCGACCGGAAGCGATCGGCGGGCGCCTTTCCGTGCGCTGGTCCTCTCCGTGCTTGGCACCAAGCGGGTCTGAAGTCACAGAGGACGCGTGGGAAGGGAAAACGGCTCCGGGAGGCAAGCCGGTGGGAGACGGGACGATTCGGGGGACGCGTGTTGAGAACCTCGCAGAACGAGCGCCGAGACCCGTGCGCCCGGCCTGCAGCCCCGCGTCCGCCAGGCCACGCGACTCGGCTCTCCTGCGTGTCTTGTCTGAGGTCTCGGGGCCTAGAAGGGCCTGTCCAAAAAATCCCCAACTAGTGAAAACTCTTCTCCCCTTCCCCACGGCGCGTCCTCTGCAGAGCTGCTGGCAGAGCGGCTGCCGGGGCACGGGGCTCTGTGAGGCAGCGTAACCAAGGAGCGGCTTGCCCGCGGCGTGAGCCAGGACCTGCTCAGGCCCCCGCTCTGCTCGGGCCGCCTGGGGCCTCCAGCGAGCGGCTCCTCCCGAGCACCTCGGCTTCTGCAAGCATCGCTGCGGGCTGAGACAGCTTCAGACTCTGCGGGCTCTGCACTCAGCCAGCGGTGCTCGCCTCAGAATCCCTGAAGCCGGGTTGTGCCCCTCGCCTCTCTGCACCCCACACCGGGCCTGAGCAGGGTCCCGGAGACTCGGGGAGACACGATTCCCATGGGCTTCACGGGTGTAAGGCCTCTGAGGCCCTGGTTGCACTCGTAGCCACGGGCTCTAAGGCCCTCATCCATCACACACAAACGGGTCGGGTCGCTGAGGACTCGGGCCCAGAGACAGGGTGCGGCCCCAGCATGGGCACTGGAGGGCACTGGGCTGAGGTGAAGCCTCTGGGGCTGAGCATGCCGGGTCCAGGACCAGAACCTGGAACCACCAGAGGGGACAGCGCAACCCTCCTCCCGAGGTCCTGCTGTCTCGGCTACGCGTGAAGTCACAGGAAGAACTTGGCCCTGTGGGATCAGTGGGTGCATCCACCCCGTCCGTTGGCACTGGCCCTGATTCCACTGGCAGGACAGAGCCGCGTCAGCCACATGCCAGGGCTCCGATGGTAGTGGGCACCCTCCATGGTTCATGACCAGAGAGAAGAACGTCCACCAGAATAAAGCCCCAAGGGACAGAGGAAGAGTCCAGAACACTGGGACGTGAGTGCTGTGCCGAGGACAGAGATCTGACCCTGGATGCCACAGGGGACCCTGGGCCCGCCTGGATGCAGGTGGTGGGCAACAACTTGCCACACCTCTTGGGTGGTCTGAGGCCTGAGCAGCCATGGAGCCCACGCCCTCAGGAGCAAACCCCACATTGGAGTGGGGAGCTGGGTGTACCTGGCTGCCGACCCCTTGGTGGGACATCCTAAGGTGTCGCCTCCTGAGTCACCATCTGCCCCGGGACAGCACAGAGGCCACAGTGGTAAGCTGTTCCTGAAGGGAACCTGAGGGCCTTCCTTGCTCCCCACATATGCCCACGGCCACATCACAGCCTGGCTGCAGCCTCACGGCCACGTCACAGGCGGCTACAGCCCTGCCGCTGGCCAAGACCACGTCACAGCCTGGCTGCAGCCCCGCAGGCAGACCCACAGCCATGTCACAGCCGGCTGCAGCCCTGCGGGCAGGCCACACACAGTCTCTCCACGTGCCCGCCCTGCTGCTTCCTGCGGCGCTCCCTGCCCTGCAAAGCCTAGCACTCAGCAGGGGTGAAGAGGTGACCTGGAGCTACATGAAAGCTGGCACAGCAAGCCCAGGACCCCCAGATGCTGCCGTGAAGGCCTGCATGTGCCAAAAGCAGGCCACCGGCCTACCCAGACGGGCACCCCCCATCACGGCCCGAGCCCCACACGCCTGCAGGGCCCAGAGCCCCATCCCTCCTTCCACCGCTGAGCCCGGAGCCGGCGTCCCTGGACGGGGTTCAAACATCTTTACATTTTTATCAGCTTTTAAAAAATGGAAGTTAAAAGTCTAATGGGATTGCCGAGCAGAGATTGAGCGGTTCCAGGGGAGGAAGTAATACAGGATAAAAAGGGGGTGTTTGGTTTCAAAGGCTTGAAGGGAAAGTTGGAGGAAGCGTGTGTCTAGAAAGCGCTCGCGCTCCGAGTGCAGGCTCGATTGTGGATACCTGGTCAGAAAGAGAAGGGGAATGTCAAGTGCAACAAGAAAGCAGGTTGCCTGCGGGCTTCCACGCGGGAGGAGTGCGCTGCTCATCCTCACGGACGCGGAGGCCGGGCGCCAGCGGCACACGTGGGCGGGCGGCCATGCTCAGCCTCAGCCGCGCCGCGCAGGGCCTTTCCACCTCTTTTGGAAAGTCAGCTGAAGGGCTGGGGGCCTTCGGGGTCTCTGGCTGGGAGCGAATGTTCTGTCTTCTCTGCCTCGTTGCTTGACAGGAGAGTGGGGGGCACCGGGCAGGACCTGCCGTCTCTGGTTTCCAGGCTCCGTGCGCCTTTCATCTCTGAGGCCCGGCCCCTGGGCTTGGGGGGCCTTGAGGCAGTGAGACGCTCGCGGCGGCTGGCCCGGGCCTGCTAATTCTGGCCTCTCCCCCGGGAGCCTTCCTGCAATCAGACAGAAACGCCTTCCTCCTCCTTCCCGAGTGTGACACACAACAGGGACGTTTCTGTCCTACTTGATGTGCTGCGCGGCGCTGTCGTTCCTGCAGACCGGTTCCCCGGCGGGGCGGAATGCAGACTAATCCCCGTGCTGAGTGGCCCCGTGTCCCGAGCTGGACACGGCCCATGTGCAGACCGGCCTCGGCGGGCGGGGGCCACGCGGAGCTGCCAGGCACGGAGCGCTGGCAGAAGATGGTGAGCGCTGACCTGCATTTTTAAAAATCCTACAGATATGGCAGTAATGGTCACAGTAATGAAAACAGACTGAAAAATGTGCCAGTCGCTACCTGCCAGCGCCAAGCTGCGGGTCTCACGCAGGGTGGGCGGCTCATCCGCGGGGGGGCACACGCAGGCCTGGCCAGCAGGCCGGGCCCACCCGGGGAGGGGTTGGAATCACCCTCTCCTGCGAAAACAACTACAGAGATGCCACGGCTCCTGGAAGGTCGAGAAGCTTCTCTGGCTCCACAGCCCAGGACTTCCGGGCAGTCGAGATCCCAGGCTGGTGCCGCTGCGGGGCCAGAGCAGGAGGCGCGGGGGTGCGTCTGGGTGGGCTCGACCTCCCAAACCATGACGTGGGAACCGGGACCTGGTGAAATTCCCTGGAGGACTTTTCCTGCCGGGGGAGAGGGCCGAGGCCCAGCCCAGGGCAGGGGAGCTCGGGGACTCCAACGCGAGAAATTGGGAACCCCGCGACCCGGGCAGCGTGGACACTGAAAGCCCCCCGGAAGCGATCAAAGAGAGGCCAGGCCAAGCCAGGCCAGACCCCGTAAAAAGCCCCATGGCACAAACAAGGGCGTCAGCGCCAACTCCCAGCCCTGCGGGAAGCCGACCCGGCGCGTGCCCTTGCAGCAGGCAGGTACCAGCTGAGGTGGGGCGGCGGCCACCGTGGGTGCCCCAGGGTTAAGTGGGCCACGCGCGCCACCACACCAGCACCCCCGCCAGGTGCCACTGGTCCCAGGGTGTGAGCCTGGCGGTCCCGACCGCCCCCGCCAACCCCGCCCGCCGGGAGCCCGAGCGGCCCAGGTCAGGACCCCCCAAGAAAGGCGCAGCGGGAGGGGGAGGGGGAGGGGTGTGAGACACCCTCAGCCCCAAACCAGCCCCCCGACCCCCCACCACCCCCGCCGCGGCAGGGTCAGCGAGACGCGGGCAAAGGCCAGGCCAGGCCCGGCACCAGGTCAGCAGCCGCGGACCAGGCGACACCCGCGCTGGGAGCATCTCCACACGCCGGGGGCATCTCCTCGCTGGAGGACAGACAGGACGAGCAGGACGGAGCAGGAACGGAACTGCCGACGGCCCGCGCGCGGCACAGTGAGGCGAGATCCCGGGCCGGAGGCCGACAGCGAGCGTCACACCGAGGCCGAGCCGGAGGAGCCCAGCGGCCATCCTGGGGGAGCCAGACGGTGCTTAAGCGGGACCGGGCGGCAGAGGAAAGAGCTGCGGCGGGAGGAGAGGCGACCACAACGCTGGGAAGAAGAGCGCGCGTCCAGACCAAGGGAAATGGGGAAACTACGAGACCCTCCGGCCTCGCGTAGAGGAGGAAACCTGAGACGCCGCGGGCTCCCGGAAGCGGACGGAGAGGAAACAGGAGCAGAAACGTTATTCAAAACTCAGAACTTCCCAGACCTCCAGGAGGAGTTAGACGCGGGCGCCCGGATGCTCGCGCGGACAGACCCACGCCGGCGCCAGCCCAGCCACACGAGAGACAGCGCCGGCGCGGCGGGACGCCGGGAAAACACGAGCACACGGCGCCGCGTCAGGGTCCCCCCGACGTCAGCCCGGCTCTCCAGACATGGCGAGGGGCAGCACGCCCGGAAGACACGCGCTCTCAGCCGAGCACTCCCCGGCCCGCGGGGCCGTCCGTGAAGCCCGGAGGGGCCGGGCGGGTCCCTCAGACGCGAGGAGGCGAACGAGTCCGGCACGCCAGCCCGCTTTCCGGGTCCGGCTGGAGGAGCTTCTCCACAGGGAACGAAAACCTGAACCGCCTCAGCCGCGGACGAGCGCGCGGCCCAGCCCCAGGTGCGGGGGGGGGGCAGAACCAGCAGCGCCCAGTGCCGGGGAGCAGGCCCAGGCATCGGGACCCCACCGCGGGGACCCTGGGAGGCCCCTGGCGCCCGCCAACCCCGTGCCCAGAAGAAGCCCAGGGACGAAGCTGCAGGGAGCGGACGCGAGGCAGATGCCCGTCTGGGCCCAGGGCTGGGGGGCCGGCAGCCCACTTTCCCGGCCGAGGCACAGGGTTCTGCTCACGAGGGGAGGTGGGCTCCACTGGACACGCCCCGGGGCTGCCCCCTGAGTCCCAGGTGCCCCAGGGTCCACTCCGCACCCCAGGACACGAGGCTCCCCTGAACTGCGCGTCTCCACAGGCGGCCAGCACGGGGAGCGCTCCCTCGCCAGCGGACGGGGAAGTTTGCAGCCACACCTGCACCTGAGGGTGCAAGCGCCTCGCTCCCTGCCTCCCACGGTATGGACCCCCGCGGCTGGGGTGTGAGCGGTGTCGCCCCTCACGCAGAGCTCCCAATCATGTCTGGAGGCAGCTTCTCCCCCCAGGAAATCTCTGTCCCGAGAGCAGCTCGACGCAGAGACCAGGGAGCAGGGGCTGGCCACAGAGAAACCTGGCCGACGGCGGTCACCAGGCGGCCCAGGCGAAGGTCACCAGCACCTCGTGTGGCTGAGGCGCCTCCCTGAGATCCCGCAGCGGGCGGGTGCTCCGCCGTGCGGGAGCTCCCCGGCCCACATGCCATGTGACCCCGGGAAAACCCCGCACACACCCAGCGGGGACACAGCGCTCACACCTCTGTGAACTGCCAGGGTCGCGCCAAGGCAGGAGAGCTGGAGGGCTCGTGGCGCCCTGTGCAGGATGCGTGACGGCGACTCGGGGCTGGGCAGGGAAGGGGCTTTGTGGGAGACGGGCTGGACCCAGAGGCCCGAGTCAGCCAGCGGTGGCGCGCGGCGCCGGCTTCTTACTGTTGAAAAGGGGCCGTCAGTCCAGGGGTGACATGGGGGGTGAAGGGCATGTGGGGGTTCTCTGCGCCAGCTCCGCTCCAGATGCGGCGCCTCAACACGAAGGCAGCCCCGGCCCCTCGGCCAGGGAGGAGCGGCGCACGCGCTTCTCTGCTGGACAACTTGGCGCACGCCTCCTTCCCTTCTCCGACGCCTGCTCCCGGCCACCCCAGCCCTGAGCCCCGAGCCCCAAGCCACAGCCGGCCCCTCGGCCCAGGAGATCAGACCCCGGGGCTAGCACAGCCCGCCACCGAGCCCCCAGCTGGCACCGCGCGTGCCCACGGGAAGTCATCGACATTTGATTTAACCCACAAAATGGGCGATTTTACCAGCTGCGAACTTAAACCATCTCCATCAATTTTAAATCAAACAAGGAGCAGCAACATGCTCCCTGGGGAAAGGACTCGGACCCCGAACCACACGATGACGATGCAGCATGGATATATTCGGGGTGTAGACGGAAGAGATTTAAACGGGGTCTCCCCTGCTCCGGCTTCAGCCACTCCTCAGGAGTCTCCACCCCTCTCTGCCTCGTGCACCCGACGGCATTGAGATCACACGACTGGCGCTTGGAAAAGAACACTCACCTGCCCAGGCACTGCACTGCTGGGGACATGGCCCAGAGGAACTGAAAAGCAGTTCGCGCATGAATATTCAAAGCAACAACATTCACAATTGCCGAGCAGCGGAAACAAGTCAAATGTGCAGCAACCTGGGAGTGGATGAGATGCAGCCACGTGGTGGAATATTACGCAGCCACGAAAGCAACCAAAGCATTGGCACAGCTACACCCCGGATGCGGCGCGCAAACATTGCGCCGACTGATCCTTTAAATTGACGGGTTTTGTTTTGTGAATTTCACCCTCCCTGTAAGGAATTTCTATCAATATTTTTAAATATGTGATAAAACCAAAGTAACAGTCCTTCACAGTGGTGTCTCGTTGACATCAAATAATCGAGACCAAGCTCGTCAAGGGCTAAAACTTCTCGGTGCACAGACGTTGCCTGTCCAGTGTCCCGCCGCCCTGCTGCTGCGTGGAACCACCCCGAAACGTAGGGACCTCAAGCAATGACGACATTTGTTTTACTCACCAGCCTGCACGTCCAGCGGGCACCGAGCGGCTCCTCTGCACTCACTCACGGGTCTGCAGGGTGGAGGGCAGGCCCACCAGCAGGTCCTCTGTCCCCCCAGGCACTGGTGGGGGACAGCAGCGTGGACGCCAAGCGCAAGCCCGGGAGCAGCGCACCCGCCGTGGCCGTTTCCGGCGGGGCCTGGCTGCCCGTTGGACCGCCTTTCCCGACGCGGCCTTGCCCTCAAGCTGTGGCTCCCGGCAGTCTCGGGTGCGCGGGCACAAGAGCGGGGAGGGTGCGTCCCCGGGGATGAGAGGGGAGCCACAGGGTCTCGGCGGCATGTGCTGCCAGCAGGAGGCAGAGCAAGAGGAAAGTGAGGCGGTTCGGGGTCCGAGCTGGGGCGGCCCTGGGCTTTCACCACGGGACGTAGCTGCAACATCCCCTCTCTCCCCGAAGGAGCCTTGGAAACATCCAGCAAACGCCCCACCGTCTACAGCAGCCTGCCCGTCACAGCGGCCACGGGCCACGGGGACGTCTCTCAGCCGCCGACTGGGGACAGACTCAGCTGCAGACGCCCGCGTCGCCCCCCAGGCCGCTCTCTCTTCCGGAGGGAGTCGGGGGAGACAGCGTCTATCCAAAGCCGCCTGCGTTCAACGCCGCTTCTGGGTCTGGGATGGAAGCCGCTTCCTCCAAGGCCAGGCGTCCTCTCAACAGGCCGAGGGGAAGCGGGTAATGACGCTGCTCCCCTATTCTGTGACCTCACCGGCGGGACCCTCCCCGTCGCCGGGCCGGGACAGGAGGGCGGTGGTGTCGCGCGCCGCCATGCGAGGGCCGAACCTCGGGGACGCCAGGAGCCGCCCCGCCTCCTGCTCACCGTGAAGGCCGGCCCCTGGGCCCTCGCGCCAGGCTCGCTGCAGGCTGTGCCCACGCCGAGCCCCTCAGCACCCAGGCACCAGCAGGGCGGCCGCGCCGCGGGCTGGAAGGCGCCTTCGGGCCGCTCGAGCACAGAAGCCGCCGGACGGCCACGGTGGAAAGGAAAATGGTGACGGCCGTTGCGGTCCGCGCCGCCCTCCCCTGCGCCGCAGAGCGTCCTCCGGCCAGGGCCAGCTCACCCGCGGCTCCCGAGAGGTCCGAGGCGCTCCCCGGGGCCTGCTTGGCTTCCCCGTGTCCGCGCCACAGCGGGTCCGGCCGACGCGGGGCGTGGTGGGGGACAGGCCGGCGACACATCCTGGGCCTTCAGTCCCCACTCGGCACCCGGGGCCTCTGTCCCCAGCCCCTCCTGGGGGGGTCCTTGCTTCCCGGCCGGGCCCTGGAGCTGGGTGGGGCCTCCAGAAGACGGCGCGGGAGGCCCCGCGGTCCCGGCCGGCCCCCTCCTGCGGCGCGAGCGCCCCGGCCAGGCCCTGGGTCTCTCCTCACCCGCGCGGTCCCTTGCCGGGTGGCGCCGTGGACGCCAGGTCATCCGTCTGGGCCGGCTTCTCCGTTTCTGCCTGCGGGCTGCACCCGGCTGCCCGGGCGGCGGCGGGCGGGCGGCGCGAGGGGCGAGGCAGGACGCGCCAGGTGTGCAGTTCTGCGTCAGGGGCTGCGGGAGGAGGGGCCGGCGCGGGGGAGGCCGGGAGGCCGGGGCCAGGCCAGAGCGCGGCACGTCCCCCTCCTTGGGTCTGTGAGCCGCCTTCCTCTGCTGGAAAATGGAGGCTAAGTTGCCTGCTCCCACCTTAGCCCCGGGGCTCCCCTCGGGTGACTCTTTGTAGGTAAATAAAAAGTATCAGGCTTTCCTGCCCTCCCGCCATTAGGAGAGTTGATGGAACCCTGCGGGCCTGACCGCATGCCCCACAGCGGCACCTGGAGCAGGGTGTGGGCAGGGTGTGGACTGCGTAAGTGGGTGCACCTGGGCTGAGAGACCGGGCTTATGAGGGCGGCGTCACGGGGACGCCGGCAGAGCAGAACCACGCGAGAGGAAAGCAGAGAAGCCGAGACCACCAGAGAAGGCCGGAGAGCCCAGGACGAGGGCAGACTTGCTGGGGGCTGGGAGGCCTGCCACTGTACCCGGCACCCCTGCCTGCGGTGCACCCAGTAAAATCCCAATAAAAGCCTGAAAAGAGACCGAGGGCTCCAAGATTCCTGCTTCCCCCATCTGATGGAATCATGGAAAACCCGCACTGTGCCCTTCCTGCCGCTGCACTCTAACCCCAAGTCAGGGCCTCCCTGGGGGCGCAGGGTTAAGGCTCAGCTGCCCGCAGCCTGCAGCACCAGTTTGTCCCCGGCCAGGGAGCTGGCCGCAGGGCGCAGCAGACTCTCCTGTCTCCCGCTGCTCCCCTCAGCAGTGTGTGTCAGTGGATCCCCACTCTGGGGATCCCTTCTGCTCCCCACTCTGTCTCTGATGAGTCCTCTCACCCCCCCTGCCTACACCCCAGTTCTTGTGCATAAATAAATCTTTAAAAAAAAAAAAAAACCTAAGTCAGATGTTCATGTTCCTGCTCAAAACCCCCAGAGCTGCCGCTTCACCCTGGGCAGGACACTGCAGGGTCCTGTAGACCCCGGTTCCCCCTGCCACCCCCCAAGCTCCTCAGCTCCATGCCCGCACCCCGGCCAGCCCCGAGCTGCAGCCCACTGCCAGCCCAGGACCTTGGCACTAGCCCCCCTCCCCACGCCCTCCGCGTGCCCCTCGCATCCAGCTCACACACCCTCTCCCGAAAGGCTGCCCCGGCCCCTGCGTGACGCCCCCACCCCTGCTCTGTCAGACGCCGCAGGCCCCTCAGCCTGCCGCTGCTCAGAGCTTCTCCGCTGCTGGCCATGGCGATGCCCGCGCCGCCCACTGCCTGCGAGCCGGAGTCGCCGATAACTGTCAGATCCGCGTTTGTGGGGCGAATCCCACCCCACGCCCCGGGGACGCTCTGAAGGTGGAACTTGTACTGTGGAACATGGGGGTCTTGGCTGGTGCCCCCCAAGTGGTTTTTCACGGGAGAAGCTGTGGGCGGCCAGGCCCGGTGTCCGCCATGACGTGACAGAGGCGCGTGGGCCACACGAGGGCGGGCTTGGCACGTGATCACAGGAGCTTGAAATCACCTGCTGGGAGGGCCGGGGCCTCGTCAAGTGCCACCCCCACCGCCCGTCTCAGGTTCGGGCTCCGGCTCAGGCCCCCACCCCGGAGCAGCCCGGCCCCTGTGGCGCAGCTGTAGGTGGGGGGCCAGGCGGAAACACTCCGGTCAGCACCCAGAGTGGAAAGAGAAGCGGGCAGCTGTGAGGGACGCCCTGAGCGCGGATGGGAGTTTTCTACTCCTGACGGCCCCTGCGGGCGGGGGGCAGCTCCCCAACTCCGTGGCCACAGGGGCCCACATGCCCCAGACTGCACGCTGGGGACTCCCAGCTGAGCCCCGGCCCCACAGCGCCTCCATCCCCCAGAGGGGCACGAGCAGCCGGAGCGCCCCGGCAGGCCCCAGAGCCCGCGCATCCAGGCGCCCGGCCCCCCCAGCCCCGCCCGCGAGGCGCAGTCCTGAAGCCAAGCTCCCCGGGGAGCGTCCACACCCGAGGCGGCCTGCAGGGTAAGTGCAGGGTCAGGCTTTTCCACCCTCCCGCGAGAGCGAAAGAGAAGTGGAGGCCACGCGAGACGGCCGGGGAGCCCCGTGAGAGTGCAGACTGGCCGGGGCTGGGGCCTCCCGGCCTCCCGGCGCCCCTGCCTGTGCGTACCCGGGAAAATCCCAGCAAGGGCCTGCAAACGCCACGAAGGGCTCCGGGGCGCCTCCTTTGCCCGTCTGCTCGGGTCCCAGAGCCCCTGCTCCGTTCCATGCCGCCGCGCACAGCCGTCGCGGGCCCTGGCGGGGGCTGATGCTGCACCCCGCGGAGATGGTCTGTGCCCTCCCGGGAGCCTCGGGTGCCTCCTCTGCCGTGGGCGCCACCCGGGCCTTGCCCCAGCAGCCACCACTGATGGCTTTTGCTTCTTCTAGAATCCCCAGGAAGCGCTGCCCGCGGTGGGCAGTGGCGCCCGCCGTCCTGCAGCCACAGGAACCGTCGTCACTTATAGCAACTGTCACCGCAGAGGAGGGTCCCCCCAGACTGCTTTGGGGGGGTTTCCAACTGGGGGCTGTTAACAAATAAGCCAGCCTGGGCATGTGAACACCAGCCTGTGTGGAAACATCCTCCGTGTCCCTGGTGATGCCTGGCCTGAGGCGCGGACGGGCTCTTGCTCTCGCTTGGTGAGAAGTTGTCGAGCTGCCCCACGTCTCGCTCTGCCCACATGTCTTCAGGGTTGCACCGGGGGCCAGCTCCCCCAGGGCCGCGGCCTGATCCCCTGGGATCGCACCGTGCCCTGTGAGCGACATGTCGGACCCTCGGGGTCTGAGCTTTCAGCAGAGCCCCTGTGCCTACCTGGCTCCAAGGGCGCCAGACGTTCGTCCACCCGAGCCAGTTACTCCATAAACCCATGAGGACCTTTCTTTCAGGCAGGGAGGGGAGTTCCGGGGTGGCAGGCCCAAGGGACGTGTGCAGCGAGCCCTGGGCCTGTAACAGGGTGGTCCCAGGAAAGGGGGAGGTTCCCTGCCCCACCCAAGGGAGGGTGGAGCTGAGCAGGAAGGGGAGAAGCTGCAGAAGAGACTGAGGAAGGAAGGAAGCAGGATGGAGCCAGAAGGAGACCTGGAGGAGGCGCGTGGAGCCTAGAGACACGTGAAGAAACTGTGCTTGTCTTTTGGTCGTGGACTAGGTGACACAGATGTGGGTGAGACCCGTGGGGAGGTGACAATGGCAGCTTTTATCTTGATGTTGATTTTGCTCTTTTCCTTCCGGGCTTGTCCGGTTGTTTCTGACCCTTTTCTGTGGGTCCCCACTGGAAGATGCTTTAGACTTGGGGCAGGCTTTGGGGCCTTGTTCTGGGCCAATCCCATATGGATGGACTTTTACCCACGAGGGGACGGGTAACTTTGGGTGCTTCATTTAGAAACTAGACTCTTTGCCTTTCCTGCATTGTTTCCTAGTTTTATTAAAGTTCCTTCCCATTAAAGTCTCCTATGTTTTGTGTTGATGCGGCGGATGGCAGAACCCATGTAGAATAGGCAGGTTTGCGGGGTTTGGGCTGCCCCTCTCCCTGCCCTATAACAGGCCCAGATCCCTGCCCTCCCGACAACGGGCTGCGTGGCCCTGAGCAGGTCATGCAGCCTCTCTGCGCCCCAGGAGCCTTATCGATGAAAGGGTGTGGATCCACTGAAGCCCACTGCCGAGGAGCAGCGAGGAGACAGGAGAGGTCTGCTGCGCCATGTGGGTAGCTCCCTACCCACATGGGCCGTGACCGAACTCAGGCCCAGGCCACAGTGGCTGGTGATAGCTTGACAGTGCTGAGACTCAACCCCTGCGCCACGAGGGAGGTCTCCACTCTGTCTCTGGTGGATCCTCACACACACACACACACCCCCGGCACCTCTGGTCTACACCCCAGGCCTTGTATGCATAAATAAATAAAAATAAATATTAAAAAAAATAAAAGGGAGGGGCAGGCCAGCTGTGCTATGACCCACATGGAGACGCAGCGGACGCTCAGTCACTGTGGCCGGAGTGACCAGACCTCATTCCCTGGTGACGAGGGGAGCGGCCACGCGGGCTAGTTGATCAGTGCGGGGAGCAGGGGTCATGAGCTGACCTCCAGGCACCACCCCACCCCATCTTGCTCTGCCAGGATCCCAGGATGTTCCCAACAGATAGGGTTATGGGGGGTGGGGGTGCAGAGTGTCAGACCGCTTGGCAACCCCCTTCCATGAGGCGCTGGGCTGGGGGTGGCCTCTGACATCTAACTGACTTGGAAGGGGGCTCTCCAATGAGCTTGAGCAGCCCTGGTGCAGCTCCAGCCTCCTCTTCAGGGGTTCCTGACCCTGGAGGGGCGGCAAGCCCCAGCGGCACAGCTTGGGAATCCACACTGATCTGGGGTCTGGCGTGGAGGGCTTGGTTGAGCCCCAGGCTGCATTTCTCTCAAGCCCCAGGCGGCGCTGCTGGCACAGACCCCGTGTGACCATCGAGGTTCTAAACCCTGGCTAAACGGAAGGATTTCCTGGGGAGCTTGCGGCCTCCATCAGGGGCGACAGGCTGTGAGTGTCTCGGGCCCAGGAGCCCTGAGGGGGATCTGACCGCTGCGAGGCGCATTCCAGAGGCTCACTTGACAGTCGGCAGCTTTGACCCCACAACTGCGGGGCCCTGGACCAGATGCTCTGCTCTCAGCCTGCTCCCCAACTGTGCGCGGGGGTGCTGTGTGTCCTGGGGCCTGGACGGGGCTTTGGACTCGGCCAGGGCAGCAGAGATCAGGGGACCACAGTTTTCATTCATCTGGGTGGAGAAGAGGACCCCGTTTGGGGCACGCGGAGGGTCAGAGAGAGGAACAGGGACTCGGGACTAGTGCCCGCCCCACCGTGGCTGCGCTGGGCCTGGTAGAGAGGGACGTCGTGGCCCCAGGGCCCAGGGGGCCCTGCTCTGCCCTGCCCGTCCCCCTCCTGGGGGCCCCAGAGGCTTATCTAGGAAGACAATGGGTCTGTAGGACAGCCAGCTCCTCCCAAGCTCTGGAGTCAGAAGACGGCCTCCGAGTCCAGCCTGGGGTGTGGCCTGGGGCAGTGGCTTAACCTCCCTGGGCCCCTTGACCTGCAGGGACCAGGACTGAAAAGGAAGCTCCGCTGTTGTCGGCTCAAGGAGGCACTGCGCGTCCACACAAAGCTGGTTCTTTTGAACGGCGCTGGCTTTCGTGAGACGCGTGAAGGAACAGGCCTGGCAGGGACGGTCGGCACTAGGAGAAATTGAAAGGAAAACAGCTTCACCTTTTCGGAAAACACCCAAAGGCCTCAGGGGAGATCTGTTTCCAGCTGCGACAACACTGCCCCACACCTAGAGCGGGCAGAAAGGGCAGTGCTCCCAACAGAGCCCCGAAAACCGCCTCGGGCTGTTGGTGCAGAGATGGGCTCCTGCCTCCAGGAAGTCTGCGTGATCCTGTCTGACCAGACCTGGGGGGTTCCCGGGCCCAGGATTGTTGGGACGCGGCCCCACCGTGTCCCTGCCTGCGAGACACGCTGCGTGCCTGACAGCCCCGCTGGGCGGTGGGCCGGGCCGGGCTGTTGGCGCCAGGACGGTGAGTGCTGAAATCTCGAGACGGGCTCTATCAGATGGTGCCGCTGCCAGCCCTGGGCCGCGTGCACCGAGCACATCCCAGCAGCCGCGGCAGAGATGGGCGGGCAGATAGGACAGCCGTCAGCCGGGGAGCTGGTCAGGCGGGCCCTCAGGCTGGAGGAGGCGTCCCCCAGGTGAGTCAGCATGAGTGGTGGGAAGGAGCCCCGGACAGGGCGGAAGGCTCCAATTCTGATCATGTCCCTGGCCCGGGGATGAAAAATCAGGCAAGGAATGGAAAGCGGAGGCCTGTGGTGAGCACACATGCAGCTTGCCAGCGCCCCGACCAGAATAGGTGGATGGGCAGAGACAGAAGTGCTAGGTGGATGGCTAGACAGACACAGAGAGCCGGGTGGACAGACGGAAGGACAGATACGATCAACAGGTTAGACAGACGGATGGACGAACACACATGATGCAGACCAGGTGGACGGATGGGTGGGTGGGTGGGTGGATACCTGCCATTTGGATGACCCAGCAGGCAGACTTGACGGATGGACAGAGAAGCAGACAGACAGGAAGCTGGGCAGCTGCATCATCAGAAGGTGACAGGGGGAGCGGGCGGGTAGATAAAGTCACAGGTGACGTAGATGTGGACACAGGTGGAGACCGTGGTGTAGACAGACTTAGAAACAGACGTCTGTCCTGTCTTCCTCCCCTTCCAAGCCTCTCGGTGGCCTTGCGTTATTTTTGCTCGTGCTCCTGATCCTGCTTCCTTGTCAGCTCCCTGCAGGTTCCAGGTGCATCTGGTTTCTCCTTCCGGCTGAAGGGCTCCCGTCCACGGCTCCTGCAAGCGAGGGCTGTGTTGATACACTCCAAGGGCTCTTGTTTGTCTGGAAAAGTCTTTATCTCTCCATCGCGCTTGAGCGGTGACTGTGCAGAGTGAAGTGTTCTTGGCTGCCAGTTTTTAACTCTTGGACTCTGTGAACAAAGTGGCAGCTGCCGGAGGGCAGGGGAGGCCGGCAGGGAGAGGGCCCACTTGGCCGAGGTGTGGGGCTCTGGGCTTCTGCGGCGGGGCTGGCAGCGGGGGTGGGTGCATTCACCCGGCGTGGGGCTGTTTTCCCAACGATCACGCAGATAGAGTGAAGACTTGCGGGGGGCTGGGAGGCCTGCGGGCCTCCGGCCCCCCAGCACCCCTGCCTGCCGTGTACCTGGTAATCCCAATAAAAGACCTGCAAAACCACTGAGGACTCCAACTCCTCCTTGACCCGGTCTGCTGGGTCAGAAAACCTGCCCTGTGTCCTTCCTGCCCCTACGCCGTCACGCGGGGAAGAGGATCGCAAGCAAGAAGTGCAGGAGAGTTCGCCTCCTGCCCGACGGCTGTGTCCATGTGCCCGGGACGTCCCACGAGTGGGCCGGAAGCGGCTCTTTGGGCGAGCGCCAGGGCACAGTCGGGCCCAGCCCGCCCACACTCAGCCGGGCCGGCTCTGCTCATGTCAGGGCGTCTGCTCTGGCCACTTGCTGGACAGCGTGTCTGAACCCCGGGCGGCGAGGTTTGCGAGTCCCCTCAGGACCAAGGGGTTCGAGGCCCCAGGGACCCGCGGCCAGGAAGCGGCAGGGCCAGGGAGCGCCTGCCCGGGTCTCAGCTCCAGCGCCCTCCTGGCCGCCACGCCACACGCAGCAGGAAGCCCCAGGGCCTCGCCAGCTCCGCTCCGGGACCCGCCGAGTCAGGATGGGAAGCGCCTACTCCGCGTGTCCGCGGTCAGCTGCGCCTGGGCGGGGCGGGGCCCGCAGGCAGACGAGCCTTTTGTGGCCTCAGCTCTCGCCCAGGTGCGTTTCATTCTCGCGAGCCGACTGTTGGTTAGTCAGTGGAGGCCGGCGAGGGAGGAGGCCGGGGCGTTCACAACACACCGCCAGCCCTGCAGCTGCCCCAGGCGAGGCCGGACTGTCAGGGCACGCGGCCCCGACTGCCTCGCCCGCGGGGGTGGGAGCTGCAGGCAGTGCCGCGGCGGGGACGGGTGGGGTGGCGGGGTCCTGAGGCAGGCGCGAGGCAGCAGGGGCGGGGCCGTCCCGTGGGCCCCCTTCATCTCGGCCAGTGGGCGCCAGGTGCCATCCTCTGGGCTCAGCGGAGACCAGAGATCAGGTGGGTCACAGGGGTGAGGACTTGGAGGCTGTGAGCCTGGCAGGTGAGGGGGGTTCAGTGCGCACCCACACACTCGCTGCATGGGCTGAGCTCCCGCTGCGGGTCGCCGTCTGGGGTATAACGCCCCCTCAGAGAGGAGCCCTGGGGGAGAAGGCCTGGAGGGGCAGGACGTGGCGGCAGGGCTGCCTGCGCTCAGACGTGCGGCCAGCAGCTCCTCCTCTGCTTGCTCGCAGCCCCCCCCCACCGCCCTGTGCTCTGGCCAGCAGCGCCTGGGTCAGGGTCCCGACCCGCAGGTGCCCAGGTTGGAGCCTCCGGCTCTGCACGCGCACGAGACGTGGAGGTCTCCGGGCCCTTGTCAAAGGGCGGACTGTGGGATGCCGGGCGAGGGCTTTGTTCCTCGAGGATGCTCAGGCCCTGTGCGTGCACACGAGGCAAGAGCTGCCAGGACAGGGCGACTGCAGGGAGCGCCAGCCCACGGGGAGGCGATGGGGAGAGATGGGGCGTCCTCACGAAGGGGGGACGCCGCCCCACGCCGGGGGGAACCGCGCTGCAGCAGGGCCCAGGAGCCTGGCGTGACTCGGAGGGGCCGGCCCAGGGCACAACCGTGAGCGCGAGGGAGGCGGCCACAGCAGACGGGTAGGCAGGGCCCGCTGGCCGGAGCTCAGGCCGGGGCACTGCTGGGGGCTCAGGGGCCCTGCACGGACGCCCCTGCTTTCCAGCGCACGGGGTGTCTGTTTACTGCCTCTGGCTTCGTCCCACGAAACCCGTTTTCTGCCCTGGAGGCACCGAGGCAGGGGAATCGAAGAGTCTGAATTATGGCCATTTCCTCGTTGTGTTTGTTTGTCCTTTTAATTTCATGCCGAGGATCACTTTGAAGCAAACTGGGTCAGGCTCTGAGTGGAACTACAAAGTCCCAGCGAAAACTATTTTTTTAAGAGCCTTGACTAATCAGAGAGACATATCATGTCTCCACAAACGCAGCGAAGACTGCACAATAAATCTTCTCTTCAGTGGAAAAACACGGGGAGATGAAGGGCCGCTGGTGACAGCGGGCGGGCGGCGGCTTCCTCGGGGAGGGGCGCTGCCGGGAAAGGGCCAGGGAGCTTTCTGGGTGGCGGGACGGCCGATCACCTGAGGGGGAGGTGCACGCGGAGCGAGCCCCCGCCTGGGGCATCTGTGCTTCCTGAAGCAGGAGCTGCGGCCCTGGAAGTGTCCCGGCGCCAAGGCCCGAAAGGCCAGGAAAGAGGCAGAAGGGGCCCGGGGAGAGCGCCGAGGCGCGCAGACCAGACGTCCCGTGCTGAGCGTGGACTGAGCCCCCCGCCGCGGGCCAGCCCCGTGCCCCCTTCACTCCACAGCGGGCGCGGGAGCCCCAGGCTCCAGGGCCTCCGAGCGGCACAGCGGGGGGACCGCAGCGGAGCTGGAGGCGCAGTCTGAGCTGCGGAACGGGCCTCCCCACGGCTGGAGCTCAGCGGACGGCGCCCAGCACACCCGCCCCTGAGCCATGTTCTCGAGGGGTGGACGAGCCGCCCCGAGAGACAGTCAGTGTGGGGACAGCCAGCCAGGCCATGGCGACGCGTGTGGGGACAGCCAGCCAGGCCATGGCGACGCACGGCGCAGCGGGATGCCTCCCCGGAGAAGTCGCCCGCGCCCGGCACAGGCACCTGCCCTCCAAAGGAGAGCGTGCGGGCGCAGACGCTGGTTGGCCCAGAGTCACCTGCCGAGGCTGGACCCGGCGCAGGGTGCAGGGTGGAGCCCGAGGCAAGTAAGTGCTGGAGCACCCCTGGCCGCCAGCCAGGCCATCTCTAGTCCCGCCAGCAAAGATGGTGGCTGCCTCTCTCCTTTCACCCAGCCCCGCTGCCTGCATCTCTTCGTTTTAAAGCTCCAGAGAGATGTGGGGGGTCAAGAGGCGAGGAACGCCAGCTGGCAGGGAGGGGAGGGAAGACACGCGTCTTCAGGAGCACCGAGGAGACGGTGGACGCGCCGGCGTCATCACGGCGGTGACCCTGCACATCCACATCCGCCCTCTCTGCTCCCGGCTGCAAACAGGGCAGCGGGCGGGGGGCAGGGCCCAGGCAGGATGAGGAGACAGCGAGGCCGGGCCACCTCCCCGCCGGGCCACTCCCGGAGCGTGGTGCTCACCACGGACGCCGGCTCGTGAATAGTCCCCTCTGTGTCCACTCACGCTTTTCACTTTAAAATGTCTCAAGGGGCCTCCCTGGTGGCGCAAGCGGTTAAGACGCAACCTATGAATCTGTCCGCAGCCTCTGCAGCACAAGTTCAAGCCCCCGCCGGGGAGCTGCCCACAGGGCGCAGCAGACCTCTCCTGTCTCCCCGCTGCTCCCCTCAGCAGTGGGTTTCAGTAGATCCGCCTGTCCTGCTCCCCACTCTCTCTGGTGAATCCTCTCACCCCCCCCAACACCTCCGGCCTGTACCCCAGTTCTTCTATGCATAAATAAATAAATCTTTAAAATGTCTCAAGGAAACTTTAAGGGTGCAGCCCACAGAGAACTGGCACCTCCATCACTAGCTGAGATACCAAAAGCAAAGCCTCGAGGCCAGCACACTGACTGGGGCGCGAGCAGGCCGCGGGGCTCAGGGAAGCCCACGCTTCCGGGCCACTGGTAACCGCCAGGCTTGTGATCAGGGCCGGGCTCTTTGAAGAGTCCCCATGTTTGAGGGGAGGCTAAGTGGTCAAGGCCGGAGGACCCTGGGCCCAGGTAGCTTCAGTGCGTGTAGCAGCTTGCGGCGTGGGGAGCTGCAGGCGGGCGTCTGAGGCGCGTGTTTGTGTTTTAAACCTCACTATAAAGTTCGCCATAATCCAGACTTTAAGCAGATCATTAGTTCCTCCATACGGGCCTCGGCACGGAGCCCGCCTGGCGTCTGCCAGGTGCCCCTCGGGCAGAGCCATGGGCGAGGCCCGGGGGGGGCGGGGTCCCGAGGCACGGGGCTCCCCGGTCTCCGAGGGGGGCCTCACAGGCTCTGAGAGGCAGATCTAGGCCGTGTCACAGCCGCTGAGAACTCACAGCTCTGGTTGTCAACCGAATGCGAGCCGCGCTTCTGCTGGGAGCTCGTTCAGGCTTGGCAAGAGGCAGCATCTCGTTTCAAAGCCGGGAAGGGGAGACTTTAAAAGACTCAAAACCCAACTCTGAAAGCTCCTCGGACCTCAAATAGCTTTTCTGAAACAAGGTTTGGATGAGTTAAGAGCAAATGAATCAGAAACATATGGATTAAATTCCCCTTCAAATCCACATGGGTTTAGAAATGAAGGGGAACGGGACTTGGCAAATACCTTTTCGGTTTTATCAAACCCCAGGCATTTTAAAAACAGCGTGAGATGGTCAGCAAATCCCAGATGCAGCGAGTACGGCTCACGCTGATTGTGGGGTGAAGGAAAGGGCCCCGCTGAACGGGCGGCGAGGCTGGGGGCCCCCAGCAAGGCACACGGCTGCTCCTTCCAGGTCAGGCCCCAGGGCCGAAAGCCAGGCCTGCGGTGCCGGTGGCCCTGAGGCCCGAAGCAAAGGGCAGCACCCTGTTTTGTTCTGCCCCCGCTCCTGGTTCCCCCAAAGGCAGTCAAGGACCCCTCTATCGCCTGACATAGGACCCCTGCCTCTGGCTCCGGACAAAAGCAGAGGCCGGTTCTGAGATTCAGGCCTGGACACTAGTGGGGAGTCAGTGGCCACGGTCTGTGAGGGCCTGAGCCCCGCGCAGAGGAGGGAGCGTGACAGTGGAGTGGCGCCGGCCCTCACGGACCAGCTGCCTCTGCGGGCTCTGCGGGCCAGCGAAGGGCTGAGTCCAGAGGGCACGGGGTGGGGCCGGCCAGCAGCCCGAGCCCCCAGGCCACACAGGCTGCCCCATGGCCGCCAGGCCTGAGTGTCCTCGCGGAGGGCGTCCTGCAGTGCTGTGAGGACGTCGGGGGCCAGCCCCGCTCCAGAGAACACCCACTCTCCTCCTGGCTGCCTCGGGGGGCTGGGGGCCCACGTTTCCTGAGAAGCTGCCCATGATGGTGAGCGCGGCGGCAGAGGCGGGCTCTGGGGCCAGCCACCGCCAGCCCTGCACACAGACCTGTGAGGGGTCGGGCTCGCTCCCCAGTCTCCCCGTGGCCCCCGGCTCGCCTGTGAAATGGGGGTCATGGTGGCTCCCGGCGCAGGCGCCGACACAGGCTCAACCGGCCTCTGCACGTGGGGCTCTGGCGGGGGCTGGCGCAGGAGGCCGTGCCTACGCTGGCTGTGAGTGGGTGCGGAGAGGTGACCTCATCCCACTTCCCCCTCTGCACCAGCTCGGCACTCACAGCCCACCGGGGAGGACACGGCCGAGGCACTGCGAGGCAGGACTTGCTGATGAGCAGCAGAGCCAGATCTCCAGTCCAGATAGGGCTGGGTCCAGGGCCACCTCAGCCCCGGGCGCCTCTCCTCCCAGGTGCCCGACTTGGCAGGCAGAGGACAGGCTGGCTGGCAGCCCGGTTGCAGCCCACGGTCAGCTCCGTGCAGCAAACAAGCCTCGCCAGTCACGGCTGAGCACAGGCCAAGGGACGAGGGTGAGGCCCGCACCGGGCCCACTCGGCCACCTCCCCTGCTCATGTCCAGCAAGAGCTCGCCTGGCCCCTGCGCCTGCAGGACGGGGCCACGTCAGCCCCTCCCTGGTGGACTTGGGGAAACCAGTGACAGGAGGCTGTGAAGCCCCCCGAGGGAGCCTGGCACAGCACCAGCCCCACTGCTGTGGATGCACCACCGCGCTGCTTGCTGCCCACGACTCCCGCCCTTGCCTGCAGGGGCGCCCACGGCCGTGACACCATGACCCAGCCTCAGGGCTTGGCTGCCTCCTGCGCCTCAACTCTGCAGCGATCCCAAGCGCCCAGGGCGGTGACGGGGCCTGGCCGGGCCGGGAATGCAGAGAGCTGCGGGGTGGGCGGGTCGGGGTCAGCTCAGCACTAGGTCTGCCTCGGGGCAGCCAGGCCTCCCGCGGCCCCTCCTGTGGCACAAATGGCCGCCCCGAGCGCCCTTCTGGATCTGACACTGGACACAAGACTGATGTCCCCAAAGACGACGCCAACAAGAGCTGGCGATGCCCTGGCCCGGCCTGGCGGATGCAGACGTCTGCCTCGGTCCAGCTGCTTCTCCAGCCCCGCGGCCCCGTGGGGAACCGGGCCTCCACGGAGACCCCGCCTGCTCGCCTGGGCCACGCTGAGCCAGGAGAGCGGTGCCCCGCGGTGCGGGGCCGCAGAGGGCACACCTCCACAGGCGCTCGGGCGGCACGGCCGCCCGCACCCAGGCCCTGAGACGCCGCGCGGCTCTCAGCGCTGCGCTGCCCACGGGAGCCGCTGGGCCGGGCCTCGCCGAGGGGCGTCTGCGGGAGCGGGGTTCCCCTTAGCACAGCGCCTGCTGCCCCTGCTTCTTTCCTCGGCGCCTGCGTGCGCGTTTTCCTTGGCTCCCCCGAGAAGAGGAACAGATGCCTTTTGAAGTTTTTATTGATGAACGAGCCGCTATAAATAACCTCGCGGCAGCCGCCCCATCTCGGCAGTTTGCTCTGGGGTCCTGGCAGCCGAGGGAGGGGGCGGCTCACGGCAGCGCGTCATGAAACGGCGCGCCGGGCTCCGTGCTGTTCCACGTGCTCTTTACAGATGTGAAAGCAGAAATACAACTGTTTTAACAGCCATTATTACATATTGCTCGGCTAACGGAAACAGAGACTCGGGGCGCTCGGAGACGCCGCTGGGGGGATGCGCGCGGCGCGGAGCAGAGAGCAGGGGTGGCGGCCGGCCGGGGGCGCGGTGGGGGCGGGCTCTGGCCCAGAGTCCCCTCTGCCTCCCAGCGTCGCCACACACACACATATATCACCACACGCAGACACATACTACCACACACAGACACACACAGGCACACACAGACACACACAGGCATACACAGGCGCACACACACACATATACAACCACACACAGGCACATACAACCACACAGGCACACACAGGCACACACAGGCGCACACACACACATACAACCACACACAGACACATACAACCACACAGGCACACACAGGCACACACAGACACACACAGGCATACACAGGTGCACACACACACATATACAACCACACACAGACACATACAACCACACAGACACACACAGGCACACACACACATATACAACCACACACAGACACATACAACCACAGGCACACACAGGCACACACACACACATATACAACCACACACAGACACATACAACCACACAGGCACACACAGGCACACACACACATATACAACCACACACAGACACATACAACCACAGGCACACACAGACACACACACACACATATACAACCACACACAGACACATACAACCACAGGCACACACAGGCACACACACACACATATACAACCACACACAGACACATACAACCACACAGGCACACACAGACACACACAGGCACACACACACATATACAACCACACACAGACACATACAACCACAGGCACACACAGGCACACAAGGGCACACACACACACATATACAACCACACACAGACACATACAACCACACAGACACACACAGACACACAGACACACACACAACTGCACACACACACAACTGCACACCCACACAACCATACAGCCACAGACATACAGCCACAAACACACACAACCATACACACAGTCACACACACACAGCCACACACAATCCCAGCCGCGCACACACACTCGCAGCCGCGAGCATGTGGCCGCACCGAGCGGCGAGGCCCGCGCAGAATTCCCGGCGCTGGAGCTGGAGGACTTTCCTGCTTCTCACAGCCGCCTCCGGCCCCTCCCGCCACCACCGCCCGGCCTCCAGCGCCCCCTTCTCACCGAGGGGATGGGCCACCCCTCTGGAAACCCCGGGACTCCAGAGGTCGCCCCTGCCCCTGGGAGGGGGCAGAGGTGAAAGGGGCCCCTGGGCCTCGTCCGCAGCGGTGTGGGTGTGGGGCCGTCCCCCTCTCGGAGTCTGTGGGAGGCCCCTGCTGCTCCGGTGAGCGTGTTTCTCATGCGCTGCGGCCCACACCCCTGCCCTCCAGCCCCGGAGCCAGGAGCCCCCACTCGACCCGACCCTCCGCTGCGTAATGTCATGCCTTGGGGAGTTCACGCGCCTGCTCCCCGCTGGGGTTCCCGCCAGTGAAACCGGGCGATGGCCCGAGTGCTGGCCCGTCTGGGAAGGGACGGGATTGGACAGAGAGAAGTCAAAACATTTATTTTAAAAGCTCAGTTGGAGACTGTGGCTTACGGCCGCGGTGAGAGACAGACGAGCCCGCTAGCCAGGGACGGCTCCGGCCCCGCCGCCCCCACACAGCTGGAAAGTGTGTGACCCGAAGGGGTTCGTGCCAGGGGAAAGCGCCAGGCTGGTCCCCGGGTCCAGGTTAATTCTAACCACGCCACCAGTTGTTCAAGCCCCACAGGCTGCCCCTGGGCTGAGTGGGGGGAGGGCCGGGGAGCAAGCCCACGGGGAGACACCCCAGGCGGTGAGGCGCCTTCAGGAGAGGATGCGTCCCTCCGCGAAGACCGCACACTCCCAGCGCTGGGGCTGGCTGCGCTGAGTCCAGGGGGAGACTCAGGCATGGAGGAAAAGGGGACCCCCGCTGCCTCTGGGGATGCTGCTGGGTGCTTTTTCTATAGGGAAAAAGCAGAGCAATAAAAACTGGTATAACCTCAGCCCTCACAGAGTCCACGCCTAGTGGGGGGCCCGAGGGGCCAGGGGTGACTGGCCGCAGCTGGGAGAAGCGGGGAGAGACTGCAGGGCTGCCCAGGGGTGAGCAAGACAGCGGCGCCCAGGCCCACCGGCTCCGCGCCCCCGCATGTGGAGGCCGGTGCATCGAGTGCCGGTGCCTAAGCCAAACACACAGCGGGGTTCAAAGTCTTTGAGGGCTATGGAAAGCGCGAAGCCGCCCAGCGCCCCGTATACCCTGCTACCTGTTGAAATGACTCTGCCGGCTAGTGGGCAGATAACAGCGTGACTAAAACTGACCTGGGCTTCCTTTTTTAACGTGGCCGCTAAAAGTGCAGCCACTCTCCGGCTCACAGGCTAGGCCGCCGGGGCCCTGTGCTTGGACGCCCAGAGTGGGGAAAGGGACAGAAATGCGGCTCCTTCCCTTGGGTCTCAAGGCGGAGGTGATAAGGTCCCCGCCCTGGGCGCTGTGGCCGCTCGCCCGAGGAGACCGAGCCTGCGCCGCGCGGTGCTCAACAGCACCCGGCCTCAGCGCGCTGTGCGCCAGCACCGCCCAGTGGGGACAGCCTGCCCCAGCGGAGACCCCTGCCAGGGGCGGCCGGCCCGGGGTGGGGGGCTCGCAGGCGGGCCTCCGGAGGGTGCTGGGGGGCGGGCGCGGCGCGGGGCGCACACAGACAGGCTGCGGTTTGAGCCCGGCCTTCCTCACCGCGCGCAGTGGACAAGGCCTCGGCCAACCCGACCTCTCACGCAGCCAGGGAAGACGGGCGCACCCTCCAGGCCCGCGAGAGGGCGAAATAGGAGGGTGCGCGCCGGCCCCGGCCCCCGGCGGTGGGAGGAGAGGGAAGACGGCCTGGAGGCCCGTCCGCAGCCATGCGGCCCCAAACAGACGCTTCCGTCTCTTCATGCCAAGCGGCTTTTCTAAACAATCCAGGCTCTTGACCTCAGCCTTCCCTTACTGGCACTGAAACCGCTGGCCCCCAAACCCAGCTGCACACTACAATCGCGGCGGAGGTTTCCAGAAGGCCATCCGGGAGGGGCCCAGGGTAAGTCGTCTTTGGAGACCCCTGAGGACCCCAGGGTGAGGCCGGCAGAGACCCACAGCCTAACGCAGCCGACCCCGCGGGGCACAGGCGGCCGGCAGCCGCGCCCGGCGGCTCCAGGTAGGCAAATAGGTAGAGAGTTGACCATGCTGGACAGACAGGTGAGTGTGATCAATGACTGGTGGGCAGCTGGACAGCCGAGAGCGGGGTGGAGGACCGTGACAGACACAGGCCTCTTCTCCACTCTCCTTCCGTGGCAGACCGTGAGCAGTTAAAGCAAAAGGACGGTGTCTCCCAGGCGTGCCTGTGCCCTGTGCTCCAGAAGGCGCTGCACAGGGCTCTGGGGCGGTGGTGGTGATGCTAGTGGAGGTGACGCTGCTGGTGAAGACGATGGTGGTGGTGAGGATGGCGAGAGTGACGATGGCGATGGTGCTGACAGTGGTTGGGGTAGCACCGACGAAGCAAAAACCCACAAAAATCAAAACCTATTACAAAAACGCACTCATAAAACGTACCGGAAATGACCTTTGGGGACACCGGTCCCGCTCTCGGAGCAGGCGGCTGCGGGTGACGAGACCACGCGTGCCTTCTCTCTTTAAGGCTTTTTCAAGTGTCCGCGTTTCTCACACGAAATCATAGAAAGCCCCCGGGTGGGTGTCTGAGCGGAGGGCACCCCCACCCGGCAGAGCGGACACAGAGGCCCCGGCGGAGAGTCTGTCTGACCCAGGGAAACTGCTGGGGCGCGGAGACGAGAGGGCGTGAGGAGCAACTGCCTCCTCCGCTCGGTGGCCTCAGGAGCCGCCGCGCGTGTACCGCGGCCCGCGGGCTCTGTCCTGCCTGCAGACCAGCCTCGCCCGGGGCCTGTACAAACACACGGGTCAGGCCCCACCACGGCCAATCCGACTTAGGGACCAGGGCTCGGGCCTGGGGGTACAAGGGTTCCAGGTCATCCCAGATGAGCCCCCTCCTGAGTGGGCTCCCATCTCCGTGGGGTCTCAAGGAACACCCGAAACAACGAGCAGAGAGCAAAAGTGAACCACTGGCTGAGGAAGAGATGCACTGCTCTTGAGCCCCACCTCCTCACGGCCCTCACTCAGAGCCCGTGTCCAGCGCCCCCAGGCCACGCTCCACCTGGACCCGGCCCAGCGAAGCCAAGGAGAAGTGGCCTCTGCACAGGCACCTCGGAGATCCCGTGGGTTCCGACCTAGACCACCCCGCAAGCAGGTGACGCGAATGTGGGGTGTCCCAGCACACAGGAGGCTGTGCTCACACCCCGCTGTGGTCTGCGAAGGGCGCCACAGCGCCACGCTGAAGAGAGCGCGCTGCGTGCCGGGACAGAGCGGGTCTTCAACACTGTCCGGCCAAGGCGCGCCCACCTGAGCCAGCAGCACCTGGCGGGCGCCTCTTACTGGAGGAGGGTCTCGGAGGAAACCGGGAGTCTGGGGAGTGCAGGGAACGGGGTGCGCCCACGCTGGCCCCTGGAGCCCAAACATGAATTATTCATCGCCCACCCCCGGTGCTCACTCAAAGTCCAAAAATGTGGGAAAGTTTATTTATTTCTCCAAAACATTCCTGATTTGTAATGTGCTTTCTAAAAATGTTCTAGCTGACCAGCCCCTGCTATATTTAGCTGCAGCATTTAAGAGAAACGTTCCTGACGCTTTATATGGCAGACTGTGAAAGGCAAGCACGGAGGAAAAGCTGCTTTCCGGCCGGTCTCTCCCCTGGAGAGGGGGAGCTCCGCGGCCTGCGGGCCTGGGGCGGGAAGAAAGGAAGGCCTGCAGCCTTCAGGGGGGCTGGGTGGTGCCGAGGAGGAGCCCCCGAGTGCCTGGGCCTGGAGACAAAGCAAGGGAAGGCCCAAGGGGCTTTGCCTCCAAGGGGATGGGCCCGTCTGGGGAGTCCCTGCCTCCCCTCCCCCCGCCCCTTGCGGGCCCTGCTTTGGTTGTTGGTTTCACGTTCAAGGGCTGGAGCATCTCAGGAGAGGGCGCCCTGAGGTGAAAGTGAACCCCAGTGCCCGGGGCTCCTCTGTCGCCTCCAGCATGGCCAGGGACAGCCGAGCAGACCCATCGGCTCCCATTTTGTTCCAGAACTAGCAAGTCACAAACGCGCTCCCCAGCCGGCGGAGTTCGGGCCCAGGGCAGGCCTGCGCAGCGGGAGCCGCCGATGCCCTGTCTGTCTCCTTCCTCCTCACTCGTCTGTCTCTGACAACGGCCGGGACAGGCCTCTAACTTCCGTCCCTCGGAGAGGACGGCCAGGCGCGGTTCCAGCCCTTTGAGCTCTCTTCTTGCCACCGCCCGTGGGCCGGGACACTGAGGCCAGGGAGCTGGGCTCTTGGCAGAGGCCACACAGCAAGGGCAGGGGTGCCAGCCTCTGCCTGGGACCTGCACTCACACCCAGGCTGATGGTCCCTCCCCACGTCCACCGGGACATCAAGTTACTGACAGGCCATGAGTCACAGCGTGGGGGACAGGGCGCGTGCCCGACGGCTGCAGCATCAGGCTGGCGCGGAGGGCGCAGCCCCCAGCACGAGGTTGCCCATCACGGCCCAGGCCTGGCCCTGGGGGGCAGTGGCTAGTGAGGGTCTGGCCTGTCAGAGGCCACAGGCGGGGCCCAGGGTCCGTGGCACTTTCGTCATGCTCACGTCATGCCGTGCTGCAAAGGACCTGATGACCTTGAGCGGGTGCTGCCAGGGTGCCACCCCCTGCACTCCAGGGGTCAGAGCTCCCTCCACCCTCCCAGGAGGGCGTTGCCCAGGGCCAACACACCAGGCAGGTCCCACCCCTGGACAGGGCCGGAGGGCTCTCTCACCGGCCTGGGTGCCCATCCCGGAGGGCCGTTCAGTATCTGCCCATTGGACGCTACCCAGGGGTGCCCTCACTGAGGGACGCGCCCCGCGCAGTGGGCCACAGCCCCTGCGATCACTGAGCCCTGTCCAGTCTCAAGGGTGTGGTGGCAGGGCCCGGGCGAGTCAGCGGAACCAGACCCCGCCTTCGTGGGGCCTCAGCTCAGTCTCGAGAGCCCGGGACCCTGGAGGCCAGATGCACCGGTGTTGTCCAGGGCTTGAAAGGCGTGGCCAGGGAGCTAGCGCCCTCCTGCCCCTGTGTGTTCTCAGCCCCTGGCTCCCTGCAGGGCGCCCGATGGACCCCACGGCTTGGGTTCCCTGTAGCTGGACGTCCAGCTCCGGCCTGTGGCTGCATCCACACTTGCCCACACTCACTCTGGGGCGCCCTTCATCTGACTCTCCACCATGGCCTTGTCTGGAGGTCCAGCTAATGGCCTGTTTCCCACTAGGACCCCGATTCTGGCGTGAGAAAAGGGGGTTGGGACTAAATCTTTGCCCCATTGCTCCCCCCACTGCCCTCCCTCCTTACTGCCAAGATAAAGACACCCGAGCTGCACCCCAAAACAGATCCTCACCCCCAGCCACCAAGCAGGGGGCTCACTGAATCATGCCCTTGGTTTCACTGGCCGCCACGGCATACGCCTGGGCCTGAAGCCCGCTCTGGCCTACGCGCCACATGTTTGGTTTGCTAGTGTGACTGGCATTTGGAAGCCATTGGAAAGCACCCCCCCCACCTCCGCCAGTTCAGCCCACACCCCACCACTCCCTATTGCCCCACTCCAGGTCACTCTACACACTGATGGTGCGTGCCTGGCCCTGCAGACCCCGGTTGGGGACTCGGGTAGGACAGCCCGTAGGGACGGACGCCTGGTATCTGGCATATTTGTAAAACTGCTTGGAACTTGGATGAATAGAATTTTACATTTCCAACAAACGCGTGTTCTTTCTTTCTGCAAATGAGCTCTGTGCACGGCCATGTGTACCTGTGACTCTCGAACAACCTCTCCTCTGTGGAAGCAAGATGACCCGCCGTGAGAGAGGCCGTGGCTCCCAGGCTGACGTCACCACGTCCGGCACGAGGCTCCCTTTCAGCTGTAACAATAACACCATGTGCGGCCGGTTCTTCAGCCCACACGTGGATACACTGACCACACCATGTGAGGCCACAGGGACCACACGTGGCTTCCTGATGGTCAGCAACACGTGACGAACGGAAACACATCCTCCTCAGACCCTGCGGACATTTGAGACCTGGGAGGCCATCAGCGCCCGTGGGAGCCTCTGCAGAGCGCTCTGACCTCGTGGGGTTGGGGAGGGGGTGGCGGGAGCTGCTCCTTCCACAGCCCAGGGGGGTCCCTGCACAGCCCAGGGGGGTCCCTGCAGTAATGCAACATAAAACCCAAAACTGTGCCTGGCTCAGAGCACCCAGAGACACAAGCGTGGCAAAGTGTGAACACCGGGGTGGTCTGACAGGGTTCAGCACTGCAGTTGAGTCTGTCTCCTCAATATGCAAAGAAACATGACTGTCTGTGAAGCCGTGTGTACAGACACACACATACCCACGTGCAGATGCGTGTCCACGCTCACACATGCACGCTGCACACACAGACCAGCAGCCTTGCACCTCCACATGCCCCGCGGACCAGACGCCAGTTCACGTGAGTGTGTGTGTGTGTCTACATGTGCACATGTGCGTGTGCATGTGTGTGTGTGTGAGCTGACAGCAGCCCAAAGAGCATTCCTAGGAGACAGATGAGAGCACAGATTCGCTCCTCAGGCCGTCTCAGAGGAAAGTGAAAACATCCTATTTGGCAGAATTTTCCTTTCCCCTTCTGGCCGTCAGGCAGCACCCAGGACTGTCCGGAGGGCCTCTGCCCCTGCACTGCCCTCTGTGCTGACCCTCCCTCACAAGCCAAAGCCCCGAGATGTCAGGGGCTGACGTGCACGCCCAGTTTCTGCTCCCCGTGGCGCCCGCTGCCACCCCAGCCGTGCATCGAGCCAGCCCCGAGGTGGTGCCAAACCAACTTTATTCACAGAGGCTGAGCAACTGGTGGCTGCACAGCCGGTGACAGCCATCGCCCTCAGCCTGCGTCTCGGTGGGGTCCCATCAGGTCCCTGAAGCCAGGAGGCGCTGGGCCCACGCGCTCCGGCCAGGGCGCAGACCTACGTCACTGCGTCCCTCCGCGAGGAACATGGCGGCAGGGCCGCAGCTCCCGGCTCTGAGGAGGGGCCAGGAAGTCAGCTCTGCCACTAGTAAATGAGTGTGAGCGCCCAACAGGCCTTCCCGGCACAGCAGCCCCAGGTCTCACGTCCAAGTGTGTGCTCATCCGTCTGCATGTCCTGAAACTGTTTCAAAAGTCACCCGGAAGCCCTGCTCGGGAAGCCATGGCCGAGTACGCAGTCTTCCCACAGACAAAGTCAGAGTGCCCTTGAGGTTATCAGATTGCAGCACCCCCAAGACCACCCAGACAGAGATACCCTAAGATGTTAGAGGCGCGTCCCCGAAGTTCCAAGCGCGCTGGGCCGTGGAGACCTGGAGTGTCCTCACAGATGTGTGTGGCGACCCAGCGCCCTCCTGGGGCTTCCCGGCAGGGCTTTGGGAGCCGGGTTTGTCAGGAAGCCGCGCCACAGGGCCCGGTGTTCTTGGGGCCCGGGGAGGGGGGTCCAGCACGCGCCCACAGACCCTGGCTCTGCAGCAGTCTCTGTCTCCCGCGGTCCGCTCGCTTCGCCCAGCCTCCTCGGCTACCAGGAACCCTCCACTGCGCAGTTCCGGAAACGGAGCAACAGTCACACCTGGCTCTGGGACAACAAGGCACTCGGCCCTCTCGGCCGTCTGAGACACCCCCCAGCACGCTCGCTTCCGGTGTCCCCTGAAAACTGATTCCTTAAAACAACAGCCGGAGGCGATAGCGGCCACCGGGCGCGAGTGTGCCAGGGAGCACTCGGCGCTGCCAGGGGGCTGCCAGGGCCTTGTGAGCACACGTCGCCGCACAGACGCCCGCGGCCGGAAAACGGGCGCCCCACGCCAGCCAGACACAGCCCACTGCGGAGGCCGTACAGAGAACGAGAGACTTCTCTTCCCTCTAAAGCACAAGCGTGGTTTTCAGGTTTCACCCGGACGTTGGCTGTGAGTCCGCACCAGCCCCTACGTGTCCCAGAGAACCTGCAAGAGGGTCCCCCTCGTGTGGCCACGGCTGGACTTCGGGGCAAACAGCGTGGACGCCCCTCACCCCACGGCTCAGGGCCAAGGCCTGGGGCCCAGGACAGCTCCGGCAGCTCCCGGCCCGCTGCGTGTGTTCCAGCCCGGCCGGGCCGCCTGGGTGGGCACGCAGGCCCCGGGTGGGTAGCGGAAGATCAGGCAGCTGGGCTGACCCAGGGTCAAGGAACTCGGCTGCTGGCCCGGCGGGAGGTCTGGGGTGCCGGCAGGCAGGGTCTTTAACTCCCGAAGCTCCCTCCGGGTGGGGAAGTTCACTGGGGCCTCCGACCTCCTCGCAGAAGCTGGTGACACTTTCCAGGATGCCGGGGCGCAGAGGAAAACAGCGTCTTTGGAAAAACTGCGCGGCCCCCGCCCGGGAGCCCAGGTCCCTCTGAAGAAGCGGGGACCCTGCAGGAGGCGGCGGGGCCCCGGGCTTACTGGAAGCGCAGCACGGCCTCGGGGAGCTGCAGCGGGAAGTAGGACAGGAGAGGGAGCCCCAGCTGGTAGAAGCCGCCCGGCACGTGGGGGTCAAGCATCAGCGAGGCGTGGAAGGGTGGAAGGAGGCTGGAGGTGCCGGCCAGAAGCGAGGTGCCCCGGCAGCTGGCCCCCAGGAGGTCGCCCCCCGCAGCTGCCTTGCGGCCCTGCGCCCCCGCCAGGATGCTGTCTATGCTGAAGCTCTTGGCCTTGTCCGAACTCTTCGGGGAGCAGCGGGAGACGGGGCGCGGCGGGGGCCCGGGGCCATTCACTGTGCGCGCCGGCTGGCCCGAGGCTGCGGCCGCTGTGCTCGGGGAGGCTTCCTCCAGGGCCCCGGGCCGCGGCCAGGGGAGGGGTGCCGGGGGAGAGGAGCCTGCCTGGAGCGGCGAGGGGTGCGCGGGGGCTCCCTCCTGGCAGGTGGGGGTGGGGGAGCCGGGGGGCCCGCCCCGGCTCCCCGCCTCCGGCTCCTGCAGCTCCGCGCGCACCCGCTTGGCCTCGGGGGGCCCGGGGCCCGGCCTGGGCTTCCTCTTGCGGCGCCGGTAGTTGCCGTTCTCGAACATATCCAGGCAGCGCGGGTCCAGCGTCCAGTAGCTGCCCTTGCCGGGCCGCCCCTTCTCGCGCGGCACCTTGACGAAGCAGTCGTTGAGCGAGAGGTTGTGCCGGATGCTGTTCTGCCAGCCCTGGCGGTTGTCGTGGTAGAAGGGGAAGCGCTCCATGATGAACTGGTAGATGCCGTTGAGCGTCACCCTCTGCTCCGGCGCGTCCTGGATCGCCATGGCGATGAGCGCGATGTAGCTGTAGGGCGGCTTCTGGGGCGGCTCCGCCCGGCCCGCCGCGGCCAGCGCCGCGGGCGCGAAGGCCAGGGGCAGCCCGGGGCGCTCGGGCCCGTACAGGTAGAGCATGGGCGAGGCGGCCAGCGCCGGCAGCCGGGGGCTGAAGAGGTGGCTCATGGCGAGGGGCGCTCGGGGTTCGCGCGACCTGGCCACGGGCGCCTTGGGGACTGCGCCCCGCGCCGCAGGGGCCGCCTGGGGAGCCCGCCGCGCCTCCGCCTGCCCTGCTGCTCTCCCCTGCAGCTCCGCGCTCTGTCCCTTCCTCGTGGCTTTAAAAATGTTAAATAATTGTTGTAAGTTTGCTATTATATGTTGACTTAGCGCTGGAAAATAAATTGTCTATGATAAACAGTCGTTGTGTTCTCAGCCCACCCACATTAATTAAAATTTCATTGCCGAAAAACTCCAAGCTTTTCCCTCCACGTGTCTTCTCGACACCAGCCAATCCCTTTCGGGGCTAGTTCTTCATTTGTTTATAGAATTAGTCTGTTGATAAGTCCGCCCACCCAAGTTGAATCAAGCTGTGTTTATTTGGAAAAATTTCCGGGCACCCAATATATAAACGCACTGATCTGATGTTTGAAATATCACGTCCACCCCTTGACGCTGTGAGCACACCCAGTCAGCCGGCAGGATGTCGGCGGGGTGGCTCTGCGCCGGCCTGCGGGGCCAGGAAGGCGCGGTGGCGTGGGGGTGCCGCTGACCTGGGGGATCCCCGTAATCCTGGGGCCGCCCCGCAAAATGTCTTTCCTTGGCCGAGGCTTGAAATGAGAAGTGACGATGGCATGGGTAAACCGCCTGGAGGTCTTTGCGAGTTTTTGGGGGGGAGGGGGGACTAGCCAAGGGGGTTGAGCGCCTGGTAAGGGGAGGACGCAGCCTCTGGGACGGTCCTCCCGGGCCCGCAGGAGCTGGTGCTCTCTAAGGGCGCGGTATCCCTCAGGGCAAGCCTCCCCCTGGGGGGCTCGGCTGGACGGGAACTCCGAGCGCACACACAGGCTCAGGGGAGCCGAGAGAGTGTGGGGTCCCGGTCCACAGCTGAGTGGAGGGAACTTCCGAAATCAACCCTTCGGGAGAGCTCAAGGGGAGAAGCAGGGTCCCCGCGCGGGGCTGAGGCTGCGAGCAGGGACGCCATAAAAGGGGAGCTTGGCAGCGGCCCCGAGAGCTGGTATTTGTGGATGCGGGTCTCTTGCTTTATATTCTGCGCTTTCCTGTTTATAACCAGGAGGGGTTATAACAACTTTACAAGTGCACGCAGCTGGCCCGTGATTACATTAAGCATTTGGGAAGCCTGCTTGTTCCCCCACCCGCTGGGCTGTAAGCAACCCCCCACCCGCGGCTCATGCTGCTTCGAGCCACGTCGAGGTTTGAACCGCATGATGCCAGTTCAGAGGAGGGTCTCTCCCCGGCCCGCAGCTCGGGAAGGGGGGCGATAGCGTGACTCGGTCCTGTTTACAACCTCTGCTGAGCATTTCTCAAAAGGATGGAAAACGCTGGGGATAACTGCGTTAGTGCTTCGTTGAGTGAGTGCTGCAGGGACGCCGTGGGAAGAGGGACGGCGAGGACAGCAGGTGGTGCAGAAAGGCTAGGACAGCCCCAGGGTGGAGGGAGAGGCGCTGCCCACACTGGGGGGGGGCTGGCCGCGACAGGGTCACAGGACAGCACCTCCCAAGGACTGCTGGCAAGGGCTGGGCACCCGCCCCAAAGGGAAAAGCCGGGAGAACCCCGCTCCAAAATGGGGAAGTCACTGCTGTGCTGGGGGAGTGCCCGAGGCGCCCGGTGCACTGCAGGGGTCTGGTGAGTTAGAAATACCTGAGGAGTCTCCCTCTGGGTCGGAAAACCGGTTTGGGCACCGGCGAGGTGAGAGCGCAGGGGCGCGGGGCCGCCGCCAGCCTCGCTTAGGCAAACGGTCCAGCGCCCTGGCCCCAGCCTGGGGCTCGGGGGTGCCCTGGGGCTGGAGCAGGCCGGGGCTGTCCTCTCCCGGATCCCGGCTCTCACTGGAGCCCTTTTTGACCCTAGGATGGAGAAGATCCCCAGCGCCACGCCCTTGGCCCGTGTGTCCTGCAGACCCGGGGGTCATCCAAGCTCTGCGGACCCACAGGCTCAAGTTGGGGTCCAGCTGTGCCCCCAGCCTGGGCCGGTTCCGACAGCCCCGGAGCGAGAGACGGCGGCGCCGGCACCCGCGCGAGCGCGCCCCCGCCCCAAGCCGCCCGCAGCGCCCGGCGCGCAGCCCGGCGAGCACCCGGCTCCGGCGGGCGGCGGCGCGCGCGGCTTATAAGCGCTGGGCACAGCCCGGCCCGGCCCGGACAGCGACCAGCAGCGCCCGAAGTGGGCCCGGGCCGGATGTGGGCGGGGGCGCGAGGCCCTGGGCGGGGCCCGCGCCGCGGGGAGAGGCCCGGCGCGGCGCGGCTCGGCCGCGGTCTGGGCGCGCGTCCCCGCGAGGGCCGGGGGTGCCCGCGGCGGAACTCGGGCACGGTGCCCTGCCCCGCTGCGGCGCGCCGGCCCGGCCCCGGGGCCCGGCGGGGAGCGCAGGACTCGGGCCCGGGAGGCGCGCGCAGGGGGAGCCCCGCGCCGGGCAGATTTCCGGGGAGCGCAGGGAGCTCCCCGCGCTTCCGCGCCCCATGCGCCCTCGTGCGGAGGCTCCGTCCGCCGAGGACGGGCCGGGGCCGGGGCCGGGGCCGGGGCCGGGGAGGGGCGGGCGGGGGCTCTGAGAGGGCCCCGCGGGCTCAAGTCTCCAGCGCCTTCTGCGGAGCCCGCGCGCCTCCCTCCCGGCCGCGGGAGCGCCCCAGACCCCGCGGGGTGCGCCGGGGAGGGGCGGGGGAGACGCCCAGCGGCAGCCGGCTCCAGACTCGCCGCGGGTGAGGACCAGCGCCGGCCCCTGAGCCCCGCGGGGAGCTGTGCGGGCAGCACCGCCGGGCACGAACCTCCTACCCGGGGCCCCGGGAAGAAAGGCCGGGGACACGCGCTGCTCCCCCGCCTCCCCGCTGGGGCGCAGCCCCTTGCGTGCCGGGAGGGGAGAGCAGGGCTGGGGTTGGCGGGGAGCCGCCCTCGGGGGCTGGGCCGGCTCCGGTGAGGGCCGTGGGCAGACGCGCTGTGGCTGTGCGGCCACCGGCTCCTGCGCGCTGGGGCCCAGCGGCTGCCTTCGTGGCAACCACCTGCCCGGGACGCGAGTGAGGACAGCCCGGGCCACAGAGGCCGGCGCTGCTGCGTGGGGGCCGTCCCGTGGGCCCTCCCAGGGCAAAGGCTCCCTCGCGGGAGCCCGACGGCCACTGTCCAGAAGCAAATCTGTCCCGCCGCCCTGCCGCCTGCCACCTCTTGCTCCCCGCGCAGGTGCTGCCAAGCAGGGGCCTGAGCAGACGCTGACGGGAGGGCCCGGGAGGCTACGGGGAGCGCAGGGGACTCGCTCCCCCCACCCCAGCTTCCGAGCCCCGATATGCCCTCCTCACCGCCCTGTCACGGCCAGGGGGCAGACCCGCCCGGTTTACAGATGGCGAAGCCAGGGCTGGGCACCGAGCAGCCCAGCAGGCAGCGCAGAAAGACGGGCTCCTCCCCAGCTGGCCCAGGCAGCAGCCGGCTCTGGCACGTCTGGGGCGGCACCAGGAGAGGGGAGGGTGCAGGCAACCCCAGATCTCACACCCCGGGCTGTAACACAGAAGACCCCCTTCTCTCACCCTCCTCTCCTGGGTGGGGTCCTTCAGCAGGGAATCTGGGGGTGGGGAGGAACCAGAAAGGTGAGGTCACTGGCACCCGCTGCAGCCTGGGGAGCAGTGGGGGGGGGGGGCATGTTCCAAATTGCTGAGTGCTTCCTAGATCCCCTGTGCTCAGAAATGCCGCGCAGGGCAGATGCGGTGCGGGCCTCCCCCCACACCAGGGTCCCCTGATCTCTGCTGGTAAGGGAGACCCGAGAACCCCTTCTCCTGTTACCCAGCTCTCGGGTCCTAACAGCCACCGAGTCCTTCAGGGACCAGGGTTGTCTTGGTACCGCTGGTTCCTTGACCCCCAAGATGACCCTATTCAAGGATCCTGTTGCTCTTCAGTTGACAAACGGACCAGGGTTTATGGTGGCCTGCCCGAGGCAAGGGAACCCCGTGGGCCTGTCTGTAAAAGCTGAGTCAGAGCCTGAGGATTCAGCTTAGAGAGCCAGCTCCCCACTGGGGAGTCCCTGATGAAAACCACAGGAAGGCAGAGCGCCCCAGACTGAAAGGTACTGGCCAGCACCCAGGGCCAGTGGGCCTGGGGTCTACGGGGCCCCCAGCCTGAGTGGGCAGAGGCAGCACCAAGTTGTACCCCAGGCCCTGGGAGGGGGGAGGCCCCCCAGGGCTCCCCAGCCCCACTCCCTTCGAGGCTCTGGGATGCCAACCCTCTCCAGTTCCCGGGGCTGAAGCACCAGGAAGTCCCCGCTCCAGCGCCCCGAAGGCCAGAGCCAGAGGCGCACGCACTCCACTCCACGCAGCCTGACCTCCCGCACGACGTCCCGCCCGCCATCTCAGCCAGGCGAGGGCTGCGCCAGGTCCTCTCAGGCAGTGGCTGTCCCCAGCCTTCCCCAAACTCCCAAGAAACTTTCCACCCCTCCTCACATGCCGATGTCAGAAAGCAAACATCTCAAATGCCTTGGCCAGCCCAGGCCTCGGGAGTTAGGCCGGGAGAATGCGCGAATTCTCTCAAAGTTTGGGAAAGCATTTCAAGTATGTGGCGCCAAGGGCAGCTTGACCCTGCGTCCCGCTCACCTAGGGGCCGGCCACGCAGGCGGCCTGCGCCCAAGGCACCCCCGTCACCCAGGGGCACACCCAGGACCACGCAGGCACCCGCCCGAGGCGCTGCCCCGGCTGGAGAGGGACACCTTCTCTCCGCCCTCTCCCCAGCCCTTGGGCTGCGGTTATGACTGAAGTCCCTGGGGCGCCCTGACCCACCCACCGACCTCGGTTTGCATTTGGGGTGGGGGGAAGGTGAGAGGAGGGAGCGCCCTCCACCAGGATGCTTTTCAGGGGACCTGGAAACGCAGCTGTGTTCTGAGCACAGCTTACAAGCCTCTCCTGGGCCCGGAGGCAACCCCCAGGCAGTCTCTGGGTGACAGGGGGGAGACGGACCCCCAAGGATTGGTGAGCCAGGTCCGCAGCTCCCAGGACCCGGGGCTTCTCCAAGACCGGACCCCAGCGTTGGCGGCAGGAGAGCAGCCGAGGGCAGGCGTGGGCTGCTGGGGGGCCTGGCCCCCGCCTAGCCACTTCCCAGGTGAAAAGCCTGCTGTCCACGCAGGGCAGGGCTCTTCCGGCCCGAGCACAGCGCTCTGCACGCGGGGGCAGCAGGTTTGCCCGCTTTGAGCCTCTGGGGACGGACCACCAGGCAGAGCAGCCAGGCCGGGTGAGAGGCCTGCTCTGAGCCCCCGGGGCTGACCAGAGGCAGGGCCACCGCCACCACGGCCTCGCCCGGGCCCCGAAGCTGCGGGACACTTGCTGGTCAAGGGGTCTCTCCAGAGGTCAGATCTGTCAAAACCGGACCCCTTTCGGGATGCAGCCCCCCCAGCTAGGTCCTCTGGCACCCGCCGCCCGCTGGCCCGGGAAGTCTCTGCCTGCTGTTGGGGTTGCTTTCACTTTATTTGCAGTGGTTTGGGGAACTGCCGAGAGCATCTTCTTGGGTCGGAGGAGCAGGCCCCGACAGGGCCTCACGCACACTGCAGTCGGGCAGAGAGCGCCAGACTGGCCAGGCAGCCCGGACGGGGTGTTCCAGCCCCTCCATCCCGGCTCCTTCCCTCTCCCCGAAGGGCCTCTGAGCCGGGAAGGGAAGGGCAGCCTCGACTCCCACTGGCCAGTCTTTGCCTGAGCAGCCCAGGATGGTGGCCAAGCCTTGTCCGAACCAGCCAGGAGGTCGCCTAAGAGCCCCCGCCACCCCCTCTGGAGGACCAGACCCCGGGAGCCTCTGGGGTTGCTGCAGGTCCGGTGCTTACCGGTTTCTACCGCGGCGCCCCAGGACCCCTTGCAGCAGGGAAGCCGGTGGTGGAAGAGTCCCAAAGCACCCGGCCTGACGCCCCTCTCTCAGCCCCAAGGCCAGCGCTCCCCTGCATGGCCTCCACGGGGTGGGGCCTTCTCAGGAGTGACGGTCTCACCCCGCTGAGGCTCTCTCTAGTTTGGGTCTCCGAGGCTCCCTGCCGAGCTTTCCGGGAGGACGGGGCAGCAACCGGGAAGGCGAAAGCCAGGGACTACCCCTCTTCGCCTGTGGAAACAGCGGGCAGCAGGAGCAGAGGGGCCCCGGGCCAGTGCCGGGCACCTGGTTCTGCAGCTCCGAGAAGGCCCGGCTCCCGCGGCTGGCCTGGCTGCACCGACCGGAGCCTGGTGGCGCCCGGGGCCTGCCGAACACCAAGCCCTGAACACCAAGCCCCGGCCCGCCGGCTTGGGAAAGGAGGGACGCGCTGTCTCAACCCCGGGCACTGCCGTGCCGCACCTATGGGAGACGCGCTTATGCCCAAGCCTCACCCTTTGCTGCTTCGGCGCTGCCAAGGAAAGGCGCGGCCAGAAACAGCACATGGCGGGAGGCCACACCACCAGCCGGCAAAATCGCCTTTGGGGACGTGATCAGCGCCTGAAACGGGAGGTTCGCAGGGATCTTCACCTGCCACCGTGGGAATCTCACTCCCAACTGGGAGCTCCGGCCCCCAAATTGGCCGCAGAGACCAGCAGGGGAGTTGCGGTTTCAGCCGGAGGGAGGGAACGGGCAGTAAAGCCAACGCCTCCCCCTACATCTCACGCGGGTCGGCCAGCGTCACCGTGAAACATTTGAAAGAAGAGTCAACCAAATTAAGAAGAAAAATACCCCCCCCCCGAACAAATACACCCCCGCCTAGGTCTTGGAGGCCGCAAGGTATTTTTGACGGCCAGTCGGGCCTTAACCTATTTTCACTGCAGTAGGGGAAAAAATTGGAAACCAAATCAAGATGTGAAGAGCCCCGAAGTCCACCGCTGACCGGTCCCCGCCAGGGACGGGCGTGAGACGGGACCAAACCGCCCATCCCTGCTGGACCTTCGCCGGCCCCGGTCCAGTGTGGTTCTGGAAAACCATCCAGCGGGCAAAGAAGCCCGCGTGGTAGGAAAGGGAGGGACGGCAGAGCTGCCCGGTTTGCTCTCTCCCCTTCACCCGAGGCCGGGACCGGGGCTGCTGGACATGGAGGTGGACGCGCTGTTCACTTTGACAACTGCCGTGTGTTTTCCGCATTGAGCAAAATGCGCGCCGCCGCCCGTGAGGCTGCAGGGGCCTCCAGGCCGGGCCGGGCGCAGCGGCGGGGTGGGCGCGCGAATGAACTGCAGGCCTTTTCTGTCACTCCCAGGGCAAGGGCGCCTCGCGGGCGGTCAGCCGCGGGCATGTGGGCCTCTGCGCGCTCACCCCCCTGGCAGCAAAAATAATCAAAACAGGTGGGCCTGTAAACACGCCTCGTTTTTTCAAAAACGCAAGAAAGCAAAGACGCCGTTGGACCCGGGGCAGGAAAACAGCACGGGTTTATTCTACGGAAGGCACAACCACGAGGGCCCGGGAGGACGCGGCGAGGGGGGTGCGCACGGCTGGGTTTTTTTTCTCCTGCTGGGAATGCCCTGGGCGGGGTCTATACAAAACCATCCCGCTTGGTAAATAAGAAGCATCAGACACTTGACTTCTTCACCCTCCTTCGGCAACAAAAAATAAATTACTCTCTTGGCTTGGAAGGCCCCGCCGGGCGCGCGTCTGTCCGGGGCGCACAGAGGTGTCCGCGCGCTCGGCTGGGCAGCCAGAGCTCGGGCGAGAAGAGACGCGATCCAGTGACCTCAACTTTAAATATTATATTAACGGCTCTGAACAGCGAGGGCGCGGCCGGCTCGGCACCCGGTGCGTTGGCACAGGCGCGGGGAGCGCTCAGGCCCCTGGGCCCCGGGGCGGGCGCAGAGTCTCCGCGGGCGGGCGGCGGGTTCGGTCCATTACTGAACCCCGAACCTCCCAGCGGTGGGGAAGCGGCGTCGCGGGAGGGGCTGTGGAACCCGCGGCCGTGCGCTTGGGTCGCCCGGCCCGGGGCGGCGCGTCGGGGCGACCTGCGGCCCCCGGGCCCGTTGGGCTCTCGGTCCTCCGGCCCCGGCGCGGCCCGCGGGGTCAGTACTTGGTGCAGTCGTAGGAGTAGGGGGCGGCGGGGCGGTAGAGGGCGGGCGCGCCCCGGTAGGGCAGCTGACAGCTCGCGCCCCCGCTCGCCTGGGGCTCCCCGAGGCCCGCGCCGTCCGCGCCCAGCCGGTGGGAGCCGAACACGTCGCGGACGCCGGGGAAAGTCTGCTGCGGGGCCGCGAACGTGTGGCCGGGGAGGTGGCTCAGGTCCCCGCCGTGGCCGAGGTACCAGGAGGCCGCGGGGGCCGCGGGCGGCGGCGCCGGCGCGGGCGGCGGGGCGGGCGCGGGCGCGGGCGGGTGGTGGCCGCCGAGGGGCTGGTGGTGGTGGCCCGCGGCGGCGGCGGCGAGCGCGCCCTCCTGGCCCGCGGCGAGGCCGAGGGCGCCCAGGGGCGAGGCGGGGCCGCCCGGGTGGTCCGAGAGGGCCTCGTCCAGCGCGGGCGGGCCGCACACGCGCGCGGGCCGCTCGGCGCCGGTGTAGAGGCTCAGGGCGCGCACGCTGCACTGGTAGCCGCCCGCGGCCCCGGGCTCCAGGCCCTGCGCGCACGGCGGGCCGTAGGCGGCGGGCGGCGCGGCGGCGTAGGGCAGCGCCAGCGGCGGCACCGCCAGCCCCGCGCGCCCGGCCGCGGGGCCCAGCTCGCCGCCGGCCGGGGACGCGCGCAGCGCCATGAGGGTCTCCACGCTGAAGCCGGGCGCGCCCGCGGGCGGCTCGGGCCGCGCGCCGTCGGGGGAGCCCGCGGGCGTGGACGCGGCGCTGGGCGGGCTGGCGCGCCGCGCGCCCTCGGGGCTCAGCGCCTCCACCTTGGCGACCGCCGGCAGCGCGGGCGACGGCGCCTCGCTCTTGACCACCACCTTCTTCTCGGCCTCCCGGGGGGCGTCCGCGAGGCGGGGCCCGGCCGGGGCGCCCTTGGCCGCGGCGGGGGGCGGCTCCCGGAGGGGCGCGCGCTCCTCCTTGCCCCTGGGCACGTCCTTCTTCTTGAAGCGCCGGCGCCGGCGCAGGAAGCTGCCGTTCTCGAACATGTTGTAGGAGTCCGGGTCCAGCGTCCAGTAGCTGCCCTTGCCCGGCTTCTTGTCGTCGCGCGGCACCTTGACGAAGCACTCGTTGAGCGAGAGGTTGTGCCGGATGCTGTTCTGCCAGCCCTGGCGGTTCTCGCGGTAGAAGGGGAAGCGCTCCATGATGAACTGGTAGATGCCGCTGAGCGTCACCCGCTTCTCGGGCGCGTGCTGGATCGCCATGGTGATGAGCGCGATGTAGCTGTAGGGCGGCTTCACCAGGTCCTTGGGCGCGGCGGGCGGGGGCGCGGGGTAGGGCGCGTAGGGGCGGCCCGCGCCGTAGTGCTCGGCGGCGCCCGCGTACACGCCCACGGGCCCGGGCGCGCCGCCGTAGGCGCCCGGCGCGCGGTAGTAGCCCTGCTCGCCCAGGTAGGGCACGACGCCCAGCGCGCCGGGGTCGGGCACGGAGTAGCGCGCCTGCATGCTGTCCGGGCGCGGCGGCGCCGGCGCTCAGCGGGCCGGGCGGGCCAGCATCCCGGGGCGCCGGGGCGCGCGCGGCCCGGCCGCTGTGGGGACCCGCGGAGCCCGGCCCGCGCGCGGCGGGGCGCTCTCCCGGGCCGGCGAGTCGGCGGCCCCGCGGGCCAGCGAGCCGGGGCGCGCGGCGGCCGCCCAGCGAGCCCGGGGAGGAGGCGCGTCCCGCTCGGCGGGCGCCGGGAGCAGCTCCGAGGGCCGCGCGCCGAGGCCGGCTTTTAGCCGCGGCCCCGCCCCGCCCGCCGGCCAATCGCGGCGCCCGGCCCGGCGCTAGGACCCGCGCGGCCCCGCGAGGGCGCGTCCCGCAGGGGGGCTCCGGGCACGCGCGCCGTGGGCCGCGTCCCCGCAGGCCCCCCGCGACAGCGACGCGGCGAGCACGGCCGGCCCCGGCGGCGGCGCGCGGGCGTCTGGGGTCCGCTTCTCCGGGCGCGCCGCGCGCGGCCTTGCGGGGTGGCCGGGAGCGCGAGGGGTCCGCGCCCCGCCGTCCCCGAGGCGAACCCCCCGACTCGCGCGCCCGCAAGGTGGGGCCCACGCGGCCATCCTGGCGGGCGGGGCCGGGGCTCCCGCAGCTGCCCGAGTTCCCGCGCCCCGGGCGCCCGGCCTCGCGCTCCCGCCACAGCCCCGGGGGGTCTCTGCGGGGCTTCGGGCCTCCCGGGCTTTCGGGTCGCCGGGCTTGGGGTGCAGCGAGTCGGGCCCCGGGGCTCCACGGAGCACGGGTCTGCGAGGCAAACTTTTGCGGACACCCCAGAAGTCGTGCTCGGCTCCGGGGCGCGCCCCCGCGCCTCCCCCGGGCCCCACGTCCCTCCGCGGCTGCGCCCACGGCCGCGCCGCCCCCAGGACGCGGTGCTGCCGCGGGGCCTGCGGGCCGGGCGCGCGGGGACGGGGCGCGGACACGACGCCCCCACGTCGGCCTCCTTTGCCCCGGCTCCCCCCAGCAGGCGCGGGGCGCGGGGCGCGGATCCGGGGTGCCGGCGTCGCCCCCGACGCGCGCGAAAGCAGCGCGTGCTCCCGGCGTGCGCGCCCCCGCGTCCCCGGGCTCTCGGGGCGCTCTGGTTTTTCTCCCGCACGAAGTAACGCCGGGCACCAGCCCTCGCGCACGGCCGCCCGGGGACCCTGCCCCGCGCCCCGAGCCGGCGGCCGCGCGCAGACCCGGGCGCACCCCCGGAGGGAGCCGGCGGGCGCGGGCGCAGCGGCCTCGGCGGAGCCGGAGAAGGTGAGCGGGACTCTGTCCCCCCCGCCCCGGGGCCGGGTCCTGGGCCCGGTTCGGCGGAGACGCGCCCGGGGATGGACCGCACGGCCGCGGCCCGCCTTCCACCGCCGGGCGCGGAGTGGGGCCCCGAGGGCCCGCGGCCCCGGGAGGGCGAGCGCGGACGGGGACGCGGTCCGCGCCCGACCCGCGCCGCTGGCGCCCCCTGGCGGCCCCCGCCGCGCGGCGCGACCCTGGCGGAGGCCGGGGGGCTCCGCAGGCGCGGGGGGCCCGAAAGGCGACGTGCCGCGGAGCTGCGCGCGGCGCCCGGGTCCGCTGGAAAGCAGGGGAGACCCGACGCCGCTGCTGGGGCGCAGGACGTGCCCTCTGGGAGACTCGCGGAGATGCCGGGCAAGTAAAACCCGGCCCCGGCGGCAGAAGTCCGCGGAGGAAAACCCAGAAGGACCCCCGCCCCGGGGCCGCGGAGCGAGCGGCTCCCCCAGGGGTCCCGCCAGCGCCTTCCTGCCCGAGGGCGGGTGGGCTCGGGCCCTCCCCAGAGCTCCGTGAACCGGCTGCGGCGGCCCGGCTGTGGAAGAGGGGGGCTGTCCGAGGCACCCCTGGGCCATTCTGCCTCCGCAGCAGGAGGGAGCGAGGGCCGGGCCAGGAGCCATGTCCCCCCTGGCTCTGATCCACCTGCCTGCTGCCTCCAAACGCTCCCTCTGGCTCCGGCGCCCGGCTGTAGGGAGGGGGCCGCACGGGGCGCTCCAGGCCTCCCGGAGCCCGCGGGACCGCAGGACAGGGTCCCAGCACAGCGGGTGCCTGCTGCAGGCTCGGGCAAGCGGCCCCCAGAGAGCCTCCTTTCCAGAAGCGGCCAGGACAGCTGCCGGCCCAGCCTGGCCCAGGGGTGAAGGTGACGACCCGCGGGAGGCAGTATCAGCAGGCTGGAAGGTCACACAACCGACGGGTCGGTCCCTGGGCCCCAAGTGCCCTGCCACGGGTGGGCACGACACAGATCCCCGGTTCAGCGACATGCAGGGAGCTGGAGGGCGGTGGGCGCAGGCTGGAGAGGCAGGCCGGCGGCTCATCAGCTCCACGGGGGAGAGAGGTGCCGCCACACAGGCTGCCTCCATGACAGGCACAGCCAACAAGACCCCGACAACCAGGGCCGGCCGGGGCAGAGGGGGTGGAGCGGGGCTGCTGCCGCCCCACGGAAGGCGCCTGGACCTACCTCGGAAAACTGAGCACGAAGGGCCCGGTACCCGGCAAGCCCAGTCCGGCGCCTGCCTGGAGGACAGGGCCCCAGCAGCTCCAGAGCGACAGGCCGGGAGCCGGAAGCCACCGAGGCCGCGGCTGGGGGGCGGGAAGGGAAGAGGGGCCTGTCGACTGCGGGCGACGCTCGGCCAGGGGAGAGACAGGGGCCCCGCCGCGCAGGGAGCAGGTCAGATGGGCAGGGTGGACACCGGGTCGTCCCATCTGCGCGCAAACCGCAGCTCCACAGGACGGCCTGGCGAGACGGCGCCGGCTCTGACCTAGAGGACGCCGGCCGCTCCGGGCGCCTCTGAGGCCGGGTCAGTGGGGAAAATAAAGTGGTCGGACGGCGCCCCCAAGGGCCTGCCGGCGCCAGGGCGGATGACACGCAGGGGCCTTGGAGGAGGAGGGGGTTAAGTGACCAGAAGGGCATCCGAGGGCCCGGGACGTGGCCTCCTCGCCTTGGGGCCCGGTGACGGCATCATCCTGTGCCAGGTGACAGTCCTGCGGTGTGACGCCGGACGTCGTCGGTGCGAACACGTCCTTGTTGTCGGGAGGAACCGTCAAAATATTCCGAGCTGTGACTCACTATCTCTGCGACTTTTGAAAGTCTGACCAAAGGGGGGTGGGGGGGGGTGGGCTGTGAGTACACCCCAGGCCCCGGCGAGGGCGCTGCGCCTGCAGTTCTTCTGGAAGCCTGACAGTTTCCCAAATTAAAAAAAAAAAAAGGAAAAATAATTCAAAATTACAATTAGAAAAAGGGAGGACACCTTGGTTACTCTGAGCATTGCAGAAGGGACCCGAGGCCAAGCTGCCACCCTTCCCTGGGTGACCTCATGCAAGTCCCCTCCCCCTTTGTTCTAGACGTTTCTGAAATGTGACCCTGCACGGCCACGGAGCGAGTCCCGGAACCGAGGCTGTTAACCAGAGCGCGGCGGCTGGCGCGGGAGCTCACCACCTCCCCATCCCAGCAAGGCCACAGGCTCCAAGGCCAAGGGGCCGAAACCCAACATGGAGAGGCACAGGTCCCGGCGGGGACAGCTGTCGCTGGGCCAAGTGGTGGCGGCGGAACATGCAGGGGACGGCGCGGACCGGCGCTGGGCGTGTGCTGGCCTGCAGAGACCCTATCCCCGCGGGGCGCCGTCCCGGACACGCACGTCCCCCTGGAGAGTGCACCACGGCAACTCCACAGCCCGAAACGACAGCTGCATCCAGCTGCCGCGTCCCTGCCTGGCTCACAGGGTGCATGGGTCGGTCAGAGGGGGTGACGCCCACCCACCACCGCACACCCGGTGTGGCCATGACTGCACACGGGGCCAGGGCCGCTGGCGCCCTAAAGAGGTGGTCACGGTCTCTGCTGCCTCTTTAGAAAGGAGCGGAGACACCGAAGGTTAAACGAGGAACGTGCGTATGAGCGAGGCAGTCGGCGGGGAGAGACGCAGTTTCAGAAGTGTGCGCGTGGACTCGAGCCTGCTGGGGGCCCTGGGCTGCAGGCCGGGTGGGGTGTGCAGCCCATCGGGTGCGGGCCGTGTGTGCCTGCGTCACAAGGGAGGCCCGGGGGCTGGTTGCTCCTGCTCCTCAAGGTGATAAAAGCCAGGAGGGCCCCTGGGAGCCCCAGCTTGGTGTGCCCACATGGGGCTCCCATGCCAGCCAGCGGCACTCTCCACATGCATGCCCTCTGCCTGGCCCCTCGGCCTCGGTGCCTGCTCACCCCAGGCCTCCTCTGAGGCCTCCCAACCACTCATGTCTTTGGCCCCTCCCTGCACGGCCCCTCCCCGATGCATCTCCGCCTGGCCCAGTATCTCCCCGTCTGTGCCGGCCTCGCCAGTACCAGGATGTGGGCAGCAGAGGGGCCTGGCCGTCCTGCTCTGTGCACACAGAATGAGAAGGGCCCCTGGCCCCTGTGGTCCAGCCAGTCTGTGCAGCAGACATGGAACCTGCACCTCTAGGCCACCCCCACCAGCAGCCGGGACCAGGCTTCACTCCAGCCGCAGCGCAGGGGCCTGTCTGCCCTCTCCCGTGCCCCGCTGCCAGAGGAGCGCCCAGCCCCACACCAGGCCCATCTGGCATGAAAATTTTGATCTGCAAAAACTGGGTGTGGGTGGGGAAGGGCACTTCTGGGAGGGGAGACACTGCACAGGGAGGAGGCGCTGAGTGACAGGGATGGAGTCGGCAGGGAGCAGAGGCCCGTGTGGCAGGGGGAGACGTCTGCGCTTCCACCGGTGGGGCCGGGGAAAGCCGTGAGTGCTGGCGCAGACACCCAAGTGGGCTCCGGTGGGAGGAACGCAAGGAAGAGGGGACGCGGGGGAGGAAGAGATGAGAGAGGGGAGGAGGGAGAGGAGGGGAGTGAGGAGCAGGCACAGGAGCAGGAGGGGACAAGGAGCCGGGACACAAACATCAGAGCCCAGGCCGGAGACGAGCGCTCGGTCCCCAGCTCCGGAGGCCGGGTGTCCTCGTCAAGGCGGGCAGCTGGCCGGCGGGGGGCGGCTCCCAAGCTCAGACATGGCTATGTTGGCCCAGGCGGGAGGGTTGACATGCACCCTGTGGCTCTGTCCTCGGGCCGGTCACCTCCCAAGGCCCAGCTCCTAACACAGCATTCAGCGTCCACGTAAGCATGACCTCCCCCCGGATAAGGACGCGTCCTCGCAGGCATCCTTGGCGCCGCCAAGGCCCAGCCGTGCGGGGAGGTGGGGGGCTGTGTGTGTCTACACCTTCCTCTCCATGGCCGTGAAGCCGCAACAGCCCTGAGCCAGCTCCCAAGTGGACAGGCAGGCGCGGGGCCCATGGGTTACGGCTCGAAAAGCTCCCTCTGGTGGAGAGCCCGCCGCCGCCTCCCGCGCCGCCTCTTTCGTGGCTATTCATTCTTTTTTGTTTTAATAACGAACATTTGTTCACTGACCAAAGGGCTGAGCCTAAGGAAACCGACTTTGGAGCAGCTGCACGTGAAGTATCTGTGTGAGCAGCCGCCGAGCACGGAAACGGGAGAGGCGCGTGGAGGTGTGTTCGCCCGGCAGGGCCTGGGCGTCACGCGAGCTCACCCTGCCCAAAGTGGGGCTGGGGTTCCGACTCAGATGGTAAAACTGCGGTTTGAGTTTTTCTGCCGTCAGCTATAGTTTCTCCAAACTTCTCTCCCAACGGGCATGAAAACCGTGTTTTTTTCAAAGCACTCTCAGTTCTTCGGCGCGGTCACTATGGCTTGGTCACTGCCCCACTTCTCGAAGAGCCCTTCTTGCACCTGCTCCTTTACGTGTTCATCAAAGCCACCACTGCTCCGCAGCCCCGTCTTCCTCAGCTGCTGAGCGGTGGCCTCGGCGGGCACGAGGGCATGCAGAGGGCAGCGGGCAGTCTGGCATGGAGCGGCGGCGTGACTATTCATTCTTCTGTGGTGCTTCCGACGTGAAGGCCCCCCGTGGCGGTGCTAAGGGAAAGGTCCTTCCTTCCAGGGCCACCCGGGCCCACTGTCCGTCTTCTGCGCTCGTTTCCTGCTTGCTCAGCTCCGTCTGCTGAAAACACTCTCCCTGCCCCACTGGGCTCCTGCCCCGTGGAGTGTCACGGGACTGTACCGGCTGGACTCTCCCATTCCAAGGGGCTGAGGGCGCGTTTTGTGCCAGCCCGTGCTGCTTCGATTGCTGCGGCTTTGCAGTAGAGCGTGAGACCAGGAAGCACGATCCACTGGCTTTGTTCTTGTCTTGGGATCGCTTTGCTATTCAGGGTCTTTGCGGTTCCCCGAAAACTTTAGAATCATTTATTTTTGTGCAGGATGCTTCTAGCATTTTGATGGCACCTGCATGGAGTTAGATGGTTTGGGGTTGCATGGCCATGCTAACTACATTCCACCTCTGGGTAGACAGCCAGAGACAGGGTTTTGAAGAGATATGTTCTCCCAAAACTGAGAAAATCCAGGGGATCGGTCTTGACCTAGTGGGTGGGTCTCACCTGTATGGTTACAACATGACCCAACAGCAGACACATGAGGAGAAACAACTACAGAATTTATTTATGACAGGGAGTGCAGACAGGGAGGCATAGGGCTGCACAAGGCCAATGCAGCCTGTCCCACCTGGTGTCCGTGTTGCAGGTGGAAGTTACCCAGAAGGGGCAGGAGCTGGAGACCCCTGTGTGAGAGAAAGCCGGTGCAGGCCTTGGTGCGCAGGGTGTGGCGGCGAGGCTGCCCCTCTTACATTCCCATATGAGGGCTTCTCATTATAAATGGATAATAAACTATCCATTTTTTGCCTTATTTTTCACAATATGCTTGTCAGTTGGTGAACAGATCAAAAAGATGTGGGATATATTGGGACAGAATATTATTTGGCCATGACAAAGGAGGACACTCTCCTGTTTGCAACCACAGGGATGGACCTTGAGCTCATTGTGCTCAGTGAGGTAAGTTAGACAAAGAAAGACGAAGAGCGCACAGTATCGCTGAGGGGTAGAATCTAAAGAGTCAAGCTTGCAGAAAGAGTAAAATGGGAGTTACCAGGGATGGGAGGGGGAAGATTAGTGGTGTCTGAAGGTACACACGTACAAGTAGTGAATTAGCCAAAGACCTAAGGCCCGGTGTAACAGACAGCAGCTTTGTTCTGTGACCTTGCCATGGGATCCAGCTACAACAGCCATCACGTAGCACCACATATAAATGCGTCAAAGTAACCGCTACCTTCCATGTCAAATGTCTCAGTAAAATAAAACAGCCACTGGGGGCGATTGTCCCGTGAGCCCTTACCTGGGGATGTGCCAGGCTGTCCATCTGAGGGACTTGGCCAAGCACCTGCTCTGTCCTGAGCTGGCTCATTGAGTCCTGCACACGTTCCTGCTGCGGGGCCAGGTCAAGGGCATAAAACACTCCTCAGCGCTACTGCCTTCCTGAAAGCGGAGAATACCGGGCTCTCTGAGGCCGTGCCATAGCCTCCCCCGCAGGAAAGCAATGCTTTGGACCTTTGCGAGCCTGGTGAAACACGCGGCTCCCTCGCGTGGAACCAAGACAGCGAACGCCTTTACCTGGCCAGGCCCGGGAGGGAGCTGGGGATGTGGAGCCGGGGCGGGCGCGGGGCGAAGCCCCTTGGGGGTCTCGGGCGGGGGTGGGGGTGGGGTGCAGCCGTGGACCTGGTTCTGTGACATTTTTGAGTCGGCTTCCTGGAAGCCCGCGGGGTCGCGGCCCCGGTTGCAGGGCGCACCTGTACGCCTCCAAGGCGCCCGGCCCGCCCGGGGCACGCTACGGGCACCGCTCCCGACCGGCACTCACCGTGCCTCGGCCCCCAGGGCGCAGGCGGGCGCCACGACGGCGCGGGAGCCCTGACGTCACATGGGCGCGCCGGGCCGGCAGCCCTGACGTCACATGGGCGCGCCGGGCCGAGCTACGCACAGGCGGGACCGAGAGCGAAGAGCGGGCGCTGGGAGACGGCTTGTTCCATGAACTAGGGACGCGCTCGGGGCGCCCCAGTCGTCCCGCTGCTCCTCCTCTTTTGGCCCGCGGAGTCGCAGACGCAGGCGCGCGCTGGGCCGCTCCCTCCAGGCGCGGGCGACGCCCTCGGCCCCCTTCAGGCCAGCGCGCAGGCGTGGCGCGGGCGCGTGGCGTCACCGCGCGCGACAGTCTCCGATCCGCCCGGGCTCGCTCTCTGACGGCGTCGCCATGGAGCCGTGGGCGGGTGAGGGGCGCGCCAGGGTCTGGGTGGGTTTCGAATAAAGCTGCCCCGGCACGGAGGAGGAGGGCGCCGTGTGCACGCGCCCGTCGTCGCCGCTGCCCGCGACCTCCGCCCCCCGGGGGACGCTGCGGCCAACAGCGGGGGCACGGGCGGGCCGGAGACCCTCCTGACCTAACGCGCGCGTGCCCACCGCCTCGCGAATGCCTGGTGCAGGCCAGGCCCGCTGCGGGCGCCGGGAGACGCGTTCTGAGCCCCCGGGCTTAGGAGGTCACCCCCCAGCGGGGGCGAGCTGTGATGGATGGCGGGTGGCGGGCGGAGATAGTGCCCAGTCCTGGAACTCCTGCTGCGCCCGGCGCTGCACGGCCGGCGTCCACTCCGCCCTCCCACACGTGCAGCCCGGGACCAGCGCACAGCCGGCGCTGATAACAAGGGGGGGTCATAAACCTTTGGAGGTGCCTGCTGGGGGCCAGGTCTGAGCTCAGGGCCAGAGGTGGAGGAGTGAGCGAGGCCCCGGCTGACCTGACAGGCGGTAACAGAACAGAGTTCAGGCTTTTCACACATTAATACATGTCGCTTCTTGTTATCCTAATCATCTCCCATGTTTTCCTAACTTTCCAGGGGCAAGTTCCTGCCCTTTCCTTTTATTCTCCCCCTCCGCTCCCAATTAGCCCATTGCTTTATAAATGGGAGCCATTTAAATGTGATTAATCAACCCTCCCGTGGCAAGGGCCACAGTGCCTGTGTTCCTTGTGTGCACACAGCATCCTGCAATGTGTTGGCGCCGCCTATGGCCTCGGGGTTGCCAGTGAAAGTGATAAATGTATTCACCATACAGGTGGGCCTCTAATTGCTTCTGTCTGGAAATCCAAAGTGACGGTGCTCTGGGTTCCTGCAGGATAGACATCTGTCTGCCACTGACCGCTCGGGGTGCTTGTTGGAGGAGGTGGCTATGCTAGAGCTGAGTGCAGTGGTGGGGGGCCAGGGGAGGGAGGCGTGAAGCCCTGACGGGGAGATGGACCCACAGTGCCCGAGCCACATCTGAATTCAAAGTGAGGAATAGGGTATGAAGCTGGACAGTCAGGGCCTCACTCAGCACCTCATGACAGGATCCCCAGGGTACTAGAGCAGAACTCACGGAATGATTAAGACGCAACTATGTGAAGGTGCTGGTGTTGTGTTTTCACCGCTTCACTGAAAGCTGCTTTTTCTATTTCTCCAAGGGGAGCACATGGTTAGTGTAAATTTTGTGAAGACTGCCCCAAATAAATACAGGCTCTCTGCTGCCTTAAAATGTGTTTACAAAGTTGGCTATAGGAGCAGGGATTCCCACACTAGTAGCAGGGGCTGTCGCTGCTCATCCCAAGGAAGAGCTGGTTTACAGAACACTTGGGCAAGCTTATGAACTTGACAGCAAGAGTAGACGCATACAGATGGGTGGGCTGGGTGCTACTTGGCAGTGCTTTGACTGCTGTGGAACACGGGTGCCGTATTCTGGGGTGCCTTGTTCTGCTACAGGTTAGTGAGACTTGGTGGACACTTGGGTGGTGTTGAATTCATCCCGTTTTGCACATTAGTCATCTGTCACGACCCCTAGCCCTGACTTCACTGTAGAGCTCGGAAAGCCCAGGCTGCAGTGCGGTGTGGGGAGTGGAGGGCACTGAGGGAGCAGGCACGCCTCAGGGCCTGGGGCCGCAGGCGCTGGGAGTGGCCTCCTGCCTGCTAATCCGTCGCGCCTTCCTCGTTAGGTATTTCCAAACAGGACATTCGTGAGCGAATCTGGGACTACATGGAATCACAAAATTTAGCTGACTTCCCCCGACCTGTCCACCACAGGATTCCCAACTTCAAGGTACTTAAGCATTTCCCGAGCATGCGGAAGGAAAGCGGGAGCCCCCTAGGCGAGCAGCATTAGCAGCAAGCCATGGCTGTCTGCCGCGGGCGCACTGCAGTTGGGTGAACAGCAAGCAGCAGCGAGAAGTCCCAGCCCCCGGGGCGGTGCCTGGATGCCTGGTGCTTGAGGCTTGCTCTCCGCACCTCGGCCTGCGGGGTGGGGTCCGGGCGGGTGTGCTCTGCCTACTTTCGAGACCCGGTAGCATGTGAGTCCTGCTGGAGGCGAGTTGCCTGCCAGTCCTCAGACCCCATGTCCTCCACCGCTAAGGAGGGGTGCTCGGACAGAGAAGCCCCCCACCCCCAGCACCGGAAAGAGGAAGGCCTTGCCAGACCCCTCAGGGCCCTCCCAGCAGCCGTTCAGAGTGGAAGATGTCAGAAATGCCTGCTATGAGGACGTCAGTAGGAAACAGTCGGCTTTAGAAGGGCGGCCGGGCACAGCTCCCCACTGCCGGCACGCGTGCTGTCTCAGAGGACCAGAGGGGTCTTGAAAACACCCGAGGGCTCTGCCAGGCCTGAAGGGCATGACCCGTTTGCTTGCCAGCCGCCCCACCCCAACCTAGGCCGACTCCTCCCCCAGCCTGGCTTCTCTGGAGCGAGTTCAGGCCCTGAACTGGGTCCCTTTGAAAAACTTTGGTAGGGTTTTTTTGTTACTACTTTCCTTTAAGGGCTGCTTATTCCAGGGAGAGAGAGGTTCGTGAAGCGCAGGGAAAAGATGGGACGGGCTGCACAGAATCAACAGAAACACCCTTAAAAAGGAGTCGTGGGAGGGGGGCGGAGGGGTTCCGCTCAGTGGGAACCAGCCACTTCCTCATTTGGGCCCTGGTTACGAAGGCACGCGCTGTCCCTGAGGGCCACCTGGCCTCATGTCTGTGCTCTGCACGCGTTCTGGAAGGGCTGCTCTATTTCAGTAAAAAGTACTGGGCGAGGCTGGCCACCTCAGCCCCTTCCTCCCCTGCCTGCCGGCCCATGCCGACCAGCGGGTAACCGGCAGCTGCCTTTACACAGGGCGCCGCTCGAGCCGCCGACCACCTCCCTCGCTTGCAGGCGTTCAGAATGGCCAGAACCATTAAAGTCAACCCCGACGCGCCCCAGAAACACGCTCGCTTCTTCGTCCTGGAAGTAAGTGTCTGTCTGTCTGCCTTGACTAGGGTTCCCACCTGGCCGGCCAGAACCTCCAAGGCCTGGAAGTTTTTTCCAGGTCGCAGGAAGTGAAAGTGGACCCTGACAAGCCGCTGGAAGGCGCCCGGCTGCTGGCCCTGCAGGTAACCCCAGGGCCCGAGCCAGCGCCGTCTCGGGTGGCCGGGAGGGCACGACCCTGTGTGTGGGGCGGCGGCCCTGGGTCTCGGCTGTCCAGCTGCCCCTCGCATTTCTACCCCCAGAGGACAGGGGCCTCGAGCGTGGGCCGGGACTCGCAGGAGAGAGGCTGCAGCAGGCCCGCTTCCTTCGGCTTCACTTGTAGCGTCCTAACTTAGAAACTAGACAACCCGCGGGTGAAGATTCTGATGAATGAATCTCCCAAATATACAAATCAGAGCAGTATTTCACAAAAACATGGGCTCCTTTTCAAGAGAAAGAAAACATTCCCCCCACAGTGACTGAATCATTCTAACTTGACATAAAAGGTGGATGCCCCCAATTTGCCGTGGTTTCAACGCTCACGCTCTTGTGTGACACCAGGGTTGGCCGTGAACCAACAGCAGCCCCCAGCCCTGGCGCACTTCACTGAGGGCCTCGGGAGCAGCCCGCGGCCGACGCCATACAGTGCTCGGGCCAGGCCCCCACAGGCGCATCTGCCTCCTGAGATGCCTGCGTGGTGCAGGGGCCAGGGCGGGCAGTCATTGCCGGGGGCGGCCGTGTGGGACCTGCTCTGGTTCTTCCAGCCTCTCCTGTGGGGGAGCGCTTGGACTGCCAACGGGGTGAACTCCAAGAGGGACCCCCGTTTTGAGCCTTCCAGAGCACAGTTTCTTGCCGGCGGTCAGTAGCACAGGCCAGTGCACTGGCAGTGGCCGGGCCGCAGCGGAGGCCCCGCGGTGCGCGGGTGTGACCCATGAGCCACCTCCCGCCGACGCTTGCCTGCGAGGTGCCTCGCCCGCCACCTCGGCCCACGTGTCGGCACTGGCGGTGGAGCCGGGGTTCTGGCCCGGGTGGGCCTCTGGAGCCAGCTCTCGGCCGCGTGCGGTTCAGGGCCATGCCCTGCCAGCAGCCCCTCCCGGCAGAAGCAGAGTCCCCGCCTCTGAGGCGGCCGCCCGCGCCCTTCCGGGCTCCAGCCTGAGCCTTGCCCGGACGGGCTCTGCGGACAGAGGCGCAGCCACAACCAGGCTGGGGCTTGCGAGCACAGACCTTGGTGTGGGTTTGCTGCTATTTCTGACCTTTAGGGTTCGCGTGGCAGGCGAAGGAGCATCAGGGCGCCGGGCCACATGTGTCCTCCGGGGCGTGGAGCCACGGCTCCGAGAGGAACTGGCCCCCACTTTCTGAGCTGTGCCCGCCTGTGAGCCGTTTGCGTGGCACACACCTGAAAATGCAGACACGCAGCTCGTGGCCCTCTCCAGAATGCACAGCCCTAGGCCTCCCTGTTTCACCTCGTGAGTTACCGCTTGTCTCTTTTATTTTTTAAAGAGCAAGAAAACGTTGTTGGTCCCAACACCACGCCTGAGAACAGGGCTGTTTAATCGGATCACGCCGCCCCCCGGGGCCACGAAGGACACCTTGAGGAAGTGTGCCACCTCCCAGGTGGGTGCCCGCCACCATGTCGCCCCCAGGAAAGCACCAACCAGGCCCCGGCCAGTTCTAACAGCAGCAGACAGCGCGGAGGTGAAAGCTACTGTCACCAAAGGCCGACAGGCGGAGCTGCTGGAGCACCCACGGCCCAGCTCCAGGAGCCAAGCAGGAAGCCCGCCCCGCGTTCCCACGGCCTGGCCACTCCGCTCCACTTCTGTTGCCCCAGGCCGGCCGGCAAGCTGCAAAACGCGGAGGAGCCGCTAGTGGCCCTGTGCTCTGGCGCCCCCTGGTGTCCATCTGTGCCGGAGCTTTTCCCAGCTGCGCCCAGGGGTCTGGAGCCAGGGCTGGGTGGCATGGGTTGGCAGCTTCAGAGCCTCCCTTTCCCTGGGACTAAGGCCCAGGTCAGGCATGTCTGCCCCCTGCCCCCCCAGTTCACCCCCCCACCCATGCCTGATCGCACACGCACCTCTGCATGTGCCAAGGCCCAGCGTCCTTCCAGGCCACTCCCAGGGCTGGGCTGGGCTTTGCTAAAGGCTGAACAGCAGATTGGTTTTGTTCTGTGTCAAACCCGAGAGAAGGCTCAGGCTCAGGGACCCAGGGCAGGTCTCAGGCAGCGCGTCACTCCCTCACGACGCAGAGTGGAGAGTGGCGCAGGCGCGCCTGGTGCAAACGCAGGCCCCGATGGGGTGAGGGCTCGAGCCCCAGGCCCCGTGGCCGGCCGCTGCCACCGCACCAGGCCGGGCTCCCTGACCTCGTCACTTGCCCCTCTGCTGGCTCTGATCTCACAGTGCCGGCCACGGGCAGGCAGACAGGCCTGACTGCGCCCCAAAGGACAGGCTGTGGAGACCCGGGGACCCCTCGCTCACCTTCCCTCTGCTGGACCAAGCAGGAGAGGCTGCCACGTGAGGAGATAGGAGTCTGGCAGGGGGTCACAGCACAGAAACCCCCCAGGGGCTGCTCACCCGGGCTGCCGGCAGGGCCTTTAGCACCATGGGGACATGTGCCAGGCCCGGAGCTGCTTGCCTGGTGCCTCCGTGAGGAGACAGGCTCTCCCAGAGCGGGCACCCTGGGCAGTTCCTGTGGTCTGACTCGGGAGACCCCCACCCGATGCATATACTGGTCCTGTGAGGACTTGTCCCAGCCCGTGGCCAGGTCTGAGCAACACCCAAGGATCGACCACTGAGGCTTGCTCTGCGCAGCGTCTGCCCGGCCCCACAGACCGGCCTCCCCGGGCACTCGGTGCTGCTGCCGCGCTGTGGCTAAAGAGGACGTGTCATAAGTGAGGTGCTGTGCGGACGGGGACGCCCCATATCTCGTGCTGGCCTGACGTGTGGCTCCCCACGTTGCCCCTGCTGCCTGTGAGGGCACAGCTTGCCCTCTTCACTTCCACGCCTGCCGCCGGGTGAGAGGAAAGCCCGCGGGCCGGTCTCCCTCGGAGGCCCAGCCCGTGACCCTGAGCCTGTGCTGTGACCTCAGTGTCCTCTGCCTCCTGGACAAGCTGTCCATCACACGTCGGCATCCTGCCTGTTCACGCTGGCCGTTCCTCCCAGCATCTGTTCTGGGAGAGAGACGGTGGGAGCACCCCCTCCTGGGTGCTGAGCCCCGGGCTTCCCCCCGCTGAGTCTGTGGGGTCAGGGCCCTGGGGCCCTGCCCGTGAGGTAGGGGTGGGCGCCCTGCCCCGGGGCTTCATGGCCCGTCTCTGTCCACAGGGAGTGAGGAGCTACAGCGTCCCCCTGGGCCTGGACGCCAGGGTCGCCGTGGACCTGGTTGTGGTGGGGTCTGTCGCCGTTTCTGAGAAAGGTAAGAGTCGCCCTCGCCTGCATCTGCCCGCTCTGTGCTCGGCTGTCTGGGCGCGCCCGCCCCCACGGCGCATCTGTCCTTCATTTGGGAGGCCGCTCAGCCCTCCCGGCCCCCGGCCCCTCCACAGTAGCAGGGGTTCTAGGCTTTGTTTTTGTCGCGAAGCGACCGCCTCCCGGACAGCACGGGGCAGGTCGGGTCGAGAAGCCTCCACGGGCACAGGCTGCCCAGCCCGGCCTGGCCCTGCGAGCGCCGGCTTGTGTGCGGGGCGAGGGGCCGGGGGCCGGACAGAGCTTCTGCTGTCTCTCCGCGGCCTGGTCTCCACGCACCCACGAGGGCCTTCCGTGGTCGGGGGCGCTGATGCCACACAGGAGCTGCCTGGGGCCTCGCAGGAGCCCGGCCTTCCACTGCTGCCCTCCCGCCCGCGAGCGCCTCCTCCCGCGCCTGTGATCCCGGTGGTGCCCCAGGGTCTGGGACCCAAATCTCACGAGGCAGCGGCCGGGATCTCACGGGATCTCCTCCCCATCGTGGTGGTCCTGGCGCTGCCTCGGCCCTGCCCCTCAAGGCCGGGGCCGCCGGGGACCCGCGGGACAGGCGAGGCCACCTTCCCGCCCGTCTCCGGCTTGAGCGTTTTCTGTCCCACCCGGGGCCGCTGATCGGGAAGAGTCTTTCCAGTGGGTTCTGCTCTTGGCCTTCTAGAAACCAGCCTTCCGTCGCTCGTCTCCGGGCCCTGCTCGCCTGACTGCTGACGCGCTTCCTGTGAGGAGCCCGAGCCGCTGGGCTGGGCTTACCCGCGTGACGGCGCCGGCTGCCTGCGGGGCCGCCGTGCCGTCTGCAGAAGGGCCGGGTGCTGGTCCAGGCGTCGCCTTCCACAGCGACCCCATAGAGCGCGACTCCGGGGTGGCCGCCCACACCCCGCAGGCGCTGACCCTGCGTTCTCTTCAGGCTGGAGAATCGGGAAGGGAGAAGGCTACGCGGACCTCGAATACGCCATGATGGCGTCCATGGGCGCGGTCGGCCCCGGCACTCCAGTGGTCACCATCGTCCACGACTGCCAGGTGCCTCCTGGGAAGCCCCTCGGGGCCCTGCCGTGCTCCGTGGGGAGGTGGGTTCCGGGTGGGCGGTGGCGGCAGGCGGACGCTCCGGGCTCAGCCTCCCCGCGGCGGTTTGGGGAGAGCCTGACCTGAGCGGCCCCTCAGCCCTGCCCTCCCTCTGGGCAGGTGGTGGACATCCCCGAAAGCCTCCTGGAGGACCACGACCTCAGCGTGGACTACATCCTCACCCCCACGAGAGTGGTCGCCACCGGCTGCCGGCGCCCAAGGCCCACGGGAGTCACGTGGTCCAAGGTGGGTCCCCGGGCCTGGACGCCCCCTTCCCTAGTGGGGCGCTGCCCTCGGATTTTCGAGGTCTCCCTCCTGTGCCCTGTCCGCGGTCAGGCGAGCTGAGGGCGAGGCGACAGCTGGCCCCGACCAGGGGCCTGGGGGGCGCGAGGCGGAGCCTCTGGGGGGAGGCGCGTTTCTGATTTGCTTGACCTGGCGCAGGCTCCGGGGGCGGGAGTCCGGGGCTGTGCGTGGCCGACGGCCCGGAGGGAAAGCAGGCCTGCTGGCTGCGGCTTCTAACCGAGCGGCTTTGCGCTCGACGACTGAGCAGCAGGACTGCCAGCTCTCAGTGCCCGCGACGCAGCCAGCCTGCTCGTGCAGCCCGGCCCGCCGGAGCCTGAGGGCAAGGCGGCCGCTCCCCGGGCCTTTCCGTGGGCTGTGGGCCGGGATGGAGCCGTCCGCCTGGGGCCGGGGGCGGGGCGCCTGCGGGCGGGGCGCGGAGGAGTGACATCCAGCCTCACACCTGCCCAAAGCCCCGGCTGCTCTTGGAGTCTTGTGTAAGGGGAGCCCCGCAAGGCCAGCGTGGGGGCGGCCGGCCCATCGCCCAGGCCTCTTTATCGTTCTCCAGCCGACTCCCTGGGCTGGGGGTGCCCTCGCAGGGGCGGCGTGCCCTGGGAGGTGCCTGCGCCTCGCGTGGTGTTTCAGTGGGTGTCTGCTGCCCACGTGGGGGGCCTGGCCACAGGGGTCAGCTTTCCTGAGAGCACCTTCTCCTGCCTGAGGGTGCCCCGGGGCTGAGCCCCCCGAGGGGGCTCGTGGCTGGGCCTTGTGACAGGCTGTGCAGACTGGACTGAGCCCACGGGGCCCGGCTTCTCTCCTGACTGTGGGTGCAGCTTCAAGTTCCCCGGACTCTCCAAATGCCGGGTCTAGCGACTTGCGGTGCCCGTAGGGTCTGCCTGGGACCAGCTGGCGTCTGCTTGTAGCCCCAGAGAGCACGCGGGCCTGAACTCCGCGGGGTTGGGAGCGGGGTCGGAGGGAGGGGCTGGCTGCGCTTGGGGTTTGCTTTGGGGCTCCTGGGACCCCGAGGCTCCGGGTGCTCCCGCTGCCTTAGCCACCTTGATGCCTCAATTCCAAGGCCCAGCGGAGGCCGGGTGGGCGATGTCTTGCATCAGAAATGGGACACACAGGCTGAGCCGTCCCCGCAGCCCTCATAAAAGGCTTCCAGAAACACCCGGGGAGACAGCAGGCGGAAAGCCAAAGGCGCCCGGCGTGCAGAAGCCGTACGCAGCCGAGGCGCTCGTCCTCCGCGGTGCCCGGCCCTCCGCGGGGCCTCGGCGGGGGCGTGTCCGGAGCCGGGTTCCCGGGGCTTGCCGCCGGCACTGCCCGCCGCGCTGGGGCAGCTTTGCCCCGAGAGGAGGCGGCGGTCCCTGCGTCCCCTTAAGACCCCACCTCGCCTCAAGCAGAGGCTGCCGGGCGGGGCCGGTATGAAGGCAGAAGTCCCCCCTGTTCAGGGGTTGTCGTCGGGCGACCCTAACCCCAGTGACCTCAGCTCTTCCCGGGCTGCAGGCCTTCCTGCTCCCCGAACCTCTGGGCGAGGAGACAGCAGAGCCTGTTCCCCCGGCTGCCTCAGCGCGTGGGGGGCCAAGGCAGGCCCCGAGCCCAGCTCCCTGCAGCCGGGAGGGCGCAGAGCTGCTGGCTACCAGCCAGGGGCCCCTCCCGGGCGGCCGGGCCCACCGCCAGCGCCACGCCAGCCACAGCTCCTGTTCTTGCCGGGCCGGCGCGGCCGTGGGCCCCGGGGCTCCCCAGAGTAGCTGCGGCTGCTCCCCTTCCAGGTCAGCTGGGAGATGCTGGGGAAGATCCCGGTCCTCAGGAGCCTCCGGCAGCGGGAGAAGCAGGCTGGGAAAGACGTCGCCCTCCGGGACGAGCGCCGGCACCTTCCGGAAACTCATGGCGGGGAGAAGGCTCCCTCGAGTGCAGACGGGAGACCCCGGGTCCCAGCCCGGCCGGAAGTGGGTGCTGCGCAGGGTGAGGGTGCACCCTCTAGCCCCAAGCCCCCGCCTGCCGCCTCTGTTTACGTGGGGAACCTGCCCCCGGGTGCCCGGGTGCGGGAGCTGAAGTGCGCCCTGCGGGAGCTGGGCTCCATGCCCGGGCGGCTCACGTGGCAGGGCCCGCGGGGCAGGGCCTTCCTCCACTACCAGGACCAGGCCTCGGCGCAGCAGGCCGTCTCTCGCCTGCAGGGCTTGCACCTGGGCGCCAGCCCCCTGCGGGTGGCACTGGCCAGGCCGCAGAGGGCCCGTGGCCTGGAGGGCGGCTGCGCTGCAGAGCCACACCCTGACCTTGGCCCGGCTGCCTCGGACGCTGCGGCCCCCGTGGGTCCTCCCAGGCCCAAGGAGCCGCCGCTGCTCTGAGCTCGGCTCTTTGTGGGAAGTCGGGGCCTTCAGTCTTTGACCTGACGGGCTGGCTCTGTCCTGCTGGCTGTGGAGCGTGGCTCGTCCCCCAGCCTGCCTGGTGCCCCCGGGGTCCCTCCAGCCGCCCGACGGGCCGCGTCCTGCCTGAGCCGGGCCCCCCACACACGCGCGCACTGGCCCACCCTGGGTGAAAGGTCAAATAGGCGCGGCGCGGAACCCGCCCCTCAGCACCTCAGCTGCGCAAGTCTGAGAGGGGCCACACCCCACAAGGGCAGGCCTTGCCCACCCGACTCAGGCCGTGGTCCAGGCCTCCAGCCTCCCTCTGAAACAAACATTTCCCCAGGGATTGACAGCAAAAACCACATCCACTTTGGAGGACAAATCTGTCCTTAGATGTGGTCATTAGGGGCCTCCCTGGTGGCCAAGGGGTCAAGCACAGGGGCTGTCCGCAGCCCCTGCAGCACGTTAGATCCCCGGCCAGGGAGCTGCCCACAGGGCGCGGCAGACCCCTCCTGCCTCCCCGCTGCTCCCCTCAGCAGTGGATTTCAGTGGATCTGCCTGTTCTGCTCCCCACTCTGTCTCCGGGGAGCCCTCACCCCCCCCATCTCTGGCCTGTACCCCAGCTCTTGTATGTGTAAATAAAATCTTCAATAAAAAAAATCTGCTCATTAAATGGAGATTCCTTCCCCAAGTTGTCATGGATAAAATGGGGGGGGGCTGCGCAGGTGCCTCTCATGTCTGCCTGGGATGGCCCAGGCCGACTGGCCACCCAGTCCGGGGGTGCTGGCCACCTGTGTCCCAGCCCCAACCCTCCAGAAGGCGCCTGGGGTGACTTGGCTGACCTGCAGAGCGCGCTGCCCGAGCCGGGCGGTCTGCCGTCCCTCCTGCACCGCCCAGCTAGCCGTCCGGGCAGCCTGCCCCGTCACTGCAGAGAGTAGCCCGTCTCCAGGCCGCGGGCTCACGGCGAAGCACCCGCGCAGCCCCAGCCTTCTCCCCGCCCCAGGGGAGGGCCTGCCCGCGAGCCCGTGGCTGCAGCCCCCCTCGAGTCTGCCAGTGACCCCAGGCAGCTCTGGGCCCCCCCCCCGGGAGGGCGCCCAAGAGGAAGCCAAGGCCCAGGGAACGGGCAGGGCTGAGGGCGGCACTGGGGGTGTGCACGGCCCGGACGGTCTCCTGCGCCCTCGCCACGAGCTGCCGGTGACCTTGTTTCCAAGGTTCTGATTCGGGACAACCACTGCTCCGAGCAGGACGGAGACTCCAAGGCTTCGGGGTGCTGTCTCGTGCCCGGCAGGAGCCTCTTCACAGCCAGCCTCGCTCAGGCGCGCCCCCAGGGGGGTCTGTGCGGGTGGGCAAGCAAGCGGGGCCGGCAGCAGGGTGGGGACGGGGACTGGCTGCTGGCCCAGTGGGCAGTGAGTCCCACTCGCCTTCTTGGGACTGGCCCCCAGCTGTGGGGAGCCCAGGCACCCGTGGATGCCCGGGAGCGGGTCCCTGGGGGGTAAGTAGTGGGGGAGCTTCGGGCTTTTCCACCCTCCCACCGCACATGCGCACTCAGCCAAGCAGCATGGTGTGGTGTGGCGTGGTGTGGCCTGGCGTGGCGTGGCCTGGCATGGCGCGGGGCAGCGCGGTGCGGGGCTGAGGACGGAGAAGTGCGGTGGCGTGGACGGAGGTGTGTGGCGGAGCGCGACGGAGCACGGCGACGAGCGGCGGAGCGCGTGAGGACACCGACACGGCTGCGAACCAGGGATGATCCTACCGGGTGTGGGTGGCTGCGCTACACTTAGCGTAGACGGCAGGACGGTTCAAAGCAGGACGGCTCGACGCGGACAGGTATGGAGCCCTTTGACACCTGGGGAGAGGTTGAGGGGCGCGGGCCACGAGCAGATGGTCCTCGGTGGCCAGCCTCTCCCCCAGGGGGCGCTTCCCAGGAATGGCCAGAGGGAGACGGATCCCCGGGGCATCGGAACAGGCCCCGTGCGAAACGGGAGAGACGCCGGAGAGACACGGGGCCCGCGAGGCGGCAGCGGCCGTGGGCTGGGGGTTTCTCGCAGCCCCGTGAGAGGCCAGGCAGAAGGCGCGCGCCAGAGTCCAGCAAGGACGGGATGAGCGGCGGGAAGAGGTGCGGGAACTGCAGCAACGTTTGAGGATTCTGGAGGAAGAGGTTGGGAGACGCCAACCCCCCATTCCGGAGAGGCCAGACTCCCCAGCAGAGGAGGAGCCGGAGGCCGGCCCTTCGCCCGAGTCGCAGCCGGGGGTGGCAAAGCAACCTGCGACTCGGAGATGCCGGACTCCTGGAGAGGAGGAGGAGGCTGGTCCCGTGCCCCGGGCCCGCCGGTGGGGACTCAGAAAATGAGGTGGCAGTGGCCCATGGCCCCAGGGGGTGAGGCTGCTGGGCCACCACACGTGACAGTGTCCCACGTACCGACCACACGCCCAGGAGGAAGTGGTGGACTCGGGCAGACAGTGCCGCCAGAAGCCAGGGGCGCCCTTGGCAGCCTGGCTGCTGCGTTTGTGGGACCCGGGGTGGATGGGATTATCTGACGGCGCAAGAGGCGCAGAGACTGGCCCCCGTGACGTCACACCCACCCTGGAGACAGAGGCTGCAGGACGGCCGGCGGTACGGCCAGGGCGACCACACCCTGCTGGGATGGGTGACGGCTGCCGCACGAACTGTGTGGCTGATGCAGGAGCCGTGCCGGGGACAGCGAGCAGATGGCAGACGGACGCCGCGCTGGGACAGGTGCTTCGGGAATTGTGGATGCGGCAGGCCATGCGCAACGTGAATGCCCGTGGTCCTGATGGTGACGCTCACAGGAGGGATGAGAGACTTGGTATGAAAAAGTTCCCTCTTGTCCGCATTTGGATCCCTCACGGCAGTTCTAGCCCCCTACGCGGGACGTCAGTCCACGACGTCGCCACAGCGAGAGCTGGCCGGGTGCAGTGGAGAGCCGGCACGCGCAAGCTTGGAGAGGAATACGGGCAGTTGTTGAACAGTCGAAAGTTATGCCGAGGAGGGCGTGAGCCTCTTGGCATCACGGAGCCTGCTAAAGTTACCTGTAACCAAATGTGGACAGGTGTAGTGAGAGCAGGTGTAGACCGCACTAGCACCCACGCGAAGCCCAGGGCGTACGTGTTGGAATTACGGAAGTAGCTGCAGGAAGCCCAGAGGCTCACGCCCATGAGAAGGACTGCTGCTCAGGGGAAGCTTGGAAGCGTCAGGCCTCAGGCACGCGCCCTGCGCCTGGAAGACCACCTGCTGCCAACCCCATCCTCGGGCGATCACTTTCGAATAGGGTGAGGGCCAAGGAACCCGTCCACAGGGGCCGGGCAGGGACCGGAGGCCGCATGTGGAGCCTGCCATCCACTGGCCCCGACTCACGCGCAAAGAGCTTTGGCTTTGGTAGACACAGGAGCAGAATGTACCCTGCTCTGTGGAAATCCAGGAGGATTTCAAGGGTCTGATTGTTACAGTGAGGGCTGTGGAGGCCAGAGTGTCCAGGTGACAGCAGTGAGGCTGTCCCTGGGGATTGGGCCATGACCCCCGAAGGAGGATAAAATACATGTGTCGCCCATCCCGGAGCACGTCCTGGGGGTGGATGTGCTACGTGGCTTATGGCTCAAGACCACAGTCGGAGTTTCACCCTGGAGTGCGTGTGGTCAAGGCAGTGGTGCGAGGACACACCAAGCATGGGCCCACACAACTGCCTAGTCCCTAGGCGAGGGACTAATACCAAGCAATATCGGCTGCCTGGAGGCCACAAGGAAATTACGGGCACCATATCAGAACCGGAGAAAGTGGGCATCGTGCGTACTGCCCACAGCCCCTGCAACTCGCCGGTGTGTACCAGGAAGAAGCCCGATGGCTCCTGGCGCATGACAGTGGGTTATCGTGAGTGAAATAAGGTAGTTGCCCCCCCCCCTTGCACGCTGCAGGGCTTCGGTGGCAGACTTGATGGATAGTCTTGAGCCATGAGCTAGGCAGGTATCATTTTGTCGCCAATCTGGCAAATGCTTTTTTTCCGGACAGCTATTGCTCCAGAGAGTCAAGACCCGTTTGCCTTCACGTGGGAAGGCCGGCAATGGACATTTACTGCTCCCACAGGGAGACCTGCTCAGCCCCACTGTGCCACGGGCTGGTGGCAGCAGGTCTGGCCCGGCGGGAGAGGCCATCACACTGCGTTTGTATCATTACACTGATGACATTTTATTGACGAGTGACTCTTGCAGAGTTGGAAAAGGCAGCGCCTCTCCCGTGGCCACCCCTGAAAACATGCGGCTGGGCAATCAATGAAAGCAAACTGCAGGGGCCTGGACTGTCCGTTAAGTTCTTGGGGGTTGTTTGGTCGCGTAAGACAAAGGTTATCCCTGATGCTGTCATAGGTGAAGTGCAAGCTGACCCCACTCCAACCACAGGGAGCAGCCGCAAGCCTTTCTGGGCCTGCTGGGTTCCCGGAGGGCGTTTATCCCGCACATGGCCCAGCTCCTACGACCCTTGTATATGTGGATACGTAAGGGGGTCAGGTGGGATTGGTCCGCTGAGGCAGACACAGCATTTGCAACAGCCAAACATACTACAAAGACTGCTCGGGCCTTGCAGGTTTTTGACCCAGCCCGACCCTGCGAGCTCGATGTGCATGTGACTCAGGAAGGGTTCGGGTGGGGACTCTGGCAGAAATCAGAGAGGCTACGGCAGCCCATTGGGTTCTGGCCCCAGCTCTGGCAGGGGGCTGAGGTTAGGCATTCCTTGACTGAGAAACAGCTGCGGCGTATGCAGCCTTACTAGCCACTGCAAGTGTAACTGCCTCAGCCCCTGTCGTGGTGAGAACCACCTACCCAGTAGCCGGATGGGTACAGGCCTGGACGACAAAGCCCCGCAGTGGTACTGCTCAAATGCCCGCTCTGGCGAAGCGGGGGGCCTACCTAGAACAGCGCTGCACCCTGTCAACTAGCCCCTTAAGGGCGGAGTTGCAGGAGGTCCTTGGTCCGGGGACGTATGTCAGTATGGAACCCCCTTCAGAGGCCTGTGGGGAAGCCGACCTGAAGCTAGTCCCTACGAGGAGGGACGAGCACCGATTCCAGCAGAGGCCTGGTACATGGACGGCGCCAGCCGGGGCCAGCCGGCCTCTCGGACAGCGGTGGCTGCACACCCGGAAACAGACGCCATTTGGTTTGAAAGTGGGACAGGACAGAGCAGCCAATGGGCTGAACTGCGAGCGGTGTGGATGGTGGAGGCCCGTGAGCCTCCCCCTCTAGTCATCTGTACTGACGGCTGGGCTCTGGGCAGGGGCCTGACCCTGTGGACTTCCACGTGGAATCTAAACGACTGGACAGTCGTGCATCGGCCGTTGTGGAGCCAGGCCCTGTGGGAAGATCTATGGGCTCTGGGGCATCAGAAGCAGGTGACGGTTTATCCTGTCACAGGACGTGCCCCATTGGCCTCACCAGGCAACGATGAGGCAGATGCCCTAGCCCGGGTGCGCTGGCTTGAAACTGCTCCGGGGCGGGATGTTGCACGGCGGCTGCACAGACGCTTGCTGCACGCAGGGCAAAAGACAATGTGGGCCACTGAGTGTGCCTGGGGTCTACCTGAGACTTTAGAGGAGGTGCGGGCTGTGAACAATGTGTAGTGTGTCCCAGGGCTCACCCCGGGAGACCGTTTGCATCCGCAGGCCAGGTGTTGCGGGGGCAGGGACCTCGACACGCTGGCAGATTGACATCATGGGGCCACTGCCTCGCTCCGACGGACAGCAGTGCGCAGTCACCTGTGTGGACACGCTACCGGGTTATTGGCAGCTTCCCCTGCTCCACATGTGGACCAAAAGGCAGCTCTGGCGGCACTGGCACGCGTATGTGCTGCAGATGGACGTCCGCTGGTAGTGGAGAGCGACCAAGGGACACATTTTACAGGTGCAGGGTGGCGGCAGTGGGCCAGGGACATGGGTGCTGAATGGAAGTTTCACGCTCCCTATAATCCCAAAGCAGCAGGGATCATAGAGCATGTACCGGCCACGGAAGCAAGGGCTGAGGGCTACTGCCCCGGCTCTGACGCTGGCCGGGTGGAGCCGACGTCCGGGGACGTGCTGCGAACACTGAATGAGAGGAGCGGGAAGGGGGCTTGGCTCCAGGGGAGGCGCCGCTGCGTCGTGCCGCTGCTCCCGTCCAACCGCAGACACGAGTTCCGGAGAGTCTGTTAGAGCCTGGTTTGGAGAGCAGGGCGGCGTGGTAGTGCCAGCCCCGACCAGAGTGGACCCAGGGCAGACTGGGGGCTGGGAATGGCCCTGGACTGTGAAGGCGCCCCCCATGCGCCGGGTGGCTCTGATAGGCCCTTGGGGTCGTGGCCCGGAGGCCAATTTACAAGGAACGCCAGGGGTGACTGCACCGTGGCCGCCGCGGGTGCGTTACCCGCCTTGGGGCGGCAGATCAGCGGGCAGCCTTCAAGGGGACATTCGTGAGGACTCAGTTGGTATTAGGAGCTCTCCACGCTTGCAGCATGTGGCGCCCTCGGATGCCTCTTCGCTGGCCAGGCGAGTGTGGTGCTCACGACCCGGAAGGCCGCTGATGCCGGCTACAATGTTATCCTCGACGGGAGGGCTCGCCCACTGCTGGCTCCAGTGCCTTCTTCCTCTTTCCGCCCCCAGGAGAGATGCACGTGGTTGTGTCCTGATGGACTGTCTGTTCTCGGGGGCCGGGGCTGCGGGGTCTGTGTCTGTTAAAGGAAACTTGCAGGTCCTTGTATACAGACGATGGCGCAGGACCCCGAGGGGGTGGACTGTGGGGTGAGTGGGGGGGAAGCGTCAGGCTTTTCCGCCTTCCCAGCGTGCAAGCGCGCTCGGCCAACCGGCCTGGCGTGCATGGCGTGGCGCGGGGCAGTGCGGTGCGGGGCCGAGGACGCAGGAGCGCAGTGGGGTGGATGGAGGTGGGGGCAGAGCGGCGGAGAGCGACGGAGCACGGCAGCGAGCAGCGGCCGGCATGAGGACAGCGTGGCTGCTGGGACGGGAACGATCCTACTCGGTATGGGGTGCTTGCTTGAGTCCCCCAGCTCCAAACCCAGCCCGCACCCCCACACCGCAGCCAGGAGGGAGCCCGACCTGGCTGTGGAAGTCTGGGGCGACATGCGGGAAGGACACAGTTGGCGCCCCAGGCCGGGGAGCGCACACGCCTTGCTGCCCTGGCCACAGCGGCTTCTTCCTACCTCGCAGGCACGACAAGCGAGGGCAGGGAGGGTCAGCCCCCGCAGAGCGCCCAGCCCCGAGCTGGGGGGCTGGGACCCTGCTCAGCTGACCTCCCGCCCTCCTTGGCTGGAGCCCCCCTTTTGGCCGCCATGAGAAGCATGGGTCCCCCAGGCGCAGCCGCAGGTCCGCTCAGCGCGGAGGCTGCAGGGGCATCGGGCAGCTCCGGGGCCAGCCCTGACCACCCTGTGGCAGCTCCCACGCTGCCCCTGTGGGTAGCCCCATGGGGTGGCTCTGGCCTGTGGCCTGAGATCGCCCCACACTTTGTTGCACTTTAGATGAGACTGAGCCACCAGGGCCTGCCCCCCAAGCCAGCGGGCAGAGCCCCTCGCGCCCCACCGGCGCCCCCGCCTCCCCAGGCTCCTCACACGCATTTCCTCAGCGCGTGGGGGTCTCCAAGCAGGGCTCCCAGCACCGGCCCCTTCCCGGACGGCCCCTATTCCCGATGCCCATAAATACAGAGGCTGACCGGAGCCCACGGATGCGCGGGGACACGCTACGCTGCAGGCCTCTGGGGATGGCACTGACCGCTGCAGGTGGACGCCCTGACCCGGCCACGGCCTCCCCCGGGGACAGGGTGGCCTCTGGAGGATGCTGACGAGGGCCAGGAGCCGGAGGCCGCCCCCAGCCCTCCGCGCACAGGGCCTGAGCCCCGGGGGGCCTCCTGGCTGCGTGTCCTCGCAGGGAGCTCGCCCCCTGGGCCTCGCTGTCCACCTGCAGGCCTCTCACGGAGCCCGGGTCCACTGAGGCCTCACACAGAGCCTGCAGGGGAGCGCTGCTGCCAGGACCGGTCTCAGGGCGAGGAGCGGGGCGCGGCCCCAGCGCTAAGCCCTTTCAGGCGACGGGTCCTCAGCGCAGGGGGGGGGGGACAGGGCCTGCTCCCCCAGGGCTCCACCAGCTGCCCCACCCCCACCCCGGCATCTGTGACTGCGGGAGGCGCCCGGGCTCAGCACCGCGTTCACGTCCTCAACTTAGGAGATTACATGGATTCGCCAGCCCCCCCGCCCCCCCACCACGCCCAAAGCCGGCGACCCCCTCACCGAGGCCCGAGGCCTGAAAGCCCAAGGGGTGGCGGGTCCACACGCGCCCTCAGGCCGCCCCGAGCGGGATGCGCGCCCGCAGAGGGACAGCAGGTGGCGCTGCCGGCCCGAGAAGCCCAGGTGGGCACAGGGTGGGCCGAGCTGCGGCCCTGCCCTGAGGCGGGGCCTTGCGCGCTCTCCAGGGAGGCCCACGAAGGCCCCAGGGCCGACCCGCGTGCACCCCGCGAGCCCCCTGCCCACGTGCGCGGAGGGACCCAGATCGCGCCCGCGGCGTGTGGCTCCGGGGATCCCCGAGCACAGGGCGGCTGCCATCCGTCCCAGGGAGCCAGGGCCCCGTGCGTCCCAGAGACCAGTGCCTCCCTGGCGGCGGGTCACCGGCCTCGGTGGGGTGCTGGGGGGCGCCTTCTCCCGGACGCCCCCCGCTGCCATCCTGCTGACCCCGGCCCCCACGGCTGGCCGTGCTGGGACAGTCTAGTCGGCGGCCGCGGCCCCATTGCCTTGATGGGTGACGCCTCTCTAAAGGCCGCCCCAGGGCTGGCCCTCTGTCCAGCGCCTCGCGGGGCCGCCTCCGGGTCTGGGCCGAGTGGCAGACACGCTTTGGGCCGGGGCCCTTGATGAGACCGACGCCGTCTCATGCTCATGGGGGGGGGTCTCCTCTGCCCGCCCGCCAGGAGCACCGGGGAGGCCCGCAGGTCAGGAACCCCCCCAGCCCCCCGCAGGCTTCTCTCCTTAAAACAGCCCAGAACGCTAGGAAGATTCCAGAAGCAGAGCGGGATGGCGCAGCCACGTCTTGCCCCACCTGCCCTCTCTTGCCTTGAGCTTCAACTTTTGTTTGGGTTTTTCTCTGCTGGACTAGGGGGAGGGGGCCAAGGAAGCAAGGCGCGCCTTCCCGGGGGCCACCGTGGCCCCCCTGAAGTCTCAGTCCGCTGTCCCCGAGCGGAGGTGAACGCCAGCTGGGGCTCGGACTCCCCTGCGCGTCCACGGGAGGGGCATGCCCAGGTCCAGCCCTGCCGGCCGCCGCCATGCCGGGCGCAGGCCAGAGGCCCACAGAGGCCGCCACAGACCACACGGCAGCGCCCTCTCCGCTCACGCGGCCGCCGCTGGGGGAGGACGCGTGTCCAGGAGCCGCAGAGCGTCTCGTCGGGAACACGGCACGGGGGGCGGGAAGGCCGGGTGTGACCCAAACTCTCCGTCCCCAACGGCACCTGGAGCGAGTCCCCTCGGCTTCGGGGCTCGGTTTCTGCCCCTCGACTTCGGCAGTGACCGGCTGACCCGGGGGGGCAGCTGCGGGATTAACGGGGCCGGCACAGAGAGGGACCCCCACGCCCAGCAGGCAGCGTGCCCCGAATCCTTGGCCTGTGCCTGGACCGGGGCCCCCGGTGTCCGCGTGGCGGCGGGCAGGAGGGGGCAGCAGAGGCCTGGCCGGGCCGCGCCTGCCTGTCTCCCAGGAGCCCGGCGGAGGAGGAAGCGCAGCCTCGGCCACGGCCACCGGCCACCGCAGGCCCAGAGCACTGGGAGGACTGCCCGGTCCGGAGCCCCAGAAGCCCCGGGGGCCCCAGCGCTGCTGCCCCAATCTGTGGCTTGAGCAGACCCCCCCGAGTGTTGCAGACGGGGGCGGGAGGACGCTGAGGCCCCCTCAGAAGTGAAGCTGGGGGGGATGCGAGGACTCAGAGACAGTGGGGAGCAGAGCAGGCGGGTCCCCCGAGACACACGGCTGAGGCCTACGAGTTCTCCTATGTAAAAACAAAAAGGAATTGAAGTTTCGAAACAGTGAAGCCGCTGGACTGGAGACCCCTCTAGCTGGCGGCTGGGGGCGGGCCCCGGGGCCAGGCACTGGCCGTGGAGAGCCCAGCTTCTCTCCGCAAGGGAGGGCGGGTCGGGGGCTGTGCTGGGAGCCGGGGGCTCAGCGCTGCCCACACTGAGCAGTCACACGGGGCCTCGAAAATTTAGATCCTTCGCCTCTGAGGGCGCCACCCCCACCTCCCCACGCGGACGCGCAAGCGGCAGCAGAGCCCCAGGCCCGCGGGGAGGCGGTGGGACGCGCGTGGGTCCCGTGGTCACTCCAGCCTCGGTGCGCAGGGTCAGGCGGGCCTCGTGCTCCTGCCCGGCATGCCGCTGGCCGCAGCCCCCACAGCCCCCAGGACGGTGTCGTTGAAGACGAGAGGCGGAGGCGCAGAGGTGCCCTGCCTGCCCGCGCCGGCTGGTGGAAGCTGCCCGCCAGTTGGCGGATGGCAGGTGGGGCTTGTGTGTGTGCACCCCGCCCGTCCCTCCAGCCCCAAAAAGAAAAGAGGACAGTGGGCCGAGGGCTCCTGGGTGGGCCAGGGCCCCTCCAAAGCCTGGCGCTGGGGTTCAGGCAGGGCCCTGGGAGGGCGCTCGGGCCTGCCAGCCTGGAGCTGGGGAACCCGGGGCAGTGGAGAGCCGCCTCTGCCGGAGGGGCTGGGGGCTGCAAAGACCCGGGACGGGGGACTCCATCGAAACCCAGGGACTGTGGCTCTGCCCCTCCCAGCCGTGGGCCTTTCACGCAGGGGCTGTGCGCCTCTAGGGCATCTGAGCGCCCTCCCAGTCAGGTGTGCCGCCCGGCCGGCCGCAGACTGACTTCCCTGAAGGCTGAGCTGGAACGAGAAAGATGTCCGTAGAGCTCCCAGCTCGGTGCCAGCTCAAACTCCTAACCCGCCCTCGCTGGCACGGTTCTGCGGAGGACGCTGGGGTGGGATGCGCCCTGTGGCCCAGCGGGAGCCGGGCGGAAATGCCCCAGAGAAGACCCGGCCCAGGCAGCCAGGTCTCAGCCCCGGGGCAGGGAGGCGAGCGAGCGACTTGCCTGCGTCCTCTGCCCTTCCCAGGCTAGCCTGGCCCTGGGCTCTCGGAAGAGTGCGCTTTTCTTGGGTCCCCAGGCCCTAGGGCAGGTCTGGAGATGAGGCCAGGCCCGCCGGTGCCCTGGCAGCTTCCCGCACAGGCTCCTCTGGGTGCCTCCCACAGAGGCCGGCCAGGGCCTGGCACAGGAGACCCGGCTGAAGCGCAGGCGCCATTGGGGAGCTGAGCAGGAAGCCGGGGTACACGGCCGCCTGCTGCCCTGGCCCCCCCCCACCCCCTGGCGCCAAAGCCTCACGCTCAGGGCACACGGGGCCTCTGGGCGCCAGGGGGCAAGGGAGCGGGCGTGGGGGCTGCGCCGCTGTAGCAGGAGGCCGGGGCCGCCGGCTGGGCCGGCATTGGGTTTCTCCTAATCAGCCTCGCTTCCCCAGCCTCCGACCTAATTGGGGCACAGTCTCAGAGGGGGCGGGGGGCGGAGGCCGCGCTTCCCCGCGCTGGCTGTCGGGGGTGAGCGGTCTCCCCTCCGGCTCCGCGGGCAGCAGCCCCCCGCTGTGTGGGCAGGACCCAGCCTTCTCCGCGCTGAGGGCTGCTCCTGGAGCACGGCGCCCCCGAGCCCCCAGCCCCGTGCTCCGTGGCCCAGACCCCGCGGGGCAGCGTCGCTGGCCTCTTCCTGTCCCCTTTATCTCGCTTTTATAGACAGCTGTTAGTTCGGGGCATTAATTGCCCGGGCGAGTTTATTGATAATTTTGATGTAACAGAGCACCGGAGAAATTACCCTCACGTCCAAAATGTCAAATTTGAGAAGAACCAGGTTCAGAGGCTCACGACCCCGCGACGGGACTGCGGTGGGTCTCCCGGAGGGTCTCCTGGAGGGCGCGGAGACAAAGTGACCTTGTTTGTTTGTTTTCCTGGGGAGCGGGGAGCGCGGAGAGGGGCCGGGACAGGCGGCTAAGCCCGAGCCCGTCCCCCGCCGACCTGGGTGTGCCCAGGGGGAAGCGCCGACCAGCACTCCCGGCCGGCCTCCCCGCTCGCTCGGAGGGCGCCCACCTGGGCTTCGGGGAAAACCAGAGAGCGGACGCCGGGAAGACGAAACCCCGAAACCCCGCAGAAACCCTCCCCGCGTCGCACGACTCGCGGCAGCGCAGAGACGGAAACGCCCCGAGGAACTCAGGGGCCCTGCTGTGGCGAGACATTTAAAAATCGAATTTTCGTAGGAAACTGGCCGTGCCCGGTTTTCCCTCGGGAAGGCCGGTCCTGCTTTTCCTTGAACTGCTTGGTTATTTCCTGAGAGAGAGGAGCGGCATCGAGAGGGCAGGGCCCGCTTGAAAAATGGAAGCCAAGAGCACACGGCCACGCTCGCCCGACGCCGCCCGCCCGTCGGGGCAGAGGGAGAAGAGGCCCGGCCGGCGGGGAGGAGGGACGGGACGCGGGAACATGGCCTGGGGCCACCCGGGCCTCAAGCCGCGCGTGAGACCCTCCCAGCGGCCTCGTGCCTGCGTGCGGGCTTGGGGGGCGGTTCTGCCACCTCAACCCCGATTCTGCCACCTCAGCCCCGGGCACACGCTGGAGGGGCGCTCGTTGTAGCGGATGCGACGTTGAGGCCACGTACAAATGTTATACATTTTTATTTTTGTTTTTTTTTTTTAGGAAAAATTACACAAAAGGCAAAAACATCCTCAAATTGTCGTTTTATACAGTGCAGAAGGAAATTCAAAATACGTGTCACAAACGCTGCGCCCCGGCAGCCAAAATACTACGGGGGTGGGGGGCCGGTCCCTCATTTTATATAGATATTTATATAAAACATACGGAAATTTGTTTTGACACAGATCGGACTTCGTTCCAATTCACAACGGACAGCTACAGAAATTCTCCGCGGCAAATATTGCCAACCAAGTCACGCCATTACTACTGACAGACGGAGGAGCCGCTGCGGCGTCGTCGCGATCACCGGGGAAGAAGTAGAATAAATAACAGGATGAACCTTGCTATAGAGTTTTACAAAGTGCCTTAACCTTCCCGCGTCTCCGCGGTCCGAAGCCCGATCCCGGGGCCCCGCGGCGGCGGGTCTCCTCCTTCCCGGCCCGGGGTGTACAGCAGAGACGGGGGAGACGCCGGCTCCCGTGAGAAAACGGCCGCCGGAGAATCCAGGCGACACTCGGAGCAGAGCTAGAAAGACGCCGCGGAGGCGCGGGCCGGGCCGGGGGAGCCCCAGCCCCTCCGGGTCTCCCACCCCGCCGAGCAGAGCGGTCTGGGCCCCGGGGCCGCCCCGGGCCAGGCCGCCTCAGGTGGGCCCGGGCGCCCCCGCGGACCCCTCCCGCGCCCGCCGAGGAGCCGCCGCCCCAGGCGATCTTTCCGAGAAGATTAAACATAAGATAAATACTCGCTGGAGAGTGAAAGGGTCTGACAAGCGGCCTCGGGAGCTCGCCCTCGGGCAGCAACCGCTCCCGTGGCGCCAGGGCGGGGAGCAGGACCGCAGCAGAGCTCTCCTTCGGACTCGGAGGGCCCCCCCAGCGCAGCACCTTCGCGGCCGCCCCCGGGGTGCAGGCAGCCGGGCCCCTCCGGCCGCGGTTTTAGACCTCGGGAGGGAGGTTCGGGGGAGGCGCCGCCGCCCGGTCTTGCCCGGTCTTGGCCGCCTTGGCCGCGGGGTTCCTTCTCCAATAATCCGGTCGGGGTGGGGTCAGACCCGGCTCTTCTGCCGACGGTTATACCTCGAGAATAAAGCAGTTCCCGGCGGGGCGGCGGCCCGGCCGGCGCGCCGGAGCCCCCGGCCGCCTCACATCACGCAGGGCTTGATGTCTTGGTAGGTGACCTGCTGGTGGTAGTAGGCGCCGCCGCCGGCCGAGTGCATGGACGAGGACGCCATGGTGTTGAAGGAGAAGACGAACTCCTTGCGGTCACACATGCTGGGCGACTGGGAGTGGTACCGCGGGACGCCTGCAAGGCGAGGCCACAGGGGAGGGAGCGAGAGTTAGGCGGCGCGGGGGTCGAGGCGGAAAAGCAGCGCCGACTGCGGACTCGGGGCGCCTGCCCGGCTCCGGCAAAAGGCCCCCGCCTCCCGTGCCCTCCTGCCGGGACGCCCCGCGCGCACAGCCCCAGCGGCTCTGAAGGCCCAGGGGCGCCGTGTGTGCCCCTGGGGGGAGGGAGGAAGCGAGGGAGGGAGGGAGGGGAGACCCCCGCGCCCGGGATCCCGGCCTGTCCGGGCCTCCTCTGGGAGGATGGGGCCTCTCTCCGGCCGGCCTGGGGGTGCAGGGGCTTCCGAGGCTGAAGGGGACGGAATGAGAAGCGCGGAGACCGGCCAGAAGACGCCAGGGAGGCCCCAGCGGCCTCTACCACCTGGGCAGCCCGAGGCCTGAGCCTGGCGCAGGGGCGGCCTCCTCCCAGCCCCAAGACAGCCCAGCCCGGGTGCAGCGACAGCCCGATGGGGGAGCTGGGAAGAGCAGGGCCGCGGCGGAAGGAAGCATCTCTGGGAGGACGGAGCCCCCCCAGGGCAGCTGGAGCCTGGGAGTTTGAAGCCGCCTAGGCAGGGCGACCCGTGGAGCCCGTCAAGCCGTCAGGCTGGACTCCTGTCCCCTGCAGGCTGCTGACAGCTGACCCCAGCGGCCCCTGCCTGAGTCCCCCCAAGCTCTTTCCAGAACTAGGCCCACAAGCCTGCTGGAGGCCGCCACATGGGGCACTTGGGGAGGGGAGGCTCCGCTTCTTCCTTCTCAGAGGGCAGGGACAGCGGGCAGCTGGAGACCCGAACACCAGGACGGAGAAACAAAGGGCCTCTGGGGCCTGCAACTCTGCGCCTGGCTCCGGGCCTGGCCACAGCGGGCCTCGGTCACCACAAAATGCCCCCGCTCAGCCCTCCCTGGGTCCGGCTGGCTCCCTGAAAGGCCCGAGGGCTGAGCTCAGAGTGGCCGCCCAAGCGGCCTGGGGCCTAGTGCTTCCGTCCTGCCCGGGCAGGGAGCAGGCGGCTCTCCAGACGCCCACTGGGCAGCCCCGGGGAGGGTGTCCCCGCCGGCCAGGCTGGGGGTTCGGCTCCATCCCCAGCCTTGCTGAGGCGTGAGGACTGTAATGGGCCGAGGTGACTTAGACTATCGGGGCCTGAGCCGCTCCGGGGAGGACGAGCCCACCTGGGCAGGCTTGGAGGCCAGTGTCCAGGAACTGAAACCAAAATAGAGAAACAGGGCGTCCGGGCCTAGGCCGGCCGAGGGCTGCGCTCACTCCTCTGAAGGGGCGAGGGAGGGCCAGAGGGACACCCCGGAGCCAGGGGCGCACAGAGGCGCTGCCCGGGGGCTGGGTCGGCAGCGCTGTCCGGCAACCCCGGGGCCGGGGCCGGGGCCGCGCGCGCCCCACTCACCTTGCAGCTCGGCGGGCGCGTTGTGGCTGTTCTGGTGCAGGTAGGGCTGGTCCAGGGAGTGCGTGGAGAGGCTGCCGGGCAGGGGGTTGGCCGCGGGGTTGCAGGGGGACAGGGGCTGCTGCTTGATGTAGGAGGCGCCGCTGTTGAGCGCGGCCGAGGCCGCGGGCGGCCAGGCGGCGGCGGCCGGGCCCGAGTACACGGCGTGCGGCTCCATGACGCCGCCGGCGGCCGCGGGCAGCAGCGGCGAGCCGGGCACCGAGCCGTCGTGGTGCGCGTACTCGCCGGCCGCCGCGCCCGCGCAGCCGCCCATGTACGCGTGGCCGCCGCCGCCGGCGGGCAGGTGGGGCACCGCGTGGCCGTGGCCGGGCAGCGCCACGCCGTCCACGCCGCCCGGCAAGTGGCCGTTCATGACGCCCAGGCCGCCGTCCAGCGCCAGCCCGCCGGGCGCGCACGGGAGGCCGCCGGCCGCGCCCTGGAAGCCGTAGGCGTCGGGGGGCAGCGCGTTGAAGCCCAGCCCGCCCACCACGCCGTACACGGGCTTGAGCGCCTGGCACTTCCTCCTGAAGCCGCGCGGCCGGCGGCGGAACGAGCCCTCCTCGAACATGAACTCGCTGGCCGGGTCGATGGTCCAGTAGTGGCCCTTGCCGGGCCGGCCGAGCCCCTTGGGCAGCTTGATGAAGCACTCGTTGAGCGAGAGGTTGTGGCGCACCGAGTTCTTCCAGCCCTGGTAGGCGCCGCGGAAGAACGGGAAGCGGCTCTGCAGGAACTGGTAGATCTCGCTGAGCGTCAGGCGCTTGGCGGGCGAGCTCTGGATGGCCATGACGATGAGCGCGATGTACGAGTAGGGCGGCTTCTCGGGGCGCCGCACGCCCGCGCTCGCCTTCTTGGCCTTGGGCGGCCCGGCGGCCGCGGGCTCCATGGCCGCGCCCGCCCCGCCCGCGCCCGCGCCCGCGCCCGCGCCCGCCCCGCGCGGCGGCTGCTGCTTCTCGGGCGCCGCGGACATCGGGGTGCTGCCTGCGCCGCGGCCGCCGCTGCTCTGCGCCGCGCCGCGCCGGGAGGAGCAGCAGGAGGAGGGGGCGGGGGCGGGGGGGCGCGGGCCCCGGCTCTGCCGTCACCCGCCGCGGGGCGCGCGCCCCGCCCGCCCGCGCGTCCTCCCCGGCGCCGCACCCGCGGGCGCGGGGCTCGCGCGCCCCCGCCCCGCCCCGCCCCGCCCCCCGGGAGGGCGCCGGCCGGGCAGCCCCTCGCCGCCGGGCTGGGGGCGGCGCCGCCCCCGGCCCCGCGGGCACGGCCCGCGCCCCCGCCCCGCGCGGCCCCGGCCCGCGGCTCCCGCGGCTCCCGCGCGCGCCCCCGGCCGGCGAGGACCCCCGGCGGCGCCCGCCCCCCGGCCCGGCCGGCCCGGCCCCGCCCCCGCCCGGCGCCCCGCCCCCCGCGCCCGCCCCGCCCCGCCCCGCCCCGCGCCCGGCGGGAGACGCACCCCGGTCCCGGCCTTCCCCGAGCGCGCGGCCCGCGGGCGAGTCGCCCCCGCGGCGGCGGCGGCCGCCGGGCCCCGGCCATCGCGGCGGGCGGAGGCTCCCGCGAGGCCCCCCCGCCCCCCGCCCCCCGCCCCGGGCCGGAGCCGCGCCCGGGCTCCTCGGACGCGCCCGGCCCAGCCGCGCGCGAGCGGACGGGCAGCGCCGCCGCCGGGGCCGGGAAAGCGAAAGCGCCGGCGCCGCCGGCCCCGCGACGGCCGCCCTCGGGCCGTGCGCTCGCGCCGCGCCGACCTGCGCCGCGCACCCCGCGCACCCCGCGCACCCCGCCGCGCGCGCGCCGGAGCCCGCAGGCGGCCCGGCCGCGCCCGGACACGCGCGCCCCACGCGCGCCCCACGCGCGCCCGCGCCCCGGGCAGGTCCCATCCCGGCGCGGCGCGGCCCGCGGGAAGTGCACACGCGCAGCGTCGACGCGGCCGGGGCCGGGGCGGCGGTGGCCGCAGCGGAGTCCGCGCCCGGGCGCTGGCCTCGTGCCCTGCGGGCTCGGCCTGCCGCCTCCGCGGGGCCGCCGCCGCCCGCCGGTTCCGGACGGCAGCCCCGGGCGGCCGCGGGCCGGGGCAGCCCCGCGCGCCCGCCCCGCCCCGCCCCGCCCCGCCCCGCCCCGCCCCGCGGCGCCAGCGCGGCCGGACGGGCCGCGGCGCAGGACGGCGAGGACCGGGCGCCCCGGCGCGCAGGCACCAGGTGAGCGCGGCGCGAGCGCGGCTGCGGGCGCCGGCCGGGCCTGCTCCGCCGGGGGCTGCGCCGGGCGAAGGGGCCGAGGGGGCTTCCGAGGGGCTTCGCGGCGACCCGGGCGCGCGGCGGAGAGGCTGGAGCCGCCCGAGCGCGTCCCGCGGCGCCTTTCAAAGCCGCCGACCTCGCCCGCTTCCCCGGCCCCGCCGGCCCCCGCGACGCCTGCAGCCTCCCTGGGAGGCGCCTTGTCGCCTTTGGGGCGCCTGGCACGTCCGTGCGAGGAGCGGGCGGCGCCCCCAGCGGTCTGCGAGCGGCTGCCCCCTGCCCGCGACTCTGCCCGCGAGGCCCGCGGCCGGGGCGCGGGGGTGCGCGGGGGGCCGCGGGGGTGCGCGTGCCCGCGGGGGCGCGCCGGCCACTGACCCCCAGACCCCCGGGCCCCCGCCCCGCGCATGGCCCCGGGGAGGGCCTTCCCGCCAGCACCCCCCACGCGGGCGGGCGCCCCAGCCTCGCACGAGCGCCTGTGGGCGCGGAGGCCCCGCACTGCGCGTTCAGGCGGGACACGCGCGCGCGCACCCGTCTCTCCTCCCGCGGTTTTGTAATTCATTATTTATCGTTATTATTGCTTTTTGCCAAACGGCAGCTGCGGGTGAGCGAGCCGGGCCGCGGAGGCGTCAGGGGCGCGCGCCCAGGGAGCTCCCGCGAAGGGGTCGCCCCGCCAGCTGCTGAGCACATCTGGCTCCTGGAAGTGAGGCGGCCGGCCGGGGGAGGCTCAAGCCCTGGCGGCGCAGCGTGTGCACCCTTGAGGCTACCGGATTGGAGAGCAGCACCTCCCTTTTCCAGAGCCTTCCCCCCTGCGGGGAGGGGGTGCCTCCAGACTAGGGCACTCTAGAGCATTAAGGGGGGCAGCTGTTTGCAGCTGGCTGTCCCCAGTGGAGGGGCTGCAGCGTCCACTCCCGGCTAACGCCTGCCAGTGTTGCCACCCAGCCACACCCCGCTATCCCCTGGTTCCCTGGAGCCCTCCTGTACGTTTTGGGGTGCAGGACTTCAGCCTTCCTGAGGGAGGACAAAGTTGGGGGGCTCCACGTAGTTCCTGGGTACCCAGCCGGCAGGCGGCAAACCAAATTTTGCAGGGTAAAGACAACAGTTCTGCTGCCCGGAGCCAGGGGCCTCAGTGGCCCCTCAGGAAGACACGGCGGGTGGGGGGGGAGGCTCCCCCAGTCCCTAATTTCCACCTAGGTCATAAAGGTGGGGGTGAAAGCGCAAGAGGAGGAGGGCGCGTGCCCTGCTCTGTGATTTGGAGGGACCCCCAATCCCGTGGAGAAGCGCAACCAGAGCAAGCAGGTCTCTTCTACATGTCCAGACACCAAACTCCTCGCTCGAAGACGCCCCTGAGCCGCCTGCCCACCCGTGCGGCACCTCTGGGGTGGGGGGAACCCAAGTCCAGCGAGGACCCGGCCCCAGCCAGTGCTGCCAGGCCAGCATCGCTGCACCTTCCCTTTCTCCCCTCCCAGATGCTCCAGATGGGGGGGCGCAGGCTTAGAAGTGCTTTCACCCCCATCCAGAGAGTCGCAGGCTCAAGGGCACCCGGCCCCTGGTGCGCTGACGGTGCTAAACGATACCCAGGACAGGAGCTCGCTGGCTCCAGTGCCGCCGATCAGTCCAGGCCACCACCAGGTACTGACCGCTGTGTAAATAAATACCCTGTTACCCTTTCTCTGGCCTGGGAATCCCTTTGATAAACTGTTGAAAACCACACCCTGCCCTCCCCCAGCACCACCCCCCTCCCCAGAGGCATAACCCTAGCATCTTGGGAAGGATTTCCCGGGTCTCGCCACACCCCTGGAGTCTACCCAGGAACCCGAGACCTCCCTTCCATGAAGCCAGGACTCTGGCTTCTCCACGGACACCCTACAGATCAGTACTATCCCTCTCACTATAGGGGGGCTCAGTAAAGTTACCCCAGGTTCTAGGTCACACCACAGAGCCTGGCTGTAGGAAGGGGTTAAGCCTGCCGGCCAGACCAGGGGTCTGCAGGGTTTCAGGCAGAGACCCCATACCTGCAGGCTCTGCCCCTGTTGGGGTGCGTCCAGCCTCCACCTGTGGGCTGCTGCACCCTTTCTATTTAGTTTCTTGGGGGGGATGTTGGTTGCTTGATCCCCGCCCCCAGCTTTGCTGAGATAAAACTAACACGCAACACGATAAATGTAAGGTGTACAATGTGTTGATCGGACACATTTATATGTTGCAGAAGGTCAGCGCAGGCCACCCCGCCCCCGTTACATTAGTGTGTGCTGAGCACATGGAGACCCGCTCTGGGCAGCAAGCACCTGGCACGGCCATCTGCCCGCGCCGGGCACTGGTTTCTTGGTCTGAAAACGGGACGGGTAGTGGCGCCCCTTAGAGCCGGAGGTGCCTGGCCCAGAGCAGGGAACGGCGCAGAGACAAAGCCCCAGACTTCGGGATGTGGGCGGCGTTTGCCCTTCTGCTAAAAAGGTCCGTAGAGACTCCCCCATCCCAAATCACCCCTGCCCACCAGTGCCGGCCCCAGGAATCTCAACATGGAGGGAGGGGGTGTAAAAACAGACACGCCTGCGACGTCTCCCACTCCGCAAGCCCAAGGTATTTTTACTGGCTAATTGCTTAAGTGAAGCCGCCCGGGCCGAGAGCGCGCCGTAACCGGAGCAGGGAACCAGATCCCGCTCGGATTGTGCCCGGCCGGCGGGCGGGGAGGGGGCGGCCGGCGACCACCCACCGTGAGGGCAGCGCCGTCCCTGCTCTGCGTTAGCGCCAGGCCCGCGCCGCCCTCGCCCCCACTCCCTCGAACCCCTTGGAGGCGCTAGCCAAAGGCAGAAAAGGTAGGGGGCTGGCCCCGGACCCCAGGTGGGTGTGGGGCAGCAAGGGCCGCCTCCTGGCCTGGCTGCCTCCATTGGGAGGCTGAGGGGCGGGTGTGGGGAGGAAATTTGTGGGTGAAAATTTTTGGCCCCCGGGACAGGGGAAGAAACGCCAGGGTCAGGAGAGGCACGCCCCCGCTGGGTGGTACCCACGTGAGCTACACGAGTGCGGGATGCGTTGAGGTCTTTCTCTGCAAACCCGAGGTGCCCAGGCACACGCGCATTTGCACTCCGTGGGGGGAGCGGGCTCCCGCTAGCTGGGCAGCGGGAGGGAAACCCCTGGCTGGAAGGAGGGCCACTGGCCTGCCTGTGGGCTCCACAGCATCCAGAGGGTGTGCAGTGTGCAGGCTGTGTGCACAGAGCAATCTGGGGGTGCCAATAACACGAGCTTTGGATGCAGGACACTGCAGGCGAGGCCGGTACAGGGCTTCTCCGTGGGCTGGTTTCAGAGGCGTGGGGGTCACGGTCTGGCGTGCGGTGTCCAGGGCGCCAGGCCTGTGCACTCAGCATCGGGGCATAGCTGGCGGTGCGCGCCACACAGGCTGGGCATGACACGAGGAATCTGGATACAGACTGTTACAGACTGCAGATCACACGATGTGGTACCAGAGACTGTTACGGGGGGACACGAGATATCGGGTCTGCACCCCAAACGTCAGAAATGCAAACCACCCGGCTCCCGTGCACACAGGACATCACAGTGGCATGATGCAGCCTGTTGCCAGGAAAGGGTCTCTGGGCACCTAGGGCCACCCCAACTCTGCAAGGCGCGTGCAGCAGACCAGGCTGTGTGAAAGGAGGCTGTCGGGAGCCCGAGGGCGAGACAGAGCATGTGGCGTGGGCCCTGGTCATGATGCGTGGGGGCCTGACTGTCCTGGCCAGGCACCTCAAGGTCACGCTCACTCGGGAGCCCCCGCTGCGACCCCAGAAAACAGGTTCTGCTTGGAGCGCAGGGCTCAGAAAGTGGAAGTGACCCTCCTACCTTATTTCTGTAGCACTAGAGTGACTTTCATGCCCTGTGTGGGGCTGGCAAGGGCGGGCAGCCCTGGGCTGGCAGGGAGATGGGGGCCTGTGCCTTCTGGGTAGGTCTTCCCGAGGCTGTGAGCAGACACGGTAGACCTGTGTGCAGCCGGCCCAGAGAAGATGCAGAGACGCGATGGCCCCAAATCCTGGAGCCCTAATGCCTGGGCGTGCTGGGGCCACGGGGAAACTCCTGACCCGAGCCGTCCTGCCACATTTTGGGGTGCTCTCCTATTTGTGCCCCTTGCTGCTCAGCTACTCTCTGGTCCAAGGCAGCTCCACACCCGCCCTGGTCAGGAGCAAGCAAGACCCTTCATGGGGTGCCCCCGGTGACAAGGGGTAGGCAGCACCCGAGGGCGTCGCCCAGTCCCACCACACCCCCTTGGCACAGGGCTGGGAAACCCCACCTGCGGGGACCACCAGGGCCACGTTGGGGAAGCAGGTGCGAGGTTCCCCCTGCACCCGGGCCTGGCAGTCAATCTCCCCTGTCAGCTGTGCATTAGAGAGAGGGGTTCAGATTTGGGTCAAGGAAAAAAAAAAAGGCCCTGCCTGTGTGGCTGCGGCCGAGCTCGCCCGTCCACTTGGCCCTTTTACCCGAAAGCGCACATTTTCCATGACGTTCTTCAGTGAAATATTTGACAACATCGCAGCCCAGGAATTCGCGGCTCTCTTCCCTGTGAGATTTTTGGGAGTTTCTGGCATCAGCAGCGCAGGCTGCGGCAGGGAGCCCCCCAGGCCCCAGCGAGAGTGTCCAGCGCCCGTCCGGGGGCCTGGCCCCTCAGCGCCGCTGTCTCCCCACAGAGACGGGGCAGCCGACGTACTGTTACCCCTGCCGCCGGACAGCTGCGCCCGGCCTGGCCCGGAGCTCCCCGCGGGTGCGGGTGCGGGAGGGGGCGATGGGCTTCCAGACTGTGCTTCTGAGGGAAGGATCCCCGGGAGGGCCACAGAGTGACCCCAGAGGTGCAGCTCAGAGAAAGAAACGGTGGCTCCCTCCCGCGTGCTCAGAAGGCGGGGGCTGGGGAGTGGGGGAAGATGCTCGTGGCTGGGGCTCCGAAAACAAACCAAAAGGAAAAGGTGGATTTTATTTCTCTTCTCCACTTGCGGGAAGAGGGAGTCAGCGCCCGGCGCGGCTGGGGGGCTGGGGCGCTGGGGCTCGGAGCCAGCGGCGGGCACATGCCAGTCCTTTCTGACCAAGAGCTGGGATTTGCCCCAGGGCGGCCAGGGCGGCTCTCAGGCCGAGGCTCCAGCCTCCCGGGGGGCAGGATGGTGCAGACTGTGTATTTATAGGGAGAAAACAAAACCCCTGTCCCCTCCCCCGCTGGCTTGGGCGAGGAGGCGGTGGGGGGAGGGTGCTGGGCCCGGGGCCGCCCAGACCACCCCGCAGCTCCCCAGGCTGGTTTGGGTCCTTTTGCCCCAGCCGGGTAGCAGGGCAGCTGCCCGATGCCCAGGGACTTGCACTTGGCCGCGTGCGGACTGTGTGGTCCGGCGGCAGGTTTCTGCGGATGGACTGAAGAGCCGGCGGGGGGGCGGGGGGCAGGGGACGCTCACCGCTGGGGCACAGAGATCCCGCCCCCAGGGTGCAGGGAACCTTGCTCCCGCGGGAGACACAGAGGGCCCCCAGAGACACAGACTGAGACTGGGGCTTCCACACCAAGGTGAGCGCGGCTCAGGGAGAGCAGACAGACAGACAGACAGGCAGACACGCGCGGAGGGGGACTCCTGCCTGCTGGGCTGGGAGGCAGCAGTGCCTGGAGACAGCGGCTCAGGGCTCAGCACCCGACACTCCAGCCTCGGGCACTGGGGCCTGCCCCAGGGGAGGCTTCTCTGCCCCCGTTTTCCTGGGAGCTGGTCCCAGAGCTCACCCCATCTGGCGCCGGCCTGAGGGCCAGAGCAGCCACCCCCAAGCGCGTGTGCAGGGTCTTGGCGGCGAGAGTGGGGGAGGGGCAGGCGACGCCCCTGCGAGCTGGGGCTCTATGGCTAAACAGGCACATAGACCCCAGGCGGCGAGGGGCCAGGGCGCCCGGCTCCAGCTTGGCTCCGTCCTGTGTGACCGAGGCCGGGCCTTGCCTCTCTGCACCCCCGTCCCCTCCTCTGCTGGTTGAGTTGTCAGCTTCCCAGTGCCTGTGAGCCCTGGGGGCCACACTAAGCCCACTGTGTCCCCGAAGAGGGGGTACCTGGGCCTGGCGACTTGGCTTGTGGCGAGGATTTGGCTGCGTGAACACAAACGGGGGAGTCACCTCACATGCGGCTTTTATGAGTCCCCTGCCCCGGGGGCTCGCACCCTGGGCGGTGCAGGTACGGGGCAGCTCCAGCCCACACCAGCTTCCGGGAGAAGAGTCTGGGCTGGAGGGCGCCTCTGGGCCATCTCTGCTCTGAGCGACTCCCTCACCCTCGCCAGGGTGCTCAAGTCTCGGTGTGTCCCTGGGCCGGCCAGCCGGCTCATGCCAGCCTCTCCAGGGCCCGCAGAGCCCCCCCTTGCCTGGTGGGGTGGCAGCCAGAGCCCTGGGCCAGCACCCGCCCGTCCCTGCCTGCGGCGTGGCTTCCGCAGTGTCTTGGCCTCTCAGAGCCTCGACCTTGTTTGCAGGAGAGTGAAAGGAAAAGTGTCTCCCTCCAGGGCTCAGCAAAGGGCACGGGAGCACCGCCCCGGGACAGGGCACCCTCAGAGCCTGCTGAGCGGCCGTGCTGTGGGGTCAGTCCTAAGAGACTTGCCGCCCTCCTCCTGAGGGCCCTGTGGGGCCCCAACTCTGAGCTGCCACAGGCAAATCCAGTGAGAAGAGGGAAGCTGGTCACCCCCTTAATCTCGAAGGCCAAGGCGCTGCAGTCAGTTCTACAGCACCAGTCCCCCAGCCCGCCTGCAGCTTCCCGCCACACAGCAGCAACCTACACAACCCTCCCCCCCCACACACACACACACACGGTGGTGGATTCCGAGGCTTCCTGGGAGGCCCCACCAGCTCCCACCCTTCCCGGCACTGCTCCCCAAGAGTCCAGCTTCTGGGAATAGCAGGGGTGTGCTGGTGAGGACGAGGCCTGAACACCAGCTCTCCGCCCCCGCGCTGTCTTGCTGGGGTGCAGGCCCTTCCCAGGGGGCTCACAGAAAACCTGTCGGGCTGCTTTCTGGGGCACGAACTTGGGGAGAAGGGGGTCCGGGAGCAGCGCTGACCCCGCGCAGCCCAGCTTAGCTCCCTGGGGGCAGAGGAGTCCTCGACCGCCAGGAGGGAAGTCCCGAGTGCCCCGCGGGGGGTTCTCATCACCCCCACGCTAGGAGAGCCCTTTGCAATGTAAATGCCACGCTCCCCACCCCGCACGCCCTGCCGGTAGCGTCTCCACTGCAGTGGGGGGACACACAGCGAGGCGAGGCTCACACCTGGTCCTTTTATTTGGAAACTGCCGTCCGCCCCGCCGCGGCACACGCGTCTCGGAACAGCGCCGCGCCCCTCAGCCGGCGGGCTGGGATTCACAGTGTCCTCGGGGGGACGCGGCTTCTCACACGCCCGCGGCTGCTGTGCCGCAGCGCCAATTCATTTTTATCCTGGGTATTTTTTTTTTCTTGATAACAAGCAATTAATTACCTCAAAATCCTACCCCGACGTTGGAAGATGTACAAGAAACGACTGTTTTGAGACGAGTAAATCCCAAAGTATTTGAAACATTTTGCTGCATCCTCAAGGTCAAAATCGACCCTTTTATCTGACTTCTGCCCTCACCTCCCTCTGCTGCGGCAAAGTCTGAGAACCTGCAAGGGCCAGGTGGCAGCGGTGGCGCCCGCTCCTCCGCGCTGGGCTGAGCCCCACTCAGTCAGCCTGAGAGCTCAGCGAGGAACCTCTTTTTAAGGAAATGCCCCTACACCCCCTTCAGCGCCTGCCCCACGTTTTTCTCGGCGGATTTTGCAAAACAGCGTTTTTAAGGACTTTGCATTTCTAAGGACTTTGCTAAGGCAGCAGCCTCCCCGCAGCCGGCCTGCCCCAGCCCCCTGCCCCTCTGCTTTGGGGCCCCCACCTCTGCTTTGGGGCCACCTAGACTCACTCTGGCTCTGCCGGCCGCCCTGGGGCCCGGCCGCCAGCCTCACCCGGGCAGAACGCGCGTTTCTCCCGGTGGGACCCGAGTCCCCTCCCGGCGGCCCGCCCGGCCCGGCGCCGGCTCCCAGCAGCTCCCGGCGGCCGCGGAGGCTCGGGCGGTCTCGGCTGCGCGCTGCTCGCTCTGGTTCTGCGAGGAACAAGCGCGCTAAGCTGGTTTGGGCTAATGATGGGTTCTGCCTGCGTGAACGGGTGTTTATTTTACCCTGACTGTCCGGGGAGGGGTGAGCGCCGGGGGCTGCAAGGAGCGCTGAGCTGCAGCTCGGAAACCCCTCAGACTGGGGAAGGAGCTGGGGCAGCCGGCACCCCTCTCACTGGCCAGGCCTGCCTCAGTGGGCGCCCAGGAGTGGATTCTCCCTGTGGGTGGCGGCGCCCAGGCTAGCAGAGAGGCTGGGGGCCTGGGCCTCTGGAGGGGGGGAGAGGAGCCTCCTGGAAACCAAGTCTGCAACAGCTTACCGCGATGCCCCTCCTGATCGCGGGGGGGAGTGCCCAGTACTGGGCGCAGCTGCGGCCAGGCACGCCGAGGGAGGAAGGGTCTCCGCACTGGGCTCCGGATGCAACCTCGGCTGCCGCTAGAGGGTGATGCCTGGATCAGAATTTAAAGTCCTTGAAGCTGGGGTGCCTGGAACCGGGTTTTTCCCCCCATACTGCAAAATCGGGAACTGCACTTAGAGAGCGAGATTGCTTGGTCTCCTCTCTAATGGAAATGGGAGAGTGGACCCCAAAGACTATGCAGCGGCGTGGTTGGGGGAGAAGCACGCCAGAGACCCTCTCCCCAAAAATGCCCACTGCGCGCAGCCTGGGGCCCGGGCCACCCAGGAAACCTCCAACCCACCTGCCACCTGCCTTGTGCCCCGCAGTCCGAGCCTGCAACCGAGCCCCTGGCCCGATTTCCCCTTGGGGACCCCAAAGCCATTCTGGTATTTGATTGTGGAGGCGGGAGAAAGGGCAGGAGCTGGGGGTGGGGGTGGAAGAGTGCGGACCCAGCAGATCTGGGGCTCGGGCTGACCTCGGTGAGCTCTGCTTGGGGCGCAGCCGCAGGAAAACCCTAGCAGGCCCGGGGTTCCGGGCACCAACGTGAGGGCGGCCCCAGGTCACCCTCTGCGCGCCGGGACGTGGGCGGGAGGCCGCGGCAACGGTCTCCATGGGCTGAAGAGCGCCGCACCCCGCGGGGTCCCTCCTTGCCTGCCCTCTGCCCAGAGAGTGCGGCCCCAGGGGTGCTGGAGCCGTGTGTCCAGGCCCGGCTGCCCGGTACCCCCGTGGGGCGTCCAGCCCCCAGGAGTCGGCGGGTCCCAGCTCGCCCCAGGGGTGCTGGAGCCGTGTGTCCAGGCCCGGCTGCCTGGCACCCCCGTGGGGCGTCCAGCCCCCAGGAGTCGGCGGGTCCCAGCTCGCCCTGGCTGCGGGGCGGCCGCTGCTCCTCCCGCATTTGCGCCCAGGGCCAGGGGGGCGGGGCAGCGCGCAGGTGAGGGGAGCCCCAAGTGCCCCCGCGATGTCAGCAAGCAGCCTAGCTGGAATTTGCGTTGACAACTCAGCACCTCGGTCGGGATCCGCCGCCGGGAGCGAGGCCTGCGCCTCAAAGCAGGGGCCCGCGCTCCCGGTGCCCCGAGGCCAGGGGCCGGCGGGTGGGCGAGGCGGGCTGGTGGGCTCTGGGCTCCTTCCCGGCGAGGTAGGTGGCCGTGTATATTTTTGTTCAAGTGGTGTTTATGTTAATGAAAAAAGGATGGAATTACAAACAGCCCGCCGAGCTGCGCCCGCTCGCCGCGTTGGAGTCCCAGGCCCAATCAGGGGGCCAAGCTGCCTCAGACCTCCAGCAGAACCCCCTGGGCTCCCCTAACTGGGCGAGGCTGTCTTGAGGCCCCCTCCCATCAGGAACTGTTGGAAACCACCCGGCCCCCACCCCACCTATCCAAGGCGCGGTGGAAAGTCAGGTTTCTGGGTAACAAAAAGCCTCACAGAAGTTCTGGGGGGGTCTGTTGTTACAGAGCACCCCGCCCCGCCTGTGACACTGCACGGCCATGGATTTACTGCCTCCTCCCTCCCCAAGAGGCTCCTCTTCCCTTTTCTCTTTATTTTCCAAAATAACATATTCAGCCAGGGCTTTGGACATTTGCTTCCTGGTCCCCACGACTCTCTCCTGGGGACAAGCAGCCGGGGCTTTCCATGGCCGCGCCCACTGCCCGGCCGGCCCGGGAGGAACGTTCCCACACAGCCACCCGCTCCGGCGCCCGAGCCACCACCGAGGGCTGGGAAGGGCAGGTGCGGGGGGGGGTTGCTGCCTCCTCTTTAGGTAACTAAGAACCTGGGGTGGGAAAGGTGGGGCCACACTGCAGGCCGGGAGAGCTGGGCCTGGGGAGAGGCCCCAGCCTGGCCAGGGCAGAGGACTTTGCCTGGGCTGGGGCTCCACGCCCCATATGTCATCTCAGCCCCAGGGAGCCTCCTCCAGAGAGGCCCCAGCCCCTGCACACCTCTCCGGGCGTGAGACCCAAACGAGCAGGGAGCAGAGCATCAGCCAGTGGGAAACTCAGGGCCTCTCCGCAGAGGACAGGGCCCGGGGGTTCTGGTTTCCCGGGACACTCCTGCAAGCCTCACACAGCTGCTTGTGTGGAGAGGGCTCCACTGCTCCCCGGCCCTTCCCACCCCCCAGCTCCATCTCTGGTGAGCAGGTCCCCGACTTCTAACCCGGAGAGCGGGAAAGACAGCGGGGTTTCCCTGCAGCCTGCTCCGTCACCAAGCACAGATGCTACCCAGACAAGCTGCGAAGGCTGGCTCACCCGGCGCCAGATGCCACCCAGCACCCCAGCAGTGCAGGGGTCCAGGGCACTGAGGACACAGAGCTCTAGCAGTGGGGCGGCAGGCGAGGGGGGAGATTCTGGCAGATCCTCTCCCTCTGGAAAGAGAGCTGCCCCCGGGAGGCGCTGGGGGTTCAGTGGGGTGTGCACTCAGACTGGGTGGAGTCAGATGGGGAGGGGGCGTCGAGAGGGCTGTCCCCCATCCCTGTTCTGCCACCTCTGGGCTCCGTGTCCCTTCCTGGGGGCTGGGAGTTGGGGCGTCAAACCCTTCTCCCTGTTCCAAGCCAGGTGATGCAGTCAGTTAGGGGTTCTTAAGCCCACATGGAAGGGTCTTGAGATGGGGGTGCAAGTCTAGGCATGGGTGCCTTTTTGGGAATCGCAGCTCGTCCCTGAGGCACTTCCTCCCAAAGGAGACCCACCAGGACCCGTGCTGGGCCTCAGCCACAGCTCTCGCCCGTCTTTCCGAGGGCTGCCGTTTGTCAGCCGTGCGTGCCGCTGGCTCCCTGGGCAGGCCTGCGGCCGTGACCCTGAGCAGCGGAGACGGGTGCGGCCTACACAGTGCCCCAGATGCTGCGGCCTAAACCTGCCCGCCTCTTCCTGGGCCCCAGGGGCAGGGGCCCAGGAAGAGGCGTTTGTGTCTCGTTTTTGTCCTGCAGAGGCACCGTGGTTGCTGGTGTGGGCCTGGACTGGGTGCACTTGCTCCGGAGCCCTTTCTGGCTTGTCCCCCCCCACCCCCCATCCCCCGTTTTTCTGCCTGTGCTGTATTCTCTCAGCAGCCTCCAGCAGGTGCCGTCCTCCTCATGCCCTCTGCCCGCCTCCTCATCCCCTCAGCTCCGGCACCCCTGCCAGCAGGGCAGACCCTGGGCGAGTGTCAGGCCCTCCGGAGTGGCGGTGAGGCCCATCCAAAGGGAGCCGGCACCTGGCTGGCTGACCTTGCCCCGGCCTGCGGGGGGCAGTGGCCTTTCCCCTGGGAAGGTTTTGGGCAGCGGCGGCTGCATGAAGAAAGTGAGCCCTTCGGAGCCAGCTCGGGCCTTAGCCCACACGGAAGGACTCCCGGGCCGGACTGACCTGGGGCTCCACCGGGCTCCTGGGCCTCACCCGCCCCTGCAGCTGGGCACCCCGGGAGCCGCTTTCTCCTCCAGCACCACTTTCTCCGGGCTGGCCCACGCCAGATGCCAAACCCTGACCTCGCTTGGGAGCTGGCAGAGCCCCTGTGCCAGTCCCCGCCGTTTATCCCATCCTGCAATTAAGCCCGGGGTCGGATACCTCCTTAACAGCGCTATCGGGCCAGTGGCTCATTATGGCGTATATTTAGCCATAAACTACGGGTTGCAGCAAGGAGAAGATGAAAATTATTGTGTTCTGGGAATGAATCCTTTTAGCAGCAACCAGAGCTGCTATTTACCAGGGGGAACTAAGTACAGGCTCGGCTCCCAGGCGACCCAGGCAGGACTGGCTGAGTTTCCAGGCCCTTTCCGGTTCCTTGCTTGCTGGGGGTCACCCCAGGATTCCCAAAGGCGCCGCCTCGGGGCACGCTGGGCCACGCAGGAGCAGCAGCGCTGAGTACCAGCGCGCGGGCTCCCATGGCCCGTGTCTGCCCCAGTCCCACGTCCAGCGCAGTGCGCGCCTTTCCCCGGGAGGGAGGGGGGGGCCGGGGCCAAGGGGCCTGGCGCTCGTGGGGCGATTCTGCTTCTGCTGTGCCGCCTTGGGGGGGTTCCCTAGCCTCTCGGGGCCGCAGCAGCCTTGTCTGTGAATGGGGGGAAATCGAGGCTTCTCTGTGGAGGCGCAGAGCACGGCCCAGAGACTAAGGGGAAGGGGCGGTGCAGAAGGGCGTCCCGAAGGCTCTCGGGAATGCAGATGACGGGCGGCCCAAGAGCTTCCTGCCCAAGAGCACGGGGAGACGCGGGTCATGAGGCGGCGGTGGGGCCATGGTGCCTGCCAGCGTGGGCAGCGTTTCCCCTTCCTTGTGCGGCAGGACCTCACCTCTGAGCATGACCTGGCCCAGGGGCCCAGATGGGGCGTGGCACCCAGTGGGAGCTCCACGCAGAAGGTGGCCGGCGCCGGCCCGCCCCGCCCCCACTGCTAGGTCTTGTGCCCTCTGGAGCTAGAAGCTTCCAGACACACCGGGAGGCTCAGCTTCTCGCTGGCAGTGCTGGTGGGTGGAGACTGTGTGTGGCCCCTTCTGCCACCTGAGGATGCCCAGAGAAGCGCCCTCTGTGAAGCGGGAGCTGCCCTCACCCTACAAGCCCCTGCCCGTGCCCTCACCTTGGACGTCCAGCCCCGGAGCTGCGTGTCCCGCCCCGCGGCCAGCACACACCCACGCCGTGTCCCTGGGGCCAGCGCCGGAGCCCTCCTTATGCTGCGCATCTGGGGAGCGGCCCCCACGCAGTGCTCTGGCTGGGTGGCACCTGATGGGGGCTGTGCATGGGGGCGGGGTGGGGCTGGGGGCGCGTGGGGGGGGGTGGGTGGCTTCCCCACTGCTGCTCCATGTGCCCAGGGCTGAGCCTGCTGAGCTTGAGACGTTACCCTGCTGTCTTCTCTTTCAGAGCTCGGCCAGGACGGCAGGACAAGTCGGCGGGTGTGGCTGAGGACGGTGCCCCAGACTCGGACCTGAGCCCCTCCCTGTACCCCAAGGCCCCGCCTATGGCCCCAGCTTTACCGACGGGGTGGATGGACTTGGAAGCACGCAGACGCTTGCAGTCTCTGGAGACCTGGGCTCCAGCGCCCCCACCATGTCCCCAGGCAGTGAGTGGCCAGCCCCCTTGAGGGACATGGGCTCCCTGCTGGAGGGAGGGTGGGCCGCGCTCAGGGAGGGCAGCCGGGGCCATCTTTGGAGCTCAGGAGGGAGCTGGGGCTTGATGCCCCTGGGAGCAGCCCTCTCTGGTGCTCTGGAGAGTGATGCGGCTGGGAGTACCCCAAGACTGAAGAGTTGCCCTGGGGTCCTTCTGACCTGACCTCAACCTCTGCATTAAGGTCTGCCTTTTTGGGTGTGCTGAGCCACGAGAATCGAGCCCCCAGACTGCATCCTGCCTGCCTGCCCTGCCCCGGCTTCCCCAAGGAACCCCCTCGGCGGACGGCGGTGGCGAGAGGGCCCAGACCAAACCCGGACCCCGCAGACCAGCCCGCTGAGCAGCAGCACGCCACCGCCTGGCTCTCTCCTGTGTCCGGCGTGGAGCTGTGAGGATTTCATCGGCCTGGGGCTGGGGACGACCATGGGCTGTCGTCGGGGCCAGGGCCAGGGCCCCTTCCTGTGCTGGGACACTGCGGGGAAGGAAAACCACTAAATGGACAGACTCGGCCACGGGGGCAGATTCTGAGCCGCGTGGCCCCGCATGGAGGCTGCAGCACGGGGCCCCCCACTCCCAGGTGCAGACAGTGACATGCGGCAGCCAGGGGGGCTCACCGCTGCCGGCCTGCTGCTGGCCTCCCCAGGGGCATCCCCCGAAGGTAGGGGGGTGCAAGGGCTGCTGGCCCTGCCCCCGGGGGATGACCAGTCCCCAGAGACAGCGCCTCCTGGGACGGAAGAGACGCGTGCCTGTGGTCCCGCCTCCGCGTCGGTTTGGGCAGAGACCGGGAAGAAGAGTTTTCAAGACGACAAGGCGGACCCCCGGGAGGCCCGGGACAGGCGGCGGCGAGGGAGGCAGATGCGCAGGCGCCCCCAGCTGCGGGCTGCGGCGGATCCCCCAGGACGGCGGGGGAACAGGCTTCTGCCCGCCAGCCCCGGTCGCGTGCTCCGCGGCGGCCGAGGGAGATGCCCAGCCTCTCGGCGCCGTGTGCGTGTTACGGTAAAGACACGGCGCTGCTGGCCCGGCCGTGAGCAGATGCCTTGGCGGTGCCGGGAGGGGGCGAGAGCTCGCGATGCCCCGTGCGCTCGCGAAGATAAAAGCCCCAGCCTGCGTAGGGCTCCCCTTGTTCTAATTATTTCATTCCTTTAAACAGCAAACAATGCGGCTGAAACACAACAGAAATTTCTTTTTCCATGGAACAAACAGAAAGGGTTCAGCGATTCGACGGGTAAACCAACCCACCAGCGTGGAGGCGGCCTGGGTCCTGCAGCTTGGGGCTTCGCCCGCTGCGGGGGGTGGGAGAGGGAGGCTCTTCCGAGAAACGGGCTGGCGCCCCCGCCCACCGCAACGCCAGCCGCCGGGCCGGCTCAGGGCGTGGCAGCTCCAGGCCTCACAGTCTCACTGCCGTGGGGACGCCCGTGACCAGCCTTCTGCATGGCGTGAGCAGCACCCCCATGTCTTTGAAAACCCCCAACTGTGGGAACCCCATTCTCAGAACTTCCAGAGAGGGACCCATTTCACCCTGCCCCCCGAAACTTCGGGAGGGGTGACTATCCCCACCATTACTCCCACTGCCCGCTCTGTGGGGGTCCGGGGCCCAGCAGGCGGGTCACTCCCACAGAGCTGCTCCCGGGGGCTGCAGCTCCCGGTGCCCGCCGCACCCACTGTTCAACTGGGGAGGGGGCAGCAGGGATGGGCAAGGCTCGGCAGGAGAGCAGCCATGGACTCACCCTGGACTCTGCCCCCACAGGCCTCGGCCCCTTCCTTCCTAGCCAGCGCTGCCCGCTCGGAGGGGCCGCCCAGCCCACACCCCCTGGCCGTCCCGTCGTGCTGTCTGCCTCGCGTCCCACGTCCCTCCAGCGCTGCAGATTCACTCACAAGGTGGCTGCGGCAGCTCCGGCTGTCACATCAGCCCCAAGCGTGCCCGCGAGGAAGAACACCCTCTCCCACCACCACCACCACGTTTAGGGTGGTTTGTCGCGCAGAAGCCCAGGCCTTTCCCCAGCACCAACGCCTGTGGCGCTCTGTGTGGCGGGGGGAGAAGTGGAAACCAGGTTTCTAGAAGGCTCATGTCTGGGAGTTTGAGACCCACCAAAATAGCCTACGGCTCACAGGGGAGGGTTGCATTTCTGTTCTCAGCAAAACTCGAAGGTCGGCAAGAAAGGCTGGGGTGTGGGGCAGAGAGCAAAGTGTCTTCAGGGGGTTACATGTCAGAGTTAGTTCCATATCCTGGCAAATGTGACTTGCAATCACTCCATCTAGCTCAAGGTACGGGATTTATCTTCAAGTTAAGGCACCAGCTTCTACGACGCATGTGCACGTCTGGGAAAGTGTGGGCATATGCTCCTTCTGAGCTGTGTTCTGGTCGGACTTAGACAAACATCTTAAAATTAGGCGCCGCGATCAAGTAGCTAGGAAACAAACACAGTCTTCCTTTGCACAAGGCAGTGCAAGGTGGCCCCGGGGCAGTGCCCTGGAAGGCCTGCCAGCAGCCGAGTATCCACCTCCTTCCTGTGACACTGACTCTTCGTCCCTGCAGTGCCTCTCCTGGCCAGGCTGGACCCCCTCGTTCTGGGCAGCTGTGTCTGTCAGGTTCCAAACCAGCGCTCGAAAATAGCTGCTGGTTTTTACAGAGCTGTCTCTGCAGCAGGCACTATGCTGAGAGCTCACGTCAGATATTTATCCTTATTTTATTTGAGAGAGAAGCATTTACAACATAAATGCACAGAATATTCAACAAGTAGCAGCTTGATTAACAAATTTTGTCCTGTTGCACAGCAAAACATCTAGACAGGGCAGCCCGCGGGGGCTGGATGATACCTTCCATTGTTTTGTTCAGTCAGGGAAGACTTGCCTCAAGTCCACAAGATGGCTGCAGCAGTTCCGGCTGTCACATCAGACACAAACTACACCGGTGAGGCAGAACACCCATGCACACATGCACACACACTCCTTCTCTCTCTCCAGAAACGCTTCAGAGGACTTCCACTCAGGAGCTATCGGCCAAATTTGGGTCATGTGGGCACCCATGGGTTGATTCGGTGCCTCATCAGAGCCAGTGCTGCCTCGCTGTGGCGGGATGCAGGTGCGCAACAGCCCAGCATCTGCCAGCAGGGCCGTGCTGCTTCTTGGGGCACATGAAGCCAATTCCCCAGCACCTGGAGTTCTGCACAGCCCCCAGCTGCCCTGTGCCAGCCGGCGGCAGCCTCAGGGGACATCAAGGGCGCTGCAGCATCAGGGGGCGGCTGCGGTCATGTGGTTGTCATAAATCACCTTATTTATGGCTAACAAGCTCATTTTTACTCATGGCCAAAAAAACAGCAGTCCGTACTTCATGCCCTTTACATGACGGGAGCGAGGCCCCGGGGCGGGGCTGCACCTGCTGGCTCTGTCCCCAGCAGTGGCATCCCGCTGCCCCAGGGTTAACTGGGGGTGAGGGTGGGCTTGATTCTTAGGGCTGGAGGCGGCTGGGCGTGGCGGTGGCAGGTCTGTTAGACCCCTACTGAGGCGTCCAAGAACTCTGGGGCTGGCAGTGAAGACCTGGGCCACCCCACCCCGCAAAGTTCCATGCGCCGTCTTCCGCAGCGAGAAGAGATGAAACTTCCAGGTGGCGAGACAAACAGCCTGAGCCCCTCTGCCGCGCCCTCCTCTGGGGGCCACGGCTCAGCCTATCCACTCGGGCTCCTGAAGGGCCTGGCTGGCACTCTGAGGTTTCAGATAATCATGCTCCACGTCTCGGTTTGCAAAAAAAAAAAAAAAAATCAGAGCCTCAGGAAATCTGTGGCCCCAGCCCCAGCCAGTGCCCCCGCACCAGCGCCCCTTCTCCGGAGAGCTGGCCCTGCCCAGGCATCGGACCCATGCTGCCGGGCCTGGAACCCCTCACCCATCCGGCAGAAGGACTCGGTGCAGGCCTGGAGCAGCTTGGGGGCGTGGCCCATGGAGGAGGCAGGCTGAGAACCCACAGCCCCAGCCCCATGCTCCAGCCAGCGGCTCATGCCACCTCGGCCCATCGCAGCTCGTCCCTGCGGCAGACTCGGGGTGACAGCAGGGTGGGACACACACCTGGGGGTGTGGCCCCAACCCAGAGCCCTCTTCTGACAAATTCGTGCTCCATTCCACTCCGGGGGAGCGAGGCATCCTCGTCCTAGGCAGGGCGTAGCCCCTCTGCTCTCGCTGGAATGTTCTGGGAATTTGTGTCTGTCAAACACTTGGGAGACACATGATAAGGATTTTTAAATGCCAGGTTCTATTTTTTCCCAATCCCTTATAGATTTATCTTTGGGGTAACCCTGAGATAACCAAAACCACCCCAACTTCCATCCCACTGGAGCAAATAGAAATAATCGCTCCAGTGGGTGTCGTCGCCTGTCCAGCGGCAGGGAGGGGCCCTGGGGTCCGCAGGTCTGCACAGGGAGCCTCGTGGGGTCGGCCCGGAGGGTCGGCAAGGCCTCTGCACCTGGCAGGCACCAGCTCCAGCCCAGGCCGCCGGGGACCCTCCTCAAGTGTATGCGGCTCTTAGTCTCGGAAAAACTGGACGAAGGGATGTGCCCGCGGCTGCAGGTCTGAGTTTCACCCTGGCGTGGCCCCTCGGGGAGCCCTGCCCCAGCCAGCCTCCTCGCCCCCGCCTCTATCCCAGGGTTGGCGGCTCCTGAGGCTGAGGCCTGGCCTGCTGAGGGAAGGACACTGGGCCTGGGGCGCGGGAGCCCCTCCACCAGCCACGGCCACCACCACAAAGTCGCTCCCTTCCTCCTGCGCCCGCCCGCAGCCCGAGACCCCGACGAGAGCCCGTCGTGGCCCTCGCCACGCAAAGGGGAACTTTCAGGCTGGTTGCGAGAGGGACGCCAGTGGCTTCGCCCGGCCGGCCCTGGCACCTGTGCAGACCTGGCCTCTGCTGCCGCGCACCTTGCCATGGACCTCATCGTTGACCTTGTCGCGGCGAGCACCGGGCCGCTCCCGCGCAGACGCGTGAGAAAGCCATGAGCACGCTGCCGGGGCGCGTCCTCGGGAAGGGAGTCTGCACTGGGGCCCGGCTGGGGGCCCAGCAGTGCTGACAGCACCCGACAGAGCTGGACGGGCTGCAGGCGCGGGGCAGGGGCACGCACGCTCTGTCCTTCCGGACCGCGGGGCACGGACCCACCTGGACAAGCAGCAGATCCAGAGCACCCCCATCCTCGGCCGCATCTCGGGGCGCGCGGGGGAAGGATCGAGCCGCGAGTGCTCGCAGCAGAATAGGCCGCGGTGTGGTCAGACGGGGCTGCGGGCCAGGCCCCAAGTGACCGCCCGTGCACTGGCTGCCACGCCCTCGCCCTGGATAAAAGCGCTGCCTCTATTTTTCACTGTGCCACGGTTCCCTGAGGGGCTCACCCCGCGGGGCTGCTGCCAGCTCCGTGCTCCCCAACAAACGGGCCCTCATGCGACCGGCCGGCAGGTGGGCTGCGTCCAACGCCAACGAAGGTTTGGGTGCGGTGACAGATGGGGTCATCCCTGGGGACGTCCCGCTTTGGACACACAATTTGCTACCAAAAAAGCGCCCTTCCTCCCGCTGAACTAACTCGCGTCGCTGCGGAGGCCCAAACGGAGGTGGACCTGTGGGTCCATTTCTGGAGTCCACAGCTGTTCCATCCACCCCTCCCCGCCGGCCCCATGCTGTCCTGGGGACTGAGCTTACGGTTGCGCAGTAGGAGTTCTCCGACTCTTTCACCTTCTTCATGTTGTCTGGGCAATGCTAGGTCCAAATCTAAACTTTAAGAGTTAACTTGTCATTTCTATAAAAAGCCTGTGGGGATCTTCTTTAGGGTGGCGCTGGCTCTACAGAGCAGTCTGGAGGTGACCGGTCATCTTCACACTTCTGGCTCGCGTCTGTGACTACCCGTGGGGTCGCGGCGCACCCGGCTGCTCTAGGAGAATGCCCAGACTGGGGGCTCACAAGGCTCCAACGTTTACTTCTCGCAGCCCGGGGGCTCGTCTAAGGTCAAGGCCCGGCAGACGCAGGGGCTGGTGAAGCCCACAGCCCGGTTTCTGGGTCGCTGGCTGTCTTTGTGCTGTGTCCTCGAGAGGCGGAAGGGGTAAGGCGGGAGCTCTGTGGGGTCTGCTCCTAAGGACACTAATCCCACTTGTGGGGGCTCCACCCTCATGCCCTGACCACCTCCCAGAGGCCTCCCCGGCTGACACCAGCACTCTGGGCCTTAGGTCCGACATGAACCTGAGAACATGAGAACACTCAGCCCGCAGCACCCATCTATCTCCCCATGGATTTCATATCCCTTTCTCTCAGCCACGTCTCCTGATTCTCAGCAGAGGGCCTGTGCCTTTCCTTATCTTTATCCTAGGTACGCGATGTACTGTTTGTTATAAAAGACAATGATTTTTAATTTTACTTTGCTGCTCTCTGTTGCTAGTAGATAGAAGTACAATTGACTTTCGCATGTTGACTCTGTGACCTCTTAAAATCAATTATTGATTCTTGCAGAGGTGTGGGGTTTTGGGGGTAGATTTCTAAAGTTTTCATACATAGGCATTATCACCTGTGAATAAAGCAGCTTTATTTCTTCCTTTCTAATCTTTATGCCATGTGTCTTTTTTTCCTGCTGTGTCTCATAGCTTTGGTCAAATGTTCGTAGTGCTGATAAGAGCAGACATCCTTGCATTGTTCCCAGTCTCTCAGGGAAAGTGTTGAATCACTAAATATGACAGGAGTCCTAGTTTCTTTCTTTTTTTCAAATCAATGACCATTATCATACTCCTGAGGTTCTTTTTTTTTTTTTTTTTTTTTTTTTTTTTTGTGACATTAGTGTGTGTGGAATTTTGACAAATGTAGAGAAAGCATTCATTGAGGTTATGGGAGAACTTTTCTTCTTTATTCTATTAATGTGAAATATAATAATTAGTTTTTTTAATTTTTTTGGGTAACGATTTATTTATTTATGCATACAAGAGCTGGGGTATAGGTCAGAGATGCGGGGGTGGGGGGGGTGAGAGGATTCACCAGAGACAGAGGGGGGAACAGAATAGGCAGATTGATCGACGTGAAATACAGTAATTTTTGAGCGTTGAGCTAACCTTGCCTTCCAGAAACAAACTCACTGGTATTGCTTATTTGTTGTATTGCTGCTTTATATGTTGCTGGATTCAACTTAGAATACTTTGTCAAGGATTGTTAGTTTTAAGAGTAATGCTGGGCTATTCCCTCATCAGGTTTGTATATCAGCATTAGGTCAAGCTCAAAAAACATGCTAGGAAGTACTCTCTATTTTCTGTAAGAGGTTTTAAAATGCTGATATTATTTCTTCCTTAAACATTTTATAGAATTCATCTCTGAAGATGTCTGGGCGTGAAATTTTCTCAAGGGTGGTTTTTAATTATAAATTAACTTCTTTAGATGGAGGGCTGTTCAGGGGTTATTTCCTCTTTCTTTATTTGGGTAACTTACCCAAATATTTCTCAAGGTGTTAATTACCGAATCACTTCCCTAAATAGATCCAGGGCTAGTCAGATATTTTATTTCCTCCTTCGTTAGTTGTATTTTTTCAAGGAATTTCTCCACTTTATCCCCTTTATTGAAGTTATTGTCCTCCATGCCCTCATATTTCCTTATTACCGCCCAAAGGGTCTGTGATGATGTCTCATCTTTCACTTCTTTTCTCGATTTTTTGCTTGGTTACTTGAATTAGAGGCTTATCAATTGTATTGTTTCAAGGAAACAACTTTTGGTTTTCAATTTTTCGGTTGCTTGTTTTCTATTTCTTTGATTTCTGCTCATAGTATTATGATTTTGTTCTGTTTACTTTGTATTTAACTTCTTTCCCTAGCTTTCCACCATGGATGTTTAGACTATTAATTCCAAACTTTCCTTCTATACTAACACACACACACACACACAAATTCAAATTTGCCCTGGAAGTTCACTTTAGCCACATTTTATAAAATGATGCACTTTCATTGTCACTCATTATGAAATATTTTATAACTTGTCCTGCGATTTTTTTTTTTCCCTGTGATCTCGGATTATTTAGAAGCACATTCCTGAAGTTCTACGTGTGTTGGGGTTTCTCCGGCACCCTGCTGTAGTCGGTGTGACCCAGCCCCGCTGTGGCCTGAGCACACAGTCAGCATGGTCAGGCCTCACCAGAGTTTATTTCACGGTGTAGTACCTGGTGTCTCGGTGGACACTGCCTGTGTACTCAAAAAAAAGGTGAGGATTCAACAATGATTGGGTGAGCATTCCATACATTCAGTTAGGTTGAGATGGTGGATAGTGTTTTCAAATCTCTGATATTTTCACTCATTTTGCTTGCCTACTCATTCTGTTGCCTGAGAATGGGGCTTTAAACTCTGCGATTATAGCTGTGGATTTCTTTGTTTTTCCTTATTCTAACTTTGTTTTTCCTTATTCTAATAAACACTTGCTTTGTGATATTTTGAAACCATTATTAGGTATATACACATTTACTATTCATATAAATAAACATACTAACTATAATATATACAATACATAATGTACACACATACGTATATACCATATACACATACTGCATGCAGATATTACAGCACATGTATGAACATGAATATCTGCACAGCACATGCACATTTATACAGTATAATGGCTCAACCTATCTCTGTATTCTATCTGCCCAGTTTTCAGCACCCCCTCCCTCCACCTGCTTAGGTCCTTCCAGTGCTTCTTTTTGCACATGAAAGAATATGCAAATATATGTCTTTATTGTCCCTACACAAAAGCTAGTGCAAGCTATATACTCCTTAGCAATTTGGCCTCTTCCCACGGTGCTCCCTGCCCACCTCCTTATAGTACTCCACCGGTGGCTGTGAAGCCCACCCCTGGGGACATCTGGCTGGTCACACACCTGAGCCGGGCCCAGTGCTGCCGCTCCGCCCGGCCTCTGGAGCTCTCTTTCCTCCTTGCCCACGCTCTACACACCCGCCCAGGAGCTAGCCAGGCAAAACAAGCTCCCTCTCTCTTCTAGAAGCAGCAGAGTGTGATCACAAACACTCCTCAGTTAACACGTCTTCCTCCCACAGGCAGATGCCTTGCACGAGGGTCCTCCGTCCAGGAGGGGCAGGTATGCCCTCGTAGGCAGCTACCCCCCGCAGCCAATGGCCAGTGTTTGTGAAAACAGTAATGGCATTTTGCAGCTACTGCTTCAGGTGACAGTACTACAGTCTAGCGACAAAAGTCTGGGCGTCCCAGCTCTGCCACTACTTTACTGGGTGCTCTGGGGCAACGACTCTGCTTCGACACGGGAAAGTGATAACACATTGTGGGGTGCTTATTAGGTATTCAGTGCTGCCCTTGAAAGCATTGCCTGTTTCATCCGATTTACTTGGCAGCATGAAGAGGGGGTCACATCGCTTTTCCCAAGGGTAAGGCTTCCAAGACAGAAAGTGCTGAGGCCCGCCCACGCCACACGGCTCCGCAGATTACCAGCTCGTCCCCTGCAGCCTGGGCCACATCATCTGCGAGGGCTCAACCCACCAGTGAGCACAGAGTGTGGACGAGGACCTGCTGCCTCACAGGTGCCCACTAACCACTAGCCTGTCGCCATGACTGGCCAGTGGAGCTGGAATAAGGCCAGTCTTGCCCAGGTGGGCAGGAGGGGGCCCTGGAGACTACCAGGCCCACCTAGAAAAGCCAAAGGTTCAAACGAGCCCTCTGGTTTTTAAAAGCGTTGGGTCCACAGAGGCAAAGTGGGGGAGCAGCTTCCCTGGGGTCAGGTGGGAAACGCTGGTGAGTGGGTGAGCTTGGGTCATCCTGCGATTCCGAGCCAAGCGGGCCCCCCTCCTGCCCACGCGCCTCCAGGACCGCGCCAGTGCAGGACGCCGTCAACATGAAATGTGCAAATGATTTGGAGTTCCTTTGCTTTTCTTTGCAGCAAACAGAGAAGCTAAGAAGTTAGCAAGCTTGTTTTGGCAGAGGAAAAAACACAAAATGCCCAAACCACAGAATTCTCAAAAATATTGCTAAGCACTAATTTTGTTAACATGTTACACTGCCCTCGGATCCAGGCGATCTTGTTCTCCGGCTGGAAATGGTTCCCCAGAGTCATGTGCTCCCAAGTGCGCCCTGGGCCTGTGGGACAGTGAGATGCTTGGCCCCTGCCTCCCTCGCTCCCTCCACCAGGCTGAGCAGGGCCACCGGGGGTGTCAGCGCGGGGCGCCTGGGGGTGCAGGTGGCCTGGGAAGCCCCGGCCGCCTCCAGAACTTAGCGGAGACCCTGAGCTTTGCCACCCTTGAATATGGTCAGACCCAAGGCTGCACCCGGGGGCGTCGCCAGCCCGGGCCCACCTTGGGCAGCCACAGGCTCTGAGGTGCTCGCGTCCCGGCCGTTGCAGCGCAGGGCCGCCGCCTCAGCGCGCTCGGTGACCGGGCACGTAGGAGAGCGTCCCCGTCGGGAAGGTAATGAGTCACAAATGCTATTTCGACGGTTTTCTTTGAAAGAAATACACATAACCCAGCCAATTTTAATTAAAGATCTTGTTTTGTAATCAGGCAGCCACAAATGAAGGCAGAACCGCTTTCATGTGGCACCACACACACGGGCCCGACGGTCCCCCCGTAAAGGCCAGGGCGGCGGCTTTTTCCCTTCAAATAAGAAAACAGTTCGTTCTTAACAAACGGGGGTTCAACAAAAGCCGCCCTTCGCGAAGCACAGAATTGCGAACCGCCCCACTCCAGCTTGGAAGCCATTCGTTGATGTCAACCCAATCGGAACGCGGGCCGGCCTCACACGCCAGCCGCGCAGGCCTGCCCTTCCAGACCAGCCACGTGAGCCTGGCTTTTTAAGTGAAAACTGCCAGCGAGAACCAAATAAACACCACAAGTACGTCTAAAGCACAAGCAGCTGGGACATGACGGCAACCCCGCAGAGGTGTATCTCTGCAGCCGAGCGCTGAACGTGTGCTTTGAGGGTTAGTCCCGACGACGGCAGAACTGAAACGCCTCCCTCACCGTGGCCCTGGAACCCGTGAGGACTACAGCGCTTCCCGCTAGACATGCATGTGATCTCACAACCCGCCAACGGAAGAGGCGTGTGGGGTGGCCCGGGCACACCAGCACACCCGTTACTGACAGTGCTGAACCGTCTATGCTAAGGGGGGTGTTGGGGTGAGTGTCCGCAGCCAGCCTGCTGCACCCTGCTGCTGTGAGGAGGCCCTCCTTGCTAGGGAAGGCTCCGCGGGCAGTGCTCATCTTGAGTCCTCTTGTCCCCCCTCAGCACAGGATGCCAAGAGGACGCTTGGGATGACCCGGAGGGCACAGGCAGGATGGGGGTCATGTTGGCTCCTAGGGGCTTCTGGGGCCTCTGGGGGTGGATGACAAGCAGCGCACCTCGCGACGGGGCTGTACCGCACAGGTGACGGGAAGCCAGAAGACGCTGGCAGAGTGCAAATGTGGGCAGCTCCTGCCATTCGAGAGGTAGGGGTCAGGCTGGCAGCCCGCGCTGCTGCAAGGAGGACAGGTGCTGGGTGTGGGGTGGCCTCACAGCCTTGCTGGCCGCAGATCCCACCTGGCCCCTCCCCGTGTCGGAGCTGGCCTGTCAGCGTGCGTGGGGCTGTCTGGACCCAAGGAGGAGACCCTGGCCGGCAGACAGTGGACCCAGCAGCCCTTCCAGTCCCGAAGGCAGGGCCTGAGGTCTGCTGCAGCTGGTGCAAGAGGAGCCCAAAGTCCTGAGAGGAAGGTGCTTGCCCCCTTGGGCCGCTGTGGGGGAGGCAGCACGGGCAGCTGCTCCTTCAGTGCTCTGGGGGCACCGGCTCTTCTGTCCGACGGACCCAGCAGCGAGACCTCTCTGCCCAAGGCCACTTTTGCTGGTCATGGCCATGCCAGTGCCAGCCACCACATCTGTGTCCCAGGCAGCAGGGAAGAGGAGCTCAGGGGAGAGGCCGGGGCCTGGGCCCACCGCGCTACTGCTGTCCAGAGGGAGGCCACCGGGCTGCTTAGTCTGACGGGCCAGAATGTCACGCGTGGCCTCGCCTGCTGTGAGCGAGGCTGCAGAGGCGACTGTCATTCTGGGGGCCATGTGCCCCACTAACGGGCCGGTTTCTGTGGAGGGGAGGCGGACGACAGGGGAGGAAGCTGCCCCCCCATCTGTGCGTCCTGGCGCTCCGCGGACAGCAGGGCTGGCGGAGAATCTTAGTCAACCAGCGATGCGTGGTGAGCAAGTGGCTGAGCCGAGGTGGCAGCTCTGGTGGGCTCCGCTGCCAGCCGGCCAGGGAGGCTGTTCTGACGGGGCGGGCAGGGGCGTCAGGCAGCCTGGGCTGGCAGTCGCCGGGCTGGGGCGCGGAGCCCGCAGAGGTCGCAGCGCTGGGGACTGACCCCGGTGAGGCCTGAGCGCCTCCCCTCTGCCCCTTCCCAAGGGCCGGTGGCCCTCCGCTCCCTCTGGGTCGGGCCAGCTCAGCCTCAGCAGGTAGCCCCGCCCCGCCCGCTCAGCCTGCACCCCGCGTCAATGGGCCAGCCTTGCAGAGCTGCAGAGGGATCATCTTTTACAACCCAATTAGCAGCAGACCCCCCAGACAACAGGAAGACTCCAGGCGGTTGGCTTCCCACAGCCAGCAACCCGGCAGGCGGGAGGCAGCTCCTATCTGCAAGGAGGGCAGGAAGGCACAGGGAGGAGGGGCAGGGAGGGGCGACTCCATACTCTGGCAGGGGATGGAGGATGCTCCTGCACTTGGCCAGACCAGGGCCGGAACCACCCACACACTTCCCCAGCGCGGCATCCAGCTGCGAAGCCTTATGCTCCCCTGGGGCCTGCACACGCAAGGGCTGCTGCTGCCTCCTCTCCCAGCGGGCACCCCAGGTAGCTGAGGGGGGACTTTGCCGGGAGCCGGGGGGACTTTGCAGCGACTGCCTCCAGGCTCCCCCTTGGGCGGAAGGGGAAACCGAGGCTCAGAAGCGGCACAAGCTGTTCAAGGTCCCAGGACAGGTGGGGCCAGACCCCGGTCCTCTGGCCTTCCAGGCCACTGTGTCTGGGTCCCTGGGGGGGCTCTGGTGCCTCCTGCCTGCCTGCCACACTGGGCGGGGCAGAGTTAGCCCATTTCCCACGGGGAGGCTCCAAGTACCTTGTTTCACAACTTCCTCCACCCTGTTTACATCGCGGGAGGCGCTTTGGTGGGGGGCGGCAGGGTCACGGGGGGAAATGCTTTCCTTTGGTTGGGGAAACCAAGGGATGGGCAAGCTGGTGAGCGGCCTGCTGGAAAGACTCCCTCAAACCCGAGATGTCCCAAGCTTGGCCCTGGCACCAAGGGCTGCCCCGGGGCCAGACGCGCCCACCTCTGGGGCACTGCTTCTGCACCCCGGGGCGGGCTCTCAGCTGACTGCCGGCTGCCAAGTGGAGAAGATGGCATCACCGACAGACACTCCCATGAGTCCCAGAGAATGGAGTGACCCCAAAATCAAGAGCGAGCCGGGCTGAGGAGGCCAAGCCTGGCTTCAGGCGGGACGGGGCCCGGGGAAGGCAGGCCCGAGGGAGGGGTGGGGTGACGTTGCCCACCTTGTGCCCGGACCCTTCTTTTTTCAAATTTTGAAATCAACTGCAAAGCCTGCTTCAGACCCGCGCATCCAGGCGCACTGCACCGTAGCTGCCGCCCACCAGCCTCCCCGCCGGGACAGCCTCTCACTGCAAAGGGGCGTCTAAGCCCCTCTGGCTGCTCGGCCTGATAGCTGTTGCATTTGGAAACAAATGACACACTTTCCTACATCTGCTCCAAATTTGCATTTCAGAAATGAGAGCACTTAGTTATGTGGTATTGCATGGCGATCGGGCCGGGCCTCGCAGCGGGGAACTGATTGGCTATTCTGCCCCAAATAAGAGGAGTTTCGAGCTCTTTCCAGGAAATGGAGTGGAACACCCAAACTGACATCCAATATTAAATATTATATTTGTATCGTTGTTCTGTAGAGTTCCCTGGCATGCCACATCTGGGAGCGAAATTTATAAATGGGGAAACTGAATCCCTGGTTAGAACGATGCTCATCAGAGCTAAGAAATTAGGATATTACAGTGTACACTCCAAGCCCGGCTGCGGAGAAAGGTAGGGCTATTAAAATATGATTAGCTGAACTGTATTTTCTCTCAAAAATGTCATACACCATTAAAGTTGAAAAGACTTTGATGCAAATATCCCTGGCAAAGGCTTTGCCTTGTCAGCAGCCAGGGGCTAGGGAATGTTCTCTGCAAATATACAGTCTCTCCGTGAGGGGCTCGGGGGCTCCCTGGGCTCCGGGACAGCCGGCCCCACGAGGCTCCGGTCTGGCTGGCTCGTAGGCATCGCTCTGAGGGACGTTTCAGGCCGGGGCTGCTTCAGAGAAGTGGGGGGTCAGTGGCAGGCCTGGGTGAGAAATTTAAGGCAGTGCCCTACATCTTGATAGTCCAGATAAATTAACATTTTGGTATAAGATTTACAAGCAAAGTGGCAACCGATTGGCTAATGCCTGACCTGTTTTTGTAAATAAAGTTTTACTGGAACCAGGGCCAAGATTCGGGGTGGCAGATGAGGCAGGGCTGTGCCTCGAGCAGGGCCAGAGCCCGCCCTTCTTTCAAGCTGGCGTTTTGCTCATTGTGGGTCTGTGGTTTGCATTTCAACTTGCACGAAGGTGTGCTCTTCACCAACTTTTCTGGTTCCCTTAAACTCCGCGAGTCTGGCAGACCTCCAGTCCTCACCCTCGCCGGCCGGGCGGGGTGGCTTCGGGTCGTGGCTCCAAGGCCACATCCTCCAGCCGGCCCCGGTTTCAAGCTTTGCCAGTTGGTTTTCTGAGTCAAGCCCCACTCCCCACCCAGGAAATCGACACCATCCCTGCCCTGTCTCGCCCCACTGGACAGAGCAGAGCTGTCCCTCCTCACTGCGGTTAGAATGGATGGCAGGGAGGCAGGGGAGGGGGCCTCTCTGCAGGGTCCCCACGAGGTCACTACGCAGACCCCGCAGCTCTGGTGGGCATGGCAGGCACACGCAAACCTGCCTGCATGCGTGCTCCAGGGGGCCGACCCCCGTCCCCCCCAAATCCCCCGCCCCCGCTGGCCCATGGACCCAGCACCAGGCTCAGCTGCTTTGGGTTCCCAGTGGACACCGCTGAGGGAGGTGCTCTGTGAGCTGTGGCTCAGCTTGTGCTTTGGAGGACCACAAGCACCCTCAGAAGTTGGGCCCCGGGGCGGCCAGGGCCTAGGCTGACCCCCCAGGGTGGGAGAGGGTGCCCTAGACCTGGTGGGTGGCAGACCCAGGCCCCGTGTGTCCGGACACATCACGTGACTGCTCCTGGACCCTCAGTTTCCTGCTGCACTTGGTGGGTGATGAAATTCGCCTCTGCCCTGGGCTTGAGCCTGCAGTCAGGGGCCCTGCAGATGCACAGCCAGTGGCCCTCTACAGAGGTGGGGTCACAGACACCCCATGGCTGTGGGTAGGTCTTCAGAGAGGCCAGTCTGGGTCGTCCCCTCATCCTCCCTGACTGGACGAGGCCTCAGGCCCCAGAGGGGAAGCTGCTTCAGCAGGTCTGCACTGGAGCCCCAGGCGCCACACTTCCAGCCAGCCCCAGGGGTGCTGCTGACGAGGTTGGGGCCCCACTTTTCAAAGACTCTTCTAAAGGTGACTGGAGAGGAGCTGGGGGAGGGGCCTGGGGGCGAGCAGGGAAGCATGTGGCCTCCTTTGCAGGGTACACTTCCACTGGGGGGGTGGGAGGGGTGCCCGGAATGCAGCTCTCTGCTCCCTCCTGGATAGGGGGCAGTTCTTCAAGTCCCCCCCTACTGCGTTGCCACGGCCAGGGCAAGGGTGTTTATCTTTGCTCCCCACCCCCCTCCACTTATCATGCCAACTCCTGCCCCAGACCATCCAAATCCAAATTCTGGGGTGACCTCAGCCACTTCCAGCTTGGAGTGCTCTGGCCACCCTACCGGAGCCGGGACTGAGAAGCGTCCAGCTGGAGGGTCTTTCCGCGCAGACCACCCACACCACCACCACCGGGAGAGGTGAGGTGCACAGGTGAGCCGGGCCGCGGCGGGGTCGCCACTGGTGAGCAACAGCACTTGCCCAGAGAGGCCCCAGAGCAGGGTGAAGAAAACGCTATCTGGCGACATCGGGCAAGACACTGAGATTCTGTAGGGTCGGCTTCTCCTTCAAGCCACGAGGGCCTGGAAGGGACCCAGAGGTAACAGAATTGACCACACTGCCCACTCAGGCGCAGACCCGGTGGCCGTCAATGCCCGAGAGGCCCACAACCTCAGGGCAGCCCACTCCTCGCTGGCAGAGGCCTGGCCTGGCATTGCGGCCATGCCCAGTGGTTTCTAGGCAACCCACATCCCCCAGGAGCTCTGCCCGCGGGAAAGCTCTGATGTCTGCTGGTCACTGAGGCTCGTTGGTGGAGGAGCCGGGCCTGGGGTCGCCTGCAGGCTTTTTGCCTCGGCCTCTGGTCCTGACGAGCGCGCGCAGGGTGCAGGACACATGTCACTGGCCACCGGCCTTTCAGCGGGCAGTCTGGAACCAAGAGCTGTAAATGTGCCCTCAGGGACAGGGCCGATGTGGGCCAGTGGAAACCAACAACAATGCCTACTGGAGATTCACTTCGTGCAGCACTCGCCTAGCGCGCCCCCAAGGTGACTCACAGTCGTTATTTGCTGTTTTTTAAAATTTTAATTAATTTTTTTTACAGGCATCAGACTTGGCCTCTAGGGCGCAACCTACCTAACCCAGTGCCTCCATCCAAGGTGTAAGGACGCAGCTGGAGCCCCTCTGCAGAAAAGCAGCCTGTTGCGGGCTCAGAATCTAGACGTTTCTAGGGGGATGAAGAGGGAGGTCTGCAGGGAGCAGGCGCTGCAGGACAGATGCTCGGGAGGGACCAACCTCATCTTGGCCGGGTCTGGGCACCCCGCCCCGCCCACCGTGAGGCCCGCAGTGACTCTGCACTCCCCACGGGCCTCTGCTCGGCTGTTTCCACATGGCCAGTAGGGAGACGCTCAGACCGGGAGGTTGACGGACCCACCTCCGCTTGCCCAGGCTTACTGTCCATGCTGGACTCTGCTGCCCAGGCTTACTGTCCATGCTACCTGGCACCTGTACCAGGTGCCAGCAGCCCTCCAGCTGGCCGTCTTTCTGTTCATCCCTCAATACATCAACTTTCAATTTGTTTTCTGTCACCCCTGAGATCATGCTGTGCTCATGACACAGGACTCAGTGGAGGCCCCCGGGACCACGACGGCCCTGATCCAACCCTCACAGACCTGTGTGCACGCGGCGGGCGGGGCAGGGCTGGTGACCCCGGCCTCCCTCCCCCCTCCACGAATGAAGCTGCTTGCTTCACGCACTCACTCGGTTTCAAAGCGCTGAGCGTGCCTCCGCCTCTTGTTCTATTATTGGCTCTCCGCCCACCTCCCACCCGCCCGCCAGCCCGCGCGCAGTCTCCCACCCTGTTCCCCCATCCAGCACCACCTACTGCCCCATGAGCCCTCCTCTGCCCTCCCCGGGCAGCATGCGCATGCCCCCGCTCCCTGCCGGCAGAGAGGCCCAGTCCCCACTTAGTCCCCAGGACAGATCCCCCGACGGCACTCTTGTTGCCTTTTTGGCCATGGGAAGAAACTGAGGCACAGCGGCCCATCAAGGTCACAGCTGCACCGGCAGTGCCTGGGCCTGGCCCAGGCCATGGACCACCCACACCAGGGCCTGGGGCTGCTGGGCCCGCCCTCCCGGGACCTGAGCCCAGTGGCGCGGCCTCCTCTGTGTACCAGGGACCTCGGAGCGTGACATTGCCTGCCCTGGCGACTGGAGAGACCCAGCCCGGGCAGCTGGGTGGGCCTCCCCGTGTCCAGAGCCAGCGAGGTCGCGCTGGGGCCTCTTCCTGGAGGCAGCGTGCCCCATCCATCAGCGTGTCTGGGAACAAAACCGCATTTCCTGTGTTTCCCAAAGCTGCTGTGGAGGATGAGCAAGGTCCCCGTCATCCTGGTCCAGGCACCTCCCCGGGGACAAACCACCCCAGAAGTAAGGGGCCGGGTTGGCCCGGGATGGCAGGCCGGGCCAGGCCCCTCCACAGAGGCCGTGATCCTGGAGGGCGCCCGGCCGCCCCTCACAGGGAGTACTCAGCAAGGCCCCCTTCCTCTCGGGGGGCCACCACCATCACCCCACTGCACAGCCAGGGCAGCTGAGGCCTTTCCCCAGTCGCATGCAGGGCGAGGGCAGGCGTGAGCACAAACATTTCAACCGCTTGGTCACACGCCAGGGCTGGCCAATAGTGGGGAAACTGAGGCTGGGAAGGAGCAGCCTGCCCGGCCAGCTGCCAGCTATGTGGGGCGCGGGGGAAGCTGCTCATCCCTGGGGCTGGCGGCTAGCTTTCCTTCTTCCCCCAAAACACAGATTAAGACCCAGCGGCCGCCTGGATCTCTTGGCTGACGTCTGTGGTCAGCTAAGAGCCCACCAGGCTGGTCGGTGCCATTGCGTCAGGGCGTTGGTGGGGCCCCAGGTGTGTGCCCCGTAGCCGAGGATGGCTGGGCAGAGAGCGCCTTGGGCGATCCAACGACATGGAGGTGACGGGGGCCCCGCCTTCACACCCCCCCCCGACGCAGGGCTACCCAGGCCTGGTCTCCGTGGTGACCAGGGGGATGCCTGCACCGCGCTGGAGCCTCCACCACCCCCAGCGCCTCACTTCCTCGCTCTGAGCAGAGAAAGCTGCAGGCTGACGGAGGGCAGGGGCCTTTGTGCGAAGGGGCAAAGAAGAGTAGGTAATGGCAGCCACAGACCCACGTGTCCGAGGTGGGCGGCAGCTACGTGCCGCAGGACACATCACCCTCTCGCAGCGGGGCCTGGCCTGGGACGCTCAGTAGCTTGCCTTGGGCATGCACCTTAGCTTGCCCCCGGCAGAGAGCCCGCAGCTCCACTGAGGGTGTGCCTCGGCCCTCTCCCGTGCTCCCCAAGTCATGTGTCCCAAGCCCCCACCCACTGCCAGCTCCCATGCCACCAGGGGGCTGCTGGGGCCTTTAGGGACCGCAAGGGGCCTTGAGCCCAGGCCCCAGTGCCTCTGAGCTAGCCCAGGCCCTTGAGAAGCCTCGGCAGGCAGCCTGGCCCGGTCAGGTCTGGGCAGCTGGGCCCTGAAGTCCGGAGGCCCGAGAGGAATGAGGTGGGGATGGGGAGCCCCCAAGGCCCCTCGGTTCTTTGCATGAATGGCCCAGCACGCTCTTTGGGGAAACTCACTCGGCGCTCGGCCAGCTGCTGGCCTGCAACCGGGGTGGGGGGTGCTCTCCTGGGGTGGGGGCTGCTGACCCTGGCTGAGGCCGCGGCACCAGAGGGCGGGACGGCCCCTCTGCCCTCCCCCCTCGGCCCCTCAGAGCTGCCAGGCTGCAGAACGGGCCAGCGCGCCCTCGAAGGGGGGCATGTGCACCAGACGGCGCCTCCCCCAGCGCAGGCGTGGGTGTCACAGGTGGACAGTTGCCCGAAGCCGACCTCCCCGCACCCCGCACAGAACAAGCTGGCCCCAACCGTGACTCCTGCTGGGCCTCTGTGCCCAGCAAGGATGGCCCTTCCATGAGGAAGCCTTTATTCATGGGGCCTGTGAGACCGGTGCCCAGCGCCCCCTCTTTGGGGTCCTATGGACATGTTAAAGGCGGCCCAGAGAAGCCTTGGGGTGGCCACGTCGGCCTGGCCGGGTCACCAGATGGCCGGGGCCGACACTGCCCCATGTCGGGCTGGGCGGGAGCTGCGTCTGCCGTGGGCTGGGGCAGGGGCGGGCCGCTCAGGCGGGGAGGAGAGGGGCCCACGAATAACCCCCTGACCCTCCATCTCTGTGTTTGGGTGAACATAAGCCTGTTTACAATAAACCGCAGGGAGATTTTTCAGCCTCCCAAATGGAACAAGGGTTATGTAAGCAGAGGGACCTCACGCCGGCGAACACCTGCTCGGGGGGCCAAACGCCGAGAGCGGGAGAGCAGCCCTGGGCTGACTCATGACCAAGTTCAAGAGGACACGGGTCCTGCTTAGCAGGGGGGTGGGGGCTGCTGAGAGGCCAGAGCGCTTCCTGGGGCTCAGCTGGGGAAGGGAGGGAGCCCCGCCCCCGCTCGAGCCCGGAGCAGCCCTGGACGCCAGAGCCCACGCGGTTGGGCCCTGGCTGGAGTTTCTGGACTACCTGGCGTCCTCCCTCTTCCAAAGGGAGCTGGCGCCGGACACGCAGAGTCCAGTCACGGCAAGGAGGAAACCAGGAAATCATGCAGGGAAAAATGAGTCAGGGGCCACTCCGTCGGCGAGTGTGTCAGCGGCCGTGGCGACAGCAGGGGCTTGGCGAGCTGCGAGGAGACACAGCTTCCACGCGGTCCCGTGGGGCTTGGCGTTGGGAACCCAGCCGTGATGTGCGGGGACCCGAGAGGCTGCACTGAGGCCCATCCAGGGGAACCAGGCCCCATGGAGGGCAGCCAGCCGCGTGGGGAGCACTTGAGTGCAGGCGCATTAGCCTGCATTAGCCCCCCTGTGGCTAAGCATGTCCCTGCAGCAGAGGTTCCCGAGGGACCTGGCCCTCCGGAGGGGGGCACCCCCACTGGGCGCTGGGTGACAGCTCACAACTGGGTCCCTCTGCACGGATGTGGGCCAGAGGGACGGGCTACCACCAAGGGAGGGTCCCCTTTCCAAGGACTGCCCAGAGGGAGTGGCAGACACCCCCAGGGACCGGCCCCCACTCAGGACAGCACAGGTTCCAGCAGGCGCTCCCAGTTCCACAGCCCGAACCATCGCCCGCCGGGGACGTGGCTCTGGGCGGGCCCCGCCAGCCTCCACGTGTGCTTCCGCCTCCGAGTCTGCTCTCCCGGGCCCCAGCTCAGCTGGTCTCTCCTCCCCCTGCTCTGCTGGCCAGGAAGAGGCTGCCGTGGGGAGCAGAGCGGGCGCAGGAAGGCGCCTGTAGGCCCTCGTACCGTGGACCCGCGTGGAGCCGGAGCACAGCTCCCTCTTCCTCCGAATGCTCTGTCACGCCACAGGCCCCCACCTCCTCCGGAGCCTCTCGTCCCCAGTCCCTACCGTGTCGGCCCTGAGAACGGGCCTCAGCGCACACACGCCTCATTTAACCCGCAGACAGCTGAGCGAGGCTGGACTCGCTCCCCCTGGGGCTGCCCGGGCCTCACTGTCCCCCCTGAGTTCTGTCTTCTGCCAAGTCTTCACAGCCGTCTCACACCAGACAGTTGGGCTGTACCCATTCAGAGCCCCGGGCACCCCACTCCCCCGTGCCCACCTCCCGCGGTCCGAGAATGTGCCAGGCACTCAGCCCCAGGGCCTTTGCACTTGCTGCCTGGTGCCTAGAACTGAGAACTCTGGCTTGGAGTCTTTTGCTGCGGGTCTCCCCTGCTCAGGGCCAGCAGGAGGGAGATGGAGCAACAGGGGACAGGAGGTTGGGGCGCTGGGCACTAACAGCGGGGAGGCATGTCAGCTCCTGAGGCTGGTGGGCCAAGGGGAAGGGACAGTCTTGCTGAGAGCAATACCCATGAAGCTCTCGCCGTGGGGGACACAGCCACCTCCAGAGGAAGCAGGAGGGAGTGGGGAAGCAGCCCTCCCCTGGGAGGTCCCAGCAGGAAGCCAGAGGCCAGGGGTCTGGGCCAGGCAGCCCTGCTGACCATCCTATTTAAAATGACCCCCTCTGGCCTTCCCTCTCCCTTCCTCGTTAACTTGACTGTGAACCCATCACCACCGACTGGCATCCTCCTGGCTTGTCCTATTTATTATCACCGCCCCACCTCCATTTAGGCTCTGTGAGGATGGGGTTCCTCACCTCCCCATGCTGTACTTTGAAAATCAGCCTTCGAGCCGCCAGCAGGAGAGAGCTGTGGCCACCTGTGCACACCGCACAGTCACCGCATGGCTGCTCCGAGGGCGGAGACCTGAGATCTACAGAAACGGAAACCGCCCCGCGGCAGGGCCTGCTGGGGGTGCAGGCACGCGGCGTGCCCTCGGGGGCTGTGGCCAGGCGCAGGCCTCGTGTCCCGCCGTGGAGCCGAGCCTGGCTGACCACCGCCCGGAAGCTGGCATCCCGAGCCTGTGAGAGCAGGACCCCACGGCTCTGCCACAGCCGCTCCCTGGCTCGGTCGACCTCATCCGCCATCAGCTCTGTGCGGCTCCCAGGAGCAGGGCGGCGTTTACCCGAACCCCTCGGTGCCGAAGTCTAGAGAGACATCGCCGCGGCGGACATCTCAGAGTTAACCTCCGCACACATCCTTAATTATTTCCTTTCTGTAAATCCCTCACAGCAGGGAATTCAAGTCACTGTTTATTCATTCTTGTAGTATGTTGGTAGCTCTTGCTAAATCGCCTTCCAGAAGAGCTGATCAAATCTGCACTTACAGCCGATCAAAGGTTCCAGGAGCTGTGTCTGAACAAGAGCAACGAGGGCTGGGAATCTTTCCTAACCAGGGCTCTGATGACCTTAGAGGCTTTATTTTGTCCACCGAGATTCCACCAACGCTCCAAGGAGGGATATTCCAACCACTGAGGCCGCCGAGAAGGAAGGGAGGAGGGGCAGGGGAAGCAGGACCAGGAGGCGGATTCCTGCACAGACTTCTTGAGGGAGGTTCTTCTACAGACTTAATTGCTGCTTTTTTTTTTTTTTTAAAGATTTTCTTTTATTTATTCATACATACAAGAACTGGGGTGCAGGCCAGAGGTATGGGAGGTGAGAGGATTCACCAGAGACAGTGGGGAGCAGAACAGGCAGACGGACTGAAATCCACTGCTGAGGGGAGCAGCGAGGAGACAGGAGGGGTCTGCTGCACCATGTGGGTAGCTCCCTGGCCGGCTGGGGATCGAACTTGTGCTGCAGAGGCTGCAGCTTCATAGGTTGCATCTTAACCCCTTGCGCCACCAGGGAGGCCCTGCTGCTTCTTTTGTCTCCCAGCTTATGGGGTATGAGGCCAGCCTTTACAAGGAAGGGAGGGAGCTCACCCTGGCGCTGTTGGGGTGAATGACAACCGAGAGCCCTGAGCAACCTGTCTGAAGCTCTGAAGAGGGCCGCAGGGAGGAGTGTGGCCGGGAGTGGACATGACCTCCTGCAGGAGCAGGGCGTGGCTGTGACCTGGCAGCGCCCGGCCCTGGGGTTCCACCCCTCACAGACCCTCCTGGCCTGTCACACAGACAATTTCCAGAGAGTGAGGAGCTCCTTGCTAAGCACAAGCGAGGCAGTGAAAGGCCACGTGAGACCCAGCTTTGGGGCCGGAGAGACGTGGGGTCAAATTCCATCTGCAAGCAGCAGCTCCTGGGCAGTTATCTCGCCTCTCAGCTTCAGGGGGGCTGTGGCCTGTTTCTGAGAGCTGTGACCCTGACAGGTAACCGACCCCCAGGCACACGCTCGGAGTAATGCCTGCGCTGACCTCCACCGGACACTGAGAGGGCAGTGGGCGAGGTCCAGACCCGAGCCGTCCCAGCGGTGGAGACCATCAGTGGCAGGCGGCGCTTTTCTCCGGCATCCAGAATCTCCCCACTCAGCTCTCCCAAGGAAGGGGACGGCCTGAAAGCCACACTGGGGAGAACACTGAGATCCCCACAGGAGACAGGGCAACTCAGTGACCTGGCCAGTGGGGGCTGCAGCCCTGCAGAGGGGCCTAGGCTGGGGGGACAGACCCGCCCAGAGCCTCGACAGCTGCTGCCGGGGGAGGCGCGGAGGCTCCTTCCAAGAAAAGCGACGCAGAGCCGGCATTTCTTCCGGCATTTCTTCCGGGCTGTCTCAAGAGCAGCAAAACTATGAAATGGCTACTAACGTTGCAGTTTTCATACATTTTCCCCCCAAATCACACAGGACGTTCTCAGAGCAGTGTGTGTTTCCGTAATTGGCGTGCGCTCCCCAGACAGCCGTTCAGCCACCTTGAAAATCTATGTTTTCTTGACCCGCGACCCTGCTCGGCTGCCGGGTGTCTCTCGACGGGTCGCGTCCAGGAGGAAAACAATAAAAGCAAATATATAACAGCGGAGCCCCGAGGTTAATGTCTCTGACAAGATGATGTTCCTTGAGGGACTGGAAAGCACGTCGTCCCGGAGGCCCCCGCCCGCCCTCGTCTGCGCGTGCTGCCTGCGCGTCTGCGAGCTCCGGCCTCGGCCGCCTCTGCTCCCTCGAGCCCCGGGCACTCAAAGTCCCTCGTGGCGGACGCGGGCTGCGGGGGAGTGGCAGGCCGAGCTCCCGCCTGAGGCGCTCCGGGAGGAGCCGGCGCCGCACGGGCAGGCCAGGGGACGCGCCGCGGGGCCGGGAGCCCTCCCCGCTCAGGCGCAGGCATGGCGGTGCCCACCCACCCCTGGACCTTGGGTCTCGGTGGCACAAAATCGGGGACTGAAACACTCATCTCGGCGAACAGCTGTTGGCGTGCCGGAGTCCAGCAGCCGGCTCTCTGGAATCTTGTCAGCAGTTGGCATCAGGGACGCTCCATCACGCCTGGAGGGAGATCTGATTTCTCGAGACAGACCCGGCCTGGCCCCCACATGCTCCCCACCCGCGGTCACCCGGCACAGCGGCGGCACAGCCAGAGCATCTTAACGTACCTGCGCTGCAGACCAGCAGCAGGCCGGGCGTGCGTGGTCAAGAAAACATTGACAAAGGTGCAGGGAGGGCAGGCGACTCCGGGGTGAGGCGACACCGGGCCTCCAAGGGCGCCCGGCCTGAGAAGTGTCAGCCACAAGAATGGGGGGACAGAAGGCTGCCAAGGCCTGGCAGACAGAGCTGGACCCCATCTGCGCAGCTCAGAGGTCTCTGGGAACTTGGGTTCGGCCATTTAAAAGGCGCTCTGGCATTGGTGTCCCCGCGCCACCAGCGCCCAGCCCAGGCTGCCGTGGGGCCTGCCGCGGCCCTCGCGTCTGACAGGCTGCCCACGCTGCAGGCCCCACACAGCCAGGAGGCCCAGGACCCGAGCCTGAGACTACGAGGCAGAGGGAGACGTCTGGAAAGCTCCTGCCTTCCTCGTGATGGGGAGGGAGCAATGGCGCCAGCTGGCTGGCACCTCCTGCTCCTGCTCTTTCTGGAACGCAGAAGTCCCATCTGGAACGGGGGCCGCCATTTTGCAACCAGGAGGGAAGGTCCCAGGTGTTAGCTCTGGTAACACCACAGCTGAGACTCGCCGCCGGCAACCACCCCCTCCCTCCTGGCCCTCGCGCGTGCAGGGCCCTCCACCATGTCCCTCCGCGGAGCTCCTGTGGCCCGTGTCTGTCTCCTGGGGAGCACAGCGGTGGCGCACAGTAGGCACCCAACACACAGCAGGTGGATGAGCGAGTGAATGGCTGGATCCAGCACAAGGCGCTGGAAGGCGAGCAGGGGCCGCCCTGGGGACTCCGGCGCTGGTGGGGTCACTGGGAGCGGGGGAGCGGGTCTTCCCGGGCCGACGCAGGCCTGTCAGCACCGCTCCGGGCAGCCTTTGAATTGGCCCATCCCCTCGGTCAGCAGGTCCTTCTATAAAAGCCTCTCCCGCTCCCTTCTCGCTGGAAGCCAGACGCACACGGTGTGCCCCTCGGCCGGGCCGAGGCTTGGTGGCTGCCCCCGCGTGCGCGGGGGGGTGGGGCGGGGACAGAGCCAGCCCCTCCCAGGCAGCTGCGGGTTCTGCGGGCTCCCCTGGCAAAGCCCTGGCTTTGCCGTGACCGGCCCCCACAGGTCTGCTCTTGACTTGCTTGTCTTTGAGCCGAGTCTTGCTCTGGATGATCCCCTCTGCGTCTTAATTTCAAGTTCTCAAGTCTTGAAATTTAAAAACTGCTCTCCTTCGGCACCAGAGGTTTCCGGGCAGAATGGAAAGTGCCTTCCAGACCCCAGGCCCAGCAGCAGCTCCTGCTCCCAGGGCACCGCCCCCGGGTAGGGAGGGCAATTTTAGAGCTTTCAACCACTTTCCTTGGCCTCTGAACCCCCACCTGAGGCGCAGAAATGAATTTTTCGCAGGAAGCCTTTGATTTGGGGGCCGGGGTGTTTGAAGTTCTCCAGAGCGGCTGTAGGGCAGCTGGCCGGGAAAGGAATGTGGCGCTGTCCACGCGGGGCTGCCCCTGAACCGTCCTTGACGTGGGAGGGGGCAGCCCAGTGCCCTGTGCTGGCGCGAGGAAGTGTCCGCCCGCCCCTGAGGAAGTGGGGTCTGCTGTGAAGCACCCCAGCTTCCACCCCTCCCGGAGCCAGGAGGGGAGCCACTGGGGCCTGGGGTGGTGCTCAGCCGGCCGGGGGTGCTGGGGGCCAGCGGGTGAGCAACGTGTCTCAAACGGAGGTGCCAGGAGAAGGGAGGCGGGTCCCCAAAGCCGCAAGGTCTGCCCCCGGCGGCGTGCCCACCCGACCCCTCGGCCCGCCGGGAGGGGCCGCTACACCCCCTGGAGTTCCCACCTGGGGTGCCCGCCGTGACCCCAGGGGCAGCCTCAGGGAATGGAGGTCAGTAACCCAGGCTGGACGCACACCCTCGGGTCCCCCTCACTCCACGGGGTCCAGGGCTGTGCCTGGCCCGAGCAGCCGCCAGCAGGGGCAAGGACTAGGAAGCTGCTCTCGCAGAGCCCCGAGGCTGTGCGACCTTCTAACTGTATTTCACGCTTTGTCTCGCTTCCCCAAGTGGCAGAGGGCCCCTCCGACGCCACCCTGCCAGCAGAGGCCGCGCCCACGACACCCCAGCTGGTCTGCAGGGGGAGATGGCTTCCGAGAGGCTGACGGAGTGATGAGGCTGGGAACGAGCCCGGCCAGCCCAAACGTCCACCTTGGCCCGAGTCAGCAGCGCCGCCAGCCGCCCTCGCCTGTGAGGGAGCTGGGCTGCAACGGCGGCGCCCCGACTTCCAAGGCGAGCTCCCGCAGGGTGGCAGCTCCCCGGGGCTCACACCTGCGGCCCCAGCGGCCACGCTGTGAGGAAGCCCCAGTTGAGCTGCGGGAGGGAGGGCCCTGCTGCCGCCAGCCACACCACTGCGCCCTTTCTTCCAGCCACCCTCTGCCCAGCACCCCCCAGAGACCCTTCCTGAGAACCGACACGGCCAAGGAGGCAGGGAGGGGGCTGTGAGCCCGCCCCACACAGAGCAGCGAGTCCTGCCCGCGTGCCTCTGAGGGGGCTTGACAGAAGCACCCAGGTAATGCGCGGGCAGAGTGGGGTCCCGCTGGGACTGCTGTCCTCCAGAAGGAAGACAACAGCTCCCGCGAAGACGGAGAGGGACGAGGCGAGGCTTGTCCACAGGAGGACGCCAGGACGGCCAGAGCCCCGAGGCGAGGCAGCCCCAGGGCTTCCTCCAGCCGCAGGGGCCCCGTCCGTCCACGAGGCCGCTCCGCGTGTCGCCTCAGACGGGGCAGCCCTGGCACGGGAGCAGGGGTGATTCCATGGTTGCCGGCTTGAGCCGCCAGAGCCTGGGGTGATTTGTGCCCAGTACCAGCCGGCTGGGAGCCCCCACAACCTCAGCGCCCAGCAGGCAGGAATCATGGCGCACACGTGCCGTGGTCTCGGTCTGCCCAGAGCCAGTATCTGCTGGCCAGCACCTGGCCTGGCGGCCCCTGTGCCAGGCCCACCCCAGAGAACAGAGACCTGGGTGCAGAGAGCCAGGCCCCCCACCCAGGAGCGCCCTGGCGTCCGCTGCCTGCCTGGCCCGGGCGGAGCCCGCGTGGTGATGCGTTTCCTGAGAGCGGCACAAACAGGAAAGTTGGTGCCTGAGCGCTTTTATGGGCACCGAACACGAGGTTTTGGAGGAGGGAAGGCTGGACGCCAGATAATGCGTGTGGACTGCTGGGCACAAGGGGAAGCCCATCTGCTTTTGCGTTTAAGTGAGACGCACAATTGGGTAGACGTTACGGGCATCTGCGGTGGGGAAGCTGAAGACAAGTCGGCCTTGAGTCCCGGAATGTCCCTTGCAGAGCAGGGGCCCCAGGAGCAGCGGCAGGAGCCTGGGGACTTTGAGGGGTCGTGGCACCACCCCCCAGGCAAATGCTGCCTCCCGCCCGAAGTGGAGGGGCCTACAGAATTTGATCTGTCTTCTGCGGGCTCAGTGGGCACAGTGCAGGCTCACAGCTGGTGCCGGGGCTATGTGCAAAGGCCTGGGTGAGCACCCAGCTGGGGCATCCGGCTGTGCCCTGGAGCCTGGGAACCTGAAAGTGAGGAGCAGGGGCCGAGAGAGGATGGACCCATAGCCAGGCCGACCTGACGTAACCCCATCCCTTCTGCGCCCCCAGGGAAGCCCTGCTGCGTGGCCGCCCCGTCCTGTCCTCCGTCCTCCGCAGTGTCCGTGGGCCCTTGGATTTGCTGAAGGGACCCAGCGGCTGCCTTCGTTGCCTGGGGGAGGCGCATCTTCCATTTTCCGCTTCAGGGCTGGGGGGCGGGGCCGCCACGCTGCCCGCCCCTCCCCGCCCGCAGGCCCGCTCCGCCCTGAGACTGTCGGCTGGGCTGGGGGCACCTGCACGGCTCCAAGTCTGCCGTGCTTCTCTGGATGCCTCTCTAGACGTGGGAGTTTGCTGGGTCAGGAACAGGACTCTTATGGCCCTGATGCACATTCCGGAGCGTTTCCTGGGGACGGCACACATCTGCGCCCCGGCGCCACCGCCAGCAAGCCCTGCTGGGCTTTGCCGTCCAGGGGTGAGTGTGCTGCTGCTAACCAACAGGTGTGAGAGGCCCGAAAACTGCAGTCAGGACCCTCTGTGTCCAGGAACAGTGAAAACACACATGCATGCACACGCCTGCACGCACACATGCACACGGACTGAGGCTCGAGCTGCTGGAGCGCCCTCAGCCAGGGCCAGCGTCTCCAGCTGCAACCACACCGAGCTGATTCTTAAAGTCACGGTTTCCACTTGTTTTTATTTATTTATTTTTCTGTGTGAGAAACGCTTTTCTTCAGCTCAACAGAACGTGGAAGTCTGAAAAAACCTCTCCTTCTGCAGAGGATGTGAGCTGGCTCCAGGCCAGCGCGCGACTTCTCCCTCGTAAATACCTCCCTTTCCCGTCAGGGCCCTGAGATAAGCCCCCAGGGCTCTGGGGGAGGCCGAGCCCCTTCCGCGTGCTGCAGACCCGGGCTGGCGCCGCGGCTGACCACGGCCCTGGGCCAGCGCCGGGGCCCTGTGGCCACCCATGTCCAGCTCCGCGGTGTGCGCAGGGGGCGTCGGCTCCCAGTCTCGGGCGGGGGGTTCTGCTGAAACCCACAGCAGGCCAGGTCTCCCCAGGGCCCCGTGCGCCCCCGGCTCTGCCTCAGAGGCTCAGGCCTGCAGGCGGGGCCCGCATGGAAAAGGAGAAAGCACCTGGGGCAGGCGTGGCCATCGAGCCTGACGAGGGCCAGCGTGCAAATACCCGGGAGCCTCACTCAGCAGCAAGAAACCACCCACCAGAGAGAAAGTGGGCGCAGAAGCGGAATGGACGCCCCAGAGCAGACAGTACACAGGAGCAGGCGCTCGGGTGCCTGCCCCGCCCCCGGGGAGACGCCTCTTGCTCCGGGGTGCCGGGCGTCAGGAGGGCGAGGCTGGACGTGGGCACAGCGCAGTGGAGGCTCCAACAGTGACAGCTGAAGCCCTGGGCCCAGCAGCCCGCGGCCCTCAGGGCGGCCGAGCTGCAGACACCAGGCGATCCGCCTGCCTGTGGGGGGGGGTCGGCTAAGGCCACGGGCACGCCCGCACTGCCCCCTGAGAGAAGGGCCACCCGTGACGGCGAGGGGCCTGCGGGGCCGCGCTGCCGAGAGAAACAGACGCGGGCGGCAGGACTCAGAGAGCCAGACTCAGAGCAGGCGGGCAGGCAGGGAGCCGGGCCGGGGGCTGCCGACAGCGGGCGTGAGCGCAGACGCCGGCCGGGCCGGGCGAGAGCGACCACACCGTCCGCTCCCAGTCAGATGTGGTAAGAGGGCGGAGAAAGAAAGAAACTTCCACGGGATTTTCAAGAACAGGAGGACGGAAGCCGGCGCCGGGAATGTCCACAGCAGAGGCGCGGCCGGGTTCGCGGCAAAACGGCCTGGCGGGCTCGGGGGCGTGTGAACTACACCCGAAGACCCCAGCTGCGCAGAGACGCAGAGAAGCGCATCGCGCGTGTCCCGGGACCCAGGCCGCGCAGGCGCAGGGCAGCGCGAGGGACGGCCACGCCAGCACTCCCGCGGCAGCGCCCTCGCAGCAACGGCCGCCCTGCGGGTGCAGACGCTCGTCGACCTTCTCAAGGCCGCTGGACTCGGGGCTGACGCCCGCGGGGCCGCTCGGGGCCCTCCGGGTGCCACTTTGGGCGTCTCCGCGGGCCCTGCGCCTCTTCACGGGCCCCAGCCTCCCACGCAGGAGGGGCCCTGGCCCGCCCACGGCCGCTCCGCCCTCACCTCCCTCTCCCTCCCGAGCGCCCCACCAGCGGGCGTGTGCACCCCCCAGCCTGCTCCCCGGAGCCAGCCCTTAGCCAGGGTGGACGGGCGGGCGGCTCTCCCGGCTCGCCGCGCCTCTCGAGGCCCCCAGCAGGGCTCGGCTGTGCCTGGGCTCCCCGTCACTCCCCAGCCCTGGTCGGGACGCCCTCTCGCTGCACGCTGGTGTCCCTCAGAGCGGGACGCGTCCAGACCTCGACACCCGGACACCCGCTGGGCAGCAGCTGGGGTGGGAGGGCTGGTGTCAGCCCGAAACTCAGCCCGTGCCTGAGCTGGCGGGATCGGGGCGGGAGGTGGGCAGAGACGGAGGGGCTGCTGGGCGGAAAGAAGGACGGGGGATGAGTGACCACAGGGCCGATGGGCACTGGTGGCCGCTGTGGGCGAGGTGGGAGGAAGCTCGGTCTCCCCAGACCGGGGGCAGCCAGGGGCAACCAACCTTGTGCAAAAGCCCTTTGCGTTCCCCCATGACCCCCCGGCCCCAGGAGGCTCCACGCCCCTCTCTGAGTGCGTCTCTGGGGTCCAGGGCACTGTGGGCCCCGCCCCTTCTGCCAGGGCCTAACACCTCAGGTCCTTATTTTGGGGACTGGAGACAGAAAACCCCACGGCACCTGGTGAGGTGTGGACGTCCAGCGTGGCTCAGAGAGAGGAGGTGAAGCCACCCCTGAAATCGGGGTCTTGCACCCAGGGGCCTGCGCGCCTGAAGTGGACCCTTCAGCGAGTTCTGGCCTCTGCATCCACCGCCTGCTGGCAGCTCGGCCCAACCACGTCCCCAGAAGGCGAGCGGTTCCTGCGGGTTCACGCTGTCTGGCTGGAGGGTCTCTCCCTGAGGGCCCCGCTAAACGGAGAGGGTGGGCTGACACCGACTGCGGCGCTGGGAACAACGGCCGGGGCTGCGGGGGGCAAAGGACAACAGGCCGGGCCGGTCAGCCCAGACAGCCGGCTGACTGCAGGCTCAGAGCCGTGACCGGGGTCTGAGGGGTCGGTGTGCACTGGCTACATGGGGGAGCTTGGCCACAACTTTGCTAGATTCTACCCAGCAGCTCTGGGGCGGCTTCCCCTTCGGGCCCCATCGGATGGTGACCCGGAGGCACAGAGAGGGCGAGCGTCTGCCCCGGCCACACAGCGCCTTGGCGGAGACCACGCCCCACCGCCCGCCCTGCCCGCCGCGGCGCGCGCCCGCTCTGCTCTCGGCCCTTCCAGGGACCATCACGGCCAGGGAGAGCAGGACTGGCTTTCTCCCCGGAAGAGGCGGCCCGCGGTGCAGCTGGCTAGCGGAGCGGCCCCGGCGGGTCGCTGCCTTCCGGGTCAGGAGGACCGCGGGTGGGCCCTGCCTCTCCCTCCCAGCCGCGCAGCCCAGGCTGCCCCACGCCGTCCTCCGCCTCCCGCCCCCACCAGGCCGCCCCGCGGCATCTCCCCTCTCGCTCAGCGACTTCGGTCTTGAAAATGCACAGGCCCACGTTCCCATACAAGGTGCTGCTAGAAACAAGGCCCCCCCCCCCCCCCATCAGCCGCGGCTTCCTTCTGGAGCTTTCCCACTCGGCGGGAGTTAGGATTCGCATCCTGCTGGCGTGGCCACCCCAGGGCGGGGCGCGGGACAGCCGCAGCGCGCGGTGGCGGGAAACACCCATCCGTCCAAGCCGGTTTACCCGCGGCCCCGGCCCCGCGTTCAGCAGACGTGAGAGCAGCAGAAACGCGAGGGAGGCGCGTTAGGGTAAATTACTGCCTCTGGAAAGAGGGAGTGTCGTAAAAACGCTAAAAGGGAAAGTAAGTATTTACGACTCAGCCGCTGGAGACGCATCTCCAGGCCCCCGGCTGCAGGTCGCTAGGGCTGCCCGCGGGTGTGGCTCGTGCCGGGGGCTCGGGGCCTGGCGGTGGATGGTCCCGAGAACGAGGGGCGGGCAGCGTGTGGCGCTGGCCTCGGAGCCTCGTCTGGCTCCATCCACTGTGCCTGCCTCACAGGTGCCAGAGGGGTGACGAGAGAGCCTGGCCAGGAAGGGGGCTCTGCCGCGCAGCCCACCCGCCCCGAGCGGTCCCACCCTCTGCCGTCGCTGCGTGGAAGTCACGTGTCCCATGAGTCCCGTTTGAGAGAGTCAGACCCACTTCCTGCCACCTCGGAGAGCCCACGGCAGCCGAGGACGGGGGCAGCGACGGAGACGCCCGTTCCGCTCTTGTGGGATGGACCCCGGGGCGCTCGATCGAGGCAGGGTCCCGGCCATACCCCAGCCCCCAGGGTCGGTGGGGGCTGGGCCTCTGGGTGGTCAGCTGGGGCTCGGCCCTAGGAAGGCTGCAGCCGCCGGCCAGCACAAGGGCCTCGCGCTCCCCCAGGTTCCAGAGCTGCAAATCCCGGTGGCTCGTAAGTTACCTGGGGACAGTTGGGCATCGCTTGACCCCATGTGACGCGAGCCCCTGCAGCCAGGGGTACTCCCGCCCTGCCCAGGCGGCGAGCTCACTCCACGACGCCCTCGCACGCCAGCACCCGCGGACTCGCCCACCACACGCCTCCCAGTGGCGTCTGCGACCTGACCCACGGCGGTCTTCTGCGGGGCGACCCCAAGGCCACCAGCCCCGTCATGGCCACCTCCACCACCCCACCTCCGCCCGCGCCTCCCCAGCTCCAGCATGTCTCCCAGGCTCACCCCAGCGCCCTGACTGGGGCCACCCCGCTCAGTCAGCCGCCCTTGCCTCGCAGAGGGAGACACTGAAGCCAGAGGCCGGGGCTTCCAGGCTGCCCCCGGAATGGGAGCGGCCGAGCAAGAACCCGCCCCACTGCCCTGCGGAGCCCTGCCAGGAGGGCTGGATACACCCTGATTTATTTACTTTATGGCTTAGATTTTTGTGAATCCGGACTTAAACCATAAACTCCTACAATGATTGAGGGACCAGCCTTAAGGGCAAAGCCTCTGTGTCAAGCTGCTTTGTATGTGTGTGTGGGGGGCCGGCTGGGGTTCAGATGAGCCGGAACCTTCTGCAGACCCGGGTCAGCTGCCCATCTCCAAGGCAGGTAGATGGGCTGAGGCGAGGGCCGGGCACCGCCCCCCAGGGCAGACTGGGGTTCTGGGGGCACCCCCGCACAGCACACCCATTTCTTTGATCCCCCCACGCTGCGGCAGCATTCGAGCCTGTCGAGTACCCTCCTTGCCCTCAAGGTGTGTTGAAAGCCGACTTCTGCTCTCAAGACTCAGTTCTGCTGCCTAAAATAATTCTCCAGGATGCTGGCAAGGGACTCGGACACTTCCTGCGAGTGTTCAATTCACATTCTCCCAAAAATAACACGACGCTGTTGACACCTGCACTTTCCAATGCTTCCTCACCCGCCACGGGGAGATTAATGGGCTCCATCCACAGGGGCCTCTGACCCCACCTCTGAAGCCGGGGACTCAGGAAATGGCTGGCGAATCCAGATCATAATCCCAGGATTCCGACATTCCTCCTCTTGCCCCTTTGCAGCCCAAAAAATGCCCCCGTCGGGACGGAATTACGACTCTCAAGGTTTTGATAAGATTCTGAGCAGATGACTCCGAGCTCCCAGGGAGCAGGGCACACACGCGGCGTGAGGGCCCCGGCGGCAGCGCGGCAGGGCGGAGAGGCCGGCGGACCCGGAGGACCGGCCGGCAGCAGGGAGGACAGAGGACGGAGAGCAAGTACGGAGGCAGCCCCCGCTGCAGCTGCGGGGCGCGGGCAGGAGCGCGCACACGTGGGAGGCGCCGGCCGCAGGGTCACCTCACGCGCTGGTGGGCGGCGAGCCCCCGGGGAGGACACAGTCGGGGCACCTTCCCGGCAGAGCCGCCCGCACCCATGGGCTCTTTCCATCCCTGCCGAGAGGTGACGGCCGGCCGCCCGGCCCTCCTGCTCACTGGGGGTGTGGCTCACCAACCCCCCCCAGCGCCCTCGCCACAGCACAGCAGCCACGTTTCGCAGGGTTTAGGGAGAAGAGGCCCAGTCTGGCCGCCGTTACTGCTTATTGCGTCTGGACCCAAAAGAATCGCATCCCCGGGCCCCCGTGGCCTCTAGCACCAGCACTGGCCGAGGCGGCGCGCAGAAGTGACGGCCACCGTCCACTGGGGCCGTTCCGGGCACCGCGGGCTGCTCCCCTCGGTCTGGGCAGTCTGGGCGCCCCTGCCCGCCTGACCTGAGCAGAAAACCTGGCCCCGAGGTGCGGCTGGCGCCCCCACCTTCTGGGTGTCTCTCAGTCGTGACCAAGACCGAGGGACGGACACCCCCGCCCACCTTCGTCCCCACGTACCACGTCTCAGTCACCCCACCCCCAAAGCCAACACCTGCGCATCTTGTTCCTCCTCAGCATCCAGACAGTCCCCCACGCCAAGTATGAGCCGCAGTTCAAACAGCGCCGCCTCGGGCCCTCCGCCAGACCCACAGGGACGGGCAGCCGTGGGGCCAGCCGGGAGTGGGGAGCTGCGCGTGGTAAGCGCCCCAGCAAGCAGCGGGTGCTTTTTGAGCATTTCTGTTATAAATGTGAAGTATGTCATCTGTAAATATAAAGGTTAATTGCTATTTTTAATGGACTTTGGGGCAAACAAGGGAGATAATCTGGGCCGAGTCCCTTGAGGATGTTGCATGGAGGGGGCCCTGCCGGCCCACGGCTGCCCCTCATCACACGCCCCTCGGGATCCACCCCTCACCCCAACGTCCCGACGCCCCAACACCAAGGGCTCAGGCGCATGGAGTGAACACGGTGTCTCCACTGAAGCCGAGAGTCACACATGGAAGCCACAGGGTCTGTGTGTGGCTGAGAGTGTCCTCGCGTGGCTGCTGCTGCACACATGCAGACACACCCACCCTCACAGTTTGTCCAGACGCGTCCCCAGAAGGCCACGCAGCCCTGGGCCGACACCTCCATGCCCCCACCCCCTGCGCCACTCACCTGCCTCTCGCCGCAGGTCCCCGGCTCGGCCCATCAGCCCAAAGGGGGCCAGTGTGTCCAGTACTTCCCGGGTCCGCGTGGCATGTTGGGCTCCGGCGGACGTGAAGGCTGCCACAGCCGTCATGGGCTCAGGCCAGGCCTTGCTGCACCCCATTCCTCACAGATGGGCCCAGCTGGTCCCCTCCACCTGCTGCAGCGCTGTCACCCGCCCTTTGTGCACAGGTCACAGGTGCTGTGGGGGAGCCGCCCGGGCCCCCTCCTGCTGCCTTGATCTTCGCAGCACCTGCTACGGCCTGACTTCTGGAGGGCCGGGGGCCCAAGAAGTGTCCTGGTGGGGGGCATTCGCTCTGCTCCGCGGTGGCCCCGAGACAGTGCAGCCCTAAGACAGCGCTGCCAGCGGCGTGTCCACCAGGTGTGGGCGGGGCCGTGCTGGCCAAACCCCCAGCGTCCGCGAGCAGGTGTGCAGGTCCTCTTGTGCCACTTCACAGACAAGGCGCTTAAGGCCGCATGGGTCGGCCAGAGCCCATGTGTGACTCCCGGGTTCAGTGGAGATGCCATGTTCACTTTGCACGTGCCTGGGCTCTTGGTGTTGGGGCATTGGGGCGAGGGGTAGAGCCCAAGGGGTGGGTGGTGAGGGGCAGCCGTGGGCCGGCAGGTGTGCGTGGCCCGAGGGTGCCCTGCAGACCTGCTGTCCAGCACACCCACCAGGGCCGCTGCCCCAGAGGAAACCAGGACCCGCCAGGCTGCCACTTCAACACACCGGCTTCCTCGGAAGTTCCAAATTAGTTCTGAACGCTGGGCCGGGTAAGCTGAACTGAGCTTTTTTTGTAGTGATTTCCAGCAGCGAGGGAGAGGTCGCCATGGAGGCCTATTAGCAGGAGCTATTGTTCGGCATCTCGGCCCCAGGGCTCGCAGGAAATCCACAGCAAGGTGAAGGCCGAGGCTGCCAAGTCTTTGAAAGCAGTTCCTCCTCCGCAGCTCCTCACCGGAGCCAAGTCCACCCAGACTTCCCGGGCACTTTCTGCAGCACAAAGAGAGAAAACCGTCTGGGTCAAACACAGCACCGTGCCCGCCATCCCTCGGAGGCCAACGCGCTTGCGGCGTGCAGTATGCGAAGCCGCAGAGCACCCCTGGGCCTGCGTGCACCCCGGGACTGGGCGGGAGGTTCCCAGCACCGTGGGGACCAGTGTGGCGCGGGCCGGCCGGCGGCAGTGCTCAGGCTGCGTGGGGGCTAGCGAAGGTCGGGGGCGGGGGTACCCTCTCCCCCTCCCTCCCGACCCGGGCTCATTGTCGGCTGCGTGGCTTGGAGTGCAGCTGGCTGCGTGGGGCCCCCTCCACAGCCCACAGGGTGCGGGGTGGCACCTCTCAACAGCAAGCTCCAGGCCGACAGGGTGCCCAGGTGGAGAAATCCTGCTGTGTGACAGGCGCCCGGCTCCCCCTTGGGGTGCATGGGAACGTTCTGCGCGCCACGTGATCAGAAAGACGGACGCTACTCCATGGACAAGGGGAAAGGCAGACCGTGTGAGATCTGAGGGGCTCTTTCGTCCTTTCCAATCTCTTCAAATAAAAACCGTGCATTTTGCTGCAATCAGTTAAAAAGTGCAAAAAAAAAAAAAAAAAGAGCCGTGAGGCTGCTGGACAGGGCAGGAGCTGTCCACGAGGAGCCACAGCCCTGGCCCCACTCCTGCCCATGGGCTGTGCCCGGCCGCTCTTCTCCCTGCACCTTGGGGCCACCCTGGAGCTGACGCCCCACTTCCTTCGCCCGTCCTCCCCTGGCCAACATCCTGCATCTGTGACAGAAGATGCTCGCAGCTCCAGGGCTCCCAGGGGAAGCGGGCCGTGCCTGTGGCCGAGGGCCCTGCGGCAGTACGGCTGCCCGTCCTCGGGCCGCAGGCCCCTGGGGCGTGTCTCAGCAGAGACCCCTGAGAACCCGAGGCTGCACATGGCCACGCCCGGGGGTTTTCATTCTCTAGGTTTTGCTTATCACGATTTTCTAATTTTTCCCTAAACATTTTATTTTTTTTTTATTTTTTTTTATTTTTTTTAATAGAGGCATGCTTTATTTATTTGTTTGCTGGTTTGTTTGTTTTGTTCTGTTCATACATGCACTGGGTACAGTCAGAAGCGCGGGAGGGTGAGAGAATTCACCAGAGCCAGAGCGGGGAGCAGAGCAGGCAGAAGGACCGAAGCACACTGCTGAGGGGAGCAGCGGGCGGCAGGAGAGGTCTGCACGCCATGTGGGACCCTCCTCCGGTGGCCCTAAACATTTTAAATAACACACTCAAAGATGCACCGAGAGAAAGTCTCCCGGACAGGCGGGCAAGGGCAGCGCGGGGGAGGGCAGCTAGCCGGTCACGGCGAATGGGGGTGATGGGCGAAACGAGACAGCGGCTCCCCTTCATAAAGAAGCTGTGTAAAGTCCCACCCAGGTGGACTCCACGAGACAGGAAGCCAACGACCTGCCTCTCTCTGCAATCGCAGCTCATGTTCCTTCTGGCACGTCCTTGATGACCGGCCACGTGGGCACCCCGGTCTGCCAGAAGCTGCAGGGGCACCCCGCGGGGGAGCAGGCAGGCAGGGAGGCAGGGTCCCGCTGGCCACGCTAGTAACACAGCAGCAGCCGGGGTGGGGGGCGGCCGGTGCCAATCTCGGTGCTTAAACATTGTTCCTGGGCGGCTGCACTGCCCACAAAGCGCCCCTGAGGTGGATGCTGGCACCTGCCACGGACTCGTTGAGGGCTCTGGATCCCATTCCACATAGGGAATGAGCTGGGCAAGGAGCTGGGCAAGCAGGGCCACAGTGGGGCATGGTGCCCCATGGCGGAGCCGGGCCTGCCCCGCGCTGCAGCATACCCGCCTGTTGTCGGGGAGCACAGCCCGTGCTGCTGGAGGAGCCTGCCCAGCTCTCTGTGGCCCAGCACCCCTGGGCTTCCCAGCCAAAGGAGCAGCTGCATGAGGCGGGGCTGCCACGAGCTGCCTGGAGCATTCTGGGAATTGCGCAGCCTGCTCTCTCCTGCAGGCAGTGAAAGTTCAGCTAACGGGAAGGGTTGACTCAAGGGATAAAGACCCACCACCTCAGGGAAGAGGACTCCTGCTCTCCTGCCTTCCTGACAGAGGGTCCTGGACTTTGTAACGTGTCACCTGGGTGTCAAACAGCACACATCAGCCCCCGGGGACCTCAGCCAAGAGGAGCAGGCGGGTGCAAGGCAGGGCGGGGAGGAGGGTGGGAGGCGTGGCCGAGCCCCGGCAGCCGTCAGCATGGCCGACTGCGGAGAGGCCCCCGGCTCGGCTAGGCACTCACAGGCGGCCTTCTGCCTCCTCTGCCCACTGACTGCATTAGGCCCGAGCATCCCCCCCAAGCCCTGGTATGGAGGCTGCAGACACAGGCTGGAGAGGAGGAGCCGCTCGCCCGGGGTCACGGTGGTGCATCTGTCAGGATGGCTGAGGCTCTGCTGCAGTAACAAACAGCCCTGCCACCTGGAAGGACAAAGGTTCAGTCTGGCACCTGCCAGGTATCCATTTGGGTCTCTGGCACTGACAGCACCTGGGGGCCCTGCTAGTAGCTGTGGCTGGGGCTTGGGGGGGGTCCCGAGGGCCTCCAGTCAGGAGGCCCAGAAAACATCACACCAGTGATTCGACGGCCAGTCTGGTCACTTGGGCCAGCCATGGGGATCCTGCCATGCACCCAGACACTCAGGAAGAAGAACCGGGGAGACCGGCGACACCTGTCAAGTATCCCCACTGCTAGTGGTGAGGGAGGGCCAAGCCCGAGCCACCTGCATGACTAGCGCCGAGGGGCGGGTTCCAGCAGGCGCCTTCCTGCAGCGCTACGGGCCCATCCGTCTGGCGGCGGGCACGTCCGACAGCCCTGCTCCTCCTGGGGATGGGCGCGCCTCAACGGAGCCCTCACTGTCCTCTCAAGCACAGCAAACTTCCTCCTGACATGAAAACAGATCTTGTCAAGAGGAGCAGGCTTCCCGGGGAGCAGGCAGGTATTCCCTCCGCAGGCTGGCGAGGGTCAGGCTCAGCTCTGTGCCAGCTGCATGCTGGCAGGGAGGCTTCTCTCTCTGTGGGGTCAGCCAGGGGCCAGGCAGCTGCACCCCAGGAGGCCACGGAGGGGTCCTCTTCAGCCGTCCTCTGGCTGCATCACCTCTGGGGACGATCTCCCCAGGGGACTGGAGCTGCCTCCACCTGGGTCAGCACTGCAGCCGGGCCTCACCAGGTCTCACCTGGGAGAGCCGCGGAGCTCACCTGGACGCCGGCAGAAGGGGAGGCAGGCGCAGGTGTCTTGTGTCCCACAGAACCTCTGGGGAGGGCTTCCATATGAAAGGAAGAAGAGGGCCTGCTGCCCCCCTCATCCCCTCTACCTGGTTCTCAGGGAAACCCCAACACCGATTTTGCATCCGCCCGGGTCTTCGGCCTGGCCTACTGCCTGCCGAGGTGGCTCTAGCCCCTCTGCTGCCCCGTGGCAGGTTAGCCAACTGGGGCATGACAAAACGCCACACATTGAGCAGCTTCAAGCTTCGACAGCCATCCAGAGGCGGGAGGTCCAAGGTCAAGGTGGTGACCAGGTCAGTTCCCCGAGAGCCCTCTGGCTGGCAGACAGCTGCCTCCTCCCTGCGTCCTCAGAGTGGAAAGAGAGTGGCCGCCCCCTCTGCCTCTTCTTGAAAGGCCACTCACCCCATGCTCTGGGCCACCTCCCTGACCTCCTCTCGCCAGGGGACCCTGGGCCTGCCTGCCTCACCCCGCGGGAGGCTGGGACACCCCCCTCTGGGGCGGGGGAACACGACCTGGTCCACAGCGAGCGCTTGGAAGCGCCTGATGTCCAGTCCAAACCCCTCCTCCCCACAAGCCTCTGGTCCGGCCTCACCAAGGTCCTGCAGACACAGGACACGACCCCATTGTTCCTTACAGGTTAGCTGCTATTTCCATGATTGATTACACGCGGGGAGAGGAAGGAAAGCCAGCGCCCTCCGCTGAATTCCACCCAGGTTGATGAATAAACCTCCTTTTGCAGCCGCCGGAGGAGCTGATGTATAGGAATGCAAATTTGTTACAAGCCAATGACCAGTTAGTTCCCTGGCGGTTCCAAATAACTCCAGGGCGCCCCAGCCCCTTCCACCAGTCCCCCTGCCAAATCAAACACTCCGTCCCCTTGCTGAGAGCGCACCCAGACACTGGGGGGCAAAAATAGAAGAGAAACCGGCCAGGGCCGCCCTCCCAGCCGGCCAGCCTCCCCGGGCAGGGCAGGAAGGCTCAGCAGGCCCCAGGCGGTGTGAAATGGTATTCATGAGCTCAACCTCCACCAGACCTGCCAACCTATTTTGGGGACTAGGGGATAAATGGCCGCTCAGAGCAGTTCCCAGTTCTCTGTATAAATGTGATTTCACACTCCACTCAAACTGCCCCAGGAACTCGCAACAAAAAATGGGTGCTCAGACGGGCTCCCCCATGAACAGCTCCTTGTGCCTCACAGTCGGCGGCTTGGAAAGTTACTGTTCCTGCCCTTTCAGGAACGGATCCGAGCAGGCTGGCACCCCAGCGGAGGCCGCTGAGCCCATGTTCCTCCAGCTCCGTCTCTGGTGCGAGGCACCTCACCGCCAATGCTGCTCCTGCTGCCCCAGAGTCCGCCCGTTTAAACCTTTCTCTGTCTTCCCAGCCCGCTCAAATTGCCACCTCCTCCTGGAAGCCCTCCCTGACCACCCATCCTGCCCTGTTCTCATCTCTGTCAACGTCCTGCCTCATCCTTGCTGCCCCAACAGGCTGCTCCACCAGGCTCTCTGAGCCCTTGTAAGAAGGGCAGCCTGCGCAGAATTACAGAGCAATGGTGACTCCAGCTCAGCTCACCCTGAGCTGCATCGCCAGGGCAAGCCACAAACTTGTCTGCCCCAGATCCCCACTGGTAAGAGGGTCAGATAACAAGGACGGCTGAGGCACAGGGGCTGGGCCCCAGCTCCGAGCTAGTGGTGTCCGCGTGTCGGCTCCCAGCTCTGCTGTGGTCCCCGCAGGCCCTCTGCCTCCCCAGCTCCAGAAGCGCAGGTCTCGCAAGACACTGGAGGATCAGGGGAGGGGCGGGGCACGGAACTGGGGCAGGCCTCGCTCTGTCCAGCTTAAGGACCTGGGACACCATCTGGGGAGCCAGGCAGGACCTGGGCAAGGGCATGACCAGCTCAGACACAGTCTGGAAAGTGGGTGGGGCCTGCGACCTGGTGCCCAGGGCTGCTGGGGGAGGAGAGAGGTCGAAGGCAGAGTGCCAGGCCGGGGAGGAGGGCGATGCTGAAGGCACAGCTCTAGGCCCAGGAGGGAACACGGGTACAAGTGCCGGTGCGGGGCCCCACCCTGTCCAGGGCTGCTCCCCTGACGCTGAGCAGCCCACCCCCCAATCTGCAACATGGACAGAACAGAAAGCCCGGAGAGAGGGCCAGAGGGGAACGGGCCGGGGACTGGGCAGGAGCATCCTGGCAGGGCAGTGGCCGCGCGGCTGCTGGCATGCACACAACGGCCCTGACAGTCACTGGGCACACGGTGAGACCTAGGGGACGCCCCACATCCAAGGCCTACGGCTTCAGTGAGGCCCAGGGGAGGCAGAACGGGCAAGGGCTGCTCCGTGGGGGGCAGGGGTGGGGCTGTGTGACCGTTTTGGGGGGGTTGCTCTGTGACCAGGGTCGGGGTGAGTTTCTCTGGCTCTCGGAGCAGAGCCTGGAGAGCGGCCACATGGGGCGAGCACGCCGGGGCCGGGGGCTGGTGCGGGGCCTCTGGAAGCTGCGCCCGGCATGGGCCCTTGGCCGCAGCCACCGGGAAAACACAGACGCCACAGGAGAGCACACGCCGGGTGTCTGGGCTGCGGGAGCTGGGCGCCGAGGCCCTGGCTTCCACGTCTCTGTGGGGTCTGTCCCTGCTGGGTGCTGGGTTCTCAGAGCCCCTCCCTGCGGGGCCGTGGGTGGGGTGTCCAGCCCTCCATGCAGGCACGTGCTGGCCCTGGGAGCAGGCCAGAGGGTAGGGCAGTGCCAGGTGGGCTCAGTGCGGCTGCCGCTGGAGTGAAGGGGTCAGCCTCGCACAGACGGGAACACGTCGGTGTTTGGACACTCCCTGCGGCCCTGGGGCTGAGGGTCTGGCTGTGGGCGGGCACTTGGCTAACCTGGAAGTGGGGGGCCTCACACAGCTTCTCCCCGCTGGGCCACAGGGGCTGACCACAGCCTTCTCTCCAGGGCATCCTCTCTGCTCGTGGCTCTTGTGGGTCCCAGTTCCTGATCCCTTGGCCCCCAGAGGTGGTCCTTTTATTACACTCCTTCAGCTGTCTCCTGCCAGGCGCTGGCTGGCCACCAGCTGGCCAGCACTTGTAGGGACCCCTCATCATTCCTCCTGGACCGGGGTCTTCTCTGTGTTGGGGGAACCCCTGCCCTTGCGCTGTGAAGAGCAAGGAGGAGGAGCCCGAGGAGCTGAGGGCAGTCACTGATGGAGGAGCTGAGGGCAGTCACTGCCCCAGACTGTGGGGCTCCTCTGTCAGACACATCACCCTGGACCCTAGGGACCGTCCTGCTGGACGGGCCTCGCAGCCCAGACCCCCTTTGAGGAAGAAGGCCCTAGTCCCAGCCCTGAGACACACTCTTTGGGGACGTCCGCAGCAAAGCACACCTCGCCAAGGCCCAGGCCTGACTGGTGCGGCCTCCACATCCAGCCACTGTGGTCAGTCACAGGGCATAAGGCCTGGCCCTGCCGCTAGCTCGCTCTCCACGGCCCTGGAGGCCAGCCAGCCGAGCGCCCTGCGGGGAGGCTGCATCCCAAGGAACCGTCCCTCACTCACCTTCCCCTAAGCCCAATTCTGATCCCCTCACCCCGACTTCCAAGCCTGCTCCCCGATAATAAGCCCCGGCCCCAGGCAGCTCCTCAGCTTGCTGGCCTGAGCTGGAGCCGTCCCCTCGCCAGGAGGCGGTGCGGGCAGGGCCCCGGGGGCCCGTGGTGGGCGGTACGCGTCCATCCGCGGAGCCTCAGCCCTGATCCTGCAGCCCCTGAGTGACGACTCGCTCCGGAAGGATCCGCTAGTAAATTCCTCTGCTTTTTTTTATCAGCTGGAGATGTTTCTGGTGCTCTCGGCCGACTGTCTGCTAGTTAATGGCCAACAGTTAAATTCCCCCACCGCTAGCCGAGCTTCGGCAGGCCTCACAGATGCCCATAAAAGGGCTGCGGGCCCCGGCCCTCCCTCACCTCAGCCACCGCGGGCTCCTCTGCGTATTCAGATCACGCAGATCTGGGAGGGCGTCCACGCCACCTCTCCGGGCCTCAGAGGGCTCTGCTGAGCTCTGCAGGCGCCCGGCCCGTGGCCTGTGTGTGGCCCCGTCCCCGCTGGGAGGCCGCCTGCCGCCTGTGGGAACAGCCGTATCTCTAGCGTGGTCACTATGCAGCACGGGGCTTGGCCCGAGGGCAGCATCTGAGGCATTTGGTCTATTGTTCGGGGTGCCTGGCTGCCGGGGCAGATGCCCCGCACACCTCAGGGGCAGCCTGTGTCTCGCTCACCCCACAGGCCCGAGCGGTGGGCTCTGGGAGTCACTCTCCTGCCGGCTCCGCCGCTGGGCCCTGCCCTCCCCCGCCTGGGCTGCCAGAGTGAGGAGAAGGGAGGGCAAGGCCGGGCCATGCTGCTCAGACCCCCTCACCCTGCTGCTCGCCAACCCCCGCTGGGGGTCCAGGACCCTGGCGGAGCCTGTCACACGGCGGGGGTGGCGGGCGCGTGGGAGGACGGGGCCAGGAGCTGCCATCACCACACCTGGGCTGCCGCCCGTGGGGCCCCGGGGCCGGGGGCTCGTCCAGCACAGCCCGGTGGGCCGCACGGGTCAAGGGGCGGGTGCAAAGCCGCCAGGCTCTGCGGAGGCCAGGGAGCGTTTCCAGGTGGTTCTGGCTTTTTGGAAAGCAACCTCGGCCTGGTTCTCCAGTTGAAAAGGAAGAAGAATTGGCCGGAGGAGATGCCATTTTTCTCCGCGACAGTGGAAGGAAGCGTTTTGACTGTTTCCAGGATGTCCGGAGCCGGCGGACGGATCCCCGCCCCACAGGCCCCATCCGCGCCGTGTGTTTATCTGCGGGGCCGCGCCTCCGGAGGACAGGTGTTCCGCGGCCGCCGGGGCGGGCCTGCTAGCTCGGCTGCCTGGAAATTGATGGCTCTGCTTGCTTTCCTGGGGGGAGCCGGGAGTTTCCCAGAGAAAGGTTCCACGGCCCGTGGGACAGTTTCCTGAGAAGCCCCGGATTTCCCCGTATTCGCCGCGCACAATGTATAGTATTTCAACTCCGCGACTCAGCTTGGGTTTCAGAGCCGCGAGGGCAGAGTGGAGACTGCCGCGGGGCCAGAGGTGAGGCCTGGAAGGGCTCGGCCTCTTCCTCTCGCCACAGCATTGAGGTGACACTCCCTGAGGGCAGCCGCAGGCTCCTCCTCTCCCCTGGGCCCCTGAGAACGAGTCTGGGGAGGCGGCACTGGGCTGGCAAGGGCCGCGGGGAGCAGGGGTGCCGCCCGTTGGGACCAGTCTCCGGCACCAGGCCCAGCGGTGCCCTGGGGACATGGCGCGAGGGCCAGTCAGCTCTGGACGGGAGGGGAGGGGCGGCACAGACCCTGTGGCACAGAGGACCGGCCGGCGCTCCTCGAGAAGGGGTGTCCCCAGGATGCGGGGCGTTTCCAGGCGAGAACAGGCCCCAGACCTCAGGACTGAGACCACAGCCTGGGGCTGCAGTTCTCAAGGGGTGTGCTGCTGGCACCCGGGGGTCAGCTGGGCTGCGGCAGGAGGCGGCGCTGACCCTCATGGCCCCTTATCTGTGGGAGAAGCTGGGGAGGAGAGCAGTAGAGGGCCCAGGGGCTATCGGAGCTGACCCTGTCACGGCTGGACGGGGACCAGCGGCTGAGATCCTCTCTCCAGCCAGCCCCCCAGTCCTGCCAGCTCCCTTCCCACCAGTGGGGGCTCCAGGGAGGGCTGTGAGCAGGTGAGGCTGGCCAGGGGCTGGAGTGGGGGTCAAATCCCACTCGCTCTGTTGCCTCATGGTTAGTGTCCCTGAGCTGCTCCCTCTAAGCCTCAGTTTCCCCACTTGTGGCGCAGGAATAATCAGAGATCCCCCACCCCCGGCAGAGTCAGGGGTCCCCTAACACCACTGGCTATGCTGAGCCCCTCTGAAAAGCTGGCCTGTGGGGCCGCCCAGTGCCTCTCTTCCTCCCGTCCCTGCGCAACCACGGAGCTTTAGCGACGGAGGCCAATGGTGGCTGCCTTTAGTGCCCGCTTTGCAGGCATCTTTCCCAGCCACCACACGGGAGCAGCGCAGCTGGGAGCCTCCCTCATCGCTCCCTGTGCAGCGTCTCACAGGCGAGGCCCTGGGCCAGCCTCCTGCCCTTCTCTCCCACCCCCCGCCCCCCACCCCCCTCTCCTTCCCCCCTTTCTCTCAGGCTTTTTAGACACACCAGGGCGGCCTCTCTGGTGCCTGTCCCGGGCTCTGCCCCATCTGAGTCCCCTCCCAGCTCCCAGCTCTCCGCCCCTCCCCCTGTCACCCCTGAGCTCCTTCAAGCCCCCCTGGGCTACCAGCTGACATGCTGGGGAGGCTGCAGACCCTCGCCCGTGGGCTCCCTCACTGAGCTGCCTCGGACCCAGCGGCCGCTGAGGGACAGACCCAGAGGAGGAGACCAGAGGGAGCGGCAGGCGCGGCCGGCCGGCACAGAGAGCAGGGGCTTCTCACCCGCTGAGTCTGCAGGTGGTTTGTCCTATGGCAAAGCTGGCTGAGACACGACGCTGCTCTCCCCGTGAGGCCTTTGTGGGGGTACCCTCACCTGAAGCCCTGCTCACCGCAGGCAGAAATCCTAAGTCTCAGGGGCAGGCAGACGCCAGCGAGAGCTTTCAGCCTCCTGGCTCTGTATTTCATCCACAAGTGCCCCGACGGCCTGGCAGCCACGCATGTACCCTCCCCCGACCTACTGCAGCCCCCACCACTGCTCCAGAAGGCTCTGTAGAGGCAGGGAAATGGCGGCGTGGGCTCCACTCCCGCCCCCGTCAGGCCCCGCGCTGGGGCCGGCCAAGTCACAGCCTCGTGGCCTTCCTCCACGCCACGCTGACAGGCAGCTCAGAACACTCAGGCCTAGACGCAGCCGAGCCTCCGCTGCTCGCGTGTGCTGCTCGCGAGGAAGACAGGGGCCCGGAGCCAGGCCGGCGCCTCTCGCTCTCCTAGCGATGGGGCATGAGACGCGTCTGGGTGAGCAGCGCCCCCACTGCCGAGGCCCACGGCCTCGCTGGTGCCCCGGACGCCTCCCGCCTCTCCAGAGCCCAGCGGCCCAGAGGAGCCCGCACGCCCCCAGCCGCCGTCCCCTGATGGGCGTCTGTGCGGACGCCTTCTCTCACGCTGGCACATTCAGCCGAGTCACCGCCACCGTCACCTTTCGCTCCACTGGCAACCTCAGCCTCTTTACTGGGTTTAGACGTTTATGTCTAATGGGGGGCAGGCCAGTCTTTTGGGGCTCACTGGACGATGGTGGACAGGTGAGGCTTTCGGGATGCGCAGTGTGCAGATGTCAAGTAGAACACCGTGCCCCGCAGCTCCTGTGACGTCACAGACCCGTGTCACCTCAGTAAAACATTGCCCCGAAGCTGGCTGTCCTTGCAACAAATTCCTATCATGAGCAAGATTCCTTTCCCACGTGCCCCGTAGCCAGCCTCTCCGGCGCACCCCGTCCTCCGCCCTCCCGTGACCTTTTCCAGCGGCTGGGCCCCCCGGCTTTCCCTTCCTGGGTCTACAAAGGCCGCACGCCACCTGCGCTTCTGAAGACACCTGCACTGAACGTGGCACCCCAGGCCCAGAGCGTCGCTCCTTTTACCCCTGCCCATCTTCCTCCACCGCCTCCACGGGGACTGGCTGGCAGCGCAGCCTTGCTGCTCTGGGATGTCCTGAGACACCTTCTCTCTCTTCATCTTTAATTGGTTTTAAGTAATTGTCGTTTTCCTGTGCCTGGGGTGAGCAGTGGGTGTTCCAGGTGCACAACTGGTTCTGCCGTGTTCATGAAATTTGGAAACATCTCAGCCGCTATTCCCTCAAATGCCTTTACTGTTCCTTCTGGCCCCTCGTCCGGACGCCCGGTCACCTCCACACCGGGTCACCAGAGACCGCCCACACCTCTGCGGCTTGCGCCACGCGGCTTCTGCACCTCTGTTCCGCTCATGCTGCTTTGGATCGTCCATTCTTGGGGCTTGAGGACCCCTAGTCTTTTTGCCGGCATCGTCCAACCCCACCCTTGGCCATCTTTCATCTCAGATGTTTTTGGGTTTTGTGTCTCTCTAGGTCTGACTGGGGTCTCCTATGCGCCTCCCGCCTCTCTCCTCCGCAGGGGCATCTCTCTCCGGCTTTCTGCACTTACGCCCACAGCCCAGCAACCAATCATGTCCTCGCCCACTAACTCTACCAGCTGTGTAACTTCTGGGTCTTTTGATGAGTTGATTTTTCTCCTCATCACGGGTTATATTTTCCTGATCGTGTGCATATCGCAACACCGCGGCCTGAGTGCCAGACACTGCGGGTCTTGGCTGTTAGGGAGCCAGATTTTTTTGTCCTGTAACTGTTCCTGAGTTTTGCCCTGGACACAGTGAAGCTGTCTGGAAGCAGCTTGGTCTGGTGGGAAGTGAGCATGACAATCCCATCAGAGCCCGAGGCTGTGCCCAATCTGGGCTAGAGTGTGTCTCCCGTGATACGAGGGCAGGCGACAGACTCCTGCTCTGAGATGAGATTCGGCCACTTGTGTGACTCCTGTTAAGTCCTTCTCAGGTCAAGAGAGAGGCCCCAAGGCCCTTGTGGGCACTCACTGGGCTCATGACCAAGCAGTAAACCCAATCATGCCCTCTCCTCCCACCCCCATGGACATGACGACACAGTAGATGCCTTCCTGCCACCCACGCAGGCGACCCCTGCCACCTTTGGCCACCTGCTGTGAGGGTGTGGAGGGTGAGCTGGGATTTCTCCCAAGCTGTGGCCAGGCGGGTGGGGCCCCCTGTGACAGGACACTGCAGGCAGAGGGGGTGGCGCTGACGGTTGCTGCTGAGGCACCTGCAGACGGGCCCCCGCCACTCTCAGCGGGGGTGTCCGTGCTCCAGGCGGTCTCGGCAGTGGGGCATCTAAAGCATCTCTCACCCACAGCCTGCTGGCATTGCACAGGGGCCGTGTCTGACTCATAGCTGGCGATTTCTTGTCCTCTCTGCTGCTCGGGATTTGACTTCATCCCCATACCTCCCCATGAGACCCTGCTCTTAGGGCTGTCACTTTGCAGAAGAGAACAAGGGCTTGCAGGGACCCTGAGGCCAGGTGCAGGGTGGGGCTGAGCGCACCTGACTCGGGCTCCTTCGCCTTCCACCCAGCCTCTTCCAAGAGTCACAAGGAGCCAGCAACCGAGCCCCGGGGAAAGAGCCCCTGGCGGCGTGTCTGCCACACCAGGGCTGTGGAGATGGCTGGGCAGCGAAGGGGCAGCGAAGGGGCAGCGAATGGACTTCTCCTGACATGCTCTCTGCCATCTGAGGCGCTGTCAACGCGCAGGCACTGCCCCCCAATCTGGGCGCCTCTAGAAGCCCCAAAGAGGCCCCGCTTCCTGTGGATGAGCCTCAGGAGCCCCCACCCCCACGCCACCCCAGGGCTGCTTCCTGGCTGCCTTGCCCCCAGCACCGCTCCAGCCAGGGTGGCCCCCGGCCTGGGGTCTGCAGGCCTCCAGGGGGAGGCCAGGCCAGGCTGCCCTCTCCCGCTGAGGCTGGTTCGGATGACACCCTGCCCAGAAACCACAAGTTTATGAATCCCAGAAGTCTCGCTCCCCAGGCCAGGCGCAGCGCTTGGCTGACGCTGGAGGAGACATTTTTCTCTGTCAGGCAACAGAACGCAGCACAAAGACGCCAGCTGCGGGGCCTCAGCGCCCAAGTCTCTAATTAAAACAGTGGAAAATTAGATAACTCCGCAAATTCATCACTGCCGCCGTCGGCTGTCAGAGGAGAGGCTTCAGGGGTTTACCCCCCACCTTCTGTTTATATGCTAACGGGGTCCCTACAGTTCGGCTGTGCGTGTGTGTGTGTGTGTGTGTGAATGTGTGCATGTGTGTGTACAGATTTTCTCTTCCTCTGTTCTACCCTTTCTGTACTTTATCTTTCTTTTGCTTGTTCAGCGCAGCCAGTAAAATCCTAGTCTCCACTGCCAACAAAGAGGGGGACTGAAGCAGCACCTCTGAGCCGTGCACTGGGCTGGAAGACACACCACCACGCAGAGCCAAGGCCCTCGCACGTCTCATCTGGCCTCGGCCCCCCAGGTGGTCTGACCGACTGTCCAAGCAGGGGTGCCCAGGCAGGTGGGTTGGCTCCCTGGCTCAGCTCCCCAGCGGAAGCAGAGCCGGGGCTGAAACCCCCTGACCGGCTGAGACTTTGCTCTTCGCCCGGGCACGGACTCTTGGCGTCCAGCGCTGCGCAACTCCAAAGGGCTGTTGGGCATGCGGCAGCTACCACTCAGGGTCTCGTCACAGAGACGCTCCCCGCAGAACGGCGCCTGCCAACGCCGCCCTGTGCTCTGCAGAGGGGGAAGCTGGGCCCAAGGCCCAGGTCAGGACGGGAGCTGCTCTGCCCAGATGTGCGGTGCTGGGTTTAAGGCCCAGGAGCATCAAGTCCTCAGTTCCCTCCCCTCGGCGGAGTAACTCCGAGGCGTGCTCAGACAGCTTCCCATGGGCTACAACCTGGCCAGGAGGCAGCAGCGAGGACCCGTGTCCACATGAGACACAAGGTGTGCGAAGAAGGCCGATGGGGGCGGGGCTGCCGGGGTGGTCAGGGAGGACCTCCTGGTGGAGGCGCTGCTTGAGGACCGGCCAGACGGAAGTTATGGGGCCAGAGCAACGCAGGCACGCGGAGCGGAGGAAAGCGGTGGCAGCTGTCACCACGCTCACCTGTGCCGCCCCCTCCGCCAGCACCACAGCTGCCTTCATCACCACCCCACGCCGATCTGGCTGACTTGGCTTGTGGTGGGGCAAGGTGGTGTGTGTGTATATGTGTAAGAACTGGGGTGTAGGCCAGAGTTGCAGGGGGGGTGTGAGAGACAGAGTGGGGAGAACAGGCGGATCCACTAAGATCCACTGCCCAGGGGAGCAGCGGGAGACAGGAGAGGTCTGCTGCGCCCTGTGGGTCACTCCCTGGCCGGGGATTGGACTCAGGCCGCAGCGGCGGTAGTGCTGAGACTAACCCCTGGCCACCAGGCGAGGCCCAAGGTGGCATTTCGTGGAACACCCAGGTGCTGCCTTAGGTTAAAATGCCTTATCGGCAGAATTTAAAACTTAAAATTCCACACTCATTTTTAAAGTTCCTTACTCACAAGGCACTACAGGGTTTCTTCTGGGTGACCGTCAGATGGGCTCGTCCCCCCATGCCGCAGTTGGGAGGCAGGTGCGGAGAGGGGAGGGCGTGGGCCAGCCCGAGCCTGCCATTTGTGGAGCCCCCCATCCTGTGCTCGCCCTGAGGCCCCAGCCCCCAGCACTGCCCTCCAAGGACACCTGGCGAAGGATAGAGGTTTACTTCCCTGGGGCCCCCAACTTCCACCCCAGGACACCTCCACTTCCCACCTGTCCCCACTGTGTATGCTGCCTCAGACAGAAAACAGCCAGCCCCAGGGCGCTGTGGACGACACACAGGGATGCGGGATGGGGTGCTGCCACAGCTCCACCCCACCGAGTGCGCACTGTGGGGCCACAGCTCCATGTCTGCGACTCACACGGTCCACGAGGAGGTGCTGGCCATTCCTGCTCTCGTCAGGCGAGGAGGCCCGGGCCTGGCGAGCTGAAGGAGCTTGCCCAAGGCCTCGCAGCAGGGAGAGGCAAAGCCCGCGAGGCGGAAGGTCTGAGCCAAGAGCCTCGGCGCCCCCATGAGCGGGACAAGCTGGTGCTCCCTCTGCTGCCCCGGGTGCACCTGCAATAGCTGGGACGTGGCCACTCCACGCAAGGGTGCCAGGCACGTGCACGCGGGCTCCAGTCCTGCCCTGTGCAGCGAGGGCTCTGGCTCCGGCTTCCCTGGCCAAGTCGAAGGCCTGTGAACTACCTATGGTCTTCATGCCCCTCTGGGTTCAGCCCTGGGCACAGATGGACGCAAATTCCATGATCACGCAGGAGCTCCGGGCCTTGCTTCTCCAGACGGGCAGCCCCTCACCCCTTGGGCCGGCCCCGCCTGACCGGGCCGGCTGCATGGCCCAAGGAGGCTCCTGACCTGGGCTTGGCGTGGGCGTCAGGAAGCTGCCGGGGCAGGGCCGCTGTCACCACGCTGGTCCCACGAGGCGCAGGCAGCCCGGTGATGCTGCTGGGCGCCCCCCAGCCCTGCCTTTGAACTCTGACAGCCATTTCACGTGTGCTCGGCTGCCAAGCCGGCGTGTCTGATGTCTTTTCCGGCTTTTGTAATGTCATTTCCTGTCAGGGATGGGAGATGCGTTATTGATGTGGAAGAGTCACTTTAGGGCACAAATTTCCCCACACAGGTAGAAAATCAGCATTGACAGCCCTCCGGTTCCAGGGGTGGGCAGCGCAAGTAGCTGGGCTTCTTGTTTCTTTCTTTTTAAAAATTTCCTCCTTCTAACTTGGCCACAACTCGGGCAGTATATCTCTGGGAAGACGCCCTGAGGAACAGACACCTCCAGCAGCAGCCGCCGTCTTCGGGAAGTGCTCACTCCTCGTGAGGCACTGGTTAGTGGGCTTCACCTGAGGGTCAGACGGGGAGAACGGAGACATCACCGCTGGGGCCGTGGCCTCAGGGGTGCAACGCAGGCCAGCACAGGGCCCACACAGGAGCGGTCAGAGCAGGATGGCAGGCATTCGCATGGAGGGCCAGAGTAAATGTCTCAGGTGTTGCAAATCACGCTGCTGGTCAAGTTATTCAGCTTGCTGCTACAGCAGGAACACACCACAGGTGATAGAAAGGGTGGCTGTGGTCGTGTCCACTCACACTCGATGTGCTCTCAGGAGAAATCTCCTCGTGAACATGACCCACTGAGGTCGTAGGCAAGGGCTGGTCTGGCCTGAGAGCTGTGGTTTGCCCCTCCCAGGTGGGGAGCACTGGTTTGGGAGTCAGACGGTTCAATGAAATTCTGGCTTCGCAACTCACTGTAAGAGGTGAGACCTCTGGGAAGTTAACTCCTTCAGCCTCAGTTGTGCCATCTAGGAAATGGACATGAAGACCGTGGATAAAGCTCTGGACGTGCAGGTGTTAATGGATGATGTGTGAGGTGCTGAGCTCAGGGCCAGGCAGGAGGGTGAATTCTTGGGAGATGCCCTGGTAGAGGTTGGGATGATGGTGGTGATGGTGATGGTGGTGATGGTGATGGTGATGATGGTGATGGTGGTGATGGTGATGGTGGTGATGGTGATGGTGGTGATGGTGATGGTGGTGATGGTGGTGATGGTGATGGTGGTGATGGTGATGGTGGTGATGGTGGTGGTGGTGATGGTGGTGGTGGTGATGGTGGTGATGGTGATGGTGGTGATGGTGATGGTGGTGATGGTGATGGTGGTGATGGTGGTGATGGTGATGGTGGTGATGGTGATGGTGGTGATGGTGATGGTGGTGGTGGTGGTGGTGGTGATGGTGGTGGTGGTGATGGTGGTGGTGGTGATGGTGGTGATGGTGATGGTGGTGATGGTGGTGATGGTGATGGTGGTGATGGTGGTGATGGTGGTGATGGTGATGGTGGTGATGGTGATGGTGGTGATGGTGATGGTGGTGATGGTGGTGATGGTGATGGTGGTGATGGTGATGGTGGTGATGGTGATGGTGGTGATGGTGGTGGTGGTGATGGTGGTGATGGTGATGGTGGTGATGGTGGCGATGGTGATGGTGGCGATGGTGATGATGGTGGTGATGGTGATGGTGGTGATGGTGATGGTGGTGATGGTGATGGTGGTGGTGGTGATGGTGATGGTGGTGATGGTGATGGTGGTGATGGTGGTGATGGTGGTGGTGGTGATGGTGGTGGTGGTGATGGTGGTGGTGGTGGTGGTGGGGATGGTGATGATGATGGTGATGGTGGTGGTGGTGGTGGTGATGGTGATGGTGGGGATGGTGATGGTGGTGGGGATGGTGATGGTGGTGATGGTGATGGTGGTGATGGTGGTGGTGGTGGTGATGGTGATGGTAGTGGTGGTGATGGTGATGGTGGTGATGGTGGTGGTGGTGATGGTGATGGTGATGATGGTGATGGTGATGGTGGTGATGGTGGTGGTGATGGTGATGGTGGTGATGGTGGTGGTGGTGATGGTGGTGGTGGTGGTGATGGTGGTGGTGGTGATGGTGGTGGTGGTGATGGTGATGGTGATGATGGTGATGGTGATGGTGGTGATGGTGGTGGTGATGGTGGTGATGGTGATGGTGGTGATGGTGATGATGTTGATGGTCGTGGTGGTGGTGGTGGTGGTGGTGGTGGTGATGGTGATGGTGGTGATGGTGATGGTGGTGGTGGTGGTGATGGTGATGGTGGTGATGGTGATGGTGGTGATGGTGGTGGTGGTGATGGTGGTGGTGGTGATGGTGATGGTGGTGATGGTGGTGGTGGTGGTGGTGGGGATGGTGATGATGATGGTGATGGTGGTGGTGGTGGTGGTGATGGTGATGGTGGTGATGGTGATGGTGGTGGGGATGGTGATGGTGGTGATGGTGATGGTGATGGTAGTGGTGGTGATGGTAGTGGTGGTGATGGTGATGGTGGTGATGGTGGTGGTGGTGATGGTGATGGTGATGATGGTGATGGTGATGGTGATGGTGGTGATGGTGGTGGTGATGGTGATGGTGGTGATGGTGGTGGTGATGGTGGTGATGGTGATGGTGGTGATGGTGATGATGTTGATGGTCCTGGTGGTGGTGGTGGTGGTGGTGATGGTGGTGATGGTGATGGTGGTGGTGGTGATGGTGATGGTGATGGTGATGGTGATGGTGGGGATGGTGGTGGGGATGGCGGGGATGGTGGTGGGGATGGTGGTGGTGAGGAGGAGGGTGCAGGAGGTGGTCGCCATGTGAGGAGCAGGGCCCTGGATGCCAGACTCTACCTTGCTGCTGACCTGGGTGACCAAGGTGACCAGGGCCAATGGTGCTGTTTTAGCCACATTATCCATGGGTACAGCATTGAGCCAAAGGCTTGAGTCAGCCGAAAATCTTGTCTTCGTCACCAAGACACCCCAGCTGCTCCATGTGGCTGGAGCTGGTAGGTAGGCTCCTGTGCTTGGCCCGCACCTACGTCCACTGTAGTGTGCGGCATCGAAGCAAAGCGGCCGAGCTCCTCGCTGGCAGGGCTCCTTCTCACAGGACCACTCCCCTTGGAGAAGTCCGTCCAGCCTGCCAGTGCTCACTGAGCAGCTTGAGTGGCGTCCCCCCAAGAGGCGCGTCCGCACCCGACCCCAGATTCCATGGTTGTGACTAGTTTGGCAACAGGGTTTTCACGAATGCAATTAAGTTAAGGTTCTTGAGATGAGGTCATCCTGGACTCAGAGCGGGCCCTAGATGTGGTGACCAGAATCACACGCGACAGAGAGGACACAGCCCCGGGCAAGGCAGGTGGAGGGAGAGGAGGCAGAGGTGGCCACAAGTCTGGAGCCTGCCTCCCCCGGGGCTGGAGTGGCAGAAAGGCGCCTCGGCACAGCCTGGGAGGGCATGGCTCTGCACTGCTCGGACTCGGACCCCAGGCCCCGGGGCTGCCATGGGAGCCGCTCCTGCACATGGGGCCCTGGTCACCACGTGCACCCAGACCTTCCTGGAGCCAGTCATGGCACTCGAGCCCCTGAGGACAGGCCACCTCTGGGTCAGTGGAGACAGCACTTCTGCGGAGACGGCAGTTCACACTCTGGAAGGCGGCTGCGCCATGTCAGCCATGCAGAAGCCAGTTCATCTTTGAGAGATGCGTGGACTGATGAGCTCAGCAGAGTGTGTTGTGCCAAGACGTGACGTGTGTGTGTGTGTGTCTGTGTGTGTGTGTACATACAAGCTCCTATTTTTTCATTTGTTAGAAATCAAAACTAAATTTTAAGGAAGTTATAAAAGCTACACAACGCTAGGCCAGCAGGGCCTTGGTGACATGTGGTGGCGCCCACCCCTGAGCCTCACCTGCTGGTTCCGCGTGTATTACTTGGGGGTGCTTTGGGCTTTCCTGTTCATCCATTCAGTGATGGCTAACAAGTCCTCATAAAATGAATTCAGGCACTCGGGGGACCCATCTAATCACCCCACTTTGGGAAATTAATTCAGCCTTCTAAGCTTCAGTTTCCTCATTTACAAACTGTGCCACGGCCTCAGAGTCTGGCCCAGCGGCTCAAGGCCAGGTCAGACGTACCTGCTGGGTCAGCAGCTCTGGCAGCCACAGGACGCACAGGTGCGGACTTCCAAGCCATGCAGCCCAGCACCCCAAACATGAGCCCCCACCGGCCTCGCGACCTCACAGGGCTGCCCCTGGCCAGACCCTGGTGGGGAGGATCCTGTGAGCGAGGACTTAAGCAGCAGCTCAGCTGCGTGTTAACTGTGTCCCTGGGCCTGAGATGAAACGGCGCTTCAGGAGAAACATCTGATGGTCCTGGCCAGGACTCATCGACACCCCAGTTCCCAGATGGCACTCATCCCGCTGCAGTGGTGACAGATGCCAGAGGGAGACACAGACGCAGGCACGCTCCTCAACACGCACCTCACATCCCCTTCAAAGGGATCGCGCTCCTTGCCTCCTGAGCACCTAAGTGGGCTCTGGCCACCCCCCGCACACACACCGGGCCCCGCGGCCTTGGCCGGGACAGCCTGGGTCTGGCTCAGAGCTGGAGGCTGCAGCTGGCAGGGCCTGGTCTCTTTACTTCCCGAAGCTGCTCTTTTTAATCAACTTGTGCCGGTCTGAGCAGTTTCTTTTTCTCTTTCTTCCCTGCACCATGGCTGTGAGTCAGTGCTTAGAAATGTCATCATTAACCTCTAACCCTGCCTTCCCCTCTCTCAAGCACATGCGCGCGCACAGAGTTAGCCCGAGCGGCCACGGCACCCGGGTGGTCGCCGTCAGGGCTGGGCGCGTCCTGCGGTGCCCAGGACAGCGAGCGTGGCTACGTCCGCACTCCTTAAAGACCAGACTGGTGCCACTGTCCTGGGAACTTGCTGTTTCCTCGCCACAGAACAGCACGTGGACGTCGCTCTGGCTGAACGACCCAGGCCCTGACTACCCTCAAGTTCCTCACGCGCAGAGAAAGTTTGCATTCCAGTCCTGAGTCTGGCCCTTGGATTCGCTTCCCCACCTCCACGGAGCACGGACAAAGCTTGGCTTTTCCAGAGATCCCAGGGGGCCCCGCGAGGCGCTGGGCTCTGCCTGCCCATCCCTCTCTCCACTCAGTCCCCTGATGACCAGGGCAGGGGTCAGCCTGCAGCTAGGTGCGTCATCTCCCGTGAAAGTCCCCCTTAAATAACACTGTTTTCTGCCAGCACAGAAGCAAACAAAGTTCTATAATCTCTTATTTGGGTCACTTTCAAAAATGGCCAGGCTTGCCTTAAAGATTTTTTTTTTTAAAGGTTTATTTACTTTTATACAAGAACCGGGGTACAGGCCAGATGCACGGGAGGGTGAGAGGATTCACCAGAGACAGAGAAGATTGATTGACAGAACAGGCAGATAGCCTGAAATCCACTGCTGAGGGGAGCAGCGGGGAGACAGGAGAGGGCTGCTGCACCATGTGGGACCCTCGCCGGCCGGCTGGGATCGAACCCGTGCTGCAGAGGCTGCAAACAGCTTCCCAGCGCGGCGCTCAACCGCCTGCGCCACCCGGGAGGCCCTTGCCTTAAAGATTCTTAACAGCTCTCTCTGCTTCATCCCCACTGTGTGCACTGCAGGGGCCGCCTCGGCTGTGGCTGCGCAGGGTCCCCTTGGAGCTGACGTTTGGAAGTTGTTTTGGTACGAGACGCGAGCCCCTCCCTCATCCCTCCCTCAGCACACACCGCGGCAGCCAGTCTGGGCGTGGGATATCCGCACGACGTGCCAGAGCAGGGAAACTGACCTTCACAGCTCTCTGCTCTGGCCCACGTGCAATTCCTACTGGGCTTTACAGAACGAAGAGGCATTCTGGGCGGCTGTCTTCTGCATGTGATGGCGACAGCCGGCCTCCACTCCCTGCCCCTGCTGCCCCCCATCACCGGTGCTGTGGCCAGCACCGCTCGGACATCCGCTCCCCAAGCCACTCATTCCTCCACTCTTTGTTCCGTAAGTCCTGACTGGGCAGACCAGCCCAGGCCTGTGCCTGGGTCCCAGATATGTGAATGCTCTGCCCTCCTGAGATGCTCCTGGCCTGGGATGAGAAGAGAGGCCACCTGTACCCCAGCCCGCGCTGCACCCCAGCCCGCATGGCCCTGCACCCCAGCTGGTGCTGCACCCCAACCCATGCTGCACCCCAACCCGTGCTGCACCTCAACCCGTGCTGTACCCCAGCCCACATGGTCCGCCCAGTGGTCTGACAACCTGGGCCAAGCAATTTCAGCACCCCCCTCACATGGGCCGCAGAGCCAGCACGAAGGACCCTCAGGGGAGAGGACGGACGGGGACCCCAGACTGCGCCAGCCACCTGGACCCTGTCTCCGCAAGGAACTTGACATGCAGCATGTCATGGGACCCCCCCGGCTTTACCTGAGCCCATACCCCCCGTGATTGTCGCTGTCCACCCACCAGGCGCAGAGTATCCTGCTGCCCCTCAGCCCACCTCCATGCCACTGACTCTGCTCGTCCTGGTGGGCCCAGCCACCACGCCCCGGGGACCAGACCCTGCACTCAGGTCACATGTGCCTGATGGATGGAGAAGGTGAAGCAGGGGTGCAAGGCAGCCCTGCCCCATGGGGCTGCACGCTGCCCTGGGGCCAGCCTGGGCCCTCTCCCCTCCCCTCTTTCTAACTTCAGTTAGGAAACTGGGCCCAGGTCACAAAATCCTGTCCTGCTCTCACAGCCAGACTGTCCTGGGGCCCAGCTTCTGCCCTCTGAGCGCCGCCTGCCTTCCTGCTGCCCTCCCCCGGGAGCTGGTGCTGGGATCGCAAGCTGGGGGGTCAGGGTTAGAGGAGATGGAAGCTCAGAGCGGCTGGGGACATGTCCGAGTTACTCGGTGAGGGCATGGACGTGCGGGCTCAACTGCACCTCTGGGCACGCTTCTGGGCCGGGCCGCTCTGCGGCTCTCCTGGCTGGCTCTGCAAGTGCTGCCCCTCGGGGCTGCATGGACGGGGGCTGACCCGACACTGGCCCTTGCTGAGGCCACATCCCCTGTGCTGGCTGTCCGCAGAGCAGCTGGGGGCCTTCGGGCTGCGGAGCGGCCGTGCCCGCGCAAATACCTCGGCGTCTCTGACAGCCGAAGGCTCAGTGCTGATTGACAAACGAGCTGGTACCTGAGTGTCTCAAGCAGAGCGATGACACCGAGTGTTAGCGGGGCCGGCGGGGCCAGCAGATACAAACAAAGGGCCAGGATGGTCTGGGGCAGAACTGATTTTGGTGAACTGATTCGGGACGGAATCAGTCACTCCTCAAAGCTGGTCTGGGCCTGCCCTGGCACGGTGGGTGGTCCTCGCCGGGCCTGTCAACTCTCACTTCTCCCACACCTCGTCCTCTCCCTGGTCCTGCAGATGTGACGCTCCCCCCTCTGAGGCTCCAGCATGCATCAGGCCAGACGCCGCCCAGCCAGCCATGACGCCACAGCCACGATGGCAACAGTGGCGGCAGGGCCTGGACAGCTTCCGCGCCCGGACAGCAGTGGCAGTCATGATTCATTCCATCTTCAAAACCAATTTTTGAAATAGATGCTGCTTTACAAGTTTTACAGCCAAGAGTCGGGGCTAGAGAGAAGGGAAGCCAGCGCCCACGCCACGTATGGGGCAGCGTCTCAACCTGCGAGCGCCTCCACCTGGCTCGACCAGGCCGGGGCACAGTGCAAGCAAGGTCTCCCCCTCCGAGCGTGTCTGCTCTTGAAAAGAAACAAAGCAACAGCAGCTTGTTTCTCCTGTGGATAGTGACGTGTGCAGGTCATAGCTGGAACCACGGCAGCCATTCTGTGACACTGAGGCAGACACTGACATGTGAAGACGGAAATATGCGGGCTCATAATGACAACACAGAGTCACCCAGCCCAGGGCCACTAAGACACCAAGACAACGCACTGTCCTCATTGTATGAACGGACGTAGCTTGTACTTCTGACACTGAGAGCCAAACACCCCCTATCTGGTTCAAGGACTGAGAAGAGAGAGACCCTTCAGAGTAATCCTCCTCCTGGGGACTTCATGACAGGCCTAAGTACTCAGGAAGTGGCTGCCGTGGCGACAGAGAGGACAGTGGTGGCGACGCTGAGATTCTGCTGTCCCTGATATTCGGAAGGCCTGGCTTGGAGGACACGGGCTTAGCATCTGATCTGTGCGTGGGCAGACTTGGAACAAAACAATCTTGGGAGAGGAGGCGGTGGACAAGGATGCTGCTCTGGGTTGGTGGCAGACGCCAGCTTTTGCGTGGAGCTGCCACTTGCAGAACAGGCTCTGGGCAGGGTGGAGACGTGCAGGCCTCAGGCCCGTCCTGCGAAGCAGGCGCTCTCCCAGCTCTCCTGCTGTGGACAGGAGCTGAGCCCACAGGTGCTCAGCCTCGAACCCCAGAGGGCACAGGAGGAGCCGTGAAATCATGATTTGAATTCACATTTCGCAAGGTGCTGAGTGCGGAGAGTAAGGGGAGTCGGGACGTTCATCCGAGCCCCGAGCCCCGGCCCAGTCCTGAGGCGGCTGCATGCAATACAAGCACCAGCACAGATGTGGCCCGAACCTTGGAGGGTCCACCCTGCGGCAGGCAAAGGGCTTTGCGGGTTTGCCCCTGCGGTGTCTGCCATGTGCTAGGCGGCGTGCGGGCATGAGCCCAGCAAGTGATCACACTGCCCGGACACAGCGTGCGCCCACCGCCACAGGGGTGTGGGTCGAGGCCGCCCAGCTGTGATGGCTGTTGCAGGCAGAGGGCCTGGGAGAGCAGCGGGGAGGCCGGCCATGGGAGAGAAAGGTCAGCAGGCGTGCGGGGCAATGCTTATGGGCTCATCTCATTTTGGTGAACACCAGGGACGGAAGCTCTGGTTGGCGACAGTGGTGTCTGGGCAAGCACAGGAAGGCGGGGGGAGCACTGCCGCCACCTCCAGCCACGCGCGACCCCCATGCACGCCAGGTGGAGGCTCTCAAGGTGACGGGGGTGGGGAGCACTGCAAAGCTCCCCTGGAAGGAAGGCAAGACCTGCTTTAAGCCAGCAGGAAGACACAGAGACAGCCAGCGGGGCTGAGTGCTGCCGCCGCGGGGCCCCAAGAACATGTGAGCGAGCCGGTGGCGCAGGCAGCGGGGCTGAGATGGGCTCCCTCGCCGCCCCCCCTTGCCCCCCTCACCGTAGGCCGTGACCAGCTTCTAACCCACAGAGTGACATGGCAAAGGGACTTGGCTGCTGTAATTAATGCACTATCTCGGGTGGGCCTGGCGAGCCCATAATGAGGGGCCAAGGCGGCCGCTATGCCGGGGCCTCCTCCCCGGTCAGCTCGGGATTCAAGCCACACGAGCTCTGTGGCTGTGAGAACGGGGCTCTGCCAAAGCCCGAGGGGCTGGGAAGCGAACACCACGCAGCTGAGCCCTGGCGAGGGGAGAAGAGCCACGCGGCCAAGCTCCTGCCTCACGACAACTGCAAAATGCAACGCCACAGTCACGGCATCTGTGGTCACCGTCACCCAGTGACAGAGCCAACACCCCCTCCACCACGGTGCGCCAGGGCCTGGCGCCCCTTCCAGAACGTCTTCCCGTGTGTGGCCCGGCCTAGCGCGTGCAGTCTGCGGCCTAAACCAGCCTCCTTCCTCCCCAGCGCATCTCCTGTGGCTCTGCTGCTCTCAGGGCTCCTGAGGACTCTCTTGTGAAGATGCCTGCTCTGCTCCGCTGTCTTCGGACACGGCCTCAGCCTCCCGCCCCAGCCCCGACGTGGCGGTCAGCGGCACCAGGACGACAGTGAGGGTCTCTGGAGGCGGTTAGGCCAGCAAGGGGTGGTTAGGCCAGCTGTGAAGCCCCGAAGCAGCCCAGGCACTGCCTGATGGAGGGGCTGAGCCCTCATGGGGCTGAAGGGAGCACGGGCGGGGGGAGCACTCCCTCCCCTGCCGGGTGCTCTGGCCACACGCAGGCGTTTCTGTGTTCTGTGCACCATAAAGGGTTGGCACGCGCCTTTAGCCAGCCCAGCAACTCCAGGGCAGGCCAGTGCGGATGGGCCGGGAATTCACCTGGACACCCCTGCGGCGGCTCGGCACAGCGCATACTCAGCTGATGACCACTTGCGGCTCCTGTCCACCCCAGACAGAGGCCTCTGGCCCCAGAATGAGGACCGGTTCTATGGAGCACAGCCCCTGCCCCAACACTGGGCGGGAGGAGGAAGGGCGAAGGCCGGCGGGTCAAGGACACGTGCAGCAACGAGACCAAGCGCTGGCAGCCCCAGGCGCCCCACGGCTCAGCCGCCAGGTGCTGGGCAGCAGCAGCCAGACACAGGAGACACGCGGTGCGGCACCATGTCTCTAAAAGCACTGGACTGGCAAAGCCAATCGATGCCTCAGAAGCCAGGAGAGAGGTTACCTTTGTGGGGGCCGCAGGGGCCGGGGAGGGTTGGGGTGGGGGTGTGCGGGGCCATGGGTACAAGGCCCGAGACACCAGACTTCAAGGAGAGGCTGAAACTAGGGCCTCTCGGGACAGCCAAGCGTAACCTGCTTGTAGTCCAAAGCCAGGACGCAGCTCGGGACGGTCCTGGAGACTCAGTGGAAGCGGCTCACAAACCACTTCAAGTCCAGGTTGGAAGGCTGCGGCCGAGGAACGAAACTGCTCCGGGAGGCCCATGCTGCCTCCGTCGACAGAAAGCTGCCTCGGGCAGGAAGAGGGAGGCCGGAGGGGCACGGAGGCGTGTGTCCCAGCGACCACCTGCGTGCACCGTCGTTGCCAGAACCGCGGCACGCTACCGCCACTGGCTGCGGAGCTCCGCGCGGGAGGACCATGGGCCCCAGGACGCAGGGACATCCCCGCCACGCCCACAGAGGGTGGGACTCCCCGGGCGTGCCCGTTTTCAGGGGTGCAGGGATGAGAGTGAGGAGGTGTGGAGACAGGCTCCCCGCGGCCTGAGGGGCCTGGCTGGTCACCCCAGTGCTGATCGGCAGGGACCTTCCAGGACTGCCGGGCTGTTCAGGGTCAGGAAGAATGAAGGCGGCACCGCAGGGCCCATGTCGCAAGCGGCGTGCCTCTCGTGGGCAGCACCCCATGCTGGAGAGCGGGGAGCAGTCCCCCAGTTTATGCCTGGAGGGCGAGGTTGTTTCCCCGCCACACACCTGTGTGCTCTGCCCACACCCCTGCAGCAGAGGTGAGGGGTGCTCGGGTTCTGCTCTCCTGAGGAGAGGAAGTCCCGCGAGTTCAAGTGTGTGCTCTGAGCCCAGAGGAGGAGCACCCTGCTTGCCGCAGCCCCAGCCCGGCCTCCGGAGGCAAAGCAGAGGTCCAGGGTCCAGGCCTGTGACCGGCACTGGAAGCTGCTGGAAGAGGTGAGGAAGTCACCCGGGGCCTCCAAGGAGGACACAGCATTTTCCCACGCGGCCCCGGGCACAGGGGTGGCCTCTCTTTCCCTGCCCACACGACCGTCCCTGGAGTCTGGGGTTCTGCGCAGGAAACAGTCTCGTGTCTGGGGTGGCCCGAAGGGCTCCCCTGGGTGACCTGGAGCCCTGGATTCTCCTCCAGGACACAGGCCTCCCGAGGCCCAGGCCGTTGCGGGTAGACAGCCACGTGTGTCCAGCTCCTGGTGCCCGTCAAGCCCCTTTTTGCTAAAAGATCTACTAAAGCCAAAAGGATGGCGCCTGTGGCGGGCCTCGGGCTGCTCCGGACACTGCTTGCAGATGAGAAGCCAGAGCAGCCGTCTCCTCGCCGCGTTATCCTGCTTCTTTCCAGGGGATCCGGTTCCCGGTGGCATCTTGCCTTGGCCCCTCCCGGCTGGCGTGGGATATACAAGACGACAGCCCTTTGGGTGATGTATGTGCCCTCGCTGGGGGCCCCTCGCTCCCCGCCGCTCCCCGGGCAGGTATCGCATCGCCGGGGTCACGGCCCTGGGAAGGTCGCCAGGGGTCAGATAAGGAAGATGTTGAGTCTGTCGGTGATCCCCCGAGGTGGGGCTCTGCCTGAGGAATTAGTGAGATGTGTCCCGGGGTCAGCGTGGGGAGGGCCGCAGGGCCTGAGGTCACAGGGTCACGGTGGCTGAGGGCCTCATGGGAAGGGGCAGGCCCCGCTGGGCTGCAGACGAGGGCGCAGGAGGGTCCAGCAACCCCTGCCTATGCAGCCAGGTGCAGAGCCAACGGCAGAGGCCACTCAGCCCAGGCCGGATGGGGCACTCGCTGGACACAGGCGCAGGATGGGCCGAGTGGTGCACGAGTGTCTGAGCCGCCAGTACTGACCACCCCTGGGTGATGACTACTCCCGATAAGGAAAGTCCTCTTCCTCACGACACCCCACTCCCTCCAAGCGGGGGTGACGAGACAGCCAGACAAGCAGGTCTCTCCGTCCAGAAGCTGGACTGTGAAAGGAGGGCGGGAGGGACACAGAGACGCGGGCCGCCCACAGGGGCACAGGCGGCCTGTCCACCCCGCACGCCCCTCCTTGGCGTCCACCACCCTGCGCACACCCCCTGCACCACAGCCCCAGGCAGCACGGTTGAGCACCCAACGGCCCCAGCTAACGCTGTGTGGCACAAACAGGCTCAGGGAGTGAGTGGGCTGGGTGGGCCGCACCAAGCGGGAAGGAGGGGGGCCAAGGATCCCCCACTTCCCGAGGAGCCCCATCTTGGGGGGGACTGCTAAGAGCTGGGGCTTTTCCCGCTTAGCTGTCGTCCACTCCTGGGCACCTTGACCTTCCCCAGAGACTGACAGAAGAACACCAAGAAGCCCATGGGGGTCAGGCCTGGGGCCGCCCCTTCTGCGCCACCCCCCCCCACACACACACACCCCGCCCCCAGCCAATTTCTGGCGACAGGCTCGGGGAGCCAGCATGCGCGCAGGGAAAAGAATCCTCTCACTTGGTGTTTTCTTTTGGCGTAAGTAACTCTCTCAAAGGGGACTTTCTTATCCAGTTTTGTTTTGTGCTGTTGGGCCTTCCTGAGGGCGTGGGGAGGACCAGGGCTCTGGACACGCCCACCATCATCAGGAACCGCCCCGAGCCCCCAGAACCCGAGGACAATTCTTGGAATTGCCCCGCTGGCTCCAATCTGTTACAGAAAGTGCAACGCTGGAGGCATTTTCTGAGGAATCAAGATCTGAAACCAACATTATCTCCTCTCTTACTGCTGGCAAGGGAGAGGGCCGGGCCGGCCAAGGGAAACATGTCAGACTCCCATCAAGTTCCCGAAGGTCAGGCCTTCCACACTGGTGAATTCTGACCTCGCCTTAGAATGCGATGCCACGGCACGGTGAACGTTCCACGGAACCTTACATGTTAAGTAGACAACAAAAAATTTTAAGGGAAACCCAACAGGGCAAAGAAGTGGGGGAATAAGAATCAAAATGTAACAGGGGTGCCCAGGGAAAGGGGAGGTTCCAGGTTCCCTGCCCTACCCAAGGGAGGGTGGGGCTGAGCAGGGAGGAGGAGAAGCTGGAGAGGGGGCTGGAGAGGGAAGGAGGCAGGGTGGGGAGCCAGGAGGAGGCCCGGAGGAGGCGCACGGAGCAGAGACATGTGAGGAAGCTGCACTCGCTTCTTGGTCCTGGACTGGGTGACACAGATGTTGGGTGAGACCCGGCGGGGGCGGGGAGGTGACAATGGCAACTTTTATCTTGATTTTGATCTTGCTCTTCCTCCCAGACTTGTCTGGCTATTTCTCACCCTTTTCTATGGGTCCCTGCTGGAAGGTGCTTTAGATTTGGGGCCGCTTTTGGGGCCTTGCTCTGGGCAATCCCATTTGGCTGGACTTTTACCCACGAGGGGACGGGTCACTTTGGGTGCTTCATTCAGAAACTAGATTCTTTGTCTTTTCTATACTGCACACTAAATGTAACAAGTTACCTTCCATGAAAGGTCTCATGTTTTGTCTTGATGCGGCGGACGGCAGAACCTACTTACGGCGGGCAGGTTTGGGAGTTGCCCTGTAACAAAAACACAAAACGAGCTCTCAAGACCTCACGTGGGCCCTGCCTCCTCCTGGCCGGCCCCTGCTCAGGGCGCCCCCGCTCCCACCGGTCACCGAACCCCCACGCCATGCATGGCCTTTTGAGACATGTGTGGCGTCTCTCCTCAGCAGACTAGCCCTGCCTGCTCTGGACTCCTCAAGGTGTGGCTCAGCCCGGCGCCATGTTACCCACGCACACACCTGTCCCCCCCACACCAGTTCTCTGGCCAGCGTGGCCTCCCCGAGTCAGGCTGCTCATTCTAAAGGGAGGCTCCTCCTCCAACAGTGACTCTCAGCCCCCGTGCGTGGCGCGTCTCCGCTCTGAAGTGGGGTGTGTGTGTCGAGGGAGGCTCAGGATAAAAAACGTGGGAAGGAGCCGTCCCAAGCCCAAAGCCGGAGGTAGGGCAGAGATGGCGAGCATGGTCGGCAAACCAGCCATGTTCACAGAAATGAGAAGTCCCTGGGCGCCCGCTGCTGTGGAAACACCCGAGGCACGGACGGGGGCGGGGGGCGGGGGACGTGGCATTTGAGGCCACCACCAAGAATCAGGCCCTCACTGGGGAACGGATCCCACCTTAGAGGTGACTCCTTTGACAGCGGCGACGGCTCCTCAAAGGGGCGACCCCCACCCCACCCCACCCCAGAGAACACCACGTCAGCACAACCCCCGCCCGCAGGGCAGCTCCCGCCCGCGTCTGCGCAGAAGCGGCGCCGGCCTTCCTTTCCTCAGCCCGGCCTTTGTGGGCAAAACTAAACCCCTTGTCTCCCGCCAACTCGCCAGACGCCGCTGACAGGGGACTCTGCCGAACCTTCTCAGAGGCAACCCAAGGACCCAGCCCCGAGCCCCACACCTCTTCCTGGCCGTTAGTCTGCATTAGCCAACACATGCAAACGGGGCGGCGGCTGGCTGGTAACCCTTAAACACCCACCAATCGCGGGGACGTGCAAAGGCCGATCAGAAATCCCTTGGAAGCAGGCGGATCGATTTCCAGGAATCTGGAATGAGTTAGGTGCTGTAATTAAACATAAAATTTTACTCTGAACTTCCTGGCAGCCGCGACAAAATGGAAATTATTCAGGATCATCAGCGTCTTCCTGTTATTCAATTCTAGGAGAACTTTTAAGGACTGCATACCTAGTTAAGGTTGGTGGAAAACGCTTTTGACTTCTATTTTGTTAAAGATACAAAGTGTTGCGCACCTGCGCGGCCTGAGGCCACCCGGAGGAGGGGACGGGGCTGGGGACAGGGCGGCGGGGCGCAGCACTGTCCGTCAGGCCCATGGGTCCCCCTGGACAGGGTCTCAGCTACGGTGACTTCTCACTGCTGGGACCGCTTCTGCCACGTTAGGGCCACAGAGGGTCATTTATGCTCATTCCCATCCTGTCCAGGTCATGCCGGTCGGGGACTATTTGCTTTCGTGAGGTCATTCGAGGATCCAAGATTTCTGACCAGGGGCCCCACCACTGCCTGGTCACCACGTCCCTCCTCACCCAGATGGCGGTTGGGGAAAAAGAGCAGCAGGCATCCCCACTTTGGTGCCCCCCGGCCCAGCCCCTCAATGCGTCTACACGCATGTCCCTGTGGGAGCTTGACCAGGGCCACGACCAGCAAGGGGCTCAGCAAGGTGTTCCTGGACGCACTCGAAGCTCCTATCAGAGTCTGCAAGGAGGCATGGAGAGCCGGGAGGCCAGGCCCACACCCACAGAAAGCAGCTCAACCCTTCTGGTGCTCCTGACCAAGGACCACCCAGCTGGCCTGTCTACTACCTGGCCGCGTGCAGTGGGCTGACAGGTCCCCTCCAATTCACACCCGTCCCAGAAGTTCAGAGGTTACCTTAGTTGCAAGGTCTCTGCCCACGTGGCCAGTCAAGTGGAGACAGTCTGGGAGGAGGTGGCGGGGGGTGCTCCCCAGCGTGGCTTGGCCTCACCGGAGCAGGAGAGACACGGACACGGCACAGAGCACTGGCCTGGCCACGGGGCAGGAGCGACCTCTGGTTCAGGAGGTCCGAGAGATGCTGGCAACAGGGGACAACGCCCTCGCTCTCAGTGTGGACCCCTCCAAGACCGGGGTGGGGTGTGGGGGCTGGCCTCTGCCGCTGTGAGCACCTGTCTCAGGGTCACCTGTCACCACCACCCAGGGCGCTGGCACATCTGACACCGGCACGACCCAGGAGACCCACACGCAGAGGCTGGGACTAGATGAGCAGCTCGCAGCGTGAAGGGCAGGCCTTGCACCCCGCCAGTGGGGGGCCGGGCAGCGGTCGGCAGGCCCTGCTCTTGCTGGGAGGACTGGACTGCAGCCTGCTTTCCACCGCTGGTCTCCTTTCCCGCCACCCTCAGCTGACGGTTTGGCCTAGAAGCGCAGCCAGGGAGGGACGGAGGGAAGGGGCAGAGCCCCAGCGCCTGGAGTCAGGGCAGCGGCGGGAGGGTGGGGGGAAGCTGCGTGGGAGGAAGCCCTGGAGGCAGCGCCAACACGCTGCCACGGACAGCCGCGAGGCCGCAGCTGCCACAGAGGGGTTTCTGTGGGCTTGAGCACAAGCTTAGGGCCCGGAAAAGGGGAGTGGATGTGGCACCTTCATCTTCACCTTCATCTGACTGTCCAGGCCGGGCCCTGGTGTCACCAACCCCAGAACAGTGCGGTCTCAGCCCCTTCCCTGGGGGTGTGGCAGCTGCGGGCTCCTGTTGGCTCCTGGCACTGGCTGCGGGTGTGGCTAAGTTGGGGGCAGCCAAGTATTGGAGCAGCTAAAGGGTCCCTGTGTTACCCGCCTCCACGTGGATGCGCTCAGGGAGGTGGCCTGAGGGTGGGGGAGAAACCCTCTCACAGCAGAACAGCCTCCAGGGGGCATGTCAGCAAATCCGGGAGGGCATGGATGAGACACTGACTCCATCCAGGCAGCGTCAGTCAGTGGACAAAAGTGGCCGCCCGGTGGGGTCTGAACGCCAAGTCGAACCTCCATTTTCTAGAACAGAAGATCACGAAGTTATCGTGTTCGTTTCTCTCAATCCTGGACTAAGGTGGTTTGGGCCTGTCTTAATACGTTCTCCATGCCAGCTGGGGCAAGCTTGGCTTTCCTACCTCTCTCTGTTTACAATAGAGAAAGAAACCATAAAAAGATCCCCACATTCGATCATGTACGATCTCTGCCGTCGGCCATCACAAAGGGCACGCGCCCACAGTGGCAGGAGCTTGGCGCCGCGGGGGGGGGGGGGGCTCTCCGAGCGGCCCCACGCGGCAGAGGGGAGAGTTCTAGGAGGGACTGACACGAACTGCGACTCTCAGCAGGCGAACGGCCAGCGAATCCCGAAGATGAAGGCAGTGACCGCAGCAGACAAAAGGCAAAGGGTGTGACCAAGCGACTCCTTGAAGAAGCAAGCCCAAAGGCCGGCCCGCTGGAGACCACTGCCGGCAGCGGCGGCCGGAGGAGACAGGCACAAGCAGAGGGGTCCTCGCTTTCCGTGCCTGCCCGACGGGCTGAGAGCTCACGCGGCTCCCGCCCTCAGCAAGAGGCCTTGGAGGAAGGGCCGCCCACGTGGCGGGTGGGAGGGCCTCGCGCACCACTTCTCGGAGGGCGCTCTGACCACAGCAACGAAAGCCGTGAAAGCCGCCTCCCAGGGCGCCCTGGCTGCAGGGACAGATTCAGAGGGGGCACGCAGAGAGGCTGGGCACCTGCCACTGATCTGCTCCATTGCTCCGTCCACCTAGAACGACTCGAGAGCTTCCCCACGCGCTACTGGTAACGGGGAACCAGGAACCGGCGAATGTGAGGCAGGACAGGAGGCGCCTAAACCCGACCTCACAACCCACAAAGGCGGCGGCGGGTGCGTCTCCGGGACGGAGGCACAGGACAGGCACACACCAGACAAAGCAGACGCGGAGGCGGCGAGTGCAGGGTCATTCTTCTAAGTTAAGTATTCCTTATAGGCCGGAGCAAAAACCCTGGAAATGAACCCAAATGCCAACCACGACGGTGGGGTCCAGGCCACCCCGGGTAGCCAGGGCGGGCGGCGAGCTCACGCTGTGTGGCGTGGAGGAGCCGCACGTTGAAAACCGGGGCCTGAGCCCATCTTTGCTCCGCCAGGGAACAAGGCCTGATGCCCTGAGGCAGACATGGCGCTCCCGATTCAGAACTAGAGCCGGGCAGGAAGAATTCTGGAAGAATGAGTGGTGCAGCGTGACCTCCACGCAGTGCTCTTGAGGCCCTCGGGTGTCACCGCTGAGGACACCGGCCTGGCACACAGATGCTCTGAGCCGCGGTAGGCACACGCCCGAGGTCGGTCCGGGCCCCGCCTTCCTTGCGAGCAGGACGCTGGGGGCGGACGTGCTGGAAGCCGATCTCTAGGTGAGGCCTGGTGCGCACAGATGCTAACCTCGGGAACACCAGGTCTTCCCTGAACTCTGAGACGGGGGTCTCCCTAGGAAGGTGCAGACACTGCTGAGGTACAACGGGTTGACTGGTGGTGCCCCGAAACAGATGTCCACACCCAACTCCCCGGAACCAGTGAGTGTGGCCTTATTTGGAAATGGAGTGTTTGCAGATGTGACCTAGTTAAGGGTATCATCCGAGGTCATCCTGGACTACTACAGCTGGGGCCTGGATCTCAGACCACTGTCCTTCCAGGGACACACAGGCCAGGCCTGTGAGGACAGACAGGGCTGAAGGGAGGCCACTACGTGCCAAGGACGCGGAGCCCCCAGGAGCAGGAGAGGCAGGAGGGGCCTCCCCTCACCCCAGTCACACCTGACTTCACACACTGGCCTGGGGTGAGGGGGTGTGTGGAGCTGAATGGCTGCTGCTTTAAGCCCGGGGGCTGAGGCCCTTTGTTACGCAGCTCAGGATAGGAATCCAGGAGGCCGAGTAGGCACTTCTTGTGCCTACTTGTCTCTCAGGGCCAGCCTGTCCCAGCTCTCCTCTTGGCATTGGGGAGCAGGTTCGGTCTGCGTAGGACGTCGCAGGGCGACAGGGTTGCCGGGAATCTGCAGACCGAGGCTCCCCAAGCCCTGGGCCAGGCCGAGAAACAGCTTGGCCGCTGCGCCCTTTTTTGGTTAATGGATTGGGCTTGCGGTGCCTGCCACTCAGCCAGCCTCCCAGCCCGGGAGGCCGTGGGGAGCCGCCCTCCCTCCTGGCCCTCCTTATCATGATGGATTGCCACTGGGGAGTGAGATGAGATGGAAACTAAAAATGCCTCTGCATAGCTCCCAGCACTGCCTGGCTGCTTTTACTCGCAAATCCCGGGTCGTAAACTTTTAAAAATAGGCACAGGGCTGCCAGTCTCGTTAAAGGAGACCCACTGATTTATTGAGGTGCACCCTCTTCCTCTGTAGAGGGTTCTGGAACTGGCCTGAGGGGCCTACTGGTTGTGATGGTCTCAAGTATTCCGGGAGTTCTCGTTCTCATCCCCCTTGGCTATTGATTTTCTTTCCTGCAAAGAGCCAGTGGCTTGAGCTGGAGGACCCCGTGCCCCACGGAGGCAAACGTGACCCTATAAAGCTGCCCTGTGGCTGGGCTGAAAGGGTAAGACCACCTCTCTGAGGTGACTAAGAGGAGCCAGTTGGACTGGAGGAAGCGAGGTTTTATGGCGCGGGTCAGACCGAAAGCCTCTGTAAAAGAGGTTTTTCCAAAAAAAGGGAGCCGGGACAGTGCCTCCCGGAGAGCCTGTCACTCACGGCGCCGCCGGCCAGGCCTGCTCGGATGACAGTGGAAAGCGACCTCTGCCAGGGACGCAGCTGGCCCTTGGCAGCTCAAGTCCAGTCACTGAGCTGAGCGAGCCTGGGGGGAGTGATGGGGCAGGGGGCAGGGGGGTTCCCTCACGGTCCTGCAGCTCCTTGGGCACTTCTGTCCTGCGCACCGAGGGCATCTGAGCGCTGCGCCCACCTCGGTGCCCGCCTCTGCCGAGTTCACGGCGTCCTTCACCTGGGAAGGCTTCTCCCCCGCGGACAGACCAGCCCGGCCCTGCCAACCCGCCTGGCGTGCGTGCCTGGCTCCGTCATCCGCAGGACCAAAGTCTCGAGCAGGGGTGGAGTGGGAGGCAGCTTCTATTTCTGCCCGTTCTTTCTCCCCACCGCCTGCAGGGTGCCAGCGCTGTCCCCTGCCAAGGGTGGCTGTGGTCACCGGGAACCACCTCACGGAGTGGTGAGTTCGAGGCTGTCATGTCAGGCCTTTGCAGCGGGGTCTGCAGCGCACAATGACGGAGAGGGACGGGGATCCCGGCCGTCAGCTGTGGGGCCCCGGGAGCTGGGACATTCTTTGTGTGACTAGGGGAGAAGCAGTGCTTCCAGAAGCCGGGCTCAGGGCTGCAGAACCTGTCCTGTGGGGCTGCCCTCAGGGCCCGCCA